>NC_091978.1:255137919-256414451 GCF_044704955.1 Pristiophorus japonicus | reverse complement strand
TCTGGAGTCCCCAAGGATCTATCCTTGGTCCTCTCCTATTTCTCATTTACATGCTGTCCCTCAGTGACATCATCCGAAAACTCGGCATCAGTTTCTACATGTACGCTGACAACACCCACAACTCTACCTCACTATCACTTCTCTCGACCCCTCCACTGTAAATTGTCAGACTGCTTGTCCAACATCCAGTACTGGATGAGCAGCAATATTCTCTAATTAAATATTGGAAAGACCGAAGCCATTATTTTCGGTACCCACCACAAACTCCGTTCCATAACCACTGATTCCATCCCTCTCCCTAGCATTTGTCTGAGGCTGAACCAGACTGTTTGCAACCTTCGTGTCATATTTGATCCTGAAGTGATGCAACCACATATCTGTGGCATAACTAAGACCGCCTATTTCCACCTCCTAATATCGCCTGTCTCTGTCCCAGCCTCAGCTCATCCATGCCTTTATTCCCTCTAGACTTGACTATTCCAATGCACTCCTGGCTAGCCTCCCACGTTCTACAATACATAAACTTGAGGTCATCCAAAACTCGGCTGCCCATGTCCTAACTCGCAATATCCCCTGTGCGCCTCGATTTCAAACTTGTCATCCTTGTTTTCAAATCCCTCCATAGCTTCATCCCTCCCTATCTCTGTAATCTCCTCCAGCCCCACAACCTCCTCTAATTCTGCCCTCTTGAGCATCCCTAATTATAATCGCTCAACCATTGGTGGCCGTGCCTTCTGTTGCCTATGTAAGATTTCTGAATCTCTGGCATTAAATTGACAGCAAGACCGATTCTTTTAAAACAATTTGGAATAGTTTATTAAACACACACACATGCAGAGAAACAACAGTTGTCAGCTATCCTACAGATCTACTTAGTTACAACAGATACAATGATGTTACAATAATGATTTATAAAAAGGTTTAAAATGGTATATATCAATTCCCTCTGGCAAAGCACATGGCCTGCTTCTTGGTCTGTAGAGGAAGGTCGTTCTTTGCCATGTGCTTAAGAAACAAGAGAGCGAGCAATCTTTGCTTGGGTTATTATACCCCTTAAGGCCATTGTTTCTCAGAAAGCCTCAGGATTGGGTCTTGGTTCCAGGGCCATTCCTGATTGGCTTCTCCTCATACATGTGTCTGTCTGGAGGGCTGGTGCCATTCCTTGATTAGGTTAATGGCTTTCCAATTAACACCTTTTCTAGTTTGGTGAGTTTCAAAGCCATGCTTCCTTTGTTCTTTGGACTCTGCCCAGCCAGAGAACACATGGGCTTGGGGAAGGTATCCATTGTGTCTCTTTCAAAACTGCAGCCTTTCCTTATAATCTACACTTTTAACATTTATATATTATACAATTTTATCATTACTAAATACTTTTATTCTTACACTTAGACCCTAAGCTCTGGAATTTCCTCCCTAAAACTCTCCACCTCTCTATCCTCCTTTAAGACACTCCTTAAACCTTGTCTCTTTGACTATCTGCCATAATTTCTCCTTATGTGGCTCGGTGTCAAATTTTTGTCTTAAAGCACTCCTGTGAAGTGCCTTGGGATGTTTTACTATGTTAAAAATGCTATATAAATACAAGTTGTTGTTTTTGTTGTGTTTATGACTTGCAATGGTAGTTTGCACACCCATGTTATGTGCTTTCCTATAGGGAAGCACCTAGCTTTGGTTCAGTCCCTCTTCAGGATAGAAAAGTAAAAACAGAAGTTTATTGTGTGGGAGATTGAGAGTGCAAAATTGCATCCTGGTATTTGCAGCCAAGTGCATGAGCAGAGACCGAAATGTTTTGTTCCCACTTCGCTTATCATTTCGTTAACATTTTTGCATGCAATTGATGATCAGACATGTCTTGGCGAGGCTTTGACGATCATTTTCCAATTCTCTCTGGCTTCAGGTGTGGTGCCAGAGGACTGGAGGACTGCTATTATGGTACCATTGTTGAAGAAGGGAGAAAGGGATAGACCGAGTAATTACAGGCCAGTCAGCCTAACCTCAGTGGTGGGAAAATTATTAGAAATAATTATGAAGGACAGGATAAATCTTCACTTAAAAGACACTAATTAATCAAGTACAGGCAGCACAGATTTGTTAAGGGAAGGTAGTGTCTGACTAGCTTGATTGCATTTTTCGAGGAGGTAACCAGAGGGTCAATGAAGGCAAAGATTATGATGTAGTGCATATGGGTTTTAGCAAAGCTTTTGATCCCACATGGCAGACTGGTCACAAAAGTAAAAGCCCATGGGATCCAGGGCAAAGTGGCAAGTTGGATCCAAAATCGGCTCAGAGGCAGGAAGCAAAGGGTAATGGTTGATGGGTGTTTTTGCGATTGGAAGGATGTTTCCAGTGGCGTTCCGCAGAGCTCAGTACTAGGTCCCTTGCTTTTTGTGATATACATCAATGATCTAGACTTGAATATAGGGAGTATGATTCAGAAGTTTGCAGATGATACTAAAATCGGCCGTAATAATGAAGAAGAAAGCTGCGGATTGCAGGAAGATATCAATCAACTGGTCAGGTGGGCAGAACAGTGGCAAATGGAATTTAATCCAGAGGAGTGTGAGGTAATGCATTTGGGGAGAGCTAACAAGGAAAAGGAATACACATTAAATGGTAGGATACTGAGAAGTGTAGAGGAACAAAGGCACCTGGAAGTGCATGTCCACAGGTCCCTGAAATTAGCAGGTCAGGTAGATAAGGTGGTTAAGAAGGCCTACAGAATGCATGCCTTTATTAGCTGAGGCATAGAATACAAGAGCAGGGGGATTATGCTTGAACTGTATAAAACACTGGTTAGGCCACAGCTGGAGTACTGCGTGCAGTTCTGGTCATCGCTTTACAGGAAGGACATGATCGCACTGGAGAGGAGATTTACAAGGATGTTGCCAGGAGTGAAGAATCTAAGTTATGAGGACAGATTGGATAGGCTGGATTTGTTTTCATTGGAACAGAGGAGGCTGAGGGGAGTCCTCATTGAGGTGTATAAAATTATGAGGGGCCTAGATATAGTGGATAGAATGAGCCTATTTCCTTTAACAGAGGGGTCAACAACCAGGAGGCATAAATTTAAAGTAGAAGATTTAGAGGGAATTTCAAGGGGAAATTTATTCACATACAGGCTTGTGGAGGTCTGGAACTCATTGCCTGAAAGGGTGATAGAGGCAGAAACCCTCACCACATTTAAAAAGTACTTGGATGTGCACCTGAAATGCCGTAACATACAGGGCTACGGACCTAGAACTGGAAAGTGGGATTAGGCTGGATAGCCTCTTGTTGGCCAGCATGGACACGATGGGCCAAAATTACCTCCTTCCGTGCTGTAAACTTCTATGATTCTATGGTTCTATGATGTCATAAGATCAAATGATAAAGATATTTGGATCTTCTTTGTATAGAAAAATAATCCGTTATACTTTGAAAATGTGTTAAGTTGTTGACTGCTATAACCAAACAAGCTTACAATGCATCATGCCCTCAGTATTGTGCCTGCAGCATAGTGCAAGAAATGTAAAACTAAAGTTAAAAAGATAATAGTCAATGTTTATTACATGGTAGGTTAAAATGTCTGGCAGTGAGTTTAGATCTGTAATTCAATCTCAGAGTTATGCTAATGTTTAGGAACCATTCAAGCTTCATTCTTTAGAGTTGTGCGGGGAGAGAATATCGTGTAGCGCCAGAAGCCAGCGTGAAGTAGGCGAGGCACCTGGGACACATGCCCAAAGACGGCAGCCCACAGCTCGCTGAAAATTGGACCCCCAACTTATTTCCATTAAGCCGAAGAGCTGTGGACACCAATCGGGTGTCTTGATGCAGCTCCATCCTGGCGCGGAGGTGGAATAATTCAAGCTGGAGGGGAGAGAGCCCAGGCTGGCAGCAGGCGCAGGTCTGTGGTGGAGCCAGGAGCACCCCTGCTACCTCTGTGTCCACGTAAAAGGTAATTTAAAAATCGTTAAGCTTACCCTTTAGTTATCGGCCTCCAGTTGACCCTTTAAGGACTGCTGGTTAGACCACTGTAGACCTGGAAAAACTAAGCAGAACGTGTGCAGCGCATGCTCAGCCAAATATAGGAGAGGAGTTCTCAAACAGGCTTTAGAACCCTGATTAACATACTCAAGCAGCCGAACACCTGGTTCAGGCTGGCGCCCTGATATTTGGAAATCGCCGGCTTCCAGCTGGGGGGAGAACACCTGCAAGTTGGTTCCCCCAACACAAATTTTTTGCCCAAGAACTAGTGCAACGGGGACCAATTTCTCTTCCATGATATTGGAATCACTGACTTACAGTCTTGTAAATGACTGCCAGTTATCCATTATTGCATATAGATTTTGTGTAAGTCAAGGAAGTTTAAATATGTGCATATAAATGCACAAGAAGGGATCTAAATTAATATAAAATCTGCAGAGGCAATAATACTAGACTAAACCAGAATTAAGTATGTGCTCGGAAATTAGTTCAGCTATGTCTATAAATAAATGGGTTTAATGCTAATAAATTCAAACCAACCTGGAGATCACAGAAAGGCACGGACTATTTCTAAGGTAGCCAAAAGAAGAGCTAGTCCTGGGAATTGCTAATACCCATGTAAGGTGAATGAATGACTATATAAGCTGCTGTAGGAGCCAATTGCAGTATCTCCACTGGAAACCATGGTAAAATACAGGCTATTAATATATCAAGTTGTACCTCAGTGGGATGCTGCATGATTGGATTAATGCTGCAGTAAACGCCCACTGAGACAAGCAGCAGGAAAACTGACCTGACAAGAGGTTACCGCTGTCTCACAAACTCTGAGTCATGAACCTAATAAAAGCCCCCAAGGCACATAATGCTGCTAATAAACATAGAAATATTGGATTTGTCGGACACTAAACTCGGTTTTCAAGATTGTCAACATATGTAGCAACATTTCCCAAGGCCTGACAAAGGCACTGCTTTGTGGCCAAAGAAAGCAATGGCAATGGCCTCTGGAAATGGCTTAATGAAGGATCCGATTCTCAGAGATCAGAACAATGTACCATCAGCAAACTATAAGCGGCTCCAAGTTTTATTGGAAAAACACTGATTTTTCTCGTGTCATCATATTTGTGAATAAAAAACTCAATTGTGAATGCTGTGGGTAGGCAATTAGGATTATTTTATTCTGAGAAAAGTCCACTGTTAGGAACGTTTGCACAAGTTACACATGGAGACTATTGAAAACTATTTCAGGTTATTTTCAGTATTAACAGCTTGAACATGTTCCATGCTGCTTATGGCTCCCAAAATGGTCATAAATTATATCAGCCAAAGGTCGGTATATGAAGTTTTACAGTCAGGTTGTTCAATACTGTTCATTGAGCAAACACATAATTGTAATCAAACTGAACACAAACAGTCATGCATTAGATGTGGGTTTGAATCTTAAATTGTGGGTTTGAGTCACAATACATGTGCCAGTTGGCAGTTCTGCTAAACTATCATTTTACCAAAAGAATAACCTGAATCTTCCAGTGCAAATTTAAGTGACTTCAATTTCATGATAAATTTAATCAACTCCATCAGTGCTCAGCTATAGTCTTGATTCCAAGGAACAGATTGTGCACAACAAAACAAGATTAGATGGCAACTTTCTCTTAAAAAATGCAGCATATGATTTTATTTTCCTTTGCTGAAACCAATTGAGCCGTGACTGATGCTTTTTATCTTCGAGTGCTAAGCATTATAATCTAGATTGGCACTGTGGGTACCCTTTGTGGAGTTAGTAGCTGTATTTTGAAGATTGGCTGGGCAATAGAAAGCCGGCAGTGACAAAGCTCTGTTTGGAGGGCCATGGCCCGCAGAGCTCCACTTGGGTCTGTTGAAAATTCCATTTCATTCATGTTATTTATAACTATTATGGAGAATTATGTTTCTGATGTTGCTATAAAAAGTAAATGAGGAATCATTAGTTAATAAAATGTTTCTAGAAAGAAGATAATAGGTAAATAAAACAGATAATCATACTGTAATCATTTTATGAGAAAAATGGTTCAAAAAGTATAAATTAGACAGTAAAAGTAGTTAAAGTAAAAACTGCTTTTTACCAGGAATGGTAGCACTGTGGTTATGTTACAGGATGAGTAATCCAGAGACCTGGACTAATGATCTGAAGACATGAGTTCAAATCCCACCAGGCAACTGGGGAACTTAATTAATTAAATCTGTAATTTAATAAAAAGCTCGTCTCAGTAATAGTGACCATGAAATTATCGGATTGTCATAAAAACCCATTAATGGCATTTAAGGAAGGAAACCTGCCGTCCTTACCCGGTCTGGCCTATATGTGACTCCAGCCCCACAGCAATGTGGTTGACTTTTAACTGCCCTCTGAAATAGCCTAACAAGCCATTCAGTTGTATTCAAGATGGCAGCTCACCTCCACCTTCTCGAGGGCAATTAGGGATGGGCAATAAATGCTGGCCTTGCCAGCGATGCCCACATCCCAGGAACAAATAAAAATAAATAAATAAATAAGATCATTATGATAATTTTTGTGAGAAAAATGGTTCAAAAAATATAAATTAGGTAGTAAAAGTAGTTAAAGTAAAAAAAAAGGTAGAAAACAAATGGCATGGGAGAAAGAACTGGGGAAAATATGGTGAGCTGAGTTAAAGTGCTGTTTTTTTTATTTTTCATTAAAATTATGTTTGAAAGTTTGGTTTGGTTTATAGAACTAATATGACTGAAATACAGTTAAACCTGACAATGTTTATTTCAGTGTTGCAGCACAAGAAACTGAAAAAAATCCTACCCAGGGAGCCAATCATTTATACAAAAGCAAAATACTATGGATGCTGGAATCTGAAATAAAAACATGAACTGCTGGAAATCTCAGTGAGTCAGGCAACATCTGTGGAGAGAAACAGAGTTAACGTTTCAGGTCTGTGACCCTTCGTCAGAACTTTGTCAGATGTAGGCCATCAGGTCCAGGGGATTTTTTGGCTTTTAGTCACATCAGGCTTTTCTCCCGCTGGAGTATCTTCTGGAGAGGGAGAAGAGGAATGAAGAGCAGGAGATGCACGCAGAAGAAGGAGGAGGAGGAGGATCAGGAGGGCTCCCAACAGAAGGCCTTACCTACCTAGGGTCTTTCCAGAGCACTTCTCTTATATCCACTTAAGCATGGAGTGTGTTAGGAGGTTTCGCTTCACCAAGGAGCTGGTCGCAGAACTCTGCCACCTTCTGCAACCAGACCTGCAGCCTGAGAGCAGGGCAACCACTGCTCTCCCAGTGGCAGCCAAGGTCACTGTAGCCCTCAATTTCTTCACCAGTGGATCCTTCCAGTCTGCAGCAGGAGACATAGCTAACATCACACAGTTCGCCATCCATCGTTGCATCCGGGAGGTCACAGAGGCTCGGTACACCAGGAGAAGGGAGTATGTTTTCTTCTGTCTGAGCAGAGAGGAGCAGGACGAGCGTGCATGTGGCTTTGTCAGGATAGCGGGCTTCCCCATGGTGCAGGGCACCTTCGACTGCACCGACATGGCTTTGCAAGCGCCACATAACAATCCTGACATCTTCTGTAACCGCAAAGACTACCACTTAATGTGCAGTTGGTGTGCGACTACACCCCACGCTTCCTGATGGTCAATGCCCGCTATTCTGCAATGACTGTCCAAATGATTCCTTCTCTTTTACTATAGGCAACCACCCTGCCTCTGCTTGATACGTCCAACAATGGCATCCTCAATTGAGAAACTCAGCACCTTGTAAAGTACTAAGGGGGAGAAATTTGGAAACACCTCATTTGGGCCGCAGGTGCTAATGTTTTCTAACTTTTAAAACATTTGACACTTGCGCTAAAAGTGCTCCACTTCCCTCCTGGAGCACAAAAGGCAGCAGGCAGGGCGGTAGGTGTGCAGCGCTGCATGGCCCATTGCCAAGTTGGAAGGCTCCTTCCCTCCCTTACAGGGAAGGGCAATCACTGCAGGCTCTGCAAAAGAAAAACTTACCTGCTCCCTGATGGCAGCCACGATCGAGCCCAACCAGCCCGATGCACTAAAGCACAGTGCCGGGCTGATGGATCACGGGGGGAAAGCAGCAAAAAAAATTCAAAGAGAGAATGTCTGAATTTTTTCACTTACCTTGGCCACCTCGCCTTTAAGCATTGGCCCCAAAGAGCCCGACCTCCCAATGGGCTGTCACTGTTTTCGCTCGGCGCACTGCAGGGGGCGGAACTGAAGTTCGGGTGTGGGGCACTACCGGAGCGATGCGCACGTCGATGACATCACGATCTCTGGGCGCAGGAAATTGGGATGCAACACGATATCGCAACTGCAAACCTCCCGCCAAATATGGCTGGAGTCAATCTTCTCGACATGCCTAAGTGCTTAGTGCCCCATTATTGCCCCCCGAAAGCGATAACGGGAGGTGCAAAGGAGGCCAATTTCTAGGCCATATTGAGGTGCATTAGCTAAGAGTAGCACTATTCTGCTATATATATATTTTTTTAAACATTCTGAACTCCCTTAATGGTGAGTGAATAAATATACTACTTAGTGTGCTGTTAAGCCATACAGATCGGAAATGCCTCATGCTTTATTTCTAGTCCGGCTTGAGTCAGCTGATCTGAGCATGACCAACAGTGAGAACATATAGTTGGTCTCACAATTCCTGACCTAGTGTCACAGGGGGCAGAAGAAACTTATACTTTCCACAATGAAACCAGTTGGCTCATAGCCTAGAAATTCATCTAAGGCAGTGACGCAAAACAGGCGGTATCAGATTGGCCGCCCATTATACACAGCACCTGATGTCCAGTTCCATTTCTAGGCCTCTGTGTTTCTACAATTGTTTTATCACTTCTCTGTTTCGTACACTAGCGGCTACATGCACATATACATATATAAATATCCATTAGGTCCAGCTGAGTGTGATTAAAACAGCCACAGTTCACCACAGAAGTGGTTTTACCAAGGCTAATATTACAGTTATCAAATAAGCAGTCTTTCGGAAATTTGACATTTTCTCTGAAAATAACACCCACAGATCTTAAATAATCCACTTATATTTCCTTCTGTGCTTCTTGCATGACTGGAGCTGCAAAGCACAATGTTCTAAGCAACATTAATAAAATTTATAGTAGCTTCCAAAGGTTAACAAAGAGATTAATCAGATTCAGCAGCTTAGCTGTTGACGTTGAATGAGTGGATATTTCCGAGAGGCTAGCTCATGAGTTTTTATCATGAGGAATAAAAAAATCAAAACTTATGAAAAGATTAAATAACATGCATCTTTTCTTGTTCACCAACCATCTTAGCAATTGTATGTAATGTTACCAAAGAGCTCTTGCTTACACACTGACCTGGATTTTCCACTAGGGTTAGTCCAGCTCCTGGGCATAACTCAAGTGACATACCCTGGGAAATTCTCCAGGAGCTAGAGGAACCTGTTCTTCCACTCCACTTCTGTCATTTTCTGTTACAAGTGATGATAGATGTATGATACATCCTCCCAAATATGGACGGCTAGTTTATAATTAGAGGCAAATTGGAGAAATATGATGCATATTAGACATAGTAAAAGGGTTATATGAGGAGAGTGGGGCCGATTAGGGACAAAAAAGAAGACTTATGCATGGAGGCAGATGGTATGGCGGAAGTACTGGCCATAATCTTCCAATCCTCCTTAGATACAGGGGTCTTGCCAGAAGGCTAGAGAATTGCAAATGTTACACTCTTGTTCAAAAAAGGGTGTAAGGATAAACCCAACAACAATAGGCCAGTCAGTTTAACCTCACTAGTGGGGAAGCTTTTTGAAACAGTAATCAGGGACAAAATTATCAGTCACTTGGATTGGGTTGGATTAATTAAGGAAAGTCAGCATGGATTTCTTAAAGGCAAATCGTGTTTAACCAACTTGATTGAGTTTTTTGATGAGGTAACTGAGAGGGTTGATAAGGGTAATACGCTTGACGTAGTGTGCATGGATTTCCAAAAGGCATTCGACAAAGTGCCATATAATAGGCTTGCCAGCAAAATTGAAGCCCATGGAATAAAAGGGACAGTGGCAGCATGGATATGAAATTGGCTAAGTGACAGGCAACAGAGTAATGGTGAACGGTTGTTTTTCGGATTTGAGGAAAGTATACAATGATGTTCCTCAGGGGTCGGTTCTAGGACCACTGCTTTTCTTAATATATATTAATGACTTGGACATGGGTGTACAGGGCACAATTCTGTGCTGTAACCATTCTATGGCCCCGGTTTTCATGAGCTGCAAGGTCCGCCCATTTGCTGCCCAAAGGACCACCGATGACCACCGAGAAACCGAGCAGTACTTTGACTGAAAGATTCCTTTAAAAGAGGTGACAATATCGCCCGGCAGCAAAATAACTGCTTACGCCATCAATCTGGGCGGCAGCGGGCAGGAGCTCTCAATCTCGGCAGCAAAGGAGCTTGCCGCCCAAGTGCCGCCAAGGATGGAGTCAGCCTAGGAAGGGTGGAAGACCTGAAAAGTGAAAACATCACAAAAAAAAAATCAGCAGAGCACCTTCAGGAGACCCCATCCAGGTAAGTTGCTATAAAAAACAAATGTAAAAGATGTTCATTAACCTTCTTTTGCAAGTCTTCACACCTACCGTCGGGGTAAGAACAGCTTCCACAACAGCGGTCCTTCCTCCTGCTGATGCTGACTCCCGCTGACACCAATCTGGCATCTCGGCAGCAGGAGGCCACTTACGTGACTTGGCCGCCAGAGGACATCAGCGGGTGGTTCCTGGCGGTGCTCCTCTCCCGCCCGCTCCAGGCCAAGTGGAAACTGGGAGCTAGAGGAAACCGGCAGGAAAACTCGGCGGCAGTCGGCGACAGTGGGTGGTAAGGCCACCAATATGGGGGCCAAAGATTCTATGATGTATTCCTTTCACTTGTGTCTTATAGTCGTTGGGCACAAATTATGATTTAGTATCCAGCATTGCTGTGGAGGGGAGGGGGATTTAAATATAAACAACTTTAAGTGTCAGATTGAACTCCCCAGCCCCTGTGAAGTAGAAGAATGTTTGTTTTTTAATCCTGGCTTTTTCCGGAAAGCCCAGAAGCCACCAGTTGTTCTATGCTATAAGTCCTCCCTCAGCAATTCTCCATCCGTTCCTAGGCAGGCTCCCATGCAGAGACTGGGACACCAGCCAAAATTCTATTAATGACCCCAACCCTAGAAAGTCAGCTTGGGACATGTTGCTCCGCACTTCCACCCGTGTAATAGTTGAGCAGAAGACCTATGCTATCATTTTACTGTCTAAATTCAAGACTTTTATTCAAAGCTCCCATTTTTACTCACACAATGCTACAGTCCTTGAATGTTTTCCTTTTTTAAGTTAATCCTTTTTTCACTGTTTTTGTTTTTGTGTCCTCAGAAACCTCAGAATAAAAAAAGAGATTCAATGATCTCCTACTACTCAAAACATTATAAAAAATGAACAAGCAATGCAAAATTTCAAGTGCACAATTTCACTTGGAACACAAAGAGCGGTAGCAACCAGTCAGAGTTTCTACTCCTGATCACTCTCCTGTACTGGTCTCCCACCATCCTTCACATGAGAGCCGAGGCAATGAGTATCTGCAGGGTATTTGACAATGGAGTACAATACAGCTGTGCTTGACCCTGACCTCAGCTCAGTTTTTAAATTCTCATCCTTGTTTTCGAATCCCTCCATGGCCTCGCCCTTCCCAATCTCTGTAATCTCCTCCACGATCTCTTCACACCTCGAAATCTTGCCTTTTGCGTATCTTCGATTTCCTTCACTCCACCATTGGCAACCATGCCTTCAGCTGCCGAATCCCTAATCTCTGGAAATCCCTCCCTAAACCTCTCTGCTTCTCTACCTCTCCCTCATACTTTAAGTTGCCCCTTTAAACCTATCTCTTACTGGTACTAAAATCTCTTTACATGGCTCGGTGTCAAATTTTGTTTGATAATGCTCCTGTGAAACACCTTAGGACATTTTACTACATTAAAGGCACCATATAAATACAAGCTGTTTTTGTTGTTTAAAATGTAATTATTTACAAATTACAATTTTTGTTCTGTCTGTGGGAAAAGATTTCAACTATCAGTGTAACTGGAAAAGCACCGAGACACACACACCCAAGTGAGAGTGTTCCAGTGCACTGACTGTGGAAAGATTGCAGTGTGGACAGGCACAGCAGGAGGGATGAAGAAGCGGCAAGAGTTTGTAGATGGAAGTGACCAGGACCCAGGAGAGGCATGAGTTTGGGACTCAGAAGAGGCGAGGGCCCAGGGGCAGCACTGGCCAGCCCACACTGCGATATGTGTGCGCGCTAGGTCCGTGCATCAGAGCTGGTCTCCAGTCGTTTTGGGTAATCTTTGCCACTGGACCAAGACCTAGCTCTGTGAAGCCCATGTGGTGGCTGGTGTGCAATGGCCACCACACGTTAAAAAAAATCCACGCACAGGCATCTTCCACCCTTCAAGGTATAGTTCAGGACCTGGAATATTAGTTCGGGATCTGGAACATTGAAACACCTGTGAACTCATCCCTTTTGGGCGTGGAAGCAAGACATCTTCGCTTCAAGGGACTGCCTATGATAATTTACAATATCCCCTGAGTGACAACTTGTACTAGAGAAAAATATGACCAATTTTGCGAGACATCACATCCAGTGGAGAATCTCACAAGGCAGGAACATGAATCGGAAAATGACCATAAAATCTGAAGGAGAGCAAGTCAGGTGCGCTGTGCTCTGCACTGATTCTCCAATCGATGCTCCCATCGAGAAAATACTGTGCTGGGAAAAGCACCTGACAACATTTACCCAGGAAAGTCATATATACAGACTGGCTGTATATCTCCAATAGTTTAAGCTTTTATGTAAGGGAATGAATTTGATGCTTTGAAAGGATACGTGATCACTTGTTTGACTTAAAACATATTGGAAGCTGAAGCAGGACTGAAGCTAGGGGTCATTTAGTATTACAACCACACTGGTATTATGTGTACATGCCAAATTTATTGAGTTTATTGGTTGAAAGTCATTTTTTTTGCTGTATAGACATTGAAAATGCACACACAAAGAAATATGATTGATCCTAAATCAAAGAAAATGGGCTTTTTCAGTTGTCAACACAATTTGTTTATAGTAATCTCATAGTTCCTCTGTACTAACATTTAACTTCTTAAGTATGACCTCCAAGTCCTCAGTAATCTCCAGATTAAATAAAGAAGTGACATGACAGTTGTGAAGTGCTGTGTTGCTGGACCCTCGGCAATTTAACATCAGCACACAGGGCTGACAATCATGTGGATAATCTTCTCACCATAATAACATTAAGTTGTAGTTTCTCTGCCCAAGACCTTGTTTGTTCAGCCCATGATGTAGTTCTGATTCACAGAGACTGTGGGTACATGCACACGATGGATAAGCAAACGCTATTCATTTAACTTAAATGTACAGAAGTCCTCTGTAGGTCGGTTATAGCTAGAAGTCACAAAGTGTACCAATCTGAGCTATAAAAATACTGACTGCCTCATTGTGTCGATACTTTTTCAGAGAGTAGTCGATGCCATGCATTTCAGAAGAGTATCAACATTTTAATAAGCATATAAAACAAGTTAAACTTACAAGAGTTACTTGAGCCAGTGCTGAGCCCCATGAAGTTGCAGCTCAACCTACACATACACACAGAAGAGAGAGTGTGAGAGACAAAGCTAGTCACGTGCGAGTAATGTGACGATGATGCAGACGCCATGCATGTACATCAAACGTGCTCCCCACGTCACAATCGTGTTCAAAAAGTAAAATGCCAAATTTTGCTGTCAAAATAACGGTAAGACTATTGCGGCTCACTGTGATTCATGCATAAATAGTACAGCACCCGTCGATGAAAGGCAGATGCATGGTTAAATCTCAATGCCCAAAAGTTGCAGTCTGAATTGTGCCACTCTGCCATTAGCTTTACAAAAACGGCATCTTGCTGTCTGCCTCACAACTGAAATGCAGTGAATGTCGTAAAGTTGCTGTATTTGCATGGTACATATGAACTAAACCGGCCATAGATATTTAGGGCTAGTAATTACAATCATAAGTACTCTTTTAACCATGTAATATAAGTGATAATGACTGCCATTCAACCTCTATGGTACTGAAAATTAACGATTCAAAGTTTGGAGCCTCATTCCTTCAGGCTGTAAATTCTGTTTTAAAAATGTCTAATTTTTTTTGGTTTCATACTTTTCGTTTCTGTCTCCTTTCTCTCATTCTCTTAATCCAATATTTTCTTCCCTCTCATTTTTTCTCTGTCTGTACCTGATTTGACATTGAATTCACCTACTCTAATTAACCCTCTTTCTCAGTTGTTCCTCTGATAATTTCCCAATCTTTAAATCTCATTGGTTAAGGAGATACCCTGTTGGTTTCTCGGTTTATTCAGGTACCAGATGCCCTGTTTCCCTCACTGCACTGTTATCAGCTCGCACTTTCAACAACATTTTTGAGCTGAAGGGTGCAGGGGCAAGTGCAGTGCCGTTAGATGCCCTGCTACAGCAAAATCTGACCCAAGATTTCAATAAGTAATCATCAGAAACAACAGTAGCATTTCATAACCTATGCAAATCATTTTCTTTACCTGCCATCTTTACTCAGAGAAGTTATTTTTTTCTGTAATCAGTTTTGCTTAGTAATTTAGGAAAGCACAAAAGAGGATAACTGTCCTGATTATGCTCCAACCTATGTCACAGTTACCAACAAAAGAACTGCCAGAGGCTCCAATCCTGGGGCTCAATTTTGCCCAAGCCCGTTTTCTGGCATATTGCTAAAGTTACGCCTGTTTTTCGAGGCCAGAAATGCACCAGAAATATTTTGTTAAAGTTTCCCCCATATATAATTCAAATTTGGCGCCACGCAGCATGTCCAGTCGCCTCGGGAGGTGGAGCCTGCTGTCTGCGCCGAAAAAAAACGATGCCACATTTTCTGCGCAAGCGCGACAAAAAAGTGATGTTTTTGACGTTATTTCAATGGACACACATGTGCAGTACAGCTCCGGGTTGGCAATCGGCCATTTTTAAAGAGCCAGTTGTGCATGTGAGAAGGAGTGCTGCGTGAGAACATTGGAAAAATCGGATCTGCAGCAATACAAGATGCAATGCGGTGCAAGGACCAAGAATTTCTTACAGGATGAAGTGGAGGCACTAGTTATTGTGATTGAGACCAGATAAGAACATAAGAATATAAGAAATAGGAACAGGAGTAGGCCATACGTCCCCTCGAGTCTGCTCGACCATTCAATAAGATCATGGCTGATCTGAAGATACACTCAGCTTCACTTCCCTGCCTGCTCTCCATAACCCCTTATCCCCTTATCGATTAAGGAACCATCTATTTCTGTCTTAAATTATTCAATGTCCCAGCTTCCACAGCTCTCTGAGGCAACGAATTCCACAGATTTACAACCCTCCGACAGAAGGAATTTCTCCTCATCTCAGTTTTAAATGTGCGGCCCATTAGTCTAAGATCGTGCCCTCTAGTTCGAGTCTCCCCCATCAGTGGAAACATTCACTCTGCATCCACCCTGTCAAGCCCCCTCATAATCTTATACGTCTTGATAAGATCACCTCTCATTTTTCTGAATTCCAATGGGTAGAGGCCCAACCTACTCAATCTTTCCTCATAAGTCAACCCCCTCATCCCCGGAATCAACCTAGTGAACCTTCTCTGAACTGCCTCCAAAACAAGTATATCCTTTCGTAAATATGGAAACCAAAACTGCACGCAGTATTCCAGGTGTGGCCTCACCAATACCTTATATAGCTGTAGTAAGACTTCCCTGCTTTTCTACTCCATCCCCTTTGCAATAAAGGCCAAGATAACATTGGCCTTCCTGATCACTTGCTATACCTGCATACTATCCTTTTGTTTCATACATGAGTACCCCCAGGTCCTGCTGTATTGCGGCATTTTGCAATCTTTCTCCTTTTAAATAATAACTTGCTCTTTGATTTTTTTCTACCAAAGTGCATGACCTCACACTTTCCAACATTATACTCCATCTGCGAAATTTTTGCCCACTCACTTAGCCTGTCTATGTCCTTTTGCAGATTTTTTGTGTCCTCCTCACTCATTGTTTTTCCTCCCATCTTTGTATCGTCAGCAAACTTGGCTATGTTACACTCAGTCCCTTCTTCCAAGTCATTAATATTTTTGTAAATAGTTGGGGCTCTAGTACTTATCCGTGCGGCACTCCACTAGTTACTGGTTGCCAACCAGGGAATAAACCATTTATCCTGACTCTCTGTTCTCTGTTAGTTAGCCAATCCTTTATCCATGCTAAAATATTACCCCCAACCCAGTGAACATTTATCTTGTGCAGTAACCTTTTATGTGGCAGGAGCTGGACACCAGCAGAGGTCATATAAAAGTTCCACCCAAAAAATTGAAGAAACGCTGGAACCAAGTTACAGAAGATTACTGTGCAATGGTGACCAACACGAGACCTGGAGGCCAGTGTAAAAAGAAGTGGCCGGACCTCGGTCAAGTAGTTAGTGTCAGTAATATTTTCATTTATTCAATGGAATTGCAATTGTAAATGTGACCAGCTGTATATGTCCCACCCAGCAGAAAGACACCCTCTCTAAAAAGTTACATTTTCATTTTGCAGAGGAAGGTGGCACATAATAAAAAGAAAGGAACGTGAACAGGAGGAGGCCCAGCAAATCTCCACCTACTGACACCCTTGGAAGAGAGGATCGCTGCTTTCATGGGTCTTGCCTGGAGAAAAGCAACCACCACTGCACAAGCTGGGCCCACACTCGAGGGACAGGGTAAGTCCTGCAAATTCCACAGTCTGGCTTTGCTAAATGTTAATTACTGCACGGGCTAGCGATGCTTTGGTTCCTGGGGATATCTCCGTCAGCTACGCTTTGATTGATGCAACGTGCTATCATTCATTGTGGTCCTTCAAATCAACCTGCTGCCTGCGCTATGTGAGCCTACTCATGCCACCCACCCTGCCCCCTTCTCTGCTGCTAACCATTTGTCTATTCTGTTATATTTTGCAGAACTTGAGGGCAACCCTGATGATGCAGAAGAAGATTCAGACAAGGATGAGCCTGAAGAGAAGAACATCTTCCAATCCCACCCTCCAGATCATGTGGGTGAGGGAGAGGGGGAGGGGATGGAGGTGATTGAGGCCCCCAGTGTTTTACTGACTTTGGAGGAGGTACGTGCTACCCATTGAGGTGCCAGCCCCTTCCGTGACTCGTGGTTTGAGTGTTGGTGGGACATTCCATGATTTCCTACCGTCTGAAGTTGCGTGTCCCAGTGGTTGGGTGCAGCGAGGCACACCCAGGGCACCACCTTCCGAGGCTGCGGGTTCCAGTGGTGAGGTGCAACGAGGCACACCCAGGGTCCCACCTTCCGAGGCTGCGGGTCCCAGTGGTGTGGTGCAGCGAGGCACACCCAGGGCACCACCTTCCGAGGCTGCGGGTCCCAGTGGTGGGGTGCAGCGAGGCACACCCAGGGTCCCACCTTCCGAGGCTACGGGTTCCAGTGGTGAGGTGCAACGAGGCATACCCAGGGTCCCACCTTCCGAGGCTGCGGGTTCCAGTGGTGAGGTGCAACGAGGCATATCCAGGGTCCCACCTTCCGAGGCTACGGGTTCCAGTGGTGAGGTGCAGCAAGGCATACCCAGGGTAAGTAGGGGAAGGAGAGCTTGACAGTGCTCTCCTGAGGTGCAGGATCTAAAGATGTGGTTCAGATGATGGAAATGAGTGCAAAGAGCATTGACCTCACGTGATCACTCCTGGACACCATCAGTGGGGTGGGTGATGAGGTAGCGGGACTGTCGGGAGAAGTAACAGCAATCTTAGGAGAAATGGGAAAGATGTCAGGGACCATGAGTGGGGAAATACCTCAGTCAGCTGAAACCATGTCAGTGACCATGAGGGAGGGAATGTCACAGGTAGCTGATGCGCTGTCAGTGAACATCAGGGAGGGAATGTCAGAGATGGTGAAAATACTATCAGTGAACATGAGGGAGGGAATGTCACAAGTAGTCGAGAAACATTTGCTCAACATGAGGGAGGGGATGTTGCAGGTTGTTGAGACACTGTCAGCACGCATGAGGGACGGCATGTTGGAGTTAGCTGCAATAAGGGAACACACCCAGACCCCGCACCCATTGACAGACTCAGCTGCCACTCTCACTCCTATTCCCACACCAGTCTGTGAAGAGCCCCAAGCCGAGCCCTCCACATTGCCGCCTGATGCCACCCGCCCATTCCCCCCAACAGGTGAGCACTACCCGAGATCTGAGAAAGAATAAGCTTGGTACCAACCACAGAAACACTGCGCCACCGCCTGCGGGCAGGGGTGCTGGAGTCGCCAAGAACAAGCCAAGCGCGGTGGGTGCTCTTAGAATAAGGTGGAGGAGAGATGAGTGCAGCCTTTCTTTGCTGCTGCTGCTGCTGTTGTTGTTGTTATTATTATTGTTACTGTTGTAACTGTTGTTCTCAAATTAAAATATTTTTGTAAGTTATGTAAATTTAAATGTAAGTTTAAAAGTTAGTAAATGATCTTAAAGTTTTTAAGTGATCTTAGAGATTGTAAGTGATCTTAAAGTTTGTAAGTGATCGTAACTGAAAACTTTAAAGTTTGATACAAGAAAAATGTTATTAAAGTTAAGTAGAAAAAACTGTTAAACTTTTGAGTAAAATATATTTTACATTAACTCTGAATCATTTTCATTATTTGTTCCATTATTAACACAAATTTTGAACTCAAGAAAAATAATTTTTATTATTGGTTCGATTATTAACACAACTTTTGAACTAAAGAAGAATCATTTCCATTATTTGTTCCATTAACACAATACAACGTTACGTAACAAGTCCAAACAGTAAACATGGTCCATTTGGAATAGTTACCGCTGAGCCTTCAGGCAGCAAAGCGTTCACGGATGAGCTGCTGGGCAAGGCTTGAGCAATCATTAAAGGGGCTCTGGGTTAAGGTAGTTGCATGGCTTCCTCATCATCATCATCATCTGCATCTTCATCCTCATCATAAGCCACTCTCACCTCAGGTGGGTCTTCTACTACCAGCTGCTGCTGCCTCATGATGGCTAAGTTGTGCAGCATGCAGCACACAACAGTGAACTGACTGACAATCTCAGGGGAGTATAGCAAGTAGCCTCTGGAATGGTCCAGGCATCAGCAACACTGTTTCAAGATGGCAATCGTCCTCTCTATGATGTTACGTGTCGCAATGTGCGACACGTTGAATTCCCGGTCAGCTTCCGTCCGGGTTATGCGTAGGGGCATCATAAGTCAGGTGGCGAGGCCGTACCCTTTGTCTCCCAGTAGCCAGCTCTGCCATTCTGGCTGCTGCTGAAACATGGCAGATATAACGCTCCCACGTAGGATGAACGCATCATGGCTACTCCCAGGGTATCTTGCAACAACTGACATGATGTGATGCATGTCATCACACACGAGCTGTACATTAATGGAGTGGAAGCCTTTTCTGTTCCTTTACATCTCGGAATCCTCCAAAGGAGCTCGCATGGCGACTTGGGTACAATCAATGCAGCCCTGTACCTTTGGGAAGCCAGTAATCCTGGAGAAGCCCACAGCCCTGTCACGCATTGCTTGGGCGGTCATGGGGAACTTTATGTAGTCATTTCTCTGTGCATATATTGCCGCTGTCACCTGTCAAATGCAAACATGTATTGCATGTTGAGAGATGGCGCACATATCCCCAGTTGTAGCTTGAAACGATCCGGAGGCATAGTGTTATATATGTAGACTTGTATTTACTCTGTACAGCCATCAGAGGGCTCATCCCCTGGAGTCCCAAGGGATCCCATAATCCCTTGGGAGCACAGGTATTTAAAGGGGCTTCACAGGTTGGAGAGGCACTCTGGAGACCTGCAATAAAAGACTAAGGTCACACTTTACTTTGAGCTCACAGTGTTCAGTCTAATTCTTTCTCCATACACAACATATAGATGAAAGTGCAGCTGTAACCTTCACTTTAACTGACAAAGCAGTCCTCCTGATGCTTCTAGGTTTCAGGTCTGCTTTGACCAACTTACAGACCTCAGTTAAAACTTCTTTGCAGAAACACAGCCTTCTGACACAGTCTACATCACTCAGCTGCAGGTACGAACGCCTGACGTGGGTAAGGCCTCCTGCCCAGCACCCTATGGGCTCTGATGTTCCTCATGCGATGACGTCGAATCAATTGTCTCTTACGTAGCACCACCATGCAGAAGGCTTGCACAAGGTATGAAATTGTCAGTATTGCCCCCATTGTTAAATTTTACCTTCGCAAGAAGCTCAAAATGGCAGGAAGGCAGACAGGACATGTTCCTTGTTCTTTTACCCAAGATCTGTATGGATGGACCACACCCAGGTCTTGTGATTTCTCCTCTCTCTAACTACCCCCCCGCCCCAACTAATTGCAGTCTTGTGACTTCTCCATTTCTCCCCCCATCGCCCAAACTCATTGCAGTCTTGTGCCTAGTGCAGCAGCCTTCCGATCACCAACTCCCGCCCCCCCCAACTCCGGGTTTGTTTTCCAGCCGAGCCGCTGTGTCTGAGTGCGAGGCTGATTCTGATGGCCGACGCTATGACCCCCTTCCAGCCCTGCTTGAAGATGTTCGATGGTGGCATGTAAGTAAAAAAAAAAATGAAAACTTCAGAAATCCAAGAAACTTCCATGTACTCCGTTGAAAGGTAAAAAAAGTTGAACGTTATTATGGATATTTCAAGTGTTAGAGACGCCCTCCAAAAAAGTTGATGATAAACAATGGCGTCTTTCAACGCCGATTTTTCAATGTGCGCTGCTTTCTGTTAACTCACCAGAAGGTTTTCCGGGAGTTGCCAGATACGTCGACCTAGGGTAAAAATTTTTGGGCAAACTGCGACAAATGCTAAAAATTGGCGCAGACATGAGGGAACACCCCCTATGATGTCAAAAAAACCTAAACTAAAAAAATCGTTAAACCAGTTACGCTGGCACAGATTCCAGGGGGAAACTTATGAATTAAATAATTACGCCAGTAAAAATGGCACACGCCAAAAAAATGGTGCCAATGACCTGGGAAAATTGAGCTTCTGATCACTATCCAGTAACCACTGGCAAAAGGTTTTATGTGTGGATGTCAGCTCAGGATATGAAAAGACTTGGTTGTGATACCCTCCATGTTAAATAGCCAGCCAATATTGACTGTTTAGGTTCAAACAGGAAGAATGGCCATCCATGGAACATATACACCTTCTTGTCAGATGAGAAAAAATTGGAACAACAAAATAAAAGAAAGAAAGCACTTACATTTCTCTAACACTTTTCACCACCTCAGAACATTTCAAAGCGCTTTATAACCAAGGAAGTACTTTTGAAGTGCAGTCATTATTGTAATGGAGGCAAACACGGCAGCCAATTTAGTCACAAAAGGCAATGAGATGAATGACCAGATAATTTGTTTTTTAGTGATGTTGGCTGAGGAGTAAATGTTGTCCAGGACAACTGGAGAACTCACCTAAACAAGAATCAGATGACTCTTTACTATAACAATCTTTATTGTTGTGGCTTTAGTCACAGCTTTCTTGGCACCCTTCCGAAGTGTTGTCTTCCACTCTTCAGGCATTGTCAATTTCACTTTCAAATTTCAAATGGTAAAGGCCAAGGATAAAGAGTTTTAATGTACATCTACAAAGTGATGAAGCAGGTTCACCCCAGCACCGGCATCTCCTCCAATGCCGTGAGCATTGTGAACTGCTTTGTGAATATTTTTGAGTACATCACTCACTGGTGAATGTTCCCGCCTGGCCCATTGCAACGAGCCCTTAACCATCAGCTCCAGGGAGATCCAGATCGCCATGTGCCTGATCCTGCCCAGGTAACATGCCCAAGCACATTGTATCGGAAGGGATCAAGGCTGTGACAAAAGACCAGCTCCGTGCAAAACTCCACAATGTACTGAAAAAGGAAAGTCTTCATTCTTGGTTAAAAATGTCAATATTCTGTATGAATCCATCAACATACAAATATTGCTGGTTAAAACTAACAATGGTGGCAATTTTAAAAACCCAACAGGGTGCAGTGAGGTTGCTGAGGGTGGGGGTGGGGGGGGGCTGTGGCCATCAATCCTGTACAGTCCATACCTCCTCTCCCAAACTTCTTCCAACAAGGATTTCATTGTGTCTGGTCAGTAAATCTGGCTTCCCCATGTCTGAAAGTCCATTCTTCAGAAATATGGCGCAGTGAACACTTAAACTGCATGATTTCAGTTGTTTAAATGGCTCAATATTGCAGTTCGCAGCTGATAGTCTATGTTTTTGGTTCTTCTGCTTTATTGGATGGTCTGCTGTGTAGCAATTAAAGTGCATGTTTTAGTGCAGCTCCAGGAAACAGTAAAATGGGAGGTTAACCAACATGCTTAGTAACTCTCAAAAACATTAGCCAATGCTCAGTTAACCGCTCCATAATAATGAACAATCATTTCTTAGTTATTGTACTTTACTTTAAACTTTATACAATATTTTGCAATATGTTATAGCATTAGTATGCCTTAGTGTTAAAAGCAGTTTCAAATGGGACAAGTATGAATCACATTGCATTTAAAAGCAGTAAAATAAAGCAAGCAGCTTTTTTTGTATTTTCTTACATTGCAATTGAATTCCTTGTCTTGGCCTGTGTTCCTTTTCTGGATGGGAGTGGGTGACTATAGATAATTAAGGATGAGAGAGGCCATTAACCCCCATCTTGGTTCATTATCTGCAATCTCCCCATTGCAGCATTTAATTGTTTCTAAAATTATTCCAGAGCTTTCACCCTAGAATCATAGAATCACATTTGGACCGTCGAGCCTGTGCTGGCTCTCTGCAAGAGCACTTCAGCTAGTCTCACTCCCCCGTCCTTTCCCCGTAGCCCTGCAAATTGTTTTCCTTCGGGTACTTACTAATTCCCATTTGAAAGACACAATTGAGTCTGCCTCCACCACCCTTTCAGGCAGTGCATTCCAGATCCTAACACTTCGCTGCGTAAATAAGTTTTTTCTCATGTCGCCTTTGGTACTTCTGCCAATCACCTTAAATCTGAGTCCTGTAGTTCTCAATCCTTCCACCAATGGGAACAGTTTCTCTATATCTACTCTGTCTAGACTCCTTATGATTTTGAACACTTCTATCAAATCTCCTCTTAACCTTCTCTGCTCTAAGGAAAACAACCCCAGCTTCTCTAGTCTATCCACGTAACTGAAGTCCCTCATCTCTGGAATCATTCTCGTAAATCTTTTCTTCATCCGCTCTAAGGCTTTCACATCCTTCCTAAATTGCGGTGCCCAGAATTGGACACAATACTCCAGTTAAGGCCGAACCAATATTTTATACAGGTTCATCATAACTTCCTCGCTTTTGCACTCTATGGGCTCAAATTTCCCCAGGAATTGCCCCGTTTTTTGGGGAGTAAGTAGCTTTTTTTGGAGTAACTTAAAAATCGCAAATTTTCCTATTTAATTTGCTCCAGTGTAAGTCAGTTAGTTAGGTTTTTTTCTAGTTTAGTTTTTTCTTTCCAAAAAGGGGCGTGATGAGCCACTTACACCTCTTTTGGCCATAGAAGCAAATTTACTCCAAACTAACTTAGGCCAGTGTATGTCACCACTTTTGTAGGCAATGAAAACCCTTACCTACATTTAAGAAATCAGCGCCGGTAGCCAGAGATGGGGGGTGGGGGGGTCGGAAGATGAGTTTGAGGATTCTAAAGCACTAAAGATCTTCACAACATCAGCACAACATCACAACATCTTCAGCACAACAGCTGCACAACATCATCAAAAATAAATGAGAGATAAATCAGCTACTGAAAATAGAGCAGTCCTACCTTGCCGACTGCAGGATGCACCGGCTAGCCCTCCCGGAGGGCTAGGGGTGACAGGCACGCATGACTGTAGGGGTGAGGGATTTTTACTTTTTACAGTTGTCTCTAAATGTTTTGTGGTCCTAATGGAACATGATTCAGTTTTAATGCAAAATATCTTTTATTGGATATTTTACAGTGCACTTCAATGACAACAACAATAGCAACAGCAACAACAGCAACAAAAGCAAAGAAAGGCTGCACCCATCCCTCACCCACATCGCGGGGAAAGTGCATTTCCTCATAGGGTTGGTGATGGTGGTTGGGGGGGGGTTGGGGGCCTGGCTTGGGTCTCACCGGTGGCTGGTGCGTGGATTGAAGTGGGCGTGGCATTTGAGAATCTGGCCTTTGTGCACTTATTGCAGAAGCTAGCTTCCTCATGATATCTGCCATCGTTTGCACACCCTCTGAAATGCCCGCCCTCAGTTCCCTTCTCAGTACTGAAGTTTCACCCGACAGTGTCGCTACCTCATCACGCACCCCACTGACGGCTGCCACGAGTGATCTTGTGAGGGCATTGGTCTCCTCACCCAATGACAGAACCTGATTAAGCTCTCCTGAGGGCTACATCTCAGGAGAGACTGGTCGGCTTCTCCTTCCCCTCGCTGTGGGTCTGCCTAGTGGCACCCCTCCAGTGTGAGGTGCAGGCTGGGACGGTGGGGCACTGGGTGTCCCAACATGCATTTCAACACCGCCACTGGGACCCGCGACCTCGGAAGGTGCGAAACCATGGAATGTCGCCGAGGAGCTCATGGAGGTTTCTGGCAGTGTGATGCCCTGTATTATGGACTGATCCATATCACGGTCAGCATTCCCCCGTGAACACATTTCCATGGACCCCTCCTCCCACCACCCGCCTTGGTCTGGAATGCCGCATCTGGATCATCTGGTGGATCGTCAGGATGTTGAGAAGTGTCTTCTTCTTCTGCAAAATACAACAGAACAGTCAAATGGTTAGCAGCACAGGAGGGGGTAGGATGGGTGGCATGAGTAGTCTGACGCGTAGCAGGCCAGTCAGCAGGCTGATTTGAAGGGTGATGATGCATTTTAATGACTCACCCTCACCCTCACGTGCTTGTGCAGAGCTGATGCTTTTTCTGCTGGTGTGATTCAGCAAGGCAGTGGCCCTCTGTTCCAGGGGTAACAGTTTGTTCAGATTTGGCGGCCCTCCTCCTGTTCTAAGTCTTTCCCTTTTGTTGTGGGCCAATTTCTTCTGCAAGGATGAAAATATTAATTTTCACACATGGTGCGCTTCTGATGGATGGGACACATATAGATAGTCACATTTTCAATTGCAATTCAATTTAAAGATGAAGATATTACTTACATTCACGACTTGACCAATGTCCTGCCATTTCTTTTTGCACTGGCTTCCAGATCTTGCGGTATTCACCCCTGTGGAGTATTGTTCTGTAACTAGGTTCCATCTTCTCATTTCCTTGAGTGAAACGTTTGTGGGACCACTCTTGCTGATATCCAGCTCCAGCCATTTCTCCTCAATTATAGTCACTAGTTTCTCCACTTCCTCATGGAGGAAATTCTTTGTTCTTGTTGCATGCTCTTGCGTCATTCGTGTATTGGACTTGCACTCAGATAATGTTCAAAAATCACAGTTCTCACCTTTCTTCCACCTATCCAGCACTCCTTTCCACTCCCTCAGCCACACGAAAATCACTATTTAGACCTTACCTTTATATATGGTCCATTGCCAATGATACTTAGGACGCTCTCCCTTTAATTGGCCGATTGCCAAGCTTCCTGCTCCACTGCTCATGCACACACGCTCAAACAGACATGCGTCCCCCTGCCGGCACTCCACAAGACACTGGGTCCAAACCCCGCCCCCCCCTGCTGGCTGCACTGAGCAAGCACGGCCGGAGCTCCGCCCCCCGCAGGCTCTACAGCACCACACCGATGGAACCGGACGACGAGGGAGCGGCCAAATTAGCAGGAACATTTTTGGCGCTTTTTTTGCCCCAAAAAGTCGGCGTGCCACCCCTAACTATGCCGCTCTAGGCGGCTGGGGAAATTTGGGCCCATGGCCTCTATTTATGAAGCCCAAGGATCCCATTTGCTTTTTTAACCGCTTTCTCAACCTGCCCTGCCACCTTCAACGATTTGTGCACATATACCCTCAGCTCTCTCTCGAAAGAAGCGAAGTATCATAGAATGGTTACATACAGAAGAAGGCCCTTTGATCTGTCAAGCCCGTGCCGGCTCTTTGCAAGAGCACCTCAGCTAGTCCCACTCCCCTGTCCTTTCCCTGTACCCCTGCAATTTTCTTTCCTTCAGGTACTTATCCAAATTCCTTTTGAAAGCTGTGATTGAGCCTGCCTCCTCCACCCTTTCAGGCAGTGCATTCCAGATCCTAACCACGCGCTGTGTAAATGAGTTTTTTCTTATGTCGTCTTTGGTTCTTTTGCCAATCACCTTAAATCCGTGTCCTCTGCTTCTTGACCCTTCTGCCAATGGGAACAGTTTCTCTCAATCTACTCTCTCTCGACCCCTCATGATCTTGAACACCTCTATCAAATCTCTCAACCTCTCTGGTCTAAGGAGAACAACCCCAGCTTCTTCAGTCTATCCACGCAACTGAAGTCCCTCATCCCTGGAATCATTCTCGTGAATCTTTTCTGCACCTTCTTTAAAGCCTTCACATCCTTCCTAAAGTGCGATGCCAAGAATTGTACACAGTACTCCAGTTGAGGCCGAACCAGTGTTTTATGCGGGTTCATCATGTGCTCGATTTTCGGCTCTTAGGATTCCGGGGCGTTAATGACGGTGAGGTGGTCCTGATACCGCCTGGAAAACGTTTGTGCCTCAGTGAGCAAAATTGGGCAACTGGGCCCTGAGTGTGGGGCGGAGTGCTAAGGGAGGCGTTGTACACCTCTCTTCAGACGCTAGGCCGGCTGAGCAGGCAAAAATCCCAAGCTAAACAGCCGACCTCGGAGCGACCTAAGAGAGGCCAGGGGAGAAAAAAATAACGGGAAAAAACCCACCAAAAACATTCCCAAATAATACCTCACATCACCAGAACATAAATCGCAAAAAAAACAATCACATTTACCTGAGGTCGACATTACTTACCTCACTGCAGCCGGCGTAGGTTGGACTGCACGCTTTCACAGTCAATCCCAGCAGGGTGCTCTATGGAGTGTTACGGGTCGGATGGGAGCCGAAAATCAAGCCGGTATCGCAACCAGGGGCGTGCACACCGGCTCGCCTCTTCCGGGCGGTAATGCTCCGCGCCCCGCTGACACAAGCCCCCAAAAACCCCGGCGGGGCGCTGAAAGCTGGCCACCTGCCCAAAAGAGCTTTCCGCTGCCATTGCCGCCCCTCTGGGGTGAAAACAGAGGCGACAATGAGCCTAAAATCCAGCCCTATACCTCTATTCATGAAGTTCAGGATCCCATTAGCATTTTTAACTGCTTTCTCATCCTGCCCTGCCACCTTCAACAATTTGTGCATATATACCTCTAGGTCACTCTGCTCTGGTCATGCACCCCCTTTAGGATTATACCCCTCAGTTTATATTTCCTCTCCTCATTATTTCTACCAAAATGTATCACTTCGCACTTTTCTGCGTTAAATTGCACCTGCCACCTGTCCGCCATTCCACAAGCATGACTATGTCATCTTAAAGACTATCACTATCCTCCTCACTGTTCAATATACTTCAAGTTTTGTGTCATCTGCAAATTTTGAAATTGTGCCCTGTACACCCACATCCAAGTCATTAACATATATCAAGAAAAGCAGTGGTCCTAGAACCGGCCCCTGGGGAATACCACTGTATACCGTTCTCCAGTCCGAAAAAGAACCGTTAACCATTATAATGTATATAATGACTCAAAAGACTTGTTACTGTAAACTCACTCAGGTGCAAACCCAGTTCAACTTTATTCATGCCCGAAGTGCGCACATGACATGGTAGTCGCTCAATGGAGCTGGACACGGGTGCAAGTCAGTCGTACAGCCCGATGGCCTCCGACAGTGGTGCCCCCTGGTGTCTAGTGACCCCAAGCATCAATACATAACAACATCCCCCTTCAAGATCTTAGTATCAGTCTCTTTACAAATTAAGACGGTCTGTGGCTTTTTGCTCACGAATTGATCGTCTCAGTTCAACTCCAGTTCTGGGCGAGCATTCTGAGTCAGTTATGACAGGAGGCTGAGTAACCGATCTGATGGGAGTGGTAATGACCCTATCAGAGACTGAAAGTCCAGAATCAATAATGGGAGCAGAGTCTTCTGATGAATGAACATTGGTTGGTTGGTCACTGATTGCATCTTCCTCACCAGTTCCGGTTCATCCGTGTGCCGCAGTGTGCCGAGGCATATGAAAGCATGGACCTTACGCTTAACATCCGTAAGACAAAGGTCCTCCACCAACCTGTCCTCGCTGCACAGCACTGCTCCCCAGTCATCAAGATTCACAGCGCGGCCCTCGACAACTTGGACCACTTCCCATACCTCGGGAGCTTCTTGTCAACAAAGGCAGACATTGATGCAGAGATTCAACGTCGCCTCCAGTGCGCCAGTGCAGCCTTCGGATCCTGAGGAAAAGAGTGTTCAAAGACCAGGCCCTCAAACCTACCACCAAGCTCATGGTCTACAGGGCTGTAGTAATACCTGCCCTCCTGTATGGATCGGAGGCATGGACGATGTACAGAAGGCACATCAAGTCGCTGGAGGTATATCACCAACGATATCTCTGCAAGATCCTGCAAATCCCCTGGGAGGACAGACGCACCAACATCAGTGTCCTCACACAGGCTAACATCCCCAGCATTGAAGCACTAACCACACTCAATCAGCTTCACTGGACAGGCCACTTAGTCCGCCTGCCAGACGCAAGGCTCCCTAAGCAATTGCTCTACGCGGAGCTCCTTCATGGCAACCGAGTCAAAGGTGGACAGCAGAAACGTTACAAGGACACTCTCAAAGCCTCCCTGGTGAAGTGCAACATCTCCATTGACACCTGGGAGACCCTGGCCGAAGACCTCCCTAGGTGGAACAAATGCATCCGGGAGGGCATTGAGTTCTTCGAATCACAACACTGTCAGCATGAAGAGGTCAGGCGCAGGCAGCGGAAGAAGCGTGCGTCAAATCAGTCCCACCCCGCCTTTCCCAATGAATATCTGTCCCACCTGTGACAGGGTCTGTGGCTCTTGTGTTGGACTGTTCAGCCTGCAAATAACTCACTTTAGGAGTGGAAGCAAGTCTTCCTCTATTCCGAGGGACTGCCTATGATGATGATGATGATGATGTGCCACAGTTTTATCTGATCAACATGTTTCCTGCATGTTTGCCCATTCTTGAGTACGACAATAAACATTATTTTACCCTCCTTAGCCGTAACAGTACCGGCGATCCACTTTGGACCTTGACCATAATTCAGCACATAACCTGGATCGTTGACAGAGATGTCACGTGACACAACAGCACGATCATGATATCATTGCTGATTTTGACATCTGTTTTCAACATGATCATTCAAACCATGAGTAGCAAACACGACACGAAGGCTCTCAATAGTAGCTGTGGATGTACTGGATGACATAATAACACACTCTATCAACTTTGAATATGCATCCACCACAACAAAAAACATCTTTCCCAGGGAAGGGCCCGCAAAATTGATGTGTATCCTCGACCATAGTTTAGATGGCCATGACCAACGACTCAGCGGAGATTCCATTGGTACTTTACTTAGCTGCATGCAACTATTGCACTGATGCACACATGATTCCAGATCAGAGTCAAGTCTAGGCCACCAAACATGAGCCCTGGCAATGGCTTTCATCATGATGATAGCAGGATGAGTGCTATGTAGTTCACGTACAAATTTTTCTCTGCCTTCCTTAGGCATAACAACACGATTGCCCCATAGTCGACAATCTAACTAAATGGATAGTTCATCTTTGCAACATTTGTAAGGTTTGGTCTCATCACACATTTCCATAGGTATTGCAGACCAATCACCACTGAAAACACAATGTTTCACAACCTATGAAATAGGATCATGACTGGTCCAGATCCTCACTTGTTGAGCAGTGACAGGAGTTCCTTCATTCTCAAAAGCATCCATTACTAACAGTAGATCTGCAGGTTGAGACATCTCCACTTCAGGTGTGGGCAACGGCAGACGACTCAGTGCATCGGCACAATTCTCAGTGCCAGGTCTATGATGAATACCATAATCATAGGCAGACAATGTCAACACCCACCTCTGGATACGGGATGATGCATTGGTATTAATATCTTTGTTTTCTGAAAACAATGAAATGAGTGGCTTGTGATCTGTTTCGAGTTCAAAACGAAGACCAAACAAGTACTAGATCTTTTTGACCCCATAGACAAAGATGAAAGCTTCTTTTTTTACCATGCTGTAAGCTCTTTTCAGCTTTGACAAACTTTTCGAAGCATACGCAACAGGTTGTAGCTTACCCGACTCATTTGCTTGTTGAAGTACACAGCCAACCCCATATGTTGAAGCATCACAGGCCAATACAAGACAGTTACACGGATCATAGTGAACAAGCAGCTTGTTCGAACAGAGCAGATTCTTGGCTTTCTCAAAAGCTCTCTCTTGAGATACACCCCAGACCCAGTTGTCGCCTTTTCTGAGCAGCATGTGCAGTGGCTCCAATAAAGTGCTCAATCTGGGTAAGAAATTATCGAAGTAGTTGAGTAGCTCAAGGAATGAATGCAGCTCTGTAACATTCTGAGGTCTGGGTGCATTTTTGATGGTCTTGATTTTCGAATCAGTAGGCTTGATGCCATCAACAGCAATCTTCCTCCCCAGGAATTCAACTTCAGGTGCCATGAAAACACACTTCAAAAGTTTCAGCCTGTCCCACTTTGCCAGACGATGTAAGACTTCTTCAATATTGTTCAGATGTTCAGCAGTGTCATGACCTGTGACCAGAAGTCATCTTGAAACACGACGGTACTAGGAACGGACTTCAGTAGACTCTCCATGTTCTTCTGAAATATGGCTGCAGCCGAGCAGATTCCAAAAGGACACTTGTTGTAGACAAACAGTCCTTTATGGGTGTTGATGCAGGTGAGTTTCTTTGAAGTGTCGACAAGCTCCTGTGTCATATAGGCCGATGTCAGATCCAGTTTAGTGAACGACTTTCCACCAGCTAGCATGGCGAACAGGCCATCAGCTTTCGGTAGCAGATACTGATTCTGTTTCAAAAATCGGTTAATCGTAACCTTGTAACCTCCACAGATCCTGACAGTGCCATCACTCTTTAACACAGGAACGATAGGACTGGCCCATTTGTTAAATTTGGCCGTTGATATGACCCCTTCACTTTGGGGTCTGTCAAGCTCAATATCAACCTTTTCCCTCATCATGTACGGAACAGACCGAGCTTTATGATAGACAGGTCTTGCATCAGAATCCAGGTGAATCTGCACCTTGGCTCCAGTAAAATTGCCAATTCCCAGTTCAAACAAAGAAGGAAACTTCTTCAGCACTTGAGCACACAAAGTGTTATCCACCGAGGACAATGCTTTGATATCATTCCAGTTCCACTTGATTTTCTCGAGCCAATTCCTGCCGAACAACGTTGGACCATTGCCTGGGATGATCCATAATGGTAAATCGTGAACCACACCATCATACAACACCTTGACTACTGCACTGTCAATCACCGGTATGAGTTCCTTAGTGTAAGTACGCAACTGGGCAGTGACTGGACTCAGCTTCGGCTTCACAGCCTCAGTGGCCCACAGCTTGTCAAATGTCCTTTGGCTCATTATCAACTGACTCGCACCCGTGTCCAGTTCCATTGAAACAGGCACACCATTTAGCTTTACAATAACCATTATCGGTTGGCTCTTTGTCAGGAACGAATACAGGTCGTACACTTCCTCCTCGGATATCTTGGGTTGCATATCCGGGCCAGCACTGGATTGGTCATCATCATCAATGTGATGAGCAGCAGCACGCTTGCTCAGTTGTGGGCACATTCGCTGAAGATGCCCCACTTTCGAACAGCCTTTACAGATATACTGTTTAAACCGACACTGATGAGGCCAATGATTGCCCCCACAACACTAACAGGGTGAAATCGGATTCGTACCAGTTGGCGGACCTTGAGCAGCTACAGGTAGGCCCTGCCATAAGCAGCTCTGCCAGACGACGACACAATCTTGTTTACAGTACTTGTCGTGGAGCTCCGACTCTTCAATGATATCTGCCTGAAATGATCATCAGTCGCCATGCATGCCTAGGCAGTCGCGATGGTTTTGCTCAAATCCAGCGTTTCTGCAGCCAATAATTTCCGAAGGATCACATCATGGTTGATGCCTATCATGAAGAAATCTTGCAGCATGTCTTCCAATGCGTTTCCGAACTTACACAGCTCAGCCAGACGTCTTAGGTCGGCGACGAATCCCGACACATCCTGGCCCTCAGCACGAACATGAGTGTAGAAGCGATAACATGAGATGATGATCCCCTCTTTTGGCTTGAGGTGTTCATGCACCAGAGCGCACAAATCCCCATACTCTTTGTCCATTGGACGTGCAGGCGAGAGAAGATTCTTTTTGAGGCCATAAATTTTTGGACCACAAACGGTGAGAAGAACTGCCCTGCGCCGAACTGCGTCACCAGTTTCCTCCATTTTGTTGATCACGAAATACTGATCCAGGCGGTCGATAAAATCCGCCCAATCCTTGCCATCCATGAATCTCTCCAGAATTCCAATGGTGCCCATTGTGCATGCGAAGGTTCTGAAGTTACCTCGTCGCCAAATGTAATGTATATAATGACTCAAAAGACTTGTTACTGTAAACTCACTCAGGTGCAAACCTGGTTCAACTTTATTCACGCCCAAAGTGCACACATGACATGGTACTCACTCTTATATACCAGGGCCCGCGTGCCCGCATGTACAGTCAGATGTCCTCCGACAGTGGCGCTCCCTGCTGTCGAGTGACCCCAAGCATCAACACATAACAACCACTACTCTCTATTTCCTGTCACTTAGCCAATTTTGTATCCATGCTGCCACTGTCCCTTTTATTTCATGGGCTTCAACTCTGCTGGCAAGCCTATTATGTGGCACTTTGTCGAATGCCTTTTGGAAATCCATGTACACCACGTCAACCGCATAGCCCTCATCAATGCTCTCTGTTGCCTCATCAAAAAACTCAATCAAGTTGGTTAAACACAATTTGCCTTTAACAAATCCGTGCTGGCTTTCCTTAATTAATCCACACTTGTCCAAGCGAGTTTAAATTTTATCCCTGATTAATGTTTCTAAAAGCTTCCCCAATACTGAGGTTACACTGTCTGGCCTATAATTGTTGGGTTTATCTTTACACACTTTTTTGAACAAGGGTGTAACATTTGCAATTCTCTAGTCCTCTGGTAGCACCCTCATATCTAAGGAGGATTGGAAGATTGTGGCCAGTACCTCCGCGATTTCTTCCTTCACTTCCCTCATGTCTTACATTGCATCCCATCTGCTCCTAGTGGCTTATCTACTTTAAGTACAGCTAGCCTTTCTCGTTACTCGTCTTTATCAATTCCTAGCCCTTCCAGTATCTCCTCTACCTCCTCCTTCACTATGTCTATGGCAGTATCTTCTTCCTTGTCGAAGACAGATGCAAAGTAATTATTTAATACCTCAGCCATACCCTTTGCCTCCATGCGTAGCTTTCCTTTTTGGTTCCTAACCGGCCCCACACCTCCTCTTACTATCATTTTACTATTTATATGCTTAGAGAAGACTTTTAGATTACTTTTTATGTTAGCTACCATCGTATTCTCATACCCTCTCTTTGCCCTTCTTACTTTATTTTTGACTTCTCCTCTGAACATTCAATTATTAGCCTGATTCTCAGATGTATTCTCAAACTGACATCTGTCATACACACTCTTTTACTGCTTCATCTTACTTCTTATCTCTTTCGTCATCCAGGGAGCTCTGTCTTTAGTTGCCCTATCTTTCCCCCTTGTGGGAGAACCCTAACCCTAACCCTAACTATTTCCTCTACAGTTTTGCCTGCTGATCTTTGACTCCAATTTATCCCGGCCAGGTCTGTTCTCATCCCACTGAAATTGGCCTTCCTCCAATTAAGTATTTTTACTCTAGATTGCTCCCTGTCCTTTTCCATAGCTAATCTAAACCTTTTGATACTATGATAACTGTTCCCTAAATGTTCACCTATTGGCACTTGCTCCATTTGACCTACCTCATTCCCCAGAACCAGATCAAGCACTCCACTTCCTTCTTGGAGCGCTAAAGGATGTAGGCAGGGCGCACACTTCAGCAGCGCTGCACAATGGGCCGTGCAGCACTGCCGTGTTCAAAGGGCCCTTCCCTCTCGTAAAGGGAAGGGCCATTGCTGCAGGCTCTGCAATTTAAAATGGACCTACCTGGACCACCAAGGTAGCGGCGAACTCACGCGATCAGCCCGGCACTGAAGCAGGGCTGAACGACCGGGGGCAGAAACCCGCAAAGAAAACGGCATCAACAAAGGTAAGTTTTTTTTTACGTACCTCGCCCACCTCGCCTTTAATCATCACCCTGATAGCAGCCGGCCGCCCGATCCACACCACCTGCAGCTGCCGGTGTTTTCGGCCAGCGCTGCTGCAGGGGGAGAAGGTGAATTTAGGGTTCGGGGTGCTAACGGGGTGAAGCACACAGCGATGATGTCACGATCTCCGGGTGCAGGAGATCAGGGCGCAACACCATGGCGCCGGTGCTAAAGTAGCACCCACTATGGCGGGAGTCAATGACAGTGCCACGCCCGGTCGCAAAGGCAGTTATAGCCCTCCAGAGTCTTAAAAGTCAGGCCTACCTTTAGCTCCTGCTGCTTCTCTTGCTCTCTTAGTTAAAGTCTTTATTCACACGATTATTTGTGGTTATATGAATTAGTTTATCTAGTTAAGTTAGCGAGAAAAAAAATGCTAACTCTCACTCACCAATTGCCTATCTGCTGTCCTGTGCTGTCACTCCTTGATTTTGCTGTTCTTTTGGAATTCGCCGAATTTGTACTGCCGCCTCGGGTCGTGCTCTCTGCCGCCACTGGCGCGTCTCCTTTTAGGTCCACACTCAATGCTCAGTGTGAAGAAGAACCTGTGCCTTCTTGTCCTACTTTCACAATTAAATTAAAAGTAATATTCTGGAGATACCTTTTCCATACCCCTTCTCTATTGTGTATACCTCTATAAGATCAGCTCTCAGTTATTTCCTTTTAAGGTTTAAAAGGCACAGGGGATGAAATGAAACTTGGGTGAGGGCGCAAAAATGGCCTGAACATTGAAGTCAATGGAGACAAAAATTGGGTGGGTGTATAACGGGCGGCCAATCAAATATCATCCGTTTTGCGCCCCTGCCAGAGTTGAATTTTACCCCAAAACTAAACCAAAATACTGCGGATGCTGGAAATCTGAAATAAAAACAGAAAATGCTGGAAATGCTCAGCAGGTCAGGTGGCCTGTATGGAGAGAGAAATTGAGTCAATGGGTCCAAATTTCCCCAACCACTTTTTCCGGTACACTCTCCTGCGATGCGCCGATTTTGTACGCTCAAAAGGGCGCCAAAAAATTTACTAATGATGCTGGCCACTCTGCTGTGTGTCCCTGGTCCTGGCGCGACATTTCTTGTGGAGTGGGGGGGGGGGCGGAGCTACACCCGCACCGAAAACAGTGCCGGCAGCTGCGCGCATGCACAGTGGAGTCTGCGCGCATGCGCAGTAGCTCCTCGCCCTCCCAGCGCGTCCTGCAGGCTGTGAGTGGGACCCGATGCTCACCGCCCCTATCCCCAGCTGAAAAAATGCCCCGATGCTCACCGCTCCTATCCCTGGCCGAAGGGATGACCCGATAATCTTTAGTACTGATACTGCTGCTTCCGCTAAAGTGACTTCAGTCTCATTTTAATGAAGTGGGAATTTATGCCTGAAACTTGACCAGGGCTGTAACAGAATATCAATGTCTCAACGCTTTGTTCGTTCTGCTTGGCTTGGAATTTAAAAAATTGTATGCACCAGAGAAAACCAATGGAACTTTCTGCAGTCTTTTCAGAGCCTCACTAGAAAGTTCAACTAAGTTGATACAGGGGCACCAAAGCTAACGATCAGTGAAAGCACCCCCAGCAGTGTGTCATCTCAAGGTCAAAGGAGATCACTGACTTTATTACAAAAGATACACACCACCATCTGTGACTGATGTCCAGAGATTTAGAGGACTGGTGTTCTTCCTGGTACTAGGCTACAACTAATTTGTCCCTCGGGGGTCGAGTTAGGAAGGTAGGACTTAAGTTTTATTTTTTATTTTTTATTTATTTATTTTTTATTTATTATTGATGGTTTTTATGCTTCTTTAATGTTGTTGCTTAGTGCTTTGCAAGGTCCTCTGTGAACTAATGAAGAGTTGTTACAAAGCTAGAAAGCAAAGTATCAAAATATGGGAAAATAGCACGAGCTTCCCTTCCCCTATCTCTGGCTACCTGCGCTGATTTCTTAACTCTCCACAAGGGTTTTATGTGTGGCCAGAAGTGGCCAAATACGCTGGCCTAAGTTAGTTTGGAGCAACTATTAGCTGTCCAAACTGGCTTAAATGGCCAAAACAGGCATAGGTGGCTGGTAATGCCCCCTTTTGAACAAAAATAAACTAAACTAAAAAAATCCTAACTAACTCACTTACACTGGCGCAAATTAAATGTGCAGAATTGGGATTTTTAAGATACTCCAGAAAAATCAAGTTGCTCCAAAAAAACAAAGCAATTGCTGGCCAAATTTGGGCCCATAGTTTCTAGTCGATGACTTTTTGTCAGAACTGAAGTCTGTTTCTCTCTCCACAGATGCTGCCTGAACTGATGAGTGTTTCACAGCTGTTTCTGTTTTTATTTTTTGAATTTTATCCCCAAATTTTCTTCATATTTCTTCATAACTCTGACCTCTTAACAATAGAGATCAATATTGTGGCTGCTCTTTAACTGTCTCCAACAGTTGAATATCACGCTTGTCGATGAAGTAATGATTAAACTATCGTTTTCTCTGCCAAGTATTGTACAGATTTATCATTCCTTCCTCTGACTTGCACTCTATTGTTTAGGTCATGCAGTTCAGCATCCTGTTGTCTTTGTTGATTGCTGCTCTGCATTGGTTGGACATGTTTAGCATTGAATTTACTAAGACTCCTCTCAACTTCATCCTTAGCTGTTCCGCACTATTCTTGGAACATGTGTGTCACTTATTTTCCTTGCATTAAGTTTCAACTGCATTATTTTTCCCATGTTTTTGTCCAACTTATCTGTAATTTCTGAATTGCTTCTTTCAATTTCTCTACCCCTCCCAGTTCCCACATCAAGCCCATGGACAGACCAGTCAGTATTTTCTCTCACCTCAACATAACTCCTCTAATGTGTATTCATTGTTATCGATCCTTTCGCAAGTTTCTTATCCATTCCCAGGATTGTCCTGAATCCTCACCCCTTTGAGTTAGACTAATAACCATTTGTGTGGAACTTTGTCAAATGCTTTTTGGAAGTTTATGCCCAATGCATATAATGTTGAAAGATCTCCAATATCTTTTATTGCCACATATTTCTTTAATTGATTGTAGAGTCTTTTAAATCTTTGTTGATAGTGAATCTTCATCTTATCATTCTTCATCTTTCTCCCATGGTATGCATTGTGGGTGGTGCAAGGCCAAATGTTTGTGTGGTGGCCCTGCATTCATTTGTTAGATCATTCATGGCTTCACTAATCTTTGCTTTCTGAGTGATTAGAAATTGCAGCTTTCTTATTTTTATTCATAATGATCAAAAGGCACGACCTTGTGAGAAACGTATGCAATTGTGAATCCATTAACATCATCAATACTGTACTGGCCAAGTGCAAAATCACTACATGCCTAGATTGAAATTAAAGTGTGTTGGAAGTAGAGATGAATAGGCTGCAAAATTTGCATTATTTGAAGGGGCGAGTGCCCCATTATGTTTCCTTTGAGGGGCCTGGGTTTTTTGGGGTTGTTTGAGGGATATGTTTGCAATAAAATGTAATGCTGAACATTTCCTTCAGCCTCTGGTGTGTGACTGTTGTCTTGTAACAGAGAGGTTGGCATTATCGTGGCACAATAGGCACTCATTATTAGCTGCATCCCTCATCTCATTCCATTTAAGCGAAGTGTTCCCTTATGAGCCATCGCCATAAAGTCTTGTCGCCGCCAACATTGGCACGTTGCCTCCTCCATGGATGCTGCTGGTCCTCATCGTGTTGCTGTTCATTCGGGGTGTCGGCAGGCTCCTGGTCCTCTTTCTCCTCCTCCTCCCCCTCCTCCTTGTCCTCCTGAGGTGGGCCTGCGATCCCCACTGGCAAAGCCTGGACCCTCATGATGGCCAAGTTGTGCAGCATGCAGCACACCACAATGAATAGTGAGACCTGTTGCGGGGAGTATTGAAGACTGCCTCCAGAGTGGTCCAGGCATTGGAATCGCTGCTTCAGCAGCTCTATTGTCTGCTCTATGGTGTTGCAGGTGGCGGCATGGCTATCATTGTAGCGCTCCTCTGGCTCTGTGGTGAGGTTGCGGAGGGGCATCATTAGCCAGGTGGCCAGGCCGTATCCCTTGTACGCGAGCAGCCAGCCTCGGCCTTGCCATAGTGCCTGAGACAGTCGAGGCATGGAGGATAAACGCTTCATGTGCACTTCCAGGATAGTGAGCATTGACTACAAGGATGCGCTGTGTGTGGTCGCACACCAGCTGCACATTTAGCGAATGGTATACCTTTCTGTTTCTGAAGATCTTTGCATTCTGGAATGGTGCTAGCAAGGCCTTGTGTGTGCAGTTGACTGCTCCTTGCACCCTCGGGAAGCCCGCTATCCTGGAAAACCCACATGCACGCTCAACTTGTTTCTCCCTGGTCATTGAGAGTAATGAAGTCCATTCGATGGGTGTAGAGAGCCTGCGTGATGTCGCCGATGCAGCAATGTGCTGCGCTGCATACATTCCCTGATACAGCCTGGAAGGAGCCTGAGGCATAGAAGGTGAGTACCTCCGTGACATTCACTGCGACGGGCAGCGCAGTCCTGGTGCCGATGTGAGGCTGCAGGTCTGCTTGCAGGAGATGGCATATCTCCTTTTGGAAACACTGCTTTCTGACAGGTCCAGGCCTGTGTGTTGCTGCCGGTAAAGCTGTGGGGGTAAGACCTCCCTCTCCGACATCTCGGGGCTCTCCTCCTTTGGCCAGCGAAATGGCTAACAGCCTTTCTCTCTTCATGATGCCTTGCTAGAGCATGTAGAATTCGATGCTGGCGAGCTAGTAATGTTCCCATTAAAGTTTTAGAAATAAATTTCTCTCAAGCTCAACTGTTATAACTGTCTGCCGCTGCAAACTCGAAGGCTCACCACCGTGCTCTGTGTAAACGTTGCACTGACTGTGACCTCTGCGGAAAGCGCTTCCTCAACCCTTTAAGTAGCCACCAGTTAACGACTCTGCAAGCCTGTACCGACTGTTTTTCCAGATGTTGTTTTTGGCAGCTGCTAAATGAGGCTGCCACACCTAATTTACCGACTGGGGCCGCAAGCGTGGGCATTGCACCAGGACAGGCGTCAGGATCGCACTGATCGTCAGCAGTCCGGCACTACTGGTTTACGCCTCTGGTGAGCCTCTAATGAATTTTCGGTCAGGACGCTAAAAGCTGCACTCCCGGTCGGTAACCTCTTATGCCCCCTCGGGCCAATAACTGAGGCGATAGACAACAGAAAATCCGGCCGTTAGAGCAGGGAATTGTAACCGAAAAAAACGGGTGGGTTGGGGACCTGTGGGAAGTTAAAGTGTAAATCTGAATCTTGCCCTGAAACCACCTCCAACTCGCCCACTTCTGCTTTAACCGCAGATTTGTATTTAACTTTACCTGGTCAGCTTTTGCACGCCTTTACACTTACCTCTTGGGATCCAGGGTCCCTACCTAACCCACGCTCCGTGATCGGAAACCCGCCATGAGGCCTCCAATCACCCCTCCAGGCCAACAATCCCCCCATCAGGCCTTCGAGCCACATTATGAGGCCTTCCCCACCACCCTTGCTCCTCCGGCCATTGATCTTTGCTGACATGCCACCATGCTCCTCCCAGCCCATGATCTCTACCTACACCCCAATACTCCTCCCAGCCTGAGATACTCACAATCCCCCCCCACCCCACTCCTCCAGCTGCTCCCTGGCCCGCGATCGTCGTTGGACCACTACTGTGACCTTGCAGCCACCCCCGGCCACACACAATCCCTCCCTCCCTGCTCTTTGCAGCCTAGTGCCACAGGCCTACTTGCCCAGAGCCAGCCAGCTTCTCAAACTGGCTGGTTGTGGGTGTGAAGCAGACGCTTCCAATGCAAATCAAACCTTGCCGTTAAAATTCGGCTGCGCCTGCAGGAGGCCCATACTTCCAGGTTTCCTGACCGTCTCAGAGCCCCCCACCCCCAACTCACCTACCCCATTTAAATTCAGCCCAGACACTCAGAATGCTATTACAATCATAACCCCTGAAAATGGAGGAGTTAACACGAATCCCTGAACTTTAAGGTTGTATTGTACCTTTGAATACATTACACCAGTCATCCCATTTGTTTAGATAGTTAAAAATTCTTCCCGTTCCAAACTTTCCCATTCAAACTTTTCTACTGAGATCTGTTTCTTTCATTACTAAATTCCCAGGACAAGGATTTCTTTTCAGATTTTTTCATACTGAGAATTTTAGTAGAAAGTAAACTAAAGTGAGCAATCTCTTCGGATGACAAGGAGAAAGTGTTTGGTTGAAAAATAATATTGCCCAGATTTTTCTGTCAAAATAAGGGCAAGGTTATTTATGTGTAAATGGTACAGCAATTTCAGGCGAGGGGCAAATACGTGGTTCAGCTCCACTATCCAAAAGTTGCTGTTGCTCCACTGTTAGCCTCGCGAAAATGGTATCACACTTTCTTGCCCACCACTGACATGTGTTGAATGTCGTGAAGTTGCTATATTTGCACGCTAGATAAAAACTAAACCCGCCATAGAAAGTTAAGCCAAGTCATTTCAAGTCTGAGTATCCTTTTCACAACGTTAATTACTGCCAATCAACCTCTCTGGCACTGAAAATTAACTATTACTCATGTGGAGTCTCATTCCTTCAGATTTTAATTGTTGTTAGAGATTTTAAAAATGTTAAATTCCTTTCTGTCTCTTTTCTCATTTCACAATCTTTCAATCTGATTGGTTAAGGAGATGCACAGTCACTTGACCTGTTCACTCAGGTCCGAGATGCCCAGTTTCACCTCCTGCAACATTATCAGCTCGAACTTTCAGCAAATTACCACGTAAAAAATGTAAAACCTACACTTGCAAAGGCAAGTCTAATTATCAGCAGATGCTATTAGATGAACTACTATAGCAAAACCTGGCCAATACATTCGGGTTTATTGGATTCTAATGCTCCTACGTATAATTCAGTCAGATATCATTACTGTTATATATGTAAACATATTTACTATGTACAGCCACCAGAGGGCTCATCCCCTGGAGTCCCAAGGGATCCCATAATCCCTTGGGAGCACAAGTATTTAAGGAGGCCTCACAAGTTGGAGAGGCACTCTGGAGACCTGCAATAAAAGACGAAGGTCACACTTTACTTTGAGCTCACTGTGTTCAGTCTGACTCTTTCTCCATACATAACAACTGGCGAAGAGATACAGATAAGCGAACCCAAAGATGCAGAGAACAGTGGGCATCCTGGAGAAATTCTCAGAGGGAAATGATTGGGAAACTTTTGTGGAGCGACTCGACCAATACTTCATGGCCAATGAGCTAGATGGGGAAGAGAACGAAGGGCGATCCTCCTCACCGTCTGTGGGGCACCAACATAAGAATTAGGAACAGAAGTAGGCCATCTCGCCCCTCGAGCCTGCTCCGCCACTCAACAAGATCATGGCTGATCTGGCCGTGGACTCAGCTCCACTTACCTGCCCGCTCCCCATAACCCTTAATTCCCTTCTTGGTTAAAAATCTATCTATCTGTGATTTGAATACATTCAATGAGCCAGCCTCAACTGCTTCCCTGGGCAGATAATTCCACAGATTCACAACCCTCTGGGAGAAGAAATTCCTTCTCAACTCGGTTTTAAATTGGCTCCCCCGTATTTTGAGGCTGTGCCCCCTAGTTCTAGTCTTCCCGACCAATGGAAACAACCTCTCTGCAATATCTTGTCTATCCCTTTAAATATTTTAAATGTTTCGAAAAGATCACCCCTCATCCTTCTGAACTCCAACGAGTAAAGACCCAGTCTACTCAATCTATCATCATAAGGTAACCCCCTCATCTCCGGAATCAGCCTAGTGAATTGTCTCTATACCCCCTCCAAAGCTAGTATATCCTTCCTTAAGTAAGGTGACCAAAACTGCACGCAGTACTCCAGGTGCAGCCTCACCAATACCCTGTACAGTTGCAGCAGGACCTCCCTGCTTTTGTACTCCATCCCTCTCGCAATGAAGGCCAACATTCCATTCGCCTTCCTGATTAACTGCTGCACCTGCAAACTAACTTTTTGGGATTCATGCACAAGGACCCCCAGGTCCCTCTGCACCGCAGCATGTTGTAATTTCTCCCCATTCAAATAATATTCCCTTTTACTGTTTTTTTTCCCAAGGTGGATGACCTCACATTTTCCGACATTGCATTCCATCTGCCAAACCTTAGCCCATTCGCTTAACCTATCTAAATCTCTTTGCAGCCTCTCTGTGTCCTCTACACAACCCGCTTTCCCACTAATCTTGTTTCATCTGCAAATTTTGTTACACTACACTCTGTCCCCTCTTCCAGGTCATCTATGTATATTGTAAACAGTTGTGGTCCCAGGACCGATCCCTGTGGCACACCACTAACCACCGATTTCCAACCCAAAAAGGACCCATTTATCCCGACTCTCTGCTTTCTGTTAGCCAGCCAATTCTCGATCCATGCTGATACATTTCCTCTGACTCCGCGTACCTTTATCTTCTGCAGTAACCTTTTGTGTGGCACCTTATCAAATGCCTTTTGAAAATCTAAATACACCACATCCATCGGTACATCTCTATCCACCATGCTCATTATATCCTCAAAGAATTCCAGTAAATTAGTTAAACATGATTTCCCCTTCATGAATGCATGTTGCGTCTGCTTGATTGCACTATTCCTATCTAGATGTCCCGCTATTTCTTCCTTAATGATAGCTTCAAGCATTTTCCCCACTACAGATGATAAACTAACCGGCCTATAGTTATGCCTTTAATCTTCCCCCTTTTTTAAACAGAGGCATTACATTAGCTGCTTTCCAATCCGATGGTACCTCCCCAGAGTCCAGAGAACTTTGGTAGATTATAATGAATGCATCTGCTATAACTTCTGCCATCTCTTTTAATACCCTGGAATGCATTTCATCAGGACCAGGGGACTTGTCTACCTTGAGATCCATTAGCCTGTCCAGCACTACCCCCCTAGTGATAGTGATTGTCTCAAGGTCCTCCCTTCCCACATTCCCGTGACCAACAATTTTTGGCATGGTTTTTGTGTCTTCCACTGTGAAAACCGAAGCAAAATAATTGTTTAAGGTCTCAGCCATTTCCACATTTCCCATTATTAAATCCCCCTTCTCATCCTCTAAGGGACCAATATTTACAACGTATGGCCTCATGAAGAATCTGCTCACTCCAGCGAAACCCACGGAGAAATTGTACGATGGTTTGTGCACACTGGCTGGAGAGCATTTGAACCCGAAGGAAAGCATTCTGATGGCGAGGTACCGGTTCCACACCTACAAAAGGTCTGAAGGCCAGGAAGTGGCGAGTTATGTTGCTGAGCTTAGACACCTTGCAGGACATTGCAAATTTGAAGGACATTTGGAGCACATGCTCAGAGACTTTTTCGTACTTGGCATTGGCCACGAAACCATACTTCACAAACTTTTGACTGTAGAGACCCCAACCTTGAGTAAGGCCATAGCGATAGCCCAGGCGTTCATTGCCACCAGTGACAATACGAAGCAAATCTCTCAGCACACAAGTGCTGCTACAAGTGCTGTGAACAAAGTGATGCTGTTTTCGAATCGCAACATACAGGGCAGGTCACACATGCCTGCAGCTGCACGTCCGCAGATGTCTCGAGTCCACCGTCAAGGGTGACGAATGCAAGGCCATTAACACCTTGTTGGCGCTGCGGGGGTGATCATTGTTTCCATTCATGCTGATTCAAAGGGTATGTTTGCAAGGGCTGTGGAACAATGGGACACCTCCAACGTATGTGCAGGCGAGCTGCTAATCCTGTTAAACTTGCAAACCACCATGTTGCAGAGGAGGACAGATCCATGGAGGATCACGACAAACCAGAGCCTCAGACCAAGGAGGCAGAGGTACATGGGGTGCACACATTCACCACGAATTGTCCCCCGATAATGCTGAATGTTGAACTAAATAGAGTCCCGGTGTCAATGGAACTGGACACGGGCGCAAGCCAGTCCATCATGGGCAAAAAGACTTTATAAAGTCTGTGCTGCAACAAGGCCTCAAGGCCAGTCTTAACACCCATTCGTATGAAACTAAGAACTTACACAAAAGAACTGATTCCCATAATTGGCAGTGCTACCGCAAAGGTAAGCGAGAATGCACCGAGACCACAGAACCTGACGGAGCTGCGGTAATTTCTGGGACTCTTGAACTAATTTGATAACTTCTTACCGGGTCTCAGCACCCTGCTCGAACCACTACATGTCTTACTATGAAAAGGGGACAAATGGGTTTGGGGCAAAAGCCAAGAAAATGCCTTTGTAAAAGCGAGAAAATTGTTATGCTCAAACAAATTGCTTGTGTGTATGATCCATGTAAGCATTTGGTACTAGCATGTGATGCATCATCATATGGCGTCGGGTGTGTATTGCAACAAGCTAATGATTTCGGGAAACTACAACGGTTGCGTATGCATCCAGTAGTCTGTCTAAGGCTGAGAGAGCCTATAGCATGATTGAGAAAGAAGCATTAGCGTGTGTCTATGGGGTAAAGAAAATGCATGAATACCTGTTTGGGCTAAAATTCGAATTGGAAACTGATCAGAAGCCACTCACATCCCTGTTTTCCGAGAGTAAAGGGATAAATACAAACGCATCGGCCCGCATCCAGAGATGGGCGCTCACGTTGTCCGCACACAACTATGCCATCCGCCACAGGCCAGGCACAGAAAACTGCGCCGATGCTCTCAGTAGGCCGCCATTGCCCACCACGGGAGTGGAAATGGCGCAACCCACAGATTTAGCCAGGGTTATGGAAGCATTTGAGAGTGAGCAATCACCCGTCGCTGCCCGGCAGATCAAAACCTGGACGAGCCAGGATCCCTTATTATCCCTTGTCAAAAGCTGTGTGCCTCACAGGAGCTGGTTCATTGCCCAGTGGAAATGTAGGAAGAGATAAAGCCGTTCCAGCGGCGCAAAGAAGAAATGTCTATACAGGCAGACTGCCTTCTGTGGGGCAATCAAGTAGTGGTCCCCAAGAAGGGCAGAGACACCTTCATCAATGACCTCCACAGTACCCACCCTGGCATCGTAATGATGAAAGCGATAGCCAGATCCCAAGTGTGGTGGCTCGGTATCGATGCGGACTTCGAGTCCTGATTTCAGAGATGTAATACATGCTCGCAGTTAAGCAATGTACCCAGGCAGGCGCCGCTAAGTTTATTGTCTTGGCCCTCTAAACCATGGTCTAGGGTACATGTTGACTGTGCAGGCCCGTTCTTGGGTAAAATGTTCCTTGTGGTTGTAGATGCGTACTCCAAGTGAATTGAATGTGAGATAATGTTAGCTAGCACATTCGCTGCCACTACTGAAAGCCTGCGGGCCATGTTTGCCACACACGGCATACCCGATGTCCCGGCGAGCGACAACGGGCCATGTTTTACTAGTGTTGAGTTTAATGAATTCATGAACCGTAACGGGATCAAACATGTCACATCTGCCCCATTTAAACCAGCATCCAATGGTCAGACAGAGAGAGCAGTGCAAACCATCAAGCAAGGCTTGAGGAAGGTAACTGAAGGCTCACTGCAGACTCGCCTATCCCAAGTCCTGCTTAGCTACCGCACGAGACCCCACTCGCTCACTGGGATCCCACCTGCTGAATTGCTCATGAAAAGAGCACTTAAGACAAGGCTCTCGCTAGTTCACCCTGATCTACATGAACAGGTAGAGAGTAGGCGGCTTCAACAAATTAAATACCATGATAGCGCAAATGTGTCATGCGAGATTGAAATCAACGATCCTGTATTTGTTTTAAATTATGGACAAGGTCCCAAGTGGCTTCCCAGCACTGTCATGGCCAAAGAGGGGAGCAGGGTGTTTCGGGTCAAACTTTCAAATGGACTCATTCACCGGAAACACTTGGACCAAATCAAACTCAGATTCACGGACTATCCTGAGCAACCCACCTTGGACCCAACCTTTTTTGATTCCCCAACATACACACCGGTGGCAACCGACACCACGGTTGACCACGAAGCAGAACCCATCATCCACAGCAGCCCTGCAGGGTCCAACACACCAGGCAGCCCAGCAAAACCAGCTGCACAGCAACCCAGCGAGGGCCCAACAAATGATTCAACAACACCAGCTTTCACACCGAGACGATTAACCAGGGCAAGAAGGGCCCCAGATCGACTCACATTGTAAATAGTTACACTGTTGACTTTGGGGGGGAATGTTTATATATATGTGCACTTGTATTTACTCTGTACAGCTACCAGAGGGCTCATCCCCCGGAGTCCCAAGGGATCCCATAATCCCTTGGGAGTACAGGTACTTAAGAAGGCTTCACAGGTTGGAGAGGCATTCTGGAGACCTGCAATAAAAGTCTGAGGTCACACTTTACTTTGAGTTCACAGTGTTCAGTTTGACTCTTTCTTCATACACAACAGTTTCGACCTGATCAATGAGGTCAGGGTGTACTAAGGAGAGCCTGGTTTTGAGTGCTCATTTCATTAGTAATTCTGAAGGGGAACCTCGGTAAGTGAGAGAGGTCGTGTCCTGTAGCTGAGCAGTACCCGGGACAGGCAGGTTTGTAAGGAGCCTTCCGTGACACATTTCAAGCTCTTTATGGTTTGGACTGCCTATTCCACTTGGCCATTGGATGCGGGCTTGAACGGGGCAGATCTGACATGCTTGATGCTATTACGGGTCATGAATTCATTGAATTCCGTGCTGGTGAAGCACGGACCATTGTCGCTGACAAGAATGGCAAACATGGCCCTGAGGCTTTCAGTGGTGGCTGCGGACATGTTGGATGCCATTATTGCACATTCAATCCATGTGGAGTAGGCGTCCACAACATCTTTCCCAGAAAGGGGCCCGCATAATCCACATGGATCCTGGACTATGGTTTTGAGGGCCGCGACCAGAGGCTAAGTGGAGCCTCCCTGGGAGCATTGCTCAGTTGTGAGCACGTGTTACACTGGTGCACGCACGACTCTAGGTCCGAGTCAATGCCAGGCCACCAGACGTGGGACCTGGCGATAGCCTTCATCATGACTATGCCTGGGTGGGTGCTGTATAGGTCACATATGAAGGTTTCCCTGCCTTTCTTTGGCAAGATAACGCGGTTGCCCCATAAGAGGCAATCTGAATGGATCGACATCTCGTTTTTACGATGGTGAAACGGCTTGAGCTCGTCTTGCATGTCTCTCGGGACCGCTGACCAGCTCCCATTGAGAACGCAACTTTTTACAAGGGATAGCAGAGGATCCTGGCTGGTCCAGGTCTTAATTTGGTGGGCCGTTACGGGTGACCCTTCGCTATCAAAGGTATCCATGGCCAGTAGCAGGTCTGCGGGCTGCGCTGTTTCCAGCCCGGTGGTGGGCAATGGTAGTCGGCTGAGAGCATTGGCTGGCCTGTAGCAGATCACATAGTCGTAGGCAGACAGTGTTAGTGCCCATCTTAGGATTCGAGTCGAAGCATTAGTGTTTATGCCTTTGCTTTCCGAAAACAGTGAGATTAGGGGCTTGTGGTCTGTCTCTAACTCAAACTTAAGTCCAAACAAATATTGGTGCATTTTTTTATGCCGTAAACACAGGCTAAAGCCTCCTTTTTGAACATGCTGTAGCCTCTTTCAGTCTTTGATAGGCTTCTGGACGCTTATGCAACCAGTTGGAGCTTACCCACTGCATTGGCTTGCTGCAAAACACACCCTACACCGTACGACGACGCATCACATGCTAAAACTAGACATTTACATGGGTCATACAATACCAGCAACTTATTCGAGCACAGCAGGTTTCTGGCCTTCTCAAAGGCGGCCTCTTGATTTTTATCCCAAGGTTAGTTGTCTCCCTTGTGTAACAGCTTGTGCAACGGTTCCAGCAAGTTTCCGAAATAGTTGAGGAGTCCCAGGAACGAGCGCAGCTCCGTTACATTTCATGGTCTAGGCGCATTCTTGATGGCCTCTGTCTTCGAGTACGTGGGTCTGATGCCATCTGCCGCAATCTTCCTCCCCAGGAATTCTACCTCTTGCACCAGGAAGACACATTTGGATCGTTTCAACCAGAGTCCAACTCTGTTTAGTCGACTTAAAACTTCTTCCAGGTTGTGCAGGTGTTCGGAGGTGTCGCAGCCAGTGATGAGGATGTCGTCCTGAAATACGACAGTGTGTGGAACCGTTTTCAACAGGCTCTCCATGTTTCTTTGGAATATGGCTGCAGCCGAGCGAATCCCGAACGGGCACCTGTGATACATGAAAGTCTTTTGTGTGTGTTAATGCATGTTAATTTTTTCGACAACTCAACCAGCTCCTGGGTCATGTAAGCGGAGGTTAGACCCAGCTTGATGAACACCTTTCCCCCTGCTAATGTCGCTAAAAGGGCATCGGCTTTGGGTAGTGGGTACTGGTCCTGTAATGAGACTTGGTTGATCGTTACTTTGTAGATGCCGCAGATTCTGACCGCGCCATCGCTCTTTAGTACCGGAACAATCGGGCTGGCCCACTCGCCGAACTCGACTGGCGATATGATTCCCTCGCGTTGAAATCTGTCCAATTCGATCTCCACTTTCTCCCTCATCATGTAGGGAACCACTTGAGCCTTGTGATGAACGGGCCATGCCTCGGGGACCAAGTGGATCTGTATTTTGGCGCCTGTGAAGTTGCCGATGCCTGGTTCAAATAAAGATGGGAACTTGCTCAGCACTTGAGCACAGGAAGCATTGTCCACTGACGATAATACTTTGACGTCTTCCAAGTTCCGCCGAATCTTCCCCATCCAGCTTCTGCCAAGCAGCATTGACTCACCGCCTGGTATAATCCACAGTGGCAGCTCGTGTGCCTCTCCATCATAGGATACTTTTACGTTCGCACTAACAATAATTGGCATCAGTTCCTTGGTGTAAGTGCACAGCTTTAACTGAATCGGGCTCAGCTTGGGTCTTTGTGCTTTGTTGTTGCCCCACAGCCTTTCAAATGCCTTCTGGCTCATAATTGACTGACTCACCCCCGTGTCCAGCTCCATGGATACAGGAACGCCATTTAATTTGACTTTTATCATCATGGGAGGACCTTTTGTGGAGAGGGTGTGCACCACGCACACTGCTCCCTCGGGCTAAGTTGCCTCTCTAGTTTGTCTTTTGTGATCCATGCTGGATGGGGACTCTTCTCCCGACTCCACTGCCACGTGGTGAGTCGCAGTACGTTTGCACATTCGCTGGAGGTGGCCCCTTGTTCTGCAGCTTTTGCCCGCATAGTCTTTAAATCGACATTGATGGGCCCCATGATTACCCCCGCAACGCTAGCATTGTGTTAATGATTTCGCATTTACACCCCTTGGCGTCCTAGCAGCAGCAGGCATGTAGGCTCTGTTCTGTACAGTTCTTATTAGTTCAACAGTTCTGCCTGCAATCGCCGTTATTTTACGTACAGTACTTGCCAGTGAGCTCCGATTCTGTTAGGAAGTCATCTGTATGGTATCGTGAATTAGTTCAGTCAGCTAATCGTATATCTTATCCTTCGCCTTCGTGGGTGCCAGCAAGTCCCTGATGAGGCGGTAGACCTCAGGGCCACAACTGGTCAACAGTATAGCCTTGTGCTTCTCCGCCAATGTGTCCGTCTCCCCTGCCAGGTTGTTTGCCACGAAATATTGCTTGAGCCTTTCCATGAAGGCATCCCAATCATCTTTTAGTCTTTTAGTGTGCCAAAGGTAACCATTAGCACGTGAAAGTCCATATTCTCGTCGCCAGTTATTATGTCTGCAAATACCATTGAATAACTCCACGAGGCCTTGTACTGTGAGTAAGAGCTGTGTGACTTCAGTCCATTTAATATGACTGCAAAGTGAGAGGCAACATGGCTGGATGACATTTATGCACACCAGGGCAGGAAACCCCTCGGCCTCCAACAGCAGCGCCCTCTGGTGGTACATCGTACATAGTTACATTGTGAATACAAATGTTTGCATACATTACAAGGGTTGAATTGAATAAATGTGAATTTTTATAAAGAACTATACCTCAGGTGGTTAATAAGTGGGATAGAGTCTATGGTTCCCACTAATCCCACTGTACCACCACTCTGAGCTTTGAGTGCACAGATTGCAGTTCACAAGAACATAGAAACAGGAATAGGCCATTCAGCCCCTCGAGCCTCTTCTGCTATTCAGTTAGATCATGAGTGATTTGTACCTCAATCTCAATTTACTTGGCTTTGCTCCATATACGTTAATGTCCTTACCAAACTAAAATCTATCATTCTCTGTCATAAAAATTTCAATTGACATGGCATTCTCAGCCTTTTTGGGGAGAGTGTTCCAGATTTCCACTGCCCTTAGTCTGAAAAAATGCATTGTGATTTCACTCCTAAATGTCCTAATTTTAAGATTATGCCCCCTAAATTTGCTATTTTACAACAATGACTACACTCCAAAAGTACTTCATTGGCTGTAAAGCGCTTTGAGACGTCCGGTGGTCATGAAAGGCGCTATATGAATCCAAGTCTTTATTTCTTTCTTTCGTGGGAAATTTTGATGTTTGTGATAGCAAATTGGCAGCCTGTTTTATATCTCTCCTGATTTACACTAGGAGAACTCCCAGCTCTTCTTCAAATATTGATATGGGATCTTTTATATCCACCTGAGAGGGCAGACTTTGTTTAATGTCTCATCCAAAAGACAGCAACTCCGACAGTGCAGCACTTTCTCAGAACTGCACTGAAATTTCAGCCTAGATTTTGTGCTCAAGACTCTGGAGTAGGACTTGATCTCACAATTTGCTCATCCAGAGGCGAGAGTGCAACCACTGAGCCACAACAACAACAACTTTTATTTATATGGTGCCTTTAACATAGTAAAACATCCCAAGGCTCTTCACAGGACCATTATAAACAAAATTTGACACTGAGTCACATAGGAATTATTAGGGCAGCTGGCCAAAAGCTTGGTCAAAGAGGTAGGTTTTAAGGAGTATCAAAGGAGAAAAGAGGTGGAGAAATTCAAGGAGGAAATTCCAGAGCTTAGGACCTAGGCAACAGAAGGCACGGCCACCAATGGTGGAGTGATTATATTCAGGGATGCTCAAGAGGGCAGAATTAGAGGAGCGCAGACATCTCAGGGGGCTTGTGGGGACTACAAAGACATGGAGAGCGAAGGCAGTTGTTTCTAGGTTGCTACATGGAATTAAGCAAATATGGCGGCCCTGCTGAATGTGTCCGATGGAGAGTGCCTTAACTAGCAAGACAGCAGAGTTCATCAATGTTGATATGTTCCCCAGCGAACATGAGAGTGCTTTCAGCTTTTATACAATGGCAGTTTCCCCAGGGTGCTGCATGTAGATGGCACCCACGTTGTGTCCCAGCTCTTCAGCCCCTGAACTTGCTGAACAACAACAATAACAACAACTTGTATTTATATAGGGCCTTTAACGTAGTGAAATGTCCCAAAGTACTTCACAGGAGTATAGCGGATGGCATTATTGTATGCGGACAATGTGAGCGCCCATCTCTGGATGCGGACCGATGCGTTTGTATTTATTCCTTTACTCTCAGAAAACAGGGATATGAGTGGCTTATGGTCAGTTTCCAATTCGAATTTTAGCCCAAACAGGTATTGATGCATTTTCTTTACCTCATCGACATTAACTAGCGCTTCTTTCTCAATCATGCTGTAGGCTCTCTCAGCCTTAGACAGACTCCTGGATGCATCCCCTTTACGTAGTAAGACATGCAGTGGTTCTAACAGTGTGCTGACATCCAGTAAGAAGTTACCAAAGTAGTTCAGGAGTCCCAGAAACGACCTCAGCTACGTCACGTTCTGTGGCCTCAGTGCGTTCTCGATTGCCTCCGTCTTCACATTGGTGGACCTGATGCCGTCCACCGCAAACCTCCTTCCCAAGAACTTCACTTCAGGCTCCAGGAAAATGCATTTCGAGCGTCTTAACCTGAGCCCCATGCGGTTGAATCGACTAAGAACCTCCTCCATGAAGTAGTCACAAGCAGCCAGCGTGAGAGCGCATCGCTGTATGCGAGTTGATGCGTTGGCATTGATAGCCTTGCTGTCTGACAACAGGGATGTTAATGGCTTGTGGTCCGTCTCTAATTCAAACTTCCTAGCAAAGAGGTACTGATGCATTTTTTTTACACCATAGACACATGCAAGCGCTTCCTTCTCAATCATGCTGTAGGCTCTCTCAACCTTAGGCAGACTCCTGGACGCATCCCCTTTTCATAGTAAGACATGCAGTGGTTCTAACAGTGTGCTGACATCCAGTAAGAAATTACCAAAGTAGTTCAGGAGTCCCAGAAATGACCTCAGCTACGTCACATTCTGTGGCCTCAGTGCATTCTCGATTGCCTCCGTCTTCGCATTGGTGGACCTGATGCTATCCACCGCAAACCTCCTTTCCAAGAACTCCACTTCAGGCGCCAGGAAAACGCACTTCGAGTGTCATAACCTGAGCTCCATGCGGTTGAGTCGACTAAGAACCTCCTCCATGGAGTAGTCGCAAGCAGCCAGCGTGAGAACGCATCGCTGTATGCGAGCTGATGCGTTGGCATTGATAGCCTTGCTGTCTGACAACAGGGATATTAATGGCTTATGGTCCGTCTCTAATTCAAACTTCCTACCAAAGAGGTACTGATGCATTTTTTTTACACCATAGACACATGCAAGCGCTTCCTTCTCGACCATCTCATATCCCCATCCTGCTTGAGAGAGTGACCTGGAGGCATAAGCCACAGGTTGTAGTTGACCCTCAGCATTGCCCTGCTGCAACACGCACCCAACCCCATAGGACGATGCATCACATGTCAGAATCAATTTTTTACAGGGGTCGTACAGGGTCAACAACTTGTTTGAAGAAAGTAGGTTTCGCGCCCGATCAAAAGACCGTTCCTGACAGTCCCCCCAAAACCAATCGCAACCCTTATGCAGGAGCACATGTAGCGGCTCCAACAACATGCTCAAGTTCAGCAGAAAGTTCCTGAAACAGTTCAACAGTCCCAGGAATGAACGCAACTCCGATGTGTTGCAGGGCCTGGGTGCTCGTCGAATCACCTCTGTTTTGGATTCGGTGAGCCGAATTTCACCTGCAGCAACCCTCCTGCCCAGAAACTTAACCTCAGGAGCTAAAAACACACATTTAGACTTCTTGAGTCGCAGGCCTACCCGGTCCAGTCGGCATAGCACATCCTCCAGGTTGTGGAGGTGTTCCTCGGTGTCTCGACCCGTGATGAGAATGTTGTCCTGGAATACGATCGTTCCAGGAATGGATTTGAGCAGACTTTCCATGTTTCTTTGAAAAATCACCACCGCTGATCGAATGCCAAATGGGCACCTGTTATAAAAGAACAGTCCCTTGTGCGTGGTGATGGTGGTCAGTAGTTTAGATTCGTCGGCCAGTTCCTGGGACATATAGGCTGAAGTGAGGTGCAACTTGGTGAACAGCTTGCCGCCTGCCAGCATGGCGAAGAGGTCCTCCACTCTCGGGAGTGGGTATTGATCTTGTAGGGACACCCAATTGATGGTGGCCTTGTAGTTGCCACAGATCCTGACAGAGCCATCCACTTTTAGGATGGGAACGATGGGCCTCGCCCAGTCGCTGAATTCAACAGGCGAGATGATGCCCTCTCTCAACAGCCGGTCCAATTCGCTCTCGATCTTTTCCTGCATCACATACGGCACCGCTCTGGCTTTATGGTGCACTGGCCTGGCATCTGGGGTGATGTGTATCACTACTTTAGTGCCTTTGAAAGTCCCGACGCCAGGTTGGAATAGTGAATCAAATTGTTGTAGGACTTGTGAGCATGAACTTCGCTCCACAGATGACATTGCATGAACATCCCCCCATTTCCAGTTCATCTCGGCTAACCAGCTCCTCCCCAACAGTGCGGGACCATTGCCCGGGATAATCCAGAGCGGCAGCCGATTCACTAACCCATTGTGTGTGACAAACAACATTGCGCTGCCGAGCACCGAAATGATTTCTTTAGTGTAAGTCCGTAATTCTCAATACGTACTAATTTGGGTCTACTGGCTTTAAGTGGCCATAGCTTCTCAAATTGCTGAATGCCCATGAGTGATTTGCTGGCCCCAGTATCCAGCTCCATGCGTACTGGGATACCGTTTAATAAAACCCTCATCATCATTGGTGGCGTTTTGGTGTATGAACTGTGAATATTCGCTACATGGACCCGCTGAACCTCGGCGTCCATCGATTTGCCCCAAAAGTCATGCTGCCTCAAAGAACCCTCTTCTGATCCATCCGCCTCATATATTAGTCTGGTTGCAGACTTCCTGCACATTCGAGCTAAGTGGCCACTGAGATTGCAGATCCTGCAGAAAAACTGTTGAAATCTGCAAGATCTAGCCGAGTGTTTTCCCCCACAACTCCAGCATGAGTTAAAGTTTCCATTGTTGAGAACAAAGGGACTATGGCCAGGCATTCTGCGCTGACTGTCCCTTTGACTGCTTTTAAGTACCCTATTAGTGGGTGTCAATGGCCCCATCCCGGGCTGCATTGTCCACTGTGATGGCATGAATGTCCGTTCAGCCTGCCATTGTCTCTGTTGAAGTCCTACTCTGGGGTCTATTGCTGCCTGGGGAGTGTCGGACTGCCCTTGCCTGCCTGCGAGGCTCTGAGTCTCATTGATGATGTTGACTCCCTGATCCATCGCCGCGTTAAAGGCAGAATTGCGTGCGTATATTATTTTTGTCTCTTCCTCCCCTGTCATGAAAGTTTGAGCTATCAACGCCGCCGCTTCAAAGGTCAAATACTTGGTCTCAATTAATTTGCGGAAAATTCCTGCATGACCGATGCCCTCAATAAAGAAGTCCCTTAGCATCTCTCGCCTGCAGGCTTCTGTGAACTTACAGAGGCTGGCCAAATGCCGGAGGTCCGCTACGAAGTCTGGTATGCTCTGTCCTACACGACGTCAGTGGGTGTAGAATCTGTGTCAGGCCATATGTATGCTACTCACCAGTTTGAGATGCTCCGCGATCAATTTGCTAAGTTCTTCAAAGGTTTTGTCCACCGGCTTTTCGGGTGCTATTAAGTCCTTCGTGAGTGCGTAAGTCTTTGGTCCGCAGCTGGTCAAAAGATGAGCCCTTCGCTTGTCGGCCGCTGCATCCCCCAGCCATTCTTTCGTAACGAAGCTTTGCTGAAGCCTCTCGACAAAATCGTCCCAGTCTTCCCCAACACAGTACCGTTCCTCTGTGCTACCGGTGGCCATTCTCGTGGGTCGTGAATTCCCGTTTCTCATCGCCAATGTAAAGTCCTTACTCTACAGTATGAAACCACATGAGGCACATTCTGGGGACAAGGTCACTCTGTGACCTTAACTCTTTATTACAGGACTCCAAAGGCCTTGACCCTGCGTGGGACCTCCCTTGTGATCAGGTAAGGAGTGTGTCCCACAAGTTCACCTCTTGTGGTCAAGGTGTGCATCTAGGTTGAGTGTATACAGTAATACAGTGGTGTTACATTGTGGTTACATACATGACAAAATCAGTTGAACCAGCGCAAAAGATCACGGAAACTCAAGTGTAAATTGAGTTTCCACGATCTTTAATGCTGGTTTAAAAATAATTTTGCCTGAAGTTGGCCCTGCCCACAAAACCGGCCACTTCCCCAAATTGAAATAATGAACATGCTGAGTTTCCACTGATTGTCCTCGGTTTGCGACTGTTTGAGGAGGGTCTTCAAATTAAACTAATTTTCTTCGGCACGCACGCAGCAGCAGGCATGTTTTAAAAGGTTTTACATATTAAAACATGTTTAAGTTGCTAAGTAACTGATTAGTGTACACCAATGAATCAAGTAATTTGCTCTGTATAGTTTTGTAAGTCATTCTCAGTGATTTAAACTTGTGTTACTCACAGGTGGAGGACTAGACACTATTACTAAAAATGCTTATTTTATATGATAAATATATTTTCAGCTATATTGGTAAAATTGCACGAGGTTACCAATCTTAAATACGTCAATGAATATATTTAAATGCAAAGGATAAAAATAAACAATTATGTTTTATTACACAGACTGACTGTGCCGGTTCATAGAAGATTTGACGTTTGTGATTATGTAAATGCATTTTAGCGGAAACTTGAACTATAACCTAACCAGTGAAATTTAAACGGAATTTGCACCCAATTTCTCGATTGTGCACAAAGCAGAAATTCTACCGCATGATGTGCAGATTGCTGTGCAATATTAATTACAGCTCAACATGGGTATTACGTGTGTTTATTGGAGATACACTACCGGGTAAATTTTCAACATTTTACCTGGGCAAATAACTGGGATTACGGATGACCGATCCACAATGCCAGTGTTATACCTGGAGGTCAAGTTCAAATTCTACCACTACATATCTAGATAATGCCCTCGTAGAACATGTGTATGATAATTTTTTACAAAAGGACATTTCTCTCTGTGTTTTCTTTGGGCATCTGCAAATTGACATTGACCATTGTGTTGAAAACACACATACACTCACACACATATTAACACACACATTCTCACACAAACATAAACACACACAAACACACATACTTACACAAACACAATCACAAACACACTTACACGCACACACACACAAACATGAACACGCACTCTCACACACACACATAAACACACACACAAATACTCACACACACATACTCACACAGACATATACACATAATTACACACCACACACTCACACACACAAACATAAACACACACACACACTCACACACACGCACTAGCTCACACAAATGCATTTGCTCACACACACACACTCAAAAAAAACACTCACACACAAACAAACATGAGACACAAACACTTAGGCACATACAAACACACAAACACACACACACTCAGACACACATTCACACACACACACTCACACGCACTCACTTACACACTCAAAAACACAAACATACATACACACTCACTCACACACACACTTACACACACGTAAACACACACACACTCTCATACACACACTCATAAACGTACTCAAACACATGCATGCACGCATTCACACACACACACACACACTTTCACACACATAAGCACATGCACTCACACACACTCACTCACACAAACTCATACACACACACACTCATACACATAAACACACACTCACACACATTCACACATACAAACACACACACACTCACTCATTCACACGCATGTTCTCATTCACACAAACACACAAATATATACACTTGGGGCTAGACTTTCCTTTATTTTTGCATGCATACCGCCCACAACATCCATTTTAACGATGAAATGAGGTATAACGCCCATATAGCACCCATTTAGCCACAAAATGGAAAATAATGACCATTTCAGCGGGCTAAAACCTCTACTTTTTTTGCATGCTTAATGCCCACTTTACGCCCATTTTATCGCTGAAATGATGCATAACACCAATATATCGCCCATTTTGGCACAACATGGAAACTGGCGGGGATTTTTAGGAAACTTATCGGCGAGCGTTACTTTCCCCATGTGCTTAACGGCGAGAGAAAATATTACCACCCGCCCACTTTTTTTGGGTGGAATCAGCAGATTGGGGGAATTCAACGCCCATATTATCGGCCAGCGTTACTTTCCACACGGAATTAACGCCAAGATTCAATATTAACGCCCGCCCGCTGTTTTTTGTCGTAAAGAGCATATTTACCCAAACTAGTGGCCATGGAGATCGCCCAGCGTCACTTTCACCACCTCGCAACATATCGCCCACAATATCGCTCGACCAAAAAAACCCCCACAAAAAGTGGAACTAACCGGAACTAATCACAGTGTTATGGACGCCATGTTTTACATCACATGTCGCATCCTTTAAAAGGCTGCTGTGCTTCAACCTCGGGGGAGTTCGGATGTACTCTGCAGGTCGTTGGAGTTCATGTGAACATCTCTAAAAACATCTTGACCATACTGTGACTGATTGAAATCTAAGAGGTGTCTTCATCGGGACATTCCTTGTTTGTGACCAATCGGTGGAAAACAGAGAGCTACTGCAATGGGGCCTGTCCTTTCTCACCGTCTTTTGGTGACCAATTACATGCAGCAGACTCGACATCACCGAAGGAATGCTCCACTGCATTATGTGCCCAAAGTAAGACGTGCCAGACTGATGAGGAAGTCCAGACGTTACACCCCCCAAGTAAAAGGAGAAGCGGTATATCTCAGCATGCCACACATTGCTGCATTAGACAGGTCACTGAAGCCCTTTATGCATGCAGGATGGACTTTATCAGCTTCCCTACGACCAGGGAGGCTCAGACTGAGAGGGCTTTAGGATTCTATCAAATTGCTAACTTCCCCAAGGTGCAGGGAGCAATAGACTGTACGCACGTCACCATGCGGGCCACCTTTTCAGGGTGCAGAAGTTTTTAGGAACCGCAAGGGATTCCACTCCCTGAATGTGCAACTCGTTGTCGACCACCAGCAAATAATTATGGCAGTGAATGCCAAATTTCCAGGCAGCATTCATGATGCTCACATCCTGTGTGACAGCGCTGTATCTGACATGTTTACCAATCAGCCACAAGGTCAATGCTGGATGCTTGGTGACAAAGGATATGGTTGGCTGATGACACCCCCCACGTGACACCCACACCGAAGCCGAGAAGCGATACAATGAGAGCCACAGGGCCACTAGCAATATCATCGAGAAGACCATTGGAGTGCTTAAACAGCGCTTTAGATGCATGGACCACACAGGAGGAGAGCTCCAATACCACCCTGAGCAGGTATCTCAGTTCGTGGTGGTGTGCTCAATGCTGCACAACTTGGCTATCAGAAGGGGACAAGAATTGCCAGAAGGGACTGCCGGTCCACCTCAGGAGAGAGAGGAAGAGGAGGACGAGGAGGTGGATGCTGACCTCGGGCCAGACAATCAGGCTTCCCCCACTACATTGCAGGAAAGGGAATGTGATGGCTACATAGCTGCAAGACTCTTACATCAGCAGCTCATAAATGAGCGCTTTGCTTGAAAGAATGTTATTTACAAAGCTGCAATGCTCCTAGGTGTGTTGGTCATACATCAATGGTATGCATCACCTTGGCGACAGTTAAAGTTTAAGTTGATTCAAGTTAAGTGTGATTATACCCTTTGATGTTAAGGAATCACCAGTGTGTAACGATGCAGCTATCTGAGACAATGCGCAACAAGGTTATATTAAATAAAAAACATTTACCCAACCATTTGTTTGAAATCATAATTATAACTGTAAAAAACACCCCATCCCACCCCCGCCCCACCCCACAAAGAATTTATCACATTTACACCATTTGATTGGTCACCATTTCCAGCAACACAGAACACAAATGCTAACCAGCAAGGTAGACCCCTCGCCCTTTCCCCCAACCCTCCCACCAAAATAGCACCAACAACATAATAATATGCCCAAGACAACACCTGCGGCCATGCACCTCACTTTCCTTTCCGCCTCCTGCTTCTCCTCCCCATCTCTACCCCATCCCCCCCTGACTCCAAGCCGCCTGGCCGAGGAGCTCCTCAGACGCTGCTTCATTGCGGGGGATGACGGCAGAATCGCTGCTTGGCCGGATCCGGGAGATGATGGTCCCGAGGTGGGAACGTCCTCTGGGCCAGAAGCAAGATCTTCCTCCTGGCTCTCATGTATTGTTGGCAATGGGGGTGCAGCACCTTGGGATGCAGTGCCGTGCTCCGGGACCACTGGGAGACCTCTGCCACCAGTGTTCCTGGCTATCAGCTCCAGGGCCTCCACCATCCGTGGCATGTACTCCATCATTCTGGCAGGCATGCTGGCCAACTGTTGGGATATGCCCCCCATTGTCTGTAGGATCTGCTGACCTATGTCCACACTCCTCCTGGACAAGTGTGCCATGTCCCCACTCAGATCTTCTGCTCATGGAGCAGACCTGCCACGTCGAACCAACCTCCGCGTGGTCGGCGCCGTCCTGGAGACATCTCAGGTGCCCTATGGCAAGGTGCCTGGGTCCGGTTTCTCCACGGTAAATATGGGAATGGCCGTAGGAGTACTAGATGTCATCGGTGTCGAATGAATTATAGAGGTTGGGGATGCAGGCTCCTCGAAGTCGGCACTGCCATTCGTTGAGAAGGGACCCAGCAGATCCACGGGCGAGAATCGGTGCTCCTCAGCACCAGATGGAGGAGAGTCCGGCGAGACCGTCCTCGCACCCCACCTTCTGGGCTCGGTGTTCTTGCATGGTGCTGTGCTGCTGACTGAGTTGCAAAACATAAATGAGGTTATTAGAGGAGAAGGGGGTGCTAGGATCACAAGGTGAGTCCAGCGCTATACACAGCATATGCACAACAAAAGCAATACCGCTATCAAGATTATCACAAACATCACATTTCATCACCATCACCAAATTCTGTATTGCAATGATTCTCATGAGGACATCATTATTTAGAGAAGAATTTTATGATTCATCTATCATATAATATTGGTTGGATATGAGTAGATGAGGCATCTATTGACTTTACATCATGCAATGGTGTATACTTTACTCACCTGGCATCACACCAGGCTCTGCTGGTGCTAGCGTGGCCGACCGGGGGTGAGTCCCCACCAGTGCCAGATGTAATCATGATTATAATGAAAATTATCATTCTTTACCTCAAGATATACACCGTGACCACAGGCTTTGAGTACAACCTTCCCAGTATAAGTGCAATACATCGCATCTGATTTTAATCACTCATAACACTTACAATTCCAATTATATAAATATATAAGTACACGTAAATAAATATAATACTTACTCTGGCAGATCCGACAAGGTCGTTCCATTGCTTGCGGCATTGGTTGCCCTCACGTACCTCGTTGGTCGCCGACGAGACCACCTCGGCTATCTCGGCCCATATCGTCTGGTAGGCCTCTGGGATGGGCTTCCCACGCCTCCCTGGGTCAAGTGACCCCCAGCGTGACTCAACCTCCTGCATGAGGGAGGCATTTGCCTCGTCCGAGAACCTCCTCGCTCTTTTGCGTCCTCCCAATTGTTCCTCTCCCAGCTCACTGCTTTCGCCAGCGTCTTCAGTCTCCACAGCGTGCTGGGTCACCTCCTCCATCTCTTCCATGTTCAATATTATTTTTTCCACAAAAACTCGGTGCCAACTACCGTCTTTGTGCTTAGTAGGCTTTTTTGCTGTTAGTAAATCTCCCTTGTGCCTCCCACAACAGCCAAAGAAGCACACACCACATCCACACACGCTTTCAGTCCCTCTCTGCTCCTCCTCTCTCTGTCTCCTCTTCTGAGCATGTAATGATGACCCCTGACCTCCTGAAACACGGGAAACGAGCATTGCCATGCCGTTGCTATGGTCGGTGACACTTTACAGCAGAAGGTCAAAAGAAATTAATGCTAATGCCCATTTCAGATCGCTCACGGTAACGCCCATTTTCAAAAATGGAAAGTTAGAGTTTTGAAAATGGGCGATAATCCGGCGATCTCAAAACCCATTTTTACCACCCACGCTAGAAATAATGCCCATTTTTGGCTGATCTGCACAAAAGTGGAAAGTCTAGTCCTCTGACACATACAAACACATATAAACACCAGACACACACTCACACACTCACTCATACACACACACTCACATGCACACTCACTCACACACGCTTACACACACTCACAAACACATAAACATACACACACACACTTAATCATACACACACTCGCTCTCACAAACATAAACAAGCACACTCATACATGCACACACACACACACACACACACACACATAAACACACACACTCACACAGATACACACACACACTCATACACACTCACACACACACACACTCACACGCACATAAACACACACACACATACTTACACACACTCAGAGCTAGACTTTCCCTAAAGCCCCTCACCGTTCGATCGCCGCTAAGAAAAACCGCTAACATTCTGCAACTAACGCTGACAAAAATTTCCATAATTAAGGTAAAAAATATCACCTGGTGAGAAAATGCATCTTGCACCAAGATTCTCAGCGGCTTCTCGGCAATTAAAGGAAAAACAAGGTGAAATGGGCGCTTCTTACTGGAATGGACGGTAAATACTTAAAATTTAGTCTGAGGCTGCGGTTCGGCCTAGGGAGGGGAGAAAATTCAAAAAATATTTTTTCAGTTAAACAAAAAATAAAAAGTTATATAACATTTTCAAGACACCTTTTAACGTAATCGCCATTTTAGAATTCTAAAAATAATTATAAACAACCTTTAACTTACCTTTCTTTGCAGGGTACTCACCTACCGCCCTGTTTCCAGCAGCTTTTCGTGGGCGGTTTCCTCGGCGGTGTATGGGTCCCCGTTGAGGTAAAACTTAGATCCTGGCGGTTTTCTCGGTAGTGCACACAGATGCATGTGAACCGTTTGCTCCCCGGCGGTCTTTTCAAAATGTGGGCGGAACTCTTTAAAAAAATAAAGAGGAAACTTTCACCGGGCGGTTTTTCATCAAAATACAGTTGTACCACTGAGAAAACTGCCGAAAATGAAGGTGGAAGTCTACCCCTCAGACACACATACACACACACACTCACACACATGCATTCACTCATAAACACACACACAAACACACTCACACACACGCACTCACACGCACTCACTATAAACATACATGCACATTCACACACATATAAGCACACACTCTCACACACACATAAACACACTCACTCACACATACACTCACACACGTACACTCGCACTCTCACACTTGCACGTAAACACACACACTCACACACACACACTCACACTCACACACACACACACCAGACACACACACACATAAACACACACACACTCACACACACACATAAACACGCACACTCACAAACACATTCACTCACACAAACACATAAACATACACACTCACATGAACACATTCACACACACATAAACACACACATTCATTCACACACGCACTCACATACACACACATAAGCATACACACTCATACACACATACACATACATACACACTTACACATACATGCACACACATGATCACACACACACGCACTCACTTACACACATAAACACACACACACAAACACAAACACTCACATACATGCACTCACTCACATAAATATAAACACATGCATTCACATAAACACACATTCACGCACGCACATACTCACTATAAACACACACACTACACACACTTACACACATACAAACACACACTCTCACACACATGCACTCATACATACGCACTCACACACACATACACTCACACACACATAAACACACTCACTCACACATATACACACACACTCACACACACATAAACACACTCACTCACACATACACGCACTCACTCCTACACACACTCACACACACATGCACTAACTATAAACACACACTCACACACATGCACTCACACACACATACACTCACACACTTACACACATGCACTCACATACACACACACACTTACACACACACACTCACACACACACACACACTCACACACACACACTCACACACACGCACTCACACACACGCACTCACACACACACACATAAACACACACATATACTCATTCACACACCCAAAAACAGACTCACTCATTCACACACACGAAAACACACTCACTCACACACACACTCATTTGCACGTAAACACACACACTCACTCTCATACACATAAACACACACACTCACACACACACACACAGACTCACAAACACACACACACACACACACACACATCATCATCATCATCATCATAGGCAGTCCCTCAGAATCGAGGAAGACTTGCTTCCACTTAAAGTGAGTTCTTTGGTGGCTGAACAGTCCAATACGAGAGCCACAGACTCTGTCACAGGTGGGACAGATAGTATTTGAGGGAAGGGGTGGGTGGGACTGATTTTCTGCATGCTCTTTTCGCTGTCTGTGCTTGATTTCTACATGCTCTCAGCATTGAGACTCGAGGTGCTCAGCGCCCTCTCGGATGCACTTCCTGTACTTAGGGCGATCTTTGGCCAGGGACTCCCAGGTGTCGGTGGGGATGTCGCACTTTATCAGGGAGGCTTTGAGGGTGTCCTTGTAACGTTTCCGCTGCCCACTTTTGGCTCGTTTGCCATGAAGGAGCTCCGAGTTGAGCGCTTGCTTTGGGAGTCTTGCTTTGGAAACATACACACTTGCAGACACACACACATAAACATATTCACACACATAAACACACACATTCATTCACACACGCACTCACATACACACACATAAACACACACACTCATACACACATACACTCACACATACACACTCACACACATATAAACACACATGATCACACACACACACACTCTCACTTACACACACATAAACACACACACTCACACACACGCAAACACACACACTCACATACCATCATCATCATAGGCAGTCCCTCGAACAAGGATGACTTACTTCCACATGGATACACAGATGTTTCAATGAAGGACCCGATAGTCCAGTCCTGAACTTCAGTTGAGGGGGTGGAAGATGTCTGTGCGTGGATTTTTTTTAACGTGTGGTGACCGTTGCACATCAGCCACCACACGAGCTTGACAGAGCTAGGCCTTTATCCAGTGGCAAGGATTAACCAGGACATTTTTCCTTGGATGGCGTATGTGACCACTCCCAAAAAACCTTTTGGGCACTTAAGAAAAACCAGCGCACATCAAAAGATCGGCGCAAAAAGACGTCATTGTTTTTAAGCGAAGTTTTGGAGGAGTCAAGAAGGCAAAGAATATACATCATGAAGCTTAATTTTTTCAAAGTCAAAATGGAAGTCTAATGCAATTCTTTAATTTTTGAATTTTTTCAAAGTACCACGCCAACACCGAAGGTCTCCTCACCGGGCTCAATTGTCGGAGTGTCGGCCGGCAGAATCGCTCCCTCGCCCGGACACAAGGGCTCGGGGCTCGGCTTCAAAAGAAGCATGGGGGGCTGTGGTAGGGTGGAAGCCAAACTGAAGGGATGAGAACACTTAGGCTATACAGCAGCTTCAAAAGAAGCCCGAAGGGGTAGTGGGTTGGGGGGGGTGGGGGGGGGTGGACGTTGAAACCCTGTGTCCAGGCGAGGGAGCGATTCTGCCAGCTGACCCTCGAGCCCGGTGAGGGGCTGTTCGGTCAGTGGTGGGGTGGTACTTTGAAAAAAATCAAAAATTAAAGAATTGCATTAGACTTTGTTTCTTTACTGAATCCCAAGCGTCCCGTTCTAAGCAAGCCGATTGCACGTGCTCAGAGCAGGGTGTGGTCTACACTAGGGCATCAACCTTGGGGAGAGAGAGAGGAAAGAAGGTGTGAGTGCTGTCTTTTGTCCTGCTGTTTTGAGTTTCTTGCAAAGCTACAATTAAATTATGGGGGCAATATTAACAATGCCATACCTCGTACAAGCCTTCTGCATGATGGTGCTGCGGAGGAGAATATTGATTAGACATCATCGCCTGAGGAACCTCAGAGCATGGAGGATGATGGGCAGGAGGCCTTACCCACATCGGGTATATCGAGACAGGCGTTCATACCTGCTCCTGAGAGATGCAAATCTCCGAGATCTGTGCGTTAATAAAAGCAGACCTACAACCTAGAAGTGTCAGGAGGACTGCTTTGTCAGTTGAAGTGAAGGTTGCAGCTGCACTTTCATTCTATGCATCTGGATCATTCCAGGCCACAACTGGGAATGTGCATGCCATCTCTCAATATGCACGACATATCTGCATTTGGCAGGTGACTGCGGGACTATATGCCTGGAGGAATGACTACATAAAGTTCCCCATGACCGCCCAGGCAATGTGTGACAGGGCTGTGGACTTCTCCAGGATTGCTGGCTTCCCAAAAGATACAGGGCAGCATTGATTGTACCCACATCACCTTGCGAGCACCTTTGGAGGATTCCGAGATGTACAGCAACAGAAAAGGCTTCCACTCCATGAATGTGCAGTTCGTCTGTTGATACAAGATCCCCTGAGAGTACCCATGATGCGTTCATTCTACCTGAGAGCGCTATATCTGCCATGTTTCAGCAGCAACCAGAAGGGCAGAACAAGCTGCTGAGAGACAAAGATTATGGCATCGCCACCTGGCTCATGACGCCCCTATGCGTAACCCAGACTGTTATGTATGTAAACGTATAAGTGCCTTGTTTAACCACCTCGTCCACTGGAGTCCTAAGGGATCCCACAGTCCCTTGGGAGCACCTATACATGGGGAGGCCTCACTGGCTGGAGAAGCACTCTGGAGACCTGTAATAAAGGACTACGGTCACACATTACTTTAAGCTTACAGTATGTGATCAGACTCTTTATTCAAGACACAACTGTCGAGATACAGATGACGAACCCCACCGCAACAATGCAGAGAACCATGGGCACCCTGGAGAAATTTTCAGAGGGAGATGATTGGGAAACCTTCATGGAGTGACTCGACCAATACTTCGTGGCTAATGAGCCGGAAGGAGAAGCGAACACTGCCAAACGAAGGGCGATCCTCCACACCAACATATGGCCTCATGAAAATTCTGCTCGCTCCAGCGAAACCCACAGAGAAGTCGTACGATAATTTGTGCACAATGGTCCGGGAGCATCTAAACCCGAAGGAAAGCGTTCTGATGGCGAGGTACTGGTTCTACACGTACAAGAGGTCTGAAGGTCAGGAAGTGGTGAGCTACGTCGTCGAGCTAAGACGCCTTGCAGGACATTGCGAATTTGAAGGAAACTTGGAGCACATGCTCGGGGACTTCTTTGTACTTGGCATTGGCCATGAAGTAATACTTTGCAAACTTTTGACTGTAGAGACCCCAACCTTGAGTAAAGCCATAGCGATAGCCCAGGCGTTCATCGCCACCAGTGACAATACCAAACAAATCTCTCAGCACACGAATGCTGCTGCAAATACTGCGAACAAAGTGATGTTGTTGTCGAATCGTAACATACAAGCCAGGCCTCACATGCCTGCAGCTGCACGTCCGCAGATGTCTCAGAGTCCACCATCAAGGGTGGTGAATGCAAGGCCATTAACACCTTGTTAGTGCTGCAGAGGTGATCATCATCTCCATTCATGCTGCTTCAAAGGATATGTTTGCAAGGGCTGTGGAACAATGGGACACCTCCAACATATGTGCAGGCGAGCTGCAAACCCTGCTAATCCTGCAAACCACCATGTTGCAGAGGAGGACAGATCCACGGTGGATCACGACGAACCAGAGCCTCAGACTGAGGAGGCAGAGGTTTATGGGGTGAACACATTTACCACAAAGTGTCCCCCGATAATGCTGAAGGTTGAATTAAATGGACTCCCGGTGTTAATGGAGCTGGACACGGGCACGAGCCAGTCCATAATGAGCAAAAAGACTTTTGATAAATTGTGGTGCAGCAAGATCTCAAGGCCAGTCCTGACTCCCATTCGTACTAAACTAAGAATGTACAAAGGAACTGATTCCCGTAATCGGCAGTGCTACCGTAAAGGTCTCCTACGATGGAGCAGTGCACAATTTACCACTCTAGGTGTTATCGGGCGATGGCCCCACGCTGTTCGGCAGGAGCTGGCTGGGAAAGATACGCTGGAACTGGGACGACATCTGAACGCTCTCGTCTGTCCATGACACCTCATGTGCCCAGGTCCTAAGCAAGTTCCCCTCGCTGTTCGAACCAGGCATCGGGAAGTTCCAAGGAGCAAAAGTGCAGATCCACTTGATTCCAGCGGCGCGACCCATCCATAAAAAGGCGAGAGCGGTATCGTACATGATGAGAGAGAGGGTGGAATGTACAAAGGAACTGAGCTGGACCAGCTGCAACGAGAGGGCATTATTTCGCCGATCGAATTCAACGAGCGGGCCAGTCCGATTGTTCCAGTCTTCAAGGAAGATGGCACCGTCAGAATCTGTGGTGATTACAAAGTAACTATCAATCGTTTCTCCCTGCAGGATCAATACCCGCCATCAAAGGCAGACGACCTATTTGCGACGCTGGCAGGAGAAAAAACTTTCATGAAGTTGGACTTGACCTCGGCCTACATGAAGCAGGAGCTGGAGGAATCATCGAAGGGCCTCACCTGCATCAACACGCACAAAGGTCTCTTCAGTTACAACAGATGCTCGTTTGGGATTCGATCAGCCGAGGCGATATTCTAGAGGAACATGGAAAGCTTGCTGAAGTCGGTCCCGCGCACCGTGGTCTTCCAGGACGACATCTTGGTTACAGGTCGGGACACCGTCGAGCACCTGCAGAACCTGGAGGACGCTCTTAGTCAGCTTAATCATGTGGGGCTCAGGTTAAAACGCTCGAAGTGCGTTTTCCTGGCGCCTGAAGTGGAGTTCATGGAGAGACGAATCGCGGCGGACGGCATCAGGCCCACCGATTGGAAGACGGAGGCAATCAAGAACGCACCGAGACCACAGAACGTGACGGAGCTGCGGTCGTTTCTAGGACTCCTGAACTACTTTGGTAACTTCCTACCGGTATTAGCACATTGTTAGAACCACTGCACTCTTTACTGCATAAAGGAGATGAATGGGTATGGGGTAAAAGCCAAGAAAATGCCTTTGAGAAAGCTCGTAAACTATTATGCTCAAACAAATTGCTTGTGTTGTATGATCCATGTAAGCGTTTGATACTAGCATGTGATGCGTCGTCATACAGTGTCGGGTGTGTATTGCAACAAGCTAATGAATCTGGGAAATTGCAACCGGTTGCTTATGCATCCAGAAGTCTGTTTAAGGCTAAGATGATCGAAAAAGAAGCGTTAGAGTGTGTTTATGGGGTAAAGAAAATGCATCAATATCTGTTTGGGCTCAAATTTGAATTGGAAGTCGACCATAAGCCACTTATATCCCTCTTTTCTGAAAGTAAGGAGATAAATACGAATGCATCGGCCCACATTTAGAGATGGGCGCTCATGTTGTCCACATACAACTATGCCATCCGCCACAGGCCATGCACAGAAACCTGTGCCGATGCTCTCAGTAGGCTGCCATTGCCCACCACAGGGGTGGAGATGGCACAGCCCGCAGATTTAATTATGGTAATGGAAGCACTCAAGACTGAGCAATCACCTGTTACCGCCCGACAGATTAGAACCTGGATGAGCCAGGACCCATTACTGTCCTTAATAAAAAACTGTGTGCTCCATGGGAGTTGGTCTAGTTCCGTTAGAAATGCAGGAAGAAATAAAGCCGTATCAGCAGCGCAGAGATGAAATGTACATCCAGGCAGACTGCCTCCTATGGGGTAATCAGGTAGTAGTGCCAAAAAAGGGCAGAGACACTTTCATTAGTGACCTCCACAGTACCCACCCAGGCATTGTAATAATGAAAGCGATAGCCAGATCCCAAGTGTGGTGGCCCGGTATCGATGCAGAATTAGAGTCCTGCGTGCACAAATGTAACACATGTTCACAATTAAGCAATGCACCCAAGGGGGCGCCACTAAGTTTATGGTCCTGGCCCTCCAAACCGTGATCCAGGGTCCATCTAGACTATGCAGGCCCATTCTTGGGAAAAATGTTCCTTGTAGTTGTAGATGCGTATTCCAAATGGATTGAATGTGAGATAATGTCAGCAAGCATGTCCGCTGCCACCATTGAAAGCCTGCAGGCCATGTTTGCCACGCACGGCCTGCCCGATGACCTTGTGAGTGACAATGGGCCTTGCTTTACCAGTGCCGAGTTCAAAGAGTTCATGACCCGCAATGGGATCAATCATGTCACATCTGCCTCGTTTAAACCAGCGTCCAATGGTCAGGCAGAGTGAGCAGTGCAAACAATCAAGCAGAGCTTGAAGAGGGTAACTGAAGACTCACTGCAGACTCGCCTATCCTGAGTCCTGCTTAGTTACCGCACAAGACCCCACTCGCTCACTGGGGTCCCCTCCCACTGAACTGCTCATGAAAAGGGCACATAAGACAAGGCTATCGTAAGTCCACCCTGATCTACACGAACAGTTAGAGAGCAGGCGGCTTCAACAGAATACATATCATGACCACGCAAATGAGGAAGCCATGCAATTACCTGAACCCGGAGCCCCTTTAACGATTGCTCGAGCCTTGCGCCAGCAGCTCATCCATGAACGCTCAGGGCAACTATTCCAAATGGACCATGTTTACTGTTTGGACCTGTTCCATAATGTGTGTTGTGTTAATAGAACAAAAAATGGAAATGATTCTTCTTTAGTTCAAAAAGTTATGTTAATAATGGAACAAATAATGGAAATGATTCAGTTATAATTTAAAATATATTTTATTTAAAATGTTAACACTTGTTTGTTCTTAACTTAACTTTAATAAAAATATTCTTGTATCAAACTTTAAAGTTTTCAATTAAGATCACTTACAAACTCTAAGATCACTTAAAAACTTTAAGGTCACTTGCAAACTTTTAAATTTACATCACTTACATCACTTACAAAAAACTTTTAATTTGAGAACAGTTACAACAGTAACAACAATAATACGAACATCATCAACAACAACAACAACAGCAGCAAACAAAGGCTGCACCCAACTCTCCATCTTATTCTAAGACCTCCCGCTGCGCTTGGTCTTGGTGACTCCACCCCTGCCCACAGGCGGTGGTGCAGCATTTCTCAGGTTGGTACAGGCTTATTCTTTCGAGCATCTCAGGTAATGAACACTTCTTGTTGGGAGGCATGGCTCTGGCAGATGGTAATGTGGTAGGCCTGGCTTGGGCCTCTTAAGAGGCTGGGCTGGAGAGTGGAGAGGGAGTGGCAGTTGATTCCGTTATTGGCCACGGAGTCTGGGCACGGTCCCTTTTGCAGCAGCTACCTCTGACATTCCATCCCTCATGTTCCCTGAAAGTGTCTCAACAACCTGCAACAGTCCCTCCCTCATGTTCACTGACAGATTATCAGCTACCTGCGACATTCCCTCCCTCATCTTCATCGACAGTGTATCAGCTATCTGCGACATTCCCTCCCTCATGCACCCGGACAGTGTTCCCATTTCTTGTGAGAGTGTTGTTACTTCTCCCAACAGTCCTGATACTTCATCACCCATCCCACTGATGGTGTCCAGGAGTGATTGCGTAAGGTCAATGCTCTCCGCACTCATTGCCATCATCTGTTAGATCCTCCATCTCAGGAGAACACTGTCGAGCTCTCCTTCCCCTCCTCACCCTGGGTGAGGCTCGCTCCATCCCACTGGGACCCATAGCCTCGGATGGTGGGGCCCTGGGTGTGCCTTGCTGCACCCCACTGGGACCCGCAGCCTCGGACTGTGCGAAACCATGGAATGTCCTAACACTTGTACCACTCAGGAAAGGGGATGGCACCTCAATGGGTGGCACCTGCATCTCCTCCAAAGTGAGTACAACAGTGGAGGCTTCATCCTCCCCTCCCCCTCTCCCTGCCCCTCCCCCTCCCCCTCACCCCCATGCTCTTGGTCTGGAAGGTGGGATTGGAAGATGATCTCTTCTTCAGGCTCGTCCGCGTCTGAATCTTCTTTTGCATCGGCTTCAGCCAACTCAAGGTTGGCCTCAAGTTCTGCAAAATATAACAGAACAGACAAATGGTTAGCAACAGAGGAGGGGACAGGGTGGTATGAGTAAGCTCACATAGCGCAGGCAACAGGCTCATTTGAAGGACCATGATGAATGATAGCACATTGTATCAACTGCAGCTGATGGAGACAGTCCCATGAATCAAAACATGGCTAGCCCGCACAGTACTTAACATTTAGCAAAGCCAGATGTGAAATTTGCAGGATTTACCCTCTCCCTCGAGTGTGGGCCCAGCTTGTGCAGTGGTGGGTGCTTTTCTCCAGGCGGGACCCATCAAAGCAGCGACCCTCTATTCCAAAGGTGTCAGCGGGTGCAGATTTGCCGGGCCTCCTCCTGTTCGAGTTCTTTCTCATTCGTTGTGTGCCACCTTCCTCTGCAAAGATGAAAATATAACTTTTTCGAGAGGGTGTCTTTCTGCTGAGTGGGACATACAGATGGTCACATTTACAATTGCAACTCCAGTGAATAAATGAAAATATTACTTACAATAACTACTTGACCAAGGTCCTGCAACTTCTTTTTGTACTGGCCTCCAGACCTCGGGGTGGTCACCATTGCGCAATAATCTTCTGCAAATTGGTTCCAGAGTTTCTTCATTTCTTTTGGTGAAACGTTTATGTGACCTCTACTGGTGTCCAGCTCATGTCATCTGGCCTTAATTACAGTAATTGGTGCCTCCACTTCAACCCGAGAGAAGTTATTGGTTCTTGAGCCGCGTTGCATATTGCAGTTCTGATTTTTTTCCACTGAAATTTAAAGTTCTCACACAGTTCTCACATACAACTGACTCTTTAAACATGGCCGAATGCAGACCGGAGAGCATGATAACAGACACGTAAAAAACATTTTTTTTTTTGCACATGTGCAGGAAGGGGAGCGTCCTTTTTTCGGCGCAGACATTAGACTCCACCCCCGAAACTAAAGGACAGGCTGCGTGGCGGCAATTTTACAAATTAGAACGGGGAAACTTTCAAATTTTGGGGGGGTGTTAGTCGGGGCCAAAAAAACAGGCATAACTCTTGAAATATGCCAAAAAATGGCATTGGGGAAAATTGAGTCAATACACTCACACATAAACACATATATTCACACACACACAGGGCTAGATTTTCAAATTTTTTTTGCATGCTTAACACCCACTTAAAGTCCATTTTACAGCTGAAATGCCGCATAACGCCCCTATATCGCCCATTTAGCCACAAAATGGAAACTGACGGGCATTTTTCAGAAACCTATCGCCGAGCGTTACTTTCCTCATGTGCATAATGCCGGGAAAAAAATAACACCGCCTGCCCACATTTTTGGGGCGAAATCAACGCCCATTTCCGTACGGAATTGACGCCGAGATTCAATAATACTGCCCGCCCACTTTTTTTGTCGTAAAAGTCACATTTGCTGAAACTGACAGCCATGAGATCGCCCAGCCTCACTTTCACTACCTCACACACATATGGCCCACAATATCGTTCACCCAAAAAACCGCCCGGAAAAAGTGGAACTAACTGGAACTAATCACAGTGTTATGGACGCCATGTTCCACATCACAAGTCGCATCCTTTAAAAGGCTGCTCTGCTTCAACCTCGGGGGAGTTCTGATATACTCTGAAGGCTTTGGAGGTGATGTGAACATCTGTACAAATATCTTGACCATACTGTGACCGATTGGAATTTAATAGATATCTTCGTCGAGACATTCATTGTTTGTGACCAATCGGTGGAAAACAGAGAGCTACTGCATAGAAACATAGAAACATAGAAAATAGGTGCAGGAGTAGGCCATTCGGCCCTTCGTGTCTGCACTGCCATTCAATAAGATCATTCCCTCAGTACCCATTTCCTGCTTTCTCTCCATACCCCTTGATCCCTTTAGCCATAAGGGCCATTCTAACTCCCTCTTGAATATATCCAATGAACTGGCATCAACAACTCTCTGCGGCAGGGAATTCCATGGGTTAACAACTCTCTCAGTGAAGAAGTTTCTCCTCATCTCAGTCCTAAATGGCCTACCACTTATCCTAAGACTATGTCCCCTGGTTCTGGACTTCCCCAACATCGGGAACATTCTTCCCGCATCTAACCTGTCCAGTCCCGTCAGAATCTTACACATTTCTATGAGATCCCCTCTCATCCTTCTAAACTCCAGTGAATAAAGGCCCAGTTGATCCAGTCTCTCCTCATATGACAGTCCAGCCATCCCTGGAATCAGTCTGGAGAACCTTCGCTGCACTCCCTCAATAGCAAGAATGTCCTTCCTCAGATTAGGAGACCAAAACTGAACACAATATTCCAGGTGAGGCCTCACTAAGGCCCTGTACAACTGCAATAAGACCTCCCTGCTCCTATACTCAAATCCCCTAGCTATGAAGGCCAACATGCAATTTGCCTTCTTCACCGCCTGCTGTACCTGCAATGCCCACTTTCAGTGACTGATGAACCATGACACCCAGGTCTCGTTGCACCTCCCCTTTTCCTACTCTGCCGCCATTCAGATAATATTCTGCCTTCGTGTTTTTGCCCCCAAAATGGAGAACCTCACATTTATCCACATTATACTGCATCTGCCATGCATTTGCCCACTCACCTAACCTGTCCAAGTCACCCTGCAGCCTCTTAGCATCCTCCTCACAGCTCACACCGCCACCCAGTTTAGTGTCATCCACAAACTTGAAGATATTACACTCAATTCCTTCATCTAAATCGTTAATGTATATTGTAAAGAGCTGGGGCCCCAGCACTGAGTCCTGCGGCACTCCACTAGTCACTGCCTGCCATTCTGAAAAGGACCCGTTTATCCCGACTCTCTGCTTCCTGTCTGCCAACCAATTCTCTATCCACGTCAGTACATTATCCCCAATATCATGTGCTTTGATTTTGCACACCAATCTCTTGTGCGGGCCCTTGTCAAAAGCCTTTTGAAAGTCCAAATACACCACATCCACTAGTTCTCCTTTGTCCACTCTGCTAGTTACATCCTCAAAAAATTCCAGAAGATTCGTCAAGCATGATTTCTCTTTCATAAAGCCATGCTGACTTGGTCTGATCCTGTCCCTGCTTTCCAAATGCGCTGCTATTTCATCCTTAATGGTTGATTCCAACATTTGCAATGCGGGGCCTGTCCTTTCTCACCCTCTCTTGATGACCAATTACATGCTGCAGACTCGAGATGGCTGAAGGTACGCTCCACATCATTATGTGCCCAATGTAAGACGTGCCAGACTGATGAGGGGGACCAGATGTTATACCCCCCGCAAGTACAGGGAGAAGAAGTCTTACCTCAACTTGCCTGACACCACCTGCCTTCAGAAACTGCGTTTCCACAAAAAGGTTATCACTGAGGTATGCCAGCTCATAAGGGGAGATTGCAGCCTACCAGCACCATCAGTGCTGCACTGTCCGTCAAGGTCAAAGTCATCGCAACACTGTTGTTCTACATGTTGGGTTCTTTTCAGACCTCAGCTGGCGACATTTGCGGTCTGTCTCAGCATGCCACACATTGCTGCACTAGACAAGTTACTGAAGCCCTGTAGGGGTGCAGGAGGGACTTGATCAGCTTCCCTATGGCCAGGGAGGCACAGAGTGAGAGGGCTCTAGGATTCTCCAGAATTGCAAGCTTCCCCAAGGTGCAGGGAGCAATAGACTGTACGCACATCGCGATGCGGTCACTATTTCAGGATGTAGAGGTTTTTTGGAACCGCAAGGGATTCCACTCCTGAATGTCCAACTGGTTGTCGACCACCAGCAAATTATTATGGCAGTGAATGCTCAATTTCCAGGCAGCATCCATGATGCTCACATCCTGCGTGAGAGCACTGTATCTGACTTGTTTAACAATCAGCCACAAGGTCAATGCTGGATGCTTGGTGACAAAGGATATGACCTCGTGTGACACCCAGGGCGAGAGGTGATACAATGCAAGCCACAGAGCCACTTGCAATATCATGGAGAAAACCATTGGAGTGCTGAAGCAGCGCTTTAGATGCCTGGACCACTCAGGAGGCGACCTCCAATACCACCCTGAGCAGGTAGCTCAATTGGTGGTGGCGTGCTCCATGCTGCACAACTTGGCTATCAGGAGGACACAAGAATTGCCTTATGAGCCTGACAGTCCACCTCACCAGAGATAGGAAGAGGAGGACGAGGAGGCGGATGCTGACATTAGCCCAGACAATCAGACTGGTGCTGAAGCCATGCCCCTGCCCCCCTGTATGAAAGGCCCGTGGTGGCATGATAGCTGCAAGGCTCTTATGTGAGGCGCTCATCAATGATCACTTTGCCTGAAAGAACGTTGGTGTTATTTACAAGGCTTACACACTGCTGGGTGTGCAGGTCATACATCAATGGTGGGCATCACCTTGGTGACAGTTGAAGTTTAAGTTGATTGAAGTTAAGTGTAATTATACCCTTTGATGTTAAAGAATCACCAGTGTGTAACGGTGCAGCTATCTGAGCCAATGATTTTCTAAATGCCCTTTCACCACGTTTTTAATAATGGATTCTAGCAATTTCCCTACTGCTGATGTCAGACTAACTGGCCTGTAGTTCACCATTTTCTCTCTCCCTCCTTTCTCAAATCGTGGGGTTACATTTGCTACCTTCCAATCTGTGGGAACCATTCTAGAATCTATGGAATTTTGGAAGATGACAACCAATGCATCCACTATTTCTATAGTCACCTCTTTCAAAACCTTAGGATGTAGGCCATCAGGTCCAGAGGATTTATCGGCTTTCAGTCTCATTAATTTCTCCAGTACTATTTTTTTTCTGATACTGATTTCTTTTAGCTCCTCATTCTCACTAGACCCTTGTTTCTCCACTATTTCTGGGAGGTTTTTCGTGTCTTCTTCCGTGAAGACAGACACAAACTATTTGTTTATGTTCTCTACCATTTCCTTCTTCCAAATTATAATTTCTCATGTCTCAGCCTGTCAGGGACCCACATTTACTTTTGCTAATCATTTCCTTTTTACATACCTATAGAAGCTTTCACAGTCTGTTTTTATGTCTCTCTATTTTCCCATTCTTTATCAATTTCTTGGTCCTCCTTTGCTAAATTCTAAAAGCCTTCAAATCGTCAGGCTTACTTGGCAAAATTATAAGCCTCTTCTCGCCCAAGGTGGGGAGCAGATCATCCGCCCGTTATACATCTCGTCCGACGGGGGTATCAGATCATCAGCCCATTATACAGCTCGCCCCGGGGGGCAGGCAGACAGCCGCCCGTTACACATTCCACCCGACGGAGGTATCAGATCGAACGCCCATTATACATCACATCCGAGGGGGGAGCAGATCATCGCCCGTTATACATTTCACCCAGGAGAGATTATCAGTTCCCTATGGATTTCCATCCCATCACCCCCTGTTACCACAACCTCTTAGGGCTGCCATGTGGAAGGGTGTGGTAGGCCCTCTGAAACAGCGGTACTAATGCCAAAGCCACCTGATGGAGGGAAAGGGCCTTGTAACAACCTCCATACCTGCAGAAGTCTGCCCGTGGAAGAATTCTTCCAATCTTTTCTCACCTGCTCTTTAATACCGCTGCTATTTAGAACCCCTGAACACTTTGCAAACTTTCCCACTGTAAATTAAAATATTTAGGAAGCAGTGATTTGATTATTTCTGCTCTTTGAACATGTAAATTTCTAACTTTAGGGAGAGAGTGCTGCATTGTGCATGTACTGAGGTAGGTCCCAGGGTTGTCTCTCTGAAACAAGACAGTTCGAGCCAGGTAGGAGCCAAGCAATGTAAGCAGAGACTAGTGGCTGCAGTGTGAAGATAAGTGTAAATGAGGGCAAATATTTTTTCAGGGTTTATAAAGGTTCAAAATAGATTTTAAATATTGGCCAGCATTTTCCAATAATGTGTGGTGTTTGGGAAGAATAAGGCAAAAATGAAAGGAAATAAAACCAAATGTGGAGGCATGGGTCAGAGTCTGTGGGCAAGTATCAAAGTACACCCCCATTTCATGACTGACAAAGTAGATATGCTGCTGCATAAGGTTGGTGTAGGAGGACGGTTCTTTTTGGGACTCCATGACACTCTTCTCACAAGAGAGCATTGCACCCTTGTCTGGCAGGAGATGGAAGCCAGGATCAACAGTCTATCCAGGAAGCTGCCATCTATAATGCTCTGGATGCTTGGGAATCCTGTCATCCAGGAAATGTTCTGTGCCCTGCTGAACTGATGCCTCTTTTGCACAAGACAGGTGATGTATGTGTTTCTTCTTGTAATCAAGGCCTCTGTCACTTTAGTGATGATATATGGGCAGCCAACTGATTGATTTGACAAATATCATTGGTGATAACTGTCATGTATTCAACTATCATTGTAACCCATGCATAAGCTGACCTAAGTTGTATACCTTGAGAACACTGACCACAGGGGGCAAACTTGTGGGAGACACTCCTAACCTGGACTTTCTGGTATAAAAGGGGAAGCTCCACCCACCTTCTGCTCTTGAGGTCTTGGTAATAAAGGTAACTGGTCACAGAGTGATCTTTTCTCAAGTATGGGCCTCGTATGCATTTATACTGCATAGTAAGGACATAATATTGGCGATGAGAAACTGGGATTTAAACCACGCGAGCATGGCCACTAGCAGCACAGAAGAGAGGTAGTGTGTTGGTGATGATTGGGATGACTTTATTGAGAGACTACAGCAAAGTTTTGTCACTAAGGAATAGTTGGGACAGGATTCGGCCAACAAACGCAGGGCTCATCTCCTGATGGTTTGTGGATTCAGAATGTACTCCCTGATGAAGGACCTTTGAGCGCCAGAGAAGCCGGCGGACAAGACGTTCGAAGAGCTCAGTAAGTTGATCGGGGAACACCTTAAACTGACGAGCAGCATGCACATGGCGAGACACCGGTTTTACACGCACCGGCAGCGAGAAGGGCAAAGCGTTCCAGATCTCAGGCGACTGGCGAGCCAATGTAAGTTCCCAGATGCATGCAGAGTGGAGATGCTGCTAGACTTTTTTATTGAGGGCATCGGGCATGCTTGGGTTTTCAGGAAACTGATTGAGACCAAAGACTTGACCTTGGAAGCGGCGACTATGATAGCCTAGACAATTATCTCATGGGAGGAAGAGACCAGAATGATTTATGGCAAAAATCTTGGCTCAAATGCGGCAAACGACCAGGGAGTCAACATTGTTAACGCGGCACACAGTTCTCTAGGCAGATAAGGGCAATCGGACATGCCCCAGCATGTAGTCGAACCCAAGGGAGGAATTCCACATAGACAATGGCTAGCTGAACGGCGATTCATGCCATCGCAATGGACAATACGGCCAGCAATGGGGCCATCAACACCTGTTAATGGTGCACTTAAGGACAGTTACAGAGACAGTCAGAGACGATCGACTGGTAATGGACCTTTTGTTTCCAACAACAGGGCCTCCAGATCATGCTGGAGGTGTGGAGGCAAACACTCAGCCAGAGCTTGCAGGTATCAGCAATATACCTGCAGAAACTGCAATGTCAGCGGTCACTTGGCGCGTATGTGCAGGAAGCCTGCAGCCAGGTTGATGTACGAGGAGGACGGGCCCGATGTAAGCCCTACGAGGCCAAATGAATACTGGGGGAAATCGCTGGAAGCTGAAGTTCAGCGAGTTCATGTGGAGCACATATACAATTCATATACCAGGACGCCACCGATAATGATGAAAGTGCTCTTCAATGACATCTAGACACGGGGGCCTGCTGGTTCCTGGTGAGTATCAAACAGTTCGAAAGGTTGTGGGTGTCCAAGGCCAGGAGGCCAAAATTATTGCCGATTGATGCACTGCTATGGACATATACAAAGGAGATCATTCCGGTGCTCGGCAGCGCTATGGTAGCCGTGACCCACAAAGATTCGGAGAACAGGTTGCCACTCTGGATTGTCCTGGGGGACAGTCCCGCACTACTGGGGAGGAGTTGGCTTGCTGTCATGAACTAGAAATGGGGCGATGTCAATGCAATTTCTTCTGTGGAGCGAGTATCATGCTCACAGGTCCTGGACAAATTTGACTTATTATTTCAACCCAGCATCGGCACTTTCATGGGGACCAAGGTAGTGATTCACATAAACCCGGACGCCAGGCCAGTACACCACAAGTTCAGAGTGGTGCCGTACGTGATGCGGGAAAAGATAGAATGCGAATTGGACCGCCTGCTGAGGGAAGGCATCATCTCGCCAGTCGAATTCAGTGACTGGGCGAGCCCGATTGTGCCGGTGCTCAAGGCAGATGGGTCGGTCAGGATATGTGGCGATTACAAGGCCACCATCAATCGGGTGTCACTCCAAGACCAGTACCCGCTACCGAGAGCGGAGGACCTCTTTGCGACGCTATCCGGTGGCAAACCTTTTTCAAAATTGGACCTGACCTCAGCTTACATGACCCAGGAGCTGGTGAGTGAGTCGAAGAAGCTGACCACCATCATGACACACAAGGGGTTGATTGAGTATAACAGATGTCAGTTCGGGATTCGTTCGGCTGCCGCGATCTTTCAGCGAAATATGGAAAGCCTCCTCAAGTCGATTCCAAGGACGGTGGTTTTTCAAGACGACATCCTCATCACGGGTCGCAATACTGAAGAACACCTCCACAACCTGGAGGAGGTGCTACGCAGACTGGAACGGGTAGGGCTGCGACTGAAAAAGGCGAAGTGCATCTTCTTGGCTCCAGAGGTAGAATTCCTGGGCAGGAGGGTAGCAGCAGATGGGATCAGACCTACTGAGTCCAAAACGGAAGCGATCCAGAGAGCACCCAGACCCCATAACACGACGGAGCTGCGTTCGTTCCTGGGTCTCCTGAACTGTTTTGGCAACTATCTTCCCAAATTGAGCATGCTGTTAAAGCCATTACATGTGCTCCTACGCAAAGGTTGCGATTGGATCTGGGGGGACAGCCAGCTTTTGATAGAGCACGCAATTTGTTATGCTCCAACAAACTGTTAACGTTATATGACCTGTGTAAGAAACTAGTTTTAATGTGTGATGCATCGTCCTATGGGGTTGGGTGTGTGTTGCAGCATGTGAATGCCAATGGTCAGTTACAGCCGGTAGCTTATGCCTCCAGAAGTCTGCCCCGGGCAGAAAGGGGCTACGGGATGGTAGAAAAGGAAGCGCTAGCATGTGTACATGCAGTAAAGAAAATGCACCAGTACCTGTTTGGCAGCAAATTTGAGCTGGAGACAGATCACAAACCCCAAACGTCCCTTTTGGCCAACAACAAGGCCATAAATGCGAATGCATCGGCCCGCATACAGAGGTGGGCACTTACATTAGCCGCCTATGACTACACAATTTGGCACAGACCGGGCACTGAAAACTGTGCCGATGCACTCAGCAAGCTCCCACTAGCCACCACTGAGGGGGCAGCTGAGCACGATGCTGAGATGGTCATGGCTGTTGAAGCTTTCGAAAGCGAAGGCTTACCTGTGACAGCCCGTCAGATTAAAGTCTGGACAAATAAAGACCCGCTACTGTCTTTAGTTAAGAAATGTGTCCTGAATGGGGACTGGGCAGCCACGTATGGGGCATGCCTTGAGGAGTTTAAACCGTTTCATAGGCGCAAGGATGAACTCTCGATTCAGGCCGATTGCCTACTGTGGGGAAACCGAGTAGTCATGCCCCAGAAGGGCAGAGAGGTGTTTATCAGAGAACTCCACAATGAGCACCCGGGCATTGTCATGATGAAGGCAATTGCCAGGTCACACGTTTAGTGGCCTGGGATAGATGCAGACCTGGAACTTTGTGTTCGCAGGTGCAACATGTGTGCTCAGCTGGGCAACGCACCCAGGGAAGCTCCCCTTAGCCCCTGGTCCTGGCACGCCAAGCCATGGTCACGCATCCATGTGGACTATGCAGGTCCTTTCACGGGAAAATTTTTTTTGATTGTAATAGACGCCTATTCCAAATGGATTGAGTGTGCCATTTTAAAATTCAAGCACATCCTCTGCCACGGTAGAAAGTCTACAGGCAATATTCGCCGCCCATGGTCTACCAGATGTCTTGGTCAGCGACAATGGCCCATGCTTCACAAGCACTGAATTCCAGGACTTCATGGCAGGCAATGGAATCAACCATGTCAGAACAGCACCGTTCAAGCCGGCCTCAAACGGCCAGGCGGAACGAGCAGTGCAGATAATCAAACAGGGGATGCTCAGATTCCAAGGGGGTTCCCTATAAAGCCGCTTATCACGTCTCCTGTGGGCCAATAGATCCCGACCACACTTACTCACAGGGGTTCCACCCGCAGAGCTGCTAATGAAAAGGATGCTTAAAGCCAGGTTATCCCTTATACACCCTACTATGAAAGAAATTGTTGAGTGCAGGCGTCAGTCACAATGTGACTACCATGACAGGAATGCGAGGGCGCGATGTATTCATGTCAATGACCCTATTTTTGTCCTTAATTATGCTGCAGGGCCCAAATGGCTTGCAGGCACTGTGATTGCCAAAGAGGGGAATAGGGTTTTGGTAGTTAAACTTACCAATGGGCAAATCTGCTGCAAACACGTGGATCAAACTAAAAGAAAGTTTAGCAACCCCATAGAAGAAGCAGAGGAAGAACACGACGTAGAGTTTACTCCACCACAGGTGACCGAACACCAGAACCAAATGGAGGAGAGCCCAGTCACTGTGGGCAGGCCGGCTAGGCCTGAGGCACCGCAAACAGCAGACACTCAGGCCAGCGCCCAACAACCGGAGCCCCAACTTAGGCGCTCCACAAGGGAGCGTAAACCACCAGAGAGACTTAACCTGTAATCCCAATAAGACTTTGGGGGGGAGGTGATATCATGTATTCAACTGTCATTGTAATCCATGTATAAGCTGACCTAAGTTGTATACCTTGAGAACACTGACCACAGGGGGCGAACTTGTGAGAGACACTCCTAACCTGGACTTTCAGGTATAAAAGGGAAAGCTTCACCCACCGTCTGTCTCTTGAGGTCTTGGTAATAAAGGTAACTGGTCACAGAGCAATCTTTTCTCAAGTATGGGCCTCATGTGCATTTATACTGTATAGTAAGGACATATTAGTAACCTTGGAGTATCTGATAGCATTAAATTTTAATGCAGCAGTGACCTTCAGACACATGAGAAGAGCCACCTATGTGGTACAAGTTGTCTGCAGATCATTGCTATGTGGCAGCCTGCTTTGTGAAGACAGATTTCTTAAGACATGCCAAATAAGGAATGTTTGGGTCAGTAAATGTGGGCCCCGTGACAAACAGATGTGCAGATATAATTTGTGAGGTATAATCATACCCTACCTTTCTTGTCCCCTCAAAATGTGATAATTTTCCTCCACATCCAAGAAGGCCATTGGAAACCACAAATAGCCCACTTTGGTTGGTGGTAACAAAATAACAGCTGGAAAATAGTTGCTGGAAATGGAGCTCAAAATAAAATTCTTGCAATACATGCCCAGTTTTTTTATCTCTTCTTTAGCCAGCAAAGCTCCTTAGGACCAGCTATGCCTCACAGAATTTTGGCTGTATGAGTACAACGGGAGCAGCAGAAGTGGTTACAGGAATTGTGAGAAACACTTAATCAAAGGTTTTGACTGATATGGCCACTAAGAAAGCTCGATGTGTTTCAATGTTGGCGTTGGACTGGACTTATTGGGGCATTTTTAAAAATCTTTTTACATGTTCTTCTTCCAATGAATTAAATACAAAATTTAAAAATACGTAAGATGCTGAAGCAAAGAATTGCAGCTTACACATAAGATTGGCAAGGGGTCAGATGACTGGTCTGTTCAGAGTACTGGCTTTCAGATTGGTGTAATAGCCTGTGTTAATGTAATGAAGTTACCCACTTAACTTGGTTTTCCCTCCTGTCCTTAAACCCAATGCATGTCATAGACTGCAATAAATATACACCTCCACAAGCACACTTTCCATACCCCGGTTACGGTGTGGCATGAGCGAGTCTCAAGAAAAAAAATGAACGGCCAGACTATCCTGCCTTCCATAGTGACACAGAAAGAAAGAAAGACTTGCATTTATATAGCACCGAACCACCGGACGTCTCAAAGCACTTTACAGCCAATGAAGTACATTTGGAGAGTAGTCACTGTTGTAATGAGGGAGGATGAGAAGGCCTACTGTGGCAGGACTTAAAATTAAAAATAATAACAGGGGAGGGAGACGAGGAGAAAAAGAGCTGGATTGTTTAATTCCATCCAGTGTTTCTTGATATCCTTGGTAATGTAATAGAAAGAGACCAACCAATAGTAGATTATCAGAATAAATTATGGCTTAGACAAAATGCATCTGACAGTTCTCAGGGCTTCCCAGGCCTACTACTTGACCAGAATTGGAAATGTTGCTCACTCCAGGACACACATCTCAAACTAAAGTTCCTAAAAAAAACGTGAAATTACTTTAGAAAAGTATAGCTGTCCTAGAAGGGTATCCAACTGGATTGTCACATTAAAACAAAGTAAAGAGAATGCAAAGGTGTCTGTGAAAACCATGGGGTTAACATCAGCTTTCTGCGGTTTGTGTTTAGTTAATGTAGAAATGTGGAATGTCTGGAATCTTTTAACTCTACACTGCTAATGATTCACTTAATAGCTGATATGGCGACCTTCACGTGGCACTGATGAATCACACCTTCCCGCCTGGACCTAACTTTATATAAACAGATCAATTAGAACAACCCCTGCATGAGATTATCACTATGGCTTTTATATTGTTAAGGGATTAGTACTTTTCAGACTCTTGCCAAATGCATCCATACACATAGCTGTTAGCATGTTCGATAGTTTGTTATTGTAGTATAAATGGTATTTCATTCATGCTCATATCACAGAATCAGATTACTTTAGTTGACTTTAAGATTAGAGGCTTACTTGCAGATCTCTGTTTATAGCCGCTGTTAGTAGCTGGCGATTGGAGGCTAAAGTAGGAGCAAACACTATGTAATCATCAAGCTAATATTGGGCCTCTTATTCAGTCACTCCTCACCTACTGATGTCAAGATAAGAAATGCTAACATTGTTATAATTCATTCTTAAAGCAGCCAACATGATGGAAGATGGAAAGGCATGTGATAAATGAAACATAAAAATGTTTGCAAAGAGCAGAGGAGTTGCCACTCTTCTAATCATCATGTCAGTCACACTGTGACTCACCCAGAGATAGCGGGCGCTAGTGATTTGTTGCAACAAGTGATTTGTTATCACCCAGAAACCAGTATTTTCACTGCCTCCGGGGCTTTTTATATATAATTGCAATACTAGCACAGGAAATCCCATCGTACACAGTAAATATAGAAATTATTACAGGCTTTGTTACACGACATCCTGCTACACCAAATCACTTGCCTTGGAGATACCATGATTCTTTTTTTAATTGACAGAAATTTAGACAGTCTCTGTTACCGACATGGAATCCACCCGCCCGATTTTCCTGTGCGCAAGACATCCAAAATAAAACCATGGGCTTGAACCTCCACTTTTGTGGTTTTGGGTGATATTTCAGGTGTGGGCGGTTAAAAAGGATTTTCAGATCGCAGGCTTCTAGCCCATTCTCAAACCACCTAGTCTCCACTTTTGAAAATGTGCGTTACCGCGAGTGATATAAAATGGGCAGCAGCGTTAAATTTTTTTGACCTTCTGCCGTAAAGTGTGGCTGCCCTTAGCAACGGCATGGCAACACTCGATTCCCGCGATTCTGGAGGTCGGGGTCACCATGACATGTGCAGAAGAGAAGACAGCGAGAGAGGGAGCTCAGAGGGACTGAAGGCGTGGCTGGATGTAGTGTGGCTGCTTTAGGAGGAAGGAGGGAGACTTTAGAGCTTCGCAGCAAGTAGGCAAACAAAAAGTAGGTGTTACCAGCCACATATTTGACTGAATTTGGCCTATAATGGAGAGAGAGGACGAGGCATCACAGCACGCTGTGGAGACTGAAGCTGGAGAGAGCAGTGAGCTGGGGAGCGCAAAAGAGCGAGGTGATTCTCAGAGGAGGCAAATGCCTCCCTCCTGCAGGAGGTCGAGTTACGCTGGGATGATTTGACACAGGGAGGGTGTGGGAAGCCCACCCCAAAGGCATACCAGAGGATATGGATTAAGATAGCAGAGGTGGTCTCGTTGGCAACCAACGAGGTGCGTGAGGGCAACCAAGGTGCAAACGATGGAACGACCTTGTGAGATCCGCAAGAGTAAGTATTACATTGATTTACATGTATTTATGTATCAAAATAATTTGATTTGTAACAGTCATGAGTGACTATCAGCAGATGTGAGGTCTTGCACTTTTACCGGGAATGTTTTACTCAAAGCCTGCGGTCATGGTGTACGTCTTTAGGTAAAGAATGATAATTATTATAATAATCATGATTACATCTGTCGGTTATGTGTTGTATCAGTTTCTGTGACAGTACCTAGCAATGATATCATGCAATGATCTCATGCCATGCCGTCCTGTCACCTTTTACAGAAGAAGCTATTGACGATGAGGTCCATGCAGAGGCAAACGGGTGGGGGGGCCACCAGTCATCAGCGACATCACTGACATGGAGGAGCGAGTGCTCGCACTCGTGGGGAAGCACCCCCGGACAGCTACGGATGCATCTGCAGACCCTGAAGTGATGCCACGTGAGTAAAGTTTACACCATTGCATCATGTAAAGTCTTTAGGTGCCACCGCCACTCATATACGAGCAATCATATAAGATAGATTATTTCTAAAATTGTCATAGAAATAGTGCTGGCTTAATGAAAATCATTGCAATGCACAATGTGTTGATGGTCATGAAATAGAACCATAGACAAAGAAACATAGAAAATAGGTGCAGGAGTAGGCCATTCGGCCCTTCGAGTCTGCACCACCATTCAATAAGATCATGGCTGATCATTCACCTCAGTACCCCTTTCCTGCTTTCTCTCCATACCCCTCGATCCCTTTAGCCGTAAGGGCCACATCTAACTCCCTCTTGAATATATCCAACGAACTGGAATCAACAACTCTCTGCGGTAGGGAATTCCACAGTTTAACAACTCTCTGAGTGAAGAAGTTTCTCCTCATCTCAGTCCTAAATGGTTTAGCCATTATCCTTAGACTGTGTCCCCTGGTTCTGGACTTCTCCAACATCGGGAACAAACTTCCTGCATCTAACCTGTACAATCCCGTCAGAATTTGATATGTTTCTATGAGATCCCCTCTCATCCTTCTAAACTCCAGTGAATAAAGGCCCAGGCGATCCAGTATCTCCTCATATGTCAGTCCAGCCATTCCAGGAATCAGTCTGGTGAACTTTCGCTGCACTCCCTCAATAGCAAGAACGTCCTTCCTCAGATTAAGAGACCAAAAATGAACACAATTTTCCAGGTGAGGCATCACCAAAGTCCTGTACAACTGCAGTAAGACCTCCCTGCTCCTATACACAAAACCCCTACCTATGAAGGCCAACATACCATTTGCCTTCTTCACTGCCTGCTGTACCTGCATGCCAACTTTCAATGACTGATGTATCATGAAACCCAGGTCTCGTTGCTCCTCCCCTTTTCCTAATCTGCTGCCATTCAGATAATATTCTGCCTTCGTGTTTTTGCCCCCAAAATGGATAACCTCACATTTATCCACATTATACTGCATCTGCCATGCATTTGCCCACTCACCTAACCTGTCCAAGTCACCCTGCAGTCTCTTAGCGTCCTCCTCACAGCTCACACCACCACCCAGTTTAGTGTCATCCGCAAACTTGGAGATATTATACTCAATTCCTTCATCTAAATCGTTAATGTATATTGTAAATAGCTGGGGTCCCAGCACTGAGCCCTGCGGCACTCCACTAGTCACGGCCTGTCATTCTGAAAAGGACCCGTTTATCCCGACTCTCTGCTTCCTGTCTGCCAACCAGTTCTCTTTCCACATCAGTACATTACCGCCAATAGCATGTGCTTTAATTTTGCACACCAATCTCTTGTGTGGGACCTTGTCAAAAGCCTTTTGAAAGTCCAAATACACCACATCCACTGGTCCTCCCTTGTCCACTCTACTAGTTACATCCTCAAAAAATTTCAGAAGATTTGTCAAGCATGATTTCCCTTTCATAAATCCATGTTGACTTGGACCGATCCTGTCACTGCTTTCCAAATGCACTGTTATTTCATTTTAATAATTGATTCCAACATTTTCCTCACGGGGAGTCAGGAGGCAGAGCGGCAGTTCGTGAGGCCTACAAGAGGCCCAACAGGAGCATTGGCAGATCGGAGAGGCCAGCGGGGAGTTGGGAGGTGGAGCGGTAGTTCGTGAGGCCTACAAGAGGCCCAACCGGTGCAGCTGCAGCAGGGAGGCAAAAAAGATGTAGAAAGAAATCGAAAGGTGACATCACAGCCAAGGGGGTAAGTGATTGGCTGGTGATTGATAAGTAGTTTTTCTTTGTCTTTTCTTTATCAATTAGCATTGTTGTTGCAAAAGTAAGTTTATCTAGGGGTTAAGTCATGGCAGGAGAGCTCGGACATGTGTTATGCTCCTCCTGTACTATATGGGAAGTCAGGGACACCGACGACTGCGTGTGCGGGAAGTGTATCCGGCTGCAGCTCCTGACGGACCACATTGTGGCACTGGAGCTGCGGGTGGATTCACTCTGGAGCATGCACAATGCTGAGAATGACGTGAATAGCACATTTAGTGAGTTGGTCTTGCCATAGGTAAAGGGTACACAGCCAGATAGGAAATGGATAACCAACAGGAAGAGCAGTGCAAGGAAGGTAGTGCAGGGGTCCCCAGTGGTCACCCCCCTGCAAAACAGATACACCGCTTTGGGTACTGTTGGGGGGGGGGGGATGACTCATCAGGGGAGGGCAGCAGCAGCCAAGTTCATGGCACCGTGGGTGGCTCTGCTGCACAGGAGGGCAGGAAAAAGAGTGGGAGAGATATAGTGATAGGGGATTCAGTTGTCAGGGGAATAGATAAACGTTTCTGCGGGCGCAACCGAGACTCCAGGATGGTATGTTGCCTCCCTGGTGCAAGGGTCAAGAATGTCTTGGAGCTGGTGCAGGACATTCTGAAAAGGGAGGGTGAACAGCCAGTTGTCGTGGTGCATATAGGTACCAAAGATATAGGTAAAAAATGGGATGAGGTCCTACAAGACGAATTTAGGGAGTTAGGAGTTAAATTAAAAAGTAGGACCTCAAAAGTAGTAATCTCAGGATTGCTACCAGTGCCACATGCTAGTCAGAGTAGGAATCGCAGGATAGCTCAGATGAATACGTGGCTTGAGGAGTGGTGCAGAAGGGAGGGATTCAAATTCCTGGGGCATTGGAACCAGTTCTGGGGGAGGTGGGACCAGTACAAACCGGGCAGTCTGCACCTGGGCAGGACCAGAACCAATGTCCGAGGAGGAATGTTTGCTAGTGCTGCTGGGGAGAAGTTAAACTAATATGGCAGGGGGATGGGAACCTATGCAGGGAGACAGAGGGAAGTAGAATGGGGTCAGAAGCAAAAGATAGAAAGAAGAAAAGTAAAATGGAGGGCAGAGAAACCTAAGGCAAAAGGCAAAAAGGGCCACATTACAGCAAAATTCTAAAGGGGCAAAGTGTGTTGGAAATACAAGCCTGAAGGCTCTGTGCCTCAACGCGATGAGTATTCGGAATAAGGTGGACGAATTAACTGCACAGAAAGCAGTTAACGGGTATGATGTAATTGGCATCACGGAGACATGGCTCCAGGGTGACCAAGGCTGGGAACTCACCATCCAGGGGTATTCAACATTTAGGAAGGATAGACAGAAAGGAAAAGGAGGCGGGGTGGCATTGCTGGTTAAAGAGGAAATGAATGCAATAGTAAGAAAGGACATTAGATTGGATGATGTGGAATCAGTATGGGTGGAGCTACGGAATACCAAGGGGCAGAAAGTGCTAGTGAGAGTTGTGTACAGACCACCAAACAGTAGTAGTGAGGTTGGGGACAGCATCAAACAAGAAATTAGGGATGCATGCAATAAAGGTACAGCAGTTATCATGGGTGACTTTAATCTACATATTGATTGGGCTAACCAAACTCGTAGCATTGCGGTGGAGGAGGATTTCCTGGAGTGTATTAGGGATGGTTTTCTCGACCAATATGTCGAGGAACCAACCAGGGAGCTGGCCATCCTAGACTGGGTGATGGGTAATGAGAAAGGACTAATTAGCAATCTTGCTGTGCGAGACCCCTTGGGGAAGATTGACCAAAATATGGTAGAATTCTTTATTAGGATGGAGAGTGACACAGTTAATTCAGAAACTAGGGTCCTGAACTTAAGGAAAGGTAACTTCGATGGTTTGAGGTGTGAATTGGCTAGAATAGACTGGCAAATGATACTTAAAGGGTTGACGGTGGATAGGCAATGGCAAACATTTAAAGATCACATGGATGAACTTCAGCAATTATACATCCCTGTCTGGAATAAAAATAAAACGGGGAAGGTGGCTCAACTGTGGCTAACAAGGGAAATTAAGGATAGTGTTAAATCCAAGGAAGAGGCATATAAATTGGCCAGAAAAAGCAGCAAACCTGAGGACTGGGAGAAATTTAGAATTCAGCAGAGGAGGACAAAGGGTTAATTAAGAGGGGGAAAATCGAGTACGAGAAGAAGCTTGCCTGGAACATAAAAACTGACTGCAACATCTTCTGTAGATATATGAAGAGAAAAAGATTAGTGAAGACAAACGTAGGTCCGCTGCAGTCGGATTCAGGTGAATTTATAATGGGAAACAAAGAAATGGCAAACCACTTGAATAAATACTTTGGTTCTGTCATCACGAAGGAAGACACAAATAACCTTCTGGAAGTACTAGGGGACCGAGGCTCTAGTGAGAAGGAGGAACTGAAGGATATCGTTATTGGACGGGAAATTGTGTTGGGGAAATTGATGGGATTGAAGGCCGATAAATTCCTGGGGCCTGATAGTCTGCATCCCAGAGTACTTAAGGAAGTGGCCCTAGAAATAGTGGATGCATTGATGATCATTTTCCAATAGTCTAGCGACTCTGGATCAGTTCCTATAGACTGGAGGGTAGCGAATGTAACTCAACTTTTTAAAAAGGGTGGGAGAGAGAAATCGGGTATTTATAGACCGATTAGCCTGACATCAGTGGTGGGGAAACTGTTGGAATCAATCATTAAGGATGAAATAGCAGCGCATTTGTAAAGCAGTGACAGAATTGGTCCAAGTCAGCATGGATTTCTGAAGGGGAAATCATGCTTGACAAATCTTCTGGAATTTTTTGAGGATGTAACTAGTGGATATGGTGTATTTGGACTTTCAAAAGGCTTTTGACAAGGTCCCACACAAGAGATCGGTGTGCAAAATCAAAGCACATGGTATTGGGGGTAATATACTGACGTGGATAGAGAACTGGTTGGCAGACAGGAAGCAGAGAGTCGGGATAAATGGGTCCTTTTCAGAATGGCAGGCAGTGACTAGTGGAGTGCCGCAGGGCTCAGTGCTGGGACTCCAGCTCTTTACCCTTTGCAATATACATCAATGATTTTGATGAAGGAATTGAGTGTAATATCTCCAAGTTTGCACATGACACTAAACTGGGTGGCGGTGTGAGCTGTGAGGGGGACGCTAAGAGGCTGCAGGGTGACTTGGACAGGTTAGGTGAGTGGGCAAATGCATGGCAGATGCAGTATAATGTGGATAAATGTGAAGTTATACACTTTGGGGGCAAAAATGCAAAGACAGCATGTTATCTGAATGGTGGCAGGTTAGGAAAAGGGGAGGTGCAACGAGACCTGGGTGTCATGGTTCATCAGTCTTTGAAAGTCGGCATACAGGTACAGCAGGCAGTGAAGAAGGCAAATGGTAAGTTGGCCTTCATAGCTAGGGGATTTGAGTATCGGAGCAGGGAGGTCTTACTGCAGTTGTACAGGGCCTGGAATATTGTGTTCAGTTTTGGTCTCCTAATTTGAGGAAGGACGTTCTTGCTATTGAGGGAGTGCAGCGAAGTTTCACCAGACTGATTCCCGGGATGGCTGGACTGACATATGAGGAGATCTGGATCAACTGGGCCTTTATACATTGGAGTTTAGAAGGATGAGAGGGGATCTCATAGAAACATAGAAGATTCTGACGGGACGGGACAGGTTAGATGCGGTTAGAATGGTCCCGATGTTGGGGAAGTCCAGAAACAGGGGCACAGTCTAAGGATCAGGGGTAGGCCATTTAGGACTGAGATGAGGAGAAACTTCTTCACTCAGAGAGTTGTTAACCTGTGGAATTCCTTGCCACAGAGAGTTGTTGATGCCAGTTCATTAGATATATTCAAGAGGGATTTAGATATGGCCCTTACGGCTAAGGGGATCAAGGGGTATGGAGAGAAAGCAGGAAAGAGGTACTGAGGGAATGATCAGCCATGAACTTATTGAATGGCCTACTCCTGCACCTATTTTCCTATTTTCTATGTTTCTTTGGTTTACTGATGTCAGGCTTACCGATCTATAATTACCCATTTTCTCCCTTGCTCCTTTTTTAAAAAGTGGTGTTACATTAGCTACCCTCCAGTTCATAGGAACTGATCCAGAGTCGATAGACTGTTGGAAAATGATCACCAATTCATCCACTATTTCTAGGACCACTTCCTTAAGTACTCTGGGATGCAGACTATCAGGTCTCAGGGATTTATCAGCCTTCAATCCCATCAATTTCCCTAACACAATTTCCCACCTAATAAGGATATCCTTCAGTTTCTCCTTCTCAATAGAATCTTGGTCCCCTCGTACTTCTGGAAGGTTATTTGTGTCTTCCTTCGTGAAGACAGAACCAATGTATTTGTTCAACTGGTCTGCGATAATTTTGAGAGCGATGATGCTTTTGTCATTCATATGCTGTGTGTAGCGCTAGATTCACTTTGTCACCCTAGCACCCACTTTCTATTCTAATAACCTAATTTGTGTTTTCCAGCTCAACCAGCAGCACGGCCCCAGGCAAGACCACAGAGGCCAGAAGGTGGGGGCGCGGGGCAGGAATCGGCGGACGATCCTACTGCATCTGGTGCTGAGGAGCTCCGATTGTCGCCCGTCAATCTGCTGGGTGTGTTCTCCACGGATGAGAGCACGGACTTCGAAGAAGCTGCATCGCCACGCTCCAGAAGCCATTCAACCCCAAGGCCATCTAGTGGTCCTCCGGTCATTCCCACCTCCACTCTGGAGGTACCGGCCCCAAGCAGCTCGCCATAGGGCACCTCATTTGTCCCCAGGATGGCGCCGACCCCGCGGAGGCCTTGTGGACATGGCAGGTCTGTTCCACAAGCGCGACATGAGAGCGGAGAGATGGTACAGTTGTCCAGGAGGACTGTCGACATTGGTGACCAACTCATCGAAGCATTGAGGGGCATATCCCGACAGCTGGCCACCATGGCCGAGTACATTCCGCGCATGGCGGAGGCTCTGGATGCGATAGCCAGGACACTGCTTACACAGGCCTCCCAGTGGTCCTCGAGCGAGGTACTCCACCCCTAGGTTCCGCACCACCACTGCAAACAACAGATGAGAGAAAGGACTAAGATCCTGCTTCTGCATTAGAATGTTGCCCCCTCGGCAGCCCCCGCTCCCGTACCCATGCAACAACTGCATCTGCCTTCACCCCCCCAGTGAGGCACCGCCTGAGGAGCTCCTCGGCCAGGCGCCGTGGAGCGAGGAGGGGAAGGGGTAGAGGTGGGGAGAATAAGGGGAAGGAGAAAGGAAAGTGAGGTGCATGTGCGCAGATGATGGCTATGTTATATCTCCAACTGGGTGTATGCAATTTGTTGCAATGTATGGGGGCTGGGGACCACGCTCCTGCTTTGCCTTTGTATTCTGTGTTGCTGGACATGTTGAACATGTGATTGATGTCAATGGTGGAAAAAATGGTGTGTGGGCGGTTGTAATACTTATGATTTCAGACCAATGTTGGTATTACATTTTTGTTATTGAACATAACCTTGTTGCGCATTGTCTCAGATAGCTGGACCGTTACACACTGGTGATTCCTTACCATGAAAGGGTTAAATACAACTTAACATCAATCAACGTAAACTTTAACTGACAACAAGTTGATGGGCAGCATTGATGTCTGAGCTGCACACACACAGCAGTGTGTCAGCGTTGTCATTCACATCAGCGCTCTTTCAGGCAAATCTTTCAGATATCAGCTCCTCACGTAAGAGTGGGATTTAACAAATGCCAGCCACACCGCTGGCGTTCGTTCAAGTTAGTTCCACTTTTTGTGGGCATTTTTTTGGGCGAGCAATATTGTGGGTGATATGTGTGCGAGGTGGTGAAACCCTAACCCTAACCCTAACCCTAACCCTAAATGCTGGACGATCTCATGGCCGCTAGTTTGGGTAAATATGCACTTTACGACAAAAAACAGTGGGTGGGCGTTAATATTGAATCTCAGCATTAATTCTGTGCAGAGAGTAGCGCTGGGCGATATTATGGCCGTTGATTTCGCCCATTCTGCTGATTCCACCCCCAAAAAGTGGGCGGGCGGTCATATTTTTTCTCGGCGTTAAGCACATGGGGAAAGTAACGCTCAGCAATAAGTTTCCTAAAAATGCCCATCAGTTTCCATTTTGTGCCAAAGTGGGCACTATCTGGGCGTTATATGTCATTTCAGTGGTAAAATGGGCATTAAGTGGGCATTAAGCATGCCAAAAAGTGGAGGTTCTAGCCCCATATATTTTCGTCACTTAAAGCTGCGCCATAGTGATGTAGTACATATATACATATATATTGTAGTATATATGTATCTATATATATAGTATATATATATATATATCTATTTATCAGTCTATCTATCTGTATATCTATATTATATATATCAAATGCAAAGAACATACCTTTATCAATAGTGTTCTCAAAGCAAGCTGGAAACAAATCTTACTTTAGGATGTCCAAAACTGCTGTTTTAGCATTGGTAGGGATAAAGGTGAGTCAACACAATACCTTACCAATTTTTCCCCTTCCCTTTCTTTCCAAAAGTATTTGGCTCCTTGCTTGGGTAGAGTTCCATGGATGCCATGGCTAGGCCAGACATCCTCCAAGTGGCCATTGTTTATGTGTGAGCCAGAGAGTGACTGTCAGTGAGAGATTCAATCACTTTGCAATGTGGGGCCACTGAGGCAATTATAGTGCCCCTTCTACCATCCCATCAGAGATCAGATAACTCAATATAAACTTGGGATTCAATCTTGGATTCAGCATTAATATAAGAGATTATAGAAGCTCAATTATTTGCAGGTAAAATTAACGTGGACCAGGAAATGTTCAGAGCCTCCGGTCATTTAGTCTCAGGTGCAGATGCTGCAAGTATCAGTATTGCTATCAATGTGAAAAACTCATTATAACTTACAATTGTAAATAGCAATTAAACTGATGTAGCAATAATTTTATGAAATTGTGCTCCTGATGGGAAGCTGCACCCATTGGGACTGAAATGTGATCAAAATAATCCTCAAATATCTGAGCATTAATGGTGTTGTTAAAGCTTGGACTCTGCTTTGGGACCAGTATCTGCTTTCGGTGTCATTATACTACAGGTACAGGTCTCAGACTGGTGTAACTATAGAGCAGGATGCAAAGCTGGTAAATGCAACTTACACTGCCACTAGCATGGTGCTGTTGCCCTGGAACAAAGGATGCTTGAACAGATTTCTACTTACCAGCTGGTTACATTTTACGGTAAGGGGAGTGGACAAAAGTAGCATCTCCCCAAACATTAAAAACATCCAAGTTCAAATTTGAAAAATAGAACCAATGTAAGTGGATCGGGGGAACTCAGGACGAGATCTTTGTCAGGGACGGGGGGAACTGAGGGCAAGAGAAGCCCAAGATTTTCTTGCTCCTCCTGAGCCACAAGGAAACCTTGAAAAAATTCAGAGCCTTACCTTTCTCGTCCTCTTCTGGGCCTGCTGCTTTTTGGCGAGGCCGGAACTGGGAACCAAACACGCAACAGGAAGTAAAAATAGTTTTGGGGTCTGAATGACTTCATCAGACCAAAACTTCTGAATCTGAATGAGACTTTTGCCTGCCTGAGTTGAGGGTCTAACATTCTGCCGAATATGCATCTAATAAAATGGCATTTGGTTGGCGAGAAGGAAAATCAGGAGTGGTGTATAATGGGAAGACAATTCAACATCATCCGCTTTACATTATCACCAAAAGTTAGAATTACTCCCATAGAGTTATCATCATAGGCAGTCCCTCGGAATAGAGGAAGACTTTCTTCCACTCTTAAAAATGAGTCCATAGGTGGTTGAACAGTCCAATATGAGAACCACAGTCCCTGTAGGATCTTGCAGAGGCATTGTTGGTGTTATTTCTCCAGCGACTTGAGGTGGGACAGATAGTCATTGAGGGAAAGGGTGGGTGGGACAGGTTTGCTGCACGCTCTTTCTGCTGCCTGCGCTTGATTTCTGCTTGCTCTCGGCGATGAGACTCGAGGTGCTCGGCGCTTCCCCGGATGCATTGCCTCCACTTAGTGCGGTCTTTGGCCAGGGATTCCCAGGTGTCAGTGGGGATGTTGCACTTTTTCAGGGAGGCTTTCAGGGTGTCCCTGTAACGTTTCCTCTGCCCACCTTTGGCTCGTTTGCCATGAAGGAGTTCCGAGTAGAGCGCTTACTTTGGGAGTCTCGTGTCTGGCATGCGAACGATGTGACCTGCCCAGCGGAGCTGATTAAGTGTAGTCAGTGCTTCAATGCTGGGGATGTTGTCCTGGTCGTGGATGCTAATGTTGGTGCATTTGGCCTCCCAGGGGATTTGTTGTAAGATCTTGCAGACGCATCGTTGGTGTTATTTCTCCAGCGACTTGAGGTATCTACTGTACATGGTCCATGTCTCTGAGCCATATAGGAGGGTGGGTATTACTACAGCCCTGTAGACCATGAGCTTGGTGGCAGTTTTGAGGGCCTGGACTTCGAACACTCTTTTCCTCAGGTGGCCAATGACCTGGATGGGGACACACCGGCTACACGACGAACAAGCGCAGGGCCATCCTTCTCAGCAGTTGTGGGCCCACCATCCATTGTCTTGTCAGGAACTTGCTAGTCCCAGCGAAGACAACCACCAAAAGCTATGAGGAGCTTATAACAGGAACAAATAAAACTGAAAGAAAGCATCCTCACAGCCAGGCATCGGTTCTACACTTACCGGTGACCTGAGGGCCAAGAAATTACTAAGTGTGCAGCACTCTTAAGAAGACTAGCTGCACTGTGTGATTTTGGAGACCACCTAAATGAAGCACTAAGTGACATATTCGTCATTGGATTCGGCCACAAGGGCCTCCTGCACAAGTTGCTCTCTGCTGACATCACGGTCACCCTGCAGAAAACAATTCAAGTGAGCCAGGCCTACATGGTTTCGGCCGGCGACTCCAAGCGAATACTGACCCATGACTCTAAACCAGCGAGTGCCGTGCACCGCATGGATACTTCGAAAGACAGGAAGGCTGCCCCGAGTCCAGCAACACTGAGTCCGCCACATAGGGCAAACCGGATGCCCCGTGCTGGCGCTGTGAAGGAAACCACAAGGTCCACCAGTGCCGCTAGAAAGACTATGCATGTAAAGGCTGCAAAAAGAAACGGCACCTCAAAGAATGTGCAGAAAAAGCTGTACTCACCGCGTCTCTGATGAGTTGGCTGATCACTGGGCTCCGACACAGATGAAGGTGCAGTTGCTCAAACCCTGGAAGAAGAATATGGAATTTCTACCTGCTCCACCGAAAGTTCTCTATGGATGATGGAAGTGGACATCGACGGGGTCCCAGTCTCCATGGAAATCGACACAGGGGCGAGCCAGTCTGTGATGGGCCAAACGACCTTTGAAAAACTTTGGATAAATCCCGCGTGTTGAACAAACTGCCCCTGTGGATAGTAGCCGGCGACGGTCGCACACTGCTGGGCAGGAATTGGATGAACCCAGTCCACATCAGCCGAAGTGGCGATGGCCTCTGGGCTCCGGCAATTGACCTCGAGCATGGATCCATCGCTGCATCCATAGATCCCACCATCGACTCCGCGGCGACGACTCCACAACACCACAGCGAAATCTCCAGGACCGAGAATCCAAACTCTACTTTCCGGGCCGGGGCAGGACTCCAAAACATGAACAGCATCAAAGGAAGTGGACTCCTGATGTCCAGGGTCGAACCTGTGGAAGAAAAGACCACCATAGACTACCTGAAGGAGAGCCAGAAGATGGCGGCCACACCACGAGGAGCAGAACCTGTAATCAAAATGGCTGCGGCCATACCACGAGGGGCAGCGTTGGAGGAGCGACACGTGGCACCGAGCGGCCAATCGGATTGGGAGGCTCCCTTAAAGGAGACCGGCAACCAAAGAAATTTAAAGGGACAGTTTCAACTATTTGAGGACAAGGACTTTAAAGCTAAAGATGCAATTAAAGGGTGCAAGTATGATAATGTATGCAATGTAACCATGAATTGTGATGCTGGTTTAACTAATGTTGATGCCCCACAATGCAGCAGGGGTGGGTGCGAATATTACATCCGGGGCGGTAATGGGCCTCTGCCCACCGGATGACGTCATGATATATGGGGCGCAAGAGAGCGAGGCGGTAAGTTAGCGCAAGCGCAAAGTCGCCAGGGAAGTTCTCAGGCATTGGTGAATTTGCCGTGCCCGGTCAGTAACCCCTTAGCGGCCCATTAGCATCCCCGCAGGCACGAATGAGAGGCGCAAAACAGACGAATTTCTCCCAAAGTGTTCAAAGAAAATGAAAATCATACTCATTTCGTTTATTCCCCTATGATATTTCTCCCAGATTGCTCACAGCAGTGTTCAGGAGATTACTTTTAATTCCTGGAGATTCCATGAGAATCCTGGAAGGTTGGCACCCGAACAGTAGCCATTTTGGACATGATCCCATAAACTGTTTTTGATTGGGAACATGGGCTTGGGCAGTTCCTTGCTCTTCTCTGAATAAAGGAATCTTGATGGGACCTGAGTTTAACATTAGAACATTTCCCACAATGCAGCATTGTTTCTGCACTACTCCAGTATGGTTAGATTATGGGCTCAATGCCTGAAGTGGGACTTAAGCTACCACTTTCCAATTCAGAGGCAAGGATTATATCAACTGAACCGAACTGATTCCTACTTTAACTCAGCTCTTCTGCAACTCTTTGTTTGATATACATGTCATCCCCAATACTTAAATCAAATATAACAAATATATCCGTTTGGTGTTAAAAATACTACAACTTCATTATTTTCTTTGAGGTAGTAAGCGTCACGCTGCCAAATAAGATATTACAAGTTACAGAAATACTTCTGTATATGTAAAGCAGTTTCAGTTTTCCTGGTATTAGATTTGATATATTCACACTTAGAATAATGAGATCTTTATTGCAGCATTCCACTTGCTAACTTGCTCCAGCTAAAAAGCAAAGAAACAGCCCTGTACTAATAGCACAGAACATGCTTCATCTCCTGCCTTCCAATCTTGCTCATTTCTCTGACGCTTTTGATCTTTTGTGACTTTTTGAAGCTCTAATCCTCCCAAACCTCCTATTGATAGCAATTCTATTGTGTTTATAGGAGTAATTATCTGTTGTTAGACTCTAAATCATGTCTTGGCAAATAAAAGGTGATTTAGGAGGTTATATTATTTTAAAAGTTCTATTTGCCAAGTGAAAGAGTTAAAGATGGAGTAAAAAATATGCTCTAGTACTGATTAAGAGGTTATTCATGTTGAGGTTTTCATGGCTCCCAAAGGATATTTTCATTCAAAGATCTGAATGGCACCAAGCTTGTCCACACACCGACAAAGATTCAATATTGCAGTGTAAGTTAGTGACCATCTTTAAACATGCCTTTATTTATCTGCTTTCATGAATTGCACAGTTAGGATCTTATAATGTTGCGTCTCGTCTGTGGCGTACGAGTCATGGCAAACGAGCCAAAGGTGGACAGAGGAAACATTACACGGACACTCTCAAAGCCTCCCTGATAAAGTGCAACATTCCAACCGACACCTGGGACTCCCTGGCCAAAGACCGCCCTAAGTGGAGGAAGTGCATCCGGGAGGACGCTGAGTGCCTCGAGTCTCATCGCCGAGAGCCCATGCACAAAACAAGCGCAGGCAGCGAAAAGAACGTGCGGCAAACCTGTCCCATCCTCCCTTACCCTCAACGACTGTCTGTCCCACCTGTGGCAGGGACTGTGGCTCTTGTATTGGACTGTTCAGCCACCTAAGGACACATTCTAAGAGTGGAAGCAAGTCTTCCTCGATTCCGAAGGACTGCCTATGATGATGATGATGAGGGGTTACTCCTGCTTGCAGTACGTGCACAGATCTGTGCAGTATTCTACAGACTAGTGCATGATACTATTTGTTTCAGTGGGAACAGTGGGTACATTTAATGGGGTTTAATTAAGGACACTGAAAACTTTTTTCATTGTATTTCTCGTCAGTCATTATTTTTAATATAATAAATGTAAAACAGAGAGAAATTCCATCAGAATGTGGCTGCATCAACACCAAAATGATAGCGTAAGTGAGGCAGTTAGTGACCCAATGCCATTTTCATACTACTGCCACCTAGTTTACACTGGACAAAGGGAGTTAAAACTGTTCCTAAATCTAAATCTGAAGTTTTGCTAATGAGCTGATCTAGGAAAATTGAGTGTAAACAGAATACTTCCAAGTATAGCATTTTGGCATAAAGAGCAGCAATATTGGAAAATTAGTGCCCGGTCCCCAAATTCTCAGTGGTACTGCAGTGCATTGAAAGGGTGGAAAAAGCATCATAAAATCCGTAGCCTGCAGGAACAGTGGCTGCACAGCAAGGGAAGTGGGGAACAGGTTGGAGGGAGAGAAAGCCACAACAAGACCCACTTCACCTGTTGGCGGTCCCAGGAAACGGCAGTAGCTGAGGTGGATGTCAGGAAAATCTGCCGGTGTTAAGGTCCCGCCCCCAATTCCATTTGCACCTAACAGGAGCAGAAGGTGTGATTGTCCTATTGAGGGGAGAGAAATCCAGGTCCAGGCGGTGAGGTGTGATCAAAGAGAAGAATCCAGCCCATAACATTGTAGGCAAAAATATTGTGATATGGACTGGCTCCATCCCACTCCTTGACTTCTCGCTCAGACCGAACCATACTGTGCCAACACTGGCACACCCTATCCATCACCAAGCCAGCAACACTGTCCGCCTCCAAACCTACTTTCGGCACTACATCACTGAAACACCTATCCACTGCCTTTGTCACCTCAAGCTCAATAAACTTATTTTCCAAGGGCAGCCCCCTGGGTGCGGATCATGGGAGGGGAAGGGATATCACTGCGGCACACCGCTATCCCATCTCCAATCATTCATTGTTATTATTTTTACATTGTGAGCTAGATATTATCTCAGGTTCAGCCTCATCAGTGACTCCTGTAAGTAGACCTCATCTGCCTTACAATCCGGATTACACCTTTACTGTCCAATAATTAGTTAAAGAGTAGTGTGACCCAGGGATGGCAATGTTCAACCCTTGCTTTGCGTAATGACTATTGTGATCTTGCAGGTGCTGCCCAGCTTTATGGAAGGTTGACAGAATACAGTTTTCACAGTGAAACCTGACAATTTACCATCCCTTGTTCCATGGGCAACTCTCCAATTGTTCTATGCAAAAATGCACTTTTTTCAAGCTAACTAGCTCTGTATTTTCCGGTTACAAACAGCTGAGATTCATTCCATCATGTGGTATCCCTGACAGAGAGAGTTCTCAATGTCTTGCCTTAAGTCTGTGTCCGTCCTTTATGTATTTTATAATTTAGTGAACCCACAATAGGTTTTCACTTTCTAATACTGGGCCTCCATAAGTCACATTTCTTTGATTGGGATAGTGGTATTTATCTTGATAAAATACACTAATTGCACATTTAAATGATCAGCCAAGCTGGTTAGTTGAAAGGGTATTCTCTATCACAACCCAGTGAATGATGCAAAAAGGATGCAGTCTTCCTGGTGCCACTTGCGGTGATGGAGGTGTGGCAAGACAAAACTCCCACAGGCTGCTTTGTCCTTTGAAGATGGAGCAGATCAAAAGATATAATTCAATTATTGCAGAGGAACCCTCTGGATCAATTATGCTTTTATTATGTATTATTGGGACCCTCAGTAGACTCACAATGGTTAGAGTTTTAGAGTAAGGAAGGTTTGCTGCAATGATATAAGGCTTTGGTGAGACCACACCTGGACTACTGTGTACAGTTTTGCTCTCCTTACCTAAGGAAGGGCATAATTGCCTTAGAGGGGTGCAACAAAGGTTCACTACATTGATTCCTGGGATGAGATGGATGTCCTATGTGGAGAGATTGAGTAGAATGGGCCTATATTCTCTGGAGTTTAGAAGAATAAGAGGTGATCTCATTGAAATGTATAAAATTCTTAGAGGGCTTGACAGGGTAGATGTTGAGAGGCTGTTTCCTCTGGCTAGAGACTCTAGAACTAGGGCGGGGATGTGGAGTTGATGCAGAAGTTCAGCCATGATCTTATTGAATAGCGGAGCAGGCTCGAAAGGCCAAGTGGCCTACTCTTGCTCCTATTTCTTATGTTCTTAAGTTCTTGTATATGTATACCTGAACTTAGCAGATGTAGTTACCGCTGAGTCTATCAAGGGCACTTCAGGCAGAATTCCTAGAGTAGCCACAAATGTCCTTGGGAACACCACCAAAGCACTAAATAGAAAACAACAACAACTTGCATTTTTATAGCATCTTTAACCTTGCAAAATGTCCCAAGGCCCTTTAGAGAAGCGTTATCAGACAGAATTTGACACTGAGCCACATAAGGAGATAAGGAGCGCATCTAGCTACCCTGTTCCAGTACAGCTACAACACTGACACCTACCCGACAATGTGGAAATCTGCCCAAGTATGTCAGTCCACAAAAACAGGCCAAATCCAATCTGGCCAATTACCGCCCAATCAGCCTACTCTCAATCATCAGCAAAGTGATGCCAAGTATTGTTGATAATGGGTTTTCCACAAACATTGATTGTAAACAAAAGAGACTTATTTTATTAATGGTCCAAGAGGCTTCTTAATAATGGCATAATATTAGCTAACTGACCCTTGCTTACATTAATTTCCAGGTGTATAATTTTAAACAGGTTAATGCCTCTGTTTAAATACCCGAGAGAGGAATTTGATGGGTGTGTTAAATGTTTTTATATTAACATCGCTGACAGTAATTTCTTCACTTCTTGACTTAGAGGATAAAAAAGATAAAAGGGTACAAAGTGTACTTTTAGATTAACACTTTCCTTTTTATAATTGAAAAAATTATACTCTCATCAGTAATTTCTTCAATGTTTTCCTAAAAATATCTATTTTATTGACCTTGCAGAAACCCTATTACCTATTCCATGGTGTAAAATTTACTTTCCCTAACGATATTGTAGATTCCCAGGTTAGCTCAAGAATGGCTCAAAGACTGGTTTGAAATTGGACTCTGTGCTGTTTCCAGTGGGAGCTGCTCCAGATACTCCCTATATTTTGAGACACCAGAGTGGTCTCGGAGAGAGAGACCATATTCGAGGGTTACCATAATGGTGATAAATTGAGGTTTTTAAAAAAACATCAATTAAATTTCTGGTGAGATTTTAATATCTTCTGTTAAAAGAGTGAGTACTTTAAACCCAACAAACTCCCCCCCATGCGTTTCTTTCCCATTAAGTCTATTTGCCCACATTAAAGCTTGGTTCAACTATTACTAATAGCAGCTGTGCCTTACTGGCTTTTAATACCAGAAGATGAAGCATTATCTATCATTCACTGGATTTGTCCCCAATAATTAGCTCAACTCCAGTCCTTAGTTACCTGATAGTAAATGATTATCACCAAGTTACAGCCATGCTGACAAATCACCATCTACATGAGTAATTAATGGGAAGTCTACCATTTTCCATTTGATAACAAAATCATCGTAAAAAAAGTCCCCATAAAATCTGAGTGTAACTACCTACCTTATACTGTTCTTTAGCTGAATTGTTGCGTGGAGTCTTTAGGTTCTAATCCCCAAAATGTCAGAAAGAAACTTGTCTCCCTCACACATTATCTTCTTTAGTGCCATTTAGCATCCGAGCAAGGCTGGTTCATATATGGCAGGTGTGTGAATTGTATCTGTTAATGCTTAGCCTACAGTCAGTGCACTTAAGAAGGTTTATGAGGCATCTGCTAAAGGAATCAGGAGAGCTGTTTATCTATCTAAGTACAGTGCACCATACTAAGGTTAAAGTGCATCAGGGTAAGAAGTTCACAGATACAATACTCGACATATTTGCAAAAGGAGAGGATGGTGATTGTAGATTTGTTTTAAATATATGATATGTTTTGTGCGTCAAGATCTGCAAATCCTATTGTTTTCAAACAAGTAATATTAATAATATAGTAGATCAACATTCCTTCATTTCCTGGAACTAATCACAAAGAATGCATTAGCTTACTAGTCTTGTTCATTTTACCTCTTGAGTGTTCAATATCACAGTGTCTAATTCCAATCCTTCAAAGGAAGTATGTATATATTACTGCTAAGTTTACTGTGGTCAACAGAACATAAGCCATCAGCCTAAAATATAAGATTAACTCTTCAAATTCTGAACCAAATAGCAGAGACTGATGTTTAGAGATATGACTAATGTACTTTTGTGATTTTCTTTCCTGCATTACTCTTCATGTTTTGGCCATGATGGAACCGAACAGATTTTGTACTCATTAGTTCTGCTAAAATAGTTCTAATCTAAAATAATGTTGGTTATATCTTCTTAACCTTTTATGCGCTCTCTAATCATTGGAGTCAATTTATAACAATAATATGGACATCAATAGAAAAGTGGCTGAAATGACAGGCCAGGATTTTCCTCCGAGCTGCTCTCGCTCTGTACCATAACTTCACCGGAAGTATGGCGGAAAACCCGTTTTACACGTATAGACAACTTTCCATCATACTTCCAAAGAGGTAACAGTGATGGAACAGGGACAACTCTGAGCCAATTCCCACCATAGGCACAATGAGGGTAATTCTGACTTTGGGTAGTAGTGTAAAATGGGTGCTATCAATTCAACCGCCCATTCCACATCTCTCCCAATTTCTACTTCCATTGGAAATGGGAAGAGACGTATAACAGACAGTTGAATCTATATTGCCTGTTTTGCACTATTTCCCAAAGTCATAATTACCACCCAATCAAACTATTGCTTTTACTTTGTTAGACTCAGCAGTTCTTTCATATTCAGGTTGTAGTCACTTTCTTCCATCCGGAGCCAAGCTGGGATTTCCAGAAGATTATTAATACTCCACAATGTTACAATCAATATAATTACTGGCATAAAATAATACCGCAGATAAGCAAGAGTTACAATACAGTCAAGATGGTCAGGCCAACATTTTGCATTTAAACTTTCTGCTGCCTATACCTAATGTGGTAATTTTAACTCTTGCCTAAATATTGGGCGAGAAATTCAGAAAATATCGATCTGACCGGTTTTTGGACGGTAATCGAGGATTTAGACTTTCTTTTCCGGCTGGAATACCGCTATGGCTGGAGGGTAAAAAATTCACCAAACGGTGACCGGCGGTAGTGGTAGTGGTAAAATCCGCTCTGCACGATGGAATTTGTGCACCTGAGGCGAATTCAACGATCTGGAAAATAATGGACGTTCTGCGCATTTTTGCCGATTTTTTTTCTTCCAATTTTTTTTCCCCCGCGTTTCTGGTCATGTGTCAGGGTGTGCCTGCGCATGCTCAGTACACTCAGCTCTCAATCTGCCATTTTTCAGATACTGGAGAAAATGCAGCAGGATGATCATAGCAGGCAGAGGGACAGATCCTCCGCATCTTAGGGAGAAGGGCATTCCCACGGCAGAGATTGTGCTATTTGCCCATCTTGTGCCCTGCGAATGTCCTTAAAACTCTTGTGCCTGGTAAAAGCAGGCACATAGCCTACTTTTACCAGCATAAGAGTTTTAAAACATATCAAAAATATATAAAAATAACATTTAAAAATACATATTTATGTAAAAAAAAACCTGCCCACTCAGGTAATTTTATTTTAAACCATAATTAAAACTTTTTAAAAAAGTCAGCAAATATTTTTGTTTTCAAAAACTTTTCGACTAATTTTAATTTCTATCATGTATTTATGTGAGGTGTTATTTTAATTTTTTATGTAGTGTTTGGGTGTTTCGTGGTGTTTCTCATTCATAGTAATAGGAGTTTTAGACGTACAAAACTCCTATGACTATGAATGAGAAAATACTTAACCGTGATTAAGTGTCCAGGACCACGTGACATCACAACATGAACACACTCCGTTGCACAAGAAGAGGAGGTATCAGAACCGGGATCTCTGGTGAGCATTCGACCAAAAAGGTAAGTGCACATCGTTTCTCCTATTTTTGGTCGAATGCCCGCAGGAAGAAGAAATCGGGACTTCAGGGCCATTAACTTTGTCAGAGTAAAGCTTCACATCCATTTTATATAAGAGCATAAGAACATAAAACATAGGAGCAGGAGTAGGACATGCGGCTCCTCGAGCCTGCTCCACTATTTAATACGATCATGGCTGATCCAATCATGGACACAGGTCCACTTCCCTGCCCGCTCCCCATAACCCCTTAATCCCTTATCAGTTAAGAGACTGTCTATCTCTGTCTTACATTTATTCAATGTCCCGACTTCCACAGCTCTCTGAGGCAGCGGATTCCACAGATTTACAACCCTCAGAGAGAAGACATTTCTCCTCATCTCAGTTTTAAATGGGCGGCCCCTTATTATAAGATCGTGCCCTCTAGTTCTAGTCTCCCCCATCAGTGGAAACATCCTCTCTGCATGGGCCTTGTCAAGCCCCCTCATAATCTTATACATTTCGATAAGATTACCTCTCATTCTGCTGAATTCCAATGAGTAGAAGCCCAACCTACTCAACCTTTCCTCATAAGTCAACCCCCTCATCTCCAGAATCAACCTAGTGAACCTTCTCTGAACTGCCTCCAAAGCAAGTATATCCTTTCGTAAATATGGAAACCAAAACTGCACGCAGTATTCCAGGTGTGGCCTTGCCAATACCCTTTATAGCTGTAGCAAGACTTCCCTGCTTTTAGACTCCATCCCCTTTGCAATAAAAGCCAAGATTCCATTGACCTTTCTGATCACTTGCTGTACCTGCATACTAACCTTTTGTGTTTCATGCACAAGTAACCCCAGGTCCCGCTGTACTGCAGCACTTAGTAATTTTTCTCTATTTAAATAATAACTTGCTCTTTGATTTTTTTTCCGCCAAAGTGCATGAACTCACACTTTCCAACATTATACTCCATCTGCCAAATTGTTGCCCACTCACTCAGCCTGTTTATGTCCTTTTGCAGATTTTTTGTGTCCTCCTCACGCATTGGATCTCCTCCCATCTTTGTATCGTCAGCAAACTTGGCTATGTTATACTCGGTCCCTTCTTCCAAGTCATTAATATAGATTGTAAATAGTTGGGGTCCCAGCACTGATCCCTGCAGCACACCACTAGTTACTGATTGCCAACCCGAGAATGAACCATTTATCCTGACTCTCTGTTCTCTGTTAGTTAGCCAATCCTCGATCTATGCTAATATATTATCCCCAACCCCGTGAACTTTTATCTTGCGCAGTAACTTTTTATGTGGCACCTTGTCAAATGCCTTCTGGAAGTCCAAATACACCACATCTACTAGTTCCCCTTTATCCACCCTGTTCTTGCATCCTCAAAGAACTCCAGCAAATTTGTCAAACTTGATTTCCCCTTCATAAATCCATGCTGACTCTGCCTGACCGAATTATGCTTTTCCAAATGTCCTGCTACTGCTTCTTTAATAATGGACTCCAACATTTTCCCAACCACAGATGTTAGGCTAACTGGTCTATAGTTTCCTACTTTTTGTCTGCCTCCTTTTTTAAATAGGGGCATTACATTTGCAGTTTTCCAATCTACTGGGACCTCCCCAGAATCCAGGGAAGTTTGGTAAATTACAACCAATGCATCCACAATCCCTGCCGCTGCTTCTCTTAAGACCCTAGGATGCAAGCCATCAGGTTCAGGGGATTTATCCTCCATTAGTCCCAATATTTTACTGAGTACCACCTCCTTAGTGATTGTGATTGTGTTAAGTTCCTCCCCCCCTTTAGTCCCTTGACTATCCACTGTTGGGATATTGTTTGTGTCCTCTACCTAAAGACTGATAGAAAATATTTGTTCAGAGTTTCTGCCATCTCCATGTTCCCCATTACTAATTCCTCGGTCTCGTCCCCTAAGGGACCAACATTTAGTTTAGCCACTCTTTTCCTTTTTATATACCTATAGAAACTCTTGTTATCTGTTTTTATATTTCATGCTAGTTTACTTTCATAGTCTATCTTACCTTTCTTAATCATTTTTTTAGTCATTCTTTGCTGGCTTTTAAAAGCTTCCCAATTGTAGTGTCTCTACACCTTGCTATAAACTCACACGAGGCATGTATATATCAGACACAGTCTGTGACCTTCACTTTATTCCCAGGACCAAGGTGTGCTGACCCTGGGTGGGACCTCCCCTTTTATACCTGGAAACCCAGGTGAGGAGTGTCTCCCGCAAGCTCACCCCCTGTGGTCAGGGTGTGCATTTCAAGGGTACAGGTACAGTGTGCATGAGTTACAGTTACATAACTATTGTCATTGCAAGATGGTGAAATACATGACATCACTTCCCCCCTTAAGTTTTTTAGTTTCAGAGGTTGAGTCTATCGGGTGGTCGACACTCTCTCGTGGAACGCCGCAGTTGTGGCTCTGGTGGCTGAGCCTCAGCACGCGTCACTGTCACTTGAGGTGATTCCGACCTGTCCGGGCTGGCCGCCGGGACTGTGCATGCTGAGGGCTGTCTTTGTTGCTCGTACGCTGGCAGTGGTGTGGATGCTATCTCATCATGCTCTTCTTCCGTTTCCTCCGTGTCTATGCTGAACCTTGTCTTTACTTGGTCCAAGTGTTTGCGGCATATCTGCCCATTGTTTAGTCTGACCACCATGACCCTGTTTCCTTCTTTGCCGATTACAGTGCCCTCAAGCCAATTGGGTCCCAAAGCATGGTTAAGAACAAATACCGGGTCATCTATTTCTATACACCTCCCCCTTGAGCCTTGATCGTGGAGCTCGGTTTGGGACTGGCGCTTGCCCTCAACAATGTCTGCCAGGTCTGAGTGAATGAGGGACAGCTGCGTCTTAAGCGTGCGTTTCATGAGGAGTTCCACTGGTGGGACTCCCGTGAGCGACTGCGGTCGGGACCTGTAGGCCAGCAGGAGGCGCGATAGGTGGTACTGAAGCGAGGGTCCTTGGATGCGTAGCATGCCCTGCTTTCTGACTTGGACTGCCCGTTCCGCCTGGCCATTGGAAGCCGGCTTGAATGGCACTGTCCGGACGTGTTTGATACCATTGCCCGACATAAACTCCTGGATTTCATGGCTGGTAAAACACGGGCCATTATCGCTGACCAGGATGTCCGGCAAGCGTGGGTCGCGAAAACCGTACGCAGACTCTCCACAGTGATGGATGTCGTGCACGAGTTCAATATGATGCACTCAATCCACTTCGAGTATGCATCGACAACGATCAGGAACATTTTCCCCATGAACGGGCCCACATAATCTACGTGAATGCGTGACCATTGCCTAGTGGGCCATGGCCACGGGTTGAGTGGAGCCTCCCTGGGGGCATTGCTCAGCTGGACACACATCGTGCACCTGTGAACCCAGTGTTCCAAGTCTGAGTCAATCCCCGGCCACCATACATGTGACCAGGCAATGGCCTTCATTAACACAATGCCATGGTGCTCGCTGTGGAGTTCCCTGATAAACGCTTCCCTTCCTTTCTGGGGCATGACTACCCGGCTGCCCCATAACAGGCAGTCAGCTTGGATGGAGAGTTCATCCATCCGTCTCTGAAATGGCCTGACTTCCTTGGGGCACGCCCTGTGTGCGGGCGCCCAATTCCCAGTCAGGACACATTTCTTTATCATGGATAGGAGGGGGTCCCTGTTGGTCCAGAGTTTAATCTGTTGGGCTGTGATGGGGGATCCCGCAGTGACAAAAGCCTCAACGGCCATGACCATCTCGGCGCTCTGCTCAGTGGTGGCCAGTGGGAGCCTGCTGAGTGCGTCAGCGCAATTTTCAGTGCCTGGCCGGTGCCGTATGGTGAAGTCATACGCAGCCAGTGTAAGGGCCCATCGCTGTATGCAAGTTAACGTGTTAGTGTTGAAAGCCTTGCTGTCGGACAACAGGGATGTTAACAGCTTGTGATCTGTCTCTAGCTCAAACTGTCTACCGAAAAGATACTGGTGCATCTTTTTCACACCATACACATCCACGCTCTGCCTGGGAGAGCAACCTGGAGGCGTAAGCCACCGGTTGGAGTCGGCCGTCATCGTTACCCTGCTGCAACACACACCCAACCCCGTAGGATGACTCATTGCATGTTAAAACCAGTTTTTTACAGGGGTCATATAAAGTCAACAGTTTGTTGGAGCACAGCAGGTTCCTTGCCTTATTGAAAGCCCGTTCTTGACAATCCCCCCAAAACCATTCACATCCTTTACGGAGGAGCATGTGTAACAGCTCCAACAATGTGCTTAAGTTCTGCAGAAAGTTCCCAAAATAGTTCAAAAGTCTCAGGAATGATCGCAACTCCGACGTGTTGCCGGGCCTGGGCGCCCAGCGAATCGCCTCAGTTTTTGATTCAGTAGGCCGGACCCTGTCTGCGGCAACCCTCCTGCCCAAAAACTCGACCTCTGGGGCCAAAAACACACACTTGGCCTTTTTCAGCCGCAAGTCTACCCGATCCAATTGGCGTAGCACCTCCTCCAGGTTGCAGAGGTATTCCACGGTATCTCGACCCGTTATAAGGATGTCGTCTTGGAATACGGCCGTTCCAGGAATGGACTTGAGTAAGCTTTCCATGTTTCGCTGAAAGATAGCTGCTGCCGAACGAATGCCAAACGGGCATCTGTTGTAGACAAATAATCCTATGTGCGTCGTGATGGTGGTCAGAAACTTGGAATCTTCCGCCAGTTCCTGAGTCATGTAGGCCGAAGTGAGGTCCAGCTTCATAAACAGCTTTCCACCTGCCAGCGTGGCAAAGAGGTCCTCCGCTCTCGGAAGCGGGTATTGGGCTTGCAGCGACACTCGGTTGATGGTGGCTTTGTAGTCGCCACAAATCCTAACTGAGCCATCTGCTTTGAGGACGGGAACGATGGGACTTGCCCAGTCGCTGAATTCAATGGCCGAAATTATGCCCTCTCTGAGCAGCCTGTCCAGTTCACTTTCAATTTTCTCACGCATCACGTACGGCACCGCTCTGGCTTTGTGGTGCACTGGTCTGGCGTTCAGAGTGATGTGTATCACTACTTTAGTGCCCTTGAACGTTCTGACACCGGGTTTAACGAGTGACTCGAATTTTTGCAATACCTGCGAGCATGAACTTCGCTCCACGGATGAAATGGCGTGCACATACCCCCATTTCCAATTCATCTCAGCTAGCCAACTCCTCCCCAAAAGAGCGGGGCCATTTCCGGGAACAATCCAGAGTGGCAGCCGGTTCTGTAATCCTTTGTGCGTTACCACCAAGTTTGCACTGCCCAGCACTGGGATTATCTCTTTGGTGTACGTACGTAGCTGCGTCTCAATGCGTTCCAGTTTGGGCCTGCTAGCTCTGTGTGGCCATAGTCTCTCAAATTGTTGGGTGCTCATGAGTGACTGGCTAGCTCCCGTATCCAGCTCCATGCGCATCGGGATGCCATTCAGTAAGACTTTCATCATCATGGGTGGCGCTTTAGTGTATGAGCTGTGGATGTCAGCCACATGAACTCTCTGAACTTCAGCATCCATGGTTGTTCCCCAAGCCTCACCCTGCAGACCCCTCGTCTGGTTCCTCTGTCTCGCAGCATAGCCTCGCTACTGCCTTTTTGCACATCCTGGCCAAGTATCCACTAACATTACAAATCCTACAGGTATAAAGCTGGAACCTGCAGCTTTTGACACCTCCAGTATGAGCTGAGATTGCTGTTAACAAAAGGTCTATTCCCAGGCATTCCTCTCTGATAGCCCGTTTGGCTGTTTCTAAGCACTCTGATGGAGGGTGTTATCAGTCCCATCATGGGATGCTTTGTTCCTCGTGATGGCGTGAATTGCCGATCCCCTTTCCATTATCCCTGTTGCGAGCCCACCCTGGAGCTTGTTGCTGCCTGGGCGGTGTCAAATTCCCCTTGCCTGCCTGCCTGGGCGGTGTCGAATTGCCCTTGCCTGCCTGCGGGATTCTTTATCACTTTTACAACATTAACTTCCTGGTTCATCGCAACGTTAAAACCAGGGCTGCGTGTGTAAATTAGCTTGGTCTCCTCTTCCCCTGCCATAAAGGTCTGAGCTATCAAAGTTGCCCCTTCTAAAGTCAAGTCCTTAGTCTCTCTGAGCTTCCTGGAAATGCCGGCATGGTTAATGCCCTCGATGAAAAAGTCCTGTAACATCTCCCCCCTGCAGGCATCGGAGAACTTACAGAGACTGGCCAAACGGCCGCAGTTCCACCATGAAGTCCGAGATGTTTTGACCCTCCTGACGCCGGTGAGAGTAGAACCGGTGCCGGGCCATGTATACGCTACTTGCCGGCTTGAGATGCTCACTGATCAGCTGGCTGAGCTTTTCGAAGGACTTGTCCGCTGGCTTTTGTGGTGCGAGCAGGTCTTTCATCAGCGCATACGTCTGTGGACCACAGCTGGTCAGTAGATGCGCCCTCCGCTTGTCAGCCGCTGTCTCTTCCAGCCAGTCCTTTGTGACAAAGCTCTGCCGGAGTCTTTCCACAAAGTCGTTCCAGTCCTCACCCACACAGTAGCGTTCCTCTGTGCCACCGGTGGCCATCCTCGTGGTTTGGTGATTCCCGTTTCTCGTCGCCAAATGTAGTGTCTCTGCACCTTGTTACAAACTCACACGAGGCATGTATATATCAGAAACGGTCACTCTGTGACCTTCACTTTACTCCCAAGACCAAGGAGTGCTGACCCTGGATGGGACCTCCCCTTTTATACCTGGAAACCCAGGTGAGGAGTGTCTCCCGCAAGCTCACCCCCTGTGGTCAGGGTGTGCATTTCAAGGGTGCAGGTACAGTGTGTATGAGTTACAGTTACATAACTATTGTCATTGCAAGATGGTGGAATACATGACACCAATCTTCTGTCGTCCCACTAGTTTTGGCCACTTTGTTTGCCCTTGATTTTAATAGGATACCATCCTTTATTTCTTTAGTTAGCCACGGATGGCCATCTTTTCTTTTACACCCTTTTCTCCTCACTGGAATATATTTTTCTTGAGAGTTGTGAAATATCTTCTTTAATGTATTTTGATATTGAAAAAAAAACCTTGTTTCCTCTTTTTCTTTTCTCTTGTCAATTTTTCTCTCCATGCCATCTAGCCTGAAAGTATTTACTCCTTGCTGGGATAAGTGCAACGAGAGCCAGTCACCCTCTGATACCTTGCCCAAGTGGCCTTTATAAGAGATAGAATGGGGTGTTAATTCCGTATCATCTGGGACTGGCCCAAAGGATGGAGACGGTCATGTCTGGTCCTGTATATTCCTGCCTTCCTAAGTTATATGTTTCCTGTATGTAATCATTTCCATGAAATAATGTTTACTGATACATGATTTTTATTCCATATGATGGAAAAAGGCTTTCACACTGTCTACTTTCTTTTTAAATGGAAAACTGGACGGTAACCAATGGCAGAAACAGTCACTGGTGGGGACTTCTCGCCATCCCCACCTACTCCCACTTTTATCCTCTCACTCCATATAAGAAAAAAGCCTTGGCACTCTTAGGCAACCATAAGGACTGGTGCACAGGGGAAATGAAGGGGAGGTGGCAGTTACAGGTTGCAATGAATATTCACATGCAAATATAATCTGTCTACAATATTTTATTAGTCCCTCATGCAATGCCTTGCACTGAAAGTGGACTGACCACTGTGTTGTTCATCTAATCATGCTTTTTGTGTCCTCATAGGAGTGCCACAGCAATAAGCTGAGCAAAACAAACCCGGTACAATTGAAAGGCTTGCTAGTCCACGTCAGTGTTGTTCTTCGGCGGTCCCTCGTGTTGAGGATGACTTGCTTCCACTCCAAAAAGGGATGAGTTCACAGGTGTTTCAATGAAGGATCTGATATTCCAGGTCCCGAACTACATGTTGAAGGATGGAAGATGCCTGTGCGTGGATGTTTTTAATGTGTGGTGGCCGTTGCACACCAGCCACCACATGGGCTCGACAGAGCTAGGTCTTGATCCAGTGGCAAGGAGGAACCAAGATGACTGGAGACCAGCTCTGCTGCAACCACAATGTTCTTGCTCAGGCCAATATCCCCAGCATCGAAGTATTGTCCACGCGCAATCAGCTCCGATGGATGGCCCACATTGTCTGCTTGCCCGATACTAGACTCCCAAAACAAGCACTCTACTCAGAGCTCAGACACGGCATGCGAGCCCCAGGTGGGCAGAGGAAACACTTCAAGGACACCCTCAATGCCTCCTTGAAGAAGTGCAACATCCCCACAGACACCTGGGAATCCCTGGCCCAAGGCCACTCAAAGTGGAGGAGAAGCATCCGGGAAGGGACCAAACACCTCGCGTCTCATCGCCGGGAGCACGCGGAAGCCAACACAAACAGCGGAAGGAGCACATGTCAACCCAAGCACCCCACCCACCTGTCCCTTCAACCATTATCTGCCCCACCTGTGACAGAGACTGTAGGTCCCGCATTGGTCTCGTCAGTCACCTGAGAGCTCTAATTAATGTGGAAGCAAGTCATCTTGGAGGGTCTGCCTAAGAACAAGAAGACATTGGTGTGGGACCAGAGTCACATATAAGACATACAAGGTCAGGATGGCAAGTTTGCTTCCCTAAAGGACATTAATGAACCAGTTAGGCTTTAAACAATAATCTGGAAGTGGTCACTTTCTTTTTTAGGACGCACTTATTTGTACTGCATAAATGGCCAACATGCTCCACCTCTTATTTCTGATTGGTCCCCTTGAAGGATAAGCCACACCCTGAAGTTTTACAGGAAAGTGTCACTGGATCAGCCCATCCCAAGGTCTCACTGACTTTGTAAATTGTAACTCGATCCACTTTGACTTCCTGAAGTGACAGAGGACAGAGCTCCCCAGAAGGCAGCAAGGGCCAGCCAAAGTGCCTTACCCCAGTCCAAGTGCATACCTCCCCCAGCTGAAGTGCCTTACCCCAGTCCAAGTACTTCCTTCGCCTAGCCAAAGTGCCCTACCTCAGTCCAAGTACTTCCCTCCCCCAGCCAAAGTGCCTTACCTCAATCCAAGTACTTCCCTCCCTCAGCCAAAGTGCCTTACTCCAGTCCAAGTATATGCCTCCCCCAGCCGAAGTGCCTTACCCAAGCGCAAGTGTGTCCTTCCCACCTCCCTCCTCCACCATAGATGGGGCATTGTGTATGGATTGTTAACAGGTTTATTGGGTATGAAGTGAATAGTGACAGTATCGTGACTTCTGGATATCATCCACTCCAATTATATCCCTTGTAGGGGTTTGGAAGAACACGATCCGTCTTTCCTGAGTTCCCCCTCTCCCCTCCGATATTGGCTCAGAGGATCAAGAGGTTGAATTAGTTTGGGTGGAGATAAGGAATAATAAAGGGAAAAAATGGCTGGTGGGCGTAGTCTATAGACCCCCTAACAGTAACTATACTGTTGGATGGAGCATAAATCAAGAAATAATGGAGGCATGTAAAAAAGGAACGGCAATAATCATGGGTGATTTTAACGTTCATATTGATTAGACAAAGCAAATTGGCCAGGGTAGCATTGAGGAAGAGTTCATAGAGTGTATCCGGGATAGTTTCCTTGAACAGTACATTGCGGAACCAACCAAGGAGCAGGCTATCTTAGATCTAGTACTGTGTAATGAGACAGAATTAATAAATGATCTCCTAGTAAAGGATCCTCTAGGAATGAGTGACCATGATATGGTTGAATTTCAAATTCAGTTGGAGGGAGAGAAAGTTGGTTCTCAAACCAGGGTCCTAACTTTAAATAAAGGAGTGTACAAAGGTATGAGGGCAGAGTTGGCTAAAGTAGACTGGGAAAATAGACTAAAGAATGGGATGGTTGATGAGCACTGGCAAACATTTAAGGAGATATTTCATAGCTCGCAACGATAATATATCCCGATGAGAAGGAAAGACTGGAAGAGAAGGGATAACCATCCGTGGCTAATTTAGGAAATAAGTGAAGGTATCAAATTGAAAACAAGGGCATAAAATGTGGCCAAGACAAAGAACGACTAAAAAAATGATAGAGGGAAGATAGATTATGAAAGTAAACTAGCAAGAAATATAAAAACAGATAGTAAGAGTTTCTGCAGGTACATAAAAAGGAAAAGAGTGGCTAAAGTAAATGTTGGTCCCCTGGAGGATGAGACTGGGGAATTAATAATGGAGAACAGGGTTCGATTTAAAATGGCAGAGACATTGAACAAATATTTTGTATCGGTCTTCATGGTAGAAGACACTAAAAACATCCCAATAGTGGATAATCAAGGGGCTATAGGGAGGGAGCAACTTAATACTATCACTATCATTAATGAAGTAGTACTAGGTAAAATAATGGGATTAAAGGCGGACAAGTGACCTGGCTATGATGGCTTACATTCTTAAGGGAAGTGGCAGCAGAGATAGTGGATGCATTGGTTGTCATCTACCAAAATTCCCTGGATTCTGGGGCGATCCCAACGGATTGGAAAACCGCAAATTTAATGCCCCTATTTAAAAAAGGAGGCAGACAAAAAGTTGGAAACTATAGACCAGTTAGCCTAACATCTGTCATTGGGACAATGCTGGAGTCCATTAGCAGGACATTTGGAAAAGCATGATTCAATCATGCAGAGTCAGCATGGTTTTATGAAAGGGAAATCATGGTGGACAAATTTGCTGGAGGTCTTTGAGGATGTAATGAGCAGGGTGGATTAAGGAGGAACCAGTGAATGTGATGTATTTTGGATTTCCAGAAGGCATTCGATAAGGTGCCACATAAGATGTTACTGCACAAGATAAAAGTTCACGGGGTTGGGGGTAATATATTAGCATAGATAGAGGATTGGCTAACTAATAGAAAACAGAGAGTCGGGATAAATGGGTCATTTTCCGGTTGGCAAACAGTGACTACTGGTATGCCGCAGGGATCGATGCTGGGTCCTCAACTATTTACAATCTATATTAATGATTTGGATGAAGGGACCAAGTGTAATGTAGCCAAGTTTGCTGATGATAGAAAGATGGGTGGGAAAGCAAATTGTGAGGAGGACACACAAAATCTGCAAAGGGATATAGACAGGCTAAGTGAGTGGGCAAAAATTTGACAAATGGAGTATAATGCAGGAAAATCTGAGGTTATCCACTTTGGTGGAAATAACAGAAAAGCAAATTATTATTTAAATGGAGAAAAATTGCAAAGTTCTGCAATGCAGAGAGATCCGGGAGTCCTTGTGCATGAAACACAAAAAGTTAGTATGCAGGTACAGCAAGTAATCAGGACGGTAAATGGAATGTTAGCCTTTATTGCAAGGGGGATAGAGTATACAAGCAGAGAAGTCCTGCTATAACTGTACAGGGTATTGGTGAGACCACACCTTGATTACTGTGTACAGTATTTAAGGAAGGATATACTTGCATTGGAGGCTCTTCAGAGAAGGTTCACTAGGCTGACTCTGGAGATGAGGGGGTTGACTTATAAGGAAAGGTTGAGGAGGTTGGGCCTCTACTCATTGGAGTTTAGAAGAATGGGAGGTGATCTTATTGAAACTTATAAAATAATGAGGGGGCTCAACAAGGTGGATGCAGAGAGGATATTTCCATTCATAGGGGAAACTAAAACTAGAGGACATAGTCTTAGAATAAGGGGCCGCCCATTTAAAACTGAGATGAGGAGAAATTTCTTCTCTCAGAGGGTTGTAAATCTATGGAATTCTCTGCCCCAGAGAGCTGTGGAGGCTGGGTCATTGAATATATTTAAGGCGGAGATAGACAGATTTTTGAGTGATAAGGGAATAAAGAGTTATGGGGAGCAGGCAGGGAAGTGGAGCTGAGTCCATGATCAGATCAGCCATGATCTTATTGAATGGTGGAGCAGGCTCGAGGGGCCAAATGGTCTACTCCTGCTCCTATTTATTTTGTTCTTATTACTGACGTGCAGTTGAATTGGCAGAGAGAAGCTGAATAAAAATGGATTAGAAACTATGCACTTCCAGCCCTTAATTTCCATCCAGGAGTGATACAACAGAATTTTTACCGTTATGAATGGGGGAGGAGTTGATTCAGCCAAAAACTATACAGAATAGGAATGACTTCACGAGCCTCTACTCCTGGGATGGACCCTCATGAGATGGGAATGTGGGTCGATGATAGGGCAGAAACACTTCTGGGATGATTCTGTGACCCATATTCCCATCCAAGGAAGTAAGCCTCATACAATTAACCAGAACATCTTTGTCGAATCTGGCATTATTCCAATTTTTCAGGAAGGAGCTGACGCAGATGGCTTCTTATGGGCTTTTGAATTTTTCACAAACGACCACAGGTGGGAAAACACTCTAAAGACTGGTGCGGTCACAATGTGGTAAAGCACTCATTTCACTTTTATGCAAATAAACCTGAGATACAGTGTGAATTATGATGTTACAGAATGAGGGTGAACAGATAACGAGATGGGCAGCACCCATATTATCAGGCACTGAGACCTAAGGCTTACAATGTGCCTGAGGCACTTGGAGTAGTCAGTGCTGACAGCATGCGCAAAGGGAGCTGGAAGTCTGTACATAGGCCAGGCAGAAGACTCATTAAGTCCGTAAATTTGATTCAAATTAGTAGCCACCCCATAATGCTGCTGAATCACCAAAGTAGCACTCTAGACACACAGTGCCGTGTTGGTATGAGCACTGATGGGAAGGCTGCATTGTTAGAAATATATTACCAGCCTCCCATTGCCCCTCATTCCACCCTACCCCTTGCCACAGGCACCCTTAGTCTCCAGGCACGCCTGCCTCCTTACCCAATACCCCAACCCCACACTGGAAGATTGACAGGTGCACAGCCAGAACCCCTTCATGCTGGTGCCAGATACTGCGGCCCTGTTACACCTAGCACATTGTGAACAACGTATACATGTAACCAGGGTTTCTACTGCACTTCCAGTGAAGTTATGTTAACGGAGTGGAAGCAGCTCCGATAAAATTCTAGGTTCTTGTTACCACAGAAATCTCCTGAACAGCGCATTCACCAGGCATATACGGCATACTTTCTGTGTTATGTTCCAGATGCAGGTCATATATTCCTCTATTTTATCTCATATCTGAACACATTAGAGGAGACTGTCTCCACTGCTTGCAAATGGGATCTATGCTCCTGAATCATAGTTCTTTTGAAGACTAGGACCCTAAGACAGATGAGGCCAGTCAGCTTTGACCTCACCCTCCCTCCACCCCAAGCTAGAAGAGATTACTGGTTCCTCATCTCCGACTCCCTCCCCCGACCCCTACCACCTACTGCAGGTAGGGTAATGAGATGTGCGAGCGTATGAATGCTCGTTCTTCTGGAATGCTGGAGATGTTGTGTATTTGGATTTCCAGAAGGCATTCGATAAGGTGCCACATAAAAGTTACCGCACAACATAGAGCTCAGGTTGGAGGTAATATATTAGCGTGGATAGAGGATTGGCTAACTAACAGAAAACAGGGAGTTGGAATAAATGGGTCATTTTCAGGTTGGCAAACTAACTAGTGGGATGCCACAGGGATCCGTGCTAAGCCTCAACTATTTACAATCTGAATTAATGACTTGGATGAAGGGACCGAGTGTAATGTAGCCAAACCTGCTGATGATACAAAGATAGGAGGTAAAGCAAGTTGTGAGGAGGACACAAAGAATCTGCAAAGGGATATAGACAGGCTAAGTGAGTGGGCAAAAATTTGGCAGATGGAGTATAATGTGGGAAAATGTGAGGGTATCCACGTTGGTAGGAAAAATAAAAAAGCAAATTATTATTTAAATGGGGAGAGATTACAAAAAGCTGCAGTGCAGAGGGATCTGGGAGTCCTTGTACATGAAACACTAAGTGCTAGAACCTCCACTTTTGCGCTTATCGCCCAAAAATGGGCGATATTTCCAGCGTGGGCGGTAAAAAAGGGTTTTCAGATCGCCGGCTTCTCGCCCATTTTCAAAACACCGAGTTTCCTATTTTGAAAATGGGCGTCACCGCAAGCGATATCAAATGGGCGGTAGCGTTAAACTTTTTTTTGACCTTCTGCCATAAAGTGTGGCTGTCTTTAGTAACGGCATGGCAATGCTTGATTCCCGTGATTCAGGAGGTCAAGGGTCATCATGAGATACGCAGAAGAGGAGACAGAGAGCAAGGGAGCTCAGAGGCACTGAAAGCATGTGTGGGTGAGGTATGTGGGTGTCTGGCTGCTGTGGGAGGCACGAGGGAGATTCACCAGCAGCAAAAAGCCTACTAAGCACCAAGAACATAATTGGCACCGAGTTTTCGTCCAATAAATAAGATATAACATGGAAGGAATGGAGGAGGCCCTGGAGCTGGTAGCCAGGAACACTGGTGGCAGAGGGCTCCCAGTGGTCCCTGAGCGCGGCACTGCACTCCAAGGAGCTGCATCCTCAGTACCAACCACACATGAGAGCCAGTAGCAATATCTTGCTTCTGGCTTGGAGCACCTTCCCATCTTGGGACCGTCCTCTCCTGTATCCGTCCAAGCAGCGTTTCGGCCGTCACCGCACCCCCCCACCCCCAATGAAACATCGCCTGAGGAGCTCCTCAGCCAGGTGGCTTGGAGTCAAGAGGGGAGGGGGAAGGGGTAGAGGTGGAGAGGAGAAGTGGGGTGGGGGCGGGGGCAGGGAAAGGGTTGGTTTGTATAGAAACACTGATGATTTCAGAGAACTGTTCAGTATAAATGTTTTTTATTTAACAAAACCTTGCAGCACATTGGCTCAGATAGCTGCACCATTACATGTTGGTGATTCCTTAACATCAAAGGTTATAATTACACTTAACTTCAATCAACTTAAACTTTAACTATCACCAAGGTGATGCCCACCATTGATGTATGCCCATACCCAGCAGTATGTCAGCCTTGTAAATAACACCAACGTTCTTTCAGGCAAAGCGATCATTGATGAGGTCCTGATGTAAGGCTCTTGCAGCTATCATGCCACCACGGGCCCTTTCATGCGGTCTACAGGAGGCGGGGGCATGGCTTCAGCGTCAGCCTGATTGTCTGGGCCGATGTCAGCGTCTGCCTCTTCGTCCTCCTCTTCCTCTCTCTGGTGAGGTGGACTGTCAGGCTCATCAGGCAATTCTTGTCCACTCCTGATAGCCAAGTTGTGTAGCATGGAGCAGACCACCACAAATTGAGCTAGCTGCTCAGGGTGGTATTGGAGCTCGCCTCCTTAGTGGTCCAGGCATTTAAAGCGCTGTCACTAATGTGGATCATGGATGTTGCCTGGAAATTGAGCATTCACTGCCAGTATAATTTGCTGGTGATCGACAACCAGTTGGACATTCAGGGAATGGAATGCCTTGCGGTTCCTGAAAACCTCTGCATCCTGAAAGGGTGCCCGCATCCCGATGTGCATACAGTCTATTGCTCCCTGCACCTTGGGGATGTTTTTAATTTTGGAGAAACCTAGAGCCTTTTCACTCTGTGCCTCCCTGGTCATAGGGAAGCTGATCAAGTCCCTCCTGCATGTGTACAGGGTTTCAGTGACCTGGCTAATGCAGCGATGTGTGGCATGATGAGAAAGTCCACAAATGTCTCCAGCTGTGGCCTGAAAAGAACCCGATGCATAGAACGACATTGTCAAATTGACTTTGACCTCGATGGACAGTGCAGTACTGATGGTGCTGGCAGGCTGCAGATCTGCCCTTATCAGCTGGCATATCTCAGTGATAACCTCTTTGTGGAAGCACAGTCTCCGAAGCCAGGTGGTGTTGGGCAAGTCAAGGTCAGACTGCTTCTCCCTGTATTTGCGGGGGGTGTAACATCTGGTCCTCCTCATCTGTCTTACATTGGGCACATAATGCTGTGGAGCGTTCCTTCGGCGATCTCGAGTCTGCTGCATGTGATTGGTCACCAAGAGAGGGTGAGAAAGGACAGTCCCCATTGCAGTAGCTCTCTGTTTTCCACCGATTGGTCACAAACAAGGAATGTCCCGATGAAGACACCTATTTAATTCCAATGGGTCACAGTATGGTCAAGATTTTTGCAGAGATGTTCACATCAACTTCAATGACCTGCAGAGTACATCCGAACTCCCCCGAGGTTGAAGCACAGCAGCCTTTTTAAGGATGCGACATGTGATGCAGAACATGGCGTCCATAACGCTGTGATTAGTTCCGGTTAGTTCCACTTTTTCTGGCCGTTTTTTTGGGTGAGCAATATTGTGGTCGATATGTGTGCGAGGTGGTGAAATTGATGCTGGGCGATCTCATGGCCGCTAGTTTAATTAAATATGCTCTTTACGACAAAAAAAAGTGGGCGGGCGGTATTATTGTATCTCAGCATTAAATCAGTGCAGAAATTAACGCTGGGCGATATTATGGGTGTTGATTTCAACCATTCTGATGATGCCGCCCAAAAACAGTGGGCGGGCGGTAATATTTATTCCCGGCATTAAGCACATGGGGAAAGTAACACTCGCCGCTAAGTTTCTTAAAAATGCCCGTCAGTATCCATTTTGTGCCAAAATAGGCGCTATATGGGTGCTATACATCATTTCAGCGGTAAAATGGGCATTAAGTGTGCGTTAAGCATGCCAGAAAAGTGGAGGTTCTAGCCCAAGAAATTAGCATGCAGGTACAGCAAGTAATCAGGAAGGCAACTGGAATGTTGACCTTTATTGCAAGGGGGATGGAGTATAAAAGTAGGGAAGTCCTGCTGCAACTGTACAGGGTGTTGGTGAGACCCCACCTGGAATACTGCGCACAGTTTTGGTCCCCTTATTTAAGGAGGGATATATTTGCATCGGAGGCTGTTCAGAGAAGGTTCATGCCATTGATTCCTGAGATGAAGAGGTTGTCTTATGATGAAAGGTTGAGCAGGTTGGGCCTATACTCATTGGAGTTGAGAAGAATGAGAGGTGATCTTATTGAAACGTATAAGATTCTGAGGGGGCTTGACTGGGTAGATGCAGAGAGGATGTTTCTCCTCGTGGGGGAATCTAGAACTCGGGAGCATAGTTTCAAAATAAGGAGTCACCCGTTTAAAATGGAAATAAGGAGGAATTTCTTCTCTCAGAAGTTCGTGAATCTTTGGAATTTTCAACTCCAGAGAGCTGTGGAGGCTGGGTCATTGAGTATATTTAAAATGGAGATAGACAGATTTTTGAATGATAATGGAGTCAAGGGTTATGGGGAGCGGGCAGAGAAGTGGAGTTGAGGCCAAGATCAGATCGGCCATGATCTTATTGAATGGCAGAGCAGACTCGAGGGGCCAAATGGCCTACTTCTGCTCCTATTTCTTATGCTCTTATGTTCCAGTGAACTCCGGTAGTACCTCTTGCACTAAAATTTATAGATGCTTCCATGAAAGCAGAACAGAAAGCAAACAGAAAGCAGAGAGTCGGGATAAATGGGTCCTTTTCAGGTTGGAAATCGGTGGTTAGTGGTGTGCCACAGGGATCGGTGCTGGGACCACAATTGTTTACAATATACATAGGTGACCTGGAAGAGGGGACAGAGTGTAGTGTAACAAAATTTGCAGATGACACAAAGATTAGTGGGAAAGCGGGTTGTGTAGAGGGCACAGAGAGATTTAGATAGGTTAAGCGAATGGGCTAAGGTTTGGCAGATGGAATACAATGTCGGAAAGTGTGAGGTCATCCACCTTGGGAAAAAAAACATTAAAAGGGAATATTATTTGAATGGGGAGAAATTACAACATGCTGCGGTGCAGAGGGACCTGGGGGTCCTTGTGCATGAAACTCTTTTGAGTTTATCTGTGAAAACATAAAACATTAAACAGTGCCACCCGACCTGGGTGACACTCCAGACATTTACAAGGCCCTTTTTTTTTTTCCCCCTTTTTTGTGTTTTTTTTTGTGTTTTTTCTTTTTTTTTTGTTTTTTTTTTTTGGGCACTAAAATCACAATTTTTCCCCAGTGCCCCCTATAAAAGGGAAGGGGACACTAAAAGCACCGGCAATTAAAACAAATTAACTTTAAAACGTAAAATCAAATTAAAATTTGGTTGCCGGGCGTGATGATGCACTCCAGTCCCTCCGGTGCCCACCTCTCGCGGAAGGCCGCGAGCGTACCGGTGGACACCGCGTGCTCCATCTCCAAGGACACCCTGGACCGGATGTAAGAGCGGAAGAGAGGCAGGCAGTCAGGTTGAACGACCCCCTCGACCACCCGCTGCCTGGACCGGCTGATGGCACCCTTGGCCGTGCCCAGGAGCAGTCCTACGAGGAGGCCTTCGGACCTACCCGCTCCCCTCCGCACAGGGTGCCCAAAGATCAGGAGAGTGGGACTGAAGTGCAGCCAGAATTTCAGGAGCAGCCCCTTCAAATAGTGGAACAGGGGCTGCAACCTCGTGCATACAATAAAAACATGGAACACGGACTCCTCCAGACCGCAGAAATTGCAGGCGGCCTGGGAGTCCGTGAACCGGCTTAAAAATTTATTGCACGGCACTGCTCCGTGCACCACCCTCCAGGCCAAGTCCCCGATGAATAGTGGGAGGACCCCTGCGTAGAGTGCCCTCCATCGGGGACCCCCGCCTCCTCCGGACGGCAAGATGGTACGCCATGGCGTGTCCGGACGGCCGGCGAGGATGGCAAAGTTGAGGGTGTGCAGGAGCAGCCCGTACAGGAAACCCCTCCGCGCGGAACTGAAAGGCACGGAGGGGATTTCCCCGAGGTGGCTCAAGTTGTGAGGCGCCGGCCCCCGAGGGAGGTTCCGGGGCTTGGCGCCGATGAGGAATTCCGTCCGGACGGGGGTCAGTTCGGACGGGATCTCCCCACGTGCTTGAGCCTCCTCGATACACCTAACGGAGTCAGGGCCCAGAGCTGTTTTTAGCGACTCGATGGCATCGGCCGCGCGGCGGACGTTGGCAGAATTTAGGCGCCGCGCCAGCGTGACTGGCGCCATCCAGCCCGCTCCTCCGCCATCGAGCAGGTCCCTGACCCTGGTCACCTCACCAGCCACAGCCCTCTCTTCCGACCGCCACATGAAACCTCGGCCGTGGAGGTACGGATTCCCGAGCAGCGGCTCCTGCAGGACGGCCGCCACTCCAGCCGGCGGAGAGCTGCGCTTGGTGGAGACTTTGTTCCAGACCCTGATGAGTTCCCTGTAAAAGACAGGCAGCTCCCGGAGGGCGGTCCTGGCACCCCCCAAGTTCACAAACAGGAGCTGCGTGTCATAATTGAGGTCGAGCTGCTGGCGGAAGAAATACCTCGCCAGAGCACACCACCTAGGAGGGGGCTCGACGTAAAGGTATCTCTGCAGGGTCTGAAGACGGAAAGTCGCGAGCTGGGCGCTGACGCACACCAACGACTGACCGCCCTCCTCAAGCGGGAGACTCAAGACCGCGGCAGAGACCCAGTGCTTCCTGTTGTTCCAGAAGAAGTCCACCAGCTTCTTCTGTATCTTGGCGACAAACGCAGGGGGAGGGGTCAAAGTGACCAGCCGGTACCACAGCATTGCGGCCACCAGCTGGTTTATGACTAGCGCTCGACCCCTGTAGGACAGCACTCGGAGCAGTCCTGTCCAGCGCCCTAGGCGAGCGGCGACCTTGGCCTCCAGCTCCTGCCAGTTCGCCGGCCAGGCTTCCTCGTCGGGGCTAAGGTAGACTCCCAGATAGAGGAGATGGGTCGTGCTCCAGGCAAAAGGCCTGAGCTCCTCCGGCAGGGAGTCCACCCGCCACTGACCCACCAGGAGTCCGGAACATTTCTCCCAGTTGATCCTGGCGGAGGACGCGGCCGAATAAATCTCCTGGCACTCACGCATCCTCCGCAGGTCAGCGGGATCCTCTACCGCGAGGAGCACGTCATCGGCGTAAGCCGAGAGGACGACCTCCACGCCCGGCCCTTGCAGAGCCAGTCCCGTCAACCTCGTCCGCAAGAGGCGCAGGAAAGGCTCCACGCAAACGGCGTATAACTGGCCGGACATGGGGCATCCCTGGCGCACCCCTCTCCTAAAGCGAAGGGGCGCCGTCAAGGACCCGTTAACCTTAATCAGACACTCCGCGGCGGCGTACAAAAGTCGGATCCGGGCGACGAAATGCGTCCCGAACCCGAAAGCGCGCAGAGTTCCGAGCAGATAGTCGTGATCCACCCTGTCGAACGCCTTCTCTTGGTCGAGGGATAGGAAGGCGACCGACAGACCAGCCTCCTGGGAGCAATGGATGAGGTCCCGGACCAGATGGATGTTGTCGTGGATTGTCCGGCCCGGGACCGTGTATGACTGGTCGGGGTGGATCATGTGGTCCAGCACGGCACCAAGGCGAGCAGACGTCGCCCTGGCGAAGATTTTGTAGTCCGTGCTGAGGAGGGAGACCGGGCGCCAGTTCTTAAGGAGGCGGAGATCGCCCTTCTTAGGCAGCAGGACGATGACTGCCCTGCGCCAAGAGAGGGGCATCTCCCCGGTCGCCAGACTTTCCCCCAGGACCCGCGCGTAGTCGCTCCCCAGGACGTCCCAGAACGCCCTGTGGAACTCCACGGTCAGCCCGTCCAGCCCCGGGGATTTTCCCCTCGAGAGCCGGGCGAGGGCACCGGTCAGCTCCGCCAGGCTTAGCGGAGCTTCCAGATTTTCGGCGCCCTCCGGGCCGACCCTCGGCAGGTCCTCCCACAAAACTCTACGCGCTTCCTCGCTGGACGGATCCGGAGAGAACAGAGCCCCGTAATATTCACGGACCCTGTTGTTGACGCCCTCCGGATCCGAGACGAGAGAGCCGTCGTCGGCCAGCAGCGTCAAGAGCTGCTTACGGACACTCTGCCTTTTTTCCAGCGAGTAGAAGAAGGGGGAGCCGCGGTCCAGATCCCGCAGGAACCGGATCCGCGACCTCACGAACGCGCCTCGGGACCCGACGAGCTGCAGGTCCTTCAGCGCGGCCTTCTTCGCTTCGTACACCGTCCGCAGGGCCGGGTCCTGGACGACTTGACCGAGACGGCCTTCCAGGTCGAGCACCTCTTTTTCTAGGCACCCGACTCTGGCCGCCCGCCTCTTGGTCGACCCCCTCGCGTACTCTTGACAGAAGACGCGGACGTGAGCCTTGCCCACGTCCCACCATAGCCTCAAGGAGGGGAAGCCCCCCTGCTTCCTTCTCCAGTCGGACCAGAATCGACGGAACGAGTCCTGGAACCGCACGTCCTCCAGCAGCCGGTTGTTAAAGTGCCAGTACGCGGACCCCGTCCTCGCGCGGAGCGAAGCGAGCTCCGCCCACACCAGGTGGTGGTCCGAACACGGCACCGGCCGCATGGAGGCCGCCGGGACGCAGGAAACGTACGCCCGAGACACGTAAAGGCGGTCGACTCTAGACCATCCAACTCCAGGCCTCACCCAAGTAAAGGCGCTGGAGTCGGGGTGGAGATTTCGCCAGACATCCACCAAGTCGAAGGACCCGACCAGGTCCCTCAACTTCTCCATCGCCGTCATGCACTGCGGGGCACCGGAGCGGTCCCTCGCCTCGAGGGTGCAGTTAAAATCCCCCCCGAGGACAATGCAGTCGCCGACGTCGACGGAGCCAAGAAGAGCGGACACCTCTTCAAAGAAGCGCGTTTGCTGCGGGCCGGGATGAGGGGCGTACACGTTCACGAGATGGAGCGGCACGTCCCCCAGTCGAACCGTTACGTGCAGCAAGCGGCCTGGCACGGGCTCCTCGACCCCCAAGATCTCCGGCTGAAAATGCGGGCCCAGCAAGATGGCCACCCCACTAGAAATGGCGGTGAGGTGGCTCATGCGGACCTCTCCTTGCCATTCCAGGAGCCACGTGGCTTCGTCTCCCGGAACGGTGTGGGTTTCTTGCAGGAAGCACACCGCATATTTCCCCTCCCGCAGGAGCGAAAAATTGTCAAATCTACGGCGTGCCCCTCTGCCGCCGTTGATGTTGAGGCTGGCTATGGTTATCTTCATGGCAAAAGCATAGTGCAACCTCTACCTTAACCTATTGTGGGGGAGGGAGCGGTGTCTTTTGTTGAACTCCGCTCCCTCCGCAGCCCAGCGAGGAGTCCCTCGAGCTCGCGCAGCTCAAGGTGCTGCTCCTTTGTCAAGGGCCCGCCCGCGGCCAAGGTTTTAACGGCGGCGCGGACGGACCCCTTGATCAGCTCCGGCTCGGACCATTTATCCAGGGCCAGTCGGGCTTGGTCGCGGCGACCCCGGCTCTGGGCCAAAAAGTCCCGGAGTTCCTTTGCAGGAACGAGGAGGGCCTCAGCGGCGGCCGCGAGCAGATCCACCGCCTCCCTGGCGGTGGTCTCTAGGTCTTCACCCGTGTCCCCCACCGAGTCCCCGTCCTCCTCCGGGAGGTGGCCGCCAGCAGCCGGCCCATCGACCGCACAAGGTACGGCAAATGAACCGGCCGCTCCAACCGGCCCTGGCACTGCCCCGATCCCACCCCCAGGATCGTCGGCAGAGGAGTCCCCACTGGGCTCTTTTAAAAATGGTGCTGGGTCGGGAAATGACAGCGGAAGGGGTTCCCCCTCCGCCCCAGGAACCGGAGAACAAGGAGAGACCCGGCCATAGGAAATCCCCAGGCCCTCCAAGTGCTCCAGCTCCAAAGTAAGGGGCGAGGGTGGGTGTTCCTCCCCCTCCCCGCTGCCACCCCCCGGCCCAGCGTCTACAGTTTCATTAAAATCAATATATTTTGTTTCTGCCGGGTCGAGCAACTCCCGGGGGAAGTTGGGTAATAGCTGGGCGGGCTCAGGTTCGGCCTTTTCGGCCTCGCCCGCCTCAGTCCCCGGGACGCCCGGCCCGGCGGCTACGCATTCCTCCGCGGTCCCCACGCCCCCCACGACAGGCAGATCTTCCACTCCATCCCCGGGAGGCAGAGGCTGGGCAGCCTCAACTGTCTCACCCTCCCCGGGGAAAGACTCCTCGCGCCTGCAGCGCAATTTGGGGGCGCTGGTGGGGGACGCGGGACACGCGGCGGGCACCGACTCCTCCGCGGAGGGATATTGTTCCCCCTCCGCGTCATTGGGGCGGTGCCTCTTTTTGTTCCTGGGGGCGCGGGGAGTCAGGGAGACCTCCATGTCTGCCGAGGCCTCCCGCTCCGCCCCCCCCTTTTCCTTTTCTTGCCCGCGCCCGGGCCCCTCTGTGGTGTTGTTCAAGGGCTCGGGCACGGGCTCGGGGCACCCCGCGCTCGCCGGTGACGGGGTTGGGCTGAGCGCGGTGGTCAAATTATCCGGCGCACCGAGGGGACCCGCCTCTTGATGTTTTGTCTTCTTCCGCGCCTTCTTTCCGGTCGGACGCTCTCCCTCCCCCCCGCCGGAGGCCCTGAAAACAAAGGCCTCCGACGATGCCCGCGCACCCATGGCTCCCGGCACGCGGACGCAACTAGGGGGAGGGGTGGCGGCAGCGCCAGCCTTGGCCGCCTTCGGTGGTTTGGCGGCCTTGGAGGCGGGGCAGTTCTTGCGAACATGCCCCACCTCCCTGCAGGCATGGCACCGCACGCCGTCCGACGTCCAGAAGACGCGGTAGGCAGTCCCCTCGTGCACCACATTAAAGTGCCCTTCTGTCATGTCCTCCCGCGCCAGCCGGACAAAGAGCTGGCGGCGGAAGGAGAACACGTGGCGCAGGCTGTTCTCCCTGAGGCCGAGCGGTATGGGGTTGATCCCTGACCTTACCTCCCCCAGTTGTTGTAGGTGAGGGAGGAGGAGCCCAGCGGGAACAAAGGGCGGGACGTTCGACACGATGACCCTCTGCGCGGTGGCCTCGAGAGGATCCACCGGCAGGAACGTCCCGCCCACCGTGAGCCCCTTTTCGAGGGCCAGGGACACCGCCCGCTCCGACCCCAGGAAGAAAACAGCCTTCCCAGACATCTTGGAGGCTGCGACAATGGCCGAGGGGCCGACTACCCCAGCCATCGCCCGCACGCACTCCTCGATGCTCATTGTGGGGTGAGTGTAGCTCTTGACCCCGTGTTTTTTTGTTATAAGTGTAAATGGTGGCAGGGCAGCGGGTGGCGCAGGAGGTGCTGTGGAAGCGGTTGCCACCTGCGCATACGTCCTTGCTGGCCCTGCCACCGGCGTGGATGGGGTCGCCATCACGGGGTCCCTTTAAGGGCTACACCCACCCCAAAGTCACAGGCCTTAATGGTCTTTAATGGCCTCGTGTATTTAACTGAGCAGAGGAGCCCTTAACGAGGCACCTCTCCCCTCGTTGACAATTGGGGAGAGGCCTTGCTCCCTCTGCTCAGTTGTCTTAATTGTTTTTTTTTTTAAATTTGGAAGGAAAGGGTTCTCAGAGAGAGGGGAGAAACAGAGTAGCAGAGAAAGAGAGAGGGGGGTGGGAAGGGGGGGGGGCTGCGAGGGCAGGTCTCCCCTCGCAGCTGTGGGTGGGTGCACTCCCCAGATGGCAAAACACAAAAGTCTTTGGGGTGGTCTTCAGGTGGGGGGAGAAGATGTCTTCACCTGGGGTAGCTGGAGCCACCAGGCACTCCCAACGATCTTTAATTGGGTGATTGAGAAAAACAACAATCTTCAGCCTGGTAGCTCCAGCTATCCCAGGCTAGGCAAATGTGGGGGGTGGGGGGGGTTCCAATTGTGGGGGGGGCCTAGTTGTAAGCAAGGCCCCCACACACACTACCACACACACACACACCCCCCGCGATGTTCCGGCCCTCAGTGGTCTTCTTTCCTCCCCCCACCGATACAACAAAGTCTGTTTGGGGAAATGCACCCACACCCACCTGTAGAAATGTAGAGTCTCCCTCCTTCCACACCGGATGTTGTTGTGGTTTTTCCCCCTCTCTCCAACTCCTTGCAGAATGGAAAAAGATGTAATGTTTTCTGTTCTCCTCCTCTCCCTCTGGGTAAAAGTGGTGTTGAAGCCCCTTCCTTCCTTCTCTTCCTGGGCTGGTCTCTGGGCTCTCCAGGCAGGAGCTCAAGTTGCTAGCTGCTCCTCTCACTGCTCACAGCTGCAACTGAGCAGGACACGCCTCTACTGCTTCACGATTGGTCCCTTGTGCATGAAACTCTTTTTGGAGTTCACCTGCAAAAACATAAAACATGTATCCGTGCCACCCGACCTGGATGACACACACAAGACATTTACAAGGCCCCTTTTTTATTTATTTTTTTGTGTTTTTTTTTTTTGGGGCACTAAAATCAAATTTTTCCTTTTTCCAGTGCCCCCTATAAAAGGAGAGGGGGACACTAAAAGCACCGGCAATTAAAACAAATTAAACTTTAAAACGTAAAATCAAATTAAAATTTGGTTGCCGGGCGTGATGATGCACTCCAGTCCCTCCGGTGCCCACCTCTCGCGGAAGGCCGCGAGCGTACCGGTGGACACCGCGTGCTCCATCTCCAAGGACACCCTGGATCGGATGTAAGAGCGGAAGAGAGGCAGGCAGTCAGGTTGAACGACCCCCTCGACCGCCCGCTGCCTGGACCGGCTGATGGCACCCTTGGCCGTGCCCAGGAGCAGTCCTACGAGGAGGCCCTCGGACCTACCCGCTCCCCTCCGCACAGGGTGCCCAAAGATCAGGAGAGTGGGACTGAAGTGCAGCCAGAATTTCAGGAGCAGCCCCTTCAAATAGTGGAACAGGGGCTGCAACCTTGTGCATTCAATAAAAACATGGAACACGGACTCCTCCAGACCGCAGAAATTGCAGGCGGCCTGGGAGTCCGTGAACCGGCTTAAAAATTTGTTGCACGGCACTGCTCCGTGCACCACCCTCCAGGCCAAGTCCCCGATGAATAGTGGGAGGACCCCTGCGTAGAGTGCCCTCCATCGGGGACCCCCGCCTCCTCCGGACGGCAAGATGGTACGCCATGGCGTGTCCGGACGGCCGGCGAGGATGGCAAAGTTGAGGGTGTGCAGGAGCAGCCCGTACAGGAAACCCCTCCGCGCGGAACTGAAAGGCACGGAGGGGATTTCCCCGAGGCGGCTCAAGTTGTGAGGCGCCGGCCCCCGAGGGAGGTTCCGGGGTTTGGCGCCGATGAGGAATTCCGTCCGGACGGGGGTCAGTTCGGACGGGATCTCCCCACGTGCTTGAGCCTCCTCGATACACCTAACGGAGTCAGGGCCCAGAGCTGTTTTTAGCGACTCGATGGCATCGGCCGCGCGGCGGACGTTGGCAGAATTTAGGCGCCGCGCCAGCGTGACTGGCGCCATCCAGCCCGCTCCTCCGCCATCGAGCAGGTCCCTGACCCTGGTCACCTCACCAGCCACAGCCTTCTCTTCCGACCGCCACATGAAGCCTCGGCCGTGGAGGTACGGATTCCCGAGCAGCGGTTCCTGCAGGACGGCCGCCACTCCAGCCGGCGGAGAGCTGCGCTTGGTGGAGACTTTGTTCCAGACCCTGATGAGTTCCCTGTAAAAGACAGGCAGCTCCCGGAGGGCGGTCCTGGCACCCCCCAAGTTCACAAACAGGAGCTGCGTGTCATAATTGAGGTCGAGCTGCTGGCGGAAGAAATACCTCGCCAGAGCGCACCACCTAGGAGGGGGCTCGACGTAAAGGTATCTCTGCAGGGTCTGAAGACGGAAAGTCGCGAGCTGGGCGCTGACGCACACCAACGACTGACCGCCCTCCTCAAGCGGGAGACTCAAGACCGCGACAGAGACCCAGTGCTTCCTGTTGTTCCAGAAGAAGTCCACCAGCTTCTTCTGTATCTTGGCGACAAACGCAGGGGGAGGGGTCAAAGTGACCAGCCGGTACCACAGCATTGCGGCCACCAGCTGGTTTATGACTAGCGCTCGACCCCTGTAGGACAGCACTCGGAGCAGTCCTGTCCAGCGCCCTAGGCGAGCGGCGACCTTGGCCTCCAGCTCCTGCCAGTTCGCCGGCCAGGCTTCCCCGTCGGGGCTAAGGTAGACTCCCAGATAGAGGAGATGGGTCGTGCTCCAGGCAAAAGGCCTGAGCTCCTCCGGCAGGGAGTCCACCCGCCACTGACCCACCAGGAGTCCGGAACATTTCTCCCAGTTGATCCTGGCGGAGGACGCGGCCGAGTAAATCTCCTGGCACTCACGCATCCTCCGCAGGTCAGCGGGATCCTCTACCGCGAGGAGCACGTCATCGGCGTAAGCCGAGAGGACGACCTCCACGCCCGGCCCTTGCAGAGCCAGTCCCGTCAACCTCGTCCGCAAGAGGCGCAGGAAAGGCTCCACGCAAACGGCGTATAACTGGCCGGACATGGGGCATCCCTGGCGCACCCCTCTCCTAAAGCGAAGGGGCGCCGTCAAGGACCCGTTAACCTTAATCAGACACTCCGCGGCGGCGTACAAAAGTCGGATCCGGGCGACGAAATGCGTCCCGAACCCGAAAGCGCGCAGAGTTCCGAGCAGATAGTCGTGATCCACCCTGTCGAACGCCTTCTCTTGGTCGAGGGATAGGAAGGCGACCGACAGACCAGCCTCCTGGGAGCAATGGATGAGGTCCCGGACCAGATGGATGTTGTCGTGGATTGTCCGGCCCGGGACCGTGTATGACTGGTCGGGGTGGATCATGTGGTCCAGCACGGCACCAAGGCGAGCAGACGTCGCCCTGGCGAAGATTTTGTAGTCCGTGCTGAGGAGGGAGACCGGGCGCCAGTTCTTAAGGAGGCGGAGATCGCCCTTCTTAGGCAGCAGGACGATGACTGCCCTGCGCCAAGAGAGGGGCATCTCCCCGGTCGCCAGACTTTCCCCCAGGACCCGCGCGTAGTCGCCCCCCAGGACGTCCCAGAACGCCCTGTGGAACTCCACGGTCAGCCCGTCCAGCCCCGGGGATTTTCCCCTCGAGAGCCGGGCGAGGGCACCGGTCAGCTCCGCCAGGCTTAGCGGAGCTTCCAGATTTTCGGCGCCCTCCGGGCTGACCTTCGGCAGGTCCTCCCACAAAACTCTACGCGCTTCCTCGCTGGACAGATCCGGAGAGAACAGAGCCCCGTAATATTCACGGACCCTGTTGTTGACGCCCTCCGGATCCGAGACGAGAGAGCCGTCGTCGGCCAGCAGCGTCAAGAGCTGCTTACGGACACTCTGCCTTTTTTCCAGCGAGTAGAAGAAGGGGGAGCCGCGGTCCAGATCCCGCAGGAACCGGATCCGCGACCTCACGAACGCGCCTCGGGACCCGACGAGCTGCAGGTCCTTCAGCGCGGCCTTCTTCGCTTCGTACACCGTCCGCAGGGCCGGGTCCTGGACGACTTGACCGAGACGGGCTTCCAGGTCGAGCACCTCTTTTTCTAGGCGCCCGACTCTGGCCGCTCGCCTCTTGGTCGACCCCCTCGCGTACTCTTGACAGAAGACGCGGACGTGAGCCTTGCCCACGTCCCACCATAGCCTCAAGGAGGGGAAGCCCCCCTGCTTCCTTCTCCAGTCGGACCAGAATCGACGGAACGAGTCCTGGAACCGCACGTCCTCCAGCAGCCGGTTGTTAAAGTGCCAGTACGCGGACCCCGTCCTCGCGCGGAGCGAAGCGAGCTCCGCCCACACCAGGTGGTGGTCCGAACACGGCACCGGCCGCATGGAGGCCGCCGGGACGCAGGAAACATACGCCCGAGACACGTAAAGGCGGTCGACTCTAGACCATCCAACTCCAGGCCTCACCCAAGTAAAGGCGCTGGAGTCGGGGTGGAGATTTCGCCAGACGTCCACCAAGTCGAAGGACCCGACCAGGTCCCTCAACTTCTCCATCGCCGTCATGCACTGCGGGGCACCGGAGCGGTCCCTCGCCTCGAGGGTGCAGTTAAAATCCCCCCCGAGGACAATGCAGTCGCCGACGTCGACGGAGCCAAGAAGAGCGGACACCTCTTCAAAGAAGCGCGTTTGCTGCGGGCCGGGATGAGGGGCGTACACGTTCACGAGATGGAGCGGCACGTCCCCCAGGCGAACCGTTACGTGCAGCAAGCGGCCTGGCACGGGCTCCTCGACCCCCAAGATCTCCGGCTGAAAATGCGGGCCCAGCAAGATGGCCACCCCACTTGAAATGGCGGTGAGGTGGCTCATGCGGACCTCTCCTTGCCATTCCAGGAGCCAAGTGGCTTCGTCTCCCGGAACGGTGTGGGTTTCTTTCAGGAAGCACACCGCATATTTCCCCTCCCGCAGGAGCGAAAAATTGTCAAATCTACGGCGTGCCCCTCTGCCGCCGTTGATGTTGAGGCTGGCTATGGTTATCTTCATGGCAAAAGCATAGTGCAACCTCTACCTTAACCTATTGTGAGGGAGGGAGCGGAGTCTTTTGTTGAACTCCGCTCCCTCCGCAGCCCAGCGAGGAGTCCCTCGAGCTCGCGCAGCTCAAGGTGCTGCTCCTTTGTCAAGGGCCCGCCCGCGGCCAAGGTTTTAACGGCGGCGCGGACGGACCCCTTGATCAGCTCCGGCTCGGACCATTTTTCCAGGGCCAGTCGGGCTTGGTCGCGGCGACCCCGGCTCTGGGCCAAAAAGTCCCGGAGTTCCTTTGCAGGAACGAGGAGGGCCTCAGCGGCGGCCGCGAGCAGATCCACCGCCTCCCTGGCGGTGGTCTCTAGGTCTTCACCCGCGTCCCCCACCGAGTCCCCGTCCTCCTCCGGGAGGTGGCCGCCAGCAGCCGGCCCATCGACCGCACAAGGTACGGCAAATGAACCGGCCGCTCCAACCGGCCCTGGCACTGCCCCGATCCCACCCCCAGGATCGTCGGCAGAGGAGTCCCCACTGGGCTCTTTTAAAAATGGTGCTGGGTCGGGAAATGACAGCGGAAGGGGTTCCCCCTCTGCCCCAGGAACCGGAGAACAAGGAGAGACCCGGCCATAGGAAATCCCCAGGCCCTCCAAGTGCTCCAGCTCCAAAGTAAGGGGCGAGGGTGGGTGTTCCTCCCCCTCCCCGCTGCCACCCCCCGGCCCAGCGTCTACAGTTTCATTAAAATCAATATATTTTGTTTCTGCCGGGTCGAGCAACTCCCGGGGGAAGTTGGGTAATAGCTGGGCGGGCTCAGGTTCGGCCTTTTCGGCCTCGCCCGCCTCAGTCCCCGGGACGCCCGGCCCGGCGGCTACGCATTCCTCCGCGGTCCCCACGCCCCCCACGACAGGCAGATCTTCCACTCCATCCCCGGGAGGCAGAGGCTGGGCAGCCTCAACTGTCTCACCCTCCCCGGGGAAAGACTCCTCGCGCCTGCAGCGCAATTTGGGGGCGCTGGTGGGGGACGCGGGACACGCGGCGGGCACCGACTCCTCCGCGGAGGGATATTGTTCCCCCTCCGCGTCATTGGGGCGGTGCCTCTTTTTGTTCCTGGGGGCGCGCGGAGTCAGGGAGACCTCCATGTCTGCCGAGGCCTCCCGCTCCGCCCCCCCCTTTTCTTTTCTTGCCCGCGCCCGGGCCCCTCTGTGGTGTTGTTCAAGGGCTCGGGCACGGGCTCGGGGCACCCCGCGCTCGCCGGTGACGGGGTTGGGCTGAGCGCGGTGGTCAAATTATCCGGCGCACCGAGGGGACCCGCCTCTTGATGTTTTGTCTTCTTCCACGCCTTCTTTCCGGTCGGACGCTCTCCCTCCCCCCCGCCGGAGGCCCTGAAAACAAAGGCCTCCGACGATGCCCGCGCACCCATGGCTCCCGGCACGCGGACGCAACTAGGGGGAGGGGTGGCGGCAGCGCCAGCCTTGGCCGCCTTCGGTGGTTTGGCGGCCTTGGAGGCGGGGCAGTTCTTGCGAACATGCCCCACCTCCCTGCAGGCATGGCACCGCACGCCGTCCGACGTCCAGAAGACGCGGTAGGCAGTCCCCTCGTGCACCACATTAAAGTGCCCTTCTGTCATGTCCTCCCGCGCCAGCCGGACAAAGAGCTGGCGGCGGAAGGAGAACACGTGGCGCAGGCTGTTCTCCCTGAGGCCGAGCGGTATGGGGTTGATCCCTGACCTTACCTCCCCCAGTTGTTGTAGGTGAGGGAGGAGGAGCCCAGCGGGAACAAAGGGCGGGACGTTCGACACGATGACCCTCTGCGCGGTGGCCTCGAGAGGATCCACCGGCAGGAACGTCCCGCCCACCGTGAGCCCCTTTTCGAGGGCCAGGGACACCGCCCGCTCCGACCCCAGGAAGAAAACAGCCTTCCCAGACATCTTGGAGGCTGCGACAATGGCCGAGGGGCCGACTACCCCAGCCATCGCCCGCACGCACTCCTCGATGCTCATTGTGGGGTGAGTGTAGCTCTTGACCCCGTGTTTTTTTGTTATAAGTGTAAATGGTGGCAGGGCAGCGGGTGGCGCAGGAGGTACTGTGGAAGCGGTTGCCACCTGCGCATACGTCCTTGCTGGCCCTGCCACCGGCGTGGATGGGGTCGCCATCACGGGGTCCCTTTAAGGGCTACACCCACCCCAAAGTCACAGGCCTTAATGGTCTTTAATGGCCTCGTGTATTTAACTGAGCAGAGGAGCCCTTAACGAGGCACCTCTCCCCTCGTTGACAATTGGGGAGAGGCCTTGCTCCCTCTGCTCAGTTGTCTTAATTGTTTTTTTTTTTTTTTAATTTGGAAGGAAAGGGTTCTCAGAGAGAGAGGGGAGAAACAGAGTAGCAGAGAAAGAGAGAGGGGGTTGGGAAGGGGGGGGGGGGCTGCGAGGGCAGGTCTCCCCTCGCAGCTGTGGGTGGGTGCACTCCCCAGATGGCAAAACACAAAAGTCTTTGGGGTGGTCTTCAGGTGGGGGGAGAAGATGTCTTCACCTGGGGTAGCTGGAGCCACCAGGCACTCCCAACGATCTTTAATTGGGTGATTGAGAAAAACAACAATCTTCAGCCTGGTAGCTCCAGCTATCCCAGGCTAGGCAAATGTGGGGGGTGGGGGGGGTTCCAATTGTGGGGGGGGCCTAGTTGTAAGCAAGGCCCCCACACACACTACCACACACACACACACCCCCCGCGATGTTCCGGCCCTCAGTGGTCTTCTTTCCTCCCCCCACCGATACAACAAAGTCTGTTTGGGGAAATGCACCCACACCCACCTGTAGAAATGTAGAGTCTCCCTCCTTCCACACCGGATGTTGTTGTGGTTTTTCCCCCTCTCTCCAACTCCTTGCAGAATGGAAAAAGATGTAATGTTTTCTGTTCTCCTCCTCTCCCTCTGGGTAAAAGTGGTGTTGAAGCCCCTTCCTTCCTTCTCTTCCTGGGCTGGTCTCTGGGCTCTCCAGGCAGGAGCTCAAGTTGCTAGCTGCTCCTCTCACTGCTCACAGCTGCAACTGAGCAGGACACGCCTCTACTGCTTCACGATTGGTCCCTTGTGCATGAAACTCTTTTGAGTTTATCTGTGAAAACATAAAACATTAAACGGTGCCACCCGACCTGGGTGACACTCCAGACATTTACAAGGCCCTTTTTTTTTTCCCCCTTTTTTGTGTTTTTTCTTTTTTTTGTTTTTTTTTTTGGGCACTAAAATCACAATTTTTCCCCAGTGCCCCCTATAAAAGGGAAGGGGACACTAAAAGCACCGGCAATTAAAACAAATTAACTTTAAAACGTAAAATCAAATTTAAATTTGGTTGCCGGGCGTGATGATGCACTCCAGTCCCTCCGGTGCCCACCTCTCGCGGAAGGCCGCGAGCGTACCGGTGGACACCGCGTGCTCCATCTCCAAGGACACCCTGGACCGGATGTAAGAGCGGAAGAGAGGCAGGCAGTCAGGTTGAACGACCCCCTCGACCGCCCGCTGCCTGGACCGGCTGATGGCACCCTTGGCCGTGCCCAGGAGCAGTCCTACGAGGAGGCCTTCGGACCTACCCGCTCCCCTCCGCACAGGGTGCCCAAAGATCAGGAGAGTGGGACTGAAGTGCAGCCAGAATTTCAGGAGCAGCCCCTTCAAATAATGGAACAGGGGCTGCAACCTTGTGCACTCAATAAAAACATGGAACACGGACTCCTCCAGACCGCAGAAATTGCAGGCGGCCTGGGAGTCCGTGAACCGGCTTAAAAATTCCCTTGTGCATGAAACTCTTTTAGAGTCTACCTGCGAAAACATAAACATTAAACTGTGCCACCCGACCTGGGTGACACTCCAGACATTTACAAGGCCCATTTTTTTTTCCCCCCTTTTTTGTGTTTTTTTTTTTTGTTTTTTCTTTTTTTTTTTGTTTTTTTTTTTGTTTTTTTTTTTTGGGCACTAAAATCACAATTTTTCCCCAGTGCCCCCTATAAAAGGGAAGGGGACACTAAAAGCACCGGCAATTAAAACAAATTAACTTTAAAACGTAAAATCAAATTAAAATTTGGTTGCCGGGCGTGATGATGCACTCCAGTCCCTCCGGTGCCCACCTCTCGCGGAAGGCCGCGAGCGTACCGGTGGACACCGCGTGCTCCATCTCCAAGGACACCCTGGACCGGATGTAAGAGCGGAAGAGAGGCAGGCAGTCAGGTTGAACGACCCCCTCGACCGCCCGCTGCCTGGACCGGCTGATGGCACCCTTGGCCGTGCCCAGGAGCAGTCCTACGAGGAGGCCTTCGGACCTACCCGCTCCCCTCCGCACAGGGTGCCCAAAGATCAGGAGAGTGGGACTGAAGTGCAGCCAGAATTTCAGGAGCAGCCCCTTCAAATAATGGAACAGGGGCTGCAACCTTGTGCACTCAATAAAAACATGGAACACGGACTCCTCCAGACCGCAGAAATTGCAGGCGGCCTGGGAGTCCGTGAACCGGCTTAAAAATTCCCTTGTGCATGAATCCCAAAAAGTTAGTTTGCAGGTGCAGCAGGTAATCAGGAAGGCGAATGGAATGTTGGCCTTCATTGCGAGAGGGATGGAGTACAAAAGCAGGGAGGTCCTGCTGCAACTGTATAGGGTATTGGTGAGGCTGCACCTGGAGTACTGCATGCAGTTTTGGTCATCTTACTTAAGGAAGGATATACTAGCTTTGGAGAGGGTACAGAGACGATTCACTAGGCTGATTCCGGAGATGAGGGGGTTACCTTATGATGATAGATTGAGTAGACTGGGTCTTTACTCGTTGAGTTCAGAAGGATGAGGGGTGATCTTATAGAAACATTTAAAATAATGAAAGAGATAGAAAAGATAAAGGCAGAGAGGTTGTTTCCACTGGTCGGGGAGACTAGAACTAGGGGGCACAGCCTCAAAATACGGGGGAGCCAATTTAAAACCGAGTTGAGAAGGAATTTCTTCTCCCAGAGGGTTGTGAATCTGTGGAATTCTCTGCCCAAGGAAGTAGTTGAGGCTAGCTCATTGAATGTATTCAAATCACAGATAGGTAGATTTTTAACGAATAAGGGAATTAAGGGTTATGGGGAGCGGGCAGGTAAGTGGAGCTGAATCCACGGCCAGATCAGCCATGATCTTGTTGAATGGCGGAGCAGGCTCGAGGGGCTAGATGGCCTACTTCTGTTCCTAATTCTTATGTTCTTATAAAGCTTTGTTGGGGCAACTGTGGCAAAAGAGAGTGGTTCTCTTTGGAACCCCAGGTAATGTCCACACAGCAGAAAAGTACAAAGTGCTTGGCAGAAGATGGAATGCCTGTAAATGTAAAACGCAACACCCAGAAGAACTGGCTGCAAGTCAGCAGAAGCTATGAGACCTCACCAGGTCAGGTAGATCAAGCCCTCTTTCTGATGAGACATTAAACTGAAGCCCTGCTTGCCCTCTCAGATGGAAGTAAAAGATCCCATGGCACCATTTTAAGAAGAGCAGGAGAGTTCTCCCGAATGTCCTTGCCAATATTTATCCTTCAACCAACATCACTAAAACAGATTATCTGGTCATTATCACATTTCTGTTTGTGGGAGCTTGCTGTTCAAAAATTGGCTGCTGCGTTTCCTACATTACAAAAGTGACTACACTTCAAAAGTACTTAATTACCTATAAAGTGCTTTGGGAGCTCCTGAGCTTATGAAATGTGCAATATAAATGCAAGTTATTTCTTTCTTATCAGTACCTTACATGATGTAGCAGACCAAACTTTGCATGGCGCTTCATGCTTATGACCATTGTGCAGCAGAATACCCTTTGTATATAACTTATATCTCCAATTCTTCCTTCACTCACATCTTTAAAGAGTTTCACCAAAACAATCCTGCCGTTTTAATATAGCTGCATAATACAGGCACATCTAAATACACCCACTATAGGTTGTACAAAGGCAATTGACTATTAATGGGTTGGTTGATTTTACCCATTATCTTCGGATGGAAAATGGGCAGCCATGAGTCAATGGAAAGAAAATCGAACAGGGTGTAAAACGGGAGGCCTGCAGGCTGCCGTTCATTTCCCGGTTAAAATCGACCCCTGTGTTAATTTAAATGTAACGCCTCTTATTGGTTTGCAAGGCATGCCTGCACATAAGAAGCATCACTACACTGAAGGAGGGTCTATAAAATCAGGCCCCTAGTTAACTGTATCATGGAGGCTTAGATATTTAGAAAAAGGAGAGTGCTCCTTGTGACATACTAAGCAGGAGCTGGAGGTTATGGCACAGGATGACCTGGTAGTGTTGTCTAGAAAGGAAACTCACATCCATCCTCGACTGCAGAGCGCAGGGATGCAGACCTCACAGGCTCTGCTTTTAAAAGAATGTTGCATTCTGAGTTCAGTATCATTATAGTCATTGGAGATGACAACTGTGGAGGGTCCACTACCCACAACTGTATGGTGCTGATGGACAGATATATAGCACTGTTGTCTATGGTGGAGCATGTGGGCTCTCCATTGACATCTTGTTGAACTAATAGAAAGAAAATCAGGTGGGCTCTGTTATGGTGTATGCTCCTCCCCATCCAATTTTCCTCTCTGCGCTCTGCGCAAGTAAAGGTTAACACTCGGGCAGCAAAGATGAAAATTTAACCCAATGAGTGTGCATGGAAATGTTATAAGAATTGTGCAAATTATACAAGATATGAGAATGAATTTTCATCTTCATTGTTTGGAAATAATCCGACACAGCAGACCGCCGACCCGTCGATACCCGCTTGATTTTTATTCCATTAATTTAACTTGTGCACCTTCTTTCAAATCTCCTGTCAGGTCCTTCCAGTAGTGGGTCTGGAGTTCCTCCTGCAGCAAAAAATGTGCACAGGCACGTACAGGTTATCATAGAAACATAGAAACATAGAAAATAGGTGCAGGAGTAGGCCATTCAGCCCTTCTAGCCTGCACCGCCATTCAATGAGTTCATGGCTGAACATGAAACTTCAGTACCCGCTTCCTGCTTTCTCACCATACCCCTTGATCCCACGAGTAGTAAGGACTTCATCTAACTCCCTTTTGAATATATTTAGTGAATTGGCCTCAACTACTTTCTGTGGTAGAGAATTCCACAGGTTCACCACTCTCTGGGTGAAGAAGTTTCTCCTCATCTCGGTCCTCAATGGCTTACCCCTTATCCTCAGACTGTGACCCCTGGTTCTGGACTTCCCCAACACTGGGAACATTCTTCCTGCATCGAACCTGTCTAAACCCGTCAGAATCTTAAACGTTTCTATGAGGTCCCCTCTCATTCTTCTGAACTCCAGTGAATACAAGCCCAGTTGATCCAGTCTTTCTTGATAGGTCAGTCCCACCATCCCGGGAATCAGTCTGGTGAATCTTCGCTGCACTCCCTCAATAGCAAGAATGTCCTTCCTCAAGTTAGGAGACCAAAACTGTACACAATACTCCAGGTGTGGCCTCACCAAGGCCCTGTACAACTGTAGCAACACCTCCCTGCCCCTGTACTCAAATCCCCTCGCTATGAAGGCCAACATGCCATTTGCTTTCTTAACCGCCTGCTGTACCTGCATGCCAACCTTCAATGACTGATGTACCATGACACCCAGGTCTCGTTGCACCTTCCCTTTTCCTAATCTGTCACCATTCAGATAATAGTCTGTCTCTCTGTTTTTACCACCAAAGTGGATAACCTCACATTTATCCACATTATACTTCATCTGCCATGCATTTGCCCACTCACCTAACCTATCCAAGTCACTCTGCAGCCTCATAGCATCCTCCTCGCAGCTCACACTGCCACCCAACTTAGTGTCATCTGCAAATTTGGAGATACTACATTTAATCCCCTCGTCTAAATCATTAATGTACAATGTAAACAGCTGGGGCCCCAGCACAGAACCTTGCGGTACCCCACTAGTCACTGCCTGCCATTCTGAAAAGTCCCCATTTACTCCTACTCTTTGCTTCCTGTCTGACAATCAGTTCTCAATCCACGTCAGCACACTACCCCCAATCCCATGTGCTTTAACTTTGCACATTAATCTCTTGTGTGGGACCTTGTCGAAAGCCTTCTGAAAGTCCAAATATACCACATCAACTGGTTCTCCTTTGTCCACTTTACTGGAAACATCCTCAAAAAATTCCAGAAGATTTGTCAAGCATGATTTCCCTTTCACAAATCCATGCTGACTTGGACCTATCATGTCACCATTTTCCAAATGCGCTGCTATGACATCCTTAATAATTGATTCCATTATTTTACCCACTACTGAGGTCAGGCTGACCGGTCTATAATTCCCTGCTTTCTCTCTCCCTCCTTTTTTAAAAAGTGGGGTTACATTGGCTACCCTCCACTCGATAGGAACTGATCCAGAGTCAATGGAATGTTGGAAAATGACTGTCAATGCATCTGCTATTTCCAAGGCCACCTCCTTAAGTACTCTGGGATGCAGTCCATCAGGCCCTGGGGATTTATCGGCCTTCAATCCCATCAATTTCCCCAACACAATTTCCCGACTAATAAGGATTTCCCTCAGTTCCTCCTCCTTACTAGACCCTCTGACCTCTTTTATATCCGGAAGGTTGTTTGTGTCCTCCTTAGTGAATACTGAACCAAAGTACTTGTTCAATTGGTCCGCCATTTCTTTGTTCCCCGTTATGACTTCCCCTGATTCTGACTGCAGGGGACCTACGTTTGTCTTTACTAACCTTTTTCTCTTTACATATCTATAGAAACTTTTGCAATCCGCCTTAATGTTCCCTGCAAGCTTCTTCTCGTACTCCATTTTCCCTGCCCTAATCAAACCCTTTGTCCTCTTCTGCTGAGTTCTAAATTTCTCCCAGTCCCCAGGTTCGCTGCTATTTCTGGCCAATTTGTATGCCACTTCCTTAGCTTTAATACTATCTCTGATTTCCCTAGATAGCCACGGTTGAGCCACCTTCCCTTTTTTATTTTTACACCAGACAGGAATGTACAATTGTTGTAATTCATCCATGCGGTCTCTAAATGTCTGCCATTGCCCATCCACAGTCAACCCCTTAAGTATCATTCGCCAATCTATCCTAGCCAATTCACGCCTCATACCTTCAAAGTTACCCTTCTTTAAGTTCTGGACCATGGTCTCTGAATTAACTGTATCAATCTCCATCCTAATGCAGAATTCCACCATATTATGGTCACTCTTCCCCAAGGGGCCTCGCACAATGAGATTGCTAATTAGTCCTCTCTCATTACACAACACCCAGTCTAAGATGGCCTCCCCCCTAGTTAGTTCCTCGACATATTGGTTTAGAAAACCATCCCTTATGCACTCCAGGAAATCCTCCTCCACCGTATTGCTTCCAGTTTGGCTAGCCCAATCTATGTGCATATTAAAGTCCCCCATTATAACTGCTGCACCTTTATTGCATGCACCCCTAATTTCCTGTTTGATGCCCTCCCCAACATCACTACTACTATTTGGAGGTCTGTACACAACTCCCACTAACGTTTTTTGCCCTTTGGTGTTCTGCAGCTCTACCCATATAGATTCCACATCATCCAAGCTAATGTCTTTCCTAACTATTGCATTAATCTCCTCTTTAACCAGCAATGCTACCCCACCTCCTTTTCCTTTTATTCTATCCTTCCTGAATGTTGAATACCCCTGGATGTTGAGTTCCCAGCCCTGATCATCCTGGAGCCACGTCTCCGTAATCCCAATCACATCATATTTGTTAACATCTATTTGCACAGTTAATTCATCCATCATGGTGAGGTGGGGGTAGGGTGGGGGATACGGGGGAGGCTGGGGGACAGGTTCTCTGAGCCATTTTGCAAAGTCATTGCGCACTCTGCAACTGGATTACGAAGCTTTGTCAGTTATCCACTTAAGTGGTATAAATAAATAAATAATTGGCTGCCACGTTTTCTACATTAGAATAGTAACTGCACATCAAAAGTACTTCATTGGCTGTCCTGAGGTTGTGAAAGGCGTTATATAATAGTAAGTCTTTTTTTTAATTACCTGGTTGAGAAGCACATTGGATCATTATTACAGGAGCAATTTAATTGGCTGTTTTTTTCAATCCCATTAAAAAGGTTTCATTCAGCTGAATCACACTTTTCACAACTGCACTTTCCATCAGGTCATCAATAGCAATGACAAAAAAGAATTTACCTAATTTTAGGTAATAGAGGAAAACATAGCCCTATTCAATGTGGGTAGTGAAGGGATGCAAAATTCATAAGAAACTCCCCTGTGTTTGGGCTCATTCGAAAGGAAATTTAATTTGGGATTATCTACCCAAAAGTTTGGAACTCTAAAGTGCTTATGAAAGAAACTACGAAGTTTAATAACATTTTGGATTTTAAAAGATAAACTCAAGGCTGTGGGCAGACCTATGGAATTAGAAAGAGACAGCCTAATTAAGCAAAGCTACCTGGGTGTGAGGGCTGAGTTTACCTGTCTGGAAGAATGAGTATTCAAAAATCCTTCCCCTACAAGAGACATTAACATCACAAAATCACCCAGAGGTAGCTACCCATCAACATGGGTCTGGACAATCATTTCAGCATATACATCACAAAGAGGCCCAATTCAGCCTGTATGCGAAAGACGAAGCACAAAAGGACATTGCAATTACCAAACTAATATTTCCATCAGGAAACAGTTTTCGAACATCAACCCACCCAAGACATATCAACTTTTGACGAGCCCGACAAAATATTACAAAGAAGAATCAAGTCCGCCAAAATTACACAAAGGGTTTTGAACAGATTTGGCGGCAAGATTAGAACACTGAAATCGTATAACTGACCCTTGTTTTCAACAGAGGTGAGGTGGTTGCTAGTTGCTACAAGGCTGCTACCACCTCAGATGACACTTTGACTGACAGACTAGTACCACATTACGCTGTGTCATCAAGACAAGGAGAGAAACCAACGCGACAGTTGTAAACTAACTTCTCCAGCCTTGAAGTCCTGAAGTCCTGAAGGAAGAAAGAACATCACCATCGCAGCAGCGACCGACCACAGTCAACAAGGTATCAAGGGAAAAACAACCGCGACCTATCGTTAACTATCAAAAGGGTTGGTAAGCATAGTCTCTGTATACCCTGGAGTCCAACCTAGCTAGGGAGGTGGGAGGTATAATTTACTGTGACCCCCCTTTGAATGTGTAATGCATGGTTCCTTATTAGAGTGATTTGTGATTTTAAGTTTGACCTTGTACCTTTCCTTGTATTGTTCTTTATTAGAGTGATTGTAAGTTTGGCCTTGTATTTTCTTACTAGAGTAATAAGCCTGTATTGCCTTGACTGTAATAAAAACAAAGTTCTTTGCATCAAACCAGTGTCCTTTTGTCACACCCTCCAAGTAAATCCAGAGTACAGAACCCAAGGGAGTGGGAGCGATTCGAACCACTCAAGTTGGTCAGAAGGGAACCTGACCCCCTCAAAGAGACCACCCCCTTACAGTAAGGACAATGGGGAGGACTTTAAGTGGGAGTAGATTTCGAGCAGAGTGAGTGTCACCCCGCATGCGCGCATTGGACTTTGCCCCCTTTTTAAAAATGGGCCCTCGATTCGGTCGCACATGCGCAGTGCGACGTATGAGGAAGTCAGAAGTGGGGCCATGAGCCAGATGGAGCTGCCGCTGGACCTGCTTTTCATTTGTTAATTATTTGGAACATTTTCTCGGCCTTCTGTGAGAGAGAAAACATCGGAGGTAGTGAGGGAGAGAGAAAGAGATTGAGGAGGGGGAGAAAAAGACTGGGGGAGAGTGAAAGAGACACTGGGGAGAGAGTGAGAGAGAGAGAAACTAGGGGGGAAAGTGAGAGAGAGAAACTGGGAGGGAGCGAGAGAGACTGGGGGGAGAGAGAGACTGAGGAGAGAGACGGAGACTGGGGGAGAGAGAGGGGAAGCGGGAGAGGGGATCGGAGGGGAAAGAGGGAACTCAGGGAAGATGGATCATGTTCTTCCAACCCCCTTTACATCCACATCCGACTTCTCGGAAAGCTCTATGCATATGTTACAAGGGACATCACTGGAGTGATGAAATCTGGAAGTTATGACATCCACCCACTTCATACACAATAAAACTGTTAACATTCCGTGACCCACACACAATGGCCCATCTATGGCAAGGCGGGGGATTAACGTCAGGAACTTGGACTGGGACTGGTCAGGAACTTGAGCTGGGCGGGGGGGGGGGGGGGTGGGGGTGCGGGGTAAGGAACTTCGGCTGGGGGAGACATGAACTTAGGCCGTGGGCAGGAACTTGGGCTGGGGGGTAAGGAACCTTGGCTAGGGGAAGCAGGAACTCCACTTTGGTGGTAAAAACGGAGAGACAGACTATTATCTGAATCGTGACAGATTAGGAAAAGGGGAGGTGCAACGAGACCTGAGTGTCATGGTACATCAGTCATTGAAGGTTGGTATGCAGGTACAGCAGGCGGTTAAGAAAGCAAATGGCATGTTGGCCTTCATAGCAAGGGGAGTTGAGTACAGGGGCAGGGAGGTATTACTACAGTTGTACAGGGCCTTGGTGAGGCCACACCTGGAGTATTGTGTACAGTTTTGATCTCCTAACTTGAGGAAGGACATTCTGGCTATTGAGGGAGTGCAGCGAAGGTTCACCAGACTGATTCCCAGGATGGCGGGAATGACATATCAAGAAAGACTGGATCAACTGGGCTTGTATTCACTGGAGTTCAGAAGAATGAGGGGGGATCTCATAGAAACATTTAAAATTCTGACGTGTTTAGACAGGTTAGATGCAGGAAGAATGTTCCCAATGTTGGGGAAGTCCAGAATCAGGGGTCACAGTCTAAGGATAAGGGGTAAGCCATTTAGGACCGAGATGAGGAGAAACTTCTTCACCCAGAGAGTGGTGAACCTGTGGAATTCTCTACCACAGAAAGTTGTTGAGGCCAATTCACTAAATATATTGAAAAAGGAGTTAAATGAAGTCCTTACTACTAGGGGGATCAAGGGGTATGGCGAGAAAGCAGGAATGGGGTACTGAAGTTGCATGTACAGCCATGAGCTCATTGAATGGCGGTGCAGGCTCGAAGGGCCGAATGGCCTACTCCTGCACCTAGTTTCTATGTTTCTATGTTTCTATGAACTTTGGCTGGAGATGCATGAACCACCTGGTTGGAGGGGTAAGGAACTATGGCTGGGAGAGGCATGAACTTGAGCTGGTGGGGGGAAGGAGGGGAATAAGGAACTTGGGCTGCTGGGGGATAAGGAAATTTGGCTGGGGGGGGTATGGAACTTCAGCTGGGGAGGCATGAACTTAGGTTGGGGGGTGGGCAGGAACTTGGGCTGGGATGGGGGAGCACTCTCCTGTCTGAGGTCTGAAGTCAGAATGGCTTGAATTACACTTTGCCAAGTTACTCAGAACTTGGGCTGGGCGGTTCCAACTGCACATGCCAGAGCAACTATTGCGTGTGGCTTATCCTCCAAGGGGATTATGGAGAGCCTATCAGAGCATTTTCTAATGCAAATAGCTATGTCCCTATTTTAACTCCCCAGCCAGCTGCTTGCCTGAAATGGGTACAAAGAGGCAGCTAGCCAGCTGCTAGCAGGCAAAGATCACCCGGCTTGGAGGTCACCTGCCGGCAATTAGGTAAGTTGTCGTATGAAGAATAGATGGTAAATAATATGCAATTCAGTGGCTTGTCTCAACAATGGATAAACAACTCACATCCATTGTGGTGGTAGGTTTATGGAGGGGAATTTTCACCTAAAATGAAGGGTGGGTTGCGGGGCATGGGGGTAGTTAAAGTGTTAAAAATCTGAATCCTGACCTGAACCCGCCTCCAATCCGCCCACTTCTGGTTTTAACGGAGGCAGGACAGCCAATCTGCTGCCAGGAGGCATGTCATATATTTAAAGATTATAATGAGTCTGGAAGCCTCTGCTTTGACCGGCAGTTTGAATTTAATTTTAGCTGGTTGGGTTTTGCAGGCCTCGTGAAACCCGTCAGTTAATGTAAGGTGAGGACTGCTGGATCCTGGAGGTAAGTGCCTTTACACTTAACTTCTGAATCCAGAGTCCCTGCTTAACACGCCCCCCACGATCGGAGACGCTCCCCATGAGGCCTTCCCCCCGCCCCCCCACTTCCCCCCTGCCCCTCCCACTCCCTCCCCCACCCACACCTCAGGCCTACGATCCCTCAATGAGGCCTCCCCCCCTACTCCTGGCCTTCCTCATGCTGCTCCCTGCCCCAGTCCCTTCAGAGCCCCCCGTCCTGCTCCTGCTGACCATGATCTTCTGGAGACTCGCTCTTCTGGCCAGCCCGCGATCACAATCTTGTTGACCTGCCGCCCTGCCCCCCTCACCCCCACCTGTGCCTCTCCAGCACTCCCTGCCCCCATGCGATCCTACCCTCCCTCCTCTGTGCGGCCTAGTGCCATCACTTACCCACTCAGATCCAGCCAGCCTCTCAATCTGGCTGGCTGTGCGTGGGAAACAGAGGCTTCCCATGCAAATCACATGCGGGAAACCTGTTCTCCCAGGTTTTCCAACTGCCTCGGAAGCCACGCCCATGCTCCCAACCCGCCTGCTCCATTAACCTTCAGGCCTTGATCGCTATCTGACATTGAGCAGTCTGGAAATAAGGCAGAATGTCAGACCCTGACGCATCTTGAAAGCCTGCTTGAACAGTGGAGGAGGAAGGGAGAGCAGTAGGAGAGGTGTGATGCTGGCTGACTGCTTTATGCCAGCATCCTGTAATTTGAAAGATGACCTTGTAAAAAAAAAATGTTCACTTCCTCCCCTATGCTGGTTGTGTTCTCCAGGGGTTCAGGTCAGCACTGAAGTCTGGACCCATCGATCGGCTCCACCTCCAGCAGGTTGGTGCATCTCCTTTCACCCAACTTACTGGTTGCCCAGTGCATCCCAGGCCAGGGCAGAGGAAAATCCTGGTCTGTGAGTCCTCTTACCCTGGGCCACCTCTTTTCTGACACTAAGGGACCGTGATTGGGACAAGCAAAGGTTCTGCCTCATGGAAATAAGCAGCAGAGGCTGGTGCACAGGGTTCCAGCCTGCGTCATTAGCCTTCCGTCTTACTCGCACACAACTTACGGAAGAAATACACCAAAAGGGACCAATGTATTTTTGAGAGATACACTCTAATAATCTAAAAGATTGCTCTCTTTTAACAGTTAGTATGATGTGACCATTCCATTTGGTATATTCCCCTTTAAGAGGTTTCATTAGCAGAAGTACTTGAAAGGTTCTATTAGAAAGTTACCTTCAGTAGAAGACATATTTGCAAAAAAAAGACACCACTGAATTTTACTACTTGGGGAGTAAGGATGGATAATTACCCTCTCTGCACACCCAAATGCTATTAATATAGTCTTAATGGCTGCATACAGGGGAATTCCACATTGTTATCAGCTACAAGGACCCAAAGCACACAAGGGCCTGAATAACAATAGCTCCTGCCTGATTTATAGTGGAAAGAAGGGAGGATACGTTTGTCTTTATGTGTTAGTTAACAATATGTTTGAGTGTGTAGTGTGATGTTGTAAAATTAGTTTCACTTGTATTTTAGTTTCCAGTAAATGGTTTTATTCTTGATTTGCTTTTAATCTTGATCAAAAATTTATCTTATCACATCGTGGAAGATGTTTCCAGCTGTCAACTAATTGAGCATTCAACGGAAGTATAGAATGCTATCACACATGAAATCTACTCACTCCTCCCCATCCGATGTGAATGTTTACAAAATTATCATCTCTTTAGAACCTTATTTTTTTGTGCATGCCTGACTTGGATAGGTAATTGGAAAGATTTGCTTCTTGCATAACCTTATAACTTACATAATTCCATATTTCCAAAGCCAAGTGTGCACTGTTTTAATCCAAACACCATAGAGCAATTAGACAGTGCAGCAACCAGCTGTCATATGACGTCATTTAAATGAGCAACTTCAACAAAATTGCAGCTCATTATTGTCAAGATAGGATATACTGTCCAATTGTGCATTTTCTCAATATTATGAAGGAGCATTACATTAGAGATTGCAAAGAGTACAGTCATTGTTGTATATTAATTAAAATTAGTGATTTTTGGCCTTTTTGGCTCAATAAGATGGTTAACTAGAATTGTTCTCCTATAAAACATAGCATATCTTTATGCGGCAAGTTTATGGCAGGAAGCAAATCTTTCCAATGACCTAGCCAAGTTTAGTGCACAAAATAAAGTTGTAAAGAGATGATAGTTTTGTAAACATGGACATTAGGTGGGAAGTGGATAGATTTCATATGTGATAGCACTCTATACTTCAGCTATTGACAGGAAAGCTCAATTTAAGTAATAGCTTAACTTATCTCATTTTGAAAAAAGCTCAAAGAGGATATTGAGATAAAGGTTCAAACCCATTTGATATTTATTAGCAAAATTCAATAAAAATCCTTAAGAGAAAATTCTAATCTCATCAACAATTATACAGATTTCAAAGAGTTTGGAGAAGCTAAACTGCTTATCAAATCCTCCAACAGAATGAAAGAGGAAAAACATTCTTTAAAAAGGAGTCAAATAAATTATCTTATCAGGAGTACACAATAGACCATCCCATTGTGCTCTGGCAGTCTTCAATCCCTCCCTATGTATTCCTTTCTACTTCTCCCCTCCCCCCCCCCCCTCCCCACCCTACCTACCCTCAGCAGATGCTAAATTGGACACAATGCCTTCTAACTTTAAAATAAAGAGAGTGAGAAGGGGAGCAAGCTTTTTATTACATTACTCATGTGGAGGGCTCAGCTGGGTTTAAAGCATATCCAAGCATGTCGTGCTCATGCAAGTTATCATTTTCCTTGGCAGCTTTTTAAGCTCTTAAATCAGATTGGATGATGTGCCTAGAATCACAACAAAGTGGACTTGCATGTAGACTGAAAAGTGAGTATTTTTGTACCATTGTATATACCTTTCACAAGTACTAAAAAATAAATCCTAAATTTACAGTTTTAAGCAGGATTGTATTTTCTCCCTCACTGAATAAAGTTAAAAGTATTTGCACTGATTGTTTGAAAGGGATTAAGCTCTATCTGTGCGACTAGTTTATTTGCCAGTTCCAAGGTGCTTATCATTTGCCGTTGTGCCGATCAGTCAGTAGCTGCAAGGTACAAATCTCTAGTTCTTAAGATGGTGTATGAAACAGATTTTACAGCTCTTGTCCTGATTAGTGCAGTTAGCCTATAAAGACCGGGGATGTTTACAGGGGCTGTTTTAAGGGAAGTAGGGGTTAATTCCCCAGGTCTCTCCCTCTTTCCCAAGGGGCTAGCCTGGCAGCCTGCTTTGCACACACAGGAGGTCTGACAGGTAGCTGGATTTGTATAAGCAGTTTGCATGACAGCCAACAAGAAAACTGAACGTTGTGGATTAGTTTTGGATTATCCTGTCAGAGTGAAGCCTGACAGACAAACTGCAGGAGAAATAATGCAATCTGTTAAGGGAGAATGCTGCTGCGCATCCCGGAACAGAAAGCTGTCATTTTGCAGAAAATTGACAAGTAAAGTCATAAATAATGTATAAGCAATTTTATCATTTTATCCATTAAATTTTCACTTTATTTCTGTTGAATAAAAACCTCTGTGCTTTGTATCCCTTCACAGAGAGTTTATATGTGTTTTTGTTGTTGATTGAATTAGTGGGTTTGAAAACAATTGGCATATATAAAACTGAAATATTATACTTTAGTTTATCTTAAAAAACAGCAGGCATTTTAATCTAATTATTACCAGGATAGTGAAAGGGTACACTGTTAAAATATGCAATGAAAAAATGATAATCAATTAGAAAATAATTGTATCCATTACTGCATTAGCTAAAGAAAGGAAAATAATTGCTTTTTTACCTTAGTAGTATTTAAAATATTATTTTCTACTTGAAAACCTGATTTATTTGCTATTTCATGTCGCGAAAATATATCTGATTGTGGATTGTTCAAGGAATCAAATCTTCCTTGACTCTCATATCAAATGCATCAACTATACAGATTACTGTTAGTTTACAACAAACTTTGGATTTCGGAACAGCTGTAAAATAGTCACAAGAATTTTTAATCCCATGGTAGAAAATTTGTTGTAAATTAGTGATAACAAATAAGTAACAGTCGAGCAGTTTAGTCGTGAAATAAATATAACTATTGGAATGAAATTAAAAGACAAGCCCTGCAAGTTCCATTTTAAATGTTCATCATTACAGTTTTAGCATCTCAGAGTTATCAATAGCTATATTTTTAATATGCTGCATGGTACAAAATGAAAGGTGGTGAAAGGACTTGGTGAGTATCTCATGTTAATATGAGGGGTGCTCCAATCAGATTACAGTCACGGGAGAAGAGAGGTATCTGAATCCTCTGAGATACAGGGGCGACTTCCGTGTCACTAATGCCTTGTTTGCGCCTAAGAATGAGGTATTAATGGAACCAAAGTTGCATGATTGGTCATAGTTCCAACTTACAGATGAGTTTCCGCCTGTTCCAATTTGCGCGTGAACCTCGATCTTAACAGTCATACCTACTCTCTGAAACAGGCGTGGAGCCTATACAAATATGTTAATCGAGGTCAGGTATCGCAGTTAGGACCCCGACACCATTCTCGTCTCGGTTTGCCGAAATACCGTCCTTGTTGGGCAGGAGGCAGCCATTTACAGTGAAAATTAAAAGGGATCCTCAGCTGCAGTCAGCGATAGATGGAGGTGTAGGAGACATTTGTACGTCAGTTGCTTGTGGGTATCAAGCGTGAAAGGCTTCCAAATTCAATGGGGGAGAAATTGGGGTCATTTGCACCTCCCGTTAGTGCCTCCGGGGGCACAAATGGGGTGAGGGGGTGGTAGTGCTAGAGCACTGCATAATGTTCGGGGCAGCGCTGCCGGTTTTACAGGCTCTTCCCTCCCTTAAAGGGAAGGGCCAATGCTGAGGTCATTGGAGGCTAAGGCTGGGAATGGTCATCGACAGCAGCCGCGATGCACGCAGAGAAGCCACAGGCACTCTAAGAGAAAATCAAAAAAACAGCACAATGAGGTGATAATAACATTTTGGCCTACCTGACCACCACTGACTTTAATTAGCATTCCCAAGCAGCCAGCCGAGGCGACAACTCTTCCTTCAGCTGCTGTTGTTGAGGAAAGAAGCAAATTTTACATTCAGGGCGATAACAAGGTTCAGCAGATAACGTCACAATGTCCGGAGCGCAGGAGACCAAGGCGGTACGTTTTAACACCAGCGCTAACCTGCCATGGAAGTTCACGGGCATCGGTAATTTCGCTGCGCTCGGTTGGTAAGCTGTTAGCGTCCCGTTATCGATCCCTCCCCCCCGGACGCTCTAATGACGGGTGCAAAGGAGGTCAATTTCGCACCCCAGCGCCTGGTTCTCTTGCAACTTCATCTTAACTATTTCAATACCAGTCATAGAGTATGCAGGTCATCCGTTTCTCCTGGATTCATTCCATTATAGTAAATATAACTCAACTTCCGATCTGAAATAATGGTCTACAAATTTCTTACCTTAGCGCCACACTTTAGTGCTGGAATCATGGTGAAAAATGGAGGCCACCAATCTATCACCTATCTCTAGCACGGGAGTCTGCGGCTGCCATTTTGGTGAGGGCCTTCGCACTGGCCCTGGAGATGTAAATTAAGAGAGGGGAACATCAGTCAATGTGCAACGCTGACTTAACATCACACTCTGTGAACTTCGACCTCAGTGCTGACTTTAGCCCTTGGTCTTAAGCTCGCTCTGAAAATGAGCATTCGGCAGACTGACAGAGCCGCTGTCAGCACTTCCTAAAGGGAAACATAAATCTTTCAGCTAAGTTTGCATTTAAGCTTTTGGACTGGATTTTTTTTTATGTTATTGAACTAGTGGCTTGGTGCAATACATGTTAAAAACATTTTTAATTGTGCAGGAAGTGCTGCTGGATTCTTGCAAGGCCTCGGATGGTGAAGGAAAGCATCAAAGAAGACTGAAAATGCTGGAAATACTCAGCAGGTCAAGCAGTGTCCGTGGAGAGAGAAACAAAGTTCACATCACAGGTCAACATGCTGCCTGACCTGCTGAGTATGTCCAGCATTTTAAGCTTTTATTTCCGATTTACAGCAGGTGCTCGCAGAGGGAAGAAAAGGAAGCAGCCGAAGAGAAAGAAGAAGGAAGGAGGCAACCCAGACAGCCCCTTTCTGGCCGGGATATCCAGGATGGAATCATCTGCCTGCAGTCCCAGTGACCACAGCCCCAATTCCACTTTCAACATTAGTCCCACACCTTACCTTCCCTCTGTTACTGACCATCACAGTGTCCTTTTGACCACAATGCTGAATAAAAGCCACCACAAAGCAAACTTTCCAATCAAATGTTATAGATCTATCCATCTAATATGACATCAAGAAATCAACTCTTCACCCTTATGCATTCTCCGAGTGACTGTCTTGTGTGTGCCTTCGCCTATCCTACTGATGTCACACAGTGCCATCCCAGAGGTTGCAGCATGGCTGGTGGAAGTCTGACGACTGTCAGTGGGAGACACTGCAAATGGCCTTGCTGGTCAACCTGGAGCTGCTGGTGGCTGGAAGTGTCAAATTGAGTGACAGTGTTTTTCCTCCGCTTCCTCTCTCCTCTCTCCTTTCTTCCCCTCCTCCACTGCCCCCTCTCTCCACCCCCTTTTGGACATGCTGAATTTCTTGGGTGTGTGAAATCAGGATGGCACGAGGGTGGAGCTGTGGTGAGGGGAGAGCGGGAAAGCAGGAGATACATGCCAGTAGGAGGATAACATGAGTATACCAGCATCTTGTATCCTTTCAGCCCCGCTGCTGGCCAAGGGCTCAGCCATTCCTCTGCCAGGAATGGCCTGCGCCATCTCCTCCAAAGTGGAGGGGAGGGGTGAGGTGAGGCTGGGAGATATATCTCTTGATTGATATAGATTGTTGTTAGGTGAGTGATGGGGGCGGGGCCGGCAGTTGTGCATTGAGCGGTGTGTGAGGCAAATGGTGCAGTTGGTAGGAGATGGCTCTTGAAGATGCATTCCTTGACCTTGACCACTGGTCTGAGGTCATGAAGCTTCTTTGGGCATTGGAGCCAGGTGGTGGGGGGCACTGCTGGCAGTGATGGCCTCAGTGATGTAGACCCACATTGTTCTTCCTGGCCTCTGTGAGCAGACAACCTCACTTGAAGTGTTGACCCCCTGCACAAAACTGGAGTGCTGCATCTGAGACCCTGGGTGCCCCTTCCCTGGCTTGATGAGCTGTTTGTGTTGGTGCTGAAGCACTTTTCCCATTTTTTTTTTTAGGTGGGAAAGGGAATTCAGCTTTAAGAGCTGGAGATTCCATTTGGGAATTCTTTTCATTTTAATTTTTTGTCAGACAGCATTTGAGCTACAAGGGCTAAAACAGTCTGTTTTTTACATCATTTTTATTTTTTTTAATTTCAGGATGCATTCCCTTTAAGAAACCGACACTGCTTTCAAAAATGACAGCCTTGCTTTCAGAGCTGGCTGTTCTTGCTGCAATGGCTCTGCAGCTATGCCACATTGGGGCCTCCTGCCAGGACAAATGCCAGCGGCACAGCGTTGCACAGTGAGTTTAGCGCTGAGCTAATGTTGGTTAGTCCCCTTTCGGCCCTGCCAGGAACACCATCTTCGGCGGCCGTTAACACCCGTCCACGGTGGACCGGCAGCTTTTGTGGTGTTCACAAATTTCTAGGCCAATGTACATTTGACCTTTGATCATTTTGTTGAATTCTTGAGATATAGGCATCGCTGGCAAAGACATCATTTATTGTCTGTCCTTTGTTGCCCTGAGAAGTTGGTGATGGGCTGTCTTCTTCAACCGCTATTCTTTGTATAGCTATGATACTATGCATTGGCTTGTTAGTCCATTTCAAAGGGTAATAAGAGTCAACCACATTGGTGTGGAATTCATATAATCATAGCATGATACAGCACAGAAGGAGGCTATTCAGCCCATCGTGTCTGTGCTGCCTCTTTTGGTAGAGCTATCCAATTAGTCCCGCAACCCTGCTCTTTCCCCAAGACCTGTAAATGTGTTCCATTCAAGTATTATCCAATTCCCTTTTGAAAGTTAATTTTGAATTTGCTTCCACCAGCCTTTCAGATAATAACTCGCTGTGTAAAACAAATGTTTCCTCATGTCGCCTCTGGTTCTTTTGGCAACCAACTTAAATCTGTGCCCCCTGGATACCGACCCTTTTGCCAATGGAAATAGTTTTTACTTATTTAGTCTATCAAAACCATTAATGATTTAAAATACCTCTATCAAATCTCCTCTTAACCTTCTCTAAGGAGAATACCTCCAGTTTCTCCAGTCTCTCCACATAACTGAAGTCCATCATCCCTGGTACCATTCTGGTAAAACTCTTTTACACCCTCTCTAAAGCCCTGACATAATTCCTAAAATGTGGTGCCCACAATTGAACAAGGTACTCCAGCTGAGGCCTAACCAGGCATTTATAAAGGTTTTGCGTAACTTCCTTGCTTTTGCACTCTATGGGCTAGAATTTCCTATTAGCCCGCCAGCACCTGATTGTCGCCCAAAAGACCGCTAAGATTGGGAAGAATTTTGCCGGCAAAAAACTTCCCCCCCAAAAATAAAAAAATCCGCTGAGGGAAAAACATGGGCGCTGCACCCCCATTCTGGGCAAAAAAGTGGACTTTAGTCTCCGATTGGGCGGTTCCTAAACAAAATGAGCGATAAATAAAAAACTCTATAAAAATTTACCCCGAGGCTGTGGGTTGGGCCTAGCAACAGTAAAACAATAAAAATATATATTTTTTTAAATCACCTAAAAATTCAAAAAAACATTCTCAAGACCCTTTTAAACAAGATCACCACCACAGTTTTTAAAAAATAATTAGTAAAAAAACAATTACTAACCTTTTTCTTGTGGAGGTATTCACCTACCACCCAGCTCCGCTGATCCTCGTGGGCGCTTTCTTTAAAAACTCACCTACGGGTCACCGCTGAGCCAAATATCACACCAGGCCGATCTCAGGACAGTGCACCCCAGAGGTACCTCAAAATCACCTCTGTAACTCAGGAAGGGAATTTTTGGCTTACCCGCTTAGAGCCCACAATTGCCAATACTGCTCAGAAACCAGGCGGTAAGCCATTGAAAATTCCAGCCCAAATGAAGCCAAGTATTAATGAAGCCAAGTATCCCATATGGGCCTAGAATTTGGATATAGCCTGAAATTGGGTGGTGTCATGGGACAGCACTATTTGGCTGTACCCGTTCAAAGTGGTGCTGCCAGCAGGCAAAATTCGTGCTGCCAGCTCATTTACATGATTAGTGCTGATCTCAATGCAAAACGTGCTGCTGATTGACTATGCGCTCGAATGGGGGGGCAAGTGGCAATATTAGGTGCTGTCTAATGGCCTGTAATATTTGGCCTAGGCTCTCTCCACTACTTAAAGGGGAGATGCTCTGATGCAGCAGTACCCTCATTTCCATTGCTGTTTGAAGACATGCTCAGTAGCAAGAACAACACCGAGAAAGAGCCAGAAGATTCTCGGATGTGGCTGTCGAAGCAATGGCCATTGCAGTGCAGAGAAGGTGGGGGTGTCCTATGGCAGGAAGCTATTAAGGACCACTTGCAGAAGGATCTGGCAAATGTCATGGCCAATATTGTGATCCTCAGAACATGGATACAGTGCTGCAAGAAGTTTAATGACCTCTGATGGGAGGTGAAAGTGAGTGAAGATTTCAGCAAATGCCATATCCCACCATCTGCACCACAAGCCTCACACACTGCTCAATGCACCACATCCCCAGCACTCACAAAGCAACAACCTCTACCCATCACCACTCAGACCTCAAACTGATAGCTTCACTTCACCATCCCAACTTACCGCTGCTGCAACACTCACACGCACATCTCACACCTTGCATACACTGACAGCTATTCAACTATGGTAGGCACATCACCACAACCACACACATTCACAACTTCTCTTTCTCTTGCAGGCCAAGGTGGCTCACAACCGCCGGGAACAGCGGCAGACGGGAGACGGCCAAGCCGCAATACAGGCCTTAAACCAACTGGGGGAGAGTATGCTCGACATCATTGGAGGGAAGGTTACCGAGGCCATGGCAGTGGTGAAGTTGAAGCCCTTGGGGACAATAATGGTATGGTTATTCCTAATCCTCCCTCTCACATCCCACATCTCCCTCATCCCACAATCTCTTCTCACTTACAAGCTGCTGATGCTCTGCGCATGGATATCTTGCACTCGGCCCACCTCCACTCACCACAACCCGACTCTTATGACTTTCTGCTTTCAGATAGCCAAGTACTGCCACCAGCCCAGCCTGTCCCCGGTCATGGAGGAAAGTGGAGATGAAGAAGAAGACACACGGTCACTGCATCTGACACTCGAAGACACCAGCTCAGAAACTGCCACTGTATAAAAGTAAAGGGTAGTACAGATGCAGGATCTGCAAATGGTGAGGCACCGGGCATGAGTGGGCTGCAGCAAGGCCAAAGGGAAAGGGGAGTTTGGGGGCCAGCTCCTTGGAGGGAGAGTTCGCGGGCGAGTTCTGCTGCACACAACGCAGACGATGATCTTGAAGAAGGGTGATGGACATGCATACAGAAATGCTAGGTGCAAGCTTGCCAGAGAGCATCTTGTGAGTGTTAAGGAGCATGACGGAGTCTGGCTCTAACACTGGACAGAGCTTTGTGCAGTGCTTAGGGCCCATGATTTCCAGCATGGAAATGATGGAAAACTCCAGCAGAGACCTTGTGGACCCAGCCATGATGCTCCGTATTATGTCTTCTATTGCAGCACAGGCAAAAGCATCAAATGTCTCACTGCTGCAATGGAAGCTCAGACTGCTGCCATCATGGCTGGGTTTCTGAGTCTCAAAAGGGGCTTGCAGGGTGTCACAGCAGCCCAGCGATCTGTCCTCATAAAGATTGCTAGGAATGCTGAGGCATCGCCCCGGGGGAGTGGGAGTGGGTCTGTGGAGCAGGAACCTACTGTCCTCTCTCAGGATGACAGCATTCCTACTCCCACTCTGCCATTGCCATTGCCACTGTCCCTTCCCATTAGCCAGCCAGCCCAGACTGCTGCCGCCCATGCAGGGCTCTCCAGCTCCACAGCTGGTGGAGGTTGTCACCCCCATGGAAACTCAGTAGCCTTCCAACAGCCATGCTGCAGCCACTGACGGAGTGCTTCGTAGGAGCACTAGAGCAAGAAAGGGCACTCGAACAATAAGCACTAAGGAATTGCGCAAAGGTGATTAGTTCATATTGCATTGTTAATTCAATACTTAAAAATGTATTAATTTTGTTTGGGATGTTTGTTTTGTGGTGGCTGTCATTTCAGCTTTGTGCCTAGGTGGACATTGTGATATTCCGTGACAGAGGGGTGGTATGATGGGGATGTGGTGAGCAACAGTGATCTAGGGTTTCATTCATTGGGATCAGAGTCTGATGAGGCATTCATGAACAGCCCGTCTGGAAGGAGGATTTGTTGTCCTCCTCTTGCCTTCCTCCTCATCCTCCTCCTCATCTTCCTCTTCCTCCTCTTCCTCTTTCTCCTGTCCCTTGTCTTTTTCCTGAGATGGTCCCGCAATCCCTGGTGGTAATGGTTACGCTCTCATGGTGGCCAAGTTGTGAAGCATGCAGCAGACCACCACAAAATCGGACAGCTGCTCCACCGAGTACTGGTTTACTCTCATAATCCATCTTCTCTCTCTCTATTATTTTTTTAGTTGTGTTTTGCTGGTTTCTAAACATTTCCCAATCCTCTGGCCGACCACTAACCTTCGCAACTTTGCATGCCTTTATTTTCAATTTGATACCATCCTTTATTTCCTTAGTTAGCCACGGATGGTTCATCCTTCTCATAGAGTCTTTCCTTCTCATTGGAATATATTTTTGCTGAGAATTATGAAATATCTCCTTAAGCCACTGCTTATCTACCGTCTTACCCTTTAATCTATTTTCCTTGACCACTTCAGCCAACTCTGCCTTCATACCTTTGTAATTGCCTTTATTTGGGTTCAGGACACTGGTTTGAGACCCAAATTTCTCACCCTCAAACTGAATTTGAATTTCTACCAAGCTATGATCAATTTCTCCTAGAGGATCCTTTACTATGAGATCATTAATTAATCCGGTCTCATTACAAATTACCAGATCTAAGATAGCCTGCTCCCTGGTTGGTTCCACAATGTATTGTTCTAAGAAACCATCCCGAATACACTCTATGAACCCATCCTCATGGCTACCTTGGCCAATTTGATTTGTCCAATCAATATGAAGATTAAAATCACCCATGATTATTGCAGTACCTTTCTTACAAGCCTCCATTATTTCTTGATTTATACTCTGTCCTACAGTGTAGCTGTTAGGGGGCCTATAGACAATTGCCACCAGTGACAGCTTTCCCTTATTATTTCTTAGCTCCACCCAAAATGATTCTACATTTTGATCTACTGAGCCAATATGATTTATCACTACTGCATTGATCTCATCCTTTTCCTTTCTGCCTATCCTTCCGAAATGTCAAATGCCCCTGAATATTCAGTTCCCAGCCTCGGTCACCTTGAAACCACGTACTGTAATGGTAATCAGATCATACCTGTTGTGTCCTTAGATGCTCTAACAATGACTCCACGAGGCAATGTGTTGTATTTGAACTGTAGTGACCTTAATCCTTTATTAGTTAACTCCAGAGTGAGGACCACACATGCTGGCTTGCCTTTTATACTAGGCCAGGCACACCTGTACAGGTAACCTACGAGTCTCCCACTGCTGTGCCCTCTGGTGGCACACCTTGATATAGTACCAACAGTGGCCATGTAAGATAAATGACATCACTCCCCCCTGAACCCTCAATGCAAATCACCTCTGCATTAACTATGCTCTGGGCTTAGCTCTATATGGGTTCTGTCAGGTGGACCTCTGATGGGCCGGCTCAACCTTGGGTGGGTAGTTGGTGCAGTAGCGTGTTTGTGGTTGCTGTGTGTGTGTGTGTGTGTGTTCCTGACCAGTCCATTCTCCCCCCCCCTCCCACGTTGGTGTGGTGGGGGCTCCTGGCATTCATCTACATACCAGTTCAGGTAGGTGGTTCCGTGGTGCAACAAGAGCGTTACAAGGACAAGCTAGTTCTGGAGTTGCTGGGTTGTGTCCCTGCAGTCTGGTGGCGGTTCAGTGCCCGGTGCTGGCAGTGGGAAGCCGGTTGGCTCGCGTAGCCTGCTCTCGGGGCTGTTAACATGGTCCCTAGCGTCAGGCAGGTTCACAGATGTCTGTGACCCAACCCCGTCCTTTCTTTATGCCCTGGGTCCCAGCTGCTCCCTGAGGAGCTGTCGTCTAGCAGTGCACAGGGAACCGCTGACTCGCTGGCCTGAGAGTCGCTTGGTTTGGTGCTTGTTTCCCCTGGGAAACAGTGGCGGGTGACCCTACATCTAGGGGTATGGCTTTAGTGCAGTCTGCTCCTTCAGGATCGTGACAGTCGGTGCCATCAATTGCCTGAGAGATGGAGCCAACCCAGGGCATGATATCACCACCGATGCCTTTGCCCTGCTGAGGTCGCTTGCCTCACAGCTCGTGTGTGTTGGCTGCTTGTGGCCACACTTTGTGGTGCCTGACTCTGGTCCCTGGAACGCAGGCTGCAGCATTGGGTAGCTTGCTGGACTTGTGTGCACCCGATGGGTGTCTGCCCGCTGCATTGGCTGCATGCAGTGGGAATCCTGCATCACACAGTTTTTTCTTGTTTATGATGGACACGCTAGGGGTCCGATCACTATCGCGTGACTTTCCCTCGCTGATTGCATATGCATAGCTCAAATCATCAATTACACATTGTACATAATCGCGTGACTTTTCCTCACTGGTTGCATGTATACAATTCTGATTATCAGTTATACATTTTACATGGTCAGTTAAACACTTTACATAGTCCATTACACTTTTAGTCTCTAACTTATAATTCTTGTTACATTGCTTAATTGTGTGGAACTGTCTCTTTAATTGTAGTGGGTTGCAGGCCTCCTTTAAGAGAGCCTTGCTTGCTTTAGGCCAATCTGCTTCTCCGTTTGGTGCCACGTGTTGCTCCATCAGCACTGCACCTCATGGTCTGGCCGCGGCCACCTTTATCTTCAGTGCATTTCCTCGTGGTGCGGACGCCATCTTTTCTTCATCCACGATGTCAATTGTGGTGATCCTCCTCTCCCCGGGTTCTGCTATTGGATCTGATTTTTTCCCTCCTGAGTCTTGCCACTGGAGCCTGGAAGGTGTGTTGGGGTCATCTCTGCTGGATCATCTCCACGCAGTCGTGCTGAGCTGTCTGTGTCTCGGGTGTCGTGCTGGTCAGCTCATCGGTGCTGGGTTCACCCTCAGGTGAGGGCTTGCTTTGCCTCGGAGCGCAGAGGGCTTCGATTGCTGGGGGGGTGAAATCTTCCCACTTCCACTGGATCTTCTCCATCCACCTTCTGCCGAGCAGTGTTGGTCCATCACCTGCAACAATCCACAGAAGTAACTTGTGCATCGCACCATCATGGAGTACCTTTACATTCACACTACCAATGACTGGGATGATTTCATTGGTGTCGGTGTGCAGCTTTGCCTGAACCGGGGCCAACTCGGGTCGTTCAACCGGATTGTCCCATAGCCTCTCAAAGGCTTCTTGATTCATCACTGACTGGCTTGCCCTCGTGTCCACTTCCATGAAGACTGGACTTCCCTCTATCTCGACTTCCATCTTCAGCGGGAGCACTCGTTGGTGCAGGTAAACATGCTATGTACTTCCCCGTGGGTCTGGGCTACCTCTCTGTCTAACAATTCATAATCCACGCTGGATTCATGGCCATCTGCGGACTCCTCACCGACACAGTGAGTCCTATTTCTCTTACACATTCGCTGGAGGTGGCCATTAGTGCCGCAGCCTTTGCAAATATAGGTTTTAAAACTGCACTGGTGAGCCCTGTGATTCCTTCCGCAACGCCAGCATGGTGCTACTCAATTAGTCCCCGTTGGCAGACTCTGAGTTAAGGGACTCGGGGGCCTGTTCTCTCTTCCCTGAGAGGATTCGCGCTCTACAGTCCAGCTCCTGAACGGCACCACTCTGTGCACAGTACTTGCCGTGTTTGAGTCCTGAGGGTGAGACATCTGCCTAGAGCTGCAGGTCGAGGTCATGAATGACTGGCTCACAGAGATGGCCTTCTGCAGGGTGTCTGTGGTATCCGCAGACAGTAGCTTGTGAAGAAGGCCCTCATGGCCAATGCCAATGACAAAAATGTCCCGCAGCGCTTCGTTAAGATGGGTGCCGAACTCGCACAGTGCCGCCAACCACCTGAGGTCTGCGGCGTGCTTCGCGATTTCCTGGCCTTCGGGCCATCGGTGGGTAAAGAACCGGTGTCTGGCTGTGAGGATGCTCTCCTTGGGCTTGAGTTGCTCCTGGATCAGGGTTACGTGCTCCTTGTACGACTTGGTCGTTGTCTTCGCTGGTGCCAGCAAGTCCCTGACAAGGCCAAAGACGCTGGGCCCACAACTGGTTAGCAGGATAGCGTGACACTTATCAGCCAGTGCGGCCGGGTCGTCTCCTGCCAGGTCGTTTGCTGTGACGAAATGTTCTAGCCTCTCCACAAAGGCATCCCAATCATCACCATCGGCGAACTACTGCAACGTACCAAGGGTAGCCATTTCCACGTGAAAGTTTGTATTCTCGTCGCCAGTTGTTGTGTCCTTAGATGCTCTAACAATGACTCCATGAAGTAGTGTATTGTACTTGAACTGTTGTGACCTTAGTCTGTTATTAGTTAACTCCAGAGTGAGGATCACACCTGGTGGCCTGCCTTTTATACTAGGCCAGGCACACCTGTACAGGTAACCTACGAGTCTCCCACTACTGTGCCCTTTGATGGTACACCTTGATATTGTACCAACAGTGGCCATGTAAGATACATGATAATATCCATTTATTTCTATTTGTGCCGTCAACTCATCAATCTCGTTAGGAATGCTGCATGCATTCAGATAAAGAGCTTTTAAATGTGGTTTTTTTACCATTTTTGAATCCACCCAGTTCCCCTTCACACCTGCTGTCACCTGATGCAGTACCATCTGCATTTCACCAGTTATCAAGCAGTGGATTTAAATTGCATCCGCCCACCCCTTGGACAAAGCGTTGATTCCTACCTCTACGAACCGCTGGGTTTTGATACCCATTTTTTTTTACCTCAAAAATCATTACAAAGTCTTTTAGAAAATTAAAAGCTTATTTAAAGGCTATGAACATCTTTATCCCCATATATGGACACTCACCTTTCATTTTACAGTGCATTTCTTGTAAACAGCCTTTGAAGGTTTTTTGCACACAATTTCCCAGGCCTTATCTCCCCCTGGTGTTGCCAACCCACAGAATTGCCCTGGAGTCTCCAGGAATTATCGTCTACTCTCCAGGACACTGCCTGGAGCAATCCAGGAGAAAAATCATAGGGGCAATAAAAAATTGTTTTTTTAATTGTGTTTTAAAATTAACTTCTTTGAACACTTTTGTTTACTAGTGATAAAAATATTGGACATGGGACAAATACTGTTTGACTGTCAAGAATCATCCAATCAGGTAATGAAAAGTCTATTCACTTTCTGATTGGCGTAGGAAGGTGGTGCACTGCGAAGATGGATATGTCAGGAGACCAAATGGCGAGAGTATGGGGGCGGGTCAGTTGGAGGCATATAATGAAACCTCCAGAAATATGTCCAACCGGAATTGGCAACCCTAATCCCTCCTCACCCCCACCAATAATATTCGAAAGCCAGGTCCACTACAGGCCAGACGCTTGATCACATTATATAAATGAAGCTGAACTCACAGAATGAAGGTAGGATCAACACAGTAAAAGTGGGGCGTTGGCACACCATCATTATTATCATCATAGGCAGTCCCTCTAAAAGTGAGTTCTTAGGTGACTGAACAGTCCAATACGGGAATTTGCCTCTGTCACAGGTGGGACAGACAGTCGTTGAGGGAAGGGGTGGGTGGGACTGGTTTGCCGCATGCTCTTTCCGCAGCCTGCGCTTGCTTTCTGCATGCTCTCGGCGATGAGACTCGAGGTGCTCAGCGCCCTCCCGGATGCTCTTCCTTCACTTAGGGAGGTCTTTGGCCAGAGACTCCCAGGTATCAGTGGGGATGTTGCATTTTATCAAGGAGGCTTTGAGGGTGTCCTTGAAATGCTTCCTCTGCCCACCAGGGACTCGCTTGCCGTGTAGGAGTTCTGAGTAGAGCACTTGATTTGGGATTCTTGTGTCAAGCATTTAAACAATGTGGCCTGCCCATCAGAGCTGGTCGAATGTGGTCAGTGCTTCGATGCTGGGGATATTGGCCTGATTGAGAACACTGACGTTGGTGCATCTGTCCTCCCAGGGAATTTGCAGGATCTTGCGGAGACATCGTTGGTGGTATTTCTCCAGCGACTTGAGGTGTCTACTGTACATGGTCCATGTATCTGAGCCATACAGGAGGGCGGGTATTACTACGGCCCTGTAGACCATGAGCTTGGTGCCAGATTTGAGGGCCTGGTCTTCAAACACTCTTTTCCTCAGGTGGCCAAAGGCTGCACTGGCACACATCACCCAACTAATGTCTGATTGAAGGCCCGGTCATAAATCCAACACTATAGTGGCATTCCTGCATATATTCTAATGCAAAAAGGGCAATTGTTAACTGTGGGCTACGCAATGTAAAAAGCACAGTACTGAAACATTTAAGAATCTGGCTGCTCACAGGGAGCCTTATGTACTCATGGGAAGGGAAACAGTATTTTAGGAAACCTGAACTGCAACTGTAAAGTCATGCATTGGCTGTCAGTTTTGAGTCTGTGCTTGAATCCAAATACTGAATCAGAGTGTGGTCAAATACACAAGATCTCCTCACGCTCAAGGATAATTAATTGAGAATGCAAAAAATCTACATTTTTACTTAAAAAGGATTAATTCCAGCTTGGAGAAGTACGGTGGCCAGAAAGGCCATGTGTGATTTTCAATCACTTCGTTTTGTTGATATTTCATAATGCAATTATGTTTTCAATATAAATTACATCATAGTATTGAATGTTTACAAAATATTTGAAAAAGATTTTCATGCTTCTTTTGTGGGCAACTAAATCCCTTTCAGATTAGAACAGCGTTGACCAATACATTAGCTACTAGCCACATGTGGCTAATTTGAAACATAGATACGACCAAGTAGTAAATACAAATGAGTAATAGACATCGTCCTTGGGCATGTGCGCTATTTACTCATATTTGCACAGTTTATGCATGTGTACTTTGAACTTTTTGTGCGTTTGTTCATAAAATAGTAAGATGAATAGCAGAGTTTGCAAATGTTTTTTAATCATTGCGAGTGCTTTACATCCTTCGTTACTGAATGGTGGTAGATGTTTGTTAAGTAAATATACACGTGAAGTACATTTACCTGTATTGTGTGAATAGATGCAAGGCGTTTTCAACTAAAATTAATGCAAGTAGCCAAAATGGTGTTGCCATAGCTACACCAGTGGCTCGTCCTCAATTTCTATTAGAGAACACTGGTTCAGAACATTGGCTTTTTGAGCAATCTCAGAAATGATTTTTTATAATTAAATGAGTTAAAATTCAACATTATTCTTTTTTCATACCTGTTTTCAGTTTTATAAAATTACCTGTTGTTTATCACATTGAAATGAAAATAAGCACAACAAATTTTCTGGTGTCTATTGTACCTGCATGAATATGATTAATAATTTCGACTTTATATTCGTTTATTTATGACTGCACTCTCTAAAGGAAGTTCTGGTACGTATTCAATAAAGTTTTTTGTGCAGGAATTATGGTTAGTAATTTAAGCAGATTATTTTATTGTGGGTATTGAAATCCATATATCCTGCTTAATCATTCTAGAACTTTGAATCAGAATTGTTTCTTAATATGTTTATCGACATCCACACAATCCAATACTCAAACATTAATCCACACTACCCCCAAAGACTACACATATACTGTCACTTCCAAGATTTTATAATATTTGCATTGAATACATGGACCAAGAAGTTCTACTTTGGCTGTAATCGGCAACCCAGGCATAAATTGTGCTCAAAATTGCGCTAGTTTTGCAAAGTGATTTTTTTTTTGCTCAAGTTTCCACTCAAACGCATTTGCATATCACCGAATGTAAAATCTTCCATGAACCAGTACAATTGGGCAGCATATTAACATGTAATGAAAAAAAATTGCATTAAAATATTCCTTGATATATTTAAGAGTGGTAACCTGGTGCAGTTTTATTAATACAGTTGCAAATGGGTTTATCAGCAAAAATAAGCTTTAATAATCAGAGTGTCCAGTCCACCATCTGTGAGTAATCCAATTTGAAATAACTGAAATTAACTTTAAATAAAACTATACTGAAACATTTACTAGTTTTATTAACGTACAATAGTCAGTTTCTTAGTAAATTAAAAAAATATATATAAAGGCTTTAAAAAGTGCTTATTACTGCCCTTTCACCTTAAAAAAAAGCTTAATTTTAAGAGGCTCTTCGAAGGCCCACAAACGGACGCAATAAGCGGATACTTGCCATGATGATTAATTCAGTTTGAAGGGCGTGGCCAGTTTTGTGGGTGGAGATGCTTCCAGCAAGCTGTTTTTTAAACTAGTACAAAAGATTGCGGGAACTCAATTAGCGCTGGACGTAATTTGCGCTTAAAATTCCTTGACCTTTTGCACTAGTTTGGCTAATTTGGGGTGAGTTGCATGAGCAGAAACTCCAGGACGATATGTTCTTAAAGAAAATAAAACAGCCTGTTAAGTCTAGCTGTCATTAAAAACCATGTAATCTATTTTGGTTTTGAGTAGAATGGAGAAAAGGAATTTCCACTCAAGATTGCTTGTATAGACTTAAGTGACTTTATAGATTTATTTTTGTACTTTTCCCATTGATATTCACCTCACGAGTAAACTAGAAGCCATTTAGTTGCAACATACCCCAATAATTTAAGATGTCCTTGGATCTTTAATAACGCCTGTTCAATAAAGTTTTAATGCTCAGTAAGAAAAAGTTTATTTTATGTTAAGGATAAGAGATTGTAGCTCATGGTGTCACATTGAGGTGTGCTCGCCTGAGAATCTGCTGATCACACTCAGCACAATCCTGCTTATGCATTTTTATGAGCTTGTCTGCTTTTAAATGTGGAAACTTACCTTTACACTACTAAAAGTGAAAAAGGATAGCTCACAAGGTAAATGCACTGAAGTGTAGTACTGAGTCAGAAAGCTCCTATGTTCAAAATGTTTAATGTTTTGTGTTGAGAGAGAATATTTTAATTGTGGCAATAGCTTCCCATCAATATGTGCTGCAATTGGTCTCCTTATTCATAAAATAAGCAGTCAATATTCTTGCTCCTGGTTGCTATCTAGTTATCATTGCTGGAAAGTGGCCTTGGGTGGCAATTATATTCAGATCCAGCTGTGGACAACTAGTTTGGCAACTCTGCTGGGTGACGAACAACATTCATATAGTGCTGTTAATGTAGAAATGCATTCCAAGGCACTTCACAGAGGCATGAGGGTGAAGATGGACACTGAGCCAAAGGAGAAATTAAAATGGTGAGTTTTAAGAAGGGTCTTAGAAGGAGAGGGAGGTGGAGAGTCAGAGGGATTTAGGGAGGGAATTCCAGAGCGTGGGGCCTGGGTGGCTGAAGGTACAGGCACCAATTGTGGGACAAAGGGAGGGAGGATGCTCAAGAGGCCAGAGTCAGAGTAACAGAGATTTCAGGGGGGAGTTCTAGCACAGGAGAAGGTTACATAAACAGGGACAAACACAAGAATGAGAATTTTAAATTTGAGGAGTTGGAAGACCAAAGGTCAACGAGGGGAAGGGTGATTGGTAAGCAGGGTTTGGGTTTGCCGAGGATATGGACAGCAGAGTTTTGAATGTGTTGAAGTTTATGGAAGGTGGAAGATGGCAACCCAAAGACACAATATGGGTTTCAGTAGCAGCTGGACTGAGGTATTGGAAGAGGCAGGCAATGTTACAGAAATAGAAAAATGGGGTCAGAATCTCAGTTTGGGATTAAACTATTTGATTCAGGCTGAGATGTGGCTCGGGAAGCAGATGGGGCCAATGGCGAGGTGGCAGAGTTTGTGGCAGGGGCTGAAGGTGGTAGTTTTGGACTTCACGGACCTGAGCTTTTAACCTCTTTTTACACTTCATTCTCTCGACTTTTCTCTCTTTCCCTCAATGGTCGATATATAACGTGTTGTAAAATTGTTGTGAAGCACCTTGGGTCGTTTACTATGTTAAAGGCGCTATATAAATAAAAGTTATTATTATTATTCACAGTATTTAGCTGGAGGAAATTACGGCTCATTAAAAACTGGATGTCAGATGCTGTAATTTTCTCGCTTCTTGTGCACTATCGGGCCTGTGGCTTTTTCTTGAAGCTCACCTATGTAATCAGAAGAGGAACATGTTAGAATGCTGACTGACATACGCCCCTTCAACCAGAGGTCAACATAACTAATAATTGTGTGGTTGGCTCTGTGTTGGAGTAAATAGGACTGAGTACGTTAGTGAAAGTAGAATAATAAGAAAAGGATTATAAAATGATCATCCTTGTATTTAAATTCCTTCATGTCCTTGCGCTCCCTAGCTCTGTAACTTCCTTTGGCCCTCCAGCCAACCCTGATCTCTCAATCTTCAGACTCTGCCTCCTTTCACCCACTATTGATGGCCATGCTTTCAGTCACCTAGGCCCTACATTTTGGAGTTCCCTCCCTAAACCCTCTATCCTTTCACCTCACTCTCCTCCTTTCCACCTCCCTGTCCTCTCATTTTCTTTGCTCCACTATTGGTGTCCATGCCTTCAGTTGCCTAGACCCTAAACTCTGGAACTCCCTCCCTAAACCTCTCTACCTCTCTCTCCTCCTTTAAGATGCTGCTTAATGCCTACCTCTTTGACCAAGCATTTGGTCACCAGTCCTAATATCTTCTTTATGTGTTGGTGTCAAATTTTGTTTGATAATGCTCCTGTGAAACACCTTGGGATGTTTTACTACATTAAAGGTGCTGTATAAATGCAAGTTGTTTTTATTGTTACGACCATCATAAAAAAACACGCGTCTGATCATGCAACCTATTTTTTTCTCTTTGGTGTGATGTCCATTTTCCGACATATCTATGGAGCACCTTAGGACATTTTTCTATGTTAAAGATGCTATATAAATGCAAGTTGCTGTTGTACCAGCTTTGAGCTACAGGAAAGCCTCCATTGTCACTCTGGCTCACTCCCTCTATGTCTTCAGACCCCAGGATATCAACCTGTGCCCAGTCCTACCACTTCAGCACAGGATCAGAATAGCAGCCATATTGTATTTATGCATGATCTATGTGTTACCTAATTAATGAAGATTAATATTTATCAGTTATACAGAGGTACACTTCAATTAGATTGGTGCCAATAGTGACTGTCTATAAAATGAATGTCAGAAGGGTGAGATCTCAGACCAGCATTACAAAATGAAAATTACAAGTTTAGTCCAGGCTGAACTCGACAATCCAATCAGGGAATTAGATGCAAAATTAACCTAAGATTAAAATTCAAAAATAAAATGCTGCCAATTACTGTTGATGATATCTTATTTTCGCAAAACTTTTAACCTGCTGAAAATAAACAGAGTAGCACCTCCATTAAAATCATAAAATATTATCATACAAATTCATTGTATCCATCGACTAACCTTGCCAAGAATAATTTCTAGGCTCAAATATAATTAGCATAATTATAACCCTGCGATCTGTTTCTGTGCTGTATATTCTATGTAATTCTATGTAATGCAACACATACAATGATGTACAGCTTGTTCTTAGGTAGCAACCGTCACTTGACTGCTGGACTCTCATGATTAATGCCTAGGTGTGTATTGAAGAGTTCCTCACTGGTGGAGTTGGTTTCTCATTAGCTAGAGCCAAAGTCAAATGGGTGAGTTAACCAGCACCAATTAATCTTCATGCTAGATTAACTCTACAATGATGTTGATCTAAATTAGGATTAAAAGATTACCACTAACATTTTGCCTGATAGCTCAAATAGGCTTCACAATCAACCAAGCCCATGACAGACACACATAACTGTCACTGATTTAGTGATACCATCATTACCTGTCAGTGTTCAAGCTATTTGCTCTATTGTCCCACTCTAACCCCTGCAAACTTTATGGCTATACGTCATTCAGTCTCTAGCCTTCCACTTCATTTATTTCCAAGTAAAACTAATTGCATCAAACACAACAGTCTTGTTTTATGAGTCTGTGTCACACTTGTCCCATAACCTTCAATAAACCTTGAATTAGTGCTCTCATTAAACTTAACTGCCCGATGTCATCAGAAAACTTGTACTGTCTATTTTGCATGAAATAAGATCAAGGGTGATAAATTTATTTTAGAATAATTACTTTAGATAATCTCATTGGGAGCTCTTCTAAAACTGCAGTTGTATCTGTCGAAGCTATGTTTAGAGTGCAAGTTAATGGTTATTCCAAATCAGAGCTGCCACCTCTTGGCAGTTTCCCCATCCAATTCTTCCAGGGTTTCACAAGGTAGATGCAGGGAGGATGTTTCCTCTGGCTGGGGAGTCTAGAACCAGGGGTCACAATCTCAGAATAAGGGAGTCAGCCATTTAGGACTGAGATAAGGAGAAATTTCTTCACTCAGAGGATGGTGAATCTTTGGAATTCTCTACCTCAGCCTTCTGGGATAGAGAATTCCAAAGATTAATTAAGTATATTCAAGACGGAGATCGATAGATTTTTGGATATTAAGGGAATCAAGGGATATGGGGATAGTGTAGGAAAGTGGAGTTGAGGTAGAAGATCAGCATGATCTTATTGAATGGTATAGCAGGCTCCAGGGACCGAATGGCCTATTCCTGCTTCTAATTCTTATGTTCTTAAGTTTTTTTACCACAATGATTTAAATACAGGGCTATCCCTAGTTGATCCAAGAAGGTAGTGTTGGGCCTTCTCCTTGAACTACTGCTATTGGTTCGGTACAACTGTGCAGCTTGCTAGGCCACTTCAGAGGGCAGTTAAGAGTCAACCACATTGGTGTGGGACATGAAGTCACACATAGGTCAGGTAAGGACAGCAAGTTTCCTTCCCTAAAGAGCATTAGTGAACCAGTTGATTTTTTACAACAATCCGACAGTCACTTTTACTGATACCAGCTTTATATTTCCAGATTCTTTTGAACTGAATTCAAATTCTCAATCTGCCATGATGGGATTTGAGCTCACGATCTCTGGATTATTAGTTACTTAGGAAAGAAAATGAAGCAGAAGGCTAGAAAATTTACAGCATTCAGCCATAAACCGTGCAGGGGGTTAAAGTGGCACAAAAGAATAATAGCTGCAACACAGATTTGAAACAAAATCAATGGAAATGAAAATTGGGCAGTTTCTATAATGAACAGTCATCTACAACTGTCAGTTTTACACCTGGTGGCAAGTTGAAAATCTAGCCCTGGGTGGGTAACAGTTTTGGTTTTTGGCTAGAACGGACTTTTGTTTTCAGCTGTTTAAAAAAATAACTTCACTGAATTAAACACAAGAAATGTAACTTTACCCCTCTCAGAGCAGTTGAGAGTGTTAGAAAGATGTTGAAAATTAACATTTGACATTAACTTCTTATTTTATTTTCTTATATTTGGCTATGTAAATAGTTCAATCATGTGTAGATCCCTGGAGTGAAAGCCAGGAATAACTAGAGAATTGTTAGGATTGATACTTATCATCTGTACGAGTGTTGTAGTGAACTGACCCATTTAATACTAATGCTGAAACTGTTGCACATCTTCATCGGTACTATTTTGAAAAGAAAGTGAGCATTGGTGTCTGTGATGGGAGCACAGTAGGTTTCTTCTGGATGGATGAATTAGGATTAGAAAATGGCTTTCTTCACCATATCTATCTTGTGATTAGTTAGTTGTCATTTTTAACAAGTGCCACTTTGCAGGTATACGCTCCAGTAATGTGGTGATATTATAACAGAACAGCAGCATGTTTTAGGAGAAGGCTTCACACCAAGGGAACGTGAGCTTGAGTCCCCATCTCATCTGAACCTTGAACTCACCTGCTCTCATTGGTTAAATTTTGACACATGTCCAGATGGGCGAAGCGAAGGCTGGCGTGGAAAAGAGACACACTTTCTTGACTAAAGAAGTAAGTACAGTTACTAGATGCATCAGTGAGGAAGAAAGAGGAAAAAAGGGAATGCAGGTCAACAGAAAATCAGCACTTGGATAAAATTGGAGTGTTTTATTTTCTAGCAGGATAAAGGCAGCTGCCACTGTTAGAATTGTTGATTGCGCAAAAAAATGCAGATGGGAAAACATGAGGGATAAACATTAAAGTAATGATGATGAAATAACACCAGGAATTGTTTCAATGACTGATCATCAACATGGCTGATGGTCACTGATAAGCTGAAAATAATGATACCTGCATGGAATATAGAATCATAGCACTCGAGAAGCCATTCCAGTGCTGATCATCAGCATTGACTCGGCTGTTGCCTTCATTGTGTTGAACATTGCTGCATCTGCTTCCCGTCAATCTGCTTTTCAGTTTCAGACCAGTCCATGCATTTAGCATCAATCAATCCACAATCTCTGGATACTTCTGCTCACCCAGAAGCTGGGCTCTTAAAAAATTAGGCAAAATAGTTGTAGAAAATCAAAAAAGGCAGGATATACTTTTTTGCTTCTGCACATTTTGGATAAAGGTCCAAAAGAGGGGTTGCAAATTCTTTTTCCCACTCAATTTTCTTTCCTTCTGCTTTCCTGAAGTCACTAGCTCATCTAGGGTTTTGCTACCATGGGCACCAGCAGCCCTTTGGCACTGCGGTCATTCTTTACAAGTGGACCAATAGACAGTGAATGTCAATCAGCTTTTCAACTCTGAAGTGTATTACAGCCAAATCTAATCCGGTTCTCACCCCATGTCCATAAACCTTCAATTTTCATCAAGGGCTACTGGATAACAATTAGGAGTGGAATTCTTTGCTGATTTGTCCTTTCCTAATCCAGAGGTACTGAGGCAATTTGTAGTACAGTATCCTGAGCCAGTTAGCTCAGCTTAGGCTGGGAATCAAAACTTGAGAGCTACTGCATATTTTAATAGAATCTGAAACAGTTATACTAGTGAAGTTATGTGAGGCTATTTTATATATATATATATAAAAAGCCAGGAATCATTACTTATCAACTGTTCCCGTCTTTCAAGCATCACATTTCCTTTGAGGCAACAAACTGCGCACTGCATGAAATGATCCAAAAAGAGTGTCCCTGCCTGTGCTATTTACCACTTTAATTTGTTTTCACAAATGCAAACAATTTGCTTCTTGGTAAACAATCCCTGAATGGTCCAGTCCTTAGTTGTCAAAGCAGAGGCCTTGCTAAGTAAAGGCAGGCTGACAGGCCATTTGTGTCCTGTCACTGCTGCTTGACATCCAGTTGTCTGTTGTCTGAAATCTGCATTCTGCCAATTGAGAAGAAATGCACAAACCTTTGTCCGTATTTTTATTCTATGATGTTCCATTGAATATATATAGTTTAGAATAATATCTACAATACAATGGTATGTTAAAAATAATAAATGAAACATATTCAGTTCGTCCTGACATTATTGCAATATAGTCAGATATTTTGGTTTTATTACAAGATAAGGCAAATCATATTGTAGTTAAACAGCGGAAGCTATTTTGTTGATAGATTCCAAAACATGATAGTTTTTGTACTTTTATTATTGGTTTTGTATTTGCAATATACAAGGACTCCGTTTTACCCAGATTTCAGTTTCTTCAACCTCTACTGTACAACAGTTCTCCTTTCTTTGCAGATAGGTGGTATGCTGCCTCTTGCACAATGACTGATGTATATTGGCACTAGGAAAGCATTGTACATAAAATGCATCAACCTTCCAATATGCAAAGAGTTCCTTAATCACATATAATCCTGACAATAGCAAGCTAAACAAATTTCCCACATATCATTGGTAGGGTAGAACACTGAAGTTGTAATTTCCCAGTATGCACTAAACAGTGTTCTGAGCTACCCTGCAAATGTAGACCAAGCCAATTGTATTGTGTTTTATTAATGTAAAGTGAAAGATTAATGATGTCTTCCTTTTCTCTAATACAAGAAATTTCAGGGCTTGGCTTATTTTATGAAATTGTTACCAGCTTGGAGTATCGTCCACTGGGACCACAAAACAAAAAATGATGGGAGTATGCCCACAATTTCCCCAGATGCACTCCCTGTGAGTGATGCTCCCCATTGCGAGAGCATATTTGTAACATCATCTCTTTAATCTAAAACTGGAACACTCGATTGTGTTAAGACTATAGCTTAGAAATGACAGTGATTTTAGCATACAGACACGTAATGCATTAGTGTGATGTGATCTCTTCATTGTTTTAACGGAGGCATTAGAGTTGTTTGTGCAGAAGCAATGAACAATATCGGAGAGCAGCACAAAGAAACCATGGACGAGGGAGGTGAAAAGTCAGTCATCATTTCTCTCCTGTTTGGTTTCCTGTAGCCTTAATGGAGCAGCTTGAGTGTATGAATGTCAAGTAGCACATGTAAATGAAAATCTAACTGCATTTAACAAACCATCTTATTTTTAGGATGTTAATTTTGATGTCTTACTAAAATTAAAGGAAGGAGAATATATAATTTGATATGATATCCATACAACAGAAAATGTCATTTGCTTAATTGAAAAAGGTGAACAAGATAGAATGGCAATTAAAAAAAAAATCAAAATTTCCAAGTGAATTAATTACACTTCTGCTAAGAAGAGGGGATTAGTCACTTCAGCTATGAGGAGAGAAGAAAGAAGCTTGGGATGTTTACACTGGAGGAAAGAAGGCCTGGGAGGAACATATTGGCTCGGATTTTGCAGTCGGTGACGAAACTAAGGATTACGCTGCCGGCATCCAAAACGAGTGCGCACTTACCTGCTGGGAACCCTCCTCAGTGAAGTTGCTGTCAGATGTTGTGGAGTAAAGGGCAGTATAGTGGCCCACGGATCCCAGGGGCGCATCATGTACATAAGCGTACCTGGGATCACGTGGGTCGGTGCTCCAACCAGCGTATGGATGTTGTATGGATATCATATCAAATTATGTATTCTCCTTCCTTTAATTTTAGTAAGACATCAAAATTAACATCCTAAAAATAAAATGGTTTGTTAAATGCAGTTAGATTTTCATTTACATGTGCTACTTGACATTCATACACTCAAGCTGCTCCATTAAGGCTACAGGAAACCAAACAAGAGAGAAATGATGACTGACTTTTCACCTCCCTCGTCAATGGTTTCTTTGTGCTGCTCTCTGATGTTGTTCATTGCTTTTGCACAAATAATGCTAATGCCTCCATTAAAACAATGGAGAGATAACATCACATTATGCATTAAGTGGTTGTATGCTAAAATCACTGTCATTTCTAAGCTATAGTCTTATTACAATAGAAGTTTGCTCATTAATATTAACATAGGTCATAGGGCTATTCTCCATTTAAACTTCAGTACTTCAAAAATATATTTACATTTGTGATTTGAGGGTCTGGTTGTGTACAGAATGCATTGTTTTTTAAGTCATTTACATTTTCATTTTGTCCTCCCAGCAAAATTACATTTTAGAAACCTATTGGAAGGCATTTCTTTACTTTTCAAGGACAATAAATACTTTCAGTGGACAATAAATGTAACTGTAATAATCCTATGCTTCATATGTAAATGCTTCCAGTTCCCACCTCAGAATCTCAAAGATAGCAGCCTCATTCAGAGCACCACCCGCCGGACGTTAAGGTTGAAAGACTGGCTTGTGGTTTAAGCTTTTAATATTAAATATAAACTTGGATTTGTCAGGAGGTATCCCCTTACGCTGTGCAAACAGGCCCTGTGGCTGTTTGCCCCATTGATATTTAAGTCTAAAGGGGTATGGATAAACTGAATTCTAATAATTTGTTTGACACAACTATGAACTCTGTCACAAACTCAAGCACAGATTAGGGAAAATAAATAGTTTAATTTTAGTTTTTTGACACCGAGTGTGGTGAATGTGTGGGACAGACAGGCCAGGGAGACAGTGAAGGTAGATAGTGTAAGCTTGTTCAAGAGGAAGCTGGATAGGTTTTTTTTAAAACAAAGTGTTTGACAGGTATAAGAGATAGACTATAACATGTTTTGATTTACTTTGGGACAGCCAGATGGACTGTAATGGTCTTTTCAATACCTGAAAATTCCTATGTCACTGCATATTTATACATCCCTTTTCAATATAAGCTGGAACCAAACATTTTACAACTTAAGAATTGTTTTGTTAAATACAACACAAGCTTTAATTTTGACTTTTTTGTGGGTTCATTCAAGTGTCTAACACACACACAAAACCATAACCATTCTTAAAAGTCTCCAAACCAAAATGATGAGAAATCCACAGAAGCCGAGTTTTAATATGGAGCACATTCTCACTCCCTAGAGGGCACCTAGGCATGAGCCAAGGCTTAAAAAGACCTTGGTTATGCACAGGGGTTATTACTGCTGGAATTTAACCAGGAACACTCTGCAATTTACCAGTACACAGCACTTCCTGGTGCTAGTCCAGTTAAGACCATCCTATCCATTATACCATTCGCTGTCAAGGTTATCTAGAGACAAGTAGGAAGAATCTTCCAGTGGTATCCCAGAGTACTTAAGGAAGTGGCCCTAGAAATAGTGGATGCATTTGTGGTCACTTTCCAACATTCTATAGAGTCTGGATCAGTTGCTATGGATTAGAGGGTAGCTAATATAACTCCACTTTTTAAAAAAGGAAGAGAGAAAACAGGGAATTATAGACCAGTTAGCCTGACATCAGTAGTGGGGAAAATGTTGCAATCAATTATTAAAGATGTAATAGCAGCGCATTTGGAAAGCAGTCCAAGTTAGCATGGATTTATGAAAGGGAAATCATGCTTGACAAATCTTCTAGAATTTTTTGAGGATGTAACTTGTAGAGTGGACAAGGGAGAACCAGTGGGTGTGGTGCATTTGGACTTTCAAAAGGATTTTGACAAGGTCCCACACAAGAGATTATTGTGCAAAATGAAAGCACATGGTATTGGGGGTAATGTATTGGATGTAGATAGAGAACTGGTTGGCAGACAGGAAGCAAAGAGTAGGAATAAACAGGTCCTTTTCAGAATGGCAGGCAGTGACTAGTGGGGTACCGCAAGGTTCCGTGCTGGGACCCCAGTTATTTACAATATACATTAATGATTTAGACGAAGGAATTAAATGTAATATCTCCAAGTTTGCAGATGACACTAAGCTGGGTGGCAGTGTCAACTGTGAGAAGGATGCTAAGAGGCTGCAGGGTGACTTGGTCAGGTTAGGTGAGTGGGCAAATGCATGGCAGATGCAGTATAATGTAGATAAATGTGAGGTTATCCACTTTGGTGGCAAAAACAGGAAGGCAGAATGTTATCTGAATGGTGACAGATAAGGAAAAGGGGAGGTGCAACGAGACCTGGGTGTCATGGTACATCAATCATTGAAAGTGGGCATGCACGTACAACAGGCAGTGAAGAAGGCAAATGGCATGTTGGCCTTCATAGCGCGAGGAATTGAGTATAGGAGCAGGGAGGTCTTACTGCAGTTGTACAGGGCCTTGGTGAGGCCACACCTTGAATATTGTGTACAGTTTTGATCTCCTAATCTGAGGAAGGACATTCTTGCTATTGAGGGAGTGCAGCGAAGGTTCACCAGACTGATTACTGGGATTGCAGGACTGATATATGAAGAAAGACTGGATTGACTAGGCATATTCACTGGAATTTAGAAGAATGAGAGGGGATCTTATAGAAACATATAAAATTCTGACAGGTTAGATGCAGGAAGAATGTTCCCGAGTTGGGGAAGTCCAGAACCAGGGGTCACAGTCTAAGGATAAGGGGTAAGCCATTTTGGACCGAGATGAGGAGAAACGTCTTCACTCAGAGAATTGTGAACCTGTGGAATTCTCTACCACAGAAAGTTGTTGAGGCCAGTCCGTTCGATATATTCAAAAGGGAGTTAGATGTTGCCCTTACGGCTAAAGGGATCAAGCGGTATGGAGAGAAAACAGGAATGGGGTACTGAAGTTGCATGATCAGCCATGATCATATTGAATGGTGTTGCAGGCTCAAAGAACTGAATGGCCTACTCCTGCCCCTATTTTCTGTGTTTCTATGTTTCAATGGTTAGCCCTCCAAGTTTCATTAACAAGCCAGTCAGCATGTAAATCACCAAAAGGCATTTGATAAGGTGCCACATAAAGGTTGTTACACAAGATAAGGGCTCATGGGGTTGGGGTAATATATTAACATGGATGGAGGATTGGTTAACTGACAGAAAACAGAGAGTAGGGATAAATGGGTCATTTTCAGTTCACTAACTAGTGGGCTGCTGCAAGGATCAGTGTTTGGGCTTCAGCTATTTATAATGTATATAAGTGACTTAGATGAAGGGACCGAGTGTAATGGATCCAAATCTGCTGATGATACAAAGCTAGGTGGGACAGCAAGTTGTTAGGAGAACACAAAGAGTCTGCAAAGATATATAGGCAGGTTAGGTGATTGGGCAATAAGGTGGCAGATGGAGTATAATGTGGGGAAATGTGAGGTTATTCACTTTGGTAGGAGTGAGAAACTATTAAATGTTGGTGTTGAGAAAGAGTTAGGTGTCCATGTGCAGGCTGAGCTAGATATTCGGTATCGCCCCGATTGGGGCGTTAACGTTTGAGAAGTTGGAAGTTTAGCGCCAGGTGCTAAATTCAGTCTCAGCGCTCAAAGAAAGCAAGGGAGTGCTAAATCAGGCATAGGTGAGTGGCGTAGGTGAGTGGCGTTAGGCTCAAAGTGATAACGAATATGAGGTGTTGTGTAATCGGGAGTTAGCATTGGTGAAGGCACCTTCCCGCCATTAAAGGGGAGGGTCACTGGAGTTTGCATACCGCCCCCAATGATTCAGGGAGCGCAGAACAGCGATATGCTGTGGGATGAAATGCAAAGTACTTTGACGGCGCACAGACTCTGGGGACTAAGCAGCCTTTATTTGGCTGCAGATACTTTCTGCGCTCTCTGCCACTCATAACTGACCTTTGGAACGGAAGTTCCTTGACAGCTGGGGCGCATCCCTTTACGTAGTGCCCCGCCAGCTACCAGCCATCTCGTTCATGCCTCCACACCCTCGCGCTATTGGCGCGAGGCAGTAAGGCGAGGAGCGCTACTGAAGTTTGCAGATCGGGCACCCATCTGCATGGCAAAAGGTGCTAAGGCACCAGCTATTATCACTGGGGCTACAGGGCTGGCGAATTTACTATGCGGCATGGAATTTGCCCTGCTGCGGCGTTATTGCCTGAGCGCCCGGATAATGCCCCCGACAGGCACTAACTGGGGGCGCTAACCTGCTGAATTTCTCCCTCGGAGAGTTAGCATGCAGATAAAGCAAGCAATTAGGCAGGCAAATTACATGTTGGCCTTTATTGAAACGAGTTGGAGTACAAGAGTAAGGGGGGGTCGAGATTGCCCTCTGCCCCAAACGGAGTGCACCTTCCGATTTATTTGATGATTTACCGCCCCAATCGATGGGGTGCTGATTAGAGTGATTTTGGACACTTAAAAATTTAAAAATGAACGGGGCAGTATTTGGGGCGGATGTGACCTCTGTGGAGCATTGTAGGGGCGGGATCACTGATTGAGTCCTAACATTCAGCTGACTTGCATTGACTGAGAACAAGGCAGCTGCTGCCTCACAACTTGAGCCGCCTCGGGGAAATCCCCTCCGTGTCTTTCAGTTCTGCGCGGAGGGGTTTCCTGTACGGGCTGCTCCTGCACACTCTCAACTTTGCCATCCTCGTCTGCCGTCCGGACACGCCATGGCGTACCATCTTGCCGTCCGGAGGAGGCTGGGGTCCCCGATGGAGGGCACTCTATGCGGGAGTCCTCCCACTATTTATCGGGGACTTGGCCTGGAGGTTGGTGCATGGAGCAGTCCCGTGCAATAAATTTTTAAGTCGGTTCACGGGCTCCCAGGCCGCCTGCAATTTCTGCGGTCTGGAAGAGTCCGTGTTCCATGTTTTTATGGCGTGTGCGAGGTTGCAGCCCCTGTTTCATTATTTAAAGAGGCTGCTCCTCAATTTCTGGTTGCACTTCAGTCCCACACTCCTGATCTTTGGGCACCCTGTGTGGAGGGGAGCGAGTAGGTCCGAGGGCCTCCTCCTAGGACTGCTCCTGGGCACGGCCAAGGGTGCCATCAGCCGGTCCAGGCAGCGGGCGGTCGAGGGGGTTGTTCAGCCTGACTGCCTGCCTCTCTTCCGCGCGTACATCCGCGCCAGGGTGTCCTTGGAGATGGAGCACGCGGTGTCCACCGGTACGCTCGCGGCCTTCCGTGAGAGGTGGGCGCCGGCGGGACTGGAGTGCATCATCACGCCCGGCAACCAAATTTTAATTTGATTTTATGTTTTAAAGTTTAATTTGTTTTAATTGCTGGGGTTTTAGTGTCCCACTCCACTTTTATAGGGGGCACTTGTAAAATATTGAATTTTAATGCCCTGAAAAAAAACACAAGGCAGCTGCTCCCTGGCCTTCTTAAAGGGCAGGTTTTTCAGGTAGATACTGCTCATTGTGATCCCAACCACTGTTGTGTTTGCTATTTATAATATTGTAAAATGGCAAGTCAGGCAGGTTCCAGGAGGGCAAGTTGATTTTCAGATGGTGAATTTGACACGCTGGTGCAAGCTGTGGAGGGAAGGAGGTGCCTCCTATTTCCCGACTCTGGCAGGCCCACTCAACAGGTATTGAAAGATGCATGGGCAGAGAGGGCAAAACTAAAGAAGGGATGGTGCTGTTCTGGGGGTGGGGGGAGCAGGAGCCTGGGTGGCGGGGGGCAGACCCGGAAACAGCCCACTTAGAAATACCTAACAATGTTACAGAAAATGATGTTCTTCGTTTCTAGCATTTCATCCTGGAATTCCATCCTGAACTCCTGCAGTTGGAAAAAATTACATTAATTTAGCCACTGAACGTTTGATATGGAGGTTGGGAATTTTGTTTGCAAATCACCTTCCAAATGAATCTGCCATTCTGTGAGACCATACATCATTTAATTGATTCTCTAATGGTAATGGCATCAAAGAACTGGAGGTGGAAACTGAGATTAGAGAAAAAAAACATAAGATAATATAAAAATATTGAGAGGCATATGAAATCATTTGAATTCCTCAATTGGATTTCTGCCATGTAACTCACTCATTCCTCATGGTATCTTCTATTTGTGATTAATATATAGATTATGCATCCACTAAATAATGTGCGGGGAGATTTTGAGAATATATGGTGTATCATATTATATGATATACACATTTCACTTTCTAATGTCTGCAGTCCACTGTGCAATGTATGTTGTTAAGTATATCGTGCATCTGATTCCACTGTTTATGTATATGTCTACAGAATTTTAATTATATCCCTAATGGCTCCCTTATATTACCACTTAATCTTTCACACCGCAGTGTGGAAATGTCTTTTTAATTTTCCACACGAATGCCAAATATGTGCACTGCAGATAAATGAGAGAAGGAAAGAACACATGCAACCTGGAGAAAGTCAGTTTTAAATATAAAAAGAAATATCTCCTGGATTGCAGCTAAATGCTCCTTGAAGTATGAGAGGTGATAACTTAAAACAAAAGTTCAGAAAAACAAAACTCAGCCAATTAAATGTAGAATGCTGACAAATATGTTAGATATGTGTTAAATCACCAGCCCACTCTGGAAGAATTTACATCACTCATTCTGGCATGACATCAATCAGTCAAAATGTATAAAAGCAGTAATGTGACACACATAGATTCACATGGAGGATATTTTCTCAATCCCATTGTTGAAAATTGGCCAGTTAGTTCATGAATGACATGAGTGGATTATGGCCAGATCATAATATTAATCATAGTGCTACGAGTTATGATCTATCCTTATTTTTATTCTTTATTTTAATTAAACAATTCTACTGGTTCTATGAGTTAATGACAGGTAGATTTTTTTAAATGACATACAACATACAAGTTACAAATATTCAGTGTTGAAACAGAATCCCATATTACACTTTAATTGAACTATTATATTAACCGTTAAGACCGACTGTCAAAGGGTATTCCATCTGCTGTTAACTCAGCCTCTGACTATCCTCAAGACATAAAGGAACTCCTCAAAATTGTAGCCATTAAACCTTACACTAAATCCAGTATTAACTGAATCCTTCCCACCAACCAACCCTATAGCACCAGACTATAGTCCAGCTAAATGATGCACTTCCTTCATTAATTGTTTGCACAATCTTCACAGAAGATGCAGAAGGATCCCCAGCTCATACCTACATCATGAACATGGGGATAAACAAATCATTGATTGTAAGATAAACCCTTTTCTGTATTATCAGCTGCATAAGGAGTAACCAGGCATTATACATCACTTCTAGAAGTGATTCAATTAAATGCTTCCACCTATCAGAATTGTCCTCTTGCACAAAGGTCAAAGACCTGGCTTTCACAAACATGCCATTCATTTGCTCAACTTTCACATTATAACATTTCCACGATAATTTGCAACCCTCTTTACTCAGTTCACAAATCTTCCAGCTTTTTCTGCTTTTACTTTAGATTTTCAATATTTGCATAAGTTTCAAGGAGTTCATTTTTGTAACTTTATGACCCAGAGTCTTATCAATGAGTGCTTTCATGTGCAAATATTTTTTAAATGATTTACCCAAGGCCCATCCCTCTGCTGATATAAGATTCCTGTTGGGATGCAAATGTTCAATATTAAACATGCCCCTTTCTCTCCCCAAGAGAGCCAAAGTACAGCTTTGTACAGTATTGTGAATAAAGCTGGGTTCTGGATCGACTCAGCTGGGCGAGAACCTTTATGTATTTAATACGTCTAATAAGAATAACAGGAGAAGACTGTAAATATTAAAATCTGAAGCAAATGCAGAAAATGCTGGCAATGTACAACAGGTTATCAACATCTGAAAAAGGAAAATTTTAATATTTCCGATGGAGACTCAACAGAGGTCGTCAGAGCTATATACTTCCTGCATCTTCTAAACATGCAAGTTTTCAGCTATTTGTAAATGTGAGTATTTTTTTTCTGCGGCATTAAGAAATCAGCTTAAATTGCTTTGTGGTGTCACTCTGTGTGGAAATATGATTTGTAATTTCCCACGGGTATTTTTCCCAAAAAAGCAAAGGCTAGAATTTTCAGTGATAAGAACAGATGGGTTGGAGGCATGGAGGGAAGTGAAAGTTGTAAAAATGTAAAACCGGCCCCGCAACCTTCCCATTTTCACCTTTCACTCAGGTGGGACAGGAGCATGGCTTGCCAACCCGCTGCCAGGAGGTGGGTTGGCAATTTAAATATTATAATGAGGCCTGAAGCCTCGACTTTAACCTGCTTTGCAGGTTTTACTGCAGACTGCCAGGGATCCCAGGGCTCGGGTTTCCTGCAGTGAGGCGAGAACATCCTCGGGGAGCAATCCATGTAAGCTCCCCCACCATCAGCCCGCCCCTCCACAGGGTTGGGGATTAGACACCCACCCGCCCCACACCTCCCCACCCCTCACCAGGGTTAGGTATTGGACCCTCCCTCCCACTCGGGCCTGGCACTCCACAGCCATGCCAGGAAACCCAAACTTCCAAGTTTCCCGCCGTCTCCCGGATTCTCCCGCACCGTTCGGGTGGGACCCAGGAAAATCCAGCCCAATAGTTTTGTTAAGTTATTGTAGCTCACAGTATATAATCATCCAATAAAAGTACTCTCACTTGGTTCCATTGCATTATGATGCTACAATGTAAAATTAGCATCAGTCTCTGGGATACAATCATCAGATGTGTTCTGATAGCTAAACAAGACTTGCGTCACTATGCTCTCAACAATTCACAGATTCACTGTCAGAGTTCTAAAGGGTGAAATTAGACCTTGCTTTTTCCGAGGCAAAAATGTCCAATTTTGTTATAACCCACACACACAGTACCTGAAATATATCTGACGCCATATTATCTTGGACTTTATTCAGGAGTCCCTAGCACCACCTTTAACAGGCATAAGCCCACTTGCATCTGCTAATGAGGCTTCTAACAGCTGTTGAAGGACCCCGCTCATAAATTGGTCAAAAACTAGTCCGACTAGTTTTTCATGCTCCACTGCGGCCTAACCAATGGTCCTTAAAGCAATCGCTGGAGGCCGTCAAAGACAAGATACATAAGCTTTTTTTTCACTTACTGGCTTCACCACAATACTGCAGGCCACTGCCAGCATGCCATTGCCATCTCTCCTGCTCGCATTCTCCCCGCCCCCCCCCCCCACCCCCTGCTCCCCCGCTCCCCGGATCTACCTGAGGGCCACTGCTGGCTTTCCAAGCCGGCCAATCGTGCTCTGGACTCGACCAGCAAGCTGCATCGGGATGCCTGATTGTCCCCTGCAGCTTGCCGATTTCATGGCAATGAGGCCTGAGGACCAAAATTGGACGATCTTCAAGCTGAACTCTTCAGGCGTGCATTCCACTGCCCATTATGTGCCCACAGTCGGGTGTTATCCAATTTTCCCTCCTTTTAGTCAGACAACAGCTTATAGCATTTAATTTTTATCAGTATTTCATCTCAAAATTTCAATATGTATCTCTCTGCTGGCTTAGTGGGTAAATGCACTGCCCGCTGAGCCATCCAGTCCTGGAAGATCGCAACTCGATCCCTGGTCTGTGCTAAGTGTGCGATCTCAGCTGGGATGGTAGTAGGAATGCTACAAAACTCAGCATCCCTTAGTTGGAGAGGGCAGTATCTAGCTTGGCTGTGCTGCACCTGCTGTCACACTCACACATGAAAAATGACCATTTTGGTACAGGAGCACCACTGCCTGCAGAATCACAGCATATGTCATGACCGACTGGAGGAACGATTAGTGAAGAAAATTGAAGAGGAATAAACTTAATTCCAGAGTATGTTCTGGAAAAGAATGCACTTCACTCAGAGATGGACTTGGTGCATGTTCACTGTGCAGCAGATGTCTGTTTTACAGCATATACTGGAATCCTACATTTAGTGCTTCATTGAAATCCAGGTATGTTAAAGCTGGCATTATATGTATTGAATGGTGTGTATGTTTGACATTGTTTTGACAAACAATTTAGGCAGGCATCCAGGCCTGTTTAATATTAGCTGATGTGGACTGCAGAAACGTTTTGAGCACATTCCAATTGAAATCCAGCTTTCCGTTGTTATAGCTCATCCACAATACACAATCCTTGAATGTTGGCAAAAGAAAAAAAATTGTTAAAATGGATTTGCTTGACATTTTATTTCCTCCATTATAATGCCACACTTGCTAGCAGCCATCTGCCAACAGATGGGCAAAACAAATGGTAATTTCTCCATTGATTTTCTTGTTTTAATCTTGCTGAATGCCACTCAGCTCCTGTACTGTGATGGTAATAAATTACTGAACGACATTGCATATTATGTCGTGCATGAATTGATTTAATTGAAGCGCTGCAGTTAAAAATACAAATCGGATCAAAACCAACAACAGCAACAACTTGTATGTATATAGTGCCTTTAATGTAGTAAAATGTCCCATGGCACTTCACAGGAGCATAATCAAAAACATTTGACATGAACCACGTAAAAGAGATATGAGGGCAGAAAAGAGGTAGGCTTTAAGGAGCATCTTAAAGTAGGAAAGAAAGGTAGAGAGCCAGAGAGGTTTAGGAAGGGAATTTCAAAGTTTAGGACCTTGGCAGCTGAAGGCACGGCCGCCAAATGTGGAGCGATTAAAATCGGGGATGCTCAAGAGGCCAGAATTAGAGGAGGGCAGATATCTCGGAGGGTTGTAGTGCTGGAGGAGGTTATAGAGATAGGGAGGAGCGAGGTCCTGGAGGGATTTGGAAACAAGGATGAGACTTTTATAATCAAGCTATTGGTTAACTGGGAGCCAATATAGGTCAGCGAGCACAGGGGTGATGGGTGAAAGGGATTGGTGCAAGTTAGGACACTGGCAGTCGAGTTTTAAATGACCTCAAATTGACGCAGGGTAAAGCATGGGAGGCCAGCCAGGAGTGCGTTGGAATAGTCAAGTCCAGAGGTAACAAGGGCATGGATGAGGGTTTTAGCAGCAGATGAGCTGCGGCAGGGGCAGAAACAGGTCATAGAAACATAGAACTATAGAAATATACAGCGCAGAAGGAGGCCATTTCGACCCATCGTGTCCACGCTGGCTGACAAACAGCCACATGGCCCTTGGGTCAGCAGCCCTAAAGGTTACATATAAACCTATGAGCAATGATGGAAAGGCAAAGAGCACCCAGCCCAACCAGTCCGCCTCATACAACTGTGACACCCCTTATACTGAAACATTCTACACTCCACCCCACCGGAGCCATGTGATCTCCTGGGAGAGGCAAAAACCAGATAAAAACCCAGGCCAATTTAGGGGAAAAAAATCTGGGAAAATTCCTCTCCGACCCATCCGGGTGATCGAAACTAGTCCAGGAGATCACCCTGGCCGTATTCTATTCCCTGCAGTATTTACCATTATACCTGTGTCATCCAACAAAAGGTCATCCAGTCTAATCCCAATTACCAGCTCTAGGTCCATAACCCTGCAGTGGTGAGGGTTTCTGCATCCACCACTCTTCCAGGCAGCGAGTTCCAGACCCCACAACCCTCTGTGTAAAGAAGCCCCCCTCAAATCCCCTCTAAACCTTCCACCAACCACTTTAAAATGATGCCCCCTTTAATAGACCCCTCCACCAATGGAAATAGGCCCTTACTATCCACTATGTTCAGGCCCCTCAATATTTTGTACACCTCAATGAGGTCTCCTCTTAACCTCCTCTGTTCCAATGAGAACAAACCCAGCCTATCCAATCTATCCTCATAACTAAGATTCTCCATTCCAGGCAGCATCCCAGTAAATCTCATCTGCACCCTCTCTAGTACAATCAAGTCCTTCCTATAATACAGTGACCAGAACTGCACGCAGTACTCCAGCTATGGCCTAACCAAAGTATTAAACAATTTAAACATAACCTCCCTGCTCTTATATTATGCCTCAGCCAATAAAGGCATGCATTCCGTATGCCTTCTTAACCACCTTATCCACCTGGCCTGCTACTTTCAAGGATCTGTGGACAAGCACTCCAAGGTCATTTTATTCATCTACACTATTAAGTGGCCTAGCACTTTATGTATATACCCTTTCCTTATTAGCCCTCCCAAAGTGCATCACCTCACACTTCTCTGAATTAAATTCCATTTGTCACTGCTCTGCCCACCTGACCAGTAGATTGATATCTTCCTGCAGCCCATGACTTTCCTCTTAATTATCAACCACACAGCCAATTTTAGTGTCGTCTGCAAACTTCTTAATCATACTCCCTATATTCAAATCGAAATCGTTGATATATACCACAAAAAGGAAGGGACCCAGTACTGAGCCCTGCGGAACCCCACTGGAAACATCATTCCAGTCACAAAAACATCCATCAATCGTTACCCTTTGCTTCCTACCTCCAAGCCAATTTTGGACCCAACTTGCCACTTTGCACTGGATCCCATGGGCTTTAACCTTCATGACCAGTCTACCATGTGGGACCTTATCAAAAGCCTTATTAATGTCCATATATACTACATCGTACGCACTACCCTCATCGATCCTCTTGGTTACATCCTCAAAAAATTCAATCAGTTTGGTCAAACACGATCTTCCCTTAACAAATCCATGCTGACTATCCCTAATTAATCCTTGTCTTTCCAAATGTAGATTTATCCTGTCTTTCAGGATTTTTTAGAATAATTTTCCCACCACTGAGGTTAGGCTGACAGGCCTGTAATTCCTCGACCTGTCCCTTTCTCCCTTCTTAAACAAGGGTACTACATTAGCAGTCCTCCAATCCTCCGGCACCATGCCCAGATCCAAAGAGGACTGGAAAATGATGGTCAAGACCTCTGCTATTTCCTCTTTTACTTCGCTCAACAGCAGCCTGGGATGCATTTCCTCCGGGCCTGGGGACTTATCTACTTTAAAAGCTGCTAAACCCTTAATACTTACCCTTTCACGATATTTATTTCATCCAGAATGTCACACTCCTCCTCAACAGCAGTATCTGCATTGCCCCTTTCCTTTGTGAAAACAGATGCAAAGTATTCGTTAAGAATCTTGCCAACATCTTCCGCCTCCACACAAAGATTACACTCATGGTCTTTAATAGGCCCGACCCTTTCTTTAGTTACCCTCTTACTCTTAATATATTGATAGAACATCTTAGGGTTTTCTTTAATTTTACTGGCCAAGAATTTCTCATGCTCTCTCTTAGCATTCCTAATATCCTTTTTAATTTTGCCTCTTAACTTTCGATATTCCTCTAAAGATTCTACAGTATTTAGCCATTGGTATATGACATAAGCGTACCTTTTTTTCTTAATTTCCCCCTGAAAGTCCCTAGACATCCAGGGGGCTCTAGAATTATTTTTCCCATCATTCTTCTTTAAGGACACATGTTTGGCCTGAGCATTCCGGATCTCCTCCTTGAATGCTTCCCACTGTTCCGACACTGATTTACCCACAAGTAGCTGTTTGCAGTCTACTATGGCCAAATCTCATGATGTTACGGAAGTGGAAGTAGGCGGTCTTGGTGATGGTGCAGATATGTGACTGGAAGTCAAATCCAACATCAAGGTTATTGTGTTCCTAACACAGATGAGACTGCACACAGGGAGCTTAAAGTAACAGTGACCTCAGTCTTTATTAAGACACTCCAGAGTGAGGAACAGGCCTTCGGGGCCGGCTTATATACAGTGCTCCCAAGGGATGCTGGGATCCCTTGGGACTTCAGGGGATGCGCTCCCTGGTGGCGGAACATTGGAGTGCATGCTTTACAGATACACAACATCACTCCCCCCGCAAAGTCAAAGTGAAAACTATTTACAACGTGAGGCGGTCAGGAGCCTTTCTTTCCCTGGTGGACCGCATCGGTACAAATATCTGTTCTGGTGTGTTGGCTGTGCCCTCGCTGGGCTGACATCTTGTTGGCCCTGCAGGGCTGCTGGGTGAGCCTGGCCTTGCTGGGCTGTTGGGCGCGATGGGATCGATTTCCTGGTCCGGGTTGGTGTCGTTGATCCTTTGGGTGTGTGTTGTGGGCTCGAGAAAGGTGATGTCTGCTGTGGGTTGTTCAGGGCAGTCTGTGAACCGCAGCCTTGTTTGGTCCAGGTGCTTACTGCAAATTTTTTCATTGTCTAGTTTGACTACAAACACCTACTCCCTTCTTTAGCTATCACCGTGCCCGCGATTCACTTGGGACCATGTCCATAGTTTAGCGCATACACAGGGTCATTCCGATCAATTTCCCGTGACACAGTGGCGCGACCATCGCTTACATTTTGTTGCTGTCGCCTGCTCTCTACCTGATCATGCAGATTGGGGTGAACAAGCGACAGTCTGGTTTTAAGTGTTCTTTTCATGAGTAGCTCAGTCGGGGGCACTCCTGTGAGCAAGTGGGATCTCATGCGGTAGCTGAGCAGTACTCGGGACAGGCGGGTTTGGAGTGAGCCTTCTGTGACTCGTTTAAGGCTCTGTTTGATTGTTTGTACTGCCCGCTCTGCCTGCCCATTGGAGGCTGGTTTAAAATGGGCCGAGGTGACATGTTTGATCCCATTGCGGGTCATGAGTTTTTTAAATTCAGCACTGGTGAAACATGGCCCGTTGTCACTGACCAGTATGTCAGGCAGGCCATGGGTGGCAAACATGGCCCTCAGGCTTTCAATGGTGGCGGTAGTGGTGCTTCCCAACATTATTTCACATTCAATCCATTTTGAAAAAGCATCCACCACCACCAGGAAAATTTTACCGGGAAACGGGCCCGCATAGTCGACATGGTCTGGAGGGCCAGGACCACAAATTAGTGGTGCCTCTATGGGCGCGTTGCTCAACTAAGCACACATGCTGCATTGCCATACACAGGACTCTAAGTCAGATTCGATACCGGGCCACCACACGTGGGATCTGGCTATCGCTTTCATCATTACTATACCCGGGTGAGTGCTGTGGAGATCCGAGCTGAACGTCTCCCTGCCCTTTTTGGGTAGCACTACGCGGTTACCCCACAACAGGCAGTCTGCCTGAATGGACAGCTCATCCTTTCGCTGCTGGAACAGATTGATTAAACATAGAAACATAGAAACATAGAAAATAGGTGCAGGAGTAGGCCATTCGGCCCTTCTAGCCTGCACCGCCATTCAATGAGTTCATGGCTGAACATTCAACTTCAGTACCCCATTCCTGCTTTCTCGCCATACCCCTTGATCCCCCTAGTAGTAAGGACCTCATCTAACTTCTTTTTGAATATATTTAGTGAATTGGCCTCAACAACTTTCTGTGGTAGAGAATTCCACAGGTTCACCACTCTCTGGGTGAAGAAGTTCCTCCGCATCTCGGTCCTAAATGGCTTACCCCTTATCCTTAGACTGTGACCTCTGGTTCTGGACTTCCCCAACATTGGGAACGTTCTTCCTGCATCTAACCTGTCTAAACCCGTCAGAATTTTAAATGTTTCTATGAGGTCCCCTCTCATTCTTCTGAACTCCAGTGAATACAAGCCCAGTTGATCCAGTCTTTCTTGATAGGTCAGTCCCGCCATCCTGGGAATCAGTCTGGTGAACCTTCGACGAGGATGTTGGCCCAGCTCCCATGCAGTACACAGATTTTTACTAGGGACAGCAGAAGATCTTGGCTGGTCCAAGTCCTAATCTGGCAGGCCATGACAGGTGATTTAACATTTTCAAACGCTTCCATGACCATCAACAAGTCGGCGGGCTGCGCCACCATCAACAAGTTTGCAGGCTGCGCCATTTCCACCCCCGTGGTGGGCAATGCTAGCCGACTGAGAGCATCCGCACAATTCTCAGTGCCTGGCCTGTGGTGGATGGTATAGTTATATGCCGATAGTGTGAGTGCCCACCTTTGTATGTGGGCTGAGGCATTTGTATTTATCCCCTTGTTTTCAGCGAACAGGGATATGAGGGGCTTGTGATCGGTTTCCAGCTCAAATTTGAGGCCAAACAGGTACTGATGCATTTGCTTTACCCCGAACACACACGCTAATGCCTCTTTCTCAATCATGCTGTAGGCCCTCTCGGCCTTAGACAAGCTCCTGGAGGCATAGGCGACAGGTTGCAACTTCCCCGCAATGTTAGCCTGTTGTAATACACACCCGACTCCGTACGACGACGCATCACATGCTAGCACAAGTCTTTTACGCAAGTTATACAATACAAGCAGCTTGTTGGAGCATAAAATGTTTCTGGCTTTCTCAAAAGCAATTACTTGGTTTTTTAACCCATACCCAGTTCGCCCTATGCAATAGCACATGTAGGGGCTCTAAGAGGGTGCTTAACCCCGGTAGGAAGTTACCAAAATAGTTGAGGAGTCCCAGGAACGACCGCAGCTCCGTGACATTCTGTAGCCTGGGCACGTTCCTGATAGCCTCTGTCTTAGCGTTTGTGGGCCGAATGCCGTCCGCCGTGATCTTTCTCCCCCAAAAACTCCACTTCTGTTGCCATGAAGACGCATTTCAACCTCTTCAGCCGCAGCCCTACATGATACAGTTGCTGGAGGACCTCCTCCAGGCTTTGTAGGTGCTCGACGGTGTCCCGACCAGTGACCAATATGTCGTCCTGAAAAACCACCGTGTGTGGTATCGATTTGAGTAGGCTTTCCATGTTTCTCTGGAAGATTGCTGCAGCTGACCGAATTCCAAACGGGCATCTGTTGTAGATGAACAGTCCCTTGTGCGTGTTGATGCAGGTGAGGCCCTTCGAAGAGTCCCCCAGCTCCTGCGTCATGTAGGCCGAAGTCAGGTTGAGCTTGGTGAACGTCTTGCCTCCTACTAGCGTCGCAAATAGGTTATCTGCCTTAGGTAGTGGGTATTGGTCCTGGAGCGAGAAACGATTAATAGTTACTTTATAATCACCGCAAATCCTGACCGTGCTATCACTTTTGAGTACTGGAATAATCGGGCTGGCCCACTCGCTGAATTCCACTGGGGAGATGATGCCTTCGCGTTGCAGCTTGTCCAGCTCGATTTCCACTCTCTCCCTCATCATGTGAGGTTCCGCTCGCGCCTTGTGGTGAATGGGTCGTGCCTCTGGGACCAAGTGGATCCGCACCTTCGCCCCGGAAACGTTTCCAATGCCTGGCTCAAAAAGGAAAGAACATTTGTTAAGAACCTGGGTAGATGAGGCCTCATCAACATGTGATAGCACTCAGATGTCATCCCAGTTCCAGCGGATTTTGCCCAGCCAGCTCCTTCGAAGCAGTGTGAGGCCATCGACCGGGACAATCCAGAGTGGCAGTTCATGCACCATGCCCTCGTAGGTGACCTTGACCATGACGCTGCCCAGGACAGTGATGAGCTCTTTGGTGTACGTTCTCAGTTTTGTGTGGATGGTGCTCAGGGCTGGTCTCAGTGCCTTGTTGCACCACAGTCTCTCAAAAATCTTTTTACTCATGATGGATTGGCTAGCGCCAGCGTCCAGTTCCATGGCTACAAGTAAGCCATTCAATTTTACATTTAGCATTATAGGTGGACATTTAGTCGAAAATGTGTGCACTCCGTGTACTTCAGCATCTGCCTCCTCTCTCTGAGACTCGAAATTACTTTGATCCACCATGGACCGATCTTCCTCTGCCACGTGGTGGTGAATAGGCTGAATGGAAGCCTCCACAATGCCAACAAGATGTGAATTGCCTTGCATTCATCCTTTGTTGCAGACTCTGAGTCATCTGGGTCACCTGAGGCCTGCTGGCAGTTGCAGACTCGTGGTTTCTGCCCTGTACATTTCTGCTCGCAAACACAGTTCCAGTTAATTTATGAACATTGCTAGCACTTGTGTGCTGAGAGATTTGTTTGGTGTTATCACTGGTGGACATAAACGCCTGTGCTATCTCAATAGCCTTACTGAGGGTCGGTGTCTCTACAGTCAAATGTTTTCGTAGGATGGTCTCGTAGCCAATGCCCAGTACACAAAAGTATCTGAGCAACTGCTCCAGGTAGCAATCAAACTCACATTGTCCTGCAAGTTGCCTTAGCTCAGCGACGTAGCTCCCACTTCCTGACCTTCAGATCGCTGGCACGTGTAGAACCGATACCTCGCCATCAGCATCTCTCCCTTGGGTTAAGATGCTCTCGAACCAGTGTACACAGCTCCTCGTAGTACTTATCTGTGGGTTTCACCGGAGCTAGAAGATTCTTCATGAGGCTGTAGCTCGGTGCCCCGCAGACCGTGAGGAGAACCGCTCTCCTTTTTACAGCGCTTCCTTCTCCGTCCAGCTTGTTGGCTACATAGTACTGGTCTTGCCATTCGACATAGGTTTCCCAGCCCTACTTTCCGAGAACTTCTCCAGGATGCCCACAGTTTGCTGCATCTTTGCGTTGGATTCGTATACTCGTCGCCAGTTATTGTGTTTGTAACACAGATGAGACTGCACACAGGGAGGTTAAAGTAACAGTGACCTCAGTCTTTATTAAGACACTCCAGAGTGAGGAACAGGCCTTAGGGGCCGGCTTATATACAGTGCTCCCAAGGGATGCTGGGATCCCTTGGGACTTCAGGGGATGCGCTCCCTGGTGGCGGAACATGGGAGTGCATGCTTTACAGATACACAACAAAGGTTGGGAAAAGTGTGGTTCTGCCTTGGGCATTCGCCAGCGGGAGGGATAGAGTTGATGGCTAGGGAATGGCATTTGTTGCAGTCCGAAGACCATGGCTTCAGTCTTCCCATTATTTTGTTGATAGTATTTTCTGCTCAATCAATACTGGATGTTGGACAAGCAGTCTGCCAATTTAGAGATAGTGCAGGGGTCGAGAAAGGTGATGGTGAGGTAGAGCTGAGTGTCGTAGCATACATGTGGAAAACTTTTGCTGTGTTTTCAGATAATGTCGCTGAGGGGCAGCATGAGAAATAGGAGGGTGCCAAAGATAGATTCTTGGGGGACACTAGAGGTAATGGTGCGGGAGCCGGAAGAGAAGTCACTGCAGGTGATTCGCGATGGCTGGAATGACATATGAGAAGAGACTGGATCAACTGGGCCTTTATTCACTGGAGTTTGGAAGGATGAGAGGGGATCTCATAGAAACATATAAGATTCTGACTGGACTAGACAGGCTATATGCGGGAAGAATGTTCTCGATGTTGGGGAAGTCCAGAACCAGGGGACACAGTCTTAGGATCAGGGGCAGGCCGTTTAGGACTGAGATTAGGAGAAACTTCTTCACTCAGAAAGTTGTTAAACTGTGGAATTCCCTGCCGCAGAGAGTTGTTGATGCCAATTCATTGGATATATTCAAGAGGGAGTTAGATATGGCCCTTACGGCTAAAGGGATCAAGGGGTATGGAGAGAAAGCAGGAAAGGGGTACTGAAGGAATGATCAGCCATGATCTTATCGAATGGCGGTGCAGGCTCGAAGAGCCGAATGGCCTACTCCTGCACCTATTTTCTATGTTTCTATGTTTCTATTCACTGGCTATGACTGGATAAATAAGAATAGAACCAGACGAGTGCAGTCCCACCCAGCTGGACGATGATGGAGAGGCGTTGGATGAGGATGGTGTAGTTAACATTGTCAACGACTGCAGACAGGTTGAAAATGACAAAGAGGGATAGCTTACCTTTGTCACAATGACATAGGATGTAATTTGTGACTTTGATCGGAGTCATTTTGTTATTGTGGCAGGGAAGGAAACCTAATTGGAGAAATTGAAACATGGAGTTCTGGGAAAGCTGGGTGCGGACTTGGGAGATGACAACACGTTCAAGGACTTTGAGAGAAAAGGAAGGTTAGAGATGGGTTGGTAGTTTGCAGGGACGGAGGGGGACAAGTGTTGTTTTTTTGAGGAGAGGGGTGATGACAGCAGATTTGAAGGAGAGGGAGACAGTACCTGAGGAGAGAGAACTGTTAACAAAATCAGCTAACATGGGGGCCAGGAAGTGAAGTTGGGTAATCGCCAGTTTAGTAGGAATAGAGTCGAGGGAGCAGGAAGTGGGTCTCATGGACAAGATAAGCTCGGAGATGGCATGAGTTGAGATTGGAAAGAAACTGGAGAAAGATGTGAGTTCAGGGCTAGGGCAGGAGGGAACCTTAGAGGAAGGGTGAGAGAGAGTAATGGTTTTAATAGGAATGAGGGCATCAAAGGTGGTGGTGAGGGTGTGGTTGTCATCATCATTATCATAGGCAGTCCCTTGAAATCGAGGAAGACTTGCTTCCATTCTAAAAGTGAGTTCTTAGGTGACTGAACAGTCCAACATGGGAATTACAGTCTTTGTCACAGATGGGACAGACAATTGTTAAAGGAAAGATTGGGTGGGGATTTTGGTTTGCTGCATGCTCCTTCCACTGCCTGCACTTGCTTTCTGCATACACTCGGCGATGAGACTCAAGGTGCTCAGCACCCTCCCGGATGCTCTTCCTCCACTTAGGGAGGTCTTTGGCCAGGGACTCCCAGTTGTCGGTGAGGATGTTGCATTTTATCAAGGAGGCTTTGAGGGTGTCCTTGAAACATTTCCTCTGTCCACCTGGGGCTCGCTTGCCATGAAGGAGTTCCGAGTAGAGCGCTTGCTTTGGGAGTCTTGTGTCAGGCACAGAACTGGTCAAGTGTGGTCAGTGCTTCGATGCTGGAGGATGTTGGCCTGATCGAGAACTCTAACGTTGGTGCATCTGTCCTCCCAGGAGATTTGCAGGATTTGCAGGGTTGGTTGAGCAGATCGGTGGCTGCAAAAATATTGTGAATGGAGGGCCAAAGGCTGGAATTTTGTAAGTGCAATTGTAAGTGAATTGTGAGAGAGATTTTCCAGGGACGGACACAGATGGAAGCACGGTTGGGAGAGGTAAAAGGAATATTGGTGGAGAGCAAACCCAGGAGGTGATCAGAGATGGCCTTATTTGTGATTGACGAGATCATCCCACCATCACTTGCTGCCTCCTGCCCCATCCCTCAGTGTCACCATTGATGTGCCTCCTCATTTCACTAATGGATCTACTCCTCTCTAAAGCTGAGGATCAGTATAAACCAATTCAATTCTCATCAGCCACTCTTCTTGAGCAGCTGGTGATTATTGAGACTTACTCAAACCTCCATAATATGTTTATCTCAGGTAATATTTATGCACAAAATCTTTACCCCGGGCATTTCAATTATTTTGCTTGAACCTATGCTATACCCAGTCACAGTGATCAGAGAATCAGGAGCATAAAGTATGTTAATCATTCTGAATGACTGTAAATATGTTCTATTGAAGTCCGTGTTCCTTCTCTTGTTGGGAAATCTATATTAAAGGCTAGGATCCTTAATCCGTGCTTCCACAGGGACTGAAAGAAGAAAGAGAAGATAATGGTTAGGTGACAAGCTTTGAGCTTAAAGAGCCTATAGACTGTGGGTGTTTGTTAAATCATATCAAAAAAACAATATTTTCATATCCAGTGTTAAAATTAGTGCGGGCTGTGGTAGGGTCATTTCATGACTTCACACTCTCACTGGAGAGCCTCACCTGCGAGGAGTACATTTCAGAAGTTCAGGCATATGCTGTGCACAAGTTTCTGACTATTAGTCTAAATCGTTGGAAAATAATATGCCACACATGCCCAAATTTTCAATAGGTACTTCTCACTGGAAGTGCAAAGTTGTAAAATGACCTCTTAAAAGAGTAGAATTCTCCAATATTCTTATGCCATGCTCTAAATATAGATATTTTAAACTCCCTCAGTTCTCAAAGAGTTAATCTCTAAACAATTTTTTTGTGTGGGTGTTGGCTTGCAACACTGGCTATCATCATCTGCTGCTCCTGGAGAGCTTAAGTTTGGGAGAGGCCATGGCCTCTAAGTGTTTCATGCCAACTTCATTTATATTCTGACAATATATTATCAGTCCACTGATTGCTCAGCACACATTCTGTTTATACACTGCAACAAAATGAATAAATAAGTGCTGGCCATGTAGTCTATAGCCCTTCCTTTTGTGATTTAAGTCAATATTTTTTTACCCACATATGTCTACATTGATTTAATTCCTGAAAGTATTGAAAGCTTTTTGATTTGAAGCAAAGACCACTTATTTCCAGTTATAGTAATATGACAGCTTTCATATAATGACAAGTTATAACTATATGGTATATAGCTAACAATGGAAACTGCAAGCCAAATGCTGAATGGATCGCACTTATTGGGCTGCACACTCTTGCTTATAGTTCCATTCAAAAGCCTATGATTACACAGCTGCAGTTTGAACTAGTATATTTTCCCCCAGATTACCAACTACCTTGATACTGTTTGTATACAGCCCATACAACAGATATACTATTTTACATTACACATTAGTTTCTCATTCAGATCAATAGAAATTGGCTTTCCTATGCAAACTGGAACTGAATGACACTGCATCCTGTAGTAGTTGGACTTTTCATGATTTAAATTGAATCGGTTCATGGGTACACAAGCACAGAGATAGGATGCATTACAAGCCATTTGCTTACCAAGCGATTAAAGAGACAGTATTTATTTTGAGAGCTGAATGAGTGTGACTGTGATTGGTAAAGATAATAACAATCAGACTTGCATATTACATTTGTATATTATGTGATTCAATGTAATTTTACTGAGTTTTAATCAAATTTAATCAGTGGCGATGACTGTGCTGCAGAAATTTTAGGGAGGACAATTCGAATACAGTTGTTTGATGCACAGAAGCACATCTAGCACATGTTTCCCATATTAAAATTAGGGGACCACCGATTAATGTGGCTGCAGCACCTAGGCAGCACAGCAGCTACACAGTGCTCATTTGGAAACAAGCACTGAAGGGGAGGCCATCTTGCCTTTTGTTCTCCCTGCCCCTCCCCCATGCACACTGTTTCTGTCCCCAGCCCGAAGCTGAAAAAAATGATCAATGCAGAGTGAGCTCGCAGCCGCCCTTCACGGGCTGCTGGCACCCTAAGTTCTGGCCCTGCTGCTGCTGGCACGTCATGAGCACTCCACCGGGTGACCCAGAAAATTATGTATAGAGGTAACCTTAGGCAAGGTCAGCTTTATTAAGCACAGGTGCGCACAATGCCTGAGCTGGCACTGAATGGGGGCCATATTCCCAGCCCATTGCTGTCAGCATTTCGCTAGTCCTTCAAATTTGGCTTTACAACATTTGAACAGAGATCTTATAGGAATGACAGCTTTCTTTCTTGGAGTCAGAATTGTTGTAAGGATGCTAAGTTAATGTCACTTTTTCCACTCGCTCTTGTTTAACCAAAATGCTGTTAACTCTTAATGATGTGCAGCACATGTTCCCGCTTACACACTCTCAGACTCACATGCACGTTCTCTCACGTTCTCGGTTGTTAGCGGTTCCAGCTTCCGACCAACGGGTCCCATGTAGCCAGTCGCAACCAGAAAGTAGATGTGGTGAGATTCACTAAGACCGGCAACAAGGAAGATTTGCTCTGACAGGGTCTTCCTGGTCGCCTCCCTGAGTGAGTTCCAGCAAGTTTATATTATGGTTGCAGCTGGTAAGATCTGTGTGTCAGAAGTTAATACCTCTAGCACAGATCTTGTACATGTGTACAAAAACTTGTGTAACTCTCTCTCTCAAATTATTCATCACATACATCATAGGCAGTCCCTCGAAATCAAGGAAGACTTGCTTCCACTCTAAAAGTGCGTTCTTAGGTGACTGAACAGTCCAATACGGGAATTACAGTCTCTGCCACAGGTGGGACTGACAGTCGTTGAAGGAAAGGGTGGGTGGAGAGTCTGGTTTGCCGCACGCTCCTTCCGCTTGTTTTCTGCATGCTCTCGGCAACGAGACTCAAGGTGCTCAGTGCCCTCCCGGATCACATACACCTTATTAATGTACCCACAAGCACACCTACACATACTCAAACTCACTCACATTATTATGCTCTTACTCAGGGTTTCATACTCTCAAATGTACATACACCACGGGATTTCCACAGTAAATCTCAGAATATTTTAATGAATTAGCACAACAGCAAGCTCCAATACTAATTCTGATGGTAAATGCATTGTAATCACATCATATGTCATTTTATTGCATTTGCACCACTGCCGTTATCTATTGATTTCACTTAGTGTTGTATCAACGAATGCATTCTTTTTTTTTTGGTTAGAATGTTTTCATAAATAAAGGGGAAAGAAATAAACAAAAAGGGAATTACATGCTTTCTCGGGTCATGGCACATTACAGGATGCATGCTACATTGCAAATTGCACAACACTTACATCTTGCTTGACACAGATTAGTTCTTTGCCCCAGCTTTGTGTAGGGCCCTATCTATGCCATATACCATGAACCAATTAAGATAAATTATTGTTAACAAGAGTGACAGGTTGTTGCTGTCAAGAACGATGACTAGAACCAGAACAAGGTTCTGCATTTTAACTTCAGATGAAAGCTTCTGCAGGCAGTAGTGGGAAAATTGTGATAAACGTCAAGAAATACAAATATTATCCATTCAACATATACAAAAATGGATCCCCTGTGAGCATTGACCTTTAAATGATTCTCAAAGTTTATTGTTATCACCCAATATTAACTACATTCTGTATAAAAATGATGAAACAACAATTACTAGTTTTGCTGCCCGCAGCTTGTATCTCTGAGATCAAACATGACTATGTCCTAGAAATTACACGTTAAGGGTGTAATTTTGACTTTGGGAGATAGCGTAAAACAGGTGATATCGGATCAGCTACTCGTCATATACTTCCATGAAATCGAGAGAGATGAATGTAACACGCGGCTGATGTGATAGCGCCCGTTTTACACTATTGCCCAAAGTCAAATTTAGTCCCTAAGATACTAGTGTACAGATTGACTTCCTCTCTCCACTTTTTTTTGAGCAGAGTGGTTAACCCATCTAATGCCCCCACTAAAATATTGGGGAATAGAATTTCAGGGGACAGTATTCCACATTCATATGTTACTATCCCATGATGTAACGTGTAAGTGAATAATGTCCGAAATCTCCAACAATTGCTCATTTGAAATTGTTGACCATCCAGAATCAATCGGCAATGCCACAACTTCTGTATAAGAATAAAGAAAGTATCCAGGCATAGTACTTTATATCTAAAGATACATTTTTACAAGCTAGCATTTGTGGTGCACCGGGGCAAATTGGACAATCAGACATGGAGGTCAGTGAACCCACTTTGTGGCTCTTCCAGTTTTCTAGTTAATAATTTTAATGAGCAGAGAATCAGGAGGGCTGCACCACTGTGCCTAATTGTCTCATCTACCCTCCCGCATAGCAAACCTCCGCCCCAGGGGTGCTACTAACTTGTAAAATGTACTGCCAGTTTTATTTAAATTTTACATATTCCTTTTTAAGTGAATGACAATTTACAATAAAATGATAACAGAAAAAAATTAGTTAATCTTAAAAAACATTCTGATAAAAATGAAGAAATATGATGTGCTTATTTTGTTAGCAGTAAATAATTAGTGTAAATAATTGTTTTCTAAGTATATGCCTCATCAGTCTGCTCCTGGTATTTCAACGTTGCTTGTTGTTGAAAATTATCCAACGGGGTCGATATTTACACTACCCACCTGGCAGAAACTGGGCGAGTGGGCAGTTAAAAATGGAGGAAGGGGGTTACTTACCTGCTCGTAACTTGACTCTTTCCCTGTGTTGACGATTTTAACCTACAGGGTTCTGCAGGCGGATGAGGCACCCACTTAAAGCAAGTGAGATCCTCATGAGTTTATATAAATCAGGGTGCTATTAATTCAATAAGACCCCCGATTGCATTTTAACTGGGTTCCGAGCGGGTAAAGCACTGTTGCATTCCCGTCAGCTTGAAGTAGATCTGCAACTGGGCTACAGACAGAAGAGGCCCTCCAAGGTAAATGCAAAAATTTCCTTTGTGCGGGCAGAAACTCCACCCACCATTCCTCCCAATTTAAAATATCCCGGGCCTGACCTCAAAGTTAACCAACAATAGAAATGCCCGCAAATACTGGCACCCTTTTATTATCACTTTAAGCCTCATTGCATTATAGAAACTTTACAAACTCTGCCCCTTTCATCCATGCAATCAAATGCTGATAGTGTAATAGAGCTCCATCTGGTGGATTACTACTCCAGCTAGTGGACTACTGTGGTAATGCAACTACTGATGTATAACAATAAAAGGAGCATGTGACAAGGTCATATGACAGTTTCCAGTAAGAGCCATCTTGTGTAATGTGTGTGTCAGTGATGTCGTCAAGAATATAACACATTGGCAACGAGGATGGGATAATCAGATTCCCAAGCTGAAATTTTTCTTGGTGGATGATCCAGCCAACCATCAGAGAAACTTTGAGAGGTTCTTTGTTTTATAGGACGGCTGAAAATCCACAGTAAATTTCAAGCACACTTGGCTGAACTGAAGAGTCCAGATGGTGGTTAGATTGATAGTCATTCGAAGTGACCAGAGGTGTTTCTGATACGGAAAATAACAAGTAAAACACGAGACAATTTGCAAAGATTGTTTTCTTCATATGGCCTTCCAGAAGAACTTCTGTCTGATAATGGGCCGCAATTTTGGTCAGAAGAATTTGCACAGTTCATGAGTAGAAATGGTGTGAAACATACCAAAGTTCCACTGTACCATCCTACTTCAAATGGTGCAGCAGAGCACCAAATTATAAAACATGCCCTCATCAAGCAAATATTGGATCCAAATCCAAAGAAACGGCAGTTGTCATTGGATCACAAACTAACAAATTTTCTAATTACTTATCGTAATACTCCTCATACAAGTACTGGTAGAACACCAGCAGAGTTGTTTCTCAAACGACAGCCCAAACCAGGTTCTCGTTGCTAAAGCAAACTTGGCACCATCAGTAGAAGAGAAACAATTAAGACGGAAAGAGAATCATATTAGAGATAGAGTAAGAGAGAGAAGTGTGAAATTGAATCAGAAGGTTAGAGTGAAGAACCATCAACATGAATGATTAAAATGGTTACCAGGAAGAGTAATGAAGATATGTGGCTCTCGCACATATTTGGTCAAGATGTTTGATCATGGAAAGGTTAGGTTTTTTCATATTGATCATATTTTACTTATAGATGTGGAAGGAGTTGAAAGTTGGGATAATTCGATTATTTCTGACACGTAAGATAGTCTTGTTACAAGTAAAGTACCAGTAGCAAATCCTACATCAGATGAACTAGAAACAAGTCCAAGAGAAAGTCAGAATTTAAGTCTGAGTCCGAGTCAGGCAGACAAACAGTCTGAAGTTGTAGAGAGTTCAAATATAAATCAAGGGTTGCCCTTGGAGAAAAACTCTCCTCAGGCTCAGCCTAGAATGAGTCTAAGTTCGACAACAAGTTTGGAAAATTCTGTTCGAGAACGAAGGTATTCTCTTTGAAACAGAAAACCAATGGTTAAACCTGATCTGTAAATATGAAAAAATAAGTCCATATGTTTTGTTGTGTATAACCATGAAAGATATGTATGATGATTATTTTGTTATGATTACTTGTTCATTCATGATGGAGAAGTGTAATAGAGCTCCACCTAGTTGACTACTGCTCCACTAGTGGACTACTGTGGTAATGCAACTACTGATGTAAAACAATAAAAGGAACATGTAACAAGGACACATGATAACAGTTTCCACTAAGAGCCATCTTGTGTAATGTGTGTGTTAGTGATGTCATAAAGAATATATCACAAATGGTGTCACAGACCAAGGTATTTATTGTTATTCAATATAAACTAAAATCATGAGGCAGGGCAATCTCATGCGTGATCATTGTTGATGTGTTCAAAAGAATCTTTACTCCAGTAGTCTGACCACTCTAGATGCCAATATCAATTTTAGGAACTACAAGAAGAGCTCATATTGGAATTTCCAAGTGCAGCCAAATCAATAGCAGATAGGAAGATTGCAGACTTAACCAAACCATTCTCCCTGGTAACTGAGAAAAGAACTTCATAGCCAAATAAACAAGTGGTGGTGGATGGAAGAGGGGGAGTGCAGAGTAATTAAAGCAGTATTACAAAAAGATGTTTTGGATTGCATTCTATTCTACAAGTTGTGCGATTTTCAGAGAGAAAACTTTTTATTGTCTCCTCCATTGTCTTTTATCTTTGTCAACTTTGTCAACTCTGTCGTTGAGCTGCAGTATGCAGACGATGCCTGCGTCTGCGCACATTCTGAGGCTGAACTCCAGGATATAGTCAATGTATTCACTGAGACATGTGAAAGCATGGGCCTTACCCTTAACATCCATAAGACAAAGATCCTCCACCAGCCTGTCACTGCCGCTCAGCACTGCCTTCCAATCATCAAGATCCACGGCGCGGCCCTGGAAAATGTGGACCATTTCCCATATCTCGGGAGCCTCTTATCAACAAAGGCATACATTGATGCGGAGATTCAACATCGCCTCCTGTGCACCAGTGCAGCCTTTGGCCGTCTGAGGAAAAGAGTGCTTGAAGACCAGGCCTTCAAATCTACCACCAAGCTCATGGTCTACAGGGCTGTAGTAATACCCACCCTCCTGTATGGATCTGAAGCATGGACAATGTATAGAAGGCACCTCAAGTCGCTGGAGATATATCACCAATTATGTCTCTGCAAGATCCTGCAAATCCCCTGGGAGGTCAGACGCACCAATATCAGTGTCCTCGACCAAGCTAACATCCCCAGTATTGAAGCACTGACCACACTCGATCAGCTTCGCTGGGCAGGCCACATAGTTCGCATGCCAGATACGAGACTCCCTAAGCAAATGCTTTATGCGGAGCTCCTTCATGGTAAACGAGCCAAAGGAGGACAGCGGAAACATTATAAGCCTCCCTGGTAAAGTGCAACAGCACCACTGACACCTGGGAGACCCTGGCCGAAGACTGCCCGAGGTGGAGAAAGTCCATGCGGGAGGGCGTTGAGCTCTTTGAGTCTCAACGCAAAGAGCATGAAGAGGCCAAGCGCAGGCAGCGGAAGGAGCGCGCGGCAAACCAGCTCCACCAACCCCTTCCCTCGGCGAATGTCTGTCCCACCTGTAACAGGGTCTGTGGCTCTCGTATCGGACTGTTCAGCCATCAAAGAACTCACTTTGGGAGTGGAAGCAAGTCTTCCTCGATTCCGAGGGACTGCCTATGATGATGATGATGTCAACTTTCATTATGTTTGGGCCTATTTAGATCTGCCACAGCTAGGGTTGCCAAATCTAATTGAAGATGTTCCTGGAGGTGTCATCATATGACCCCCTGCCCCCACAGTCCTGCCATTGGTGAATCAACATGTCCATACTCAAGATGCAAACCCTTTTCAGACCAATCAGAATGCGAATACTCTTCATTATCCGATTGAATGATTCTTGATTGACAGTCAAACAACCTTTTTTCCCATATCCATCCAATGTATTTCTTACTTGCAAGCAAAAGTGTTCAAGGCATTTTTTTTAAAATCTCAATTGTTTGGATGTGCCTGTGATTTTTCTCCAGCGTTGCTCGCAGCATTGTCCTGACGATTAATCTGTAATTGCTGGAGACGCCAGGACAATCTTGGAGGGTTCGCAACCTGAACCACATCTCTTGACGTTATTGTAGATTAGGTTGACTGTGTTTGACAAATCAGTTTGTTTCTGTGAATGTACGACACACTCTGAAGCATAGTACAAATAGGTGTTGATGCCAGATGAACATCTGTGGGGAGTGACTTACCTATTTTTGATGTTATGTCAACAAAATCTATAGATAATGGGGTATTATTAGCCTTTTGCTCATGGATTGCACTGCTTATTCTGCAAAAAAGAAAGAATGAAGGCTTTTCAAGAATTTTATAAGCGTATGACTACACGATGGTAACTCCTAAAATATATCTAATGGAGGCTTTATTTAAACATCTAAACAATATTTGGAATCAAAAGATTGTATTGATTGATGGCATCTTTACAAGAGGATTGGGAAAAAAAGTTAAAGACTGCCATCTAGAGAGGAATCCCTGCACAGTGCTCCAGTTATTGGAATGTGTTTGCAATCTGGTTTGAATCTGTAAAGTTAAACTTTCTGGGTAAGAGTAATTGCCCTGCAGTTGAACTTTGAGTCATCAGAGTAACTGACAAGTCTTTCTAGATGACCTTGTACTGTATATATTTACACTATATAACCAGAGCATTATGTGGTCATTCAGAGCCATCACACCATGCACTGAAACTCAACAATGCTTTTATAGACTACAAAGTTTCCCTAAACATTTTCAACACTGTATATCAAGTATTAACTACTGTGGTACCAGCTTTTATAGTTGTAATTGCAGCTATCATTAATTCAGAAAAATTGTTGAAAGGAAAGTGCATTATCAGATAGATCTGAAATACATTACCCTTTCATTTTTTTCATTTTCAAAAGCTGTTCGTTTACATTGCAACGGATTTTAAAAATAGTGGGTAATAAAAAATAAACAGTTGTCTGTCTTTATTACAATGTGAGTTTAGCTTGTTTCCCAAGTCTTGATGTTGAAATCCACTCTATTGACATTCTATTCCATATAAACAGCAAATGCACTTGTTTAACTGCAAGTACCAATTTTAAATGGTTAAATGAATGTAATTTGAATTTGAATAACAACCAGTATTAGGCACCTTGTACATGCCAATTATTGTCTAAATCCCTGTAGAACTACAGGGACCATTAAAAATATCCACCTTTCCCAGGCAATTGTATATCTCTTCCTTTCACGTGTTGCTTCCTTCCTGGGTACAGTTCAATGGGCACCAATCATTCTCCAGTATAGTGGAGGCCATTTTACATGTGTCATCTTAGACAGTGAGTGGCAGCAGGCTATTCAACTGCGAGGTCTTTAGGTGGGGTGGAGTATAACAGCTGAGTCTGATACTGTCTTCATCTGACATCCACACATAAGCACTTGCAGCAGAGATCACTAGATAGTATCTGGGAGCTGGATTCTTATATAACTTTCCCCTTCCTAACCCAGAGATGCTATGGGCAATTGTGGTGGCACTATTGCCATGGCTGAGATCAGCTAACACAATACAGCTAGGGATCAAACCTGAGTCCATCTTGATCTTTGTGGCTCAACAACTCATTGCCTTATTAGCTGAGTTATTGTGGGAGATTGTGGTAGGAGAGGTTGGGGAAGCAGATTTTTAACAGACTGAATAAGGTCAGACTAGAGAAAAGTCTGTCTCTATCCGTTCATTTACTCTCATCATTTGGTTTCTGTCTTTTTTCTTTATCTTTCATCTATGTTTCTCACTCTCTCACCAATCTGTCACTCTCTCACATAATCCATCATTTCTGCCTCCCTCACATTTACTGGTTCTCTCTTTCTATCTATAATTTAAGATGACTGCAATTCCTTCTTTTTCTCTCATCTCAGTGCATTTTCCTTCTTTTGTGCCCCTTCGCCGGCCTCTGGTTCTTTACCAAAAACAAACCACTTATCTGACATACAATTTGATCCCCACACAAATGCAATTGCTTTATTTCAGTAACTGTCACTGTTGTTGTTCCCATGACTATCTTACATAGGAGTCAGGCTTTCAAATATTAGCAAAGACCAAGAGCTGCCAAAATAAAGGCCACATTTTATTTTCATTACAATTATTGAAATTAATTTTCATATCAATTCTTTATTTAATGGAATGTTCCAAGTAAGATTCCATTATTGACTTATTAAAAACAGCTCTATAATATTTCTTTACAATTTTTGAGGGGAAAATTCCTGAACCATTGGTAAATGTTTGGGAGATAAAAGAGTGGGATTAAAGGGAAAGGAGTTTGATTGCAGGATATGACAAGTGGTGTTCCTCAGGGATCTATACTGGGGCCTCAACTTTTCACCATATATATCAATGACTTGGATGAGGGAATAATGGCCTAGAAAGTGGTTTGTGCAGCTTGCTGATGTGAGTAGGGCACAATCTCTACACTGGAACTGTTAGGCCTGAGGCACACCTCATATTTGGCTCAGGCCTCATTTACCTGAGGCCGTTGAGCTGCTGCCATTTATTGGGGATCTCCAGGTAGCTATCAGGTGAAGTGTGTTTCAATTTCGGGCCAGTGCATCGCTGTCAGCGGTCCTCAAATAGGTCCTGGGAGAATGGGGAATCGATCAGGAGAGGGGGCAAAGTGACTGGAAGGTAAGTGATCAGGAGGGATAGGGAGAAATCAATGAATTTTTGTTAGATAAAGGTATTGAGGGATCTGTAACAAAGGTGGGTAAATAGAGTTGAGGTAACAGATCAGCCATGATATAATTAAATGGCAGAATAGGCTCAAGGGATTGAATGGCCTACTTCTGTACCTATGTTTCTATGTTCCATACATGATTTCTTGATCATAACTGTTTTTTACCTGCTGTAGTGGAAGTACTGAGTTTCCAGTCCCCAATCAGGCCCTAGCACATTGTTTTTGACATGAAACACTCCCAACCACTCTTAAAGCTGTATTTGTAAATTATTAAAGGTCCTATTGGATTAGTAATTGTTGAAGAAGCAAAGTTGAGAATTTCCTCTTGGTACTTATTCATTTAAAAAAAGGAGTCACTGAGTGAGTGGATACTAACAGTTCAACTTCACTGTGCTATGTATCCAGATCCAGTGTACAAAAGGACCCTCGAAAAACATTGCAATCAGTTTACAGGCCAAGCTGCAAGAATGCAAGAAAGAAATACTTGCATTGATGCAGTGTCTTATTTGGCCATTGAAAACCTCAAAGACTTCTTATGATAAATCAGTTTCATTAGAGTGACTGCAATGATATCGGCAATGATCCAATCAACTAGATACATTGTATGAAGTGATTTTTGCTGGGAACATCCACTGGCTCTGATAAGGTAACAGCGTTCCAAGTATCTGGTTTGATTTCTGGTGTGTGCTGAGTTAGCTACTCACAACCAGAATGGTGGTTGTGGAACTAGCATTGGCTCCAAACCAGGGAGAAAGAAATCAGAAAGGAAGACTTTCATTTATATAGATAGAGCCTTTCACGACCATTGGATGTCCTAAAGCGTTTTACAGCCAATGAAGTACTTTTAGAAATGTAGACACTGTTGTAACTTAGGAAATCGGTCAGCATTTTTGTTTCCAAATTTTATCCAGCAATCCTTGTTGAAAGTGTGGATGCTGATGCTATGGTTCTGGATTTCTTCCAGCACTTCTGTCTTGTGTTCATGATGTAAATTACATTTCCATAAGCAGACCGAGTCTTTTATCATCTGAAACCTGTGCCCTTGTATTGATTGAGTAGGAGTAGCGTGGCCAGGTTTAATAATTACCTGCTAATTAAAGTATATACAGTAGTATATGAACATCAAGTAAAATGCCCACCTTATTCTTCAAAAGCCAGAAAATATCATGCCATCAGACCAATGTGTACAGGCTAAAACTAATAATTAATACATAGGAGCAGTAAGAATCAATATACTAAGTACAATACTTAGAAACAGTGAAGATAAAATCAGTCCACAAAAAGTTTAAACTACATTCCTTCTTGCACAACTCGATAAGCGACAGGAATTTAGGATAAATCAGTCTTTCATAAACTTTCATGATGCAAAGTCCTACCTGAATTAAATGAATTCCCAGTACACTCACAGAGTTCAAAAGGTAGATTTTCCTCTCTGGTGATTCCATGGGTGTCGGGAAAAAGGAAAATTTCTCCTCAGATCATCAGTCAGAACTAAAGACATGAGCTACTTGAGCTGTGATTATACCTTGGGAATTCTTTCATGTTACAATCAATTGTTTGAAGTCAACAAGGGAGTACAACAGTTCTTATGGTTTGTGAGGTGAGTATTAATGACTAGCATTTTTATCATCATCTTCTTGCAAACAATTCCCTTAGTGGTTCAGCAAATAGACAGATTAGAATTGTATATATTTCATGGTTTGTCCATCTGCATATACAGTATTAACTTTTCAATAATTTGTTCTTGATACCTGGCAATCACAACATAACCTCTTGGCATGAGTGTAAAATACCTATTGTCTTTCAAAGGACCAATACTTTGGTTTGTTTGAGTTCTAAGGTTTACTAGGGTTTTGGCCCAGACACCCCATCTGTGACCTTCCATGTTGGAACTCAGTAAGGGAAAACAAAATGCTTTTTAATTCTAGCTGTTTTAAAAATGATCTGAGCAAAGACACAATTTACCACAGGATGAAAATGTTGCTTTCAAAGATTGGGTAAGGACACAATCAGGCTCACTTGGGATGCTCTCTGCTACAAAATAACCTGCCCCATTGTCAAGGCTCAAGTGTAAATAATGGCTACTTGGGTGAAGTAATGTCTTCCTCTTCTTCTTAGTCAGTCCCCGGTGTCGAGGATGACTTGCTTCCACACCAAAATGAGTTCTAAGGTGACTGATAAGATCAATGCGGGATCTACAGCCGCTGTCACATGTGGGGCAGACAGTGGTTGGGTGGTACAGGTGGGTGGGGTGCTTGATTTGTCGTATGCTCCTTCCGCTGTTTGTACTTGGCTTCCGTGTGCTCCCGGCAAAGAGACTTGAAGTGTTCAGCGCCTTCCCGGATGCTTTGCCTCCATTTTGAGCGGTCTTGGGCCAGGGATCCCAAGAGTCAGTGGGGATGTTACATTTTTTCAAGGAGGCTTTGAGGGTGTCTTTGAAGTGTTTTCTCTGCCCTCCTGGGGCTCGCCTGCCGTGGCATAGCTCGGAGTAGAGTGCTTGTTTCGGGAGTCTAGTATCGGGCATGCGGACAATGTGGCCCATCCATCGGAGCTAATCAAGCGTGGTCAATACTTCGATGCTGAGGATGTTGGCCTGAGAGAGAACGCTGATGTTAGTGCGTCTATCTTGCCAGTGAATTTGCAGGATTTTACAGAGGCAGCATTGGTGGCACTTCTCCAGTGCTTTGAGATGCCTGCTGTACACAGTCCATGTCTCTGAGGCATGAGGGTGACAGTAACAACACAGCATTGACAGCAAGGTGTCAATACCCTAATTATAGGAAAAGAAGGCAAAAGCAACCTGCTTTTTGAGGCAATGTCAAATGTAATCTGTTCTATCTCCAGAGTAGCCATTCACTGCCGAGTGTTTTGTTTTAACTTTAGATTCTAAAACATATTCTAATGAAAATAAATTACTCAGCATTTGTACCGAAGGTTCTCTGCTTTATGTTTAATGGATTTGAAAATCAGTCTTCAGATTCTCTCGCTAGACCCTGCAACTGCTCAGCAGGGAATCTGAGAAATCTTCCAGACATAAATTCCTTGAGTGTTTGAAAATGGAGCCTGCGTAGCAGTTTCACAACTAACTATTTCAGCAATAGAAATGACAGTTTGTCCAGTACATCAAAAACAAGTTTTAAACATGTAATTCCACCCAGGGATTAAACTGTTAGCTTTACTTCCACTGGTTGAGTGATGGAGAACTTTACCAGTCTAAAGACTTTAAGCCCCAGTGCAAGACTTTACACCAGACCCTTAACATAGGGAAGTCTTTTAATCCTCCAGGTCTATATGGTAGCTATTCTGCTTCATCAGTAGACATGATAGAGCAAATTAATATACTATCGACTGAAAATTCGGTACCGCCATGTTTGGAAGTGGTAACAGCCGCGAGGCAGGACTTCCTGTGCCAGGCGCAGCAGTCCCACCCTCGGGCTATATTGGGCTTACCGCCCCCGACAGGAACTGCTCTGCAAAATCTCGCACTGCAGTTCCTGTCGGGGGCGGGACCAGGCCGTAACGGGACGCGAATTTTCCAGCGTTATGTGGAGGGACACATAATGCTGGCGGGAAGAAAGGGCCCTCCCCTTCCATTAAAGAGGAGGGCCAAGTTGCTGACTCTGCAGGAGGGAGAAGGGGCAATCGCTACACCACCAGGGAGCGTGGTGCTGTGGCAGCAGCCCGACACACAAGCCAGGCTGAAACATCATGGCACGGACCCCGCGATCTGCATTGAAGACGGTTGCAACCGGTAAGTCTGCCATTGTTAAATTTTTCACGGCCGCGCCTCCCCTTTAATTTTTGCCCCGTGAGCGGTCTACAGCCTGGTATGTGCTCCGCGAAGCTGTCACAGGCATCGCCCGCAGCAACTGCATGGGGCGCTACTGAATTTTCACTCCGGGGCAAAAACGGGTCGCTGCGCACGGTGCTGAAGTCGTCATCATGGTGCAGTAGCCCGGGGCACTACTGGTAGGAGCGGAACGCTACCAGTTAGCACCACTCCCACGTAATTTGGCGGGAGCCTGTAGCAGCGGCATGCCTGGCTGAAAAGTCGTTAGCGTCCCTAACGGGAGGTGCAAATGACCCAAATCTTTCCCCCTATATTTGTTTTTTTTTCAGCATATTTAAATGTGCAGAAACTTAGTTAAAAAATAAATGTGGTATCATACTGAAATACAAAAAGTCTTAACGATTGTAATACATGGTGTGGGTACTGAAAGGTCAGTGTGTGAAGTAAAGTGGTAATTGCCATTATGTAACAATTTGGGCAAGTCTCAAAGACACATGTGCGTAAAACATGTGACTGACTAGAAGATTCTGTGGAAATCAGCTAGTTAACAGTGAAAGCAGAAACATCTATTGACAGAACATGTGCAGAACCAGATTGTAAGAACCAGATAAGGAAAGAAAGAAGAAAGAAAGACACGGGATTTCCAGAGTGCCTTTCATGACCACCGGATGTTCCAAAGCACTTTACAGCCAATGAAGTACAGTTGAAGTGTAGTCACTGTTGTAATGTAGTAAACGCAGCAGCTAATTTGCCCACAGCAAGCTCCCACAAACAGTAATGTGATAATGACCAGATATCTGTTTTAGTGATGTTGATTGAGGGATAACTATTGGCTCAGACACCGGGGATAACACCCCTGCTCTTCTTCGAAATAGTGCCATAGGAACTTTTACGTCCACTCGGTTTAACGTCTTGTCCGAAAAATAGCACCTCCGACAGTGCAGCGCTCCCTCAGTACTGCACTGGAGTGTCAGCATGGAATGTCAGCAGAATAGTCCTATGAATAGTTGGCTTTAAGAATTTTTTTAATTGCTCTATGCTACTCTGTAGTATTGGGAAGTTCATTTGTAAGTTTCTTTGTTCTAAGTAGAAGACGTTTACAATAATATGATAGACTTGAAGAGCTAAATATGTTTTCACTGGAGAACAAAAGATAAAAAGGACACAAGATTCAGCTTTTTAAAATGCTCAGAGGAATGGATAATGTAGATGCAAGCAAGTTAGGCCAAAACTAGAAAACAAGCGTTTAAAGACTCAAGCAAGATATACAATTAGAAGATATTAACTGATATCTGAAATAAACTCCCAATCAAAGAAGTCAATGAACACCTTTATAAAAAAAAGTATAAGTAAAGGTAGGGATAACTAAATGCTGTGTGGATTTTAATGATCACTAAATGCTGGGATATGGAAATATCATGTTAAGAAAGACAACCAATCAAAGATCAATAAAATGCAAGATATGAGGATAGGTACGTATTCTGGAGGTCACACAGAAAGTTCACAGAGGCTCTCTCTCAGGAGATTGCACATAGATGATGTATACATAGTGTCAGCTGTGGCTCAGTGCATAGCACTCTCGCCTCTGATATCAGAAGATTGTGGGTTCAAGTCCTACTCCAGGAACTCGAGCATATAAGTCTAGGCTAACACTCCAGTGCGGTGCTGAGGGAATGCTGTCTTTCAGATGAGATGTTAAACTGAGGCCCTCTCAGGTGGATGTAAAATATCTTGTGGCACTATTTTGAAGAAGAGCAGGGGAGTTATCCCTGGTGTCCTGGCCAATATTTATCCCTCAACCAACAGATTATCTGGTCATTATCACATTGCTGTTTGTGGGAGTTTGCTGTGTGAAAATAGGCTGCCGTGTTTCCCACATTACAACAGTGACTACACTCCAAAAGTACTTTTTTAGCTGTAAAGTGCTTTGAGTCTTCCAGTGGTCACGAAAGGTGCTATATAAATGTAAGTCTTTATTTATTTTTTTCTTTCATAATTTGAGAGCAATGTAACCATGTCTTAAATGGACACTATCATCACAGGAAGTGTTTGATTTATCATCAACTGCACAGCATAATTATCTAATTCATTGTGAAGGGCATTATCACATCACTTGCAACTGGTGCAATTGCAATAAAAAGTGCTTCCCCAGACCAAACACAAATGAAAACAAGTGAAAGAAAGCAAGAAAAACCTTGTAGTTACCAGGTATCTCTATTAAGAGAATCACATTTAATATTCTTCTGCTGGCCGTAGGTTAAATATATGCACAAGAATAAGACCAGTTGTTGTGTAAAATATTTGGTAATATTTGGTAAAAGGGTTTATTACCAAAGTCTCCTGTGCCTAATGATAACTTGTTTGTCTATTTGTCCAAACGAAACTACCAAAATAAAAGATCTGAAATGAAAGAAAGCATCAAAGGATAAGCAGTGTTAATGATTGAGCTTCTCCTTTTGTCAAGAGAATGGCCTTGAGAATTCTCTTATAGAGCAAATATATCAGACAGCACTCGTAACAAGTCATAATTATCTCTCACAAACACGGAAAGCTTCTGAGCACAACAACCGTGAATCTTGTGCATTGCCAAAATCTAACACCTTGGGCTGGATTTTCGGCTTTTAGGATTCCGGGGCGTTAATGACGGCGAGGCAGTCCTGATATTGCCTGGAAAAAGTTTGCACCTCAGTCAACAAAATTGGACAGCTGGGCCCTGGAGCTGTAAGGGAGGCGTTACACACCTCTCTTCGGGCACTAGGCCGGCTGAGCATGCGAAAATTCCAAGCCTAAGAGTCAGCCTGGGAGTGCACTGAGAGGCCTGGGGAGAAAGAAGAAAACCTGAAAAAAAACCACCAAAAACATTCCCAATACAAAGCCCACGCCACCACAACATAAATCGCAAAATAAAATAGAAGAAAAAACAATCACACTTATCTGAGGTCGGCATTGCGTACCTCACTGCAGCTGCTACAGCTTGGAACGTCTGATTTCCCACCAGGGCACACTGCGGGGCATACAGGTCAGGCACGAGTCAACAGTCGAGCCGGTTTCACAACCAGGGGCGTTGCACAGCGACTCGCCCCCCCCCCCCCCCAAACCCTGACGGGCCGCTGGAAGCTGGCTGCTCGCCCAGAAGAGCTCACTGCCGCCATTGCCGCCCCTCTGGGGGTGGAAACAGAAGCGGGCAACAGCGGAAAATCTAGCCCTAATTTATGCATTTGCATTACCATATGGGGATTGATATATTACTTAAAATTCACCGTACTATGTTCAGTTCAGGCCATTAAATGATAATTACAATATTAGCAATGGAAAAATCATCAACATCTGCAGAATAAACTCGCAATCAAATACTACTGTTATTTGTAGAAAAATTGTAAGTATAAAGAACACATTTATATTATCTCTAAGTAACAAATCTCCTATTGCTCTTCTCTGAATAACTCAAGAATTGGCACTGAATTAAAACTAATGTCTCAATATAGTATAAGTAAATATTTGATATATTCCTGCTTGTTTCTCTTCCAATCTAAATATTACATAATTGTAAATAAGGCATTGTATTTCAGCTGTAAACATTGTTGACCTAATATTTTTAGGTAAGTAGTCAGTCTTAAGAAAACCCTGTAAAAATGGCTGTACTTTTTTCAGATTCAAATGATTGACAGTCAATAATACTCAATCCCAAGAAGCTGAGGGCATCCATACTCTTCAGTGATATCAAAATGGGATGTCAGTCAAATCAGCACTGAGTACTGAAGTGAAAAGGTCAGCAGAGCTAATGGATAGGCGCTCCAAATGACTAGTCTAGACTGCATCAGACTGATTGGAGAAAACATCCTGTGCTTGGCAAGGGTTAACACCGTGTTCACTTTCATTAGATATGCTTTGTAAAGCCCAGTTCCCTTGTTTTGTTTTAATGGTGCGTGTACAGAATTAATCATTTGGACTCAACCAGACACCATATACCTTGCAGTCTTTGCAGATGGGCACATATTGAGCTGTATGCAGATTCTCCTGTTGCTCTCAAGTTGATTGATATATCGCTGCTGTAAGCAATACTCCTGCGAGGGTGTTCTTGCTTACTGTTGAATTTAGTTCTTATTAAAAACAGGACATTCAATCCATTGAATAAATAATTTGGAGTCCATTCTTAAAGCTTTTGTTTGTTCATTTGCAGTGTTGTAAGGCCCACAGTTTAGCTCAGGATTTGTGGGTATCCTGTTGGAGTGGCTCAGAGATGTTCTGTGACAAGCTTAAACCTGCCACAGGATTAGTTGGCTTGACCAGGTGACCTTGGGGGTTCCCTGTGATTGGAAGGCTCAGCTGTGGCAGTGTTTTCGTTGCATGTTTTGTGACTGAAGGGTTTTATCAACACCATGAGATGAGCACTTTCTGAACCTGCATTGATGAGAATTCTACTAATCAGCCGGGGATTATCTGCAGCTCAAACTATACAGCTTCTAATTCCACTTTCATGAATGGAGTTTAAGGACTGAAAACGGAGCCACATGCAGTGCAGTACATCAAGGACTGAGTGGCTTCAGCATTTTTAATTAGCTCTCCTCCATGCTTGTGATGGAGCTGTGAAATTGAAATTTACGATAAGACATGTGGAAATAACAACAACAACAACTTGTATTTATATAATGCCTTTCAAATAGTAAAATGTCCCAAGGCAACACACAGGAGTAGTATAAGAAAAACAAATTGGACACCAAGCCACATAAGGATAAATTAGGGCAGATGACCATAATCATCTGCCCTAATTTATCTTTACGTGGCTTGGTCAAAGAGGTAGGTTTTAAGGAGCATCTTAAAGGAGGAAAGAGAGGTTCAGGGAGGGAATTCCAGAGCTTAGGGTCTAGGTAACAGAAGGCATGGCCACCAATGGTTGAGTAATTATAAGCAGGGATGCTCAAGAGGGCAGAATTAGAGGAGGGCAGATATCTGGGCGGGAGGGGCGGTTGTGGGGCTGGAGGAGAATACAGAGATAGGGAGGAGCGAGGCCATGGAGGGATTTGAAAACAAAGATGAGAATTTTGAAATTGAGGTGTTGCTTAACCGGGAGCCAAAGTAGGTCAGCGAGCACAGGGGTAATGGGTGAGCGGGACTTGGTGTGAGTTAGAATCATATAATTATAAAATGGTTACAGCACATAAGGAGAATATTCAGCCTGTCAAGCCTGTGCCGGCTTTCAGCAAGAGCATTTGAGCTAGTCCCACTCCCCCTCTCTTTCCCCATAGCCCTGCAATTTTTTTCCTTCAAATTTTTTTATCTTTTGTGGGTTTTTTTTATCCTACACTCACTACACTGGCAGTGTCTCTAAATAGGACATGGGCAGCAATGTTTTGGATGACATCAAGTTTACGGAGGGTAGAACGTAGGAGGCCAACCAGCAGTGCATTGGAATAGTCAAGTCTAGAGGTAACATGGGCATGGATGAGGATTTCAGCAGCGGATGAGCTGAGGCAGGGGCGGAGGCGAAGCTCATTTCAGAGTCAAATATGACCAAGGTTGCAAACAGTGTGGTTCAGCCTCAGACAGATGTTAGGGAGAGGATTGAAGTCGGTTGCTGGGGAACAGAGTTTATGGCGGGGATTGACAATAATGGCTTCAGTCTTCCCAATATTTAATTGGAGAAAATTTCTGCTCATCCAGAACTGGATATCGGACAAGCAGTCTGACAATTTAGAGACTGTGGAGGAGTCGAGCGAGATGGTGGTCAGGTAGAGCTGGGTGTCGTCAGCATATATATGGAAACTGACGCTGTGTTTTCAGATGATGTTGCCGAGGGGCAACATGTAGTTGAAAAATAGGAGGAGGCCAAAGATAGATCCTTGGGGGACACCAGAGGTAACGATGTGGGAGCGGGAAAAGAAGCCATTGCAGATGATTCTCTGGTTACGATTAGATAGATAAGAATAGAACCAAACATTAAAAAAGAACCTATCAGTATTACATTAAGGTAAAAATAAAAAGCATAAGCCAACAAGGAACTTGTGAAACACAGCAAAGGGTGTATGCCTCACTTCTTATGGCCCAGTAACACTGTTGTATCTCTTGCATGTGAACTACCTCCTGAAGTATCATTTCTATTTGTAAAGACAAGTTTACAGAATGATTTTATCCGTACATAAAACTACCATCGTGTCTCACTGCACATGCAACTGCATACTTTAAACAAAATAATACAAATCCCAAGAAAATGTTAGGCACTAGATAAAGCATGTATAGGTTTCTCACACGACTGCCAAGCAGGTGGAGTTTGGTTGCAATTTATGCCTATCTGTTCCAAGAACTGAATCGGCTCTTCTAAATGGTATAACCTCCTCAAATGGTGGCATTTCAACCTAATGTACTTCAATGTACTTAATTGGCTTAAAGCATTTGGGTTGTCCTGAGGTTGTGAAAGGCATTATATAAATGCAAGTTCTTTTTTAAAAAAAATTTCATACATGTAAGTGTTATTAATCCATGTACATGGTGTGGGGTGGGAGGAGATCCTATTTTTAAAGGGAATGGTCCCTCTCGCTTCCGACACTAGCCTGGTTTGGCCTGGAATCCTGGCTTACCAATGCCCTGCCTGAAGGCAAGTTTGCCTTGTCCAAGGTAATCCTCAAAGAGATTTTGTGGCCCACCCTCCTGGCTGGGATTCGTGATGATGCTGAAAGGAGGAAGAAGAGAAGGATTACTGACATTCCAATGAAAATGAACAGAACTTTTCAACAGCAGAGCAGAGTGGCCCTTTAACACTTTCTATCCTGGAATTCTTACAATTCTTTATCCTTATGTGTTGTCCTGTCTTCTGCCAGCAGGTCAGTCAAGCAAGCTTTTGTAATCTGAAAACTTTTGCGTTACCTTGCCCTTAAGGTACTACTTAAACATAATTCAGTGAGGTATGGTGGGAAAAGTTATTTTTTTGCTATAAGTGAATTCTGCGTAGGTTTGGTGAATTTACAGTTTTTAATACATGTGTTCTGGCATTATTCTGCAATTATAACAACATAATCAAGTTAAGCTGTGTTTATCAAATTATTCTCCTGATTGCACTTTTCACTGCAATAATAATCATTTAGAGACTAAACACTACAGAGTAAAAAAGCAAGGAAGTTATGATGAACCTTTATAAAACACTGGTTCGGCCTCAACTGGAGTATTGTGTCCAATTCTGAGCACAGCACTTTGGGAAGGATGTGAAGGCCTTAGAGAGGGTGCAGAAAAGATTTATGAGAATGATTCCAGGGATGAGGGACTTCAGTTACGTTGATAGACTGGAGAAGCTGGGGTTGTTCTCCTTAGTGCAGAGAAGGTTGAGAGGATATTTGATAGAGGTGTTCAAATTCACGAGGGGTCTAGGCAGATTACATAGATAGAAACTGTTCCCATTGGCGGAAGGGTCAAGAACCAGAGAAGACAGATTTAAGGTTATTGGCAAAAAAAACAAAGGCGACATGAGGTAAAAACATTTTACAATACTGTTCGGTAAAGAGTTCCAGGATTTTTCTCCAGCTACCATGAAGGAACATCGATATATGTCCAAGTTGAGATTGTGTGTGACTTAGAAGGGAACTTGGAGGATGGTGTTCCCATGCATCTGCTGCCCTTGTCCTTCTAGGTGGCAGAGATTGTGGGAGGTGCTGCCGAAGAAGCCTTAGTGAGTTGCTGCAGTGCATCAGGAAATGTAATATGGCTGTTTCTGATACTTTTTGAAGGAATGTAATGCATTTAATAAAGAATACACAGTAAAATATAAACTCAGCATGTTTTTTAGATGGATGAAATAAAAGAAGTTGAAAGAATATGAGAACAGGGTAGATAAATGTGATTAGAGATATTTGCTCACTAGGTGGTTAAATGCCAACATGGTCAGGTTGGACCAATTGGCCTGTTTCTGTGTTGCAACATCTATGTATTAATTTCAGTTGATGTATTTACTGCGTGGAAAAATATAATACAATAGGCAGGTTCCTTCACTTTGTGAGCTTGGTTTCTATAATAGGTATAATCCCTTCCTCTGGAATCTGGATTAGAATCCTGAATATATCTATAATTGAATAATTCTTTTTAGTTATACAAGCACCCTAAGTGAAACGAACTCAGCATAGGCCAAAGTGCATGCAAGTCAAAAGCACAAAAACAACCATTATTTGGCCCTAATTGGCATTGTGGAAAGAGGAGCCCCTTCTCATTTATGCTTTCTGAGGCTTTTAGGTTTTAATGAACCACAAGAATGGAATGTCGTACTGCTGTGGTCAGGACTCCATTGGAGATTGGCCATTATTATTTCAGCAGAGTCAAGGGAGCTTCAGTCTGTAGATAACTTGCGCTGTACCTGACAAGTAAATTCTTAGTGCCAAAAATAAATGCAAAAGATATAAGAATGTTCTACTCCCCAGCATTGACACTCTGAGTTTAAGGAGTACAAAAGTCCATTTTTTTAAATGGATTTTGAATTTTGACTTAAATACTTTAGTCTAGTTCAGACAGCCGCTTAACTGAAACCTATGTAGAACTCACTGCAGTATGAAACGTGCAAGTATGGAGCCTTGATGACCAACAAATCGTAAGTTAAGTATTTCATTCAGTATGAGACTCCTTTATCTACAAAGTCTTAAGAAAAATGCCACCTAAGGAGTTGCAAATTTATCACTTTTTATGTTGTAAAAGAAACTTTCTCCACATGTTGTATAATTCTGAATCTGGTAGCAGTCTTATCCCTTTCCTTTTCCCCACAAAAGGTTGCAGTGTTTGACATTGTGACCTGACAATTTTCCCAGTAACCTTCACTGCACACATTGTCAAAGTGACATAGAACAAGATAGCATTAATTCCTTGACACATTTTTTTTAGATCAGTGCACTGGATGGCCACCCACAGAGATAGTGGTATTCTGTTTGCCCTGGGTTTTAACCCTTCCATTGGCTCATTATGCAGAGCGACTTACTACAACACCAAATTATTGTGTTCGTTCTTCGAATTTGCTTTTCATAATTTTTTCATAGATTAAAAGGAGTATTCATCAGTTAAACTTTTACGGGGAGAAATTCGGGAGTGCCCCTTATGGGATGCTAACTTTTAAAATTTGAAAAAATTAGCCCCAGGCACTAATGATTTTCAACTTTTTAAAAAATCTGGTGTTTGCGCTCCAGGAATAAAGTGGAGCATTAAATCAAGCAATCCACTTTAATGGGAAGGACCATCGCTGCAGGCCAGGTCCTCGATGGCCAGATCGTGGTTGCCAATCAGCCGGATGCACTGCAGCAGAATGCCGGGCTGATCGATCACAGCTGAAGAAGAACCTAAAAAAATGAGAAAGACCATTTTTGAATTTTTTTTACCTCGTCTTTACCTTTCACCCCCGAAGCACCCGGCCTCCCAATCAACGCCTCCTGCAACTGCTGGTGTTTTCGCCCGGCGATGCTGCAGGGGACAGACCAGAAGTTTGGGTCCAGGACGCTATCGGGGCGATGCGCACGGCAATGATGTCATGATCTCCAGGTGAAGGATATCGAGCCGCAACGTCCTACCGCTGTTGCAAACCTCCCGCCAAATTTAGCGGGAGTCGTTCATCTCACCGCGCCCGGTGGGTAAGTGGTTAGTGCCTTGTTATTCCCCCCCCACCCCCCGGAGGCAATAACGGGAGGCATTATGAGGTTGTTTATGAATTTCATTAATCTTGGAAGATATTTAGTTAAAACATGGATTGTCTCTCGATATATTTACTTTAGAATAGAAATTAATAAAATTCGGCAAAATTACTTTTCAAAAGATGCTTGCCATGCCAACCATGGCTAATTTGGAACAGGCTGTTCAGAAACTGGTGAACTAACAACACTGCCCCTTAAAAAATAAGATGTTAAAACCTTTATTGACCCTTGTCCATTTTTAATGAATGTAGTTCACATGACACTGCACAGACATGAAGTGTTACTGGGTAAGAAAGGCCATGCAAACTCCATGCAGCTTTATACTTCCCTGAGAGGTATTTGTGCAAACCTGAAGATTAGTTTATGATGGTGAAGGAGATAAACCTCTTAATCACTTTTACAGCTGATTATTCTCGCTTAAACTTTGGACTTTATGAGGTTGTCTACAATTTTCATTAACCTGATTATTGTAAATGATACTGATGCTGCGTGTGAAGGAAAAAATGATTGAAAATTGGCCTGGGGGCATCATAAGCGGGTGTAAATCCAAGGTAATATGTCTTCTCCCCTATTTCCTTTGCTTTGTACCTCAAGAATAAATGTTTCCTGGGCACAAACCACGTCCTAGGAGGAAGCCAGAAATAAAGCCTGAAGCCGAGTAATTACGCTGAGTGAAATTATTGCACAAATGTTGAATGTGATCATATCAGATTCCTGTCTACTATTTTAATTGGATGCATTGACTAATTTATGTTATTTTAACCAGGTTAACACATCTGTTAAAATAACAAATTATATCACAAATAGTAATTTCTAAGCATACATTTTGACAGTAGGAATTCTGGGGCAGTTTGTTATTTATTTAAGCAAATGTTTAACTTGTGGCCCACTGTACATGACCAAAATTTAAACTGGGAATTTGAGATTTCTTCAAAAATATCTATAATTTTTCCAACAACACCACACAACGCAGGGAAAATGTTCTTTTACGCAATGTGCAATGGTATTTTCATATTCTGCCATGCAGCTTACAGACAAAGCTGGTGGTAAACAAGTACCTGATATCCAGCATTGCAGTATAGATCTAATATACTTGCCATAGAGGGAGTACAACAAAGGTTCCCCAGACTTATTCCTGGAATGGGGGATTGACTTATCTTCTCTTGAATTTAGAAGAATGAGAGGTGATCTCATTGAAACATATACAAAATTCTTACAGGTCTTGACAGGGTAGATGCACACAATACTCCACCAGGTCTCACCAGGGCCCAATATAATTGCAGTAAGATGTTTTTACTCTTATACTCAAATCCTCTTGTAATAAAGATCAACATATCATTTGCTTTCTTAATTGCTTGCTGTACCTGCATGTTAACTTTCAGTGATTCGTGTACAAGGACATCCAGGTCCCTCTGAACACCAACATTTCCCAATCTCTCACCATTTAAGAATCTGTGGCAAGGGGACGGAGTTTGTGGTGGGAACCAAAGACTGAAGCCATTGTTTAACTGGAGGAAATTATGGCTCATCCAAGATACTTTCAAGGCAAAAGTAAGTTTAAGGTAAAAGTGATTTGGTTTCTCAAAAAGATCTATTGTTAAAATACATTTTCTGGCAAGATGTTCTTTCTGTGTTTATTTCCATCCAAAAGGCAACATAATTTATCTATGAGAGCTTGTCTCTAACAAGTCAAGTTCACTTATTTCATTGGAGCAAGTTACGTTGACTAAGTGTCACGGCTGTTAATAACAGAAGGCAGAGTAATAACAGCAGAGCAGTACAGTAGACCTCCGATCTACCTTGATCTCTGATACACATTCTGTTTTTTTTAGATCAATCCATATAAAACACATGCTCTGGCTTTGAAGGATTTTGATGGGGTTCTGCTGTAGTTGTACGCCCCTACAGATTGTCTCTTGCCGCTCCTGCTGTATCTGCCCACACTCCAATCACTGACCTGGACCTTGATGACATTACTTTTGCACCAGCTCGCGCTGTTCCCTGAAGTGGCATGCCTCCATGCTGCACCCAGGTGGAGAGATGTGATCGGGTCCCAGGAGAGGCTGATATCGGGGCCAGGGGCCGAGGGGCAGCACGGGCCAGCCCACACTGCGATATGTGTGCGCACTAGGTCCGTGCACCAGAGCAGGTCTCCAGTCATCTTGGATAACCCTTGCCACTGGACCAAGACCTAGCTCTGTCAAGCCCGTGTGGTGGCTGGTGTGCAATGGCCACCCATGTTAAAAAAATCTACGCACAGGCATCTTCCACCCTTCAATATGTAGTTCGGAACCTGGAATATTAGGTCCTTCATTGAAACACCTTGAACTCATCCTTTTTTGGCGTGGAGGCAAGTCATCCTCAGTTCGAGGGACTGCCTATGATGATGATGATGATAGATCTCATTTAAATAATGTTCTAGAAATTCTGGCCTCCCCGGGTTCGTACGGAGTGTGTACGGACCCGGGAAGGCATCGCAAAAGACGGTTTTCAGCGCACAATGTGCATGCGCTGATCACCGGCTTTTCTGATCTGTCAAGCTCTGACTTGACAGATCCTCCATATCCCCACAGCCAGGACATTCGCTTGGGCAATATTGCGGTATTTATCCATCTCTTGTGCAGCAGGTGCTCTGAAAACTCTTGAGCCTGATAAAAGCAGGTGCATAGCCTACTTTTACAGGCTACAGAGTTTTAAAACATATAAAAACACAGTAAAATAAAATTTAAAAAACACATTTTAATGACTTAAAACCTTGCCCACTAAGGTAAGTTTATTTTAAACCATAATTAAAACACATTAAAAAAAATGTTTTTAAGTGTTTTAATTAAGACATTTCGAACTTTAATTTAAATTAATCTTAAATATGTGGTGTATTTTTTCTATTTTTTATTTGTGTATTGGTGTTTGGGGGGTGATTCTCACTCATAATAATGGAAACTCCTACTTATGGAGTTTCCATTATTGTGAATGAGAAAATATTGTACCTGGATTGGCTGCCCAGAGCCATGTGACTGCAGCTCCAGTATACGGATGTCCCAATGTGCACGTGCTCCGATGCACAGTGAGTGGAGGCCTCAGGACCGGGATCACTGGTGGACACAGCAGGTTCAGGTAGGTGCGCATCTTTTTTACCGTTTTCTGTCAAATGCCCGCCGCAGGAACCAGCCAGCCAGAATTTCTCGGCCAATGTATGATCCAATTTTCACAATTGATGGTCAATTGTGAGGGCCCAGTTCTTATGTCTGGTAAGAAATAATCTGATCCTAGTGGTCAGTACGGATGGGTAATAAGCCACATCAGTCTGGTGTTGAGTGCGTTGCAGTCCCTTGTTGGGTAGCAGTAACTATCCATATCCATCGAAAAGGCAGGAGTGAAAGATGGGGGAAATTGTCCAATCAGTTCAAACTGTGGGAATGAGAGGTCAGAGAATGTGTCTATGGTGATTTTCAGTGTGGGAGGGTTGTACTGACTTGCATTAACGTGGCCTTTGGCACTGGAAATGCCTGAAATTTAGGATCTCGTTAACTGAAGCTGCAAAAAAAGCCAGAATGTTTATCTCTGTTTACAAATTTCTCCAAAGTCTCTCGCATACAAACAATATTACAAAGTATTTTCGTGAATCTCTAATAAAAGCAGATGATCTGTAACTGGAATTCTCCTATCTTTTGATTTGCTTGAACCTTATGGCAACAGTTTATCCAATCTCTTTAAATACTTTGAGCCTTTAAGAATATGGTTAATTTTTAAAAAGTCAATGCCAATTTGTCAGGATATTTTCCTTGCTTTTCACATAACAAGCATTATTTCTTTCCACTCCTAGAGAAATTGGGAATTGCTTGTTCAAGTGATCAGACAGCAGCTTTCAATCAGGCGAATGTTGGGAAAAATACAAAGGATATCGAGACACACAAGTGCAACGTAATAGGGAGGAACCTTTACCATAATGATGAAACCTTCAAACTGAAGATTAATGAAGCTCATTTTTACGCGCTGTGTCTTCCATCCAGTCAAATCATTGTGATGTCAGATCATTTGGATCATCTGTCAAGTATTTCTGCTGCTTTCCCTGCTGTACAATTACAGGTAGACATCATACTCACAGTTTGTGTTGGAGCTTTCCAGAGCTCTCACTCCCTGAAGATAAATGAGGTTCTCATTATAAACAAACAAGCACTTCAGAGAGTAACATTTGACAGCTTTGGTAATCCCAAGAGCCACTTTTATCAGCTGATGAGTCTAGCACAAGGCCTGTACAGTTTCCCAGCCCTTCAGACTGCTCTGTTATTGAATAAATTAATTTGTTTTGCACTTACTAACCATTAAACAGAAAAATTCACAGTCGTAAATATTTTAATTATATTTGTATGTCACAAGTGTGGAATGTATACACAGACTATTTGCTACTCAGAACTAAGCTACCTTTAATTTTCATCAAAGCTCAAGCAATATAAATGATTTTTAGGATGATGTGGTTTGCGAACCTGCACACCAACCACGGCAAAAGTCCCACTGTTACTTCAGTTAATGCACAGCTGCAAGTAAAATCAGATTAAAGTTGTCAGCTTATTAAAAAATCAAATGAAAAAGGCATTGTTTTATCGACTGTTACCCTATTTGGATAATATATCTTAAATATTAGACAAGCATGTATATTCAATTTTCTGATCATAATGTGCTGTATAATATTTTGAGCTTTTTTAAAAATACAGGCAATGCAATTTTTTTAAATTAATTCTAAATGGTTTCTTCTGAATACTGAGTTATTAAAAGTTCATACTGTCCAGGAACTTATGAAATCTTCAAAATGCCCTCCTCAAATAAAATGCTTAATGTTTGCTTTTCCATTAATTGTTCATTAATGTATCCTGTTGTGGTTTATCTAAGCAAGACATTAACATTCTGTGTTAAAGTCCATCAGCTATTTTGATTCATTTTGTTTAACTAACACTTTTTATGTCAATGTAGACTCCTTTGATGATTTTTACAATTGAATCAATAAGTTCAAAACAACAATTTGCTGTTTATGGCACCTTTAATGTAATAAAATGTCCCAAAGTATTTCCTTAAGGTGACAACCATATGGAAAGCACTGATGGAGGAAGGTAAAGGACATAATCAAAGGAATGAGCAAAGAGCTAGGTTTTGAGAAAGCTTTTTAAGGAAGGAGAGTGTTGGCAAGATGGTGAGGTTTAAGGTTTTCAAGGTTGCTCAACTGAGACAATGGCGGTCTGTGCAACTGAAGGTGCAACATTGAGAGGTGCAAAGAAGGCCAGCAGCAAGGGAAGTTGTAAACAGAGTGGTAGTTGGAGAGGAAGGAAAGAACCAGTTGGTTTTTGGGAGGGGATTCATGGCGACCATTAAATTATGACAAAAAATGTAAGTTATGTCGTACAATTTTAGCAGCAATTATTCAGATTGGTAGTAATTTTTTGGGTTGTCCAACATCCCACTCCATTTCAAAAGTAGGTCTGCTTTCTTATTCACTTGCATTTCTCTTATTTTTTACCGACACAATCTGAAATGCCTCAGTCTATACCAGCACTTCTAATCTCCCCAGTGCTCGTCACATGACTGAGGCTCTATCATGGAACTCTGCTATTATCAGAGCGTTTTTGCACAACAATTTGAATCAGCTCCCATCAACTGTGCTCTATAGCATGTTGATCCATATTATTCCTAGTTCATTCATTACCAATACTCTCTAAATGACTTGGTGTATAAAAAGGATTTAATTCATATCAGTTTTATTGTGCTTCTTACTAATTGCCTGCCCATGTCTGTAATGGTAATTAGCTCTTTAATATAGTCTTTACTTTCCCACAGTGGATCAGCGAGCAGTAAATCACTTCACTGCATCACTTAATATTGTTTTGTTATCTGTTGCTCATCTGTCAGCACAACTATTGCCAAGAAATGCAACAGGTGGGAGAACATATTTTCAACATTAGTGACTTTTCCCTTAAAAGAAAGGTTCTATTTGCATCCCGTTACTGTATGATTCTCTTTTCTGTAAATTAGTTCAACAAACCTGCATGTCACAGTTGAGGATGACAATGGATACAGGAATGTTGTTCGAGATTTTCTTCAAATTACCATCAGACATTAGGGGAATCAATAGCTCTGCAAGCCACATCTTCTGACTGTTGTGCAGTCAGTGACATTTTGCATAACTTGTACCGAGGATAATATCGCAAAGTTTATATGTGAAACATGAATTCACAGTGATTCTATGTGACCCAGTAACCTTCAGGTGGTGAAGACTATGACCTTGCGTCGCACCATCAGTTACTGCTGCAGCTGACTGTGCTGAGCTAACAAAGCCTGTGCTTCCATTTCCACCCGCAGTCTCCTCCCAGCTAAGTAGTTTTGCAATAATACCGTCACTCTTCACATTTCTCCCGATGAAACACTTGAATAGCGTGGTTGCTGAAACTCGTCCTTCTTCTACTTTTGTCCAAATAGGAAACTTGAGTCAAACCTTGGCCAATAGTACATTGGTGCTACCTCCAAACAAATTAATTCTGTTCTTCACATATTAGTCACTCCATACCAGATGCACTAGCGCTAAAATAAGGATCAAAACTACTACAACTTGCATTTATATACCATCTTGAACATAGAAACATGTTTCAAGGTACTCCACAGCAGTATAAAGTAAAAAATGGATAGCAAACCAAAGAAGGAGATAACTAGAAGGGGTGACCAAATACCTATGGAAGTCTTAATGGAGGAGAGGGATATGGAGAGGAAGAGGGTTTTAGGGAGGTAATTTCAAAGAATGGGACCTAGGAAGCTGAAAGGCATGGTGGGATGAAGTGAGACGGGATGCATAAGAGACCAGAATCAGAGAGTTTGGTGGGGGGAGTGGTTTGTAGGGCTGGAAAAGTTGGCAGATGTAGGAAGTGACAAGATCATGAAGAGATTTATACACAAGGATGAAACTTGTACACTTAATTCACTGGGGGACCGGCAGTGAATGTAAGTTAGTGAGGGCAGAACTAAAAGCTCAGCAGGATGTGGCCTCGTTACTCCCATTGGTGCGAGATATGATATGGGCAGCAGAGTTTTAGATAAGATGTAGCTTACAGAGAGTGGAGGATGCAAGGCCGGCCAGTAAAATATTGAATTAATCTAGTCTGGAGGTGACAAAGGGATGAGGATTTCAGCAGCAGATGGGTTGAGGTTGGAGAGGAGGTGGACAACATTATGGAGATAAAAGTACGCACTCTTTGTGATATAGAGGATATGGGATTGGAAGGAAAGTTTACGTTGAACAAGCTGGCAAGGTTGTAAACAGTCTTGTTCAGCATGACACAATGGTCAGAAAAGAGGGTGGAGTTGGTGGTGAGGGTACAGAGTTTGTGGCGTAGGATGAAGATGATGACTTTGGTCTTCCCAGTGGTTAGCTCTTTAAAATCATCTTTCTCTACCGCCCAACCAAGTACCATAAAAATAGTCTCACCAAGATACCTTCTCTGCTTTCCTCCCTCAGCCTCTGCACCGGGCGACTTCTCCATCCTTTGTGATTTCAATCTCCATCTCAATTCATCATGCTCTCTCTCCTCTGAGTTCACTACCCTCCCATCTTCCCTTTTTCTCTCCCTCCATGTAACCTCCCCAACCCATTTTCATGGCCACCCCCTTGGCCTTGCCATGTCAGGTGGCCTCGCTACTCCCATTGTGTCAATCACAGATAAGGCCACCTCTGACCAATTTCTTGTATCGCTCTCCACCCACATCCCTTTTCGCCCACCCCAACCCATCTTCCTCCTGTGTCCATCCCTGCTCTATCCCAACGCACTTACAACTGCAATTACAAAATCCCAACTGTCCAGCCTTTGGCCCTCCATTCACCATGCCATTTCTGTAGCTACCGATCTGCTCAACCATACCCTCACCACCATTGAAGTCCCTATTAAAATCATAACTCTCTCTCATCCTGGTTGTTACCCTGGTACAGCCCTCATCTCCACTCTGTCAAGTTCAAGGAATGCAGACTTAAATAGATATAGCGGACAACTAATTTAGCCATTAACTGCCAAATCTGGCTAGACTACAGAAATCATTATTGGGTCCTGCTCTCATCTGCCAAAACTGCTCACTATTCCAAGATCATTCTGGAATGCAAGCATAACCCCCCCCACACCCCCCAGCTTCTATTCTTCACTGCTAACAATCTTCTTACACCCCTCTCTCACGGCTCTTCCACCATCACCTCCAACAAGTGCGAGGAGCTCATGGACTTTGTCACTAAAATTGAAACCATCTGATCAGCTGCCTCTATCACTTCCCTTCCTTCCCCTAGCCCACCGAGCCAAACTTCCTCTAAGGTTTCCCCCTTGCTCTAGCCCTGAGCTCACATCTTTCACCAGTTTCTCTCTGGTCTCCCTTCATGACCTCTCCGAGCTCAGATTGTCCATGAGTCCTACTTCCTGATCCCTCGACCTTATTCCCACTGAACTGCTAACCACCCAACTTTATTTTCAGTCTCCCATGCTAGCTGATATTGTCAATGGTTCTCTCTCTCTAGGAATTGTCCCCCTCTCCCTCAAATCTGCTATGTTTACCCCTCTCCTCAAAATACCAACCCTCGACTCCTCCGTCTTTGCAAATCTCCCTTTCCTCTCCAAAGTCCTTGAACGTGTTGGCGCCTCCAAAATCCGTATCCATCTTTCCCAGAACTTGTTGTTTAAATCTCTCCAATCACCCTTGCCACAGGAGCGAAATGGCTTTTTCCCAAAGTCACAAATAACATCCTATGTGACTGTAACAAATGTAAACTATCCCTCCTTATCCTTCTCGAACTGTCTGCAGCCTTTGATATGGTTGACCACTCCATCCTCCTCCATTGCCTCGCCATCATCATCTAGCTTGGTGGACTGCACTGATCCTGAAATGAGCTTCCAACCATATACCCGCACATAACTACCGCCCCCCCCGCCCCCCGCATTACATCACCCAACTCTACCCCTGCCTCAGCTCATATACTGCTAAAACACTCACCCAAGCCTTTGTTACCTCTAGACTTGACTTTTTCAATGCACTCCATATTCTACCCTACATAAGCCTGAGGTCATCCAAAATTCTGCTACCCATGTCCTAACTCGCAGCAAGTCCCATTCACCCATCACCCTATGCTCACTGACCTACATTGGCTCCCAGTTAAGCAATGCCTCAATTTTAAAATTCTCATCCTCTTTTTCAAATCCCTCCATCGCCTCGCCCTTCCTTATCTGTGTAAGCTCCTTCAGCTCCACAATACCTGTGCTCCTCTAATTTTGGCCTCTTGAGCATCTCTGATTATAAAAGCTCAACCCTTTGTGACCATGCCTTAGGCTGCCTAGGCCCCAAGCTCTGGAACTCCCTGCCTAAATCTCTCTGCCTCTCTACCTCTCTGTCCATCTTTAATATGCTCCTTAAAACCTATCTCTTTGACCAAGCTTTTGGTCAAATGACCTAATTTCTCCTTATGTGGCAAGATGTCAAATTTTGTTTTATAACACTCCTGTGAAGCGGCTTGGGATATTTTATGATGTATTTAAATACAAGTTGTTGTTGTTAATGTTAGCTGGAGGAAATTGCAGGTTCTCAAAGACTGGCTGTCAGGCAAGCAGCCTGAAAGTGCAGACACAATGCAAGCGTTGAAAGAGGTGCTGGAGAGGTAGATTTGAGTGTTATCAATGTATATGTGGAAGTTGACCTCAGGTCTTCAGATGATATCAGTAAGGAGCAGTAAGAGAAGCCATTGCTACAAATGCTCTGGCTAAGAGTGGAACCAAGTGAGGGCAATGTCACAGAGCTGGACAACAGAGGACAGGCATTAAAGAAGGCCAATGTGGGTGACTTTTTCGAAGGCTGCAAAGAAGTGAAGGAGGACAAGGAAGAATCACAGTCACAATCACAGGGAATCCAGTTTGTGACTTTGGTGCTGTGGGAGGGCTTAAACCTGATAGGAGAGATTCAAGCATGTGTTGCAGGAGAGCTGGGCATGGATTTGGAAGGTGCCAACAAGTTCAACAACCTTGGAGAGGGAAGGGTGGTAGTTAGCAAGGAAAGAGCGGCCAACGGTGGGCTTTATGAAGAAAAGGGTGATCATTGGCAGTTTTGAAATGGCGGGGGTGGGGGGGGAGAGTGCATTAGCAGAGGGAACAATTTACAATATCAACCAGCATGGGGGCTAGGAGGAGAAATTGGGTTGCTTAGAGTTTAGTAGGAATGTTATTCAGAGAGCAAGATGCGGGTCTCATGGAAGAGATAAGCTTGGAGAATGCATGGGGGAGATGGGAGAGAAACTAATGATAAATGAAGCTTCAAGGCTGGGGAATGGGGAAGTCTGAGGTGAGGTTCGGCTTTGTGGCAGAGGCAGATCTTGGTGATGAAATGTTTCTAGGTTTCTTTGCACTTCTTGATCAAGGTGAGAGTTGAAGAGGCAAGGAAGAGAAGTTTAAGGAGGTAGCTTATCGTGGAGAAAAGAAGGATTTCTTTGTCTCACATTCACTGTAACATATTTTCATGCATTGCAGTATATGGGTTCCATGTTTGGTCTCACCATCTGGACTGTAGATTCTTTTAAAGACCAGCAGTTGTTTGCTTTGTCACCTATTCTGTCACTTTTAGAACACTTTGGGCTGTATGTCTCTGTGATGTTGGAGTGTTGAGGAGTTAAAGGAAGTAAAATGGGCCAAAGTGGCTAACGGGGATGTGTGACTTGCCACCACAAATTCACCCCCAAAAATGGCCGAAATAATTTCCCTCCAATAAGATCACCATTCAGTATTACCATCCACTCTGTTGCATGTAACTAGGGGTGGGTGGGCATCACAAACAGTTTCATGCCATTTCCCCCAACTTCTGTCCCCAACCTGACATCTCAAAGAAACATCAATATGTAATTGGAGGTATGAGCAACTAAACAGTATTCCTGAGCTTGAGGAGGCTATTTTGTATATCCTGACTGAAATTTGCAGAAACCTAGCCTACGGGGCAATTGTTAATTGGTTCTTGCTCTGTAATGTTTCTGAAGACTTCTCCTGGCAGCTTTTGTGAGTTCTTGAGAAAGTAAATTTTAGAACTAGAGAACTGTATTTCCTAATGGGAATCCTTCTCTTTCTGTGAGAAGAGAGTAAGGATATGAAAGAGGGGAGATTGGAAGCTCTTAGAGTGATTTGTTATGGGGCCTCAAGTTGTCACCATATATACTAATGACTTGGATGAGTGAATAGAGAGTTGTATGTATAACAGCAACAACAACTTGCATTTATATAGTACCTTTAATGTAGTAAAATGCTCCAAAGTGCTTGACAGAAGCGTTATCAAAACAAATTTGACACTGAGCCATATAAGGAGATATTAGGACAGATTAGTCAAAGAGGTAGGTTTCAAGGAGCATCTTAAATGAGGAGACAGAGTTAGAGAGGCAGACAGGTTTAGGGAGGGAATTCCATAGCCTAAGGCCTTGGCAGCTGAAGGCATGACCACCAACGATGGAGCAATTAATATCAGAGATGTGCAAGAGGCAAGAATTGGAGGAAGGCAGAGCTCAGAGGGTTGTAGGGCTGGAGGAGATTAAAGAGATAGGGAAGGGTGAGGCCATGAAGGGATTCAAAAACAAGGATGAGCATTTTAAAATTGAAGCATTGTCGGACTAGAAGCCAATATAGGTCAGCGAGCACAGGGTTGATGGGCGAACAAGACTTGGTGCGAGTTAGGATACAGGCAACAGAGTTTTGGAAGATCTCAAGTTTACGGAGGGTGGAATGTGGGAGGCCGACTAGGAGAATGTTGGAATGGTGAAGTTAAGAGGTAACAAAGGCATGAATTAGGGTTTCAACAGCAGAAGATATTTGTTGCCAACATGTAGATATCCATTCAACTGGGTTCACTGCTTCGGTTGGCATTTTCAAAGGGTGCCAGGCCTAGGTCTGAAGCTCTCTCAGGTGCTGGCACTGGAGAGGGCCTTAAAAATGGAAATATGTTGGTCACTTTCATAACACAACATCTGTTACCACTCCTTGCTGCTCATTGGTACAGGCCACAGGCTCAGATGTTGTGTTATGATGGCTGATGGGTGTCATTACAGACTGAAAAAGTCCCTTCAAGTATTGAAAGCTGTCTGAAAGTGTTATGTTCAGGTTAGCTGTCAAACATCTATTGGAGTAGAGATTGGTGCCAGTCCAAAAACTACCAAGTCCTTACAACCTCCTCTTGGCACCTTGATACTGCAGAAACCTCCAGGTCTGTTAATCCCGCCAGGGTTTTATGCAGGTTTTGAGAAACTTCCTGCAATGTGTTGCAGAATTTTGTATGTGGTAGATTCATCTTACTTCTCTAACATTTTGACCATATACATAGAAACTGTTTCCACTTTGTGCACAAATGATCTATGATCTCAAGTCCTTCATCCTTTGAAGACTGGGCCATTGAGATGGGGGTCCCTATGCTTTTTAACTAAGAGCTGTTATTTCTCCACCATCCATAGAGGAATGGCACACTTCCATTCTTCCACTTCCAGGTCCTTCCATTCACTAGTGTTTAATACCTTACCCAATGCAAACTCTTCAAACTATTGCCTCCCAAGTGGTTGTACCTGGGTTGGTGGTGGGGTAAGAACAATGCCATGACAGAGTTGCTGAGGGAGAAAAAATGATGGATCTTGATGAGCCCAGTTATCCCGTTGAGCCACTAAAAAATGTTGACATTCATGATTGGCTTTATAACGATGTTTGCCACAAAGAGATGGGACTAATTTTACCTTTCATGCAGAATATATCGATATATCGGATAAGCTTTCGATAATCCTGACTCCTGTAATCACCCTGGCCTCTTCAGATCCTTTGCTACACATGATTCATCAGTTTCCAGCCAGGTCCTCCATTGAACCGGTGCATGTATTTTGGATATTCATGGGCTAGAACTCCCACTTTTGTGCTTATTGCCCAGAAATGGGCATTATTTAAGGCATAGGCGGTAAAAAAGGGTTTTCAGATCGCCGGCTTCTCGCCCATTCTCAAAACACCGAGTTTACATTTTTGAAAATGGGCGTTACCGCGAGCGATATCAAATGGGCGGTCGCGTTAAATTTTTCTGACCTTCTGCCATAAAGTGTGGCCGTCCTTAGCAATGACATGGCAACACTTGAGTCCCGCGATTCTGGAGGTTACCATGACATGCGCAGAAGAGGAGACAGAGGGAGAGGGAGCTCAGAGGCACTGCAAGCGTGTGTGGCTTGTTTGGCTGTTGTGGGAGGCACGAGGGAGATTCACCAGCAACAAAAAAGCCCACTAAGCACCAAGAACATAGTTGACACCGAGTTTTTGTCCAACAAATAACATATAAAATGGAAGGGATGGAGGAGGCCCTGCAGCTGGTAGCCAGGAACACGGGTGACAGAGGGCTCCCAGTGGTCCCGGAGCGCTGCACTGCACCCCAAGGTGATGCACCCCCATTGCCAACAACACATGAGAGCCAGCAGCAACATCTTGCTTATGGCTCGGAGCGCACTCCCACCTCGGGACCATCCTCTCCCGTATCTGTCCAAGCAGCGCTTCGGCCATCACACACCGCCCCCCCCACCCCGCACAATGAAGGATCGCCTGAGGACCTCCTCGGCCAGGCGGCTTAGAGTCCAGAGGGGAAGGGGAAGGGGTAGAGGTGGGGAGGTGGGGAGGAGAAGCGGGGAGGGAAGGGTTGGTTTATACAGAAATACTGTTGATTTTAGACTAATGTTCAGTTTAAATGTTTTTTATTTAACAAAACCTTGCAGCACATTGGCTCAGAGAGCTGCACCATTACATGCTGGTGATTCCTTAACATCAAAGGGCATAATCACACTTAACTTCAATCAACGTAAACTTTAACTGTCACCAAGGTGATGCCCATCATTGATGTATGACCTGCACACCAAGCACTGTGTCGGCCTTGGAAATAACACCAACGTTCTTTCAGGCAAAGCGATCATTGATGAGCTCCTGACGTAAGGCTCTTGCAGCTATCATGCCACCACGGGCCCTTTCTTGCGGTCTACAGGAGGGCGGGGGCATGGCTTCAGCTTCAGCCTGATTGTCTGGCCCGATGTCAGCGTCCGCCTCCTCGTCCTCCTCTTCCTCTCTCTGTTGAGGTGGACTGTCATCAGGCAATTCTTGTCTGCTCCTGATAGCCAAGTTGTGTAGCATGGAGCACACCACCACGAATTGAGCTACCCGCTCAGGGTCGTATTAGAGCTCGCCTCCTGATTGATCCAGGCTGAAGCAATGGTTTTCTACACGATATTGCAAGTTGCTCTGTGGCTCTCGTTGTAGCGCCTCTCGGCCTCGGTGTGGGTGTCATGCAGGGGGGTCATCAGCCAGGTGGCGAGGCCATATCCTTTGTCACCAAGCATCCAGCATTGACCTTGGCATTGGCTGATGGTTAAACAAGTCAGATACAGTGTTCTCACGCAGGATGTGAGCATCATGGATCATGGATGCTGTCCAGAAATTGATCATTCACTGCCAGTATAATTTGCTGATGGTCGACAGCCAGTTGAACATTCAGGCAGTGGAATCCCTTGCAGTTCCTGAAAACCTCAGCATCCTGAAAAGGTGCCCGCATCATGATGTGCTTACAGTCTATTGCTCCCTGCAACTAGGGGATGTTTGCAATTCTGGAGAAACCTAGAGCCCTCTCACTCTGTGCCTCCCTGGTCATAGGGAAGCTGATCAAGTCCCTCCTGCATGCATACAGGGCTTCAATGACCCTGTCTAATGCAGCGATGTGTAGCATGCTGAGAAAGTCCGCAAATGTCGCCAGCTGTGGCCTGAAAAGAACCCGAGGCATAGAATGACAGTGCCGCGGTGACTTTGAACTCGATGGACGGCACAGTTCTGATGTGCTGGCAGGCTGCAGATCTGCCCTTATCAGCTGACATACCTCAGTGATAACCTCTTTGTGGAGGCCCAGTCTCCAAAGGCGGGTGGTGTTGGGCAAGTCGAGGTAAGAATGCTTCTCCTTGTACTTTCGGGGAGTATAATGTCTGGTCCTTCTCATCTGTCTGTCACTTCGTACATTGGGCACATAATGCAGTGCAGCATTCCTTCAGCGATGTCGAGTCTGCTGCATGTATTTGGTCACCAAGAGAGGGTGAGAAAGGACAGGCCCCATTGCAGTAGCTCTCTGTTTGCCACTGATTGCACACAAACAAGAATTCCAATCTGTCACAGTGTGGTCAAGATGTTTTCAGAGATGTTCATATCAATTCCAATGACCTGCAGGTACATCTGAACTCCGCTGAGGTTGAAGCACAGCAGCCTTTTAAAGGACGTGACATGCGATCTACAACATGGCATCCATAACGCTGTGATTCGTTCCGTTTAGATCCACTTTTTGTGGGCAGTTTTTTGGCGAGCGATATTGTGGGCGGTATGTGAGCGAGGTGGTTAAATCGACGATGGGCGATCTCCATGGCCGCTAGTTTGGGTAAATATGCTCTTTTCGACAAAAAGCAGTCGCCAGGAGCTAATATTGCATTTCGGCGTTAATTCCGTGTGGAGAGTAACACTGGGCGATATTATGGGCGTTGAATTCGCCCATCTTGCTGATTCCGCCCAAAAAAAGTGGGCAGGCAGTAATATTTTTTCTTGGCATTATGCACATGGGGAAAGTAACACTCGCCGATAAGTTTCCGAAAAATGCCCGCCAGTTTCTATTTTGTGCCAAAATGGGCGATATATGGGCGTTATACGTCATTTCAGCAGTAAAATGGGCATTGAGTGGACGTTACGCAGGCAAAAAAAGTTGAGGTTCTAGCCCCATGTATTTAAGGCACAATTCTCCACTCCAAGTAGAGAGTGGCACCCACAGAGAAACTGAAGGCCTGCAAATTTACATTTATTCATGTTAATAAGCAGTCATTCATAGACTGGGCAGTCAGGATTTCCTGTGATGTGTTTCCTGTGAGCACTGCTTCCTACTGAGAGTGCAGGACTAGGAAATCAGCCTTTTATTGTGTTTCCACCTTCATGTCCCATTGTCAATTTTGGCTGCATTACCACAGTAGTCCACTAGGTGGAGCAGTATATTACACTCGAAATAAAGTAAATGAGTTGACGGCACAAATCATTGCAAATGGATATAATTTGGTGGCCATTACAGAAACGTGGTTGCAGGGTGGCCAAGACTGGGAATTAAACATACAGGGGTATCTGACGATTCGGAAAGATAGACAAGAAGGGAAAGGAGGTGGGGTAGCTCTGTTTATAAAGGATGATATCAGGGCAGTTGTGAGAGACGATATTGGCTCTAATGAACAAAATGTTGAATCATTGTGGATGGAGATTAGAGATAGTAAGGGGAAAAAGCCACTGGTGGGCGTAGTTTATAGGCCCCCAAATAATAACTTCACGGTGGGGCGGGCAATAATCAAGGGAATAATGGAGGCATGTGAAAAAGGAATGGCAGTAGTCATGGGGGATTTTAACCTACATATCGATTGCTCAACTCAAATCGCACGGGGTAGCCTGGAGGAGGAATTCATAGAATGCATACGGGATTGTTTCTTAGAACAGCATGTTACAGAACCTACAAGGGAGCAATCTATCTTAGATCTGGGTCTATGTAATGAGACAGGAAAAATAAATGATCTCCAAATAAAAGATCCTCTCAGTATGAGCGATCACAGTATGGTTGAATTTGTAATACAGATTGAGGGTGAGGAAGTAGTGTCTCAAACGAGCGTACTATGCATAAACAAAAGGGACTACAGTGGGATGAGGGCAGAGTTAGCTAAAGTAGACTGGAAACACAGACTAAACGGTGGCACAATTGAGGAACAGTGGAGGACTTTTAAGGAGCTCTTTCAGAGTGCGCAACAAAAATATATTCCAGTGAAAAAGAAGGGCGGTAAGAGAAGGGATAACCAGCCATGGATAACCAAGGAAATAAAGGAGAGTATCAAATTAAAGACCAATGCGTATAAGGTGGCCAAGGTTAGTGGGAAACTAGAAGATTGGGAAAATTTTAAATGACAGCAAAGAATGACTAAGAAAGCAATAAAGAAAGGAAAGATAGATTACGAAGGTAAACTTGCGCAAAACATAAAAACAGATAGTAAAAGCTTTTACAGATATATAAAACGGAAAAGAGTGACTAAAGTAAATGTTGGTCCCTTAGAAGATGAGAAGGGGGATTTAATAATGGGAAATGTGGAAATGGCTGAGACCTTAAACAATTATTTTGCTTCGGTCTTCACAGTGGAAGACACAAAAACTATGCCAAAAATTGCTGGTCACAGGAATGTGGGAAGGGAGGACCTTGAGACAATCACTATCACTAGGGGGGTAATGCTGGACAGGCTAATGGGACTCAAGGTAGACAAGTCCCCTGGTCCTGATGAAATGCATCCCAGGGTATTAAAAGAGATGGCAGAAGTTATAACAGATGCATTTGTTATAATCTATCAAAATTCTCTGGACTCTGGGGAGGTACCAGCGGATTGGAAAGCAGCTAATGTAACGCCGCTGTTTAAAAAAGGGGGCAGACAAAAGGCAGGTAACTATAGGCTGGTTAGTTTAACATCTGTAGTGGGGAAAATGCTTGAAACTATCATTAAGGAAGAAATAGCGGGACATCTAGATAGGAATAGTGCAATCAAGCAGACGCAGCATGGATTCATGAAGGGGAAATCATGTTTAACTAATTTACTGGAATTCTTTGAGGATATAACAAGCATGGTGGATCGAGGTGTACCGATGGATGTGGTGTATTTAGATTTTCAAAAGGCATTCGATAAGGTGCCACACAAAAGGTTACTGCAGAAGATAAAGGTTTGCGGAGTCAGAGGAAATGTAGTAGCATGGATAGAGAATTGGCTGGCGAACAGAAAGCAGAGAGTCGGGATAAATGGGTCCTTTTCGGGTTGGAAATCGGTGGTTAGTGGTGTGCCACAGGGATTGGTGCTGGGACCAGAACTGTTCACAATATACATAGATGACCTGGAAGAGGGGACAGAGTGTAATGTAACAAAATTTGCAGATGACACGAAGATTAGTGGGAAAGCGTGTTATGTAGAGAACACAGAGAGGCTGCAAAGAGATTTAAATAGGTTAAGCGAATGGGCTAAGGTTTGGCAGATGGAATACAATGTCGGAAAGTGTGAGGTCATCCACCTTGGGAAAAAAAACAGTAAAAGGGAATATTATTTGAATGGGGAGAAATTACAACATGCTGAGGTGCAGAGGGACCTGGGGGTCCTTGTGCATGAATCCCAAAAAGTTAGTTTGCAGTTGCAGCAGGTAATCAGGAAGGTGAATGGAATGTTGGCCTTCATTGCGAGAGGGATGGAGTACAAAAGCAGGGAGGTCCTGCTGCAATTGTATATGGTATTGGTGAGGCCGCACCTGGAGTACTGCGTACAGTTTTGGTCACCTTACTTAAGGAAGGATATACTAGCTTTGGAGGGGTTACAGAGACGATTACTAGGCTGATTCCGGAGATGAGGGGGTTACCTTATGATGATAGATTGAGTAGACTGGGTTTTTACTCATTGGAGTTCAGAAGGATGAGGGGTGATCTTATAGAAACATTTAAAATAATGAAAGGGATAGACAAGATAGAGGCAGAGAGGTTGTTTCCACTGGTTAGGGAGACTAGAACTAGGGAGCACAGCCTCAAAATACGGGGAAGCCAATTTAAAACCGAGTTGAGAAGTTATTTCTTCTCCCAGAGGGTTGTGAATCTGTGGAATTCTCTGCCCAAGGAAGCAGTTGAGGCGAGCTCATTGAATGTATTCAAGTCACAGATAGATAGATTTTTAACCAATAAGGGAATTAAGGATTATGGGGAGCGGGCGGGTAAGTGGAGCTGAGTCCACGGCCAGATCAGCCATGATCTTGTTGAATGGCGGAGCAGGCTCGAGAGGCTAGATGGCCTACTCCTGTTCCAAATTCTTATGTTCTTATGTTCTTATGTAATTTGTACTGTGTGCTCTGCTGCACCATTTGAAGCAGGGTGGTATGGTGAAATCTTGTTTTGCTTCACACCATTTTTGCTTGTGAACTGTGCAAATTCTTCTGAACAAAATGATGGTCGATTATCTGACACAATCTGTTCTGGAAGGCCATATGAAGAAAATAATCTTCATAAATTGTCTAGTGTTTTAATTATTGTTATTTACCGCATAGGAAACACCTCTACCCACTTCGAATAGCTATCAATCACATTGAACAATTGCTGTCCTTCTAGCTCAACAAAATTGTTTTGGAACCTTTGCCACACCCTGGGAGGCCATTTCCGTGGCTGTAATGGTACTGATGGTGGTTTCTTGCTTACCGATTGACATGTTGTACACTGACTAACAATGTATTCTATAACTTCATCTAGACTTGGCTACCATAAGTAACTGCTTGCAAAAATGTTGGTCAGCACATTCCCAGGTGATGGTCATGAATGTCTCCTAATAATTTGGACCTGAATTGATTTGTTATATCTACAATGCACCCCGCATGATACAATCTTTATCCACTGATAATTCATTTCTATGAACAAAGTATGAATGAATATCTTTCTCAGATACCTGGTTTGGCCAGCCATTTGCTCTGTAATCATACACCTTTGACATCATTGGGTGATGTTTGGTTGCTCTACCAATCGCTTCAGCTGTGACTGACAGTTAATCAATGTACAAAAAATAGAACACTTCTTCCCTGTTGGGTATAACTTGTGATGGGGATGGCAACCTAGACATAGCATCAGTGTTACTGTAATCAGCTGATCATCTGTACTCAATGTCATACGTATATGCTGACAAAATCAAAGCCCATCTCTGCATTCGGTCTGCAGAGAAGTTTGGCACTGGAGACTTTGGATGGTGGATTGCTGTCAGGGACTTCTGGTCCATAATGATGGTAAACAATGACCATGCAAATATTTGTGGAACTTCTTGACCCCAAAAATTAATGCCAAAGCTTCCCTTTCGATCTGCGCATAATTATCCTCACTGGCATTGAGAGTGCGTGAAGCAAAAGCAATTGGTCTCTCCTCCGCACTATGTAATACAGGCAACTCTCGATTATCTGGGTCTCTCGGGGATTGGGCTATTCCGGGTAAACGATTTTTCCGTTAGGGTGAGTCTACATTTTAAAATTAAAACTTTAATGAATAAATACAATCATTAGGGCAAGTTTACATTTATACGTTGAAACTTTAATGAATCAATACAATCAGCTACAAACAGTAACAAAAGATGGACATTACTAGCATACATGTACAGGTTCTGTGCCTGGAACCCGGTGCCAGCACTGCCCCTGTTCCCAACGTCAGCAGCGGCCGCGAGAGACAGTGGCTGCAGCAGCACGCAAACACACACCAGCAAAGCAAGGGCAGAGGAATGTGATTTTTACGGTGCGTGAGAGAAAGAGAGTGTGTGAGAGAGAGAATGTGCGAGTGTGTAAGAGAGAGAATGAGCAAATACGAATGAGCACAGTGTTTGGAAGGCAACTTTTCCAAATTATTTGGAGCTGAGTTTTCACTTGTTAGCAACAGAATTTTAAATCCCGTTACAACGGTTTCCTGTTGGATCCATGTACGGACAATCGAGAGTTGTCTGTACATGAGAGATCACTGCCCCAACTCCATACAGAGAGGCATCACATGCTAGCTTGATCTCCTTAGATACGTCATAGTGAACTAACATGGTTCTTTCTACCAACTGGCTTTCATACTCCTTGAATGCTGTAATCGCATTCTCCTGCCCCCTTCCAATGGACCTGTTTTTTCAGCAGCTCATTCAGTGGATATAACGCTGTAGCCAAATTTGGTAAGAACTTCCCATAATAGTTCAAATGACCCAAAAATGATCGAAGTTCAATGACATTCTTGGGAGTGGGTACATTTCTAATTGCATCCAGCTTTCCCTTGGATGGATGTAAATTGTCTTTGTTAATCTGTTCCCCAAGTACTTCACTGAGTTTTGAAATAATTCACACTTGCGAGCAGTCACTCGTATTGTGCTTCTCAAGCTGTTGGAGGACTTCATTCAATATGTTATTATGAATTTGCCTATTTGGTGCTGAAATTAGTATATCATCTAAATAACAAATGTACTGGGCTGGTGGAGGCTTGCCATGTCCACCGCGGGTGAGTTTGCTGTATCTGCGCTCTACCTCTGTCACTAGCTCCTCCAACTCCTGCTCATTGAACCACGGAGCTCTGGGCTTGGTTCTGCCAGTTTCCTTTGACGCTTTCTGCCCACTCATTCTCTATAATGAGAGGAATGGCTGCTCAACAGCTTGGGTATAAATTTGCTAGGCCCGCCACCTCAGACTCCCTCCCCCCCACCCCCACCCCCAGGTTTTGCTAGGCCAACCAGGCCTCCCGCTGAGCTGTGAGCCCCGAGCCTCCAACCAGGCCCCGAGCCTCCCGTCAGCCGCTAGTCCCGAGCAGCAGTGGCGACGGGTGGAGACGGGGGAGGTGGTGGGGGTCGGGAGTTGGAGGGTCTTGAGGCTGAGAGTACGAGAGGCTGGGAGAAGAGTCAGAAAGGCTGGGGTACCGGGGGGTGGGGGGGGGGGCAGGAGAGAGAGAGGCTGGGGGAAGAGTGAGAGAGGCTGGGTAGAGAGAGAGAGGCTGGGGAGAGAGAGGCTGGGTGGGGGGGGGAGGGAGAGAGGCTGGGGGGGGTGGAATCGGAGGGGAGAGAGGGAACTCAGGAAAGATGGGATATCGTTGGGGTGGATGATATCCCGAAGTCACGACACTGTCACTATTCGCTTCATACCAAATGAACCTGTGAACAATCCATACACAATGCCTCATCAATGCACTTGCGCTGGGGTACGTGAATTTGGCTGGGGGAGGCATACACTTGGACTGTGGTAAGGCACTTTGGCTGGGCGAGGGAAGTACTTGAACTGGGGTAAGGTACTTTGACTGGGGGAGGCATGCACTTGATCTGGGGTAAGGCCCTTCGGCTGGGGGAGGCATGAACTTGGACTGGGGTACGGGATCTTGGTTGGCCCTTGCTGTCTTCTCGGGAACTCTGTCCTCTATTGCTTCAGGAAGTCAAAGTGGATCAAGTTACAATTTGCAAAGTCATTGAGACCTTGGGATGGGCCGTTCCAGTTACACATTCCTGTAAAACTTCAGGGTGTCACTTATCCTCCAAGAGGACCAATCAGAAATAAGGGGCTGAGCCTGTTGGCCATTCTTGCAGGACAAATAAGTGCTTCCTTTTATTAATACAGCAGAAAATGGGTTTATCAGCAAAATTAAGCATTTTTAACCACTGAACCATTTAATAGTTTCATTGGTGTCAATTGCTTAGTAGTTAAGTATTTTCTGATATGAAAACTGTTGTAAATGCATGCCTGTTTACTGTGTGATGTCTGTAACACTGTTATGCAACACTGAATGTACCCTTACACTGTACATACCTTGGCTGTACACTAGAGGGTGCTGCTGCTGGAGACCTAAGGGTTACCTGCACACTGCAGATAACCCAGTATAAAAAGGAACACATAACTTGTTGTCCTCACTCAGGAGCTGCAAATAAAGGACTACAGGTCTACACAGTTTAAGTATCATACCTTGCCTTTTGGAGTAATTACTAAAGGTGCCTTCATATGCTTCAAAAACACTTTTAAAACATACCTACTAGTGCTTGTGTGCCAAGGAAAAGGAGCACAATTTGAAGAGCCTTCTCTAACCAGTGCAATTGGCCAAATCTCCCAATTGTAACCTGGAGGTGTGGTTAGTTTTGTGGGCGGGGCCTGATTTAGGCTAATTCAATCTTGAACCAGCATAAAAGGGCGCGGAAAACATGAGTGTGAGTAGTTTTTTTGCGTAACTCACATAAAATGTTACTGCACAAGATAAAAGTTCACGGGGTTGGGGGTAATATATTAGCATGGATAGAGGATTGGCTAACAAACAGAAAACAGAGAGTCGGGATAAATGGTTCATTCTCGGGTTGGCAATCAGTAACTAGTGGGGTGCCGCAGGGATCAGTGCTGGGACCCCAACCATTTACAATCTATATTAACGACTTGGATGAAGGGACCGAGTGTAACGTAGCCAAGTTTGCTGATGATACAAAGATGGGAGGAAAAGCAATGTGTGAGGAGGACACACAAAATCTGCAAAAGGACATAGACAGACTAAGTGAGTGGGCAAAAATTTGGCAGATGGAGTATAATGTTGCAAAGTGTGAGGTCAGGCACTTTGGCAGAAAAAATTCAAAGAGCAAGTTATTTAAATGGAGAAATATTGCAAAGTGCTGCTGTACAGCGAGACCTGGGGGTACTTGTGCATGAAACACAAAAGGTTAGAATGCAGGTACAGCAAGTGATCAGGAAGGCCAATGGAATCTTGGCCTTTATTGCAAAGGGGATGGAATATAAAATCAGGGAAGTCTTGCTACAGGGTATTGGTGAGGCCACACTTGGAATACTGTGTGCAGTTTTGGTTTCCATATTCACAAAAGGATATACTTGCTTTGGAAACAGCTCAGAGAAAGTTCACTAGGTTGATTGCGGAGATGAGGGGGTTGACTTATGAGGAGAGGTTGAGTAGGTTGGACCTCTACTCATTGGAATTCAGAAGATTGAGAGGTGATCTTATCGAAAGATTATGAGGGGTCTTGACAATGTGGATGCAGAGAGGATGTTTCCACTGATGGGGGAGACTAGAACTCGGGGGCATAATCTTAGAATAAGGGGTCACCCACTTCAAACTGAGATGAGGAGAAATTTCTTCTCTCAGAGGGTTGTAGATCTGTGAAATTTGCTGCCTCAGAGAGCTGTGGAAGCTGGGACATTGAATAAATTTAAGACAGAGATAGACAGTTTCTTAATCGATAAGGGAATAAGGGGTTATGGGGAGCGGGCAGGGAAGTGGACCTGAGTCCATGATCGGAGCAGCCAAGATCATATTAAATGGTGGAGCAGGCTCGAGGGGCCATATGGCCTACTCCTGCTCTTATTTCTTATGTTCTTATGTTTAAAATTCCCCGATATTTTGAGCCGGTTTGGCCGATTCCTTGTAACTAACGTAAACAAGAAAAACTCAACCCCGCAATGTTTAATATTAGTAATGAGTGTTTTAAGAAGGTAATACAATAGCACATTAAATTAAACGGATTAATGCCTTTGTTAAAATAGTGGACAAGAGCATTCCATATGAAGTGTCCATTACTATTGCCAGCAGTGATTTCAACCCCATTGTCTCACGGTAGTTTTATTACAAAAGATTTTGAGGGGTTCCGAGACAAATAGTTGCGTTTTACGGTTGCTATTTGTTTCTTGCTACCATCTTGACTGACAAGCCGAATATTGCAATGCGCCACTGTGCTTGCTTTCCTTATGATCTGATGAAATAAAAAGTCAGGAACATCTGTGGGATGCAATTTGGAGGTTAGAGGCCGAACCAACTTTGGGACTCTGTTTCTGAAGAAGTTCACAATGCTGAAGTGAAACACAAGAACACAGATGGTAGTGTAATTTCCAAAGGAAGGCTGACTTGTGTTACAAAGCAGCGTGCAGAATCTCTTGGAAATAGTACAGCACTATATAGTATGTCTTTGTCAGTCTTTTCAGGCTGTGCTCCAAAACCACAGAGCTGTAGCTTTTAACATACTCCAGCCTTTTTCCTAATTCATTCATTTATTTGAATAAACATGTTAAAAATACAGTGATATTGGTGTAAATGTGAACTGAAAGATGGTTATCAGCAAGCTATATCACAGTTATGGAGCTAAAATGAAACAATGGGCCCAAGTTTCCACCGACCTTTAGAACGGCGCACCTCCGTGAGGGCCACCGACTTTTTAGAACAGAAACGGCGCCTACTATTTACCTTCGTATTATCCATGCAGTCCGATCGAAAACAGTGCTGGGACCTCTGCACATGCGCGCTAGAGTGTGCGCGCATGTGCAGTAGCTCCTCGCCCCCAGATTCTGTGTGCATGTACTGCAGGCGTGCGTGTGTGGGAGGGGCCCGAAGCACGCCGCCCCTAGCCTTGGCCGAATTGGCTCCCCGCCGCAACCTGCGAGGGAACAGTGGACACAGACGACTATGGAATTTAGCCTCAGTGGGAGTTCAGCCTGATAGTGAGTTCAGTACCTAGGTATCGTTGGGCAGGACTTTTTATTTGATAATTAATACTTGTGTGAAGTGAGTAAGTGGAGTTGGATTCTTGCAAGAGTTTTGTACTAATGGAAGTTCAGGCTCACAGGGCAGGCTTGTCTGTTTAACGTTGCCCCCCGCCCCTCCCCTTCCACCTCCCCTCCTCTCCCCCCTCCTCTCTCCTCATCCTCCTCTCTCCTCCTCCCCCCTCCTCCTCTCCCCCCTCCTCCTCTCCCCCCCTCCTCCTCTCCTCCCCCTCCTCTCCCCTACTCCTCCCTCATCGGCGGCCCGCTGCCTTCCCTTCACATAAAAGGTAGGATTTCTATTTTTTATTTGTTATTGATTGATTGCTTATTACTTTGGTCCTGGTGCTTTAGGTGAAGGGTTCCTTCTATTTTTTATTTGTTAATTAATTGCTTATTACTTTATGTGCTTTGTTTAGTGCTTTGTAAGTCTTGGTGCTTTAAATGTACTGCGTTGTTTAGTGCTTAGTGCTTTAAATGTACATGCTTTTTTAATGTTTAGTGCTTTGGAAAATCCTCTAACTTCCCTTCCCCCCATCCCACCGCCCCCCCCGCCCCCGACCACCATCTCTGGCTACCTGATTTCTAAAGTGTCCGCAAGGTTTTTCAGAGCGGACACATATGCTGGCCTAAGTTCATTTGGAGTAACTTTTTACCATCAAAACTTGCTTAAATGGCCAAAATAGGCGTAAGTGGCTGGTAACGCCCTTTTTTGAAAAAAAAACTGAACTAACTCACTGAAACTGGAGCAAACTAAATGTGGAGAATTGTGATTTTTAAGATACTCCAAAAAAAACAGTTGCTCCAAAAAAATAGGAGCAACTCCTGTGGAAACTTGGGCCCAATAAGCTTAAAGAACCCAACATTCACAGTTTATAAACATACACATCCTGTAATTAAATTAAATGTAAAATCACTTTTCACAAACTAATTAGAAGTAATTAGGGCATTAATTAAAAACCCAACATTATATTTCATCTTTTGATTTCGCAAATGACTGGCAAAAGATATTTTTGGAAAGGAGCAAATGGATAAATGATAGTCTGATTCACTTTTGTCCGAATGGTATGCGAATACTTGGGTACGTTAATGAGGAATACTGATTGTTGCTGTTGCATCAGTTCAACCCAAGAGAACAAGAATATAATTTTTTTTTAAACTTGAATTAAAAAAACACAATATAAATAATCTGTTCCATTGTTGGAAAAACATGCAAATAACTTTTTTTTTAGATATGCATCTGAAGTTTGGGTATTCTAAAAATAAGCATTCCTACTGGGGACATTTTCAGGACCTTTCACCGTGTTATCCCTCATGTCACGGCATATCTTGATGGCATGGTATGAACAGCATGGCGCCACACATCTCTGTTATCCATTAGCTGTTCCTGCTTTGTAATCATGTTCAACTCGCTCCATCCTATCTCTTACTGCTTTCTAGACAGGAGAGAGGACAAGGGGGAGGGAGTAAGGTGCTTGGAGTTCTACAGATCCAGTCTGGCATGGATTATATGATTTGTACATTATATATCTATGGTAAGAGTTTCAGCATTCATGTCTGTATATAATTCATCTCTAGTCCTTAGAACTAAGAGAAGTGGATTGTACATCTGTAAAATGATGGCCTGATATGAAAAATACTGCACGACAACACATGGATTTCATCAGACACAGCCTCATTCTCCACAGCTAAACCACTTCAGTGAATCTTGGGTACTGCTCAAATTACTGCACAACACTTCATAAATAGTTACGTTCTATCCAATCAGATGATACAAATATAACTGTGAAAATACTTAGTTCTGGTTACAGCCTTGCTTGACTTTAGAACATCTTTTAAGGTATGCCGAAGTAAGAAGTTTGAACAAAACTCCAATTTAAATAATAGAAAGACATGAGCTGTTTCTAAATTTCACACATTCATTCTTCAAGAATAGGTTAATTCAGCAGGTGACATCCATAGTCACTGTCCATTCCACACTCACAGTAGGCGTCCATTTTACCGAGCTTCTAACAAGAACAACTTGCATTTATATGGCGCCTTTAACGTAGTAAAACATCTTGAGATGCCACACAGGAGCATTATTACAACAACAACAACAACTTGCATTTATATAGCGCCTTTAACATCCCAAGGTACTTCACAGGAGTATTATGAGATAAAAAATTTGACATCGAGCTGCATAAGTAGAAATTAGCACAGGTGACCAAAAGCTTAATCAAAGAGGTATGTTTTAAGGCACGTCTTGAAGGAGGAAAGAGAGGTAGAGAGGCAGGGGGGTTTAGGCAGGGAGTTCCCGAGCTTGGGGCCTAGGTAACAGATGGCATGGTCACCAAAGGTTGAGCAATTATAATCAAGGATGCTCAAGAGGTCAGAATTAGGGGAGAGCAGACATCTCGGGGGGTTGTGGGGCTGAAGGAGATTACAGAGATAGGGAGGGGCAAGGCCATGGAGGGATTTGAAAATAAGGATGAGAATTTTTAAATCGATGGGGTTGCTTAACCACAGGCCAATGTAGGTCAACAAGCACAGGGATGATGAGTAAGCAGGACTTGGTGCAAGTTAGGACACGGGCAGCCAAGTTTTGAATCGCCTCTAGTTTACATAGGGTAGAATGTGGGAGGCCAGCCAGGAGTGCATTGGAATAGTCACGTCTAGAGGTAACAAAGGCATGGATGAAGGTTTCAGCAGCTAATGAGCTGAGGCAAGGGCGGAGATGGGCGATGTTACGGAGGTGGAAATAGGCAGATATATGGTCTTAAGCTCATTTCAGGGTCAAATCCGACACCAAGGGTGCGAACAGTCTGGTTCAGTCCAGAAGTTGGGGAGAGGGATGGATTCAGTGGCGAGGGAATGGAGTTTGTGTTGGGGACTGAAAACAATGACTACGGTCTTCCCAATATTTAATTGGAGAAAATTTCTGCTCATCCAGAACTGGATGTTGGACAAGCAGTCTGACAATTTAGAGACCATGGAGGGGTCGAGAGAAGTGATAGTGAGGTAGATCTGCATACATGTGGAAACTGATGCTGTGTTTTCGGATGATGTCGCCAAGGAGCAACATGTAAATAAGAAATAGGAGGAGACCAAGGATAGATCCTTGGGGTACACCAGATGTAATAATGCGGGGGCGGGAAGAGAAGTCGTTGCAAGTGATTCTCTGGCTACGTTAAGGTAGATAAGAATGGATCCAGGCATGTGCAGTCCCACCCAGCTGAACGACGGTGGAGAGGCGTTGAAGTTGGATAGAGTGGTCAACCATGTCAAAGGCTATAGACAAGTCAATGCTTCATTACAGCATTAACAGTAACAGTTCTTAATACTGTATGAGGAGGAGATGGGTATTTACTTCCCTCACACAGCAGATGGTTATCATAGTTGTGGAGGGTTATCCATCCTCAGACAATGGGTTCAGACTTTCTAGCTAGTCACTAACAGATAAGTTTATGGCAACAATAGCTGTGGTCAATGACACAACTGGCGGACAGCTGGGAGATATGCACTAACAGCATTTTTCCCTTTTCTACATTTTTTGTTTTCCACTCAGAAAAGGGAGTGAAATTCTTCAGAAATTCTTTTTGGAAAGTCTGCCTTTTAAGAACTTATTAACGAGTTTTCAGAGAAAGATGGATACTCACAAAAATTATTAAATAACCCCAGCTGTTTAATCACAAGATGTGTAAGTGAATCACTGCAAGTACAAAGAAGGCCAGAGGCAACCCAAAAAATAATTTTAATGTAATTTTCAATATAAATATATGAACTGACAATTTTAAAAACTTGAATCAAAACTGTAGAGGCAGTGACAGTGCAGCCCATGAGTGCACCCATGCATTTTGCGAGTGCCCCAATGCTGAATCAGTTGAGGTCAGTTGGCCACTCATCTTGTGCATAGAGCTTCAAGAGAGCATCACAATCCCAAAAACATTTAGGAATCCTAAGAACATTGATTTGGCACTATAAGTTTACTCCTCGTTTCTAGCTTCAAAATGCAGAGATTGACAGATACAAAAACAAATATGTTTGATGCTAATGCCATGGATTTATTAATCAGTATTTCAAAATCCAAAAATAACCATGTCAGTGAACTGTATTGTAACAGTTTGCGGCTCTGCTTCATTTCCTGCTCTTCGAGGTGGATTAATGTCTTTGGTCGTTAAGTGGCTGTTAAGCCACTTGAAAGATGCAAATTGAACATTATTGCAGGTGAGTCCTGATTGGTCAGCTTACTACTGGTAAGGAAAATTAAAATAACTAACCTTGAAGAAACCAAAAGTAATTAGCATTTCTATTTGCTACTGTTAAAATGTTTTAAAATGGGGTGATTAACACTCTGGTTTCGAGAAGGGGAAAATATTCCCCGCAGTGAGCTAGGTTCTGCACAGTGATTCTTAATACCAGTGGCAATTATTTTGTTATTCATTGAAAAATATATTCCTTCCATCTGCAATATTGTTTCCATGTTGGTTATCTGTTAGGAATTTAGGCTGTATCTCATCATGGGATTTGAAGAAGCCATTGGATGATACAGAAGATCATTTCCATTGGGTTTTTATTTTGTACGACTAGTTATTGAAGGAACTTTCTTCAGCACCCACAATGGCACAATTGGTGGAAGCACTACCCAGTGGTGCAGAAGGGAGGGATTCAAATTCCTGGGACATTGGAACCGGTTCTGGGGGAGGTGGGACCAGTACAAACCAGACGGTCTGCACCTGGGCAGGATCAGAACCAATGTCCTAGGGGGAGTGTTTGCTAGTACTGTTGGGGAGGGGTTAAACTAATATGGCAGGGGGATGGGAACCTATGCAGGGAGACAGAGGGAAGTGGAATAGGAGCAGAAACAAAAGATAGAAAGAAGTAAAGTAAAAGTGGAGGGCAGAGAAACCTAAGGCAAAAAGCAAAAAGGGCCACATTACAGCAAAATTCTAAAGGGGCAAAGTGGGTTTCAAAAAAAAAGCCTGAAGGCTCTGTGCCTCAATGCGAGGAGTATTCGGAATAAGGTGGATGAATTAACTGCGCAGATAGCAGTTAACAGATATGATGTAATTGGCATCACGGAGACATGGCTCCAGGGTGACCAAGGCTGGGAACTCAACATCCAGAGGTATTCAACATTCAGGAAGGATAGACAGAAAGGAAAAGGAGGTGGGGTGGCGTTGCTGGCTGAAGAGGAAATTAACGCAATAGTAAGGAAGGGCATTAGCTTGGATGATGTGGAATCGGTATGGGTGGAGCTACGGAATACCAAAGGGCAGAAAACGCGAGTGGGAGTTGTGTACAGATTACCAAACAGTAGTAGTGAGGTTGGGGACAGCATCAAACAAGAAATTAGGGATGCGTGCAATAAAGGTACAGCAGTTATCATGGCCGACTCTAATCTACATATTGATTGGGACAACCAAACTGGTAGCAATGCATTGGAGGAGGATTTCCTGGAGTGTATTAGGGATGGTTTTCTAGATCAATATGTCGAGGAACCAACTAGAGGGCTGGCCATCCTAGTGCAAGACCCCTTGGGGAAGAGTGACCATAATATGGTAGAATTCTTTATTAAGATGGAGAGTGACACAGTTAATTCAGAGACTAGGGTCCTGAACTTAAGGAAAGGTAACTTCGATAGTTTGAGGCGTGAATTGGCTAGAATAGACTGGCGAGTGATACTTGAAGGGTTGATGGTGGATAGGCAATGGCAAACATTTAAAGATCACATGGATGAACTTCAACAATTGTACATCCCTGTCTGGAGTAAAAATAAAACGTGGCTAACAAGGGAAATTAGGGATAGTGTTAAATCCAAGGAAGAGGCATATAAATTGGCCAGAAAAAGCCGCAAACCTGAGGAATGGGAGAATTTTATAATTCAGCAGAGGAGGACAAAGGGTTTAATTAGGAGGGGGAAAATAGAGTATGAGAGGAAGTTTTCTGGGAACATAAAAACTGACTGCAAAAGCTTCGATAGCAATGTGAAGAGAAAAAGATTAGTGAGGACAAACATAGGTCGCTTGCAATCAGGTTCAGGTGAATTTATAATGGGGAACAAAGAAATGGCGGACCAGTTAAACAAATACTTTGGTTCTGTCTTCACGAAGGAAGACACAAATAACCTTCCAGAAATACTAGGGGACCGAGGGTCTAGTGAGAAGGAGGAACTGAAGGAAATCTTTATTAGGCGGTAAATTGTGTTAGGAAATTGATGGGATTGAAAGCGGATAAATCCCCGGGGCCTGATCTTCTGCATTCCAGAGTTCTTAAGGAAGTAGCCCTAGAAATAGTGGATGCATTGGTGATCATTTTCCAACAGTCTATCGACTCTGGATCAGTTCCTATGGACTGGAGGGTAGCTAATGTAACACCACTTTTTAAGAAAGGAGGGAGAGTAAATATAGACCGGTTAGCCTGACATCAGTAATGGGGAAAATGGGTTGGAATCAATTATTAAAGTTGAAATAGCAGTGCATTTGGAAAGCAGTGACAGGATCGGTCCAAGTCAGCATGGATTTATGAAAGGGAAATCATGCTTGACAAATCTTCCAGCATTTTTTGAGAATGTAACTGGTCGAGTGGACAAGGGTGTATTTGGACTTTCAAAAAGCTTTTGACAAGGTCCCACACAAGAGATTAGTGTGTAAAATTAAAGCACATCGTATTGGGAGTAATGTACTGTTGTGGATAGAGAACTGGTTGGCAGACAGGAAGCAGCGAGTCGTGATAAACGGGTCCTTTGCCGAATGCCAGGCAGTGACTAGTGGGCTGCCGCAGGGTTCAGTGCTGGGACCCCAGCTCTTTACAATATACATTAATGATTTAGATGAAGGAATTGAGTGTAATATCTCCAAGTTTGCAGATGACACTAAGCTGGGTGGTGGTGTGAGCTGTGAGGAGCTCGCTAAGAGGCTGCAGGTGATTTGGACAGGTTAGGTGAGTGGGCAAATGCATGGCAGATGCAGTATAATGTGGATAAATGTGAGGTTATCCACTTTGGGGGCAAAAACACGAAGGCAGAATATTATCTGAATGGCGGCAGATTAGGAAAAGTCAAGGTGCAACGAGACCTGGGTGTCATGATACATCAGTAATTGAAAGTTGGCATGCAGGTACAGCAGGCGGTGAAGACGGCAAATGGTATGTTGGCCTTCATAGCTAGGGGATTTGAGTATAGGAGCAGGGTGGTCTTACTGCAGTTGTACAGGGCCTTAGTGAGCCCTCACCTGGAATATTGTGTTCGGTTTTGGTCTCCTAATCTGAGGAAGGACGTTCTTGCTATTGAGGGAGTACAGAGAATGTTCACCAGACTGATTCCTGGGATGGCTGGACTGACATATGAGGAGAGACTGGATCGACTGGGCCTGTATTCACTGGAGTTTAGAAGGATGAGAGGGGATCTCATAGAAACATATAAAATTCTGACGGGACTGGACAGGTTAGATGCAGGAAGAATGTTCCCGATGTAGGGGAAGTCCAGAACCAGGGGACATAGTCTAAAGATAAGGGATAGGCCATTTAGGACTGAGATGAGGAGAATCTTCTTCACTCAGAGAGTTGTTAACCTGTGGAATTCCCTACCGCAGAGAGTTGTTGATGCCAGTTCATTGGATATATTCAAGAGGGAGTTAGATATGGCCCGTGCGGCTAAAGGGATCAAGGGGTATGGAGAGAAAGCAGGAAAGGGGTACTGAGGTGAATGATCAGCCATGATCTTATTGAATGGTGGTGCAGGATTGAAGGGCCGAATGGCCTACTCCTGCACCTATTTTGTATATTTCTAAGTTTCTATGAATCATTGAAACCAGGGATTTGACAAGGATGCTATAACTGGCCTCAGGATCTCTGTATTAGCAAGTGGTCAGTTCAGCCAGGGTTTCTGATTTTGATTGTTATCTAGTGACCCTGCTAGAAGTAGTGGTGTGCATGCGTGCGTCTATGTAAAATAGTCTGCTAGGACTTAGTTTAGAATTTTATATTGATGTCCTTTGTGCTTTATAGGTAATTGTTCCAGTGGGGATGATGATGATGATGTTCTCCTTGCTTTATTTTCCTTTCCAATCTTCTATAAACATTTTGACTTTTTGTCATCATAGGCAGTCCCTCGGGATCGAGGAAGACTTGCTTCCACTCCTGAAGTGAGTTTTTGGTGGCTGAACAGTCCAATATGAGAGCCACAGTCTCTGTCACAGGTGGGACAGATAGTCGTTGAGGGAAGGAATGGGTGGGACTGGTTTGCCGCACGCTCTTTCCGTTACCTGCGCTTGATTTCTGCATGCTCTCGGTGTTGAGACTCGAGGTGCTCTGCGCCCTCTCGGATGCACTTCCTCCGCTTGGGGCGGTCTTGTGCCAGGGACTCCCAGATGTCAGTGGGGATGTTGCACTTTGTCAGGGAGGCTATGAGGGTGTCCTTGTAGCGTTTCAGCTGCCCACCTTTCACTCGTTTGCCATGAAGGAGTTCCGAGTAGAACACTTGCTTTGGGAGTCTCGGGTCTGGCATGTGGACGATGTGGCCTGCCCAGCGGAGCTGATCGAGTGTGGTCAGTGCTTCAATGCTGGCTATGTTAGACTGAATGAAGATGCTGACGTTGGTGCACCTGTACTCCCAGGGGATTTGTAGGATCTTGCGGAGACATCGTTGATGATATTTCTCCAGCAACTTGAGGTGTCTACTGTACATGGTCCATGTCTCCGAGCCATCGAGGAGGGCAGGTATTACTACAGCCCTGTAGACCATGAGCTAGATGGCAGTTTTGAGGGCCTGGTCTGCAAATACTCTTTTGCTCAGGCGGCCAAAGGCTGCACTGGTGCACTGGAGGCGGTGTTGGATCTCGCCGTCGATGCCTGCTCTTGTTGATAGGAGGCTCCATAGATATGGGAAGTGGTCCATGTTGTCCCGGGAAGTTCCGTGGATCTTGATGACTGGGGGGCAATGCTGTGCGGTGAGGACAGGCTGGTGGAGGACCTTTTTCTTACAGATGTTTAGCGTAAGGCCCATGCTTTCATATGCCTCAGTAAATACGTCGACAATGTCCTGGAGTTCAGCCTCCATATGTGCGCAGACGCAGGTGTCGTCCGCATACAGTAGCTCGACGGCAGAGGTTGGGGAGGTCTTGGATCTGGCCTGGAGACGGCGCAGGTTGAACAGGTTCCTACTGGTTCTGTAGTTTATTTCCACTCCAGCGGGGAGCTTGTTGACTGTGAGGTGGAGCATGGCGGCGAGAAAGATTGAGAAGAGGGTTGGGGCGATGACGCAGCCCTGTTTGACCCCGGTCCGTACGTGGATTGGGTCTGTGGTCGATCCATTGGTAAGGATCACGGCCTGCATGTCGTCATGGAGCAGGCGGAGGATGGTGACGCACTTTTGGGGACACCCGAAACGGAGGAGGACGCTCCATAGACCCTCGCAGTTGACAGTGTCAAAGGCCTTCGTAAGGTCGAAGAAGGCCATGTATAAGGGCAGGCGCTGTTCCCTGCATTTTTCCTGTAGCTGTCGCGCTGCAAAAATCATGTCCATTGTACCCGTAGGGGCCGAAATCTGCATTGTGACTCCAGGAGGAGCTCCTCGGCCACGGGAAGAAGACAGTTGAGAAGGACTCTAGTGACAACTTTCTCAGTGACTGATAGCAGGGAGATTCCTCTGTAGTTACCGCAGTCGGACTTGTCCCCTTTTTTAAAGATGGTCACGATTACTGAGATCCTCCCTCCAGATGAGAGAGATTATGTCGTGTATTCGCACCAGCAATGCCTCTCCGCCATAATTCAATGCCTCAGCAGGGATTTCGGTCGCACCTGTAGCCTTGTTGTTTTTAAGCTGCCTTATGGCTTTTTCTACCTCATGCATCGTTGCGGTCTCACTGAGGTGGTGGCGGGTAGCATGCTGTGGGATGGAGTTGAGAACACTCGAGTCAAAGGCAGAGTCTCGATTGAGGAGATCTTCGAAGTGCTCCTTCCAGCGGGCCCTGACTGCCTCAATATCCTTGATGAGTGTTTCCCCGTTCTTGGCCAGCAGTGGGGTGGGGCCTTGGGTGTTTGGCCCTTGGGTGGCCTTTGTAAATGCATGTAAATGGAAATATTTTACTGGAGGAACAAAGCAAATCCTTGGATCAAAAGTACGCTTTTGCCATCTACTAACCTTTGTGTGAAATGAGATCCCTCTGATCCTTCTTTATAAAAATATTGTTCAACTGTTTCCTTGTTTCACACAAAAATGTTTCATTTTTGCTAGAAAGGTGTTTTATTCTTTCAAATTGCTGTGACAGGAGGACATTACAAAGGTACCAGTCACATGTGGATTTGATGTGAATGTTCCACTGACTATCTAGTACATATGAAAATGTAGATACATTGGGCTCAAAATTGGCCCCTGCCGATTTTTGACGCACTCACCCGAGGTGCGCCACTTTTCCACGACTCCAAGTGCGCCAAAAATCTTCCTCCCGACTTTGGCTGCTGTCCGGCCTCTCCTCAGTGGTGGCGTAGTGTGGCCAGTGGAATGGGGGCGGAGCCAGCTTCCCGGCACTGGGACATCTGCACATGCGTGTTCGAGTGTGCGCGCATGCGCAATAACTCCTCGCCCCCAGCGCATCCTGCAGCCTGTGTGAGATGGACCCGATGCTCGCAGTTGCTGCCCCTATCCCTGGCCAAGTGGTCTTCCGCACCGGCCCGCTGTGTAAGCAGCTGCTTGTGCTCGTGGTTTAAACTACTGTGATTAAGATGGCCAGGGTTAATGTCAGGAAGAGTAGTGTTAAATAGGTTTTAATTAAGCCTTGCTGGGGTTGAGTAGAAAGTTTAATCATCGGTATTTGGTGAATAAGGGTGCTTTTTGGTCCAATTTTTTCATCTCAGGTTTCATTGGCCGGGACCTCTTATAATATTAAAGCAAGAGGCGATGTTTTTGATAAATAAGCGGAGTTTATGTTTGCCGAGTTCCTTTATTTTCTTTTAATCTTTATTTAAAACTTTGTAAGTCTTGGTGCTTTAGGTGTAGGTCCTTTCCGCTTCCTTCTATTTTTTATTTGTTATTGAATGCTTATTACTTTTCGTGCTTTGTTTAGTGCTTTGTAAGTCTTGGTGCTTTAGAATGTACTGACCTGTGCCGATTTCTTAACTCTCCGCAAGGGTTTTCTAAAGTGGCCAAATACGCTGGTCGAAGTAGATTTGGTGTAACTATTAGCTGGCCAAAGTTGCCTAAATGGCCAAAACTGGCATAGGTGACTGGGAACGCCCACTTTGAGAAAAAAAAATGAAACTAAAAAAATCAAACCTAACTCAGTTACTCTGGAGCAAGTTTATTGGGGAAAGTGGGGCTTTTTAACTTACGCCAGAAAAACCAAGTTACTCCAAAAAAAACGGAGCAACTCTTGGCCAATTATGAGCCCCATGTTCCTGAAGCCAGCACCCTGCAGTAAATTATGGTGACTCTTAATAGCACTCATCACATTTTCTGTTTGATTTTGATGCCAAACTGAACTGTCAGCTAACCAATGGATTAGAGCACCCTTTGGCTTTTATGAAGGCAGGATTTTAAAAACATTTTTAAAACTAAATTAAAAAATTTATGTTTTAACAATATTTTTATGGAACACTTTTCTCTTCCAATAGTCTACCAACAGTTCTGTAAGTGGACCTTAACCCCACAATTAGAAGTTGCTTCATTTATATACTCCGCCCTTACTGAGGAGTTAGTAATTATCTTATTTAAATAATTTGCCTGCTGGATTGAACATAATTTTGCGCTACACTACCAACTCTTTTCAAAAAGGGTGGATACTATTACATAGACCAAAGCAACTAACATCTTCATTTGCAATTAAGCAACATTATGTAAGACAAAATTAATAAATACTAAGTACAATATATATAAACATCCATACAGTGGAAGATCACATTGGCTTCCTAAGAATGCGCATAAATTAAGCATAAGAATTTTGGGAACTTTGACGAATAAAGTTCTATCTCCGAACAATGTTTTTTAGCCTGTTTCATCTGCTTGTAAACTCTTCAGTGTGGGTTTCGCCCATCATGTCCTTCAAATGGTGAGTCATTCTGACCAAGGACCAGAACTTGGAAGAACCATTGCTCTGTTTCAAACCTCTCAATATCAAGCTAACACTCTGCTAATGCATCTGACGTAGAGAATCCCAGAGAACCTGAATAATACTTCACTCATGTACAGTTAATAAAAGAACAGCAGATGTCACAACTATGATGTCAGAAACGCTGGAAGGTATGATCAATTTACATGTCTTGTGTCTGATTGTATAAAAATCTACACAATGGAACAAACCAACTGCTGGAACAATAGGCCAAATTCAGTGAGGCTGCGATCCCAGTGTGGAGCCTCACTAGCGGGGAGCATGGATCAAAGAAATGAGGCTATAAGGTTGTAGCAGATCTCCAGCCAGCACCAGTCTATCAAGACTTCCTGTGAGGAGAGTAGTCTTGCTAAATCTTACAAAAAACCACTAATTAAATTAAGGACATTAAAATCTTCAAAACTTTTAACGAAAATGAAACCAATAATTCAAATTATTACTGCATTTGTAGACGGAACTGAGTGGTGCATGGAGTTAGAATGCTGCCCTTTCATTTCTGGGACAAAGGTTTGACTCTGGCCCAGATTGATAGGTTGAAAGTTTATTTTCCAAGCTGGCTGTAAGGAGAATGGAAAACATCATCAATTCAGCACAAGTTGGAACCAAATTTTATTTAACTCGGAGTCCATATGGTTTGTTGGTGTGGGGAATTATAAATTCACACTGGTACAGTCGGAGGTGCACTTTTAAAGTTAGGGTTGAGTAGAGGGAACTTTACAAGTTAAATTTATTTGACTTAAGAGTGCGCTATGCTGATAGTGGGTGGTAATAGATCTACTAACTTCTTTGACGTAGATGGTCTGAGACAATCGTAACAATATTTCATACATGAGTGACAAAAGTAGAAACGTGCATAACACATCATTATGTCATTTAAAGGAGTCGGAAAGCACAGAGACAGTACTTTTAATAAAAGGGCTGATTACAGGATCTCGCATTCCCAGTAGGACGCAGCACTCACAGGGGATACAGTTCAGGAAGTCGTAGTCCCACAATTAATGGACAGAAAAGCGCAGGTTATTAATCCACAATTTCTTTAGATGCATTCCCTGGAAGGGCTGCTCCTCACTGGGAATGCCGAATCGTGGAATCATGCCAAAATGTACTCTTGCCACTTAAGTACTTTGAAAAATAACTAAATCTCCTACCCCTTATAAAATACCTTTAGTTCTACTTCTATTTTATGGCTTTTAACACTGCCCCTCACTTGGGAGCTTCTACACTCCTGCTAGCTATACTAGCTTCAAAAAGTGACTCCATAAAGGATCCCATGCATTGGTGCTGCAGTACAGAGGGACCTGGGGGTCGTTGTGCATGAAACACAAAAAGTTAGTGTGTAGGTACAGCAAATAATCAGGAAGGCAAATGGAATGTTGGCCTTTATTGCAAGGGGAATGAAGTAGAAAAGCAGAGAAGTCCTGCTGCAACTGCACAGGGAGGGTATTGGTGAGGCCACACCTGGAGTATTGCTTACAGTTTTGGTCTCCGTATTTAAGGAAGGATATATTTGCATTAGAGGCTGTTCAGAGAAGGTTCACTAGGTTGATTCCGGAGATGAGGGGGTTGACTTATGAAGATAGGTTGAGTAGGTTGGGCCTATACTAATTGGAGTTCAGAAGAACGAGAGGTGATCTTCTTGAAACATATAAGATAATGAGGGGGCTCGACAAGCTGGATGCAGAGAGGATATTTCCACTCATAGGAGAAACTAAAACTAGGGGACATAGTCTCAGAATAAGGTACCGCCCATTTAAAACTGAGATGAGGAGTAATTTCTTCTCTCAGAGGGTTGTAAATCTGTGGAATTCTCTGCCTCAGAGTGCTGTGGCGGCTGGATCACTGAATATATTTAAGGCAGAGATAAGACAGATTTTTGAGCGATAAAGGAATAAGGAGTTATGGGGAGCGGGCAGGGAAGTGGAGCTGAGTCCATAATCAGATCAGCCATGATCTTATTAAATGGTGGAGCAGGCTCGAGGAGCCAGGTGGATTACTCCTGTTCCTATTTATTATGTTTTTATGTTTCTCAGCCAACTATAGTTGAGAGGCACATGAACTGGAAAAAGGCAGTACCAACTGAGTGCTGTCATGGATTCAGAATGTTAACCTTGTTTAAAAATAAACAAGATTTTGTGTTGTTCGAGCGATCTTCAAATGATTGATTTTCTGTTCTCTCGCCCAATATAGAACTTATAAAACAATCATTATAACTATAGCAACGATTTTTATTCCATACTATTTTTATATGCCATATGCTCTTATATAATTTAAACTATTGCAAAAGCCACATATGCAGAAAATCTGAAACTGTCAGAAGGTGACTCTTAATGCTCCCACAATAATGCTGCATATAAAAATCAACTTAAGCTAATCTTTATCTGTGTGTGGACATAGATGTTTAATTCAACAAAAGCGAACATGTAGTGCCTTTTCCTGGTGTTATGTAGTGTTCATTATGAGAATCACACTACTCTTGACAGTTGTCAGATTTGTGACTGCATGTATGAAGTAATCCATTTGTTGCTGACCGCACCTGCCATTTTCATCATAGACAGGCCGTTTGAGTGTAGACTATAAATCTGTCAGCCAGGGTAGCACTGACTGGCACTAATGCAATACACAGACTTGCTCAGAACAAACTCTGTCATCCACTTTCAAATACAAAGATACATAAATTTTATACTTGATGAATAATGCTTATAACATACATTTTTAGATAGCATGACAAATGAAGATGGCTTTATCTTTACAGTGGAAGTATGATTTTGTTGGCCAGTCATAAATTATGTAACATTCCACAGAACTTGCATGCATGCTTTCTAATACCTCATGTTTCTACACAGGAGAATGAGCAGAATAGATAGTGACATTTCTTTTGGAGCTTTACCATATTTAAACTGAAGGTGCAAATCAGTTAACAATAGCTGGTTTCTTTAAAAAAAAAGGTTGAATAATCAGAAAAGTAGCAGCAATTTACTCAATCTTGGGGATTGCCCAATTTTCAAAAGGTGGAGGTGAAGTTAGTCAGGGTCTGTTTTCGAACCCAGACCCTGTACTGCGCCACAAACATGTGTCTGAACCAAAAGGCCCAAGGTCTGATGGAAATGGGTTCTCGGGTCTCATTAACATACTTAGTGCAAGTTGCTGGAGCTGTTTGCCTTTTCTACAGGCAGCTCACCTGAGCGAAGAAATCAATTTCAGGCCGCTGTCTTCAGATAAATCTCTAGGGGTGGAGGAGGATGAGAGGAGTGTGTGTGTGTGTGAGTGTGTGTGTGTGGGTGGAGGGGGGTGGCATTGTTGTGATATATGAGGGTGGAAGGGACATTACATCACCTATGGGGTCAGGGAGCAGTCCAACGCCTCCTGGCTCCACAGGATGGGTTTTGGACAAAAATAGTTGTTAAACCTACCTATTGGTTGGCAGCTGTGGAGGTCGCTGAAGAATCCTGAGCAGGGCTGGCCCAACTTCTGCCCTGATCATTGCCAACTAATAGCTTGATGGGAGTCCTTCAACAGGCACTAGGCCCCTAATTTACATATTTAAAAGGTTTAATGCCTGTTAAAGGGATGCCTAAAAACAGGCCTCCATGAATTTAGCCAACACGTATACAGGCTAAATTTGTATTTTTTGAGAGTAAAACAGATGCAACGCATATGAATTTCTGCCCAAGAATCTTTTGTCTGCTGTTATTAGCACTCCACATGCTACACCAAATAGCTAGTTAATATCAGATATTTGGAAAGTATTTTATATTTTGTGCCACTTCTTACTATATTTAGCATCAAATTTCCTTGTATGGATTTCGGTAAATGAGAATTCAAAAAATGTTTTATTTAATTCTTAAATAAAATTTTATTCCGGCAACCACAGTATTTTGCTTTGGTTACATTTAATTCTTCTTGGTGATGGTCACTACTTCAACTTATTTGAAGGTGTGCCTGTAATTTAAGGTTGAGCTTTAAGTGCTCAACTCAGGATGTGAAATGTTTTGATTAAATCTGCTTGATTATTGCTGCAGTGCAACATTAGCTTAAAAACTTGGTGAACCCACACAAGTCAAGTTAGTGCTAGGAAATGGAACACGTCTCCCCCCCTTTGCAGGCACCAAGATAAACAATAAGTACTCTGGGTCAGGTACAGCACAGTCAGCAGCAGCGGTAACTCCACTTACACTACCTCAATAACTTGGAACTTGGATTGAGACTGTCCAAACTCATGTCTTATAGTAAAAACAGAAAATGCTGGAAATCTCAGCGGGTCAGGCAGCATCTGTGGAGAGAACATGATGTCTTGTAGTATTCTTTCAGCCAATAGACTGAGAATATATTTTCATCCTGTTAGTCTGAACTGAATTTAAATCCAACCCAAAGAAGAAAGGTTACTGCATCACCCACTTTTCCCCCTTTTTGTCTTTCTTCTCTTCTTTATGATCATTTTACATCATCACAGAGTAAGAGATTGGACAGTTAATATCCAGGACATGTCTCTCTGTCCATCTGTAACCTGCAGCAAGGAGGTGGACAATAGTAGCCCACTGTGACTTTTTGAATGGTTTCCCTTCCAGCCCTATGCTCAGCCCCTTTTCATAATGGTACAGCCACGATGAGTAATTCACTGGGGAAATTTTGACTTTGAGCGATAGTGTAAAATATCACTATCAAATAGTTACCCATTATACATGGCACCAACGTTCCTTATAAACTGCACGGTCCTCTCAGTTGGTCTCGCGCAGCCAGGGAGACCTACTTTTCCAATGTTAAATTTATGCGCAGAACTGTGAAACCATACATCCCCTTAAAGGGGTCACGCACCTCAAAAAATTAGGGGAGACATTGCATGGCACCTCCTAATTTTCAGGAAGTGATGTATAATGGGCAGCTGCTCCAATATCAGCCATTTTACACTATGTACCTGCACTGAATGAGGAATGTGAATGAACTAATTCTAATATACCATGGTAATACCCTGTAATGCTATCACTTTTATTTGTGAAGCAATTGACTGTCCTACCTCAACTTAACTGTCTCCAGCAGCTCTGCTTCACCAAGGAGGCTGTGACAGAGATATGTCACCTTTTGCAACACCAACTGCAAACCAACACTAGGTCATGCCCTGTGCTCCTCAATTTCTGCACCACTAGGGTATCCTAGGCTGCAGGTAATCCATCAGCAACATCAGTTAATTTGTGGTGCACTGCTGCATCAAGCATATCACAGATGCCCTCTTTGAAAAGCTCAACCAATTCATCATCTTTCTGATGAATGCTGCTAAACAATAGGAAAGAAATCTGGTCTTCGCCAGAAGGGTTGGCTTCCCTCAAGTCCAGGGTATCCTTGATTGCACACTCGATGCCCTGCATGTTCCATATGAAGACCCTGGACTGTTCGTAGAGGAAGGCTTTCCACTCCTTGAATGTGTATCTGGCATGTTTTTTTTATTATTTATTCATTCATAGTATGTGGGCATTGCTGGCAAGGCCAGCATTTATTGCTAATCCCTAATTGCCCTTGAGAAGGTGTTGGTGAGCGATCTTCTTAAACCGCTGCAGTCCATTGTAGCAGTTTTTTTTGATACGACAGGGTGGCTTGTTAGTGGCATTTCAGAGCCAACCACATTGCTGTGGGTCTGGAGTCACATATAGGCCACACTGGGTAAAGATGGCAGATTTCCTTCCCTAAAGGATATTAGTGATCCAATTGGGTTTTTATAACAATCCTAGTTTCATGATACTAGCGTTTTATTACAACTTTATTTAATTAACTAAACTTAAATTCCCCAACTGCCGTGGTGGGGTTTGAACTCATGTCTCCAGATTATTAGTCCTGGTCTCTGGATTATTAGCTCAGTAACATCAACACCATGCCACTGTACCTGCTATTTTTTGAAAGCCAGAGGAGATGCTGGAACTCTGAGTCAATATGGCAGCAGTATGAGCTTCCGTCAAAGTGGTGAGAGCAGTCACCAGAGGCTCCGTCATTGTCAGCCCCATTGAAACATGCATAGACCTGACCACATGCTACATGGTTGACTGCAATGTTTCCATGCCATGTTCAAAAATCCTAGAACCAACAAGGGAGCAGGCCATATTAGAATTATTAATGAGCCAGATTTAGTTTAGCTAAATGATGCATGAACATTTATCTAATAGTGATCATATTTTGATTGAGTTCAATGCTGTGTTTGAAAGGGAGAAGTTCAAAACCGATACTAAGATTCTAGATTTAGGTAAGGCCGACTTCAATGGGATGAGACAGAGACTGTCCACAGTAAACTGGGAAAATCTATTTATGGGTAAAAGGACAAAAGATCAGTGGGAGATGTTCAAAAAAGAATTAAACGTGATACAGAACCAATTTATACCCCTGAAAGTTAAGAGATCTACTTGCCAAAAAAAATAGCCATGGACAACGAAAGAGGTAAGGGACAACATAAAATTAAAAGAAAAAGCATACAAGAATGCAACAAATAGCAAATGGGAAAGATACAAAGAACAGCAAAGAGTGAAAAACAGCTAGTAAGAGCTACAAAAAGGGTATATGAAAAGAAACTTGCAAGGGATATCAAAATCAACACAAAAATGTTTTCCAATTATATTAGGAAAAAGGGGTGGTTAAGAGCAATGTAGGCTCCTTGAAAACTGACAGTGACAATATTATAAATTAAAATAAGGAAATGGCGAACATGTTAAATAATTACTTTGCATCAGTAGTTACAGTACAAGAAGAGGATAGCATGCTGGACATCCCAAGGAAGCTAATATTGAATCAGGGATGGGGACTCACCAAAATTAAAGTAAGCAAATTAATAGTAAACAAGAAAATAATGGCACTAAAAAGTGAAAAATCCCCAGGAGCAGATGGTTTTCATCCCAGGGTTTTAAAGGAAGTCGGTGAGAACATTGCAGATGCCCTAACTATAATCTCGCAATTCAGGAATCATTCTTTTGGATTGGAAAATTGCATAAGTCACTCCACTATTTAAGAATTGTGAAAGAGGGAAACCAGGGAATTATAGACCAATTAGCAAGTAGTGGACAGGGGAATATGAATTATTCATTTTAAATCTAATAAATTTCTGTTAACCAAAAAGAGATTTGGCGCAAAGGCAGGTAAATGGAGTTAGGTCACAGATCAGTCATAATCTTATTGAATGGCGGAACAGGCTCGAGGGGCTAAATGGCCTACTCCTGTTCCTATGTTCCTATATTCTTATGGAGCTGGACTCCTCCATGCTTTCTGATTGGCCTATAATTTTAATCATGCTGGAAAACAGACATACAGTGGGTGGAGCACAGGCTGCACATGCGTGTTCACATGTTTCCAAGGACCACATGAAATTTGCGCTGGGACCTCATTAAAATGATTCAGGCCAGCGTTACCTTTGTTATTCAATGGGTGAACGCCTTTTTGGGAGGGTGAGAAATCTAGCATATCTGATGCAACTTAAAGGCAGCCAGCACCTCTTAAAATGGAGATGCACTCTGGGAGTAGATAAACCCTTCCAGGTACCACTACCATCGGGAAGTGGACACTGAAAAGTTCAATGTCAGGAGCTTAGTTCCCTGGACATGAGTGAAATGCCAAACAAAGTTCAATCACCTCACCAGAGTTGTCACGGTAAGAATGCTGCTCTCTTACCCTGATCCCATCTCCAGCCTCACAACTCGCAATACTCACCCGTTTTTTTCTTCCCTTTACTACAATCACTACAGCACACTTCACTCCACCTTTCTCCTCATACTCATACACTCATCACTATCGCAACTCTCACCTCACCACACCTTACATCTTACATCTTACACACTGCATACCAACTAATCTACCATGACAGGCGCATCCTCTAAACACTGCACAAGGATGTCACGAACACACTCCCTTCTTTCTTGCAGGAGTAGGTCATGCACAGCTTGAGGCAGCTGGCTGCTACTGGAAAAGGCCGAGCCCGATTGTACACCCTCTCCCCTGTAGAAGAAAAGGTGCTCGGCATCATGAGCAGGGCGGGAGGCATAGCCGTGGTGTGTGACAATGCTGGAGGAGTTGCGCAGGGATTCTTCACACACATCCTCTTTTTCCCTTCTTACTTCTATTCCACCCTACAAACTTTGCTTGACAAACTGCAGCTGCTTTCACCAGTCACTTCTTTCTCTGCTTATCCTACACACCAAATGCTAACCCTTTCCTCTTTCTTTCATTTCAGGTATTGAAAATGTGGTGACACCTTTGTAACATCAGAATGAGGAGGCCAGCCTTCCTGAAGATTACATAGAATTGCTCTCTGCTTTCTATTTTTTAGCCAATTTGCTATCTATTCAGCTAATTGTTCCCTGACTCCACATGCACTAACCTTCGTCAGAAGCCTACCGTGTGGTACCTCATTGAAGGCTTTTTGAAAATCCAAATATATGACATTTACTATATAATCCTTGTATGTTACCTCTTCAATTAATCTATCAGGTTAGTTAAGCATGACTTGCCTTTCAGAATCCATGCTGACTATATTCTATTATATTTTCTGTCTCTAAATACTCTTCTATCATTTCTTTTAGAATAGGTTCCTCTTTCCTATCACTGCCTTAAGCTGACTGATCTGTAGTTCCCAGGTTTTATTCTGTATCCTTTTTTACATATAGGAACATCATTAATTGCCTGCCTGTACTCTAGCAGTATTCATTCTTCAATGGAACTTATATATATATATAATATAAATATATTTATATATATATTATATATATATGTGTATAAACTAGTGCCACTGCTATCTCCGTCCTAGTCTCCTTGAGTATGCATTCAGACCTGGGGTTGTATCCTCTTTAATTTTTGCTAGTTTGTCAATTATTTTCTCCCTTTCTATTCCAATTGTATTAATATTCTTTTTAACCTCATCCTCCAGTAAAATGTCTATTTCTTTATCTTATTTTGTAAAAACTTGAGGTGAAGTAGTTATTCAATCTCTGTCATTACCTGTGAGTTTATCTTGCTTATCCTTTAGTGGCCCTATCCCTACTATAATTTTCCTTTTGTTATTTATGTGTCTATAGAACACTTTATTATTTATTTTTATATTCCGTGATAATTTGATGTTGTAATTTCTCTTTGCCTTCCCGATGGGTTTTTTAAAAACTTCTTCCAAAGTTCTTCCCTTTTATCATCCTCTCCTGTAGTATCAAAGCACTTCTTACATGTCTTTTTTTGTAGATTCAATTTCCTATTTGGTTCTTTATTCATCCATGGTGTCCCATAGTTCGCTTGCTTGTTTTTGATTTTTAGTGGAATACATTTCTCTTGAACTCTATTGATTACCCTATGAAAGATTTCCTATTGTTTTTCTGTCTCTTTGTTTTACAAGATTTTCTTCCAGTTTACCTTCTTTAGTTTTACCCTCATTTCCTCATAATTTGCTCTTTTCCAATCTATGACCTTAGTCTTTGTCCCACTTGTGTCACTCTCGATCTGAATCTTAAGTGTTGTGATCGCTACCACTAGGATGCTCTCCTACTCTTACTGCTCCTGTCTATTTTGGTTCATTACCCATTAGAATGTCCAGCAGTCATTCTTTTCTTGTTGGACTTCTTGCGTACTGAGTGAGAAAGGAGTCCAGTATACACTGCAAAAACTCGATTTTCTTTCTTCCTTTCGTTACTTCTTCCTGACAGTTTATTTGGGGATAGTTGAAATCTCCCAGAATTATTATTCTATGCCTGCTACTCACCTCATAGATTTGCTTGCATATTCCTTCCAACAATTCTCTTCCACTGTTCTTTGGTCTATAGTATAAACATATTAGGCTAATGGATCCCTTCTTATCTTTTAACTCAATCCTTAAGCATTCTGTATCTATTTTACTGCTAGTTACATCCTTTTTTCTACTGCCATTATGCTAGTACAGCTACTCCACCTTCCCTCCTTCCTTACGAAATGTGTACTATCTTGCCAATCCTCTTCTCTATGTAGCCATGTTTTAGTCATCCCTACTATATCCAAATTCTCTCTACAAATTATTGCCTTGAGTGCATTCATTTTGTTTTGAAAAGTACGTAAATGATTACATCAACAGTTTAAATTGTTTCTATTTATTATTCCTCTCTCTTTGCTTTTAGTAGTTATTTTACTTTTATGCTATGACTTTTCCGATCTCTGGACATTTGTGGTATCCTTAGTCCGCCCTTTAGTTTGTTCTTTGTTCTCTTTTCCTAATTATTTTATTGTTAGGTTTTTGTCATTTCTAGCAGTTCCCTTCCCATGTTATTAGCTTAAAATCTTATTTGCAGCTCTAGTTATCCTTTCCGCTAGGTCCTTGATACCAGCTCAGTTTCACTGCTGCCTGTCTCAATGGTGCATCTCTTTCCTGTCCCAGCATTGGTGTCAGTGTCCCATGAAAAGAAACCCTCCTTCCCACATCACTCCTTTAGACACGTGTTAACTTTCCTAATCTGTTTGTCCCTATACCAATTTGCACATGACTCAGGTAATAATCCCGAGATTATTATCTGTCAGCTCCTGCTTTTCAACTTAGCTCCTAACTCCAGATACTCCCTTAGCAGGACTGAGGAGTGATGAGACATAGTCCCAGGAGTGTGGCCTTGACTTCATGGGAGAGGCACCTATTGTCCTCTCTCAGTGCCTGCTCTCCCAACATCCACTAGGCCAGTGCCATTGTTAGTGCCACACACAGAGCTAGGCCAGACTGGCTGACCCAATGGATGATTTCTTGCAGTCTGCAGCCAGGACCTCAAGTCCCAGAGCTGCTTGTGGTCACCCACCCATGGCCATCTGAAGTGTCCTCAATGGAAGCTTAGCTGCATTCCACTTCCATAAGCTGGGCCTTTAAAATCAGCATCTGTGCACTCTGCAGCAGAGCTTAAATGTAGGAGAGGCGTCGGGTGAGCGGGTTTCTGGGCCATCCTGTCCCCCTGCTCTTGCTCCTGTGCACTTGTGCTGGATGAACCTCCGAGTGTAGATCCCTCTTATTGATTCTCTGAAAAACAAGGAGTACCGGTTTCTGAGATGGTGCCAGCAAGTGTGCGGTAAAGTGTGCACAGAAAGGCTGTTCCCCTCTTCCTCTGCTGCAACTGGACCTCTGCAGTTACATGTGATGGACCTGGAAAAGGGACAAGGGTGAGCAGTTAATGGCTAGGGTAAGCAGAGACAGATCAATGTCAGCTCAAAGCAGCACCACTTTATCATGCAGAGTGTGTTGAGGAAGATATTTCAGTAAGAACAAGAAAAGAGGGTAAGACGGCCAAACACCCTGCGAAGCGAATCCTCCAGCTTCACCACTCGCAATGCTCCTGACTATAATATAGAGCTCTTTCTTTTGGACTACTGCTCCACCTAGTGGGTTACTGTGATAATGCAACTGCTCCTGCACAATAAAAGCATCAGGTGACAATGTCCCCTGACAAGTTCCTGTGGAGCCATCATGTATGTGTGTGTTTGTGATATATTACATTGGCGACATAGGAAACGATTTCTGGATAACTTAGCTGAAATTTTTGTTGGTGCATGATCCAGCCAACCAAAAGAGTGACTTTGAGAGGTTCTTTGTTTTGCAGGACAGCTAAAAATTCAAGGAACATTTCAAGCACACTTGGCTGAACTGCCAGAGTTCAGATGGCTCCAACTATGGGAATAACAGAGTGCTTGCATGAGTTACAGTGCCACTGAGAGTCCCCGATGATGAACACCATAACCGTGTAGTATTAGAAAAAAAACAGGCTATTTTCTTGACTGAAGCAGGCCCCGAGTTGTATGAAACCCTTAAAAATGTGTTTGGTCCTGTCAAGCTAAAGGGCGCACTACTGACAGAGATTCAGCATGACAGCCCTGAGCCCCTGGAAATTGCTGAAAGTTATCATTTTGGAATAAGAGATCAATTAACTGACAAGAGTGTCAGTGAGTATATTGTAGCATTAAAAAAGCTATATTCACTGTCATTTTGGAAACTTTCAGGACCGAGCATTGTGTGATTGCCGTGTTTGTGGGATGAAAAATGAAGCAATCAGAAGAAAGTTGTTGACAACGCCTCACTTGACTTTTTATTTAGCATGTCAGACAACTATGTCGATGGATATGGCCGACCAATACTCCTGAGAATTTTGCGCCATTTCCAGCCATCAAACCATCGAGGTGAATCACCTGCAGGTTAACAGTAAAAGGCAGTTGGGCCCCAAGGCCTCAGCTACTGGCCAAGTAACAGCACATTGAAGTCGAGCTATCGGTGTCTGGGACAACGCATTGCTCAAAGCTGTCCATATGTGAAGATGGAGTGTTTTTTCTGCAAGAAAACAGGGCATCTTGCAAAGGCATGCTAACTGAAAAGTAAACCAACTTTCAAGGCTATAAATAGAAATTGCCTGAGACTACATAGCATTGAAAAGAAGCAACAGGACAAGGAGGTTCTGGAGATACACATCATCAGGAGCACGAGGGTATCTAACTGCGATTCGCGAAGTATCGTCATCCATGTATCCATTGCAGGAACCAGGTTATCCATAGAAATTGACACCGGTGCATCCATGAGCATAGTACCGGAATCGCTGTACCTCAATAAGTTGAGTGATTTTCCGATGGAGAAATCGAAGATAGAGCTATGAGGCTACTCAGGAGAGCAAATTCCTGTTGTAGGACGTATCACCATACTGGCGAAATACAAAGATCAGTTTCAGAGCTTGCTTCTCTAAGTAGTGGCAGGAGAAAAGCCTGCCTTGATAGGTAGAAAATGGTTGGGATCACTGAAGCTGGATTGGAAAGAGATTTTTCGCGCTGAAACGAGATTTGCATCAAAAGATGATGTCATCAAGCAGCATCCGAAGGTGTTCCACAAAACTGGCAATCCGATCCAAGGCTTCAAGGTGAGTGTCAGAGTACAGAAGGACGCTAGACCAGTTTACTGCAAGCCACATCCCATACCATGCGAATTCAAGGAGAAAGTTGAGCAAGAACACAAAAGACCAGAAACTGAGAACATTGGGCTAAATTTTACACTTTTGTGCAGATCACCAAAAAATGGGTGGTATTTCTGGCGTGGGCGGTAAAATTGTGTTTTCAGATCGCCGGCTTGTCGCCCATTCTCAAAACCCTCGCCTCCATTTTTGAAATTGGGTGTTACCGTGAGCAATATGAAATGGGCGGTAGCATTAAATCTCTCTGACCTTTAGCCATAAAATGTCACTGTCCTTAGCAACGGCATGGCAACGCTCGATTCCCGCGATTCAGGAGGTCAAGGGTAATCATGACATGCGCAGAAGAGGAGACAGATAGAGAGGGAGCTGAGAGGAACTGAAGGCGTATGTGGGTGCGGTGTGGCTGATTTGGGAGGAAGGAGGGCGAATTGAGAGCTTTAGAGCAAATAGGGAAACAAAAATGAGTTGTTACCAGCCAGATATTTGCCCGCATTTGGCCTATAATGGAGGGAGAGGAGGAGGCGTCACATCTCCCTGCAGAGACTGACGCTGGCGAGAGCAGTGAGCTGAGAGAGGAGCACATTGGAGGGTGCAACAGAGCAAGAAGTTTCTCAGCTGAGGCAAATGCCTCCCTCTTGCAGGAGGTTGAGTTACGCTGGGGTGATTTGACCCAGGGAGGGCGTGGGAAGCCCACCCCAAAGGCCTACCAGAAGATATGGGCCGAGATAGCAGAGGTAGTCTCGTTGGCGACCAACGAGGTGCGTGAGGGCAACCAATGCAGCACAGGATGGAACGACCTTGTGGAATCCGCAAGAGTAAGTATTACATTTATTTACAAGTACTTATGTATTTATATAATTTGATTTGTAAAAGTCATGAGTGACGATCAGTAGATGTGAGAACTTGCAATTTTACTGGGAATGCTATAGTCAAAGCCTGCGGTCTTTAGGTTAAGAATGATAATTATCATAATAATCATGATTATATCTGTCGGTTATGTGTTGTATCAGTCTCTGCGACAGTACCTAGCAATGATATCACACAATAAACTCATGCCATGTCGTCCTGTCACCTTTTCCAGAAGAAGCGATCGACAATGAGGACCGTAAAGAAGCGAACGGGTGGTGGGCCACCAGTCATCAGCGATATCACTGAGATGGAGGAGCGGGTTCTCACACTCCTGGGCAAGCACCCCCAGACTGCCATGCAAGCATCTGCAGACCCTGAAGTGAAGTGACATGAGTAAAGTTTACACCATTGCGTGATGTAAAGTCAATAGATGCCACACTCACTCATATCCGAACAATCATATATGATCGATGATTTATAAAATTGTCCTAGAAATAATACTTACCTAATGAAAATTATTGCAATGCGCAATGTGTTGATGATCATGAAATGTGATGTCTGTGATGATCTTAATAGTGGTGGTGCTTTTGTCGTGCATATGCTGTGTGTAGCCCTGGAATCACCTTGTCACCCTAGCACCCGCTTCTCCTCTAATAACCTAATTTGTGTTTTGCAGCTCAGCCAGCAGCACGGCCCCAGGCAAGGCCACAGAGGCCAGAAGGTGGGGGCGTGGAGCCGGACTCGCCAGACAATCCTACATCTGGTGCTGAGGAGCTCCGATTCTCGTCCATCAATCCGCTGGGTCTGTTCTCTACGGATGAGAGTGCGGACTTCGAGGAACCTGCATTGCCACGCTCCAGAAGCCATTCCACCCCAAGGCCTGGTCATTCCCGCCTCCACTCTGGAGGTACAGACTCCAAGCACCTCATCACAGGGCACCCCATTTGTCTCCAGAATGGCACCGACCCCGCCAAGGTTTCGTGGACGTGGCAGGTCTGGTCCACGAGCGTGACATGAGAGCAGAGAGATGGTACAGTTGTCCAGGAGAACTGTAGACATTGGTGACCAGATCCTCGATGCACTGGGGGGCATATCCCGACAGCTGGCTACCATGACTGAGTAAGTTCCACGGATAGTGGAGACCTTGGAGGCGATAGCTAGGAACACTGCTGGCACAGGCCTCCCAGTAGTCCCAGAGCGCGGCACTCCACCCCCAGGTTCCACACCACCGCTGCGAACGACAGGTGAGAGGCAGTACCAAGATCCTGCTTCTATATCAGAGAATGTTCCCCCTTGGCATCCCCCACTCCCGTACCCGTCCAACCACTGCCTCTGCCTTTATCCCCCACAATGAGGCATCGCCTGAGGAGCTCTTTGGCCAGGTGGCGTGGAGTGAGGTGGGGAGAAGAAGGGGAGGGAAGAAGGAAAGTGAGGTGCATGTCTGCAGGTGATGGCTGTGTTATATCTCCATCTCGGTGTATGCAATTTGTAGTAATATATGGGGGGAGGGGACAATCCTCCTGCTTTACATTTGTATTCTGTGTTGCTGGACATGTTGACCATTTGATTGATGTCAGTGGTCGAAAAAGTGGAGTATGGTCAGGGATGGGTTGTTTTTGCCCGTGAGACTTATGATTTCAGACCAAGGTTGGTATAATTTTTTTTTTATTGAACATTGTCTCAGATAGCTGGACCGTTGCACACTGGTGATTCCTTAACATGAAATGATAAAATTAAACTTAACTTCAATCAACGTAAACTTTAACTGGCACCAAGGTGATGTCCACCATTGATGTCTGAGCCGCACACACACAGCAGTGTGTCAGCATTGTCACTCACAGCAACGTTCTTTCAGGCAAATCGTTCAGAAATCAGCTCCTGACGTAAGAGTCTTGCAGCTATGTAGTCACCATGGGCCCTTTCCTGCGATCTGGAGGGGGGCGTGGGCATGGTTGCATAGCCAGCCTGATTGTCTGGCCTGAGGTCAGCGTCCAGCCCTTCATCGTCCTCTTCCTCTCTCTCCTGAGGTGGAGCATCAGTCCCTTCTGGCAATTCTTGGCCCCTCCTGATAGCCAGGTTGTGCAGCATGGAGCACACGACCATAAATTTAGCTACTTGCTCAGGGTTGTATTGTAGCTCCCCTCCTGAGTGGTCCAGGCATCTGAAGCGCTGCTAAAGCACAGTTATTGTTTACTGGACCACATTGTGTGTGTCTCTGTGGCTCTGGTTGTATCGTTTCTCGGCCTCGGTGTGGGTGTTACGCAGTCGGGTTATCAGCCAGGTGGCTAGGCCATATCGGTTGTCACCAAGCGTCCAGCATTGTCCTTGTGGCTGACTCTTAAAGATGTCAGAGACAGCGCTTTCATACAAGATGTGAGCCTCATCGAAGGTGCCTGGACATTTGGCATTCATTGCCAGTATGATCTGGTTGTGGTTGACAACTAGTTGGACCTTCAGGGAGTGAAATCCTTTTCTGTTATGAAAAAGCTCTGGGTCCTGAGAAGGTGCCCGCATTGCGATGCGAGTGCACTGCATTGCTTCCTGCACCCTGGGGAACTTAGCAATGCGGTAGAATGCTCCAGCCCTGTCAGTCTGAGCCTCTGTGGTCATGGGGAAGCTGATAAAGTCCATCCTTCTCGTGTACAGGGCCTCTGTGACCTGTCTAATGCAGCAATAGGTGGCATGGTGAGACAGAGAGCAAATCTCGACTGCAGAGGCCCGAAAGGAACCGGACGTGTAGAAAGGCAGTGTCGCGGTGAACTTGACCTCGACCTCGACCAACACTGATGTCCTGATGGCAGACTGCATATGTGCCCTGATGAGCTCACATATTTCATTGATCACCACCTTGTGGAAGCGCAGTCTCCGAAGGGAGGTGTGGTCGGAGACATCGAGGTAAGACCTCTTTACCCTGTAAATGTGGGATGTGTATGGTCTGGACCTCCTCCTCATTCTGGCATGTCTTAAATTGGGCACATAATGATGTGTATCAGACATTCAGCCATCTGCACTCTGCAACATCTGCGTAGTAATCAATGCAGGCTGAGAAATGGCTGGCCCCATTGCAATTAAATTATAATAGCGATTGATCAAAGTAATAATTTCCTCACTAAAATACAGTAATCCCCAATAGTCCAGAGTCTGAATATATGGTCACTTAAGATGGTCACTTCACCTGAGAAGAACTCCAGAGTCAATCCAAACTCCCCCGAAGTTGAAGCAGCCTTTTGAATGAAGCGACCTGCGATTTAAAAAATGGCGGCCACACCGCTGTGATTCCTTCAAAACAGTTCCACTTTTTCTGAGCGGTGTTTTGGGCGAGCGATATTGTGGGCGAGATGTGTGCGAGGTGGTGAAAGTGACGTTGGGCGATCTCCTGGGCGTTAGTTTCGGCAAATGGGATCTTTACGACAAAAAAAGTGGGCGGTCGATATTATTGAATCTCGGCATTAATTACATGTGGAAACTAATGCTGGGTGATATTATGCGTATTGATTTTGCCCATTCTGATGATTCCGCCCAAAAAAAGTGGGTGTGCGGCATTATTTTTTCCCGGTGTTACGCACATGTGGAAAGTAACGCTCGGCAATAAGTGTCCAAAAAATGGGCGTCAGTTTCCATTTTGGAGCTAAATGGGCGATATCTGGGCGTTTGACATCATTTTAGCGGTAAAATGGACATTAAGTGGGCATTATGCATGCAAAAAAAGTGCAAAATCTAGTCCATAATCTCTAAGGTAGATCTAAGTCATAGGACTACACAAATTGTTGTACTTAAGCCAGATGCTAATGCTGATGCTATGTCCAAGTTGCCATCCCTATCACAAGTTACACCCAATAGGGAAGAAGTGTTCTATTTTTCATACATTGATGAACTGCCAGTCACAGCTGAAGAGAGTGTTAGAGCAACAAACGTGACCCAATTATGTCAAAGGTGTATGATTATATAGCAAATGGCTGGCCAAACCAGATATCAGAGAAAGATAGTCATCCATACTTTGTTCATAGGAATGAATTATCAGTGGATAAAAATTGTATCATGTGGTGTGCAAGAGTAGTTATTTCATATAAATTCAGATCCAAGTTGTTCGGTGATCTTCATGACCAATACTGGGGAATGTGCTTAACCAAGAGTTTTGCACGCAGTTACATGTGGTGGCCAAGTCTAGATAAAGATATTGAGTACATCGTCAGTCAGTGTACAACGTGTCAATTGTTAAGCACGAAACCACCATCAGTACCATTACAGCCACGGAAATGGCCTCCCAGGGTGTGGCAAAGGTTACCTGTAAGTTTTGCTGAGCTAGAAGGACAGCAATTGTTCATGGTGCTTGATAGCCATTCGAAGTGGGTAGAGATATTTCCGATGCAGAAAATAACATCAGTAAATCATTAGACAATTTGCGAAGATGGTTTTCTTCATATGGCCTCCCAGAAGAAATTGTATCTGAAAATGGGCCACAATTTTGTTCAGAAGAATTTGCACAGTTCATGAGCAGAAATGGTGCGAAATATACCAAGGTTCCATTGTACCACCCTGCTTCAAATGGTGTAGCAGAGCGCATAGTACAAATTGTAAATCGTACCCTCATCAAACAAATGTTGGATCCTTATCCTAAGAAACAACAGTTGTCATTGGACCACAAACTAGCATATGTTCTGATTACTTATCATAATACTCCTCATACAACTACTGGTAGAACACCAGCAGGGTTGTTTCTCAAACAACAGCCACGAACCAGATTCTCGTTGCTAAAGCCAAACTTGGCAAAGTCAGTAGAAGAGAAACAATTAAGACAGAAAGAGAATCATGGGGCCCAAGTTTCCACAAGAAAAAAAACGGGCACCCCTCCGAGCTGGGCGCCCGTTTTTCGCGCCTAAAACGGCGCCTAAAAAAATCCTCGGTAGTCTCCACTGACTTACAGGTCCTGTGGCACTCGGCGCAGCCGGCACGAGCTGTGGGTGGGGGGGCGGAGCCAGGTCCCTGCGCTGAAAACAGTGCCGGGACCTCTGCACATGCGCGCTACAGTCGGCACGCAAGTGCAGTAGCTCCAGGCGCCGAACTGTGTGGGAGGGGCCCGAAGCACGCAGCCCCTAGCCCTGGCTGAATGAGGCTCCTCCCATGGCCAGCTCCTGCTCCCCGCCCGACCAGACCCAACACTCGCTCCCCCCCCCCCCCCGCCAACCAGACCCGACCCGACACCCGCTCCCCCCTGCCCCGACCCGACACCCGAGACCCGCTCCCCCCCCCGCCCGCCCCGACCCGACACCCGCTCTCCCCGACCCGAGACCCGCTCCCCCCCGCCCCGACCCGACACCCGCTCTCCCCCCCCCGCCCCGACACCCGAGACCCGCTCCCCCCCGCCCCGACAGAGACCCGAGACCCGCTCTCCCCCCCGCCCCGACCCGAGTCCCGCTCCCCGACCCGAGGCCCGCTCCCCCCCCCGACCCGACACCCGCTCCCCCCGACCCCCCCCGACCCGACACCCGCTCCCCCGACCCCCCCTCCCTCTCTCCCTCTCCCCCCCCTCCCTCTCTCCCTCTCCCCTCCCCCCCTCTCTCTCTCTCTCTCTCTCCCTCCCTCCCCTCTCTCCCTCTCTCTCTCCCTCCCTCTCTCTCTCTCCCTCCCTCTCTCCTCAGCGGCACGAACAGCTGCAGCATTCTCCCTGGCTGAAGCACTTTCACACAGGTAGGAAGATGGTTTATTTAATCTTTTCTTGGTTTATAAATGTTTATTCAGGTTGGATTTATTTGTATAATATTTGTAGAAGTATAAATAAGGATTTATTGTCAAATTTAATGAGTTCCCTCCCCCCCCACCTCGTTCTGGGCGCCTAATTTGTAACCTGCGCCTGATTTTTTAATGTGTAGAACAGGTTTTTTCAGTTCGACAAAAATCTTTACTGGCGCCATTCTACTTTAGTTTGGAGTACATTTCCACTGTGGAAACTTTCAAATCAGGCGTCAGTGGCCGGACACGCCCCCTTTTGAAGAAAAAATTCTGTTCTAAACTAGAACTGTTCTACCTGACTAGAACTGCAGAAAAAAAAATGTGGAGAATTGCGATTTCTAAAATAGTCCATTCTCCACCAGTTGCTCCTAAAAATCAGGCGCGAATCATGTGGAAACTTGGGCCCATGATAGCAGTAGAGTAAGAGCGAGAAGTGTGAAATTGAATCAGAAGTGAGAGTAAAGCACCATCACCATAAATGGTTAAAGTGGTTACCAGGAAGAGTAGTGAAGATATGTGGTCCTTGCACATATTTGGTCAAGGTATTTGATCATGGACAGGTTAACTTTGTTCACATTGATTATATTTTACCTATAGATGTGGCAGGAGTTGAAAGTTGGAAAGTTCGATTATTTCTGATGAGTCAGACAATTTTGTTACAATTAGAGTACCAGTAGCAAATCCTACATCAGATGTACTAGAAACAAGTCCACGAGAAAGTCAGAATTTAAGTCTGAATCCGAGTCAGGCAGACAAACAGTCTGAAGTTGTAGAGAGTTCAAATGTAGATCAGAGGTATCCCTTGGAGAAAAACTGTCTTCAAGATCAGCCTAGAATGAGTCTAAGTTCAACACCATGTTTGGAAAGTTCTGTTCGAGAGCGAAGGTATCCTCTTCAAGACAGAAAACCAGTGGTTAAGTTTGATTTGTAAATATGGCAAAATAAATCCAAGAGGCCGAAATTAGTCGATACGTAAAGTCCGCCCATTTCTCGACGGTATGCCGGCGGTATTTCGTTTCATGCCGCTGGCATACTGCCGAGACCGAAGAGGATAAAATTGGTCAAAATGTTTTTGCCGGTATGTCAGTGGTCTGCATCAGGCAGTATGTATCTTAGTAGTCGATCCAGATCAATTTTCTGTTTGATGAGCGGTGTAGCACTAAACTGCGCATGTGCAATTTTTTTCCTTTTCTTTACACAAGTGTTTTACCCATGATTTCGGGCGTCAGGGGTCACCCAGGCATGCCCAGTGAGTTGAAGACAAGAGAAAGAGAGTGAGAAGGAGCAGCAAGGTAATCGATGGGCAGTGAGTTTAAAAATACATAGCACAGTGGAAATATATTGCGAACAACTAATAATTCTTCACTTTGAAGACAAGAAGTGATATTTAATAAACCAAAATTCATACCAATAAAAAGATTATGGCAATGTTAAAAAAGACATCAAAGCGCAGGAACATCAAGAAGGAGGGGAGGTTGAGGGCGTCTGCCTTCGCTGAGATGGAGTTAGCTGCCCTTCTGGAGCACATATCAGACAGGTACTCCGAGCTAACCAAGGGTGGTCATGGAAAGCCCCCCCCCCCAAATGAGTACCACCGAATATGGAATGAGATTGGGGAGGCTGTGTCCTCTAAAAATACGATGGTATGCACTGCAAGAGTAAGTAATCATTTTATTTATGCCCCTCCGCCGCCGCCCCGGCGCCCTGCCATGTGCTATGAACCATGTAAATGTAGGTTCAGTGTCACACGGATGATGTTATTTATCTTAAGGTTATGGCAATGTATTCGTGCTTTTCAGGCAATGACAAGAGGATCAACGCAATGCTTTTTTTATGTGTGTGTGTCTGTGCGATGGTAAATGGATTGAAGATTTTTAATTTGATTTATTTTACTTTCTGCAGAAGAAGACATCTGCAATAGCAGCCGATCAGTGTCGCACGGGGGGAGGACCCACGATCCAGGAGCCTCTTAATGATATTGAGATCCATGCCCTGTCCCTGGTTGGGGATAGCAACCCTGCCACCACCGGCATTGGAGCTGACCCACTCACACAAGAAGATGGTAAGTTGAATAAAATGCAGTTTGTGTTGCGGTCCTCTCATGTCATAATGTAACTCTAACTGTAATGTTGGCCTCATGTAATGTAATGTAAGTTTATTGTACTATAATGTTGGCCTCATGTAATGTAATGTAAGTTTATTGTACTGTAATGTTGGCCTCATGTGATATACTGGAATGTTGGGGGCATGCAATGCAATGCATATATGTATTCTGTCTGCGATATATAATGCAGTATTGCAGCAGTGGTGGACATTTAAGTAAGACTGCGATAAGTCACTGTAATATGTATCAATGTAACCCTGACACCTTCCCTGGTGCCAAGCTTTTTTAAATGTTGTTTTGTACTTCCAGACTCAGATGATTCAGACAACAGCGACACAGACCCACTACCTCCAACTCTGCCGTCACCCAGCCCTCTCCTGGCGAGGAAGACAAAGAGGAAGAAGAACAGGAACAGATGCTGATCTGGCAGCCAGTGGAGGTGGAGGTGCGGGTGGAGATGGAGGAGGATACACCAACTCCATGTGGGACAACTGGAACATCCTCCACCATGGAGTCTGTATTCATGGGATTCTCCCATGGCTCCTCTGATTCTGCCGGACCAAGCCATGTGCAGCAAGACACCCCCAGTGTTACAGCGCCTTTGTCGCAGCAACGGAGGTTGGTGTAGGAAAGGTCGGTTGCTGTAGGTGCGTACCAGGACATGGTGCGTCTGTCACAGGCCAGCGTCGACATAGGTCGAGAGCTGCTCAAGGCCATGACTACAATAGCGCAAACATCGCAGCTCTATCAGAGCGGCAGTTGGAGGAAAGGTTGCGTATGATCGTCGCGATGGAGTGGACCGCTGATGCCGTCGAAGCCATGTGGCAATCAACAGGATCAGGACATGGCGCGAAACCCCCCTTTGCCATAGTAGTCAGGGCGACAGCACCTGAGGATGGGGAGCTGACATCATCTCCCAGCCCTGAAGCCTCATTTTCCACATCGCGAGTTTCTCCTGAGGCCCAGTTATTGTGCCTGCAATGTCTTACCACCCCCCCACCCCGACAGCAACGGAACTTAGGGTGCAGTGCTGCACGTCGGCTTGTTATCAACATGGGGAGGTCCGGGCTCAGGGGCATTGGAAAAGGGAAGGGCGGGAGTAAGGAAGGGGGGAATAGTCCCAAGGGTGATGTAGCACGCGGGCATGGAAGGGACAGGGGGCGTCGGCAGGGAAAGTAAAGGGTCTTTTTGTTGTAATTGAAGTTTTATTTGTAAAAGTTTATTTAAGTTGTAAAAGTTTTGTTAAAGTTGTTATTAAAGTTGTTATTAAAGTTGTTACAGTTGTTTATAGTTATAAGTTTTACAAAGTTTTAAAATTGTTGTATATTTTTTACATTTTTACATAAATGTTTGAATTGAATTTTATCACTCTTATACAGTGTCAAACTTTTCTCTGAAGATCCTTTGCGGGTAAGGCCTTCTTCTCCTCCTCATCATTCTCAAACCTCCTCCATTACCCTTATAACTCTGCTCAATAAACTTCCTCATGTCTGGTTCCTCCATTACAGTTTGTCAACAAAACAGGCTAAAATAATACATTCTTTTCAAATCTTCACAATATTTTCAATTAAAAAAATATAACTAAAATGCATTCTATCTTAATAAGTTACTCATTAATAGTAAATATACCTTTCCAAATCAAAATCGCACTGTAAAATCACTGTTCCCCTCAGAGATACAGAGCTGCTGCTTTAGCTGACAGTTCTCGATTTCCAAAATGGCGGATCCGTGCACTCCGCCAATTCCTGCCCACTTACCATTGTGTAAAACCACCTTTTCCAGGATGGTATGCAGCTCCGGTGGTATGTCGGTGGTATGCGATGAAAATCAGACTTGTTGGGCGGTACGCAGGCGGTCCTGCACGGTGGACAGTTTGCATACTGCTCAGCGTTATGTCAATGATGAATATTCCGCCGAGCCGTATGTCAGCGGTATGTAGCTGTTTTTTGATCAAAATCAGATTTTTAGGCAGTATGTCAGTGGTACGTGGGCTGTAGCGGTGGTGTGTCGACCAATTTCGGCCCCCAATCTTTTGTTATGTATATCCATGCATTTTATGTATGATGATTATTTGTTATGATAACTTCTTTATTATGGAGGGAGAAGTGTGATATAGAGCTCCTTCTAGTGGACTACTGCTCCATCTAGTGGAGTACTGTGGTAATGCAACTACTCATGTAAATACAATAAAAGCGTCATGTGACAAGGTTACCTGGCAAGTTCCTGCAGAGCCATTTTGTATGTGTGTGGTTGTGATGTGGTAAAGAATATATTACATTGACGTGCCTCATGTTACAACAATTACTATACTTCAAAAGTACTTTGAGCACTTTGAGACATCCGATGGTCGTGGAAGACGCTATATAAATGCAAGTCTTTCTTTTTCTTTCTTAGTTTCCATTGCTGCCTCCCCTAATGGGAGACGATGTGAATGGACAGTGGCCCTCCTCTTAGCCCTCCAGTATTGTTGTGGAGCCAGGACAGGCACTCTTTCTCTATTGTTGCTTCAGCTGCCTCCAACATTCACTTTAAGGACCACTGCTTAGGCAGCTGCAGTAATGCCAACCCCCCCATCATATAAATCATGAGACAAACTCTAAAAATCATGAGATTTGGTAAGAAATCATGAGTTATTTTTTTCAAACATAAGCTAATATAGATTGACAGTTCATTTATAATCCTCATTAATGGCTTTATTTAATCTCTAACAGGTCACAGCTCTTTACAAAAACTATATTACTGCACCTGAAAATGCTTTACAAAATACTTTAAAAAAATCCTGATGCCCAATACAACCACAAAGCAATGCAATCTCTGCAGCTGCCAAGCAAAGATAAATTTTTGTGGAAAAAAAAAATCAAAATTACCTTTCCTTTGAGACAGTGGTCGCAAACACCACCCCCACCCCCAGTAGGCCGCTCCAATCCCCCTCTGGCACTTGCTTGAGGGCCGGTGCTGGCATTGATGTTGTTGCTCCAGCAAGGTGCCCGTGGAGGTACGACAAGTGTCAGCAGCTCCCCCTGAGTATGCAGATGTGGCCCGAGGACCAAGTTCTATTGATCCTCCGGCCTTTTACTTCTGAGGCTTCCCTCCTGTGTTATAAAAAATTTGGGGAACCCTGTTACACAATGAGAATTTTATCTGTATAAAATGAGTTATACATTTAAGCATCTATATTTATTGTTATTAATTTTGTTTTACTCACTTAATGTAAGAGCAGAAGATGCCTGGGTTCGATCCCTCGCCTATGCTGAGTTACCAGATCTGAGCTAGGATGGCAGTGAGTAGCGATGCTACAATTGGTGTCAAAGCTCCTGCTCCCTAAGATCACAGGTTACGGCCTTGCTACCGGCCCAGAGACTGGAGAGTTTCTTTCTTCCCCCCACACCTCCCCGCAAGGCCACGTGGCGCGTGCACTCTCCAGTGATGGCAGCAGGCAAACCCCTCCTGACCACCTGAGAAACGTCGCCAGTCTCTTGTAAAACACGTGACCCACTGACACAGGGCTGCGGGCGACTCTGCACAAATGCAAAGAACTAGAAGGATTGAATTTCGAAAGGAAGGCCACTCGTACCTTGGCCCATGCTGGACTAACTGATTTCCCCGCCCTCGAATTTCATGAAGTTCTTGAACTCCAGTCAGAATCACTCTATTTTAGTAAAAGCAGTCAGTGAGTGGGCATTGTCCAATGTAGAAGCCTGAATCAGAATAAAAAGACTTTACTAACCAAGATAAATCTGTAGAAGAAGCCAGTGACTGATGCACTGCAGTAGCACTAGAGGTTCAACCGTTCAATTCGCCGAACCATGTTACAATGGTGCACAACATTGCGCATGCACAGTGTTTGCATCTCAGATTATTCCAATCACACAGGGGAGCAGGGCGGAGACTACTGATGGAAAACCAATGGCAACTGGTCGGAGACAGTACTATGAGACAAACCAACTTGTGGACTCTCTGAAATCTTCTCATGGACTCCTGGGGGGGGCCACAGATCCCCCACCCCGGTTGAGAACATCTGACCTAACCCACGTGTCCCCAGCAATCAATCACAGGAGGCGGTGACGAAGATTAATACAGTCAAAAAAGAATCATGACTCATCTGAGTTGAATCATAAGATCGTGAGTTGGGATGAATTTTCATTACAAAGCGCATATCTCACAATTAAATCACGAGAGCTGGCAATACCGGAACTGAAAAAAACTAGTCGGATCTTGCATGACGCATGCTCCACCTTGCATTTTGCAGAAGGATCCTGAAACAGGTGCAGGACCCTTCGTTGCACATTTAAAAATCCAAACTTGATTTCAGGTGGCTGCCTGGGATGGCTGAAAACAATGAGGACCAATGTGATGGAAGCAATGCTGCCGGTGCTGATTAGGTGCAAGATCACACTCCCGGAAATTGGTTTACATTGTACCTGATTCACAACCAAAAAAACAGGCAAAAGACATATTAGTTCCCATCCCTGTGTGTCCAAATAAAATGTGCTAAATATGGCTTATGCCAAGTGTCAGGATGCCAAGTCTGGCCCAACATATAAAATGAGTTTGACAACCCTACTTGACAATATACAGACAAAAGTGTTGAAAACAGCAGTGCAAACTGCTTCATCATCTCATTTGAATGTGTCTTTAATTAAGCTCTGTAAGCAGCACAGTTCAATTTAACTGAAAACTGTTGGTTTACAATGAATCCTTTTCACACGCATGTTTCAACAGTAAGTGGCCTTAAGTAAGAACTGTGCAAACGGTGATGTAATATATATAGCTCCATCTGGTGGACTACTGTGGCACTGCAGCCAGTGCTGTTTCCAACAATAAAAAGGGAATGGGTCACCTGACTAGGTTCTGGATGTTAGCAGCCATCTTACAGCTTGTGTGTGTTTGTGAGTCGTACTGAAGATATAACAAATGGCGACGAGAATGGGATAATCGGATAACAAAGCTGCAATTTCTTTGGTGGATTATTCAGCCAACTGACAGAGAGACTTTGAGAGCTTCTCTGTTTTGATTAACAGCTACAAATCCAAGGTAAATTACAAGCAAACTTGTCTGAACTGCCAGAGTCCAGATGGCCGTGCCTATGGGAATAATAAGGCATTTTGGGGAGTTTCAACGCGACTGTGAAAGTTTCAGAGCATATGTGGAGCGGTTAGAACTGTTTTTCACCACAAATAATATCATTGAAGTACCCAATGATGAAAACCATAACCGGGTGGTGTTGGAAAGACAACGGGCTATTTTCTTAACTGAAGCAGGACCCGAAGTGTATGAAACCTTGAAAAATGTCCTTGTGCCTGTCAAGCCAAAGGATACAACTCTTAAGCAGCAGCATTACAGTCCTGAGCCCCTGGAAATGGCTGAAAGTTATCGTTTCGGAATACGAGATCAGTAAACCGAAGAAAATATCAGTGAGTACATTGTAGCATTAAAAAAGCTATCTATTCACTGTAATTTCAGAAACTTTCAGGACCAAGCATTGCGTGACTGCTTTGTTTGTGGGATGAAAAATGATGCGACCAGAAGTTATTGACAACTCCTAACTTGACTTTTGATTTAGCTTGTCAGACAGCTATGTCAATGAACATGGCTGATCAATATTCCTGAGAATTTCATACTATTTCCAGCCGTCAGACAACCGAGGTGTATCGTCTGCAGGTTAAAAGTAAAAGGCAGATGGGCCCCAGGGTCTCAGAAACTGGAAATGATAACAGAGCATTGAAGTCCTGCTATTGGTGCCTGAGACAACACATTGCTCAAAGTTGTCCATATGTGAAGACAGAGTGTTTGATCTGCAGGAAAACTGGGCATCTCGCGAAGGCATGCCATCTGAAGGGTAAATCAACTTTCAAAGCTACAAGTAGAAATCCCCAGAGACTGCATAGCATGGAAGAACAACAACAGGACGAGGCGATGTTAGAGTTACATGTCATCAGGAGCACGAGGTTAACGGACAGCGATCCGGAAAGTATCAAAATCCACATAGATGTTGTGGGATTCAAAATACCAATGGAACTCGACACTGGTGCATCCATGAGTGCAGTACTGGAGTTGCTATACCTCGACAAATTGCGTGATATTCCATTGGAGAAATCCAAGATAGAGCTGCGAGGCTACTCAGGAGACAACATTCCTGTGGTAGGTCGTATCACTGTACCAGTGAAATACAAGGATCAATTTTAGAGCTTGCCTCTATTAGTAGTGGCAGGAGACGAGCCTGCCTTACTAGGATGAAATTGCTAGGATGGGATCACTGAAGCTGGATTGGAGTGAGATTTTTTGTGTTGAAACGAGATTTGCATCAAAGCATTACCTGAAGGTATTCTGTGAAACTGGCAGTCCGATCCAAGGCTTCAAGGCGAGTGTCAGGATACAGAACGACGTTAGATCGGTTTACTGCAAGCCACGTTCCGTACCATATGCACTCAAGGAGAAAGTTGAGCAAGAACTCAAAAGACGAGAGACTGAGAACACTTTTGCTAAGATAGATCGATGTAATTGGGCTACACCCATTGTTGTTGTACCTAAGTCCGATGGTAAGGTAAGATTGTGTGGTGATTATAAAGTAACCGTAAACCAGGTTCTAGAGGGTAATCTCCACAATACGTTGCCAAATGTAGAAGATTTGTTCACAACACTCACAGGTGGTCAGATCTTCTCAAAGTTGGATCTTACAAATGCCTACTTACAACTTGAACTGGATGAGGAGTCCAAGTCAAGCTTGACTATAAATACTCATCTAGGCCTGTATCAATTTAATAGGCTACCATTTGGAGTGTCTTCCGCCCCTGTCCTATTCCAAGGGATGATGAACCAGATTTTGCAGGGGTAGTATGTTATTTAGATGACATACTAATTTCAGCACCAAACAGACAAATTCATAATAACATATTGAATGAAGTCCTCAAACGGCTAGAGAAGCACGGAGTACGAGTGTCAGCTCGCAATTGTGAATTATTTCAAAGCTCAGTGGAATACTTAGGGTACAGAGTAGACAAAGATGGTTTACATCCAACCATGGAAAAGCTGGATGCAATCAGAAATGCATCCACTCCCAAGAATGTCACTGAACTTCGATCATTTTTGGGTCTTTTGAACTATTATGGGAAGTTCCTACCAAATTTGGCTACAGTATTACATCCACTGAATGAACTTTTGAAAAAACAGGTCCATTGGAAGTGGTCAAAAGAATGCGATACAGCATTCAAGGAGTGTAAAAGCAAATTGGTAGGGAGCACCATGTTAGTTCACTATGACATATCTAAGGAGATCAAGCTAGTATGTGATGCCTCTCCATATAGATTTGGGACAGTGATCTCTCATGTATTACATAGTAGGGAGGAGAGACCAATTGCTTTTGCTTCACGCACTCTCAGTGCCAGTGAGCGTAATTCTATGCAAATCGAAAGGGAAGCTTTGGCATAAATTTTTGGGGTCAAGAAGTTTCACAAATACTTGTATAGCTGTAAGTTTACCATCGTTATGGACCATTAGCCCCTGACAGCAATCCTCCATCCAAAGTCCCCAGTTCCAACAGTAGCTGCAGCCCGAATGCAGAAATGGGCTTTGATTTTTTTCAGCATATACATATGATATTGAATACAGACGATCAGCTGATCACAGTAATGCTGATGCTATGTCAAGATTTCCTTCCCCATCACAAGTTACACCTGACAGGGAAGAAGTGTTCTATTTTTCATACATTGATGAACTGCCAGTCACAGCTGAAGAGATTGGTAGAGCAACCAAACGTGACCCAATTATGTCAAAGGTGTATGATTATATTGCAAATGGCTGGCTAAACCAGGTAACAGAGAAAGATATTCATCTATTCTTCATTTGTAGGAATGAATTATCAGTCGATAAAGATTGTATCATGTGGGGTGCAAGTGTGGTTATACCAAATAAATTCAGGTCCAAATTATTAGGAGACCTCCATGACCAGCACCTGGGAATGTGCTTGACCAAGACTTTTGCACGCAGTTAGTTATGGTGGCCAGGTCTAGATATAGATATAGAGTACATCGTCAGTCAGTGTACAAAATATCAATCGGTAAGCAAGAAACCAACATCAGTACCATTACAGCCATGGAAATGGCCTCCCAGGATGTGGCAAAGGCAACATATCGATTTTGCTGAGCTCGAAGGACAACAATTGTTCATTGTGATTGAAAGCCAGTCGAAGTGGATTGATGTGATTCCAATGTGGAAAATAACAACAAGTAAAACATTAGACATTTTACAAAGATTATTTTCTTCATGTGGCCTCCCAGAAGAAATTGTGGCTGATAATGGACCACAATTTCATTCAGAATAATTTGCACAGTTCACGAGCAAAAATCCTGTGAAACATGCCAAGGTTCCACCGTATCACCCTGCTTTAAATGGTGCAGCAGAGCACACGGTACAAATTGTAAAACGTGCCCTCATCAAACAGATGTTGGATCCAAATCCAAAGAAACGACAGTTATCATTGAGCCACAAATTGGCTAATTTTCTAATTACTTATCGTAATAGTCCTCATATAACTGCTGGTAGAACACCAGCAGAGTTATTTCTCAAATAACATCCATGAACCAGATTCTCGTTGTTAAAACCAAACTTGGTTCAATGAAGAGAAAAAATTAAGACAGAAAGAGAATCATAATAGAGGTAGATTAAAAGAGAGAAGGGTGATATAACAGGTGATAACGATGAAAACTGTTGGATGTAATAGACAATGAGTTCCATAAGTCAGAAGCAAGAGATAAAACTGGTTCACCATCGTTGTCACAGAGCCTGAGTTCTATTTTACATAATGGAGTAAATTGCTCCCAAATTAGAAATTCAAGAAGCAAACACTATGCTTAGTTTTCTTCTTCTCCAAAAATGTCCTATCCTTCTCTTGTTTTTTTATTATACTGTCTTTCTGTTAAATCACGTACACCTTTCAAAAAGTTGCTTTCTTCTCTAGAGCTTTATACCCAAAAGAATATTAAACAAATCTGCATTTCTACTTTTTATTTAGTTCCTCTATTCTCCAATCTACAAATGCTTACCTCTAACTCCCAACTGTTTGTACTGAAATCATTTAGTATCATTTGTGACCGATGCTTAAAGTAAATGCACAGAAAAATATTTGCTTCGCAAAGTATTATGTACTTTGAGAAAACTTTATGCCACCCTGTACTGTGACAGGATAATTAAACACAATTCTGAATTTGTGCAATGACACAGGTCTGATGTAAAAGGTGGAGGAGTTTACCCTACATGTACCGTTAGTAATACTTCTTAATAAAATGAAACCCATTCATGACTATTGGTAGAATTTACAAATGAGTCTCCGGATAAAGAACCTTGTGAGACTGGAGCATGTAGTGGCAATGTGGATGCAGAGATCAGCACGCTTTGTACAGTTTTGTACCTGGTGTCACGTGAAGCTCTGTGCAGCAAATGCTAATTCGTAAAATCTACTCCATATGTACACATTCCATACCTTGTCCTTTAAAAATGAAGTCATCACGAAGTGAAACATTTGCCTCAACTAGCTTTCTTGTTTTAATGATTAGTGCTTTCAATTTACTGTCAGTAGTATTAGCATCCCAACACTTAACAGACTCGTAGGACACCTACGCCCCTCCGGAACCTTCTTCCCCCACACTTTCCTCTGATCCCATCCCTTCTTGCAATCTCACCCCCTGCCGTGCTTTCACTATCCCCTCTGACCTTCCCCTCTCTGACCCTGAATGATCAGTCCTCAGCAAAGGCCTGAGCTTCATCCCCTTACGGCCCCACCTCAATGAATTTCGAGCTCGGCACGAAGCTGAGCTCTTTTTCCACTGCCTTCGCCTCCGTGCCCACGTCTTCGGCCAGGAGTCTTAACCCCCCACAGCTGACCTTTTCTCCCGTTTTCAGAATTCTCGCTCTATCTGGATCGCTCCCTCTGGCTTCTTACCTTCTCTAGACCTCTTCATTGCAAACTGCCAATGGGATATCGGTCGTCTCAATTTCTCTGCTCCCCTCATTCACTCCAACCTACCTCCTTCTGAACTTACAGCACTCCGCTCGCTCAGATCCAACCCTAAATTTGCCATCAAACCTGCTGACAAGGGTGGCTCTGTTGTTGTTTGGCGAATTGACCCCTACCTTGCAGAGGCTGATCGGCAACTCTCTGACTCCTCCTCCTACCTCCCGCTGGACCATGACCCCACTACTGAACATCAAGCCTTCAATTCCCAGACCGTCATTGATCTCATCTCCTCTGGAGATCGTCCCTCTTCTCTCCACAGCCACCAACCTCATAGTTCCCCAACCCCGCACAGCCCGCTTCTATCTCCTTCCCAAGATCCACAAACAGGACTGCCCCAGTAGACCCATCGTTTCAGCCTGTTCTTGCCCCATGGAACTTATTTTTTCCTATCTCGACTCTATTTTTTCTCCACTTGACCACTCTCTGCCCACCTACATCCGCGACTCCTCCGACACCCTCCATCACTTTAACAGTTTCCAGTTACCTGGCCTCAACCGTATCCTTATCACCATAGAAATCCAATGCCTCTACCCTTCCATCCCCCACCAGGATGGCCTGAGGGCGCTCCACTTCTTCCTCGAGCAGAGGTCCAAGCAGTCCCCATCCACCGCCACCCTCCTCCACCTGGCTGAACTTTTTCTCACATTGAACATCTCCTTTGACTTCACTCACTTCCTCCAAATTAAAGATGTTGCTTTGGGAAGCCACATGGGTCCTAGATATGCCTGCCTTTTTGTGGGATATGTGGAACATTCTTTGTTCCAGTCCTACTCGGGTCATACATGAGAACATAAGAATTAGGAACAGGAGTAGGCCATCTAGCCCCTCGAGCCTGCTCCGCCATTCAACAAGATCATGGCTGATCTGGCCGTGGACTCAGCTCCACTTACCCGTCCGCTCCCCATAACCCTTAATTCCCTTATTCATTAAAAATCTATCTATCTGTGATTTGAATACATTCAATGAGCCAGCCTCAACTGCTTCCTTGAGCAGAGAATTCCACAGATTCACAACCCTCTGGGAGAAGAAATTCCTTCTCAACTCGGTTTTAAATTGGCTCCCCCGTATTTTGAGGCTGTGCCCCCTAGTTCTAGTCTCCCCGACCAGTGGAAACAACCTCTCTGCCTCTAGCTTGTCTATCCCTTTCATTATTTTAAATGTTTCTATAAGATCACCCCTCATCCTTCTGAACTCCAACGAGTAAAGACCCAGTCTACTCAATCTATCATTATAAGGTAACCCCCTCATCTCCGGAATCAGCCTAGTGAATCGTCTCTGTACCCCCTCCAAAGCTAGTATATCCTTCCTTAAGTAAGGTGACCAAAACTGCACGCAGTACTCCAGGTGCGGCCTCACCAATAACCTATACAGTTGCAGCAGGACCTCCCTGCTTTTGTACTCCATCCCTCTCGCAATGAAGGCCAACATTCCATTCGCCTTCCTGATTACCTGCTGCACCTGCAAACTAACTTTTTGGGATTCATGCACAAGGACCCCCAGGTCCCTCTGCACCGCAGCATGTTGTAATTTCTCCTCATTCAAATAATATTCCCTTTTACTGTTTTTCTTTCCAAGGTGGATGACCTGACATTTTCCAACATTGTATTCCATCTGCCAAACCTTAGCCCATTTGCTTAACCTATCTAAATCTCTTTGCAGCCTCTCTGTGTCATCTACACAACCCGCTTTCCCACAAATCTTTGTGTCATCTGCAAATTTTGTTACACTACACTCTGTCCCCTCTTCCAGGTCATCTATGTATATTGTAAACAGTTGTGGTCCCAGCACCGATCCCTGTGACACACCACTAACCACCAATTTCCAACCCGAAAAGGACCCCAACCTCACCTCTTTTTCTGGTACATTGATGACTGTATCGGTGCCGATTCCTGCTCGCGCCCTGAGCTTGAAAATTTTAATCACTTTCCATCCAATTTCCACCCTTCACTCACCTTCACGTGGTCCATCTCTGACTCTTCCCTTCCTCAACTTCTCCATCTCCATCTCTGAGGATAGGCTTTTGACCAGTATCCACTATAAGCCCACTGACTCCCACAGCTACCTGGACTACACTTCCTCCCACCCCGCATCCTGTAAGGACTCCATTTCACTCTCCCAGTTTCTCCATCTCCATCACATCTGCTCTGATGATGCCACCTTTCACACTAGTGCCTCTGACATGTCTTCCATTTTCCTCAACAGCGGATTCCCCTCCGCCATGCTTAACATGGCCCACGACCATGTCTGTTCTATTTCCCGCACCTCTGTTCTCACCTCTTCCCCTCCCTCTCAGAACCATGACAGGGTTCTTCTTGTCCTCACCTTTCACCTCACCAGCCTCCACGTTCAACCGATCATCTCCGCCATTTCCGCCACCTCCAGCATGATCCCATCACCAAACACATCTTCTCCTTCCCTCCCCTCTCAGCATTCCCAAGAGACTGTTCCCTCCATGACAACCTGATCCATTCCGCAGTCACCCCCAGCACCCCCTCCCCTTCCCATGGCACCTTTCCGTACAAGCGCAGGAGGTGCAACACCTGCCCTTTTACCTCCTTCCTTCCCACTATCCAGGACCCCAAATACTCCTTCCAGGTGAAACAGCCATTTACTTGTACTTCTTTCAATTCAGTATACTGTATTCGCTGCTCACGATGCGATCTCCTCTACACTGGGGAGACCAAGCGTAGATTGGGTGACCGCTTTGCGGAGCACCTCCATTCAGTCTGCAAGTGTGATCCTGAGCTTCCGGTCACCTGTCACTTTAATGCTCCACTCTATTCCCACTCTGACATCTCTGTCCTCGGTCTCCTTCACTGTTCCAACAAAGTTCAACGCAAGCTCAAGGAACAGCACCTCATCTTTTGTTTAGGCTCTTTACAGTCTTCTGGACTCAACATCGAGTTCAACAATTTCAGAGTGGTAACCGCAGACAATCTTCGGCTCCTTTCCCCCCCGCCCCCTCCCAACCAAACCTGTTTCTTTTTTTCTCTTTGTCTCTAATGGCAGCTGGTCATTATCCCATCATTCACACCCTATCTTGACTAATATTTTTCTAACTCCTGGCATTACCATTTGAATTCGGCCCATCATCCCTTTTGTCTCTCTAATCTCTCCTGCCTTCCACCCTATCACAGACCTTCCCTTTTGTTCTTTCTTCCCCTCCCCCTTTCAGTGATTGTTAAGAATCTGTTCTTTCTGAACACTCTCCAGTTCTGACTAAGGGTCATCAACCTGAAATGTTCTCTGCTTTCTCTCCACAGATGCTGCCTGACCTGCTGAGATTTCCAGCATTTTCTGTTTTTATTCCAGATTCCAGCATCCGCAGTATTTTGCTTTCCTATAACATTCCTGCATCTGCTGTATTAACAGAGATTCTAACAATTTAAAATAAATAAGTTAAAGCCTCTCTTAAAGTGGCAGATTGTCATTCAAAGGCATTACTCATTTGCGCTCTCATGTTACGATCAATCATTTTTAGACTTAAATTATTTGAATTTGCAATGAGTTGATAGATGGTAGTTTGGTTACTATTTCATCATTTAATTCTGATAGCTGCTCTTGAAAATTGTCAACAAAAAAATCCGATGCCTGGCTGCATTTGCATGCGAATAAACCATAGAGAGCTAGTGGTTATGGTATTGGATCAGCAACCCAGAGGTCATAAGTTCTAATAGTACTATGGTAAGTTGTGAAATTGAATTCAAAAAGCAGCTGGATTGTTGTTTCACTAATGTCTTTCAGGAATGGGAACCTACCACGCCTCTCTGGTCTACATGAGACTCCAGTCCCACATTATGTGGTTGACCTTGATGTCTTCAGGGCAACTAGAGAGGGGCACTAATGATTGTGTTGCCAGTATCAATCACATCCCAAGAAAAAAATAAACAATTTATTTCAGGCAATAGTTAATTCAGTTTTCTGCACTATTTCTATACCAAGCATTTGAAAATTCCAGCATCAGATAATCAAAATGAGTTGAAAAAATCTAAACTATATGTAATTAGACTGGATTATTAAACTACATTTGCAATCTACATTGGGCTGGATTTTCGGCTCATTTGCGCCTCGGTTAGCACCGCGGTGGGGCGTTAAATGCTGTTTTTCGGCGTTATGCCAGGCATCCAGGATTTACCGCCTGGGCGGAAGATTCGGCTATTGGTTTGCGCCGCGCAAAAACTGACTGCACTGCCCTCCATTTTTAGCGTGATGGTGAAGTCAATCGTCGTGCAAGACTGCGCTAGCGCCCTGGATGGAACATAAGGCCTGAACACCTCATTTAACATCCGCCTCAGGAAACGCCTGAAAAAAACAGGCGGTCCCAGGGTGTGGCAGAAAGTAATGGCAGCATTTTTAAATGGGGGAATGAGGATCCTACATTGCAGGTCATATTGACTATAATGGTTGCGCACATAATGCTGTGTGAAGCTCCAACTTGCAAACTTCACTTTTATCTGCCATTACAGTGCCCTTACAACTTCATTGAGAAAATTTAATGGGGGCATTACTAATTCGCCAGCATATCATGCTCCATGCTATTGCCAGGCAATGTCAAGCAAAAAAAGGACTCTTGGCCGTGTCGGGCAATCGATGATAAGAGGGCGAAAATATCCAGGGAGGAGGGCTTACTCCCCACGGGTTTACAGGCACCAACGCTCAGACCTCCAGCTCTCTGAGGAGCAGTGTGTGAGAAGGCTGAATTTCCAATGTGCCATCTCCTACAGGAAGACCGATGCCTGGACTACTCTGGAGGCAGCCTTCAATACTCCCCTCAACAGTTATCTGAATTCATTGTGGTGTGCTGCATGTTGCACAACTTGGCCATCATGAGGGGCCAGGCATTGCCAGTGGGGATTGCAGGCCCACCTCAGGAGGAGGACGATGAAGAGGAGCCGAGCGAGACCCCGATTGAATAGCCACACCATCGACGGGGGAGGCAGCGTGGAGATGCTGCCGGACCAAGAGTCGCACATCTCCAGCTTGTAATGGACCGGCTCTCCTAAATGGAGTAAACTAAGGGATGGAACTAATACTGGACACACTATGTGCCCTCATAAAGCCAGATATCCGGTGAACGTTGGAATGATGCACAAGACACCAATGGCAAATCATGAGTCATAAATTTTACTGCAACAAAGTCATAAAAACACCCCCACCAAAATAAAGCCATATAATGTACAACGTGATGTTGCAGGGCACTAAACAACAATGAAACTTCTTTACCGCCGCAAGTTTTGGCTCTGGCGCACAAAGTCCGTTGTGTAACGCCTGACTTAACGCCAACGCTCCTCCAATTTACCTTTTTGCCAAAACTTGCAGTCGGAGGCACAAACTATTTTCAGGCACTAAATTTAATGCCCCGCCGCGATTAATGTCCTGAAATCCAAAAAGCCCAAAATCCAGCCCAATATTGAATCATGCTAACAAGATCAAAGAGGTATACATTTTTGGGCATAAAACAGGTGCAAAGCATACCAATTTAGCAGTGGAACAGCCTGCAGCAGACACCTACATCAGGCATTCGGCCACTAAATATGTAAATTAGGAGCATAATGCCTGCTGAAGGACCCCATCCAGAAATTAGTTGTCAATGAGTGGGCTAGACATTGGGCCGATCCCACTCAGGATTCTTCAGCAACATCCACAGCCACTAACAAAAGGTAAGTTGAAATTATTTTTTGTTAAAAAAGCTTCTGTGGAGCCAGCATAAGCAGTAGTGCTGCCCCGATTTTGCAGAGTCGCAGTCACTCACCCCACTTGAAAGAAGCACTGAGAGTACCAAGGGCACAGAATGTACTCTGAGTGGGAGACTTCAATCTCCATAATCGAGAGTGGCTCGGTAGCACCACTAGTGACCAAGCTGGCCGAGTCCTGAAGGACACAACTGCCAGACTGGTGAGAGAACCAAAACAGGGGAAAAACCTACTTGACCTCGTCTCCACCAATCTACCTGTGATGATGCATCTGTCCATGACAGCATTGGTAGCAATGACCACTGCACAGTCATTTTAGAGACAAAGTCCCATCTTCACACTGAGGATACCCTCAATCGTGTTGTGTGGCACTACCACCGTGCTAAATGGGATAGATTCAGCACAGATCTAACAGCTCAAAACTGGGCATCCATGAGGCACTGTGGGCCTTCAGCAGCAGCAAAATTGTATTCCACCACAATCTGTAACCTCACTGTCCAACATATCCCTCACGCTACCATTACCATCAAGCCAGGGGAGCAACCCTAATTCAATGAGAAGTGTAGAATAGCATGCCAGGAGCAGCACCAGGCGCCAACCTGGGTAAGCTGCAACACAGGACTACATGCATGCTAAAAAGCGGAAGCAGCATGCTATAGACAAGGCTAAGCGATCCCACAACCAACAGAGCAGATCAAAGCTCTGTAGTCCTGTCACATCCAGTCATGAATGGTGGTGAACCATCAAACAACTAACAGGAGGAAGAGGCTCCATGAACATCCCCATCATCAATGATGGTGGAGCCCAGCACGCAAGTGCAAAAGACAAGGCTTTACAACCTTCAGCCAGAAGTGCTGAGTGGATGATCCATATCGGCCTCCTCCTGAGATTCCCACCATCACAGAAGTCAATCTTCAGCCAATTCGATTCACTCCATGTGATATCAAGAAACAGCTGAGCACACTGGAAACAGCAAATGCTATGGGTACCGACATCATCCCGGCTGTTGGGCTGAAGACTTGTGCTCCAGAATTAGCCGTGCCTCGAGCCAACCTGTTCCAGTACAGCTACAATGCTGGCATCTAACTGACAATGTGGAAAACTGCCCAGGTATGCACTGTCCACAAAAAGCAGGACAGATCGAATCTGGCCAATTACTGCTCCAACTGTCAACTCTCAATCATTAGCAAAGTGATAGAAGTTTTCATCAACAGTGCTATCAACCAGCGCTTACACACCAATAAACTGCTCACCGATGCTCAGTTTGGGTTCCACTAGGACCACTTGGCTCCAGACCTCATCACAGCCTTGGTCCAAACATGGACAAAAGAGCTGAATTCCAGAGGTGAGGTGAGAGTGACTGCCCTTGACATCAAGGCAGCATTTTACCGAGTGTGGCATCAAGGAACTCTAGCAAAACTGAAGTTAATGAAAATCGGGGAAAACTCTGCACTGGCTGGAGTCATACCTAACACAAACGAAGATGGTTGTGGTGGTTGGAGGTCAACCATCACAGCCCCAGGACATTGCTGCAGGAGTTCCTAGGCCTAGTGTCCTAGGCCTAACCATCTTCAGCTGCTTCATCAATGACCTTCCCTACATGATAACATCAGAAGTGTGGATGGTCAGTGCCATTCGTAAAACCTCAGATAATGGAGCAGTCCATGCCCACATGCAGCAAGACCGGGACAACATTCAGGTTTGGGCTAATAAGTGGCAAGTAACATTTGCGCCACACAAGAGCCAGATAATGACTATCTCCAATAAGCGAGAGTCCAATCACCGCCCCTTGACATTCAACGGCATTACCATCACCGAATCTCCCACCATCAACATCCTGGGGGTCACCAGCCACATAAATACTGTGGCAACAAGAGCAGGTCAAAGGCTGGGTATTCTGTGGCGAGTGTCTCACCTCCTGACTCCCTAAATCTTTCCACCATCTACACGACACACATCAGGAGTGTGATGGAACACTCTCCACTTGCCTGGATGAGTGCAACTCCAACAACACTCAAGAAGCTTGACACCATCCAAGACAAAGCAGCCCGAGTGATTGGCACCCCATCCACCTCCTTAAACGTTCACTCCCTCCACCATGGGCACAACATGGCTGCAGTGTATACCATCTACAAGATGCACTGCAGCAACTCACCAAGGCTTCTTCGGCAGCACCTCCGAAACCCGCGACCTCTACCACCTAGAAGGACATGAGCAGCAGGCACATGGGAACTCACCACCTCCACGTTCCCTTCCAAGTCACACACCATCCTGACTTGGAAGCATATCACCGTTCCTTCATCGTCGCTGGGTCAAAATCCTGGAACTCCCTCCCTAACAGTATTGTGGGAGTACCTTCACCACACGGACTGCAGCGATTCAAGCAGGCAGCTCACCACCATCTTCTCAAGGGCAATTATGGACGTGCAACAAATGCCAGCCTTGTCAGCAAATCCCACATCCCATGAACGAATTTGAAAAAACCCTGCCGCCTAGCCTGCTCCGATCCCCCACTCCCAGGATTTATCTGAGGGCTGCTAACAGCAAGGCAGGCGGTTCAATGTTGATCTCTTTGTCAGTTGAGCTGCCTGTAGAGGCACGACAGATCTCGCTGAGTATGTTGATGAGGCTCGCAGACCTATTTCATCAATCCTCAGGCCTCTTATTTTGGGCACTGTGATATATTCACAGAGCACAAGCACACACAGCTTCCTAACATGAATGCAGCTTCGGAAGTCTCCGGAACTTCCTGGTTCATGTAAGCTGATTGTTTATTCCCTTTAGTTGCAGTAACACAATACGTCCACATCCACAGTGTGGCGCTACAAACATTACAAGCTTACAGACATTACACTTCTCGCTCCTTAATGAAGAAGTTCTTATAACAACATCATACATAACTTGCATATTTATACATAACACAGGATATATACGTATTTTTTCCATATTTACAAATTTAACTTAACCACTTGTTTTCTGTTTCAAAGAGGATGCCTTCGCTCTTGAACAGAACCTTCCAAACATAGTGACGAATTTAAACTCATTCGAGGTTCCTCGTGAGGAAGGTTTTCCACCAAGAAATTTCCTTGATTTTCATTTGAACTCACTCTAACTTCAGGCTGTTTGTTTTCCTGACTCGAACTCAGACTTAAATTCTGATTTTCTCTTGGATTTGTTTCCAGTACACTAGATGTAGAATATGCTACTAGTGTATCAAAACTATCTGATGAGTCAGAAATAATTGAATCATTCCCATCTTCAACTCCTTCCATGTCTGTAGGTAAAATATGACCAATGTGAACAAACCTAACCTGTCCATTATCAAACATCTTGACCAAATATGTGCGCGGACCACATAGCTTCACCGCTCTTCCTAGTAACCACTTTAACCATTTATGGTGATGGTTCTTCACTCTCACCTTCTGGTTTAATTTCACACTTCTCTCTTTTACTCTACCTCTATCATAATTCTCTTTCTGTCTTAATTGTGTCTCCTCTACGGACTGTGCCAAATTTGGTTTTAACAACAAGAATCTGGTTCGTGGCTGTCGTTTGAGAAACAACTCTGCTGATGTTCTACCAGTAGTTGTATGAGGAGTATTACGATATGAAATTAGAAAATTAGCCAATTTGTGATCCAATGACTGTCATTTCTTTGTATTTGGATCTAACATTTGTTTTCTGAGGGCACGTTTCACAATTTGTACAGTGCGCGCTGCTGCACTATTCGAAGCAGGGTGGTACAGTGGAACCTTGGTATGTTTCACACCATTTTTGCTCATGAACTGTGCAAATTCTTCTGAACGAAATTGTGGTCCAATATCGGAAACAATTTCTTCTGGGAGGCCAAATGAAGAAAATAATCTTCGCAAAATGTCTAATGTTTTACTTGTTATTATTTTCTACATCGGGAACACCTTGACACACTTCAAATGACTATCAATCACAATGAACAATTGTTGTCCATCTAGCTCAGTAAAATCAATATGTAGCCTTTGCCACACCCTGGGAGGCCATTTCTATGGCTGTAATGTTACTGATGGTGGTTGCTTGCTTACCGATTGACATGTCATACACTGACTCACGAAGTACTCTATATCTTTATCAAGACCTGGCCGCCATAGATAACTGCATGCAAAAGTCTTGGTCAAGCACATTCCCACGTGCTGGTCATGGAGGTCTCCTAATAATTTGGACCTGAATTTATTTGGTATAACCCCTGTTTCACCCCACATGATACAATCTTTATCGACTGATAATTCATTCCTTCGAATGAAGAATGGATGAAACCTTTGTCTGTTACATGGTTTGGCCATCCATTTGCAATATAATCATGCACCTTTGACATCATTGGGTCACGTTTGGTTGCTCTACCAATCTCTTCAGCTGTGACTGGCAGTTCATCAATGTATGAAAAATAAAACATTACTTCCCTATCGGGTGTAACTTGTGATGGGGAAGGCAATCAAGACATTGCATCAGCATTACTGTGATCAGCTGATCATCTGTATTCAATATCATATGTATATGCTGACAAAATCAAAGCCCATTTCTGCATTCGGGCTGCAGCTAATGTTGGAACTGGGGATTTTGGATGGAGGATTGCTGTTAGGGGCTTATGGTAAACTTATGACCATACAAGTATTTGTGAAACTTCTTGACCCCAAAAATTAATGCCAAAGCTTCTCTTTTGATTTGCGCATTATTACTCTCACTGGCACTCAGAGTGCGTGAAGCAAAAGCAATTGGTCTCTCCTCCCCACTACATGATACATGAGCGATTACTGCCCCAACTCCATACGGACAGACATCACATGCTAGCTTAATCTCCTTAGATATGTCATAGTGAACTAGCATGGTGCTCTCCACCAATTTGCTTTTACACGCCTTGAATGCTGTATCGCATTCTTTTGACCACTTCCAATGGACCTGTTTTTTCAATAGTTCACTCAGTGGATGAAAGACTGTAGCCAAATTTGATAGGAACTTCCCATAATCGTTCAAAAAACACAAAAATGATCGAAGTTCAGTGACATTCCTGGGAGTGGGTGCATCTCTGATTGCATCCAGCTTTCCCATGGTTGGATGTAAACCATCTTTGTCTACTCTGTACCCTAAGTACTCTACTGAGTTTTGAAATATCTCACACTTACGAGCAGATACTCATACTCTATGCTTCTCTAGCTGTTTGAGGACTTCATTCAATATGTTATTATGAATTTGCCCATTTGGTGCTGAAATTACTATGTCAACCAAATAACATACTACCCCTTCAATACCTTGCAAAATCTGGTTCATCACCCCTTGGAATATGGCAGGGGCAGACGACACTCCAAACAGTAGCCTATTAAATTGATACAGGCCTAGATGAGTGTTTATAGTCAAACATGACTTGGACTCCTCATCTAGTTCAAGCTGTAAGTAGGCATTCGTAAGATCCAGTTTTGTGAAGATCTGACCACCTGTCAGTGTTGTGAACAAATCCTCTATATTTGGCAATGTACTGGGGACATTACCCTCTAGAACCTGGTTTACGGTTACTTTATAATCACCACATAACCTTACCTTCCCATTGAACTGAGGTACAAAAACAATGGATGTAGCCCAATTACATCGATCTATCTTCGAAATAATGTTCTCAGTCTCTCGTCTTTTGAGTTCTTGCTCAACTTTCTCCTTGAGTGCATATGGTATGGAACGTGGCTTGTAGTAAACCGATCTAGCGTCCTTCTGTACCCTGACACTCACCTTGAAGCCTTGGATCAGACTGCCCGTTTCGCAGAACACCTTCGGATACTTCTTGATAACATCATCCGTTGTTGCAAATCTTGCTTCAACATGAAAAATCTCACTCCAATCCATCTTCAGTTATCTCAACCAATTTCTTCCTAGTAAGGCAGGCTTGTCTCCTTTCACTACTATTCAAGGCAAGTTCTGAAATTGATCCTTGTATTTCACCAGTAAGGTGATACGACCTACCACAGGAATTTTCTCTCCCGAGTAGCCTTGCAGCTCCATCTTGAATATCTCCAATGAGAAATCACGCAATTTGTCGAGGTATAGCAACTCCGGTACTGCACTCATGGATGCACCAGTGTCGAGTTCCATTGGTATTTTGAATCCCACAACATCTATGTGGATTTTGATAATTTCCGGATCGCTGTCCATTAACCTCGTGCTCCTGATGACGTGTAACTCTAACATTGCCTCGTCCTGTTGTTGTTCTTCCATGCTATGTAGTCTCTGGGGATTTCTACTCATAGCTTTAAAAGTTGATTTACCCTTCAGTCAGCATGTCTTCGCAAGATGCCCAGTCTTTCTGCAGAAGAAGCACTCTGCCCTCACATATGGACAACTTTGAGCAATGTGTTGCCCCAGGCACCTATAGCACGACTTCGACGCTCTGTTAGAATTTCCAGTTTCTGAGACTTTGGGCCCCCACCATCTTTTACTTTGAACCTGCAGGCAATTCACCTCGGTTGACTGACAACCGTAATTATTATGAAATTCTTGGGAACATTGTTCGGCCATGCCCATCGACCTCGTTATCTGACAAGCGATTTCAAAAGTCAAGTCATCCGTCGTCAATAACTTTCTTCTGATCACAACATTTTTCACCCCACAAACGAAACGATCCCGCAATGCTCGGTTTTAAAAGTTTCTTAAATTACAGTGAATAGATAGCTTTTTTAATGCTACAATGTAATCACTCACACTTCATCAGTCTTTTGATTTCGTATACCGAAACGATAGCTTTCAGCAATTTCTAACGGTACCGTGTTGTAGTGCTGCTCCAGCTTCGTTAAAATCTCTTTAAGCGTTGTGTCCTTTGGCTCGTCAGGCACAAGCAGATTTATCAGTGTTTCATACAATTCCGGACCCGCCTCCGATAAGAAGATAGCTCGCTTCTGTTCCAACACAACCCGGTTCTGATCTGCATTCTCTGGAACTTTGATTATGTTATTTGCTGTGAAATACATTTCTAACCGGTCCACATACGCTTTAAAAAATTCCCGGCTGTGTCTATTTTCACCCAAATGTCCCATTACTGCTACAGGTGCCGCCATTTTAAACTCTGCAGTAATTAGTGTGCTCGTTTTTTACCTCGGGTTTTGTAGCTTTTTCCAAAGACAGAAAAGCTTCCAAAGTCTCTCTGATGGCTGGCTGAATCCTTCACCAACAATATTTCAGCTTTAAATCATCTGAAAAATCCCATCTCACCGCCAAATGTGATATATTCACAGAGCACAAGCACACACAGCTTCCTAACATGAATGCAGCTTCGGAAGTCTCCGGAACTTCCTGGTTCTTGTAAGCTGACTGTTTATTCCCTTTAGTTGCAAGTAACACAATACATCCACAACCAGTGTGGAGCTACAAATATTACAAGCTTACAGACATTACAGGCACATTTGTACAGCACCAAATCTGGGCCTGAAAATGGGCCCAAACTGTAATCTACTGCAGAGAATGCCAGCTTTGTGTAAATGGTCATTTCCAGCAGAATTCCAGATGTGGATTTATGATGTCCTTTCAGGTACCATATTTTATAACCTACAATTCAGCAATGCAATCTGTCATAACATGAGCTTTCATTTTAATGGTTTTGTTGGTTAAACTTGCATCCAAAAGCAACTGAATAAGAAACAAATTACAGAATGGCAGCTGCCATAATCCTTCTAATGCTGAAGCTGTCTGGCTCAGAGGATCTTGTCAAGCACCGTACATTAATTGAGTCACTGGATTTCAGGGGATATAATTATTTTTCCTCCTGCAATAATTCACTTTTACTAATGTTACTCCTCAAAGTCTTTTGGAGTATCTATTTTAAAAACTCAAACATTATAGAAACATAGAATCATAGAAAATAGGTATAGGAGTAGACCATTCGGACATTCGAGCCTGCACCGCCATTCAATAGGATCATGGCTGATCATTCCCTCAGTACCCCTTTTCTGCTTTCTCTCCATATCCCTTGATCCCCTGAGCCGTAAGGGCCATATCTAACTCCCTCTTGAATATATCCAATGAACTGGCATCAACAACTCTCTGCGGCAGGGAATTCCTTGGGTTAACAACCTCTGAGTGAAGAAGTTTCTCCTCATCTCAGTCCTAAATGGTCTACCCTTTATCCTAAGACTATGTCCCCTGGGTCTGGACTTCCCCAACATCGGGAACGTTCTTCCTGCATCTAACCTGTCCAGTCCCGTCAGAATCTTATACGTTTCTATGAGATCCCCTCTCATCCTTCTAAACTCCAGTGAATAAAGGCCCAGTTGATCCAGTCTCTCCTCATATGTCAGTTCAGCCATCCCTGGAATCAGTCTGGTGAACCTTCGCTGCACTCCCTCAATAGCAAGAATGTCCTTCCTCAGATTAAGAGACCAAAACTGAAAACAATATTCCAGGTGAGGCCTCACCAAGGCCCTGTACAACTGCAGTAAGACATCCCTACTCCTATACTCAAATCCCCTAGCTATGAAGGCCAACATACCATTTGCCTTCTTCACCGCCTGCAGTACCTGCATGCCCACTTTCAATGACTGATGAACCATGACACCCAGGTCTCGTTGCACCTCCCCTTTTCCTAATTTGCCACCATTCAGATAATATTCTGCCTTCATGTTTTTGCCCCCAAAATGTATAACCTCACATTTATCCACATTATACTGTATCTGCCATTCATTTGCCCACTCACCTAATCTGTCCAAGTCACCCTGCAGCCTCTTAGCGTCCTCCTCACAGCTCACACCGCCACCCAGTTTAGTGTCATCCGCAAACTTGGAGATATTACACTCAATTCCTTCATCTAAATCGTTAATGTATATTGTAAAGAGCTGGGGTCCCAGCACCGAGCCCTGCGGCACTCTACTAGTCACTGCCTGCCATTCTGAAAAGGACCCGTTTATCCTGACTCTCTGCTTCCTGTCTGCCAACCAGTTCTCTATCCATGTCAGTACATTACCCCCAATACCATGCGCTTTAATTTTGCACACTAATCTCTTGTGCGGGACCTTGTCAAAAGCCTTTTGAAAGTCCATTTTCGATAGCACTTTGAAAGGAGCCACAGGTAAAGCCTGCTATGATTTGAAAGGTTTTCTGACATGGTGGTAGTCATTTTGGGATCAAAAATCTACTCAAAGGTTTGACAGAGACAGGCCTGGCCATTCAGTTACATTTAAATCTCAAAATAACATGGTTACTCTGTTTGAATCAGTCCTTAACACTGAGTGACCGTTTATGGAGTGTTTAAATAACAATAACATTGAGTGATGTGTGGTATGAATTACTATAAGGTGGCAGCACAACAGATAAAGATTAATTTACAATTAATCAGAGAAACAGACAATTTCAAACTGGTGTATTTGCACTATACCACCTCCAAGGCCAATATATCTTTTCTAAGGTTCTGTACTGTAAGCATCTGTGTAAACATCAACACAGACTTCAGGATTTTGGATTTTAAGTTTTGGACATTGCTTTTCCATATTTCACTTACTGTAGAAGAGCTGACAGCATGACTGGGACAGGCCCTGGTTTGTTCCACAGGAATCCACATCAGGTGGGCGGGGATAGTTTGGGATGGGTCAATGGCTGAAAGCAGGAACCTCATCGCAGGAAGATGGCTGATGGAGGACCCTTTTGTCATGTACTGGGAACCCATCAGTGAGAGATCAGGTAAACTGGTCAGTGCTCAAGCCATTATCTTGGATGAGATAGCCCCTGAGCGCGGGAACCTCAGGACAAAGGAAGCTATTGGTCACCCAGACTCGTTGGAGCCTTTATCCCCAGGAAGAGCCCGGTGACAAAGGTACAGGCCAGAAATGTGATTCATGCACCTTAATTGGACTGCCTCAGGCAAAAGACTGATTTTTGGTACAAGGATTCAGCAAGCATTTTTCAGGTATAAGAGAAGGCAATTTGCTGCCATCTCTCTCTCTCTCTCCTCTTCTACACTTGCTTGCTTCATTCAATGCATTCAAGGACCGAGCATTCCATCTGGAACGGAGAGAAGAAACTATCATCTACGAGCAAAGAGAGCCTCGCTATTTTGACTGGGAGGCTGACCTTGAGACTAGGACTTGGAAACCACAGATTGGTACGGAACGAGAAGATACGCCTCATCGGGAGAAGCAGCAAGTAAGCCAGAGGGGCAACTGGTGAGCATTATCCCAGCCCACACATCCTTTAGACCACTGCATAGAGTGAAGGGATATCGTGTGTCTCAACCAAGTCTTAGGGATTTAGTGGGGAGGTCCTGCGGGGATCATAGGCGTACGCACAGTCCATTGGACAGATTCGGTGGTGCACTGTTGATCCAAGCAGGGGTGTTTTAGCCGTGGGTACGTTGCGACAGGGGCCTATTCAGATGGGCCAGTGTCGTGTGTTGTACTGTGTTTATTTTACGCCACCAGGGTGTGTTTTACTGGAAGCAGGTATGTGCTTTAGCTTGAGTAAAAGCATTGTGACGGTTGAGACCAAAAGATCTGTCTACATCTGAGTATTCTGTTCACTACTATAATTCCCAGGTCTAGAACTGTTGTAAAGCGGGTGGGGGGCGTGGTAATTCGAAGCCACCAAGGGCAAAACCACTTACAGTGCCCAAAACTGAATACAGTGTAAGCATGGGCTCCCCAAGGATTGTTGGATATCTGGACATTGCATTTTAATATTTCTCACTGCAGAAAAAGCTGGCAGCCTGTTGTGGGAGGGGCTCAGGCACTTTTCCATGCTGTACTCGAAATCCACATCTGATGGGCGGAGCTGGGCAGAAGTTACAATGCTCAGGAGAAGGCAACTCATCACAAGTAATGGACAAAGATGGAGGGTCCATTGTTAAGCAATGTGAACTTGTCACTGATAGATCAGATGTGAACTGGTCAGTGATCAAGTCATTACCTGAAATGAGATAACCCCGAAGCTGTGAAACCAGAACAAAAGAAAGCCATTAAGCCCAAGACTGGTTGGAAGTGAAACCCCATCACTAGCCATCACTTGAATGCACATGGGCCACTCAGACAGAAGCCTCGAAGCAGGGAAAAACTTCATTGGGCCAGAAAAAGCAAACAGACTTTGGATATAAAAGGTGGCAGCATGGCCATAGCTCTCGCTCCTTTGCTCTCGCTTGCTTCACCTCTACAAGGACCGAGCACTCCATCTGGGATGGAGAGAAGGAACCATAGAAAGTACGGAACCAGAAGAGACACGTTTTCACCAGGAGAAGCAGCGAGTAAGCCAACGAAATAGGTGAGCATCATCCCTGCCCACGCATCTTTAAGATCACAGCCACTGTGTGCAGAGGTGTTGTGTGTTCTCCCAACCAAGCCTTAGAAGGGTTTTAGTGGGGAGGTTTTGCTGCAAGGATCATAGGGGTACGCCCAGCCGGTCGGTACAGATTCGGAGGTACACTGTGGATCCGAGCAGAGGGTTTAGACGTTGGGTACTTTGCGATAGGGGCGGTTTAGACATGCCAGGGTATTGGATTGTAATACATCATCACTGTATTTACTTGTAGTTTTGCTGTGTTGAGGTAGCTTTAATAAAGTATTGACGGTTGAGACCGAGGTATTTGTCCGTGACTCATTCATCTGTTCAGTACAGTAATCACTCCCAGGTCTAGAACTATTGGAACATGGGGGTGCGTTGAAAATACCTAAGGGAAACCACTTACAACACTCAAATGGGGTCTGACCAAGGCTCTGTACAACAGAAGCATCGCTTCCTCACTTTTGAATTCCAACACCCTTGAGATAAAGGCCAACACTCGATTGCATGTTTTGATTACTTTTTGTAGCTGTACACTAGCTTTTCGTGATTTATGTACATAGAGATTCAGCTATGATTCAAGCTCCTGATTAACATACAATCATCCCATTCAGCAGTGTGCATCTTTGGAGAAAGATCAGCTGTGAAATATTCCATGGTCAAGTAGTCTGCAGACATTCATTGTGTGGACTCGTGTAAGAAGCATGGTGAGATCACAAATGGCTATCATATGTGACAAGGGGTAGAGGAGAAAAGACATTTTTAAGGAAAGAGTTGTGTCTTATTATTTTTGGCATGAGTATGGAAGTCAGATCTTCGCAGCATTTCAAGGATGCCTGTGTACTGAACTATAAAGAGGAGACTAACTCAAAAAGAAACACCTACAAATACAATTGCTCACCAACACAGCCAGCAGCACACAGGCAAAATTTTAGAAGCCAAATATATTTATTTGTTGTTTATTTGATTGATACAACAGATATAGTACAGTAGACACCTCAAGTCGCTGGTGAAATACCACCAATGATGTTTCCGCCAGATCCTACAAATCCCCTGGGAGGACAGATGCATCAACGTTAGCATCCTCGACCAGGCTAACATCCCCAGCATTGAAGTACTGACCACACTTGATCAGCTCCGCTGGGCAGGCTACATCGTTCATATGCCAGACACGAGACTCCCAAAGCAAGCGCCCTACTCGGAACTCCTTCACGGCAAGCGAGCCAAAGGTGGGCAGAGGAAACGTTACAGGGACACCCTCAAAGCCTCCCTGACAAGTGCAACATCCCCACCGACACCTGGGAGTCCCTGGCCAAAGACCGCCCTAAGTGGAGGAAGTGCATCCGAGAGGGCGCTGAGCACCTCGAGTCTCATCGCCGAGAGCATGCAGAAATCAAGCGCAGGCAGCGGAAAGAGCATGCGGCAAACCTGTCCCACCTACCCTTTCCCTCAACAACTATCTGTCCCACCTGTGATAGGGACTGTGGTTCTCGTATTGGACTGTTCAGCCACCTAAGGGCTCATTTTTAGAGTGGAAGCAAGTCTTCCTCGATTCCGAGGAACTGCCTATGATGATATAAAATACATATTATTCCAAGAGAATCAAGATCCCATAACTCAACGTGCTACCAGTCAAATTTCAAGTGACAGGTTTCTTTGCAATTTGGCAAGATGTCAGCCGTTTTAACTCCACTGGCTGAAGCATTCATTGGGTAGAATGAGTTGTGGGCAGTCCTCAAATGGAGCACTCATGTTCTTACAGTACATTTGTTGAAACAACCTTTGCAGAATAAAATAAATATTCTCCCTTTATGGACAACAATTTACACAATTGATTATAACTCAGTCATGGTGCTGGTTTTGTGGACTACTTTTAGTGCCTGAAGATATTACAGAATCTACTTCCAAGTTGCACGTGCTAATGAAGCATAATGCAGCAATTCAGGAACAGGTCAGAATATTAACCCTGCAATCCAAGAAAACACTTTCTAAATCTATCAACCAATGTACAAGTTTAAGGTGGCACCTCTCTACTCTGTAAGTAGCAAAGGGTTCATACAGCACTGTGTTTGCACTCACAGATCCTTCATTCAGTGCTATGTACACATCATTCTTACAGAAAATGTTTGAAAATATTTTATATATCTGGAGAGCAGCATTTCAATAATTATAAATCATGTTGCTCCAGTCAACCCTGGTTCAATACTGGCAACACTCAGTGACCTCTTACTTAGCAATAGCATCAACATTCTAAACAATCAGTGCTCCAGCTGCCTATTGCACACAGCACAGCCATTAAGCTACTGCTACTATATGGCATGTTTTCTTAGAGTTGTACCACAGGAGTTGTTATATTCATCATTAAAGGGAACTACATGCCCAGTGTCTCCTCTAATATGTCTGAAGGCTCTTTTTGAATGGTTGACTGATGCTATAGTGCAAACTTACACCTCCCCACCCCACATTCCCTTTAGAGATTTACCAAAAGGAAGAAAAGTAAGAAAGACTTCCACGACCTCAGGACATTCTAAAGCGCTTTACAGTCAATGAAGTACTTTTCAAGTATTGTCACTGTTTTACTATACCACACCGAACAGTAGAAAGGTAACATGCTTTCGAGGAATATGTTCAGAGGCCAAGTAGTAAGATTTTGGGGACATGATAAAAAGTTACTGATATGAAACATTTTTCGGGCGGGTGGGTCGGGGGGGGTACTCCAATGCAGTCAGAAAACCCGGGAGAATGGGTTTCCCATAGGCCATACCAACTTTAACGGCAGGGCCTGATTTGGATCCGAAGCCTCTGTTTCCCACCTTCTGCCAGCCGGAGGGAGAGGCATGTGGGCATGTAGGCCTGTGGCACTAGGCTGCACAGAGGAGGGAGGCAGGGATCGGATGCAGTGCTGGTCTTTGGAAGACAGGGAGGCGGCGGGGGAGGGAATGAGGACATCGGGGCCGTTGAGAGACCAGTGGGGGAAGGGAAGCACGAGATCAGGGCCATCGAGGGACCGGGGGGGGAGGGGGGGAGGGGTTGGAAGGAGGAGATCGCGGCTGTCGAGGGACCGGTGGGGGCAAGAGATCGGGGCCATCGAGGGACCGGGGGGAGAGAGAGATCAGGGTCATCGAGGGACCGGAGGTGGAGGGGCGAGGGAAGCAAGAGATCAGGGCCATCGAGGGACCGGGGGGAGAGAGAGATCAGGGTCATCGAGGGACCGGAGGTGGAGGGGCGAGGGAAGCAAGAGATCAGGGCCATCGAGGGACCGGGGGAGGAGAGAGATTGGGGCCATCGAGGGACCGGGGGTGGAGAGAGATCAGAGCCATCGAGGAACCGGGGGTGCGGACGAGATCGGGGCCATCAAGGACCGGGAGGGAAAGAGAAATCGGGGCCATCGAGGGACCGGGGGGAGAGGAGAAGGAGATCGCAGCTGTCGAGGGTCTGGAGGGAAGGGGGAGAAGAGATCGGGGCCATCGAGGGACCGGTAGGGGGGGGAGGGGGGAAGATATCGGGGCCATCGAGGGACCGGGGGAGGGGAGAAGAGATCAGGGCCATCGAGGGACTAGAGGGGGAGGGGAGAGAGATCAGGGCCATCGAGTGACTGAGGGGGAGGGGGTGAAGAGATCAGGACCATCGAGGGACCGGGGGGAGAGGAGAAGGAGATTGCAGCTGTCGAGGGACCAGTAGGGGGGGAGGGGGGAAGATATCGGGGCCATCGAGGGACCAGGGGGCGGATGGGGGCGGGGAGAGATCGGGACCATCGAGGGACCGAGGAGGAGTGGGGTAGGGAAGCAAGAACTCAGAACCGGCCACCAGAGAATCATGCCAGCCTCAGGATCATCGATGAGGAGAGGGGTCCATGAAGACAATCGGAGGCCGAATCTCCGAATGCGGAGGTGGGTTAGGTAAGGACCCTGGATCCAAGAGGTAGGTGTAATGACACTTACCTCCTGGATGCAGCAGACCCCACCTTGCTTTCACTGCCGGGTTTTGCGAAGTGTGTAAAACCAGGCAAGATGCAAATAAAAACAAAATGGAGGTTAAAGAAGAGGCTTCCAGCCTCATTATAATATTGAAATTGCCATCCCGCCTCCTGGAAGCTGATTGGCTGCCTGCCCCCACCCCACCTCCGTTGAAACCAGAAGTGGGTGGGTTGATGGAGGGTTCAGGTCAGGAATCCGATTTTTAACAATTTAACTACCCCCACACTCCAAACCCACCTGTTTTTTCAGGTAAAATTTCCCCCCAAATAGTCACCTCAACTGGAGTATTGCGTCCAATTCTGGGCACCACACTTTAGGAAGGATGTGAAGGCCTTAGCGAGGGTGCAGAAAAGATTTACAAAAATGGTTCCAGGGATGAGGGATTTCAGTTACGTGGATAGACTGGAGAAGCTGGGGTTATTCTCCTTAGTGCAGAGAAGATTTGATAGAGTGGTTCAAAATCATGAGGGGACAGGTCAGAGTAAATAGAGAGAAACTGTTCCCATTGGCAGAAGGGTAGAGAACCAGAGGACACAGATTTAAAGTGATTGGCAAAAGAACCAAAGGTGACATAAGAAAAAACTTTTTTACACAGCGTGGTTAGGATCCGGAATGCACTGCCTGAAAGGGTGGGGGAAACAGATTCAATCATGACTTTCAAAAGGAGTTGGATAAGTACCTGAAAGAAAAAAATTGCAGGGCTATGGGGAAAGGGCGGGGGAGTAGGACCAGCTGAAGTGCTCTTGCAGAGAGCCGGCACAGGCTCAACAGCCCAAATGCCTTTCTGTCATGCCATAGCCATTCTGCGATTCTACGTTCAAGAGACCTGCACTCAGGACAAAACTCGTGAGCAAATCAGCCACAATTTGTTTCCCTCGCCCTCCTTAGGTTCTCTTGAATTCTGAATAAGTTAGCTATTTCTTGCTGTATAAGAAAAGTTCCAAATAGTATGATTGAGCCTACTGCTGAGCATATGCAAATCTGCTATTTTAGAGCAAGCTGTTATGTTTGATAAGTTTATTGGTGGATGAAATGTGGGTCCAACACGATAAATTGAGGTTAATATCGTTAGCTTTAATGTCATGTAAACATGCTTATGTTTCAGGAGTTAGAATCAACTTCAAAATTTTATTCATAACAATGCTGAAATTGTTTTTAAATCACAAACTGTTTGATTTAAATTCAAAGATCCAAGTTAAATGTAACTATGGATCATTTTGATTATAATTAATAATGATTCGTTAAATAACAAAAGTATATTGTGTAATTTCTGGGTTTCAAACTGTGGATCAAAATAATCTTGCAATTTTCAGCTGTAATATCAGTCTGTTTCATTGTGCTATAAAATGCCAAATTGCTTCTATTAAAAATAGTCAGCTAGCTGACTTTCTGTGGTGCCAATCTTGGCCCACCTGCCTGACAAGGAACCATCTGCTCTGAGTCCTGTTTCTTGCTTCAGGGCTTCCCTCCCTCTGTTCCTTGTTTAACATGAGCATATGAACAAACAGAGCTTTGCCAGAGAGTGTTGGAAGGGGCATGTGACTGCACCAGTCTCTCTGAACAAACAGTGATGGCATCAAAGGTCTAGGGATTTATCGGGGTAAGGAAATCATGAGTTCACTCTTCCTCGCCTCATTCATATTGAAATGTGCAATCAGAGGGTCAGTCCTAATCCTGTGACTGAAGCTCACAAGCACAGCTGTGAGTCTCGAAGTTAGCCCATTGGACAACTACTTCATAATAATGTTAGTCCCCATGATTGGATTAACAAAAATAAAATGCCATGTTACTTTAACGCCTGTCCGGGGTAGTAATTTAACTCATTCCAAAATGGAGCGCAGAAGACAAATGAAAATAAGTTTATATCACTAACAAGAGGGGCTATGGTGATGCAATTTGTTGCAATGGCTGAACAGTACCCAGCATCAGGCAGTCTCAGCTGCAGCAGACTCTCTGAGCCTTGTTTCACTCGAGGGAATTTATTGTTGATTTGAGACTTTATCATCTTCCAGGAACAGAGACAAAATTATTGCATTTAACTGAAAGCTATGCCGCTGTAAAAAGTAAATCCAGTTACTGAAAAGGTGATTGGGTCAGATTGGCAATTGCTAAATAATTTGGAAAGCTGAATAGTTGGCAGTGCTTGCAGCAATTTATTAGGTTCTCAGCTTGTTTTTCCACTGCAGGAGTTTTATCAGTTACTAGTCAGGTTGCTCATTAGAACAAAACACCACAACAGTGCCCCCTCTCAGAGGGAATATGAAGTTATAGGACCAGTTCCCCTCTAACAGTAACTTCCTGTCAGCTGATCACAGTAACATTATCACTGGCTGTCAAGAAATTGGTGTTGCAAACATCCAATTTGTTGGAAGCATTTAACTGAGATGCAATGGAGGCAGGAAGAAACCGAAAAGGGAGAAAGAGGGCAAATCTATATCATCAATTCCTCTTAATAGTATGTTAACCTTTCCAACAAAAACATTGTTTCATCAATAATGTATATTGTGATGTTATTAATAGATCCAAAGCTTGGTGACATCACCTGTTCCTTTGCCATATGGTTCAACATAAGAACATAAGAAATAGGAGCAGGCGTAGGCCAACCTGGCCCCTCGAGCCTGCTCCGCCCTTTAATAAGATCATGGCTGATCTGATCATGAACTCAGCTCCACTTCTCTGCCCGCTTCCCATAACCCTTTATTCCCTTATCGTTCAAAAATCTCCGCCTTAAATATATTCAATGACCCAGCCTCCACAGCTCTCTGAGGCAGTGAATTCCACAAATTTATAACGTTCTGAGAGAAGAAAATCCTCCTCATCTCAGTTTTAAATGGGCGGCCCCTTATTCTGAGATTATGTCCCCTAGTTCTAGTTTCTCCTATGAGTGGAAATATCCTCTCTGCATCCAGCTGGTTGAGCCCCCTCATTATCTTATATGTTTCGATAAGATCACCTCTCATTCTTCTGAACTCCAATGAGTATAGGCCCAACCTACTCAACCTATCTTCATAAGTCAACCCCCTCATCTCTGGAATCAACCTAGTGAACCTTCTCTGAACAGCCTCCAATGCAAGTAGATCCTTCCTTAAATAAAGAAACCAAAACTGTATGCAGTACTCCAGGTGTGGTCTCACCAACATCCTGTACAGCTGTAGCAGGACTGCTCTGCTTTTATACTCTATCCCCCTTGCAATAAAGGCCAACCTTCCATTTGCCTTCCTGATTACCTGCTGTACCTGCATACTAACTTTTTTATTGTTTCATGCACAAGGATCCCCAGATCCATCTGTACTGCAGCACTTTGCAATTTTTCTCCATTTAAATAATAATTTGCTTTTCTATTTTTCTGCCAAAGTGGATAACCTCACATTTTCTCACATTATACTCCATCAGCCAAATGTTTACCCATTCACTTAGCATCTCTATATCCCTTTGTAGATTTTTTGTGTCCTCTTCACAATTTGCTTTCCCACACATCATTGTATCATCAGCAAACTTGGCTACATTATACTCGGTCCCTTCATCCAAGTTATTAATATAGATTGTAAATAGTTGAGGACCCAGCATCGATCCCTGCGGCACCCCACTAGTCACTGTTTGCCAACTAGAAAATGAACCATTTATCCCGATTCTCTGTTTTCTGTTGGTTAGCCAATCCTCTATCCATACTAATATATTACGCCCAACCCCGTGAAAATTAATCTTGTGCAGTAACCTTTTATGTGGCACCTTATCGAATGCCTTCTGGAATCCTAATACGCCACATCCACTACTTCCCCCTTATCCACCCTGCTTGTTACATCCTCAAAGTACTCCAGCAAATCTGTCAAACATAATTTCCCTTTCATAAAACCATGCTACCCCTGCTTGATGGAATTATGCATTTCCAAATGTCCCGCTATTGCTTCCTTAATAATGGATACCAGCATTTTCCCAACGACAGATGTTAGGCTAACTGGTCTATAGTTTCCTGCTTTTTGTCTGCCTCCTTTTTTGCTGTTTTACAATTACACAGGAAGAGCCTGGAAAAAGAGCACAAGAAAAGTACAGAGGAGAAAAAGCTATTTGACTCATTGAAGCTCATCCTTCTATTGCACAAGGCAAATTTATGAAGGGTTTTGATTGAGCAAAAAGCAAGAAACAGTTTCCTCTTGAAAGTGGGTTGGTAATTAGAGGTTATAGATTTAAAATAATTGCCATAAGAACTAGGGGGGGAATATGAGGAGAAATGTTTTCATGCAGAGGGTTGTAAAGAGCTGGAATGGACTACCTGAAAGGGTGGTGGAATCAGATTCCATAGAAATTTTCAAAAGGCAATTGGACATATACTTGAAGAGGACTAATTTGCTGGGCTATGGGGAAAAAGCTGGGGTGTGGGATAAATTTGACAGTTCTTTCAAAGAGCTGGCACAGGCACAAGGGGCCGAATGGACTCCTTCTGTGTTGTAAGATTAGGGGTAGATTTTCGGCTTTTAGCATTTCGGGGGCAAATCGCAGCGGAGCGCAACCGTTTGCGTCTGGAAATAGTTTGCGCCCTCATCATGGGCTAGATTTTCCACTTTTGTGCTTATCGCCCAAAAATGGGCGTTATTTCTGGCGTGGGCAGTAAAAAAGGGTTTTCAGATCATCGGCTTCTCACCCATTCTCAAAGCACTGAGTCTCCATTTTAAAAAATGGGCGTTACCGTGAGCGATATGAAATGGGCGGTAGCGTTAAATTTTTTTTGATCTTCTGCCGTAAAGTGTCGCCGTCCTTAACAATGGCATGGCAACGCTCGATTCCTGCAATTCAGGAGGCCAAGGCTCAGCATGACATGCGCAGTAGAGGAGACAGCAAGAGAGGGAGCTGAGAGTGACTGAAAACATGTGTGGGCATGGTGTGTACGTGTTTGGCTGTTGTGGGAGGCACGGAGGAGATTCGCCAGCAGCAAAAAGCCTACTAAGCACAAAGAACATAGTTGACACCGAGTTTTTGTCCAACAAATAAGATATAACATGGAATGGATGGTGGAGGCCCTGGAGCTGGTAGCCAGGAACACTGGTGGCAGAGAGCTCCCAGTGGTCCCAGTGCGCAGCACTGCACCCCAAGGTGCCGCACCTCATTGCCAACCACACAGGAGAACGAGTAGCAACATCTTGCTTCTGGCTTGAAGCACATTCCCACCTCGGGACCGTCCTCTCCCGTATCCGTCCAAGCAGCGCTTCGGCCGTCATCCCTCCCGCCACAATGAAGCATCGTCTGCGGACCTCCTCGGCCAGGCGGCTTGGAGTTAGGAGGGGAAGGGGAAAGGGTAGAGGTGGGGAGGAGAAGCGGGGGAGCGGGTGAAGGGTAGGTTTGTACAGAAATACTGATGAATTCAGACAAATGTTCGGTTTAAATATTTTTTGCTTAACAAAATCTTGTTGCGCATTGGCTCAGATAGCTGCACCGTTACACGCTGGTGATTTCTTAACATCAAAGGGTATAATGACACTTAACATCAATCAACTTAAACTTTAACTGTCACCAAGATGATGCCCACCATTAATGTATCAAATGCACACCCAGCAGTGTGTCAGCCTTGTAAATAACACCAACGTTCTTTCAGGCAAAGCGATCATTGATGAGCTCCTGACATAAGGCTCTTGCAGCTATCATGCCACCAAGGGCCCTTTCATGCGGTCTATAGACAGGGGCGGGGGCATGGCTTCAGCATCAGCCTGATTGTCTGGGCTGATGTCAGTGTCCGCCTCCTCATCCTCCTCTTCCTCTCTCTGATGAGGTGGACTGTCAGACTCATTGCGCAATTCTTGTCCCCTCCTGATAGACAAGTTGTGCAGCATGGAGCACATCACCACGAATTGAGCTAGCTGCTCAGGGTGATATTGGAGGTCACCTCCTGAGTGGTCCAGGCATCTAAAGCGTTGCTTCAGCACTCCACTGGTTTTCTCCACGATATTGAGAGTTGCTCTGTGGCTCACGTTGTATCGCCTCTTGGCTTCGGTGTGAGTGTCACACAGGGGGATCATCAGCCAGGTGGCGAGGCCATATCCTTTGTCACCAAGCATCCAGCATTGACCTTGCGGCTGATTGTTAAACAAGTCAGATACAGTGCTCTCATGCAGGATGTGAGCATCATGGATGCTGCCCGGAAATTGAGCATTCACTGCCAGTATAATTTGCTGATGGTCGACAACCAGTTGGACATTCAGGGAGTGGAATCCCTTGTGGTTCCTGAAAACCTCTGCATCCTGAAAAGATACCAGCATCGCGATGTGCGTACAGTCTATTGCTCCCTGCATGTTGGGGAAGTTTGCAATTCTGGAGAATCTTAGAACCCTCTCACACTGTGCCTCCCTGGTCATAGGGAAGCTGATCAATTCCCTCCTGCATGCGTACAGGGCTTCAGTGACCTGTCTAATTCAGCTATGTGTGGCATGCTGAGAAAGTCCGCAAATGTCGCCAGCTATGGCCTGAAAAGAACTCAAGTCATAGAATGACAGTGCGTGGTGACTTTGACCTTGACGGACAATGCAATACTGATGGTGCTGGCAGGCTGCAGATCTCTCCTGATGAGCTGGCATACCTCAGTGATAACCTCTTTGTGGAAGCGCAGTCTCTGAAGGCAGGTGTGTCGGGCAAGTCGAGGTAAGAATGCTTCTCCCTGTACTAGCAGGGGGTTTAACTTCTGGTCCTCCTCATCAGTCTGGCACATCTTACATTGGGCACATAATGCTGTGGAGCGTACCTTCGGCAATTTCGAGTCTGCTGCATGTAATTGGTCACCAAGAGAGGGTAAGAAAGGACAGGCCCCATTGCAGTAGCTCTCTGTTTTCCACCGATTGGAAAACAATGAATATCCCGACGAAGACACCTATTAAATTCCAATCAGTCACTGTATGTTCTAGATGTTTGTACAGATGTTCACATCAACTTCAATGACCTCCAGAATGCATCCGAACTCCCCCGAGGTTGAAGCACAACAGCCTTTTAAAGGATGCGACATGTGATGTAAAACATGGCGTCCATAACGCTGTGATTAGTTCCGGTTAGTTCCACTTTTTCTGGGCGTTTTTTTTGGGTGAGCGATATCGTGGGCGTTATGTGTGCGAGGTGGTGAAAGTGACGCTGGGTGGTCTTATGGCTGCTAGTTTTGGTAAATATGCTCTTTATGACAAAAGAAAGTGGGTGGGCGGTATTATTGAATCTCGGCATTAAATCTGTGCGGAAATTAACGCTGGGCGATATTATGGGTGTTGATTTTGCCCATTCTGATGATTTCGCCCCCAAAAAGTGGGCGGGCAGTAATATTTTTTCCCGGCATTAAGCACATGGGGAAAGTAACACTCGGCAATAAGTCTTCGAGAAATGCCCATCAGTTTCCATTTTGTGGTTAAATGGGTGATGTCTGGGCGTTATACGTCATTTCAGCGGTAAAATGGGCGTTAAGTGTGCGTTAAGCATGCAAAAAAAGTGGAGGTTCTAGCCCCATGTATTTTCGGCCAAAAAGTAAACTGGAGGAGCGGCCAAAAAGTAATCTGGAGGAGCGTTGGCATCAGATGTTGCACGACTGACTTTGTGCGGCAGAGCCGAAACCTTCCGCGTTGAAGGAGTCGGTCATTTTGCACATAGTATTAAATTCCTTTGTTTTTCTCTCTTGCTTTCTTTTCCGGTCACAAATGCAGGGCGATCCAACTTCCTGTGCGCATGCACATTTAAACTGGCCCATTTAAGCCACTTCTGCTGAGATTTAGGAGCAGGAGGGAAGGCAGCGTACCTGGTGTTTCAGCCAGGAGGATAGTGAGGCCTTAGTCAGTGCAGTGGAGAGAAGGTAGCCCGCACTCCATCTTGATGGGCGAGCCAGACCACTCCGTCCTGTGTTCAACAGAATATGGAGGGACATCACACAGGAGGTGTCGGCTGCAGACACTATGTCCAGGACTGGCGCACAGTGCCGAAAAAAGTTCAACGACCTCACGAAGGTCATCAGGGTGAGTACCATTTGCATCTATGCATACCTGCATTACTTGTAACATTAATCTCACACACTATGTGAAGTGTTTCATGTATCTGGTCCCTCTCAATATTCAGTGGGGTGCCCTTCACAATGCATAACAAAGATGAAGGCTTACATCAGCAACCATTGGCTTTTAATGATCTATGCACGTAATTTGTATCATTAACATCGTCCCTCGCAATGCACTCCAACTGTTCCTGTTGCTTTCTGAAAGATCACTTACATCCCCCATGATAGATGCCTCTAACTAGCGAATACATACTGATGAAGCACATGCAAGATTTCAACAGATTGAACGGAGGCCTCAGCAACATTCATACAGTATCACCTATTCTAACTTGGTAGGCATATGTGGCACAACAGCAGTGAGACCCTTTTTGAACCCTTCCTATTTTTCTCTTTGCAGTCAAAACACTCCCACAACAGGAGAGAGCAGCTGCGGACAGGTGGGGGTCCGCCTCAAACAATCCTTCTGACCGACATTGAGGAGAGGGTCACTGCCCTCATCGGAGTCCCAGGTAGATAGTTGCTGGGGGGAAAGCCGAGCCCCCTTCGGCTAGTGAGGGTATGTAAATGAATTGCATGACTGAATACATTGTATTGCGAGATATTATGGAGTAGCGGCAGCCCTCAAAAGAACCTGTGCTATGCCACCTTCCTCATGTCACCCTGCCCTCTCTCTTGCTGCTACCCACTTGTCTGCTGTTTTCTACTTCCAGATGACCAACCAGAGGCGCAACATCCCTTGAGGGAGGCCTCCATTTCAGGCCATGTGGCTGACGATGAGGCACTGGAGGACACTGCTCTGGCGGAGCATCCGAGCCCAACAGTTAGACGATGCTCACCTCCCGGGGTTTGAGGATTCGGAGGCTCCCGGCGTATGGCAATGCAGTGCCGGGGTGGAATCCTGCTGGCCATCTCTCTGGAGGGTGAGTCAACAAAATCAGTCTACTCACAGACAGGCAAACCTTGAGGTGGACCTGGTGGAAATGTCCAGGGAGAGAGCAGTGATGAACCGTGACCTTAGCGATGCATTAGGATGGATCCCAGTGAGCATTAACAAGCTCACTATGACTGTTGCAGAGTCAGTGTCGTAGATTGTCTTTGCGAGTCGGGAGTCCAGCGTGGTCATCATTGCCTACACGCAGAGGCTGGTGGCCTCTAGCAGCGACAGTGGAGTTTCAGAGTGTGTGGCGCATGCCATTGTTCATTGATCCAGACTCAGGCGCATCACAGCCACAACCTTTGCTTGAACTTGGGCAGGTGATGTAGTCCATGTCAGCATCCATACCCTCTGCGTTCCCACTGTCCCACGGGGAAGTGACAGTGCCAAAGCAGGCCAGCAAGTTGTTCCTCGACATTGTGTTCCAGTTGCTAAGGCCCAGCCCCGTTGGAGAGTGAGTGGCTCCAGGGACATGGGAGTTGGTGTCATTCCTCAGGGTGACAGCATTCCGGATCCACCACCCACTCACCAACCATGCACCATAGACGGTTGACACTCCAGCTATCTGTGACTGGTAATGCCGAGGAAGAGGCGCCCCAGTCGAAAGCTGGGCCTTCCAGGCCAGGAGCTGGTCCAGTGTGTCTTCAGACGCTGTCTCCATTGTTTGGTCGCCCAACACAGCGGCCCTCCAGTAGCCTTGCTGTACACCCTGAGGCCTCATTGAGGCGGAGCATCAGGCATGGGACGTGGTTGAAGGGAAGGCAGGGGGGGATGTATGTCTAAGACCCACTAATGGCTGGCAACACATCATTGTGCCTTTAAATTTTTTGCATTGCAGGTAGCAGTTTTTCTTTCATTTAAATGTTGTGCACTGCTGGATGCAGTCTTTTTTCCTTGACATGTTGTGCGCTGCAGGATGCAGTCTTTTTCTACTTCAGATGTTGCTGATCGCTGGGATCAGTTATGTGTTCATAAGTGTTTAAGCATTGTATTATGATATTGACAGTGTTCAATGTTGTTATACATAGCCAGCATAGTGGCATAGAGTGGCGAGGCAACGCCAAACCTCCCGTTTCAAGTAATCAATGATGAGCTGTCAATATAAGGCTCTTGTAGCGGCCACATCTCCATGCTGCCTCCACTGTGGTTGTGCTGATTGCAATACGGGTTCCTCGTCTTCCTCATCCTCCTCCTCCTGAGGTGGTCCTGCAATCCCCATTGGCAGTACCTGGTCCCTCATGATGGCTAAGTTGTACAGCATGCAGCATATGACAATGAACTCGGAGACCTGCTGAAGGGAGCATTGAAAGCTTCCTCCAGAGCGGTCCAGGCATCGGAAACGCTGCATCAGCATGCCAATTGTTTGTTTGATCATGCTGCGGGTGGATGCATTGCTTTCAGTATAGCGCTGCTCGACTTCTGTGGGAGGGTTCCGGAGGGGGTCATGAGCCAGGTGGCAAGGCTGTATCCCTTGTCCCCGATCAGCCAGCTCTGACCTTGTCTTTGGTGCTGAAACATGCGTGAGACACTGCTCTTACGCAAGATGAAAGCATCATATGTGCTCCCTGGACAGTGGGCATTGACTGTGAGGATGCGCTGAGTGTGGTCGCAGACCAGCTGAACGTTTAGAGAGTGGTATCCCTTTCTGTTTCGGAAGAGCTCTGCATTCTGTGTTGGTGCTTGCTGGATGACATGTGTACAGTCAATGGCTCTTTGAACCTTGGTGAATGCTGCAAATCGTCCAAACCCTACAGTCCTCTCATTCTGGCTGTCCCTGTTCATTGGGAACCTTATGAAGTCCATTCTGTGTGTGAAGAGTGCCCTTGTCACCTAGCAATGTGCAGTGTGCTGTGATATGCAGCATATGTTCCCTGTGGGACAGGCTCGATGGACCAGATGGTCTTTACCTGTCCGTCATTGTTCGTATTCGTATTCATATTCATAAACACCATTTACCGCCCCGCTGAGGCGGTAATGGGGCACAAATTAGTGGAAGATCCAGCCCTATGATTCGATGATCAACATATTCCCCTTCCCACCATAAATATGGAATCATCTGCAGACTGTTGTCTGTGTACATCTACTCGCATTGCTCCCATTCAAACTCACTTCCAAATCTTACCAATATTGTCTGCACAAAACAACTTTAATACTGCCATCATTTTATCTGGAAACCATACTGTTTTGGGTATGTTTACTTGTTCTTACCATCATGCTTCCACTTGATCCCGGTGGTGTTTGAACTCTTATCTAGTGCTTCTATTAGATGCTGCCTTAATGACAGGAATATGTGATGTGGCTGGCTGTTGTGTATCAGAGGAGCCTCTTATGAATCCAGTGGTGCTCATCTCATGGAAGCTATGCCTTGGGTTGGACCTGCTACCAGCTGAACCTCTTGTGCTGCTGCATGGGCAACTAGGCCCGACCACCTTTCTGCCCTGTTTGCAACTATCGGATGGGGCTGGTAGGAGCGCACACATGTGCTGCTATCCTGGAAGCAGTCTTATTATCTATGCACATTCCTGCCATGCCAATTCTACTGGGAATTAGCCCTATATGGCCATTGATATGCAGGAAATCAGACCTAATGGTATCACTGAGATCAGTGAAGCTGCGTGTAATACTTGTCTGCAATTTGTTGCCAACCCTGTCCAAATGAAGAAAGACAGGTCCAATCTGACACCTGAGACCTCTGCGACAGCAGTCTGAGTGTCCTTGCAGAAAGCAAAGTCTGCCCTCTAAGTTGGATTTGGTGGATTGCATTGAATGCAAAATGGTCCTTCATGTGTTGTGAGTGCTGCTGGTGGACTCCTCCACCTTAAAGGGCATCTGTAGCATATTGTCGGATACAGCCCCCAATGCCAGTGCTTGATGCTATTTGAGCATTGTTCTTTTAAATGCAGTGTCCATAAGCTGCAGATCCCAAGGCAAGAAACAACCACTTCCTAACATACCTGACAGCAGCATGTGCCACGAGCAGCTGTTCCAGCTCAGTCATGCACTGTTACAAATGTTGGGTCTACAGGAGGTATTCTCATGGGGCCTGAAACTCTAATTCCAGCCATCCACCACTGTGGTGCAGCAGGGTGGGACTGCCACCTGGCCAATGGCCCTGACATTCAACCCATCAAAAATCCCAGGCTAAACTAATTTTAATGTTGCTGGGTGGTAAAAGAGACAAGTCCCTTCAGCCATTGGTTAGTTGCACCAAAAGGCCTGGACTTTTCATGATGGTAGATGAGGTGGGGAGTGTAGAAAGCACTTGTAAGGATTTAAAGTTCTACTGCTCTTAAAGCAGAAGCAACAAACAGCAACCTCAAAATGTCGATACAACAAGAACGAATAAGAAGAGCCACACAAATGTTTCAAAGAGCAATGTACACATTCTCCCAATAGTGAGAGTGGGTGGCAAGAAACCTGCTAATATATAGAAACATAGAAACATAGAAAATAGGTGCAGGAGTAGGCCATTCGGCACCTCAAGCCTGCACCACCATTCAATAAAATCATGGCTGATCATTCCCTCAGAACCCCTTTCCTGCTTTCTCTCCGTACCCCTTGATCCCTTTAGCTGTAAGAGTCATATTTAACTCCCTCTTGAATATATCCAATGAACTGGAATCAACAACTCTCTGTAGTAGGGACTTCCACAGGTTAACAACTCTCTGAGTGAAGAAGTTTCTCCTCATCTCAGTCCTAAATGCCTACCGCTTATCCTAAGACTGTGTCCAATGGTTCTGGACTTCCCCATCATTGGGAACATTCTTCCCGCATCTAACCTGTCCAGTCCCATCAGAATCTTATAAGTCTCTATGAGCTCCCCTCTCATCCTTCTAAACTCCAGTGTATAAAGGCCCAGTTGATCCAGTCTCTCCTCATATGTCAGTCCCGCCATCCTGGGAATCAGTCTGGTGAACCTTCGCTGCACTCCCTCAATAGCAACAACATCCTTCCTCAGGTTAGGAGACCAAAACTGAACACAATATTCCAGGTGAGGCCCTGTACAACTCAGTAAGACCTCACTGCTCCTATACTCAAATCCCCTAGCTATGAAGGCCAACATACCATTTGTCTTCTTCACCACCTGCTGTACCTGCATGCCAACTTTCAATGACTGATGAACCATGACACCCAGGTCTCGTTGCACCTTCCCCTTTCCTAATCTGCCGCCATTCAGATAATATTCTGCCTTCATGTTTTTGCCCCTAAAGTGGATAACCTCACATTTATCCACATTATACTGCATCTGCCATGCATTTGCCCACTCACCTAACCTGTCCAAGTCACCCTGCAGCCTTTTAGCGTCCTCCTCACAGCTCACACTGCCATCCAGTTTAGTGTCATCTGCAAACTTGGAGATATCACACTCAATTCCTTCATCTAAATCATTGATGTATACTGTAAAGAGCTGGGCTAACAGCACTGAGCCCTGCGACATCCCACTAGTCACTGCCTGCCTTTCTGAAAAGGACCTGTTTATCCCGACTCTCTACTTCCTGTCTGCCAACCAGTTCTCTATCCACGTCAGTAATACCATGTGCTTTGATTTTGCACACCAATCTCTTGTGTGGAACTTTGTCAAAAGCCTTTTGAAAGTCCAAATACACTACATCTGCTGGTTCTCCCTTTTCCACTCTACTCCTCAAAAAATTCCAGAAGATTTATCAAGCAAGATTTCCCTTTCATAAATCCATGCTGACTTGGACCGATCCTGTCACTGCTTTTCAAAGGCACTGCTGTTTCATTTTAATAATTGATTCCAACATTTTCCCCACTATGTCAGGCTAACCGGTCTATGATTACCCATTTTCTCTCTCCCTCCTTTTTAAAACAGTGGTGTTACATTAGCTACCCTACAGTCCATAGGAACTGATCCAGAGTCGATAGACTGTTGGAAAATGATCACCAATGCATCCACTATTTCTATGGTCACTTGCTTAATTACTCTGGGATGCAGACTTTCAGGCCTCGGGGATTTATCGGGCTTCAATCCCATCAATTTCCCTAACACAATTTCCCGCTTTATAAGGATATCCTTCAGTTCCACCTTCTCACTAGACCCTTGGTCCCCTAGTATTTCCAGAAGGTTATTTGTGTCTTTCTTTGTGAAGACAGAACCAAAGTATTTGTTTAACTGGTCTGCCATTTCTTTGTTCCCCATTATAAATTCACCTGAATCTGACTGCAAGGGACCTACGTTTGTTTTCACTAATCTTTTTCTCTTCACAGATCTATAGATGCTTTTGCAGCCAGTTTTTATGTTCCCAGCAAGCTTCCTCTCATACTCTATCTTCCCCCTCCTAATTAAACCCTTTGTCCCCCTCTGCTGTATTACAAAATTCTCCCAGTTCTCAGGTTTGTTGCTTTTTCTGGCCAATTTATATGCCTCTTCCTTGGATTTAACACTATCCTTAATTTCCCTTGTTAGCCACGGTTGAGCCACCTTCCCCATTTTATTTTTATTCCAGACAGGGATGTACAATTGTTGAAGTACATCCATGTGATCTTTAAATGTTTGCCATTGCCTATCCACCGTCATCACTTTAAGTATCACTCGCCAGTCTATTCTGCCAATTCACGTCTCATACCATCGAAGTTATCTTTTTCCAAGTTCAGGACCGTAGTCCCTGAATTAACTGTGTCACTCTCCATCTTAATAAAGAATTCTACCATATTCTGGTCACTCTTCCCCAAGGGGCCTCATACAATAAGATTGTTAATTAGTCCTTTCTCATTACACATCACCCAGTCTAGGATGGCCAACCCTCTAGTTGGTTCCTCGACAAATTGGTCGAAAAAACCATCCCTAATACACTCCAGGAAATCCTCCTCCACCGCGTTACTACCAGTTTGGTTAGCCCAGTCAATATGTAGATTGAAGTCGCCCATGATGACTTCTGTACCTTTATTGTACGCATCCCTAATTTCTTGTATGATGCTGTCCCCATCCTCATTACTACTGTTTGGTGGTCTGTGCACAACTCCCACTAGCATTTTCTGCCCTTTGGTATTCCGTAGCTCCACCCATACAGATTCCACATCATCCAAGCTAATGTCCTTCCATACTATTGCATTAATTTCCTCTTTAACCAGCAAAGCCACCCGACCTCCTTTTCCTTTCTGTCTATCCTTCCTAAATGTTGAATACCCTGGATGTTGATTTCCCAGCCTTGGTCACTCTGGAGCTATATCTCCATGATGCCAATTACATCATATCCGTTAACTGCTATCTGCGCAGTTAATTCGTCTACCTTATTCCGAATACTCCTCACATTGAGGCACAGAGCCTTCAGGCTTGTCTTTTTAACACACTTTGCCCCTTTAGAATTTTGCTGTAATGTTGCCTTTTTTGCTTTTTGCCTTTGGTTTCTCTGCCCTCCACTTTTACTTTTCTTTTTTCTATCTTTTGCTTCTGACCCCATTCTATTTCCCTCTGTCTCCCTGCATAGGTTCCCATCCCCCTGCCATATTAGTTTAACTTCTCCCCAGCAGCACTAGCAAACACTCCTCCTCGGACATTGGTTCCGGTCCTGCCCAGGTGCAGACTGCTCGGTTTGTACTGGTCCCACCTCCCCCAGAACTGGTTTCAATGCCCCAGGAATTTGAATCCCTCCCTTCTGCACCACTCCTCAAGCCACGTATTCATCTGAGCTATCCTGCGATTCCTACTCTGACTAGCATGTGGCACTGGTAGCAATCCTGAGATGACTACTTTTGAGGTCCTACTTTTTAATTTAGCTCCTAGCTCCCTAAATTCGTCTTGTTGAACCTCATCCCGTTTTTTAGCTATATTGTTGGTACCTATATGCACCACGACAACTGGCTGTTTAACATCCCCCTTCAAAATGTCCTGCACCCGCTCCGAGACATCTTTAACCCTTGCACCTGGGAGGCAACATATCATCCTGGAGTCTCGGTTGCGGCTGCAGAAATGTCTATCTATTCCCCTTACAAAAGAATCCCCTATCACTGTAGCTCTCCCACTCTTTTTCCTGCTCTACTGTGCAGCAGAGCCACCCACGGTGCCATGGACTTGGCTGATGCTGCCCTCCCCAGATGAGTCATCCCCCTCAACAGTACCCAAAGCTGTGTATCTGTTTTGCAGGGGGATGACCGCAGGGGACCCCTGCACTACCTTCCTCGCACTGCTCTTCCTGTTGGAAAAACTACTCACCAATCACCAGCCAATCACTTACCCCCTTGGCTGTGATGTCACCTTTCGATTTCTTTCTACTTCTTTTTTGCCTTCTCTCCCTGCTGCAGCTGCACCAGCTGGCCTTTATAGGCCGCTCCGACATCCCCAAACCTCTTGCTGTGATGGCACACTTTGTTTTCTTTTTCTCCCAGGTCAGGGAGTTAGTACTGGTGGGGAAAACAAGATAAAGCAACACTTCCCTCTCCCACTTGCTCGAACTCTCCCACTTACCAAACTCTTACCTTTGCACTCTGACCTGCCGCTGCACTCCGAGCAAGACTGCACCAAGCCCCCTCTGTTTATGCTGTTGCTGGCTGACTCACCACTGGCCTGTTTAGGGAACCAGTTTTTACAGCACCAGAACTATGTGGAAGGCACAAGTAGTGAGTGGCAACTCCCCCAGCAACCATCTTCAATGCCTACACAAGTGTAAGTGTTCTAGCTGAAACCTGCTGTTAGTGTGTATTTTGTACAATCATAGAATTATACAGCACAGAAGGCCATTTGGCCGATTATATCCATGCCGTCTCTTTGAAAGAGAAATCCAATTTGTCCCATCTGCTTGCTCTTTCCCCATAGCCCTGCAATATTTTTAAGTATATATCCAATTCCTTTTTAAAGTTACTATTGAGTGTGCTTCCTACACCCTTTCAGGCAATGCATTCTAGAATATAACAAATCATTATTACATAATCCTCATCCCTCTCTGTTTCTTTTGTCAATTATCTGAAATCTGTGTCCTACAATTACATTTCATTCAGTAAACCTATATTCACCCTAAAATTGCATTCACAAATCTAATGGTATCACCCTGAGCACTAAATGAACTTTAGTGGAGTCTACACATGGAAGACTTCATTTAAATGGATAGAGTAACCTGCAGTGCTTACGTGCCCAATCAAACCTCACTAGTTCTGTGGAAACTCCATAAGACAAGTAGCGAGAATTCTCAAATATTGTCTCATGCAGATAAATTCCAAGAGGAACAGGCTACAAAATAATGGACACCAAGCAGAAGGGGGCAGTGCAAATCCTGGGAACTCACTCACCTAATGCTGCAGGGGATAAAGATGTGGGAGGACCTGTACCCACAGATGGTTTGTGTTAGGTGCTAATGGTCAAAGATCAGAAATAGTTTCTCTTTCTGATAGTTGTACTATAAGGAAACACTCACATGAGCCTAACAGGAAAGAAAAAGTAGTCAGCAGGAAATTGCTTATACTTCTCATTCTTCTTATCTCCATCAAAAACTGGAGCACACGACAATGAACTTGGAGACCAAGTAAACCGGTCAATGATGAGCTGCTGACATAAGGCTCTTGCAGCGGCCAGATCTCCACGTTGCCTCTGCTGCGGTTGTGGTGGTTTTGGTATGAGTTCCTCAGCAGGCTCATCTTCCTCATCTTCCTCGTCCTCCTTCTGAGGTGGTCCTGCAATCCCTACTGGCAATGCCTGGCCCCTAATAATGACCAAGTTGTGCAACATGCAGCACACGACAATGAATTCAGATACCCGTTGAGGAGAGTATTGAAGGCTGTCTCCAGAGCTGTCCAAGCATTGATCTGCCTGTAGGAGATGGCATATCTCTGTCAGCATTTCCTTTCGGAAGTGCAGCCTTCTCACACACTGCTCCTCAGAGAGCTGGAGGTATGAGCGTTGGTGCCTCTAATCCCGTGGGGAGTGAGGCCTCCACCCCGGACGTCTTCGGCCTCTCCTCATCTGTGGGCCGACATGACCAAGAGCTCTTCTTCTAGCTTGATGCCACCTGGCAATAGCATGGGGCATGATATGCTGGCGAACTAGTAAAGCCCCCATTACATTCTCTCACTGAAGTTTTCAGGGCACTGTAATGGCAGATAAAAGTGAATTTTGCAAGTAAGAGCTTCAAGCAGCATTATGTGTTCAATCGGTATAGTCAATGTGACCTCCGATGTCGGATCCTCATCCCTCGATTTAAAAATGCTGCCAATACTGCCTGCTGCACCCTGGGACCACCTGCTTTTTTTCAGGCGTTTCCTGGGAAGGGTGTTAAATGAGGTGCAAGGGCCGAATGTTCCATCAGGGTGCTAGCGCAGCATTGCACGACGATTGACGTCATGATCTCAGTCAAAATGGATGGCGGGGAGGTAAGTTTTTGCGCCAGTGCTAACCAGTAGCTGAATCTACCGGCTGGGCAATAAATCATGGATGCCCGTCATTACGCCCAAGAATAGCATTTAACGTTATAATGGGTGACTTTAATATGCACATAGATTGGGTTAACCAAACTGGAAGCAATACGGTAGAGGAGGATTTCCTGGAGTGCATAAGGGATGGTTTTTTAGACCAATATGTCGAGGAACCAACTAGGGGGGAGGCCATCTTAGACTGGGTGTTGTGTAATGAGAGAGGATTAATTAGCAATCTCGTTGTGCGAGGCCCCTTGGGGAAGAGTGACCATAATATGGTGGAATTCTGCATTAGGATGGAGAATGAAACAGTTAATTCAGAGACCATGGTCCAGAACTTAAAGAAGGGTAACTTTGAAGGTATGAGGCGTGAATTGGCTGGGATAGATTGGCGAATGATACTGAAGGGGTTGACTGTGGATGGGCAATGGCAGACATTTAGAGACCGCATGGATGAACTACAACAATTGTACATTCCTGTCTGTCGTAAAAATAAAAAAGGGAAGGTGGCTCAACCGTGGCTATCAAGGGAAATCAGGGATAGCATTAAAGCCAAGGAAGTGGCATACAAATTGGCCAGAAATAGCAGAGAACCCGGGGACTGGGAGAAATTTAGAACTCAGCAGAGGAGGACAAAGGGTTTGATTAGGGCAGGGAAAATGGAGTACGAGAAGAAGCTTGCAGGGAACATTAAGACGGATTGCAAAAGTTTCTATAGATATGTAAAGAGAAAAAGGTTAGTAAAGACAAACGTAGGTCCCCTGCAGTCAGAATCAGGGGAAGTCATAACGGGGAACAAAGAAATGGCGGACCAATTGAACAAGTACTTTGGTTCGGTATTCACTGAGGAGGACACAAACAACCTTCCGGATATAAAAGGGGTCGGAGGGTCTAGTAAGGAGGAGGAACTGAGGGAAATCCTTATTAGTCGGGAAATTGTGTTGGGGAAATTGATGGGATTGAAGGCCGATAAATCGCCAGGGCCTGATGGACTGCATCCCAGAGTACTTAAGGAGGTGGCCTTGGAAATAGTGGATGCATTGACAGTCATTTTCCAACATTCCATTGACTCTGGATCAGTTCCTATGGAGTGGAGGGTAGCCAATGTAACCCCACTTTTTAAAAAAGGAGGGAGAGAGAAAACAGGGAATTACAGACCGGTCAGCCTGACATCGGTAGTGGGTAAAATGATGGAATCAATTATTAAGGATGTCATCGCAGTGCATTTGGAAAGAGGTAATATGATAGGTCCAAGTCAGCATGGATTTGTGAAAGGGAAATCATGCTTGACAAATCTTCTGGAATTTTTTGAGGATGTTTCCAGTAGAGTGGACAAGGGAGAACCAGTTGATGTGGTATATTTGGACTTTCAGAAGGCTTTCGACAAGGTCCCACACAAGAGATTAATGTGCAAAGTTAAAGCACATGGGATTGGGGGTAGTGTGCTGACATGGATTGAAAACTGGTTGTCAGACAGGAAGCAAAGAGTAGGAGTAAATGGGGACTTTTCAGAATGGCAGGCAGTGACTAGTGGGGTACCGCAAGGTTCTGTGCTGGGGCCCCAGCTGTTTACACTGTACATTAATGATTTAGACGAGGGGATTAAATGTAGTATCTCCAAATTTGCGGATGACACTAAGTTGGGTGGCAGTGTGAGCTGCAAGGAGGATTCTATGAGGCTGCAGAGCGACTTGGATAGGTTAGGTGAGTGGGCAAATGCATGGCAGATGAAGTATAATGTGGATAAATGTGAGGTTATCCACTTTGGTGGTAAAAACAGAGAGACAGACTATTATCTGAATGGTGACAGATTAGGAAAAGGGGAGGTGCAAAGAGACCTGGGTGTCATGGTACATCAGTCATTGAAGGTTGGCATGCAGGTACAGCAGGCGGTTAAGAAAGCAAATGGCATGTTGGCCTTCATAGCGAGGGGATTTGAGTACAAGGGCAGGGAGGTGTTGCTACAATTGTACAGGGCCTTGGTGAGGCCACACCTGGAGTATTGTGTACAGTTTTAGTCTCCTAAACTGAGGAAGGACATTCTTGCTATTGAGGGAGTGCAGCGAAGGTTCACCAGACTGATTCCCGGGATGGCGGGACTGACCTATCAAGAAAGACTGGATCAACTGGGCTTGTATTCACTGGAGTTCAGAAGAATGAGAGGGGACCTCATAGAAACGTTTAAAATTCTGACGGGGTTAGACAGGTTAGATGCAGGAAGAATGTTCCCAATGTTGGGGAAGTCCAGAACCAGGGGACACAGTCTAAGGATAAGGGGGAAGCCATTTAGGACCGAGATGAGGAGGAATTTCTTCACCCAGAGAGTGGTGAACCTGTGGAATTCTCTACCACAGAAAGTTGTTGAGGCCAATTCACTAAATATATTCAAAAAGGAGTTAGATGAAGTCCTTACTACTAGGGGAATCAAGGGGTATGGTGAGAAAGCAGGAATGGGGTACTGAAGTTGCATGTTCAGCCATGAACTTATTGAATGGCGGTGCAGGCTAGAAGGGCCGAATGGCCTACTCCTGCACCTATTTTCTATGTTTCTATGTTTCTATGTTTCTATGTTTCTAACGTACCACCGGGGCGCTAACTGAGGCACAAATGAGCCGAAATCCAGCCCCCTTAGGAAGGCATTTGACAAAGAGCCACTCAGGAGGTTTGTTAAGAAGATGGAAACCCACAGAATTAAGGGGAAGTAGCGGTATGAATAAAGAATTGGCTCAGTGATGGGAAACAAAAGTGGATGGATGTTTTTCAGACTGGGAGGTGGTTTGCAGTAGTTTTGTCCAAGGGTCAGTTCTGGGTCCATTACTCTTTTCAATTTTTATAAACAATCTAGACTCAGGTGTAAGGAGCAACATTATAACGTTTGCAGATGGTACGAAACTTGACAGATGGTACGAAACTTGTCAAAGTAGTAGATAGTAATGAGGATAGTTGTAGACTTCAGGATGACATAGACAAGATGGTGAAATGGGCAGAAGTATGGCAGATAGAGTTCAATGCAGAGAAGTGTGAAGTGATGCACTTTGGGAGGACTAATATGGAAAGACAGTATACTATAAATGGCATGTTTTTGAAAGTGTCGATGAACAGAGAGACCTTGATGTCCATATACACAAATCCATAAATGGGGCAGGGCAATTTGATAAGGTGGTTAAAAAAGCAGATGGGTTACTTGAACTTGTAAATAGAGAAATAGAATATAAAATCAAAGAGATCATGCTGGAACTTTATAAGTCACTGATTAGACCTTAGCTGAAGTAGTGTGGACAATTCTGGGCACCACACTTCAGGAAAGTTGAAAAGTTTTTAGATAGGGTACAGAGGAGGATTTCCAGGATTTCCAGGATGTTAACAGTTATAAGGAGAGGTTGGAAAAGTTAGGACTGTTCTCCTTGGAACGGAAAAGATTAAGAGGTGATATAATTGAGGTTTTCACGATGATGAAACGTTTTAATAGAGTAGAAAAAAGGTTTTGTGCTGTAAGAAGATAGACCAGGAATAAAAATTCTCAATTGGGGAAAAGCTAATTTTTACTAAGCTGAGATGTGATTTAGCCAAAGTGGACTGGAAACAGCTACTTGAAGGTAAATTAGTGTCAGAGCAGTGGGAGGCATTCAAGGAGGAGATCCCAAGGGTTCAGAGCAAGTATGTTCCCACAAAGAAAAAGGGGGACTAACAAATCTATAGTCCCCAGATGTCAAGTAGCATACAGGGTAGGATAAAGCAAAAAAGGAAGGCTTTTGACAGATACCGAGGGCTCAATACTATAGAAAACCTAGACGAGTGCAGAAAGTGCAGGGGTTAAATGGAGAGAGATTACAAAATGCTGCAGTACAGAGGGATCTGGGAGTCCTTGTACATGAAACGCAAAAAGTTAGTATGCAAGTACAGCAAGTAAGTTGGAAGGCAAATGGAATGTTGGCCTTTACTGCAAGGCAGATGGAGTATAAAAGTAGGTAGGTCCTGCTACACTGTACCGGGCATTGGTGAGATCACACCTAGAGTACTGCATACAGTTTTGGTCTCCTTATTTAAGGAGGGATTTACTTGCTTTGGAGGCAGTTCAGAGAAGGTTCAATAGGTTGATTCCTGAGAAGAAGGGGTTGTCTTATGAAGAAAGGTTGAGCAGGTTGGACCTATACTCATTGGAGTTTAGAAGAATGAGAGGTGATCTTATTGAAATGTATAAGATTATGAGCAGGTTTGACAGGGTAGACGCAGAGAGGCTGCTTCCTCTCATGGGGGAATCGAGAACTAGGGGGCATAGTTTCAGAATAAGGGGTCGCCCATTTAAAACAGAGATGTGGAAGAATTTCATCTTTCAGAGATTCGTGAATCTTTGGAATTCTCTACCACAGAGAGTTGTGGAGGCTGGATTATTGAATATATTTAGGTGGAGATAGACAGATTTTTGAGCGATAAAGGAGTGAAGGGTTATGGGGAGTGGGCAGGGAAGTAGAGTTGAGGCCAAGATCAGATCAGCCATGATCTTATTGAATGGCGGAGCAGGCTTGAGGGGCCGAATGGCCTACTCCTGCTCTTATTTATTATGTTCTTATGTTGTTATGAAATTTAAAAGGAAATTAGGAAAGCAAAGAGAGAGCATGAAAAAATGTTGGCAAGTAAAATGAAGGAAAACCCAAAGATGTAAGAGGAAAAGGATAACTAAAGATAGAAGGTAATCTGTGTGTGGAGGCGGAAGATGTAGGTATAGTTCTTAATGAATACTTTGCGTCTATTTTCACAAAAGAGAGGGACGATGCAGACATTGCAATCAGAGAGGAGGAGTGTGAAATATTAGATGAACTAAACGTAGTGAGAGAGGAAGTATTAAAGGGTTTAACAGCTTTGAAAGTGGATAAATCCCCAGGCCCAGATGAAATCTATCCCAGGTTGTTAAGAGGAGCAAAAGAAGAAATAGCAGAGGCTCTGACTATCTTTTTCCAATCCTCTTTGGCTACAGGTGTGGTGCTGAAGGATTGGAAGACTGTTAACGCTGTACCATTGTTTAAAAAGGGAGAAAGGGATAGACCGAGTGATTATAGGCCAGTCAGCTTAACCTCGGTGGTGGGAAAATTATAGGAAAAAATTCTGAGGGACAGGATAAATCTGCATTTAGAAAAACACGGATTCATCAAGGACAGTCAGCATGGATTTTTTAAAGGAAAGTTGTGTCTGACTAACCTGATTGAATTTTTTGAGGAGGTACCAAGGAGGGTGCATGAGGCTAGTGCATTTGTTGTAGTGTATACGGATTTTAGTTAAGCTTCTGATAAGGTCCCACATGGCAGACTGGTCATGAAAGTAACAGCCCATGGGATCCAAGACAAAGTGGAAGTTGAATCCAAAATTGGCTCAGAGGCAGGAAGCAAAGGGTAATAGTCAATGGATGTTTTTGTGACTGGAAAGCCGTTGCCAGTGGGGTTCCGCAGGACTCAGAATGAGGATCCTTGCTTTTTGTGGTGTGTATCAATGATTTAGACCTAAATGTAGGGGGTATGATTATGAAGTTTACAGATGATACAAAAATTGGCTCTGTGGTTGATAATGAAGAAGAAAGCTGTAGACTGCAGGAAGATATTAATAGATTGGTCAGGTGCGCAGAACAGTGGTAAATGGAATTCAATCCGGAAAAGTGTAAGGTAATGCATTTTGGGAGGGTGAACAAGGCAAGGGAATACACATAAATGGTAGGACACTGAGACATGTAGAGGAACAGAGAGACCTTGGAGTGCAGGTCCACAGATCCTTGTTGGTAGCAGGACAGGTAAATAAGGTTGTTAAGAAGGCATATGGGATACTTGCCTTTATTTGCCGAGGCATAGAATATAAGAGCAGGGAGGTTATGCTTGAACCAGGGGAAGTCATAAATGGGAACAAAGAAATGGCAGACCAATTGAACAAGTACTTTGGTTTGGTATTCACTAAGGAGGACACAAACAATCTTCCGGATATAAAAGGGGTCAGAGGGTCTAGTAAGAAGGAGGAACTGAGGGAAATCCTTATTAGTCGGGAAATTGTGTTGGGGAAATTGATGGGATTGAAGCCCGATAAATCCCCAGAGCTTGATGGTCTTCATCCCAGAGTACTTAAGGAGGTGGCCTTGGAAATAGTGGATACATTAACAGTCATTTTCCAACAATCCATAGACTCTGGATCAGTTCCTATGGAGTGGATGGTAGCCAATGTAACCCCACTTTTTAAAAAAGGAGGGAGAGAGAAAACAGGGAATTATAGACCGGTCAGCCTGACATCGGTAGTGGGTAAAATGATGGAATCAATTATTAAGGATGTCACAGCAGCGCATTTGGAAAGAGGTGACATGATAGGTCCAAGTCAGCATGGATTTGTGAAAGGGAAATCATGCTTGACAAATCTTCTGGAATTTTTTGAGGATGTTTCCAGTAGAGTCGACAAGGTAGAACCAGTTGATGTGGTGTCTTTGGACTTTCAGAAGGCTTTCGTCAAGGTCCCACACAAGAGATTAATGTGCAAAGTTAAAGCACATGGGATTGGGGGTAGTGTGCTGATGTGGATTGAGAACTGGTTGGCAGGCAGGAAGCAAAGAGTAGGAGTAAATGGGTACTTTTCAGAATGACAGGCAGTGACTAGTGGGGTACCGCAAGGTTCTGTGCTGGGGCCCCAGCTGTTTACATTGTACATTAATGATTTAGACGAGGGGATTAAATGTAGTATCTCCAAATTTGCTGATGACACTAAGTTGGGTGGCAGTGTGAGCTGCGAGGAGGATGCTACGAGGCTACAGAGTGACTTGGATTGGTTAGGTGAGTGGGCAAATGCATGGCAGATGAAGTATAATGTGGATAAATGTGAGGTTATCCACTTTGGTGGTAAAAACAGAGAGACAGACTATTATCTGAATGGTGACAGATTAGGAAAAGGGGAGGTGCAACGAGACCTGGGTGTCATGGTACATCAGTCATTGAAGGTTGGCATGCAGTTACAGCAGGCAGTTAAGAAAGCAAATAGCATGTTGGTCTTCATAGCAAGGGGATTTGAGTACAGGGGAGGGAGGTGTTACTACAGTTGTATAGGGCCTTGGTGAGGCCACACCTGGAGTATTGTGTATAGTTTTGGTCTCCTAACTTGAGGAAGGACATTCTTGCTATTGAGAGAGTGCAGCGAAGGTTCACCAGACTGATTCCTGGGATGGCGGGACTGACATATCAAGAAAGACTGGATCAACTGGGCTTGTATTCACTGGAGTTCAGAAGAATGAGAGGGGATCTCATTGAAGCATTTAAAATTCTGACGGGTTTCGACAGGTTAGATGCAGGAAGAATGTTCCCAATGTTGGGGAAGTCCAGAACCAGGGGTCACAGTCTAAGGATAAGGGGTAAGCCATTTAGGACCAAGATGAGGAGAAACTTCTTCACCCAGAGTATGGTGAACCTGTGGAATTCTCTACCATAGAAAGTTGTTGAGGCCAATTCACTAAATATATTCAAAAAGGAGTTAGATGTAGTCCTTACTACTAGGGGGATCAAGGGGTATGGCGAGAAAGCAGGAATGGGGTACTGAAGTTGCATGTTCAGCCATGAACTCATTGAATGGCGGTGCAGGCTCAAAGGGCCGAATGGCCTACTCCTGCACCTATTTTCCATGTTTCTATGTATGTTTCTAACTGTAGTTAGGCCACAGCTAGAGCACTGTGTGCAGTTCTGGTCACCACATTATAGGAAAGATATGATTGTAATAGAGCGGCTACAGAAGAGATTTACGAGGATGTTGCCTGGACTGGAGAATTTTAGCTATGAGGAAAGATTGAATAGGCTGAGGTTGTTTTCTTTGGAACAGAGCAGACTGAGGGGAGACCTAATTGAGGTGTATACAATTATGAGGGGCCTAGTTACAGTGGCTATGAAGAGGGGTCAACAACCAGGGAGCATAGATATAAAGTAATTGGTAGGAGGTTTAGAGGGGATTTGAGGGGAAACTTTTTCATCGAAAGGATGGTGGAAGTCTGGAGCTCACGGCCTGAAAGGGTGGTAGAGGCAGAAATCCTCAGCATATTTAAAAAGTACTTGGATATGCACTTGAAGTGCTGTAATCTACAATGCTACGGACCAAGAGCTGGAAAGTGGGATTAGGCTGGAAAGCTCTTTGCCGGCTGGCACAGACACAATGTTCCGTATGAACTCTTTGCGTGCTGTAACTTTCTATGATTCTATGATTCTATGATAAACATAAGAACATAAGAACATAAGAACATAAGAAATAGGAGTAGGAGTAGGCCATTTGGCCGCTCGGGCCAGCTCCACCATTTAGTAAGATCATGGCTGATCTGATCTTGGGCTCAGCTCCACTTTCCTGCCCACTCCCCACAACCCTTTGCTCTACATATAGATTGGGCTAACCAAACTGGTATCAATACGGTGGAGTAGAATTTCCTGGAGTGTATTAGGGATGGTTTTCTGGACCAATATGTCGAGGAACCAACTGGAGAGCTAGCTATCCTAGGCTGGGTGACGTGTAATGAGAAAGGACTAATTAGCAATCTTGTTGTGCGAGGCCCCTTGGGGAAGAGTGACCAGAATATGGAAGAATTCTTTATTAAGATGGAGTGACACAGTTAATTCAGAGACTAGGGTCCTGAATTAAGGAAAGGTAACTTCGATGGTATGAGGCGTGAATTGGCTAGAATAGACTGGCAAATGATCCTTAAAGGGTAGACGGTGGATAAGCAATGGCAAACATTTAAAGATCACATGGATGAACTTCAACAATTGTACATCCCTGTCTGGAGTAAAAATAAAACGGGGAAGGTGGCTCAACCGTGACTAACAAGGGAAATTAAGGATACTGTTAAATCCAAGGAAGAGGCATATAAATTGGCCAGAAAAAGCAGCAAACCTGAGGACTGGGAGAAATTTATAATTCATCAGGGGAGGACAAAGGGTTTAATTAGGAGGGGGAAAATAGAGTATGAGAGGAAGCTTGCCGGGAACATAAAAACTGACTACAAAAGCTTCTATAGATATGTGAAGAGGAAAAGATTAGTGAAGACAAACATAGGTCCCTTGCAGTCAGATTCAGGTGAATTTATGATGGGGAACAAAGAAATGGCAGACCAGTTGAACAAATACTTTGGTTCTATCTTTACGAAGGAAGACACAAATAATCTTCCGGATGTACTAGGGGACCGAGGGTCTAGTGAGAAGCAGGAACTGAAGGATATCCTTATTAGGAGGGAAATTGTGTTAGGGAAATTGATGGGATTGAAGGCCAATAAATCACCAGGGCCTGATAGTCTGCATCCCAGAGTACTTAAGGAAGTGGCCCTAGAAATAGTGGATGCATTGGTGATCATTTTCCAACAGTCTATCAACTCTGGATCAGTTCCTATGGACTGGAGGGTAGCTAATGTAACACCATTTTTTAAAAGAGGAAGGAGAGAGAAAACCGGTAATTATAGACCGGTTAGCCTGACATCAGTAGTGGGGAAAATGTTTGAATCAATTATTAAAGATGAAATAACAGCGCCTTTGGAAAGCAGTGACAGGATCGGTCCAAGTCAGCATGCATTTATGAAAGGGAAATCATGCTCGACAAATGTGGAATTTTTTGAGGATGTAACTAGCAGAGTGGACAAGGGAGAACCAATGGACGTGGTGTATTTGGACTTTCAAAAGGTTTTTGACAAAGTCCCACACAAGAGATTGGTGTGCAAAATTAAAGCACATGGTATTGGGGGTAATGTACTGTCATGGATAGAGAACTGGTTGGCAGGCAGGAAGCAGAGATTCTGGATAAATGGGTACTTTTCAGAATGGCAGGCAGTGACTAGTGGGGTGCCGCAGGGCTCAGTGCTGGGACCCCAGCTATTTACAATGTACGTTAATGATTCGGATGAAGGATTTGAGTGTAATATCTCCAAGTTGCAGATGATACTAAACTGGTTGGCGGTGTGAGCTGTGAGGAGGACGCTAAGAGGCTGCAGGCTAGGTAAGTGGGCAAATGCATGGCAGATGCAGTATAATGTGGATAAATGTGAGGTTATCCACTTTGGGGGAAAAAACACGAAGGCAGAATATTATCTGAATGGCGGTAGATTAGGAAAAGGGGAGATGTAACGAGACCTGGGTGTCATGGTGCATCAGTCATTGAAAGTTGGCATGCAGGTACAGCAGGCGGTGAAGAAGGCAAATGGTAAGTTGGCCTTCATAGCTAGGGGTTTTGAGTATAGGAGCAGGGAGGTCTTACTGCAGTTGTACAGGGCCTTAGTGAGGCCTCACCTGGAATATTGTGTTCAGTTTTGGTCCCCTAATCTGAGGAAGGACATTCTTGCTATTGAGGGAGTGCAGCGAAGGTTCACCAGACTGATTCCTGGGATGGCTGGACTGACATATGAGTAGAAATTGGGCCTTTATTCACTGGAGTTTAGAAGGATGAGAGGGGATCTCATAGAAACATATAAAATTCTGACGGGACTGGACAGGTTAGATGCAGGAAGAATGTTCCCGATGTTGAGAAGTCCAGAACCAGAGACACAGTCTAAGGTTAAGGTGTAAGTCATTTAGGACTGAGTTGAGGAGAAACTTCTTCACTCAGAGAGTTGTTAACCTGTGGAATTCCCTACCGCATGGAGTTGCTGATACCAGTTCATTGGATATATTCAAGAGGGAGTTAAATATGGCCCTTATGGCTCAAGGGATCAAGGGGTAGGGAGAGAAAGCAGGAAAGGGGTACTGAGATGAATGATCAGCCATGATCTTATTAAATGGTGGCGCAGGCTCGAAGGGCTATTTTCTATTATGTTTCTATGTTTCTATGTAACCCTTCACTTCCTTATTGTTCAAAAATCTGTCCATCTCCACCTTAAATATATTCAATGACCCAGCCTTCACAGCTCTCTGGAGCAGAGAATTCCACAGATTCATGACCCTTTGAGCGAAGAAATTCCTCTTCATCTCAGTTCTATTCTTATTCTTAAACTATGCCCCCTAGTTCCAGATTCCCCCACGAGTGGAAACATCTTCTGTGCATCTACTTTGTCGAGCCCCCTCAGTATCTTATTTGTTTCAATAAGATCAACTCTCATCCTTCTAAACTTCAATTATAGGTCCAACCTGCTCAACCATTCTTCATAAGTCAACCCTTTCATTTCAGGAATCAACCCAGTGAACATTCTCTGAACTGCCTCCAACGCAAGTATATCCCTCCTTAAATATGGAGACCAAAACTGTATGCAGTACTCTCGGTGTGGTCTCACCAGGGCCCTGTACAGTTGTAGCAGGACTTCTCTGCTTTTATACTCCCTTAGCAATAAAGACCAACATTCCATTTGCCTTCTGGATTACTTGCTGCACCCGCATACTAACTTATTGGGCCCAAGTTTCCAGATGATTTGCGCCTGATTTTTAGGAGCAACTGGAGGAGAACGGACTATCTTAGAAATCGCAATTCTCCACATTTTTCTTTCTGCAGTTCTAGTCAGGTAGAACAGTTCCACTTTGGAACAGAATTTTTTCTTCAAAAGGGGGCGTGTCTGGCCACTGACGCCTGATTTCAAAGTTTCCACAGTGAAAATGTACTCCAAACTAACTTAGAATGGGGCAAGTGAAGATTTTTGTAGAACTGAAAAAACCTTGTCTACACATTAAAAAATCAGGCGCAGGTTACAAATTAGTCGTCCAGAATGAGGTGGGGGGGGAGGGGGGGGGAAGGGAAGTCATTAAATTCTATAATAAATCCTTATTTATACTTATACAAATATTATACAAATAAATGCAACCTGAATAAACATTTATAAGCAAAGAAAAGATGAAATAAACCACCTTCCTACCTGTGTGAAAGTGCTTCAGCCAGGGAGAATGCTGCAGGCGTTCGTTCCCGCGGGGGGGGAGGAGAAAGCCGTTCGTTCCCGCGGGGGGGGGAGGAGAAAGCCGTTCATTCCCGCGGGGGGGGGAGGAGGCAGACGTTTGTTCCCGATGGTGGGCGGGGAGGAGAAAGACGTTCATTCCCGCGGGGGGGGGGGAAGGAGAAAGACGTTCATTCCCGCGGGGGTGGGGGGAGGAGAAAGCCATTCATTCCCGCGGGGGTGGGGGGAGGAGAAAGCCATTCATTCCCGCGGGGGGGGGGGAAGGAGAAAGACGTTCATTCCCGCGGGGGGGGGAAGGAGAAAGCCGTTCATTCCCGCGGGGGTGGGGGGAGGAGAAAGCCATTCATTCCCGCGGGGGGGGGGGAGGAGAAAGCCGTTCATTCCCGCGGGGGGGGGAGGAGAAAGCCGTTCGTTCCCGCGGGGGGGGGAAGGAGAAAGACGTTCATTCCCGCGGGGGGGGGAGGAGAAAGCTGTTAGTTCCCGCGGGGGGGGGAAGGAGAAAGACGTTCATTCCCGCGGGGGGGGGAGGAGAAAGCCGTTCGTTCCCGCGGGGGGGGGAAGGAGAAAGACGTTCATTCCCGCGGGGGGGGGAGGAGAAAGCCGTTCGTTCCCGCGGGGGGGGGAAGGAGAAAGACGTTCATTCCCGCGGGGGGGGGAGGAGAAAGCTGTTAGTTCCCGCGGGGGGGGGGAGGAGAAAGCCATTCATTCCCGCGGGGGGGGGGAGGAGGCAGCCGTTTGTTCCCGACGGCGGGCGGGGAGGGGGAGGAAAACGGCTGCCTCAACTTTCTGAGGCTTCCTGCAGCCTTCTCAGTGCTGATGTGCTGATGGCAATGTGCTTTTATTAAAAAATGTTCAAAAATGTAACAGCTACAAAGAACTACAAAAATGGCCGAGTGCCAATGTTTCCTTCACACTGCGCGTGCGCGAATGCTCCAACGCACAGCGTTGTCGGCAGGAAAAAAACTAATTTAAATGGTACCCGCCCCCTCCCACTTACAAAATCGGCGCGAGTGTAGGCTCCGCCCCCCTGGGCGTCGCGCCAAACAGACAAGGAGCTGCAGGGCGCTCCAGAATCGCGTGTTTTTTTTCCGGCGCCGTTTTAGGCGCGAAAAACGGGCACACAGCTCAGAGGGGCGCCCGTTTTTTATCGTGTGGAAACTTGGGCCCATTATGTTTCATGCACAAGGACCCCCAGGTCCATCTGTACTGCAGCAGTTTGTAATCTCTTTCCATTTAAATAATAATTTTATTTTTTATTGTTCCTGCCAAAGTGGATAACCTCACACTTTCCTACATTATACTCCATCTATGATTCGATGGAAACGACCTTTTTATTTATGAGCACTGTTTGAAATAGCCAAGTTTAAAGCTACCTCTGGTCACTTTAATCAGGTTCGAGTTCAAACCAATATGTTGGGAATATTGTGTTTAATCAGAGTTTAAGTCAGATAATAACACATTAGTTATACAGCAAACACATATGACCGTGACAAATATTTGATACCGATCTGATCGGACAGACAGTTGACACACATGAGAAATTCTCTTCCTTTCATCTCGAGCCTCCTTCTCTCTCTCTCTCTCTCCCATCTGTGAGCACAAGTTTTCGAGAGGTCACTTTTATTCTATTTTTAAAGGTGCGCCTGAACCGGGATATTGACAAGACCTTTTGACTTATGAAGGTTTCCCTAAAAACTTGCTATCAAGTTCTTTGTTTCGATTCTGAATTAAGAACCCTTCCGAAAGATGTCGTATGATTTTGGCCACATGTCTTTCTTTGTTTACACTTTCCCAGGGTTTCCTTCCTGTGGAATTTGTGTCTTATCTCTTTTTTCCGTATCCTTCTTTGATCTCATGAGGCCCAAGCCAGGAACCAGTTCGCTTCAGAGTGTTACCTCCTTTATGACGTAGCAATCTGCCGTGTGTTACGCTAAATCCTACCAACTTCCTTCCATTATCTTCGCAAGCAGTTCTGTTCAGCTAATTTCAAATCCTACCTTCGCATTATACATAAAATACATTAACAAGGTTCAAGTCTTAAATTAAAAACAACAGATAATCACTTAGCAACAGGGAGATTGTCGCTATCCTCCTCCTGCTCCATGATGACATGCAGCCCATGATCCTTACCAACGGATCCATCACAGACCCCATCCACGTCCGGACAGGGGTCAAACAGGGCTATGTCATTGCCCCAACCCTTTTCTCAATATTCCTCGCTGCCATGCTCCACCTCACAGTCGACAAGCCCCCCGCTGGAGTGGAACTAAACTACAGAACCAGTGGGAACCTGTTCAACCTTCGGCATCTCCAGGCCAGATCCAAGACCACCCCAACCTCTGTCATCGAGCTACAGTATGCAGACGACGCTTGCATCTGCGCACACACAGAGGCTGAACTCCAGGACATAGTCGACGTATTTACTGAGGCGTACGAAAGCATGGGCCTTACGCTAAACAGCCGTAAGACAAAGGTCCTCCACTAGCCTGTCCTCGCCACACAGCACTGCCCACAGTCATCAAGATCCACAGCGCGGCCCTGGACAAGGTGGACCACTTCCCTTATTTCGGGAGCCTCCTATCAACAAGAGCAGGCATTGTTGATGAGATCCAACACCGCCTCCAGTGTGCCAGTGCAGCCTTCGGCCATCTGAGGAAAAGAGTGTTTGAAGACCAGGCCCTCAAAACTGTCACCAAGCTCATAGTCTACAAGGCTGTAGCAATACCAGTCCTCCTGTATGGCTCAGAAACATGGACCATGTACAGCAGACACCTGAAGTCACTGGAGAAATAACACCAACAATGTCTCTGCAAGATCCTACAAATCCCCTGGGAGTACAGATGCACCAGCGTTAGGGTCCTCGTCCAGGCCAACATCCCCAGCATTGAAGCACTGACCATACTTGATCAGCTCTGCTGGGCAGGCCACATAGTTCGCATGCCAGACACGAGACTCCCAAAGCAAGCGCTCTACTCAGAACTTCTTCACGGCAAACAAGCCAAAGGTGGGCAGCGGAAGCGTAACAAGGATACCCTCAAAGCCTCCCTGATAAAGTGCGACATCCCAACTGACATCTCGGAGTCCCTGGCCAAAGGCTGCGCTAAGTGGATGAAGTGCATCCGGGAGGGCGCTGAGCTCCTCGAGTCTCGTCGCCAAGAGCATGCAGAAATCAAGCGTAGGCAGTGGAAAGGGCATGCGGCAAACCAGTTCCACCCACTCCTTCCCTCAACGACTATTTGTCCCACCTGTGACAAGAGACTGTAGTTCTCATATTGGACTGTACGGCCACCTAAGAACTCATGTTAAGAGTGGAAGAAAATCTTCCTCGATTCCGAGGGACTGCCTATGATGATGATAGTACAAAGAAGCCATACCATCCACAGGAAACCAAGAATTTGCATTTCTAAGCATCCATCTCTTCCAAGGAGACTTTTCGTCTACAATTCGAACATAACCATTTTTCGTGTCACAGTTTTAATCGCGTAACCATATACATTTTTAGGCATCTTTAGTTTCTAACAGCATGGGGCAGAAGTGTTAAGAAAGCTCAAACTGCAACAATCATTAGTTCAATTAATTGAACATTTTCAAAATGTGTGAAAGGCAGCCACTAGTAGTTGAAGAGCACTGTGTTGACTGTTATATTAAATTACAGAGTGAATTTGGTATTGATGATATGACAACTCTTCAGGACCTCCACAAATCCAAACATAAGGAAAGCATAGACGGGATACTTATGGACAATTTTACCCATAGATTTTATAATGCAGCCAATAAATAAGGTTTTCATGTGGATATAATTTAATCGTAAATGGTATTTTATCTGCTTTAAGCAGCTTTCCTTGAACAATATCGATTAATTTGCTGAACTCACAATACTACTGAAAAACTACCTTCTCCAAATCTCTGCAGGTCCAAAAAAAGAGGTTAACAGTTTTACGATACTCATTCAGCACAAATTACAAGAGAAGTTTACTTTATGTGAAGAATCTATTGAGCTTGATAACTCCAAATGGGTTTATTTCCCAGGATTGTTGGAGTGGTGCTGATGGAGCTATTCAGAGTTAATGTCTGCTTGCTGTCTGCTGTTCTTTTTTTGTGCTCCTCCGCACAGCACCTTGCCACAGGAACTGTAGACACAATGTTTATTTTTGAAAAGCATTTCTGGAAAGGCAGCAGGAAGATAAATGAACTGCAACAGTTTTTAGTTTACTTTTAATGGTCTAAATAAATCATTGGACCTCTGCATTACCTACTGTAGCGACATGTTGACTGAATTTTGGCTATCTTTGTAAGGTGATGTATTATATTTAAAAGAAATATATGTTTTAGAGTACTGTAAAGGATACATTGGGAAACCATTTCTCTTTTTTTATTTTAACATTTATTTACATTGGATGCAATTATTCCACACTGTGCTACATTTAATTACCTTCATTTTTTTTTAACAAAGTTCAACTTATTTTAAAATGTCATCAAAAATGTCAACCACTATCTTTGCAGCAACAATAACTCTTAAAAGCCCCTGGCTATTCAGAATAACTCAGTTTGTTATTGAAATCTTGGATTTTGCTTTTATGTAATTTTTCTTTTAATGTAACACTATGGGCCCAATTCTTCAAGCTAACAGTGGTCAACTTGTGGAACAGGCTGCCACCTAGTGCAGTAAATACTGACTTCATAGGGGTAGTCAAACAGGCATTTAGTCAGTTCCTGATTCAGCAAGGAGTAGAGAGGGATATGTGTTAGGGTAGGAAAATGAATATTAAAAAGTGGTCAGATCGAGTTCTGAAACAGACCTCAATGACAGAGTGAGCTAGACATGCTGAATACTTTTTTCTCATTCCTACATTTTGTGTTCTTCTTTATCTCTCATATATTGAACATAAGTGTTACTGGCATATATATATATACAAACCTGGGCTAATGTCCAAGTTAGCAACCTTTTCCATCTCCAACTCAATCAGTGAAGTCACTAAGAAGGATAGGCCTGAACATCAAGTAACCGATCTGACCCTCTCTACATGGGTGTCAAGGGAAATACCTTGAGTGCTAAGAGTTGCTTAAAATACATTTTGCAGTAGTGGACGTTTATATCCCCATTGGGTCATGCATCCAATAAGCAATTACTTAGAAGAATATTCAAATAATTTTTACAAAGACTGAAAGGCTGCCTACTTTAGATGCCCTGTCATGTGTTTTACCATAAAGACCAACTATAGGTCTGCACATTTACCCATTCTTACTTAAATGGATCTTATTTTCACCCTTCCACCCCTTCCACCCCTACCTCACAATTGTGAGAAATAGCCCATTAGCATCCTATTCGTTTTTAGACATTTTCTTTTTTTTAAGAATATGGAAAAACAATAGAAAGAGAGAATAAGATCGGTGTGTAGAAGGCTCAAATAAAGTTGGACACAACTGTTTGTCTAGAGCAGAAATAAAGAATCCATTGCTGGTGTTCTACAATTCCTAAATGCTTCTGCCTGTCAAAAACAGCATGGGATGAATTTCCATGGGAGTTCTCCAGCTTATCCACCTGAACTATGGCAGAACACCTGGGAAAACCCTTATGAAACTACGGAAATGACATTCATAATGTTTTACTAGGGTGTCCGCAGGGCTCCTGCTGAAGTTACATTGGACGTGCAGGAGAACCACCATGGAAATTCATTCACTATGATTCACAATAATATTCCATCATAATCCTATGAGTGGGGGTGAAATATTTATTGTGGTTTATACAAAAAGTACTTGCTTGTGAATACACGTGTAGCGGAACAGAGGGAGTGCATGTCCACAGATCCCTGAAGGCAGCAGGGCAGGTAGATAAGGTGGTTAAGAATGCATACAGAATACTTACCTTTATTGGCCGAGGCATAGAATATAAGAACAGGGACGACATGCTTGAACTGTATAAAACACTAGTTAGGCCACAGCTAGAGTACTGCATGTAGTTCTGGTCACCACATTACAGGAATTATGTGATTGGACTAGAAAGGGTACAGAGAAGATTTATGAGGATGTTGCCTGGACTGGAGAATTTTATCTATAAGGAAAGATTGGATAGGCTGGGGTTGTTTTCTTTGAAACAGAGGAGGCTAAGGGGTGTATAACATTATGAGGGAGTGGATAGGAAGGACATATTCCCCTTAGCAGAGAGGTCAATAAACAGGGGGCATAGATTTAAAGTAAGTGGTAGGAGGTTTAGAGGGGATTTGAGGAGAAATATTTTCACCCAGAGGGTGGTGGGGGTCTGGAACTAACTGTCTGAAAGGGTGGTAGATCCTGACACCCTCATTGCATTTAAAAAGTACTTGGATATGCACTTGAAGTGCCATAACTTACAAATCTATGGACCAAGAACTGGAAAGTGGGTATAGGCTGGATAGCTTTTTGTCAGCAGGCATGGACATGATGGGCTGAATGGCTTCCTTCTGTGCTATAAATTTCTATGATTCTATGATTCTAGGTATCCCATCCTGACTGACCTGATCAATTCATGTGTCTTATAATCCATGTTCCAGAGGTAAAAGCCCCAAGCATATCTCGGAGATGGGGAGAGAGCGCGGTGGAGCAGTTCTGAAGTCAGGATAACTTTAAGATTGCTTTCTCTCAGGTCTTGCCGAATTTAATGGCAGGATCTAAATAACATTTGTTGTCTCCATTTCCCAGCCGCAGCCAGGCAGATCGCTAGATGGCACCAAGTCCCAGTTGGGAGCAGAGAGGAGGGAGGGAGGAATCAGCAAGGCTGGAGGCCTCAAGGTAGATTGGATTCTAGAGACAAGATCAGAGGCTGGGGTTGGGAGAAGATTGGAGTCCAAAGGTGGAGGGGGTGTGAGGGTGGGGGGAGATCGGATGATGGGTTCAGGAGAAGATTGGAGCTCCGAGGGGAGATCGGAAAGGGTCTTGAGGGGAGATCCGACAGGATGGGGGTGTCGCCTTTCACATAAAAATGTCACAAAGTGCTTTACACAGTTACTTTGTGCAGTGCAGTTATGTAGGCAAACATTGCAACAATTCTGCACCAGCAACTTTCTACAGTCATGAGATGCATGATCCATGTGTGCCGGTGTTGGTTGAGGGAAGAATATTGTCCAAAACACCAGAACTGCCTGCTCTTCTTCGAATCGTGCTATGAAATCTTTAATGTCCACTTGAACTGGCAGATGGGACCTTGTTTGAATGTCATCCTTGTACAGGGACCATGCCATTGCCTGTATTATATCAACTTTAATATATATGTGGACTTAAAGATTATGAAAAAGATAACCAAGGTGGCATTTTCATTCTGCCTGAGAGTTGTAACTTGTCTAACTCGGCCCGTGAGATGATTTTTCTTAATTTGTTCTTGGGATGTGGGTGACGCTGGAAAGGATCCATTTATTGTCCACCTCAAGTCGCCTGATGGTGAGCTTTCTCCCTGAAATTCTGCAAGTCATTAAGGTAATTTTGTTCTCACAGTGGTGTTGGGTCGGGAATTTCCGAATATTTACATAGCAGCAAAAAAGGAATGGCCTTAAATGTCCAAGTCAGGATGATGTGTGACTTGGAGGGGAACTTAGAGCTGATGCTGTTTGTATGACATTGTTGCTTTTGTCCCGCCCGATGGTAAAGGCATAGGAAGGGCAGTGGTATCCTAGTAATAAGAACATAAAACATAAGAAATAGGAGCAGGAGTAGGTCATATGGCCCCTCGAGTCTGCTCCACCATTCAATAAGATCATGGCTGATCTGATCATGGACTCAGCTCCACTTCCCCGCCCACTCCCCATAACCCCTTATCCCCTTATCGTTTAAGAAACTGTCTATCTCTGTCTTAAATGTATTTAATGTCCCAGCTTCCACAGCTCTCTGAGGCAGCAAATTCCACAGATTTACAACCCTCTGAGAGAAGAAATTTCTCCTCATCTCTGTTTTAAATGGACGGTCCCTTATTCTATGATCATGCCCTCTAGTTCTAATCTCCCCCACCAGTGGAAACATCCTCTCTGCATCCACTTTGTCAAGTTTTCTTGATGAGTTTCTTTTCGCCATCGTGTAGAATATACATACTGCAATTACAGTTCGGCAGTGGTGGAGGGAGTAGATATTATTAAGTCCAATGGCAGGAGCACCAACCAGTAAACTACTCTGTTCTGCATAGTGTCAAGCTTCTTGAGTACTGTTGCAATTGCACTCATCCAGATGAGTGTTGAGTACTCCATCACACTCCTGACTTGAGTCTTGCAGATGTTGTTTAAAATTTGAGAGATTGGGGGGAGGGCCACTTGTTGCGGAGTTCCTAGCCTCAGCTCCGTTCTTGTAGCCACGTGTAGTTGCAGTGAAACTTCACAAGAATTATATCAGGGATTAAAGGGTTAAATTATGAGGACAGTTTGCTAAAATATAGCTTGCACTCCCTTAAATTTAGATGGTTAAGAGGTGATCTAATCGAGGTGTTTAAAATGATAAAGGGATTCGATAAGATAGATACAGAGAAACAATTTCCTCTGTTGGGGGCAATCCAGAATAAGAAAACATAATCTTAAAATTAGAGCTAAGGCATTTTGAAGTGAAATCAGGAAGCACGTTTTCACACAAAGATTAATGGAAATCTGGAACTCACAAAAAGGCTGTGGATCCTGGGTCAATTGTCACTTTTAAGAATGAAATTGATAGATTTTTGTTACGTAAGGGTTTAAGGGATATGAAATTAAGGAGGGTAAAGAGATGTTGCAAATGGAGCTGAACTCTGGAATCATCAGTGAACAGCCCCATTCCTGACATTATGATGGTGGGAAGGCAGTAATGAAGATGGTGGGACCAGGATACTTCACTGAGAACTCCTACAGTGATGCTCTGCGCTGTAAATATTGGCCTCTCAATAACCACAAGCATTTTTCTTTGTGTCGGGTATGTCATCAGCCAATGGAGGGTTTTCCCTTTGACCCTCATTGATCCCAGTTTTGCGAGGGCTCCCAAGTATCATACTCGGTCGAACACTGTCTTGATGTCGATGGCAACTACTGTCATTGTTTCTCTGGTACTCAGGGCTTGCTTCCAAATCTGGTATCTAGCCTGTGATGAGATCTGGAGCTGAGTGATTCTGGCAGAACTCAAACTGAGCCTCTGTGAGCAGGTTATTTGCGATTAGGTTATTCATGAGTAGGTGTTTCTTGATGACATTATTGCTGGAAATGACTCCTTCTATCACTTTATTGATGACTGAGAGGAGGTCAATAGGATGAGGTAATTGGCCGGGTTAGATCTGTTTTTTTTTTGATAGGACATACCTCTGCAATCTTCCACACGATTGGGCAGATGCTAGCATCACAGCAGTAAAAGAACAGTGCAGTTGCTGGATACCAACATTTTTCACTATATCCTTGTGATTTCTCGAGTTAAACTTAAATATTCGATCTTGTGAAAAATGGAAGCCATTCCCTTGTAACTCATTGCAGGTACCTTCTTTGACTAAATAAATGACAAACACCAGGATTAACTTTACTGGAAACAAAGCAAGTAGTTTGTTAAAAAGAGATTTTGGAAACATTTTAGTCTCTGATCGGTCATCAAAAGGATATTTCCTCTTCAATCTGTCAGGTCACTGTAACCGTGTTCCTAACTGGCCAACAGGAAGAACACTCCGTGCAGTTTTTTCATTCTTCAGTGTTGATTAATTCTTAAACTACTTTATTTCTTGGCACCGATGCTACAGTGTGAGTATGTTTTGCAATTTCTCTTGTCATTATAAAATTCTCTTTTGTGTACTTAATATGTCTGAATGGAATTTTGTTAACAGAAAATTAATCCATCTACTTGCAGCTAAAGCCTGCTGACCTGGAGTAAACAGATCTCTATAAGGTCGCAGCATTGTGAACAACTACAGGTGCCAAGGAGGGAAACATAAGCATTTGTGTATTTCAAAATACTTCAAAAGATGGATCTTCTCGTTCCACACAGTGACAATCATATTTTGTATTTTTGTAGCCCTTTCATAAGTGACGATGCTTATTGAGATTGATTGTAAATGGATTCCAGTTTTAGAGACCATTGTTGGTAAAATATATAGATTTATCATGCAACATTTGTCTTTATGAATAAAAAGAACTAACCAGATAAATTGATCACATTTTTAGAGTTCTTCCCTCAAATATTACTAGGATTTTTATTTATTGAACATTTATTAAGTGGACTTTAAACTTCTAAAGATGTGTTTTGAATTATAATCACATAGTCATCGGTTACAGGCAGTAGCATAACCCCAATGTGACTGAATGTAAAAAGCATAGTGCCAGGGATCCTCAGGGCCCTTGAATTGTAAATCAAGGGGCTATGATCACAAACCCTATCCTTAAAGATTTGACTTTGTATAAAAGGATCTTATCCGCAATCCTTCTATCAGAACTTTCCAGTGTAAATATGCCTATACTTTAAAAGTTCATCATGTTATGCTTCAAAACAAAGTGCACAAAAATCTAAATAAAAAGTTGTCTGCAGTATTTTCTCCAAAACAAAATTCCACAATAGTCACGGACTCCTGTTACAAAAGTCGAAAATGGAGCCCGCACATGGATTGTTTCGTGCCTTTTAAAATAAATGTGATAGCAGCTCTGATCTTTGACACGCAGTGCAAGGACATAGTGATTGATAACTTGGACTTCAAGCAACACAGAAATAAAAAGTTACTGCATTGAATTCATTAAACTTTCCACTGTGGATTTAAGTCATGACTTTTGTAGGAACTAATGAGTTGAAAAAAATTAATTGTAATGCAGCTATATAGGGCTATTACAAAATAATTTTCATCTTAAGGGTCCACTTTTTAACCCAGATGATTAATATTCTGTGCTATGTAAAATCTTATATTTCATCCCGCAGACGGTGGGAGTAAGATTGCATTACCATATGTCAATGTTTAGAAAGTAAACCACATTAAACAGCACCCAGACAAAAAAAATGTGAAATTCAGATTTGCATCATCTCAGTTGTATTCTGAATTTGAAAGGAAAGCAAACTGTAAGTCATGCTGTTGAAATGGTTTCATGTTTTCAAATAATTCCTTCAGGAATCCTCCCGAAATTATCATCAGCAAAATTAACTACAGAAGCTACACATGACGACTCATTTGAAGGTCTTTTTTGGCTGTGATGACTGACTGGCAATTAATTACAGACAGTCCCATCTGGAAGGCCTAAGCTTTGGGTTGAGAGTAACAATATTTGTGCCTGGTGCTACAGCTGATGCCACCTTTGATTTCTGCCCATATTTGTCTCTGTGTTATTGGATAATAAAGAGTGCCCCTCTGAAGTCAGCACTGTTTTGAAAGTACATCTGAGCACATTGGAGAGGAGAGATTTGTCTCTCAGGTTACAAGAGTGACCTCTAGTGTTAGTTTTAAAGAATCAAACACACTGGTAATTCTCACAGCCTGCCTTCTGTGCGTCTTTATATGAATATGAGTTGCACACTTGTTGGCATGTAACTACATTAGTTGAAGTAAAATAGATGGCAACTGCACATTGCTGGATAAAATGCTAAGACTCTAGATGACTGATTAAAGGAGCAAGCATTTCTCACAAAGCTCAATAAGAACATAGTGACTAGCATGAATAAACAATGAGAGTAATTGTATGTGGAATAAAACCGAACAAAGCATCTTTGTAATTTACACAAATATTTTTTTTTAAATGGGAGGAACTCTTTTTCCATCACCATTTTGATCTCTGGAGACAAAGGGAAGGAGATAGTGTGAACACATTGAGCAGCTCAAGAGACTGATGATCACTGACAAAGCTCATCATTGTGAAAAGCAATGTGAACAGAATGGTGCCATCCATTCCCCTACGCAACTAGTTCTTATCCATCACTTCTGTTACCTCTCTTACTGTACTGGTAACATTTAAAAATAACTAACGTATATTCAAAACAAGACACGTATGATTTGGTTCAAAGTTGTAATTTTTTGTGTGATTTCTTTATAAGCTACTGAACCAGGAAAACCATTTTAATGCATGGTGAATTAGCATGGAGAGGGGAAGAGCCATGCGAAAATGAACATCCATTTTCTTTATGACTCCTGGTTTAGATTGGCCAGGTGATATAAATGAGGTACTTCCATGAATCGTCTTAGAATGAGCCTGAGTTAATTGATCCAGGATTCAGTTACGAACAAGGTAAGTGTTAATTGTAAGGATGCTACTTGAAATGAGATTGGAATAGTCTGAAAAAGCTCCTGATGGCAGTGTCTCCACAGCCCAAATCTGCCCATAGTTCAGCATTAACTGACACTAAATAATTCTCATTCAGGGAGGCACAATAATGGTCGGTGTATGAAATGGAAAATTTTACTGGTGCAGAGGGCCCTGGGATCTGTGCTGAGACCATTGTTATTCACCATATACATAAATGGTTTAAACTCAGAAATTGGACGTATGGTGTCGAAATTTGCAAATGATACAAAACTGAGGGGTATAGCTAATAAAGGGGAGCACTGCCCCAAAATATAGAAAGACAAAGACCCAAATTTTCCTGTAATAATGAAGCTCGCCATTAAAATTTGACAGCAACTTCTGGCTTCTGCACTTGCACAGTTAAACATGAAAATCCAGAAGTTGCTATCAGAGATACCCTGCTCCTCGACAGAGTGCATTGTTGCAGTCCTCACTGATAGCCTCAGCACTGAAATCACTGTAAAGGCGTGACCTTAAGGTAATTACTCACTAATTCCACACTAAAAATGGCTGGAAACGTTAGAGCTAGTGCATTCAGGAGTAAGCGAGTGTTTAATGGCATAAGTGATAAATACTGCTGAACAACCTCCCTGGCCCTGAAAAATTAATTTTATAAGAGTGGAGTTTCATTCCACTCAGAAGAAAATTAATGTTGCAGATTTAAAAAAAACAATATTTCTTTTTAGTTTTTCTGTTTTTCTCTTTTATCTCTCTCCCTTAATCTAATCGATATCGCCCAATCTTCATTTCGGTTCCTGTACAATGATTTAAATGACATTTAGATTTCTTGTTTCTTACTTCTTGGTTTGCAGTGTCTGTGTGTCTCAGTAAGGATTCTTCAATCTGATTGGTTTAAGAGACTCCCTGCTGCTTGACCTGCTCACAGCTGCCACAGGTCCCCTGTAGAGGTCGGCACACTATATCAAATGCAAGATTCATAGGAATCCCCACTTATAAGCCTGCAAAAAATCTCATGGACATGAGCACAAGCTGAACGACAAAAGCCGTTTCTTCATCGCCGAGAGGAAAATCTGGGCCAAGGAAAAATAAGGAAGCCACTTATTCCTTGAAAGATAAAAAAAAACTAAACGGGGTAGAGGAGAAATGAGATCTCAGAATACAGATATAAAATTGCTCCACACAAGTGCCAGGCAATGACTATCTCCAAAAGCGAGAGTCTAACCACCATCCCTTGATGTTCAACGGCCATATCATTCCTGAATCCCTCACCATCTACATTCTGGGGGTCACCATTGACCAGAAACTTAACAGGACCAGCCACACAAGAGCAGGTCAGAGGTTGGGTATTCTGCGGCAAGTGTCTCACTTCCTGACGCCTCAAGGTCTTTCCATCATCTCCAAGGCACAACTCAGGAGTGCGATGGAATACTCTCCACGTGCCTGGATGAGTGCAGCTCCAACAACATTCAAGAAGCTTGACACCATCCAGAACAAAGCGACCCGCTTGATTGGCACCCCATCCATCACCTTAAACAGTCACTCCCTTCACCACCGGCGCACCATGGTTGCAGTGTGTACCATCTACACTGCAGTAACTCGCCAAGGCTTCTTCAGCAACACCTCCCAAACCCGTGAACTCTACCACCTAGAAGGACAAGGGTAGTAGGTGCATGGGAACCTGTAAGAACCTCTCCAAGTTATACACCATATTGAATTGGAAATATATCGCTGTTCCTTCATCGTCACTGTTTCAAAATCCTGGAACTCCCTCCTTTACAGGACTATGGGAGTACCTTCACCGCAAGGATTGCAGCGGTTCAAGAAGGCAGCTCATTACCATCATCTCAAGGGAAATTAGGGATGGGCAATAAATGCTGGCCTTGCCAGCGACGCCCACATCTCAGGAATAAATAAAAAAGAAGTAGCAAGACAAGTTGATAAGGCCATAAAAAGTGTAAACAAAGTTCTGGGGTTAATTTCGAAGTGTAATAAAAGACCAGATACAGGTTTTTAAATTACAAAAGGGTTGGCAATGATGGATGTAGAGAAACTTAGGCTGAATTTCATTTGGGAAAATCAGCATTAACGGGGCGGTAAGGGCCTAAAAATGAGGTCGGCAGTCTTATCACCCCATGAACTCCGACAATTGGCCCGCTGTAACTTTCACAGGAGCCTGTCACTGGGCGGTCAAAGAGCTGTCCTGAAGCAAGCAGTGGGGTCTTTCCCAGGTAATTCAGGATCCAAATGAAGCAATTTAAGGAACCTATGGGCAGAGTTTGTGACGCCAATACTCCACCAATGTTTTTTTTATTTATTTGTTCATGGAATGTGAGCGTCGCTGACAAGGTCGGTATTTATTGCCCATCCCTAATTGCCCTCGAGAAGACGGTGGTAAACCACCTTTTTGAACCATTGCAGTCCTTGTGGTGAAGATACTCCCACAGTGCTGACTTTGTCATACCGTTTTATTCCAACTGAGTGGCCAGACCAGGTAAGGACAGCAGATTTCCTTACCTAAAGGACATTACGACAATCTGCTAGTTTTATGGACACCATTACTGAGACTAGCTTATTTTTAAATCCAGATTTATTTAATTAACTGAATTTAAATCCCACAGCTGCCATGGTGGGATCTGAACTTGTGCCTCTGGATTATTAGTCCAGGCCTCTGGATTACTAGTCCAGTAACATAACCACTATGCTACCGTACTGGTGTTCTGATCGGGAAATATCCAGAAAAAAAGATTTTTTTTTGTGTAGCCGGAAGGAGCATGAGTGCTCCTCCCGGCTCTACAAAAATACTTTGGGCTGCTCCCAACCTGGACATGCCCCACCTCAGCATCGCCTTCCCTCCTCCCCACTCCGGGCACCTACCTGCGGGTCTCTGCTCATGTCCCAGCAGGCATTCCTTAGGCCAAAGAGTGGCGAGCTGTATCTTGACGCACGTTTGATGTCCGCATCTCATCTGCTAAATTCAATTGAGGCCAGGGCTTCAAAATCATAGTGGCCTCTTTGAGGGCAGACTTGACAGGTGTGCTCCACCCAAAAGTCAAAATCAACCCCATTGTTTACACTTGTGGGTGAATTCAGAATAAAGCGGCATAAGTATAAGATAGTCACTAACAGATCAAATAAATAATTTAGGAGGAATTAGTTTGCACGGAGAGTGGTGAGAATGTGGAACTTACTGCCACATGGAGTGGTTGAAGCAGATAGCATTGATGTATCTGCATTTGGAAAGGCAAGGAGGAAAAAAATCCCATTAAGTCCACAAAATATTCTCCACTGAGTCCATTCTTTAAACAGAGACTTTGCAATAGAAACATAGAAACATAGAAAATAGGTGCAGGAGCAGGCCATTCAGCCCTTCTAGCCTGCACCGCCATTCAATGAGTTCATGGCTGAACATGAAACTTCAGTACCCCATTCCTGCTTTCTCACCATACCCCTTGATCCCCCGAGTAGTAAGGACTTCATCTAACTCCCTTTTGAATATATTTAGTGAATTGGCCTCAACTACTTTCTGTGGTAGAGAATTCCACAGGTTCACCACTCCCTGGGTGAAGAAGTTTCTCCTCATCTCGGTCCTAAATGGCTTACCCCTTATCCTCAGACTGTGACCCCTGGTTCTTGACTTCCCCAACATTGGGAACATTCTTCCTGCATCTAACCTGTCTAAACCCATCAGAATTTTAAACGTTTCCATGAGGTCCCCTCTCATTCTTCTGAACTCCAGTGAATACAAGCCCAGTTGATCCAGTCTTTCTTGATAGGTCAGTCCCGCCATCCCGGGAATCAATCTGGTGAATCTTCGCTGCACTCCCTCAATAGCAAGAATGTCCTTCCTCAAGTTAGGAGACCAAAACTGTACACAATACTCCAGGTGTGGCCTCAACAAGGCCCTGTACAACTGTAGCAATACCTCCCTGCCCCTGTATTCAAATCCCCTCGCTATGAAGGCCAACATGCCATTTGCTTTCTTAACTGCCTGCTGTACCTGCATGCTAACCTTCAATGACTGATGTACCATGACACCCAGGTCTCGTTGCACCTTCCCTTTTCCTAATCTGTCACCATTCAGATAATAGTCTGTCTCTCTGTTTTTACCATCAAAGTGGATAACCTCACATTTATCCACATTATACTTCATCTGCCATGCATTTGCCCACTCACCTAACCTATCCAAGTCACTCTGCAGCCTAATAGCATCCTCCTCGCAGCTCACACTGCCACCCAACTTAGTGTCATCTGCAAATTTGGAGATACTGCATTTAATCCCCTCGTCTAAATCATTAATGTACAATGTAAACAGCTGGGGCCCCAGCACAGAACCTTGCGGCACCCCACTAGTCACTGCCTGCCATTCTGAAAAGTACCCATTTACTCCTACTCTTTGCTTCCTGTCTGACAACCAGTTCTCAATCCACGTCAGCACACTACCCCCAATCCCATGTGCTTTAACTTTGCACATTAATCTCTTGTGTGGGACCTTGTCGAAAGCCTTCTGAAAGTCCAAATATACCACATCAACTGGTTCTCCTTTGTCCACTTTACTGGAAACATCCTCAAAAAATTCCAGAAGATTTGTCAAGCATGATTTCCCTTTCACAAATCCATGCTGACTTGGACCTATCATGTCACCATTTTCCAGATGCACTGCTATGACATCCTTAATAATTGATTCCATCATTTTACCCACTACTGAGGTCAGGCTGACCGGTCGATAATTCCCTGTTTTCTCTCTCCCTCCTTTTTTAAAAAGTGGGGTTACATTGGCTACCCTCCACTCGATAGGAACTGATCCAGAGTCAATGGAATGTTGGAAAATGACTGTCAATGCATCCGCTATTTCCAAGGCCACCTCCTTAAGTACTCTGGGATGCAGTCCATCAGGCCCTGGGGATTTATCGACCTTCAATCCCATCAATTTCCCCAACACAATTTCCCGACTAATAAAGATTTCCCTCAGTTCCCCCTCCTTACTAGACCCTCTGACCCCTTTTATATCCGGAAGGTTATTTGTATCCTCCTTAGTGAATACCGAACCAAAGTACTTGTTCAATTGGTCTGCCATTTCTTTGTTCCCCGTTATGACTTCCCCTGATTCTGACTGCAGGGGACCTATGTTTGTCTTTACTAACCTTTTTCTCTTTACATACCTATAGAAACTTTTGCAATCTGCCTTAATGTTCCCTGCAAGCTTCTTCTCGTACTCCATTTTCCCTGCCCTAATCAAACCCTTTGTCCTCCTCTGCTGAGTTCTAAATTTCTCCCAGTCCCCAGGTTCGCTGCTATTTCTGGCCAATTTGTATGCCACTTCCTTGGCTTTAATACTATCCCTGATTTCCCTAGATAGCCACGGTTGAGCCACCTTCCCTTTTTTATTTTTACGCCAGACAGGAATGTACAATTGTTGTAATTCATCCATGCGGTCTCTAAATGTCTGCCATTGCCCATCCACAGTCAACCCCCTAAGTATTATTCGCCAATCTATCCTAGCCAATTCACGCCTCATACCTTCAAAGTTACCCTTCTTTAAGTTCTGGACCATGGTCTCTGAATTTACTGTTTCATTCTCCATCCTAATGCAGAATTCCACCATATTATGGTCACTCTTCCCCAAGGGGCCTCGCACAATGAGATTGCTAATTAATCCTCTCTCATTACACAACACCCAGTGTAAGATGGCCTTCTCCCCTAGTTGGTTCCTCGACATATTGGTCTAGAAAACCATCCCTTATGCACTCCAGGAAATCCTCCTCCACCGTATTGCTTCCAGTTTGGCTAGCCCAATCTATGTGCATATTAAAGTCACCCATTATAACTGCTACACCTTTATTGCATGCACCCCTAATTTCCTGTTTGATGCCCTCCCCAACATCCCTATTACTGTTTGGAGGTCTGTACACAACTCCCACTAACGTTTTTTGCCCTTTGGTGTTCTGCAGCTCTACCCATATAGATTCCACATCATCCAAGCTAATGTCTTTCCTAACTATTGCATTAATCTCCTCTTTAACCAGCAATGCTACCCCACCTCCTTTTCCTTTTATTCTATCCTTCCTGAATGTTGAATACCCCTGAATGTTGAGTTCCCAGCCACGTCTCCGTAATCCCAATCACATCATATTTGTTAACATCTATTTGCACAATTAATTCATCCACCATATTGCGGATACTCCTTGCATTAAGACACAAAGCCTTCAGGCTTGTTTTTTTAACACCCTTTGTCCTTTTAGAATTTTGCTGTACAGTGGCCCTTTGTGTTCTTTGCCTTGGGTTTCTCTGCCCTCCACTTTTCCTCATCTCCTTTCTGTCTTTTGCTTTTGCCTCCTTTTTGTTTCCCTCTGTCTCCCTGCATTGGTTCCCATCCCCCTGCCATATTAGTTTAAATCCTCCCCAACAGCACTAGCAAACACTCCCCCTAGGACATTGGTTCCGGCCCTGCCCAGGTGCAGACCGTCCAGTTTGTACTGGTCCCACCTCCCCCAGAACCGGTCCCAATGCCCCAGGAATTTGAATCCCTCCCTGCTGCAGCACTGCTCAAGCCACGTATTCATCTGCGCTATCCTGCAATTCCTACTCTGACTATCACGTGGCACTGGTAGCAATCCCGAGATTACTACTTTTGAGGTCCTACTTTTTAATTTAGCTCCTAGCTCCTTAAATTCGTTTCGTAGGACCTCATCCCTTTTTTTACCTATGTCGTTGGTACCAATGTGCACCACGACAACTGGCTGTTCTCCCTCCCATTTCAGAATGTCCTGCACCCGCTCCGAGACATCCTTGACCCTTGCACCAGGGAGGCAACATGCCATCCTGGAGTCTCGGTCGCGGCCGCAGAAACGCCTATCTATTCCCCTCACCATTGAATCCCCTATCACTATTGCTGTCCCACTCTTTTTCTTGCCCTCCTGTGCAGCAGAGCCAGCCACGGTGCCATGAACTTGGCTGCTGCTGCCCTCCTCTGATGAGTCATTCCCCTCAACAGTACTCAAAACGGTGTATCTGTTTTGCAGGGGGATGACCGCAGGGGACCCCTGCACTACCTTCCTTGCACTACTCTTCCTGCTGGTCTTCCATTCCCTATCTTCAGTCCCCCAGTTGATGCTATTTCTTTCCATAAAACATCAATCGATGAGAGAGCAAAGGCTAAAGTCTCCAACAAGTTTCCCTGATTTTAAGTTTTAAAACCCCAGAACTATACCTCTTATAGCGGGTCACAGTTCCCTTCTACAGAGTCAAAACATAAGAAAATGGCTTCTTCATACATAAGATCCACAAGACGTTACCAAAAAAAAAATAATCACCGTGCACATCACATAGTACAGCATTGACAGGTGGTAACACATTACAAAAACTACAACAGCGCACATCGCGCAATACAGAGGGTGAAACTATAACCAGAATATAATACACTTGCTTACAGAACTTTGGTACATTACAAGTTTTGGCAGGGAGAGACCATCATCAACAATTACACCTCTCTGAGTCGATCTAACATCCCTTGCCACTGCGTTCGGAGCATTTGGCTCGGTCGCCTGCAGCTGGTGTACAACAAATAGCTTACAAGCAACAATTGTATGATGACTAATGCATGGGAACAGACACGGATCCAGGGGGGGAATCTCGACACTCAGACCGATGTCCCACCACAGTGGTGAGACAATCCCCTTGATCTCTTCCCCCACTTCCACTGTCTTTTGCTCTAAAGTGTAAAAATGTTTCTGGGAGAGCTCGACGGCCTTTATTAACTCAGTGAGGTGTTCCGGCAGAAAAGGGATCGGGTACCCGAACTGCTCCACGTAATCCTGGAGATGCGTGAAGGTGTTGTTCACAGTGGGGTGAATGGTCGAGGGGTCGGGGATGGGAGTAATTCGCTCTTGTGCCACTTCAACCTCAGCCTTGGTTTTGAAACAAAAAGTGCTGTCGCTCACCAGACACCACATGTCCTGGCTGTACGAGTAGCGGAGCATACGTGATGACACAGTATGTCCCACTCCCCACGTATGCTACCTGTGGACATATGTGATCTGGTGCCATCACTTCCATGGTGCAATTGATAGGTTCCGTGCCTGCCGAAGCAAACCCACATTCTGATTGAGCAAAGGTATTCAAGTGCTGGGGGCACAGTATTACATGTGCACCCCGGCTCTGGCATCCGGAGAGGTCAGTGCCCATCAGAGCTGTAAGGTCCTTACTCTACAGTATGAAACCGCACGAGGCACATTCTGGGGACAAGGTCACTCTGTGACCTTAACTCTTTAGTCACAGGACTCCAAAGATAATGACCCTGCCTGGGACCTCCCTTTTTATACCTGTGTGATCAGGTAAGGAGTGTCTCCCACAAGTTCACCCCTTGTGGTCAAGGTGTGCATCTAGGTTGAGTGCATACAGTAATACAGTGGTGTTACATTGTGGTTATATGCATGACAATAGCATGCTCCCACTTTATGACATATGGCGGGACCGCTTTAAAACGAACATGCACTCCTGCACGAATGACCCCGATATTCTCAACCCTGTATATTGGTGCTGGCCTGGATGACCCGCCCATTACCGGCATCCTTACTACAATTCCCATCACTGTATGGTTGGACCACCCACAATCTACAGGGACAGGATAGGCTTCAGAGGCTAAACAAAGCTGGCACAGGCTCAACGAATTGCTATATGGGTGCAGCGCAGCGAGATGCTTGTTGCTAAACCATGAAGGGACGCGACCTTGCCTCAGGTCCTCCAGGTTGCTGCGGCCCTCAGCACGCACACCTCATTCCGTGCAGCCTGCTCCGAGGCGTTCCTGTCCTCCCGTTTCAAATCATTAACAGTTTTAGCGTGCCTCTCCAGCTCCGCAATGACCTCCTTTAAATGAACGGTCATTGCCTGGTCCTCATGAAGCTCTGAACCCACCACTGTATTCTCTTCCCCTAGAATCTTACGCAGTTGGTTCTTTAACCCAGTGATCTGTGTCTGGAGTTGTACATCATCCATACTATTAACAATACCCGTTCCTGTACTGAACGCCATGGCTACATCGTTCCAGGTCCCTCTTCTCTGCCTCCCAGACCCCATATTATTCCTAACATTCAGATCATAAAGCTGTTCTTTATCTACATTTCTATAGTCCAATTCATAAAACTCCTGAAATATCACTTTTAACAGAGCTTCATAAAGCTAAGCTTCTCCGTCTTCTTCGTGCACCACACAGGCAGGTGGACTTCAGTCAGATTCAGGATCACGGATGCCACGGAGTAGTGCACATTCTGAAACAAAACTTTGTCAGTTGGGATTAATACCAACCCATTTCCTGGACCCCTGGTGGTGGTGGGACACCTATCTATAGTCGTCTGTACTGTCGGGGCTCTGGGCGGGGGCTTCCTGCTGTATGAGATGAGCTCTGTGGCGTTGATGGTGTTCGGGGAATTTGGGATCACACAGGAGTCCACACTCCGATCCCAACTACTCCCACCCCAGGCATCCTGCCACTGCCTGCTAAACACGATGGACACACCAGCTGGGCAGATCTTTTCCGACCCACACATACACATCTAAATCCCTTCCTCGGATTTCCACCACTTATCCCGACACACATTCACTCCTCCCTGAGAACCCGTGATCATCTGGTATGTGTCGTTACCTAGACTTTCCCAGTCAGATATCTGGTCCCTGTATCCGTGCTCAGTTTCCTAAGCCACCACCACCTTCCCAGTGAAATGTGTCCCCTACAGCTAAGGCACACCCGTTTACCCTCTGTTACCCTAACCCAGGAGGTGGTAACCCCTATTCTCGGGCATGGGATGGACGCTTCACCATAGGTGAACTTGTCATGGCTGGAATACCGAGTGCAATTCGACCCCAGCCATCCCGACCATCTCCCCTTGAGGAGATAAACGCTCGCCCCATCCTTCGAGCCACATCCAGTAGTCACGTTCAGTCCGTCTCCACCGGTACAGCCGAAAACAACCGATTCCTCGGTGTCACCCCTGCGACTCGTGCTGGCTTCAATCATGACGATCAGGATTACTATGACTGACTTCATCTTGTTCTTAGGCGTTCCCTGACAACACACACAAGACAATGTTGTCCTTGGGGTGATGCCTCACCTTTCCAGACGCAGCTACACACGATTACCTTTGGTAACCAGAATATACAGACAAGCTAAGGCAACAGATAGGAGAGAAAGAAGTTATGTACAGCGCCACCCGTTTCCGGGTGGCCACGCTAGGTCTCCTCAACCCTGGGCCTCCTATGACCCCGGCTTCCTTCGTTCACCGGTGTGTAAGGAGGTGTCCACAGCGCCCTGGGCCGTGGGATCCTGGCACTCTTTCTCACTCCTGCCCCCACAGGCGGAACAGCTAGTCCCTCTGTGGGCTCCTCACAGTCCCAGATTATGGGCTGGAGACCCACACCCATCGCGCAGCTCACCACTCCCTGTTGTTTCTTTCTCTTGTCAGCTTTTTCCCCAGGGTTGGAAAGCTTGCACTGATTGATATGGAACGACTTAGTGCGTCGGGGCATTTTGACTGCATATACCATTGGACTTGCCTTATCCACGATACTGTATGGTCCCATGTATAACGGTTCAAAAGTCCCTACTCTGGCGAAGTTTCTGACCATTACTTGATCTTCGACCTTCCACTCGTGGTGTCGCTGAGGCTCAAGCAGTAAACGATTCCTACGGTGTTGCTTCCCCATGTTACTGGCAGCCTGCCAATGGATCTGTTTGAGATTCTTAACATGCCTTTCCCGATTCACCTCTCTCAACGGAACTTCCGTGAGAATTGGTGCCAGTACATGGCTGGGCGTTCACATGACCCTGCCAGTCACGAGCTCATGCGGGAAATACCCTGTGGTTCTAGACGGCTGGCTCGGACCACCATCAGAACTAACGGCAAGACCGCCACCCATTTTCTAGGCGAGTCTCCTGTTTCCTTTTGTAACCTTTCCTTGATGGTCCTATTAATTCGCTCCACAATCCCCGATGACTGCGGGTTGTGGGCGACGTGCCATTTACCCTCTACACCTAGCATCTGTAAGCGGCTGGTCTCTATGAGGGAGTCAGGTTCTCTTCTGACCAACTTGAGCAGTTCGAATCGCTCCAAATCCCTTGGGTTCTCTACTCTGGATTTATTTGGGGGGTGTGACAAAAGTGCAAAGGACACTGGTTTGATACAAAAGAAACGTTGGTTTTATTACTGTCAAGGTAATACAGATTTATTACTCTAGTAAAAAAATACAAGGTCAAACTTACAATCACTCTAATAAAGGGCAGTACAAGGAAAGGTACAAGGTCAAACTTATAATCACTCTAATAAAGTATCATACATTACACATTCAAAGGGGGTTGCAGTAAAATTATACCTCCCACCTCCCAATACCTAATTCTAGCTAGGTTAGACTCCAGGGCAGGCAGGGATTATGCTTACCAATCCTTTTGATAGTTAACGGGAGATTGCGGTTGTTTTTTCCCTTGCTACCACGTTGACTGTGGTCGGTCGCTGCTGCGATGGTGATGTTCTTCCTTCCTTCAGGACTTCAGGACTTTGAGGCTGGAGAAGTTAGTTTACAACTGTCGCGTTGGTTTCTCTCCTTGTCTTGATGACATACTCGCAGTATAGCACCTGGTGTAGTATGGCATCTGAGGTAGTAGCAGCCTTGTAGCTACCTAGCAACCACCTAACCTCTGTTCAAAACAGAGGCCAGTTATACGATTTCAGTGTTCGAATCTTGCCGCCAAATCTGTTCAAAATCCTTTGTATAATTTTGGCGGGCTTGGTTCTTCTTTGTAATATTTTGGTGGGCTTGTTAAAAGTTGATATGTTTTGCATGAGTTGATGTTTGAAAATTGTTTCCTGATGGAAATATTAGTTTGGTAATTGCAATGTCCTTTTGTGCTTAGTCTTTCGTATACAGGCTGGATTGGGCCTCTTTGTGATGTATATGCTGAAATGGTTGTCCAAACCCATGTTGATGGGTAGCTACCTCTGGGTGATTTTGTGATGTTAATGACTCTTGTGGGGGAAGGATTTTCGAATACTCATTCTTCCAGACAGGTTAACTTAGTCCTCACACCCAGGTAGCTTCACTTAATCAGTCTGCCTCCTGTTAGTTCTGTAGGTCTGCCCACAACCTTGAGTTTTTCTTTTAAAATCCAAAATTCTATTAAAGTTCGTAGTTTCTTCCATAAGCACTTTAGAGTTCCAAACTTTTCGGTCAATAGTCCCAAATTAAATTTCCTTTTGAATGAGCCCAAACACAGGGGGGTTTCTTGTGAATTTTGCACCTGCTTCATTCCCCCTGTTGACACTCCACACTCTTGAGTGTCAATCAAGGTAAGCAAAATTCCTGCTCCCGAGCGTCAACCTTCCCTGCATTTATACGAGCTAAACATTGCCCTGCATCCCCCGTTGAAATGCAAATGCAATTTACAGGCTAATACAGTCGTTGCAATTCGGTTGCAGTATAGAGGGGGTATGATGTCCCTCTTTTACTCAATTTTCACAGTAAAATAACGAGTTACAGTCAAACACAACTTTAAGTAAAGTAAAACAAAGCACATAGTCAAAACACATTCTCAAGTAACATTAAAGGTTCACAGTCAAACACATATTTAAGTTCAGCAAAATAAAAGTACATAGTCACATCTTTAAGTAATATTCTCACAATACTTGAGATTTTTGCGGTTTACAGCAGGTAAAATCAAACACAAATTAAACATGGCAGTATGATGTCATTCCTCCCTGCGTGATTCCCAAATTCGGCCAAGGAGCGTATAGCACCCTTTGGTGCCTGACCTGACGGCCTCTGCATTTCAATTGGCAAATGAGACACCATAACTAAAGTATAATCGCGAGTTGTCAAATAACTAAAGTATGGGAAGTGATTCGGACCCAGACTGGGACTTCTATACTTCTGAAAAGATCCCACCAAGGTGGAATTGTGATCTTGAGAATATTTTTCCCTATTTCAATTGTTTTCTGTTCTAGAATGTAGAAGTGTTTTTGTGAGATAATGCAGCTTTTAGCAGAGCAGTAAGATGTTCGGGTAGAGGGGCAATTGCATAGCCAAAATGTACAACATAATCCTGCAGGTTTGTAATGTTTCCTTTCACAATGAGGTGGACAGTGGAGGGTTTAGGAATGGGGACAATCCGTTCCTGGGCCACTTGAACTGATGCCTCAGGTTCGAAGCAAAAACTACTGTCACTTACCGGACACCAGAAGTGTCCATGTTGGTAGTGGGCCGCACTGGTGGTGGCACAATATGTCCCACCCCCTATGTATGCTACCCGTGGAGGGACATGGTCCTATACCATTTCCTCCATGGTGCAGTTAATAGGCTGTGCACCAGTAGCTTTAAACCCACACTGTGACTTTGAATGGGCACTCAAATACTGGAGGCACAGTATTACGTGTGCACTCCGGCTCCGGCACCCAGAGAGGTCAGTACCCGTTGCATCGTGTTCCCACTTTATGACATAGGGTGGGACCGCTGCGAAATGAATGTGTGCACCTCCCTGAATAACTCCAATGTTCTCCACCCGGTATATGGGTGCGGGTCGGGCTGTCCCACCCATGACCGGCATCCTTAATACTATTCCCATAATGGTGTGGTTAGATTTCCCACAGTCTACTGGGACAGGGTAGGCTTCAGAGGCTAGGCGGAGCTGGCACGGGCTTAGTGAATTGCTGTACGGGTGGAGGGCTGCGAGGTGCTTGTTCCTGATCCAAGAGGGGACTACACCTTGTTTTAAATCCTCCAGGATGTTGCAGCCCTCGCCCAACAACCATGCCCCATATAGTACGCACACCTCGTTCTGTGCAGTCTGGTCAGAAGCGTTTCTATCCTCCCGTATGAGTGCATTCACTGTCTGTGCATGTTTTTCCAGCTCAGCCACTATTTCTTTTAAATGGACCGTCATTGCCTGATCTTCATGTAGTTCTAATCCTACTACAGTGTTCTCCTGTTTCAGGATTTTTCTCAATTGGGTCTTTAAACTGTTTATCTGTGTTTGCAGTTCTTTGTCATCTAGGCTATTTATTACAGAGGATGCTGTATTGTAGGTAGTGAAAACGCCGTTTATGATTCCCCTTCTAGGTCTTCCCAAGCCCATGGTGTCATTAGCGTTTAGGGTGTATGGGTCTGCTTTGTCTACATTTCCAAAGTCTAACTCATAAAATTTCTTGACCATGTCTTTAAGTAGGGCCTGGTATAGCAGCTCTGTTTCTTCGGACACCATGCAGGTAGGTGTACCTCGGTAAGGTTTAATATGATTGAGGCTACTGCATAATGTACCCCCTGATATAACACCTTTTCAGTCGGTACCAACACTAATCTATTTCCAGGTCCCTTGGAGCTGGTAGGACACCTTTCTATTACTGTGCGTATTGGCAGGGTTGTGGACAGGGATTTCTTAATGTGTGCTCTTAGTTCGGTGGCGTTAATTGGGAGTGGGAAGTGTGGGACTGCGCATCCGTGTATGCTAGAATCCCACCCCATCCCTTCCTCTTCATCTTGCTATTGCCTGGCGAAGACGATCGATATGCCTGCAGGACAAATACTCTCTGATCCCCACATGCAAACATAAATTCCTTGTTCGGATTCCCACCATTTGTCCCAACACACTTTTACTCCTCCCCGTGTCCCCGTGATGGTGTGGTACGTATCATTACCGATTCTTTCCCAGTCCGATTCCTGGTTCCATGCGTCCTTGCTGAGTTTTCTGAGCCACCAACATCTTCCCAGGGGAATGTTCCCTTTGCAAGTCAAACACACACGTTTTCCCTCTGTAACACGGACTCGGGCAGTGATGATCCGCATCCGGGGGCATGGAAGTGAGGCCGTCCCGTAGGTAAAACCTTCCTGGCTGGAGTAGCGGGTAGAATTAGATCCCAGCCACCCTGGCCATCTTCCCTCGTGTGCGTAAACGGCAAGTTCTTCCACGTCTCAGGTACCACCCCCGGCGGTTACGATTGGTGCTCGTCCTCCTGAACACCCGTAAATGAGAGATTCTTCCACATCTCCTCGGTCGCTGCTGCTCATTCCTATCAGGGTGAGCAGGAACAGGATCCTTCTTATACTGCTCTCCTTCCTGTAAGGGCACATAAAACAGATTGTCTAGCCCTGAGAAAGTTCTCTGGTTTGACAAAGGTGACCGAGTTCCAATTTGGGCTCTCTTCCTTTCAGACATAATTTCTGATTGACTGGCTGTCTTATTCAGTTCCTTGTGGACTGATTTCTGCTTTTACTTTTATCTCACAATAGTTCTGCTTGTTATCTTCCCGGTGCTTCCTTAATAGCCATACCAGTAGATTCTTCTTACTCCCGGGGATTATCCGGCCTATGCTTCATTACACAGATAGATCTTACACTACTCTAAATTACTACTAAACTTACTTAAAGTCATATTGTACTATATATGTACATCTGCCATCCGTCTCTGGATGGCCAGGTTAATTCTTGCCTTCTCTCTTTTTTCTTCTCCCGCTCGGTGATCAGCGAGGTAGGTGATAGGTCGGTCTGCACCGCCTAACCCTAAGTACCCTGACCGGACGTGTGTTTGAGTCCCACACTATTGGGGGAACATCCCCTCCGGTGCTGCAGCACACCACTTCTTTGTGGGTGGCTGCCTGGTTCCTTTCTTCCCCTGGGGGTTCTGCCTGGTCGAGGGCTATGGGCTGGGGACTCTCACTTGGTGGCTGTTCCACCGCTATCCCTTCTGGGGGTCCCTTGTTTCCCGAGGCTACTGGCTGGGTGTCCCTGCTCGCGGGCTGGTCTCTGACCTTAAGTGCCCTTTTGCAGCTGGTCCCTCTCCCGGGGCTGAACCATTTAAATTGGGGCGCTGGTGACCACGGTGTCTTTGGCCGTGGTGTGCGGGGAGTCCTTCTTAAGGCTCCGGCTGCTGGGGGTGCGTCCAAGTCCCAAATGATTGGGGGGCAGCTCCTCCAGTAACTCAGTCCACCGCCCCTCTAGGTGCAGTCTGTGGGTCTGCCACGTCCCCTGTGGGATTTCCACAGTCGGGGGCTGTTGGCTGGGGATCCCTGTCTTTAATATGCTTTACAGGTTTTGGCGGTCCGTTGCGTTTAGCTGCTGCCCCTGGGTTGAAAAGTTTGCACTGATTTATGTGGAACCACTTTGTTCGGTGGGATAATTTTATGGCATAGACTATGGGGCTTGCCTTGTCGACAATGTGGTACGGTCCTATGTACAGTGCTTCAAAGACCCCTACTCAAGTGTAGTTCCTCACCATAACCTGGTCCCCTATCTCCCACTCATGGTGTTTGCGGGGTTCTAGCAGCAGTCGGTTGCTCCGATGCTGTTTTCCCATGTTGTTAGCAGCCTGCCAGTGAATCTGTTTAAGGTGTTCAAACAGATTCCTGACAAAGCTGTCCTGGTTCGCTTCCCTAAGCTGACCTTCCGTGAGTACCGGGGCTAACACATTGGTGGGGATTCGCTTGGCTGTGCCGGTCATGAGCTTGTATGAGGAGTATCCCGTGCTCTTTGACTGGCTGGCCCGGATCCCCATGAGGACTAGTGGTAGGACCTCTACCCACTCTTTGGCTGAGTCCCCTGTCTCTTTGCGCAGCCTTTCTTTAATAGTGCGGTTTAAACGCTCCACAGGCCCAGATGACTGCGGGTTGTGGGCGACATGCCATTTCCCTTTGATGCCGAGTACCTTAAGGGTCTCCTGCATCACCTGCCCGGTGAAGTGACTCCCTTGGTCGGACTCCACGTATTGTGGTAGTCCCCATCGAGAGAACACTTCTCTGACCAGGATCCTGGCTGTTCCCAGGGCAGTGGCTGTTCGGCATGGGAAGGCTTCCACCCATTTGCTGAATACATCTACCAATACTCGGCAGTACTTGTAACCTCCCTGGGCAGTGGGTAGGGGCCCGATGTAGTTGATTTGGATCGACTGCCAGGGTCCCTCTACCCTCCTGATATGTCCCATAGACACCTTTCTTTTCTGGCGGTCGGTGTTGTTGGCCGCGCACACCAGACAGCTAGCATAGAACTCACGGACGTCTTCTCTGAGTCGTGGCCACCACCCTGCCTGTTCCACTCATTGCCAAGTGGTCTCAGGTCCGGGGTGTCCTGCGCCTGGACCCTCGTGGGCCAGCTGGAGGAATTCTCTCCAGTGTTGGTGCAGCACTACCCATTGCTCCCCCCTGAACAGCATGCCTTCTTTAATAGCAATTGCTGCGGTGTCGTACGGGCCGTCTACCTTTTCCCCTTTAGCTAGGGTGTTCAGGACTGTTTTGAGGATGGGGTCTTGGGTCTGGACCGTTTTTAGGTCCGGAGGGCAAAGCTATCCCTGACTTCCCTGCCATCCCTATCCTGCCCCTGACCCCTAAGATGGGTCCTGGGTTGGATCGATCCCAGAGCTTGCCTGTATGGGCCCCCTGCTTGGCTAACATGTCAGCCTGCTGGTTTCCCTCGCTATGGGGCTCTGTGGTGGAATGTGGCTTCACCTTATGTATGTAGATAGTCCCTTCCTCCCCTACAGCTTCCATGATCTTTTCCAGTAGGGGCTTAATTGCCAGGGGTCTCCCGTCTGCAGATGTGTATCCGCGGCGGGACCAGATAGCCCGGTACTCCGTACATGAATTGCATGTAAACATACTGTCCGAGCAAATCGTGTATGGGATAGGGAATTCTTCGGGGTGTGTGACTACGTACACCACCGCAGACAGTTCAGCGTGCTGGGCGCTCATAATACTGGGGAGTTTAATCGCCAGGGCAATGCCTGCCTCGGGGTCATAAACTCTGCAGCCTGTGAGCCGTTCACCCGCAGATACCGCGCTTGAACCGTCCACATAGATCTCTCGGCCTGTGGGGTGTAACCCAGCCCGAAAGCCTATGTTAATTTCCCATACCCCTTCTATGGAACACCGGTGGGCTGTCCATGGATAAATCATGTTGGCTGCGAGTCTTGGCTCACAGAGACCCTTTATCCGTAGGTCCATTTGAGAGGGGAGCAGGGTCCAGTGAGCAATGCGGGCACTGCTCACTGTCCCATCCTTAATTCTCTCATCCAGGATAATTTGGGTGGGCGTATGGTGGGTAAGGAGTATGATAGGGGACCCCCCTGTGAAGATCAGTGATCTTTTCACAGCCCAGTGAGTGGCTAGGAGGTGCCGCTCATAGTTGGAGTATCCCTTCTCCACGTCCGTGAGTACCCTGGAGGTGTAGACCGCTGGTCTTAGCCGGTCGTGCCGCTCTTATAGAAACATAGAAACATAGAAAATAGGTGCAGGAGCAGGCCATTCAGCCCTTCTAGCCTGCACCGCCATTCAACGAGTTCATGGCTGAACATGAAACTTCAGCACCCACTTCCTGCTTTCACGCCATACCCCTTGATCCCCCGAGTAGTAAGGACTTCATCTAACTCCCTTTTGAATATATTTAGTGAATTGGCCTCAACTACTTCCTGTGGTAGAGAATTCCACAGGTTCACCACTCTCTGGGTGAAGAAGTTTCTCCTTATCTCGGTCCTAAATGGCTTACCCCTTATCCTTAGACTGTGACCCCTGGTTCTGGACTTCCCCAACATTGGGAACATTCTTCCTGCATCCAACCTGTCCAAACCCGTCAGAATTTTAAACGTTTCTATGAGGTCCCCTCTCACTCTTCTGAACTCCAGTGAATACAAGCCCAGTTGATTCAGTCTTTCTTGATAGGTCAGTCCCACCATCCCGGGAATCAGTCTGGTGAATCTTCGCTGCACTCCCTCAACAGCAAGTATGTCCTTCCTCAAGTTAGGAGACCAAAACTGTACACAATACTCCAGGTGTGGCCTCACCAAGGCCCTGTACAACTGTAGCAACACCTCCCTGCCCCTGTACTCAAATCCCCTCGCTATGAAGGCCAACATGCCATTTGCTTTCTTAACCGCCTGCTGTACCTGCATGACAAACTTCAATGACTGATGTACCATGACACCCAGGTCTCGTTGCACCTTCCCTTTTCCTAATCTGTCACCATTCAGATAATAGTCTGTCTCTCTGTTTTTACCACCAAAGTGGATAACCTCACATTTATCCACATTATACTTCATCTGCCACGCATTTGCCCACTCACCTAATCTATCCAAGTCACTCTGTAGCCTCATAGCATCCTCCTCGCAGCTCACACTGCCACCCAACTTAGTGTCATCCGCAAATTTGGAGATACTGCATTTAATCCCCTCGTCTAAATCATTAATGTACAATGTAAACAGCTGGGGCCCCAGCACAGAACCCTGCGGTACCCCACTAGTCACTGCCTGCCATTCCGAAAAGTACCCATTTACTCCTACTCTTTGCTTCCTGTCTGACAACCAGTTCTCAATCCACGTCAGCACACTACCCCCAATCCCATGTGCTTTAACTTTGCACATCAATCTCCTGTGTGGGACCTTGTCGAAAGCCTTCTGAAAGTCCAAATATACCACATCAACTGGTACTCCTTTGTCCACTTTATTGGAAACATCCTCAAAAAATTCCAGAAGATTTGTCAAGCATGATCTCCCTTTTACAAATCCATGCTGACTTGGACCTATCATGTCACCATTTTCCAAATGTGCTGCTATGACATCCTTAATAATTGATTCCATCATTTTACCCACTACTGAGGTCAGGCTGACCGGTCTATAATTCCCTGCTTTCTCTCTCCCTCCTTTTTTAAAAAGTGGGGTTACATTGGCTACCCTCCACTCGATAGGAACTGATCCAGAGTCAATGGAATGTTGGAAAATGACTGTCAATGCATCCGCTATTTCCAAGGCCACCTCCTTAAGTACTCTGGGATGCAGTCCATCAGGCCCTGGGGATTTATCGGCCTTCAATCCCATCAATTTCCCCAACACAATTTCCCGACTAATAAAGATTTCCCTCAGTTCCTCCTCCTTAATAGACCCTCTTGGAGCAGTACTGCGCTCAGGCTGTCCCCACTGGCTGCTACCTCCAGGAAAAACTCTTTGCCCCCATCTATTGCCCCAAGAGCTGGCGCGGTCTGCAGGTCTTTCTTGAGTTGGATAAATGCTGCCTCGCAACCTTCGTCCCATTCCCACTCCACTCCCTTGTGTAGGAGTCGGAGCAGAGGGGCTGCTGTGGCTGCATAATCCTCAATGAAATCTCTGCAGTACCTGGTTAGCCCAAGAAAAGATCTTACTCCTGTTACTGTGTTGGGGGCTGGTAACTTCTGCACTGCTTCCCTTCTAGCTTTGTCAATGGTTCTTTCCCCAGTGCGCACAGCCAGTCCCAGGAATTTTACTTCCTTCCGACCGATCTGTACCTTCTTGGGGTTTATTTTAAATCCTTCTTCTTTCAGCAGCTCCAGCAGTTCAGCCTGCAGTGGGCCATGCCCCTCCCCCTCATCGGTGAACAGGAGCAGGTCATCTACATACTGTACTAATTGCTGGGGTCTGCTGAAGTTCTTTAAACAGTTGGCCTGATGGAAAATACTGAGGCTGTTGTGGAAGCCTTGAGGGAGACAGTTCCAAGTATATTGCTACCCTTTAAAGGTAAAAGCAAACTTGTACTGATCTTCCCTCCGTAAAGGTATGGACCAGAACCCATTGGAAATATCCAGCACCGTGAAGGTGGTCGCGGAGGCTGGGATACTTCCAATGAGGTCGGCGACAGCAGCAACGTGGGTGCACAGATGGAGATGTTACGGTTGAGTACTCGATAGTCCATGGTGGCTCTCCAGGAGTTGTCCGGTTTCTTAACTGGCCACAATGGAGAGTTCACATGGGTAGCTATTGGTCTCAATACTCCCTGTTTAATCAGAGAACCCAAGGCTGTTTCCATGTCTGCCTCCACCTCCCTGGGGAAGTTGTACTGTTTCTGTGGTCGGGTCATGGGGTCCTCATCTATGTTAACCTCGACCCCATTTATTCTCCCGCAGTCGTGTTTGTGAGTGGCAAAAGCTGCAAGGTTTTTCCTCACATACTCTTGATATTCTACAGGGGTGTTACTGACCAGTGATTCAAGGTCGTAACCCTCCAACCCTCCTTTGGTTTCATGGTGCACACCGTCCCTTTTCCCTGTTTTCCCGGGATAACCATCTCCTGTCCCGTACAGACTGACCCCCAAAGACAGCGGTTTCTTAAATCCACTACAATCCCATGGCCTAGGATGAAGTCAGCCCCCAGGATCCCTCTCCCTTCCTGCTCCCACTTCATCAGGACACAAGTCCACTTAGTGTGGAGTGTACCTAAATGAATGGAGAGCAGAACGGAGAATGAGCCAGTCTGTTCAGTGCCTGTGAAACCCATCAAGCTGTAGGGGACCCCGTTAGACACAGGAGAGGCAACGGGGTTAGCTGCATAGACAAGGGTGCTTGAGGCACCATTGTCCAGCAGGTAAGTCCCTTTCACCTTTTCCACTTCTATTTGTACGGTCAGCCTCCCCCACGCATCATACTCGAAGGCACACAGGTGGACAGGCTGCGTCTATCCTAGTCATAGTTTTGGTTGGGAGGGGGCAGATGGGATCTCGGTACCGGTGGCAGTGGCTACCTTTCCAGGACCATCTAACATGACTCAGAGCGCAGGTAAAAAGGTATCAAATGAGTGGGGAGCGACTGGCTTATCTATCTCGGTCTTCTGGGTAGGGGCTGGAGAATTCTTTCCTGCGCTATTCTTCTAAGGATTTCTACAATCCTTTCTCCAGTGCCCACTCTTTCTGCACCCGAAGCAGGTACATTTTGTATCAGAGGGGTTGCCCCCCTCGTGGCACCAGTCCCTCTTGTCTTGGTTAGGTCGGATTTTGTGAACCCTTCCCTTTTATGGGTGCTCTTCTGTCCCTCTGCCGTTTCTGTAAGCTAGGGTCAGTTGCCTAAGCACTCCCTCTTCTGTGGCTTGGGGATCACTCAGCCTTTGCTCTTATTCTAGGCAAACTGTTAGCTACTAGACTTCGGAGCCAGTGTGCTAATTCGTCCAGGTTTAAGTGATCCCTATCTATGTCCCCACTACAAGCGCTTTTGTACACCAGCCACAGTCGGTCTGCAAAAGCCTGTGGGGTTACTCCTGTGAGCTGCACCGTTTTCTCTACTCTGAAGAAGGGACTTCCATCATTGCAGCCCATAGCTTCTAAAATGTCCCTTTGGACGGCAGCAAGTGTTTTCTGTCCTCTTTCGCTCTCAGTAGAGAGGGACTGATACAGTTTGCTGTCTCGAGATAGGAGAAGCATCTTTGCCATTTCTGCATCATCGCACCCATTGATATCCCCTGCCTGTTCCGCCTCCACAAAGTGAACCGAGGGGTCTCCCTTTGGAGTTAGCTTTCCCAGGTGGGGAGTGTGGGGGACCACAAACTGACTTTCCAGGGGCCCTGGACCTCCGGCAAGGGTGGGCGGGTCAAACTTCTGTTGCCGGACCGGGCACATTGACCCTGGTTCTGGCTCTCCCTGTTCTGGCTCACCTCCCTCTCCTCCCTGCTGCCAAGCCGAACTGAAACTCGGTGCCACAGGTGGTGGTGGTTCACTATCCCTGTCCGCCCCGCAACTGATTTGCTCCTCCTGCTGCTGAACCGGTGTAGTCACCGGTGCCACAGGTAGTGGCCAGGTAATTTCCTCCTTCTCTTCCAGGTTTACCTGGGGCGTGCCCGGGCTTATTAGGCATACCATGCCTTTTGCCTTGGACAGAGCAAGATTTAAATTCTTAATTTGTTGCTGGCAGGGACCGTGGTCTTCCGATTCAAACCCATTAGTGCTAGCTACTTTATACGCTGCTTGCACATCTTTTAATCTTTCCTGGAGCTCTTTTACTTGTCGGGTGAGGCGAGTGCCTTCCTCGCTCAGTGACTTTTCATTACTTTTGGCCTCAGTAACCTGACATTGAAAATAGTCCTGTCTGTTTTTAAACCTTTCCATTATTTGGGTCCTTTCCTGTTTTAGCTTATGGAATTCTCCCGAGAATCTTTCTTCTGATATAACCCTTTCCTGGTAGTTCTCTACGCATTCCCATAACTCTGCCTGTAATGTTTCATTCATTCTGTCCAGCAGCTGGACCTGTTGCTGTACATAGACCAACCAAATTGCTTTCTCTACTGCAGTGCTTGCTGTCCACTGGGCTGCAGCGTCAGTTGGACGCTCAGCGCGCAATAGACTAAGCATCCATTCTTTAGTTACATTCACTTTCTTATACACATAGGAGGAAATGCTCTCTTTCATTTTGGTTCTTTGCCCCAAATCAGCCCTTTCCACATCACACCCCTTGTACCTGAGTCCTGCCACGGTCGTCATTTTGTAAGGGGGTGGTCTCTATGAGGGGGTCAGGTTCCCTTCTGACCAACTTGAGCGGTTCGAATCGCTCCCACTCCCTTGGGTTCTCTACTCTGGATTTATTTGGGGTTGTGACAAAAGTGCAAAGGACACTGGTTTGATGCAAAAAAAACTTTGGTTTTATTACAGTCAAGGTAATACAGGCATATTACTCTAACAAGAAAATACAAGGCCAAACTTACAATCACTCTAATAAAGGGCAGTACAAGGAAAGGTACAAGGTCAAACTTATAATCACTCTAATAAAGTACCATACACTACACATTCAAAGGGGGTTGCAGTAAAATTATACCTCCCACCTCCCAATACCTAATTCTAGCTAGGTTAGACTCCAGGGCAGGCAGGGACTATGCTTACCAATCCTTTTGATAGTTAACGGTAGATTTTGGTTGTTTTTTCCCTTGATACCACGTTGACTGTGGTCGGTCGCTGCTGCGATGGTGATGTTCTTCCTTCCTTCAGGACTTCAGGACTTTGAGGCTGGAGAAGTTGGTTTACAACTGTCGCGTTGGTTTCTCTCCTTGTCTTAATGACATACTCGCAGTATAGCACCTGGTGTAGTACGGCATCTGAGGTAATAGCAGCCTTGTAGCTACCTAGCAACCACCTAACCTCTGTTGAAAACAGGGGCCAGTTATATGATTTCAGTGTTCGAATCTTGCCGCCAAATCTGTTCAAAATCCTTTGTATAATTTTGGCTTGGTTCTTCTTTGTAATATTTTGGTGGGCTTGTTAAAAGTTGATATGTTTTGCGTGAGTTGATGTTTGAAAACTGTTTCCTGATGGAAATATTAGTTTGGTAATTGCAATGTCCTTTTGTGCTTAGTCTTTCGCATACAGGCTGGATTGGGCCTCTTTGTGATGTATATGCTGAAATGGTTGTCCAAACCCATGTTGATGGGTAGCTACCTCTGGGTGATTTTGTGATGTTATCGTTTCTTGTGGGGGAAGGATTTTTGAATACTCATTCTTCCAGACAGGTTAACTTAGTTCTCACACCCAGGTAGCTTCACTTAATCAGTCTGTCTCCTGTTAGTTCTGTAGGTCCGCCCACAGCCTTGAGTTTGTCTTTTAAAATCCAAAATTCTATTGAAGTTCGTAGTTTCTTCCATAAGCACTTTAGAGTTCCAAACATTTTGGTAGATAGTCCCAAATTAAATTTCCTTTTGAATGAGCCCAAACACAGGGGGATTTCTTGTGAATTTTGCATCCCTTCACATCTTCAGTGTTGCCTGCATGACTGCCCCTGTGAAGTGACACCCCTGATTGGACTCCACATACTGTGGTAGCCCCCACCTAGAGAGCACTTCTCTCACTAGAATCCATGCAGTCCCCAAAGCTTTGGCTGTTTGGCACGGGATGGCTTCTATCAGGACCAGGCGGTACTTGTAACCTCCCCCTGCGCGGTGAGCAATGGCCCAATATAATCGTCCTGTATGGACTGCCATGGTCCCTCCACTCTCCTCGTGTGTCCCATGGATACCTTCCTTTTCTGGGGGTCAGGATTGTTTGCAGCACACGTCAAGCAATCCACCCAGAAGTCGTGGACGTCCTCCCTCAGTTGCGGCCACCACCCTGCCTGTTCCATCCGTTGCCAGGTGGTCTCCGGCCCGGGGTGCCCCGCTCCTGGACCCCCGTGGGCCAACTGAAGGAATTGTCTCCAGTGCTGCTGTGGGACTACCTACTGCTCCCCTCTGAAAAACATCCCTTTCTTTACTGTAATACCTGCCACTCCATATGGACCCTCTACCTTAACTCCCTTAGTCAGTGGGTCTCCAGCACAGTCTTTAGGGCAGGATCCTATGTCTGGACCATCTTTAGGTCCAGGGCCAATGCTACCCCTGCATGCCCTTGTGTCCCACCTCTGTCTCTGATCGCTGCTACCGGAGTCGACCCATAAGGATCCCAAAACATGCCCCTTTGAGAACCTTCTTTGGCCAGTACGTCAGCCTGCTGATTTCCCTCTGCACGGGATTCTGTCTTAGAATGGGCCTTGACTTTGTGGACATAGAAATCTCCGTGGGTTCCTATCGACGTTATGATCTGTTTCAACGATGGCTTGGTTGCTAGTGGTGTCCCGTTTGCAGGTGTGAACCCACGACGAGACCAAATGGCCAAATGTTCTGTACATGAATTGCAAGTGAATATGCTGTCTGAGCAAATCGTGTAAGTTGTAGGGGACTCATCGGGGTGGGTAACCACATACACCACCGCCAACAGTTCACTGTGCTGGGCGCTCATGGTGCTCGGGAGTTTAATGGCCTTGGCAATGGCTGCCTTTAGGTCATAAATCCCGCAGCCAGTGAGTCTCTTTCCTGCCACCACTGTACTTGACCTGTCTACATAGATCTCGCGGCCCGTGGGATGGATTCCAGTCCGAAACCCTATGTCTACATCCCATACTCCTTCAACAGAACATTTGTGATCCACCCCTGGGTAGATCAAATTTGCGGCGAGCTTGGACTCACAGAGCCCTTTAACACTCAAATTCATCTGCGAGAGCAATAAAGTCCAGCGAGCAATGCATGCACTGCTCACCATGCCGTCCTTTATCCTCCCATTCAGAAGCATCTGAGTGGACGTATGATGGGTTAAGAGAGTTAACGGGACTCCCTTGTGAAGATTTGTGATCTCTTCATGGCCCAATGTGTGGCAAGCAGGCGCCTCTCACAATTGGAGTACCCACTCTCAACATTTGTGAGGATTCTTGATGAATATACCACAAGCGCAGCATTGCGCTTAAACTGTTCCCTGTGGCAGCTACCTCCAAAAAGAGCCCCTCTCCCCCATCAATTGCTCCTAAAACCAGTGCGGTCTGCAGATCTCTCTTCAGACATCTAAAAGCCGCCATGCAGTCCTCATCTCACTCCCAGCCCACTCCCTTGTGGAGGAACCGCAATAGAGGGGCTGCCATAGCGGCATAGTCCTCTATGAAATCCCTGCAGTACCCTGTGAGTCCCAGGAAGGATCTTACCCCCGTTACCGTGATCGGGGCAGGTAGCTCCTGTACCACCTTCCTCCTCGCCTCATCGATGGCCCTCTCCCCAGCACGCACAGTCAGCCTGAGGAATTTTACTTACTGCTGGCCGATCTGTGCTTTCCTGGGATTAACCTTGAACCCAGCTTCCTTTAACAGACTCAGCAGCTCAGCCAGCAGTGGTCCATGCTCCTCCCTCTTGTTAGAGAACAAAAGCAGGTCATCCACGTACTGTACAAACTGCTGTGGTTTGCTGAATCCTTTTAAACAGTTGGCTATACATTGGTGGAAAATATAAGGACTGTTATGAAACCCCTGTGGAAGGCAGGTCCATGTGTACTGCTGACCCTTGAAAGTGAATGCGAACTTATACTGGTCCTCCCTTTTGAGAGGGATAGACCAGAATCCGTTCGAAATGTCCAGCACTGTGAATGTTTTTGCGGATGCTAGGATACTCCCGATCAAGTCGGCTATGGCTGCGACGGTGGGGGCACAGGCTGGGATGTTCTTGTTAAGAACCCGATAGTCCACAGTGGCTCTCCACAAATTGTCCGGTTTCCTAACCAGCCAAATCGGAGAGTTCACATGGGTGGCTATCGGTCTCATCACACCCTGCCCAACCAGTGATACCAATGCCGTCTCTAAATCTGCCTCTGCCTCTCGGGGAAGTTGTACTGTTTCTGTGGTCGGGCCATGGGGTCTCCTTCTATTCTGACCTCCACCCCTGCTACCCTCCCGCAGTCGTGCTTGTGTGTAGCGAATGCCGAGAGGTTGGTTCGCACATCTGTTCTGTACTCCGCCGGGGTAGAAGTGACCAAAAGTTCGAGGTCATAACTACCCTTGGGCTTCATCGTACGCACGGTTCCCTTGCCTTGCTTCCCTGGTATAGCTACCACCTCCTTCTCCTTTCCCGAGCATACTGACCCCCAAAGACAGTGATTCCGGAAATCCACCAATATCTTGTGGGTCAGTATGAAGTCTGCCCCAAAAATGCCTATTCCCTCCCGCTCCCACCGCAAAGGGACACATTTCCACTCTGTATGGAGTGTCCCCAGATCGATGGCTGGCGGAATGGAGAAAGACCCAGTTCATTCATTCCCAGTGAATTCTACTAAGTTATATGGGACCCCGTTTGATAGAGGTGATGTGGTCGGGTTATCCGCATAGCCAATAGTGCTTGGAGCTCCAATGTCCAGCAGATAGGTCCCTTGCACCTTCTCCACCCCCATCTTCACGCACGGTCTTTTCCAAGCATCATAACTTAGTGGGCACAGGTAAACGGGCTCAGAAGCCCCTAGTCATGTGTTGGGATTGTTCGGGGCGGATGGGAGTACGCTGGCTGCTGCCACGTCCACCCTACCCTGCCCTGCCGGAAAGACTGCGCGGAGAGCAGCCACTAATACCGCGAATGGATCAGTGCTGCTTCTCGCCACAGCTGCGACTTTCTGCGCTGGCGCTGGAGGATCCCCTTTCCCGCTCCTTTTGTCAGGAACTGGGCAGTCTTTCCTCCAGTGCCCTTTACTCCCGCACCCATAACAACCCTGATTCTTCTCTGAGCTACCCCCTTCCTGGTGCCACTCTTCTCTAACTGTTGCCTCCACTAGGCTTTAACTCGTGCACTCTGTCCTTTGGTTTGTCATCCTCACCCCTACCATTCTTAAAGGAGCGAGTTAACTGCTGGATCACACCATCTTCTGTGGTCTGGGGATCCCTGGAATCGAACCACCCCTCTGCTTTGGCCTTGAGCCTGGGCGGGCTGTTCGCCACCAGGGTCCTCAGCCAATGAGCCCTAGGCTCCCCCTGCAGCTGCGTCCGGTCGGGTACCCCCACGCAGGCACTCCGGTAGACGGGCCAAAGCCTGTCCGCGAAAGCCTGCGGTGCATCCCCAGGTAACTGCAGTGTCCTTTCCACTCGGGGGAAGGGATTTCCATCATTGAGGCCCATAGCCTCTAGGATGACATCCTTTATCCCCTCTTGCTACCCGCTGAGAGTGACTGGTACAACCTATTATCCAGGAACAACAAAAGTAATTTGGCTGACTCAGCTTTGTTACAATTATTGATCCCCCCCCACCTGCTCCACATCCATAAAATAGACAGATGGGTCCCCTTTGCTTGTCAGTTTGGTCAGGTTAGAGACCATTGCCTGCAGCTGGGAGGTTGTATACGGGACCACGAAGTCACTCTGCAGTGGTTCTTGCTCTTGACCGCCTATGGGCGCACCGTATTTCCGCTGCCGGACAGGGCACATTGGTCCTGCTCCCAGCACTTCGGGCAGTGGTCGAGCGTCCTCCTCTGCCTCACAGTCCTCTTTATCTTTCCCCTGCTCTTCCTCATCTACCTGGGCCATTCCCGGAGCTACCAAGCAGATCATCCCTTTGGCCTTAGTAGAGCATCGGATAAATTCCGGATCTGCTCCTGGCAAGGACCATAATTACTCATATCAAACTCTCTTGTGCTGGCGACTCTGTTTGCCACCTAAATATCCTTCAACTGCTCTTCCAGCGCCTTTACCTCACTCGACAAGCGAGCGTTCTCCTCCCTAACCGCCCTCTCGTTCCCATTTGTCTCAGTCACCTGGCATTGCAGGAACTCTTTATGGTTACGGAAGGTTTCCTCCTGGCTTATTCTTCCCCTCTTCTCATTCCTTAGCTGCGTGCATAACCTGCTCTCTACTACAGCCCTTGCATCTGACTGTGCCTCGGAGTTACAGTTTTTGTCTGCTTTAAAAACCATTTTAATCCAGTCATGGGTGAACTGGTAGATCTGGAGGATGAGGGGAAACAGTAAAGAGGACAGGCGAGAGCAGGAGAAGTAGGAGAAGGAAGAGGGCACTATGCAGAACAGCATACCCACAACAGGGGCCGTCACCGAACTACGCAACCTGCTCCAGCCACAACTAGAGCTTCGAATTAGAGCACGGAAAACACTGTCTCTAGCTGTCGAGGTCACCTTGGTCCTTTTACTTTTACACTGTAGAGTTGTTCCAGGCTGCAGCAGGTGACATCAGTGACATCTTCCAGCTGCAGCTATGCTCTGATGTATCCTGGAAGTGACCAAGGCTCTCTATGCCAGGAGAAACACCTATCTCACATTCCCATGGACAGAGCAAAGTAGGACAAGAGAGCACTAGGCTTTGCTTGCATTTCAGGCTTCACCAGAGTCCAAGCAACCTTAGACTTTCTCAATAGAAAGGTTTACCACTCCCTGGATGTCCAACCTGTTTACAGCCAGCACATCATCATGCAACTCAGTGCCTGGTTTCCTCGCAGCAGTCACGATTTATTCATCCAGCGCCTTCCTTCCAACCAGGCTGTCGTGTCAGAGGTTGGCGACTTATCAACAAGTGATATCCCCTCCAGCTGGCTGTGTGGCACTAACAAGGGTACTGGCAAATTGGGTGGTGGGGACACAGGCTTACTGTCATCCTCAGAGTGGGCAGCAGGTGCCTCTCCCATGGAGACAAAGCCCCTCTCCTGGGACTGCACCTCAGCCCTTCTATGGATTTACACCAGAAGAGAGAGCAGAAGTGATGTGATGCTCTGGAAGCCTCTGTCAACCCTGCCCTCCAGAGCCAATATGGCAGCAATCAGCTTCCGTGGTGACAGTGTGAGCTGAAACATTAACTTGTCTGTTTTCGCCACAGCTGTTGGCTGACCTGCTGAGTGTTTCCAGCACTTTCTGTTTTTGTTTCAGATTTCCAGCACCGACAGTTTTTCTGCTTTTTGTTGAGTATAAGCAGGAGATTGCCTGACTGGCTGCACACATGAATGAAGGGAGGGCTTCTCTCAGCCACTAGAACTGAAGGCCCTGAAAGTTCACAAGAGTTCTATTGGTCTCCTGCACTGGATCCAGCAGGAGACTCACAGAACTCCCAGGGAAATCACGTAACCAGCTACAAAGGGGTTCTGCTCGTATTTTGCTGAGGTCACAGCAAGAGAAGAGACCAGCAGACCATCCCCCCGCCACACCCCGCCATGGCCACACCCCCCACCCCCCCCCCCCCCCACCTCCGCCACCCCTTCGGAATGTCAGAGGTGAAATGTTTAGGGATATAGGTTGCAGACTCCATACTATCTAAATGCTTAAGTTAACTCTGGGTAAGTTTAAAACATGCCAAGGAGATCCGGGGGAACCCCTAAGTACTTTTTAATCTCAGTTTGACACAATACAGGAGTTAGACTCCGTGTAATGCTGGACCAAGGTGATGTGGGACTACCTGCTCCAGGGAATCCCATACCCTTTCTCACCAATGTCTGATAGGATCCTGACTCCAGATTTATACGGCCATTTTAGCATCATTACAGTGATATTAAAGTAGCAATATGAACACATCTTCAAAAAGGATATTTATCACACAAAGTGTAAAGGATGCACAAATGAATAATCTGGGCCAATATTCAGACATAGATGTAACTAGTCAAAGGAGACCAGGAGAACGTGTACCCCTCAGAAATTTTTGGTTTGGGTTATGTCTTAAAAACAGATTACCAGGCTGCACAAAACTCCAAACCAGGCATTATGCTTCCCAGATCTGTTATAATCTTAAGTTGATGAGTCCAATATGAGGCAGCTAATTAGCTGTGATGTTGTGTGGGTGAGAGAGGAGCGGAGGTCGGGACTGGGGAGGAGCGGAGGTCGGAAGCGGCGAGGAGTGGAGGTCGGAAGTAGAGAGGAGCGGAGGTCGGAAGCGCAAGGAGCAGCAGTCGGGACTGACGAGGAGCAGAGGCCGTAAGCGGCAAGGAGCGGAGCTCAGAAGCGGTGAGGAGCAGAGGTCAGAAGTAGAGAGGAGCGGAGGTCGGAAGCGGCGAGGAGCGGAGGTCAGAAGCGGCAAGGAGCAGAGGTCAGAAGCAGCGAGGAGCAAAGGTCAGAAGCGGCGAGGAGCGGAGGTCAGAAGCGGCAAGGAGCGGAACTCAGAAGCGGTGAGGAGCAGAGGTCAGAAGCGGCGAGGAGCAGAGGTCAGAAGCGGCGAGGAGCAAAGGTCGGAAGAGGCGAGGAGCAGAGGTCAGAAGCAGCGAGGAGCGGAGGTCGGGACTGGGGAGGAGCGGAGGTCAGAATCGGCGAGGAGCGGAGGTCGGAAGCAGCGAGGAGCAAAGGTCAGAAGCGGCGAGGAGCGGAGGTCGGAAGAGGCGAGGAGCAAAGGTCGGAAGCAGCGAGGAGCGAAGGTTGGAAGCAGCGAGGAGCGAAGGTTGGAAGCAGCGAGGAGCGAAGGTCGGAAGCAGCGAGGAGCAAAGGTCAGAAGCGGCGAGGAGCGGAGGTCGGAAGAGGCGAGGAGCAAAGGTCGGAAGCAGCGAGGAGCGAAGGTTGGAAGCAGCGAGGAGCGAAGGTTGGAAGCAGCGAGGAGCGAAGGTCGGAAGCAGCGAGGAGCAAAGGTCAGAAGCGGCGAGGAGCGGAGGTCGGAAGAGGCGAGGAGCAAAGGTCGGAAGCAGCGAGGAGCGAAGGTTGGAAGCAGCGAGGAGCGAAGGTTGGAAGCAGCGAGGAGCGAAGGTTGGAAGCAGCGAGGAGCGGAGGTCGGAAGAGGTGAGGAGCGGAGGTCTGAAGCGGCGAGGAGCGGAGGTCGGAAGCAGCGAGGAGTGGAGGTCGGGACTGGGGAGGAGCGGAGGTCAGAAGCGGCGAGGAGCGGAGGTCGGAAGCAGCGAGGAGCGGAGGTCGGAAGCAGCGAGGAGCGGAGGTCAGAAGCGGCGAGGAGCGGAGGTCGGAAGCAGCGAGGAGCGGAGGTCGGAAGCGGCGAGGAGCAAAGGTCGGAAGCGGCGAGGAGCGGAGGTCGGAAGCAGCGAGGAGCAAAGGTCGGAAGCGGCGAGGAGCGGAGGTCGGAAGCAGCAAGGAGCGGAGGTTGGGACTGACGAGGAGTGGAGGTCGGAAGAGGCGAGGAGCGGGGGTCGGAAGAGGCGAGGAGCGGGGGTCGGAAGAGGCGAGGAGCGGAGGTCGGAAGCGGCGAGGAGCGGAGGTCGGAAGCAGCGAGGAGCGGAGGTCGGAAGCGGCGAGGAGCGGAGGTCGGAAGCAGCGAGGAGCAGAGGTCGGAAGAGGCGAGGAGCGGGGGTCGGAAGAGGCGAGGAGCGGAGGTCGGAAGAGGCGAGGAGCGGAGGTCGGAAGCGGCGAGGAGCGGAGGTCGGAAGAGGCGAGGAGCGGAGGTCGGAAGAGGCGAGGAGCGGAGGTCGGAAGCGGCGAGGAGCGGAGGTCGGAAGAGGCGAGGAGCGGGGGTCGGAAGAGGCGAGGAGCGGGGGTCGGAAGAGGCGAGGAGCAGAGGTCGGAAGCGGCGAGGAGCGGAGGTCGGAAGAGGCGAGGAGCGGGGGTCGGAAGTGGCGAGGAGCGGAGGTCGGAAGAGGCGAGGAGCGGGGGTCGGAAGAGGCGAGGAGCGGAGGTCAGAAGAGGCGAGGAGCGGGGGTCGGAAGTGGCGAGGAGCGGAGGTCGGAAGTGGTGAGGAGCGGGGGTCGGAAGAGGCGAGGAGCGGGGGTCGGAAGTGGTGAGGAGCGGGGGTCGGAAGAGGCGAGGAGCGGAGGTCGGAAGCGGCGAGGAGCGGAGGTCGGAAGTGGCGAGGAGCGGAGGTTGGGACTGACGAGGAGCGGGGGTCGGAAGAGGCGAGGAGCGGGGGTCGGAAGAGGCGAGGAGCGGGGGTCGGAAGAGGCGAGGAGCGGAGGTCGGAAGAGGCGAGGAGCGGGGGTCGGAAGTGGCGAGGAACGGAGGTCGGAAGAGGCGAGGAGCGGAGGTCGGAAGAGGCGAGGAGCGGAGGTCGGAAGAGGCGAGGAGCGGGGGTCGGAAGTGGCGAGGAGCGGAGGTCGGAAGAGGCGAGGAGCGGGGGTCGGAAGTGGCGAGGAGCGGAGGTCGGAAGAGGCGAGGAGCGGGGGTCGGAAGAGGCGAGGAGCGGGGGTCGGAAGAGGCGAGGAGCGGAGGTCGGAAGAGGCGAGGAGCGGGGTCGGAAGAGGCGAGGAGCGGAGGTCGGAAGCGGCGAGGAGCGGAGGTCGGAAGTGGCGAGGAGCGGAGGTTGGGACTGACGAGGAGCGGGGGTCGGAAGAGGCGAGGAGCGGGGGTCGGAAGAGGCGAGGAGCGGAGGTCGGAAGAGGCGAGGAGCGGGGGCCGGAAGAGGCGAGGAGCGGAGGTCGGAAGTGGCGAGGAGCGGAGGTCGGAAGAGGCGAGGAGCGGAGGTCGGAAGCGGCGAGGAGCGGAGGTCGGAAGTGGCGAGGAGCGGAGGTTGGGACTGACGAGGAGCGGGGGTCGGAAGAGGCGAGGAGCGGGGGTCGGAAGTGGCGAGGAACGGAGGTCGGAAGAGGCGAGGAGCGGAGGTCGGAAGAGGCGAGGAGCGGGGGTCGGAAGAGGCGAGGAGCGGTGGTCGGAAGAGGCGAGGAGCGGAGGTCGGAAGAGGCGAGGAGCGGGGGTCGGAAGTGGCGAGGAACGGAGGTCGGAAGAGGCGAGGAGCGGAGGTCGGAAGAGGCGAGGAGCGGAGGTCGGAAGAGGCGAGGAGCGGGGGTCGGAAGTGGCGAGGAGCGGAGGTCGGAAGAGGCGAGGAGCGGGGGTCGGAAGTGGCGAGGAGCGGAGGTCGGAAGAGGCGAGGAGCGGGGGTCGGAAGAGGCGAGGAGCGGGGGTCGGAAGAGGCGAGGAGCGGAGGTCGGAAGAGGCGAGGAGCGGGGTCGGAAGAGGCGAGGAGCGGAGGTCGGAAGCGGCGAGGAGCGGAGGTCGGAAGTGGCGAGGAGCGGAGGTTGGGACTGACGAGGAGCGGGGGTCGGAAGAGGCGAGGAGCGGAGGTCGGAAGAGGCGAGGAGCGGGGGCCGGAAGAGGCGAGGAGCGGAGGTCGGAAGCGGCGAGGAGCGGGGGTCGGAAATGGCGAGGAGCGGGGGTCGGAAGAGGCGAGGAGCGGAGGTCGGAAGTGGCGAGGAGCGGAGGTCGGAAGTGGCGAGGAGCGGAGGTCGGAAGTGGCGAGGAGCGGGGGTCGGAAGAGGCGAGGAGCGGGGGTCGGAAGAGGCGAGGAGCGGAGGTCGGAAGTGGCGAGGAGCGGAGGTCGGAAGCGGCGAGGAGCGGGGGTCGGAAGTGGCGAGGAGCGGGGGTCGGAAGAGGCGAGGAGCGGAGGTCGGAAGTGGCGAGGAGCGGAGGTCGGAAGCGGCGAGGAGCGGAGGTCGGAAGTGGCGAGGAGCGGAGGTTAGGACTGACGAGGAGCGGAGGTCGGAAGAGGCGAGGAGCGGAGGTCGGAAGTGGCGAGGAGCGGAGGTCGGAAGTGGCGAGGAGCGGAGGTCGGAAGTGGCGAGGAGCGGAGGTTAGGACTGACGAGGAGCGGAGGTCGGAAGTGGCGAGGTGCGGAGGTTAGGACTGACGAGGAGCGGAGGTTGGAAGCGGCGAGGAGCGGGGGTCGGAAGAGGCGAGGAGCGGGGGTCGGAAGAGGCGAGGAGCGGAGGTCGGAAGTGGCGAGGAGCAGAGGTCGGAAGCGGCGAGGAGCGGAGGTCGGAAGTGGCGAGGAGCGGGGGTCGGAAGAGGCGAGGAGCGGAGGTCGGAAGTGGCGAGGAGCGGAGGTCGGAAGTGGCGAGGAGCGGGGGTCGGAAGAGGCGAGGAGCGGGGGTCGGAAGAGGCGAGGAGCGGAGGTCGGAAGTGGCGAGGAGCAGAGGTCGGAAGCGGCGAGGAGCGGAGGTCGGAAGTGGCGAGGAGCGGGGGTCGGAAGAGGCGAGGAGCGGAGGTCGGAAGTGGCGAGGAGCGGAGGTCGGAAGTGGCGAGGAGCGGAGGTCGGAAGCGGCGAGGAGCGGAGGTCGGAAGTGGCGAGGAGCGGAGGTTAGGACTGGCGAGGAGCGGAGGTCGGAAGAGGCGAGGAGTGGAGGTCGGTAATGACGAAGTGCAGAGAAAAGGACCAACGAGGAGCGTCCTATGAATTCCAGGGAGAGAGGTCCTGTGGGAAGGAGGACGGTGGACAGTAGGAGTATGTTTGTATTTGTATGTATGTGCTAGACTAATGCAGCGGAGCCTGGTCTCCAGTCGTTTTGGATCCCCTTGCCACTGGACCAAGACCTTGCTCTGTCAAGCCCATATGATAGCCGGTGTGCAACGGCCACTCCACGTTAAAAGAATTCACACACAGGCGCCACCATCTCAGTACAGCCCCAAACTTGCATGAGGTTGAAAAGGCTATCCGCCAACTAAAGAACAACAAGGCCTCAGGAGCAGATGGAATACCCACAAAAGCACTAAAACATGGTGGAGAAACGCTATTGGCGCGAATACATGAGGTCATTTCTCTTACTTGGAAGGAGGAGAGCATGCCAGAGGATCTCAGAGACACAGTAATCATGACCATCTTCAAGAGGGATCGGTGCTGGGACCACAACTGTTTACAATATACATAGATGACCTGGAAGAGGGGACAGAGTGTAGTGTAACAAAATTTGCAGATGACACAAAGATTAGTGGGAAAGCGGGTTGTGTAGACGACACAGAGAGGCTGCAAAGAGATTTAGATAGGTTAAGCGAATGGGCTAAGGTTTGGCAGATGGAATACAATGTCAGAAAGTGTGAGGTCATCCACCTTGGGAAAAAAAACAGTAAAAGGGAATATTAATTGAATGGGGAGAAATTACAACATGCTGCGGTGCAGAGGGACCTGGGGGTCCTTGTGCATGAATCCCAAAAAGTTAGTTTGCAGGTGCAGCAGGTAATCAGGAAGGCAAATGGAATGTTGGCCTTCATTGCGAGAGGGATGGAGTACAAAAGCAGGGAGGTCCTTCTGCAACTGTATAGGGTATTGGTGAGGCCGCACCTGGAGTACTGCGTGCAGTTTTGGTCACCTTACTTAAGGAAGGATATACTAGCATTGGAGGGGGTACAGAGACGATTCACTAGGCTGATTCCGGAGATGAGGGGGTTACCTTATAATGATAGATTGAGTAGACTGGGTCTTTACTTTTTGGAGTTCAGAAGGATGAGGGGTGATCTTATAGAAACATTTAAAATAATGAAAGGGATAGACAAGATAGAGGCAGAGAGGTTGTTTCCACTGGTAGGGGAAACTAGAACTAGGGGGCACAGCCTCAAAATACGGGGGAGCCAATTTAAAACCGAGTTGAGAAGGAATTTCTTCTCCCAGAGGGTTGTGAATCTGTGGAATTCTCTGCCCAAGGAAGCAGTTGAGGTGAGCTCATTGAATGTATTCAAATCACAGATAGATAGATTTTTAACCAATAAGGGAATTAAGGGTTACGGGGAGCGGGCGGGTAAATGGAGCTGAGTCCACGGCCAGATCAACCATGATCTTATTGAATGGCGGAGCAGGCTCGAGGGGCTAGATGGCCTACTCCTGTTCCTAATTCTTAATGTTCTTATGTTCTTATGAAAGGGGATAAGTCCGATTGCGGTAACTACAGAGGAATTTCCCTGCTGTCTACCGGTCGCAGAAGAGCTCCTCCCAGAGTCGAAATGTGGATTCCGCCCACTAAGGGGTGCAATGGACATGATCTTCACCACGCGTCAAATTCAAGAACAGTGCAGGGACCAGCATCAGCCTCTGTACATGGCCTTCTTTGACCTCACAAAGGCCTTCGACACTCAACCAGGAGAGATTCTGTAGTCTCCTACTCAAATTCGACTGCCCTAAAAAGTTCATCATGATCCTCTGCCTGCTTCACGGTGACATGCAAGCCGTGATCCTGACCAATGGATCCACCACAGACCCAATACACGCACGGATTGGGGTCAAGAAATGCTGTGTCATCGCACCAACCTTCTTCGTGATCTTCCTTGCTGCAATGCTGCATCTCATCCTCAGTAAGCTCCCCGCTGGAGTGGAGCTAATCTACAGAACAAACGGGAGACTGTTCAACCTCCGTCGCCTCCAGGCCAGATCCAAGTTTGCCCCATCCTGTGTCACTGAATTACAGTATGCAGACAACGCTTACATTTGCGCACACTCGGAAGTCAAACTCTAAACCATTGTAAACACCTTCACCGAAGTGTACGAGAGTATGGGCCTTACACTAAACATCCGTAAGGCAAAGGTCCTCTATCAACCTGCCTCCGCCACACAGCACTGCCCCCTGATTATCAAAATCCATGATGAGGCCTTGGGCAACATGAACTATTTTCCATACCTCGGGAACCTCCTGTCAAAAAAGGCAGACATCGATGACGAGGTCCAACACCGCCTTCAGCCTTCGGTCACCTGAGGAAGAGAGTGTTTGAAGACCAGAACCTTAAAACTGGCACAAAGCTCATGGTCTACATGCTTCTCAGACATGAACTATATACAGCAGGCATATCAAAGCATATCAAAGCACTGGAGAAGTACCGCCAATGCTGCCTCTGGAAGATTCTGCAAATCCGTTAACAGGATAGGCAAACCAACATCAGTGTTCTCGCCCAGGCCAACATCCTCAGCATCGAAGCATTGACAATGCTTGATCTGCGTCGATGGGTGGGCCACATTGTCCGTATGCACGATACGAGACTCCCAAAGCAAGAACTCTACTCGGAGCTCCGACATGGCAAACGAGCCTCAGGTGGGCAGAGGAAACACTTCACGGACACCCTCAAGGCCTCCTTGAAGAAGTTCAACATCCCCACCAACACCTGGGAATCCCTGGCGCAAGATCACTCAAAGTGGAAGAGAATAATCCGGGAAAGCACAATACACCTCGAGTCTCTTTGCCGGGGGCAAGCGGAGACCAAGTGCAAATGGCGGAAGGAGCGCATGACAAGCAAAGCACTTCAACCAACCGGCCCTTCAACCAACCGGCCCTTCAACCAACCGGCCCTTCAATCAACCGGCCCTTCAACCAACGTCCTTTCAACCACTGTGTGTCCAACCTGCGACAGAGATTGTAGTTCTCGCATTGGACTTATCAGTCATCTGAGAACTCATTTTTAATGTGGAAGCAAGTCATCCTCGACTCCATTATGATGATGATGAGTGTGGGTGGGGTGCCAAGTGCTGGGAAAAGCCTGCTGTCGAATGTTTTACTGTCTATCAGCTCCGTGTGTGTATTGTGTGAAGGAGGTAGGTGACTGACACTCCACTGCCAATTATGTGCAGAAAATAGTTAATTGGTAGGTCGCTACAAACAGCAGTGTCTACACTCCCAGTCACAGATCCCAGCCTTGGCCCATGTCTACCTCCCAGCCCCATCCAGACCTGGAACTTCTCTCCTTCCCAAATCCCCAGGGCCCAAATTTGATGAAGGCCTCCGCCCACCCAAGTGCCGCCCAAAGGACCGCCGATGGCCGCCGAGGTACCTGATGGTACTTTGAGCGGGGTTTTCATCGGCGAGGTCCCTCGAAGGTCGGCGGGCGGCAATCTGGGCAGCAGCGGGTGGGAGCTCTCATTCTCGGCGGCAAAGGTGCTTGATGCCCAAGTGCCGCCAAGGATGGAGTCGGGCCCATCGAGGGTCGAAGAGCTGAAAAGCAAAAGCATAAAAAATAAATTTTTAGAAATCTGAAGACCTTCAGTGGACCCCATCCAGGTAGGTCCCTGTAAAGAAAAAAATTACAAAAAGTGCACGAACCTTTTTTCCCCCATCTTCCTACCTACCGTCAGGGACAGACCAGCCTCCAGCCAGTGGTCCACCTCCATTCTGCCGCCAACTCCCGCCCGCATCAATATGGGAGCTCAGTGGGCGGGAGGTCAGTTGCTTGACTCGGCCGTCTGCTGACATCGGCGGGCGCTTCCTGATGGCTCTCCCCTCCCGCCCGCTCCAGGCCACGTCGAACGTGGCACCGGGCGGTTCGACGAGAGGAATGTCGGCGGCAGTGGGCGGCAGTCGGCGGCAGTGGGCGGTAAGTTCTTCAATTTCGGGCCCTGGTCCATACATGTTCCACTGAATGTGTCAAGCATACTGACTGCTGCTTTTCAGAGAAATTCAGCAAAAGAAGGCATCAAAGCACTGAGCTAGTTAACTTGCTAAATATCCAAATGTAGCTGAATTTGCACATATCTTATACAATAAAGAAAGAAAGACTCGCATTTATATAGCGCCTTTCACAACCTCCAGACGTCCCATAGCGCTTTACAGCCAATGAAGTACTTTTTAACTGCTGTAATGTAGGAACTGGATAATGCCAATTGTCAGATGAGCAGTTACAGAACACAGAGTGACAAAGGTCAAGGTTAGTATGACAAAGGTTAAAGTTGCTGTGTGCCCATCCATTTGCTGGTGGAGAAGGAGATGAGCAGCTATATGCTGTTAACGGATCCAATGGATCACTAGCCAAACACCTCTATTGTAGCTGGTTTATTCTGATAAATCAGTGCTATTTATACTGTGAGGCAGTTCCATAAACCAGGAATCAAGCAGAAAAAACAACACATTCCCAAATAAGCCTGAATGGGCCTCTGTGTAAATGAGTTCGTACTTGTAATTTAGTTTGAATTTTACCCTTAATTTGGTCCATTGTATTTTAAGCTTAGTGCATAAATACTCTTAATCATGATGATTAATTAGGAATCATATTACAATCAGATTTAAATCATTATTAAATACATTTTAAACCATGGAAATGTGTGATTGCAGTTCTGTTCTGTTAAAATTTTCAGGGATAATTTTAACTTCAGTTGGATAAATGGCGAGCGGCAGGTGGAACTTGCCCGCTGCCTGCCTGTTCTTGCTGGCATGAGGCCTGAGCCATTTGGAGGCCCGGGCCTCACTTACATGGCACTGGCAAGCTGCGGGCGATGAGCTGGACAAAAAGTAGGAAACTATAGACCAGCTTAACATCTGTGGTTGGGAAAATGTTGGAGTTCATTATTAAAGAAGCAATAGCAGCACATTTGGATAAGCAAAATTCGGTCAGGCAGAGTCAGCATGGATTTATGAAGGGGAAGTTATGTTTGACAAATTTGCTGGAGTTCTTTGAGGATGTAACGAACAGGGTGGATAAACAGGGTGGGAACCAGTGGATGTGGTGTATTTAGACTTCCAGAAGGCATTTGACAAGGCGCCACATAAAAGGTTACTGCACAAGAGTAAAGTTCACTGGGTTGGGGGTAATATATTAGCATGGATTGGCTAACTAACAGAGATCAGAGAGTCAGGATAAATGGTTCATTCTCTGGTTGGCAACCTATAACTAGTGGGGTGCCGCAGGGATCAGTGCTGGGACCCCAACTATTTACAATCTATATTAATGACTTGGAAGAAGGGATTGAGTATAACGTAGCCAAGTTTGCTGACAATACAAAGATGGGAGGAAAAACAATGTGTGAGGAGGACACAAAAAATCTGCAAAAGGACATAGACAGGCTAAGTGAGTGGGCAAAAATGTGGCAGATGAAGTATAATGTTGGAAAGTGTGAGTTCATGCACTTTGGCTGAAAAAAATCAAAGAGCGGGACCTGGGGCTACTTGTGCATGAAACACAAAAGGATAGTATGCAGGTACAGCAAATGATCAGCTAGGCCAATGGTATCTTGGCCTTTATTGCAAAGGGGATGGAGTATAAAAGCAGGGAAGTCTTGCTACAGCTATACATGGTTTTGGTGAGGCCACACCTGGAATGCTGCGTGCAGTTTTGGTTTCCATATTTCCGAAAGGATATACTTGCTTTGAAGGCAGTTCAGAGAAGGTTCACTAGGTTGATTCCGGGGATGAGGGGGTTGACTTATGAGGAAAGGTTGAGTCGGTTTGGCCTCTACTCATTGGAGTTCAGAAGATTGAGAGGTGATCTTATCGAAACGTATAAGATTATGAGGGGGCTTGACAAGGTGGATGCAGAGAGGATGTTTCCTCTGATGTTTCTAAAACTAGAAGGCATGATCTTAGAATAAGGGGCCACCCATTTAAAACAGAGATGAGGAGAATTTTTTTTTCTCAGAGGGTTGTAAATCTGTGGAGTTTGCTCCCTCAGAGAGCTGTGGAAGTTGGGCCATTGAATAAATTTAAGACAGAAATAGACTTTCTTAAACGGTAACGGGATAAGTGGTTATGGGGAGCGGGCGGGGAAGTGGAGCTGAGTCCATGATCAGATCAGCCATGATCTTATTGAATGGTGGAGCAAGCTCGAGGGGCCGTATAGCCTACTCCTGTTCCTATTTCTTATGTTCTTAGTCTGGGAGGAGAGGGAGGCAATCCTGGATGGGCCGGAGTTTTTTGAGGACTACTGCTGCTGCTTAGGCCGTTTAACACCTGATACAAAAGTGGAATTCATGTCTAATGCATGTCATAGGACCCAGATATGCATTTTACAATTGATCACCGACCTGGACAGATGGGCACTCCAACCACCTATCTCAAGACTCTACTCAAGATGTTGGTGGCTGGAGCACCAGTGTAAATGGGGCAGTAAGGGACCCAACACCATTTTGATGCTGCTGATGCCCCGTTTACCTTGGGTGGAGTGAGTAAAAAACATTGGCCCTTTAATTTATTTCACAGGCAAAGGAACATTGGGATTTTCTATCTTTGTTCTGTGAAATTATTCTGCAAGATAACCTTAAGTTTGTATTTACCACCCAATGTTAAACCACTGGCTGTCACAACAGAATGACTCAAATCTCTTATTATCTTACCTACAATCTATCCAGACGCCCATGGTGTAAATTCTCTTCAGGGATATGCCTGTTTAGACACCACCTATTTTTTTGATTCATGCTGAGTCATATGGCTAAAGGATTAGAATCCTTTTACGTTTCTGTGTGGATTCACGTGTGATTTCTGAATGTGAAAAGCACTTCAACTCTTGATGTGTACAATAATTGGGGCACAGTTTTGAATGCTGAATGTACCTTTGTGTTAGTCGTCACTATGGCATCTTTTTCAAAGCCTCGAAGGATTGCTTTAGATAAACACATGACTTAAGCATTAAAAGAAACTGTCACAAATATAATGTCACCCCAAAATACATGGAACTAGAACGAGTTTTCTTTTTGAGGTAAAAAGAAAATCACAAATGCTGGAGCTATGAAACAAATCTGCACACCACTTTTAATCAGCACCAAAATGAAAAAAATGATCTTACACTTCAAGACCTTTCACTGGTTCTGAAGCTGATCAACTTGTGTTTATTTTGGATTTCTTTTGATACAGGGTGCTGGGTAAATGGTGGTGGAGTCTGGTGGACAATAATCTCTTTATACTGTGTTTAATCTGTTTTGTTTTAACAAGTTGTGTGAATATAACTTGGAGGACAATTTATCATTTATCATTTTTCCACTCTATTAAATTAATTGGTGTATACTTGTGACTTGCTGCAAATGTTCATCTCAGTTTTCTTTGCTTTTTTACAGAACGCAGTTGAATATTGCTTAGATCAGTGAAGAGTGGAGAGGGACAAACAAAAGCATTTATGTGACAACTATATATTTGCTTCACTCTTAGGTTACTGCACCAGGTATGTTTTTTGATGTGATGTAAGCAAATCCCGTTTGACTAGATATTGTAAACCTGCTCCAGTAGTCTCAAGAGCCAATATCTGAAGCGTAAATACTCCCAGAGATGCTAAATGTAATTATATATGTTTACTTACAACATGTGTTCCTCATTAAAAGTCACAGGCTGCCTCAGACTTGGACCAACCAACCTGAATCAGTATTTTACTGCTTCTAAACTCTTGTTTGTTTTAAATGAACAAGAGACTCCCAGAGCACTCAGAAACACAAATTAAAGTAAACTATTGAAAAGCATAATAAAATATCTACTTGGAGATTTGGAAGTGAACTGCACTGGCATATTAAAAGTAAAAGAGAAAGAAATACAGGTTATTTATGACTTAAAAGAGCTCTTTTTGAGCCTTTGTTTAAATAAAGGATCAAACCTGAAGCAACTTATCATTAAGCACCTGAAAAAAAACTTTGTTTTAACAAATCATTAATAACTACCCATAGGCTTTTCATTCCCATTCGATCTGAATTTCTGGATGACTTAATTTGAACTGTTCATTCTGTGGCACAAAACACCCTAATTAGTTTTTTTTGTTTTCAAATTAAATCCTGGTTGCTTGTTTAAATATTGAAAAAGACTCAGGTTTCGTAATGATCTGTAAAGAATAAGTTGGAATGTTGGCCCAATACATCTCCCTATTGTTGCACCAAACTGGAAAGGCCACTGATCAGTTTTACATCAGTTACCCACTACCTTAAGTAGTGTGAGTCGTCAGTCTCAATTCCCTCACATTGACAAAATAGCTAAATAAATATATTCAGTGCAATAAATCCAGGTGGAATCTCTATTATACTTACTCCAATTATCCTTCCTAATTATCTGCCAAAAAATGTTCAATGGATTGAACAGCCCACTAGCATCAAGCTCTTTCTGGCATAAACCAATCTCACAGCTAAAGGTTATATTGAATTTGCATTATTTATCCTGTATTTATCTTTATTATTGTGCCTAGGATATTACTGTGTGTATATTTAAAACCAAATTATGGGGAGTTAAAATGGCTCTGGGCCTCACGCCAGTGAGCCAGGCTGAGCCTGATAAGCGACCTGCCAGCCCCAGGCTTATCCTTCGCCCCCAGTTAAAATCAAGGCTTTTGTCTCAACTTCCTCACTGGGCAACATGGTGGCTTTCAAAGATTGTGTCCCTGGCTCTACCTGCCCAAAATATCCTCATAGAAGCTTATGGTTTGAACATCTAAAAGCAGAAACGGAAAGTTGAGAGAACATATGAAGCACCTGTGGTACTGTAACATCCTCCAGAAATGGCCTTCAGGCAGATTAATGATTGTCGCTACCCATTCCTGATCCTTGTTCCTGAACAATGCGGCCTAATTTTCAGTAGTTAACCACAGCAAGGTTTAGCTTTGAAGTCAGGTTTGATTTATGACTTGCTTGTATGGGAGTGCACAAATCAGATGCACTGTAGTTCACATGAAAGTGTTTCTCTTGTTTAGAGAAAGAACCACAGTTAAACTGTATTACTTTGTTATCAATAAACTGATAATACAAATACAATTAGGTTTGAATTCTGTCATACAAAGTGGGAAGAAGGGACAAAAGATCAAGGTCAACAGCTGAAACAAACCTATTAAACAGTACTTAAACAATGATAAAAGTGAGATAACACAGTTGTAACTGTTGCTAGATTTGACTGTGACTGTCCACTGCCCACAGCAAGTTTCATAAGAACAAATATGGAATCAGTATAAATACAGCGTATAAAATAGAAGTTTGCCAGCTGCTATTTGCTCATTATATTACAGGGACTAATGCTGGCCTTGTGCTGTATGCAAACTTTGCACTACATATCAGGCAAAGGTGAAGTTTGCATAATTATATTCTGAGCATCTTTATTTCAGCAATTAATTTAAAACACCAACTAGCTTGCAAGATTCCAATAAGCACAATTTGTAGATGCAGACAAGGGGGTAATTTTTAGCTTCAGCAAGGGTGGAACACCGACGGTGTCAGATCAGCTGCCCATCATTCACGGGGCTTGAATTTCCTAGTGTCTAATATCAGCTTCTTCTTCTCTTCTTCTTAGGCAGTCCCTCGGAGTCGAGGATGACTTGCTTCCACACTAATATGAGTTCACAGGTAACTGATGAGTCCAATGCAGGACCTACAGTCTCCGTCACAGGTGGGGCAGATGGAGGTGTCAGCTAGTGGCTCAGTGGTTAGCACTCTTGCCTCTGAGTCAGAAGGTGGTAAGAATAAATGTGTTTAGTAATAATAAAATTGATTCTGTATATATATATAAATGTTAAAAGTGTAGATTATATGGAAAGACTGCAGTGTTAAAAGAAACAAAATGGATGACTTCCCCAAGTTCATGTCAACATGGCTTTGAAACACACCAAACGAGAAAAAGGTGTTAATTGGAAAGCCATTAACCTAATCAAGGAATGGCACTGGCCCTCCAGACAGACACATGTATGAGGAGAAGCCAATCAGGAATGGCCCTGGAACCAAGACCCAATCCTGAGGCCTTCTGAAAAACAATGGCCGTAAGGGGTATAATAATCCAAGCAAGGATTGCTGGGTCTGTCTTCTCCTTAGCACATGGCAAAGCAGGAACCTTCCTCTACAAACAAAGAGGCAGGTCGTGTGCTTTGCCAGAGGGAAGTGAACTGTACCTTTTTTAATTGTAACATCATTGTATCTATTGTAACTCAGTAGATCTGTAGGGTAGCTGAGGACTGTGGTTTCTCTGATAGATGTGCTTGTGTGTGTGTTTAATAAACTATTCCAAATTATTTTAAAAGAATCGGTCTTGCTGTCAACTTAATGCCAGAGATTTAGAAATCTTACAGGTTGTGGGTTCAAGTGCCACTCCAGGAACTTGAGCACAAAAATCTAGACTGGCACTCCAGTGCAGTACTGAGGAGCGCTGCACTGTCAGAGGTGTCGTCTTACAGATGCGACGTTAAACTGAGACCCCATCTGCTCTCTCAAGTGGACGTAAAAGATCCCATGGCACTATTTTGAAGAAGAGCAGGGAAGTTATCCCCAGTGTCCTGGCCAATATTTATCCCTCAATCAACATCACAAAAACAAATTATATGGTCATTATCACATGGAGCTTGCTTGTGCGCAAATTGGCTGTCACGTTTCCCACATTGCAACAGTGACTACACTTCAAAAGTACTTCATTGGCTGTAAAGTGCTTTGATACGTCCGGTGGTCACGAAAGGCTCTATATAAATGTAAGTCTTTCTTTCTTTCTTTCTTTCTTTCTTTCTTTCTTTCTTTCTTTCTCTCTCTCTTTCTTTCCTTCCATTGGAGCCTATGTTGAGGGCAAGGGGCAATAAGGAAGTGTTTACAAGTGTGAAATGTGCTGACTAATGGTAAGGGTATCAAGTGATATGGAGCTAAGGCAGGTAAATGAAGTTGAGGTACAGATTTGCCATGATCTAATTAAATGGTGGAGTAGGCTCGAGCGGCTGACTGTCCTACTCCTGATCCTATGGAAGGAATTTTAACCCCCAAAAACAGATGGGTCGGGCTCGGGTGGATGGTTAAAATATTAAAGACCTGAATCTCGGCCCCAACCCACCCACTTCCGGTTTTAACGGAGGCGGGGCTGGGGGTGGGCAGCCAACCCGTTCCCAGGAGGTGGGTTGGCACTTCAAATATTATAATAGGACTGCGTGCCCCATGTTGAAGCTCCATTTTAAATTTAACTGTGGGCGGCTAGAATTCATAAGAACATAAGAACATAAGAATTAGGAACGGGAGTGGGCCATCAAGCCCCTCGAGCCTGCTCCACCATTCAACAAGATCATGGCTGATCTGGCCGTGGACTCAGCTCCACTTACCCGCCCGCTCCCCATAACCCTTAATTCCCTCATTGGTTAAAAATCTATCTATATGTGATTTGAATACATTCAATGAGTTAGCCTCAACTGCTTCCTTGGGCAGAGAATTCCACAGATTCACAACCCTTTGGGAGAAGAAATTCCTTCTCAACTCGGTTTTAAATTGTCTCCCCCGTATTTTGAGGCTGTGCCCCCTAGTTCTAGTCTCCCCGACCAGTGGAAACAATCTCTCTGCTTCTATCTTGTCTATCCCTTTCATTATTTTAAATGTTTCGATAAGATCACCCCTCATCCTTCTGAACACCAATGAGTAAAGACCCAGTCTACTCAATCTATCGCCATAAGGTAACCCCCTCATCTCCGGAATCAGCCGAGTAAATCGTCTCTGTACCCCCTCCAATGCTAGTATATCCTTCCTTAAGTAAGGTGACCAAAACTGCATGCAGTACTCCAGATGCGGCCTCACCAATACCCTATATAGTTGCAGCAGGACCTCCCTGCTTTTGTACTCCATCCCTCTCACAATGAAGGCCAACATACCATTCGCCTTCCTGATTACCTGCTGCATCTGCAAACTAACTTTTTGGGATTCATGCACAAGGACCCCCAGGTCTCTCTGCACCTCAGCATGTTGTAATTTCTCCCCATTCAAATAATATTCCCTTTTACTATTTTTTTTTCCAAGGTGGATGACCTCACATTTTCCGACATTGTATTCCATCTGCCAAACCTTAGCCCATTCGCTTAACCTATCTAAATTTCTTTGCGGCCTCTCTGTGTCCTCTACTCAACCCGCTTTCCCACTAATCTTTGTGTCATCTGCAAATTTTGTTACGCTACACTCTGTCCCCTCTTCCAGGTCATCTATGTATATTGTAAACAGTTGTGGTCTCAGCACCGATCCCTGTGGCACACCACTAACCACTGATTTCCAACCCGAAAAGGACCCATTTCTCCCGACTCTCTGCTTTCTGTTTGCCAGCCAATTCTCGATCCATGCTAATACATTTCCTCTGACTCCGCGTACCTTTATCTTCTGCAGTAACCTTTTGTGTGGCACCTTATCGAATACCTTTTGGAAATCTAAATACACCACATCCATCGGTATACCTCTATCCACCATGCTCGTTATATCCTCAAAGAATTTCAGTAAATTAGTTAAACATGATTTCCCCTTCATGAATCCATGTTGTGTATGCTTGATTGCCCTATTCCTATCTAGATGTCCCACCATTTCTTCCTTAATGATAGCTTCAAGCATTTTCCCCACTAAAGATGTTAAATTAACCGGCCTATAGTTACCTGCCTTTTGTCTGTCCCCTTTTTTAAACAGCAGTCCTCAGGCCCCAGGCAGCTAAAGGGAGGCAAGGACTGTTGGATCCAGGAGTAAAGTGCCTTTCCACTTACCTGCTAGATCCAGAGTTCCTGCCTTGCTAACCCCCCTCCGCGATCGGAAGACCCCCACTCGACCCTTCTGATCTAGTCGCCCCGCACAAGGCCTACGATTCCCCTTCCACCCTTCTGACCCCTACCCTGGACTCCTTTCCCCCCCTCCAACCCCGAGCCCCAGTCCCCGGCCCCCGATATCCTCTCTGGTCTTCCGATCCTCTACCTCCAGCCCCCTCTGATCCCGGCTTTCCTAACCCCCTCAATCTCCGGCCTCTACCGCTTCCAGCCTTCCTATACCCTACCCAGATCTCCAACCTCTAATGATCCCGCACTTCCTACCCCACCCTCCCACCCCCCACATCTCCACCCTCCGATGATACTGGCCTTCCGACTTTCCCCCCTGTCCCCCCCACCCCAATCTCTGGCCTCTGACGATCCTGGTCTTCCTACCTCCCTTGCCAGCTTTGCCTGGAATTATTTTTCAATGATAATGGAAGAGAGTCTGAGCTCCCTTAATCAGTTTGCCCCTCTCAGCAACCTGGCTTCCTAGATAGCAGTGAGGGCAATGGTATTTGGCGGAGTGGTGCCCTACATTCCTCAATCAATCATAGGCAGTCCCTCGGAATCGAGGAAGACTTGCTTCCATTCTAAAAATGAGTCCTTAGGTGGCTGAACAGTCCAATATGAGAGCCACCACAATTCCCCAATAGAGGGACATTAAATGCACACAGAATGCAGAGGGGTTCTCCATTTACATTTGCTTAGTGTTGCTTGTGGCCAATATATTAAGGATATTATTTTTGTTTGGAACGTATTTTAAGCCAACCCTCTCACTGCAAAGTATAACCATGATCATTATCTTGTTATGATGTTGGCGTCATGTATTGCTCTCTGTATAGCCGGAAAACTCATGATACAACACTATGCCTTTTCAGACAGTAAAGAAGAAGTTAAAACTCCGAGGAAGTTCTTTCTGGACATTGATCTGCTTTCATCAGAGGCCAGTGATCCCCCCACCCCGCTGATCTCTGACCTCCAATGATTTTGGCCTTCCTACTCCCACTTCCCAATCTCTAATCGGCGGATCGGCCTCTCGTTCTATAGTTATGAAGTCAATGGAAAGAAAATCGGAGTATATAATATGCAGCAAATCCACTACACCAATGTCAGCTGTGGCTCAGTTGGTAGCACTCTCGCCTCTGAGTCAGAAGGTTGTGGGTTTAAGTCCCACTCCAGAAACTTGAATACAAAAATCTAGGCGAACATTCCAGTGCAGTGTTGAGGGAGTGCTGCACTTGTCTGAGGTGCTGTCTTTTGGATGAGACTTCAAACTGATGTCCTGTCTGCTCTCTCACGTGGGCGTAAAAGATCCCATGGCGCTATTTCGAAGAAGAACAAGGGAATTATCTGTAATATATAGTTCCACCTAGTGGACTACTACTCCACCTAGTGGACTACTGTGGTAATGCAGCCATTACTGTTTCCCAGAATAAAAGGAAGGGAGCCATCTTGTAAAGTCTAAAGGCTTGAATTTCCACTGCATCGGCAGTATTGGTCGTTTTGGGCGAGAACTGGGTCGGCGAAAATTTCCACAACTGAGTTCCGGCGGCGGTTTCGAAATACTGCTGGGGAGCGGACCGCCTAGCGTGCACCACCCATAGACCGCCCTCGGCTTATTTTTGACTCAGTGGTGACCCATAAACAAGTTGAAAAAAACTGCCCATGAGAAGCAACGGGAACTGGGCGGTAGGTTAGTACCCCTGCAAAAAGAGGTAAGTTAATAGGTTTTTGATAATTATTTTAAAATTCTCTTACAGTGATTAAGGTGAAAAGGTTCCTGAGAATGTTTTCTGATTTTTTATTTTACGTTTTTTTTTAATTTTTTTTGTGTTTTTCTCCTCCTAAGCCCAACCCACAGCCTCGGTGTAAATTTTTGTAATTATCACCCATTTTTTTTTAAGAACCGCCCAATCGACCCAAGATTCCATTTTCCACTGAGAATCAGGGTGTCAGGTCCATTTTTTTTACCGGGCAGATTTTTTTCTTTTTTTAATGGAATTTTTCACCAGCGATAATTTGAAAATCTAAACGGTATTTTGGGTGACAATCCGGCGCTGACGGATTTTTTGGAAAATCTAGCCTTTTGTGTGTTGTAATGTCAAAAGGAATATATCACATTGGCGATGAAGGATAGGATTACTGGAAATTTTTGTTGGTGGAGAGGTTCTTTGTTTGCAGAACAGCTAAAAATCCAAGGTAAACTACAAGCACACTTGGCTGAACTGTCTGAGTCGAGATGGCTGTGCCTATGGGAATAATAGGGCGCTTGGGTGAATTCCATCGCAGCCATGAAACTTTCGGAGTGAACGTGGAGCGGCTAGAAATATTTTTCACCGCGAATAGTATCATCAAAGTCCCCGATGATGAAAACCGTAACCGGATGGTGTTAGAAAGAAAACGGGCAGTTTTCTTGGCTAAAGCAGGTGTATGAAACACTGAAAAATGTGCTTGGTCCCATCAAGCCAAAGGACACATCATTTACGGAGATTCTGATCACAGTTCGGAGCCCCTGGAAATTGCTGAAAGTTAACGTTTCAGAATACGAAATCAATTACCTGATGAGTGTATAAGTGACTACATTGTAGCATTAAAGAAGATATCTATTTACTGTCATTTCGGAAACTTTCAGGACCAAGCATTGCGTGACCACTTTGTTTGCAGAATGAAAAATGAAGCAAGTAGAAGAAAGTTATTGACAACCCCTAACTTGACTTTTGATTTCGCTTGTCAGACAGCTATGTCAATGGATATGGCCGACTAATATTCCTGAGAATTTCATAACATTTTCAGTCATCAGGCAACCAAGATGAATCGCCTGCAGGTTAAAAATAAAAGGCAGTTGGGCCCCAATTTCTCAGCAACTGGCAATGGTAACAGAGCATTGAAGTCATGCTATCGGTGTCTGGGACAACACATTGCTCAAAGTTGTCCATATGTGAAGGCAAAGAGTTTCTCCTGCAAGAAAACTGGGCATCTTGCGAAGGCAAGCCGACTCAAGAGTAAACCAACTTTCAAAGTCATAAGTAGAAATCCCCAGAGACTACATAGCATGGAAGAAAAGCAACAGGACGAAGAGGTACATATCATCAGGAGCATAAAGGTATCTAACATCGATTCAAAAAGTATCATCATCAAAGTATATGTTGCAGGAACCAAGATACCCATGGAAATCGACACTTCTGCATCTGTGAGCGTTGTACCGGAATCACTATATTTTGACAAATTGCGTGATTTCCCATTGGAGAAACATAGAAACATAGAAAATAGGTGCAGGAGTAGGCCATTCGGCCCTTCGAGCATGCAATGCCATTCAATGAGTTCATCGCTGAACATGCAACCTCATTATCCCATTCCTGGTTTCTCGCCATATCCCTTGATCCCCCGAGTAGTAAGGACTACATCTAACTCCTTTTTGAATATATTTAGTGAATTGGCTTCAACAACTTTCTGTGGTAGAGAATTCCACAGGTTCATCACTCTCTGGGTGAAGAAGTTTCTCCTCATCTCGGTCCTAAATGGCTTACCCCTTATCCTTAGACTGTGACACCTGGTTCTGGACTTCCCCAACATTGGGAACATTCTTCCTGCATCTAACCTGTCTGAACCTGTCAGAATTTTAAACGTTTCTATGAGATCCCCTCTCATTCTTCTGAACTCCAGTGAATACAAGCCCAGTTGATCCAGTCTTTCTTGATATGTCAGTCCCGCCATCCCGGGAATCAGTCTGGTGAACCTTCACTGCACTCCCTCAATAGCAAAAATGTCCTTCCTCAAGTTAGGAGACTAAAACTGTACACAATACTCCAGGTGTGGCCTCACCAAGGTCCTGTACAACTGTAGTAACACCTCCCTGCCCCTGTACTCAAATCCCCTCGCTATGAAGGCCAACATGCCATTTGCTTTCTTAACCGCCTGCTGTACCTGCATGCCAACCTTCAACGACTGATGTACCATGACACCCAGGTCTCGTTGCACCTCCCCTTTTCCTAATCTGTCACCATTCAGATAATAGTCTGTCTCTCTGTTTTTACCTCCAAAGTGGATAACCTCACATTTATCCATATTATACTTCATCTGCCATGCATTTGCCCACTCACCTAAACTATCCAAGTCACTCTGCAGCCTCATAGCATCCTCCTCGCAGCTCACACTGCCACCCAACTTAGTGTCATCTGCAAATTTGGAGATACCACATTTAATCCCCTCGTCTAAATCATTAATGTACAATGTAAACAGCTGGGGACCCAGCACAGAACCTTGCGGTACCCCACTAGTCACTGCCTGCCATTCTGAAAAGTACCCATTTACTGCTACTCTTTGCTTCCTGTCTGCCAACCAGTTCTCAATCCACATCAGCACACTACCCCCAATCCCATGTGCTTTACCTTTGCACATTAATCTCTTGTGTGGGACCTTGTCGAAAGCCTTCTGAAAGTCCAAATACACCACATCAACTGGTTCTCCCTTGTCCACTCGACTGGAAACATCCTCAAAAAATTCCAGAAGATTTGTCAAGCATGATTTCCCTTTCACAAATCCATGCTGACTTGGACCTATCATGTCACCTCTTTCCAAAGGCGCTGCTATGACATCCTTAATAATTGATTCCATCATTTTACCCACTACCGATGTCAGGCTGACCGGTCTATAATTCCCTGTTGTCTCTCTTCCTCCATTTTTAAAAAGTGGGGTTACATTGACTACCCTCCACTCCATAGGAACTGATCCAGAGTCTATGGACTGTTGGAAAATGACTGTCAATGCATTCGCTATTTCCAAGGCCACCTCCTTAAGTACTCTGGGATGCAGTCCATCAGGCCCTGGCAATTTATCGATCTTCAATCCCATCAATTTCCCCAACACAATTTCCCGACTAATAAGGATTTCCCTCAGTTCCTCCTTCTTACTAGACCCTCTGACCCCTTTTATATCCGGAAGGTTGTTTGTGTCCTCCTTAGTGAATACCGAACCAAAGTACTTGTTCAATTAGTCTGCCATTTCTTTGTTCCCCGTTATCCAAGATAGAGCTGCGAGGCTACTAAAGAGAGAACATTCCTGTGGTAGGTTGTATCACTGTACCGGTGAAATACAAAGATCAATTTTAAGAGCCTGCCTCTTCTAGTGGTGGCAGGACATAGACTGCCTTACTAGGTAAACATTGGTTGGGATCACTGAAGCTGGATTGGAGCAAGAGTTTTCGTGTTGAAAGGAGATTTGCATCAAAAGATGATGTCATCAAGAAGTACCTGAAGGTGTTCTGCAAAACAGGCTGCACGATCCAATGCTTCAAGGCGAGTGTCAGGGTACAGAAGGACGCTAGACCAGTTTACGGCAAACCTCGTCCCGTATCATATGCACTCAAGGAGAGAGTTGAGCAAGAACTCAAAAGACTAGACAACATTATCTCTAAGGTAGATCTAAGTAGAAACATAGAAATATAGAAAATAGGTGCAGGAGTAGACCATTCAGCCCTTCGAGCCTGCACTGCCATTCAGTAAGATCATGGCTGATCATTCCCTCAGTACCCTTTTCCTGCTTTCTCTCCATACCCCTTGAGCCCCTTAGCCGTAAGGGCCATATCTAACTCCCTCTTGAATTGGGCAAGTAATTGGGCAACACCCATTGTTTTTGTACCTCAGTCCGATGGTAAGGTAAGGTTATGTGGTGATTATAAAGTAACCGTAAACCAGGTTCTCGAGGGTAATCTACCCAATGCATTGCCAAATGGAGAAGATTTATTCACAGTGCTGACAGGTGGTCAGATCTTCTCAAAGTTAGATCTCACAAATGCCTACTTACAACTTGAACTGGATGAGGAGTCCAAGTCATGCTTGACTATAAATACTCATCTCGGCCTATATCAATTTAATAGGCTACCATTTGGAGTGTCTTTTGCCCCCGTCATATTTCAAGGGGTGATGAACAATATTTTGCAAAGCATTGAAGGGGTAGTATGTTAATTTGACGATATACTCATTTCAGCACCAAACTGGCAAATCCATAATAATGTATTGAATGAAGTGCTCAAACGGCTAGAGAAGCACAGAGTACGAGTGATTGCTCACAAGTGTGAGTTATTTCAAAACTCAGTGGTGTACTTAGGGCACAGAGTTGACAAAGATGGTTTACATCCAACCAAGGGAAAGCTGGATGCAATTAGAAATGCACCCACTCCCAAGAATATCACTGAATTTCGATCATTTTTGGTTCTTTTGGTCTATTATGGGAAGTTCCTACCAAATTTAGCTACAGTGTTACATCCACTGAATGAGCTGTTGAAAATACAGGTCCATTGGAAGTGGTCAGAAGAATGCGATGCGGCATTCAAGGAGTGTAAAAGCCAGTTGGCAGAGAGCACCATATTAGTTCACTATGACGTATCTAAAGAGAATCATGATAGAGGTAGAGTAAGAGAGAGGTGTTAAAAGACTCGAGATCACTGATGTTCCCAATGTAAGACGTGCCAGACTGATGAGGAGGACCAGACGTTCCCCCTCCCCCCCCCCCGCAAGTACAGGGAGAAGCAGTCTTACCTCGACTTGCCCGACACCACCTGCCTTCGGAGACTGCGCTTCCACAAGGAGGTTATCACTGAGGTATGCCAGCTTATAAGGGAAGATCTGCAGCCTGCCAGCATCATCAGTACTGCACTGTCTGTCAAAATCGAAGTCACCATGGCACTGACGTCCTACGCATCGGGTTCTTTTCAGACCACAGCTGGCGACATTTGCAGACTGTCTCAGCATGCCACACATTGCTGCATTAGACAGGTCACTGAAGCCCTGTACGCACGCAGGAGGGAATTGATCAGCTTCCCTATTGTCATGTATTCAACTATCATTGTAACCCATGTATAAGCTGACCTAAGTTGTACACCTTGAGAACATTGACCGCAAGGGGATGAACTTGTGGGAGATACTCCTAACCTGGACTTTCAGGTATAAAAGGGGAAACTCCACCCACCTTCATCACTTGAGGTCTTGGTAATAAAGGTAATTGGTCACAGAGTGACCTTCTCTCTCAAGTATGGGCCTCATGTGCATTTATACTGTATAGTAAGGACATATCAGCGACCTCCAATAGCACCCTGAGCAGTTAGCTCAATTCGTGGTGGTGTGCTCCATGCAGCACAACTTGGCTATCAGGAGGGGACAAGAATTGCCTGATGAGTCTGACAGTCCATCTCACCAGAGAGAGGAAGAGGAGGATGAGGAGGCGGATGCTGACATTGGGCCAGACAATCAGGCTGATGCTGAAGACATGCCCCCGCCCCCCTGTAGACCGCATGAAAGGGCCCATGGTGGCATGGTAGCTGCAAGAGCCTTACTTCAGGAGCTCATCAATGATCGCTTTGCCTGAAAGAACATTGGTGTTATTTACAAGGCTGACACACTGCTGGATGTGCAGGTGATATATCAATGGTGGGCAGCACCTTGGTGACAGTTAAAGTTTAAGTTGATTGAAGTTAAGTGTTAAGGAATCACCAGCATGTAACGGTGCAGCTATCTGAGCCAATGTGCAACCAGGTTTTGTTAAATAGAAAACATTTAAACCGAACAGTTGCCTGAAATCATCAGTATTTCTGTACAAACCAACCCTTGCCCCCACACCACCCCGCCCCCCGCCCCCCCGCTTCTTCTCCCCACGTGCCGCGCTCCGGGACCACTGGGAGCCCTCTGCCACCAGTGTTCCTGGCTACCAGCTCCAGGGCCTCCACCATCCCTTCCATGTTATATCTTATTTGTTGGACAAAGACTCGGTACCAACTATGTTCTTGGTGCTTAGTAGGCTTTTTGCTGCTGGTGAATCTCTCTCCTGCCTCCCAAAATAACCAAACACGCACATACCACAGCTACACATGCCTTCAGTCCCTCTCAGCTCCCTCTCTCTCTGTCTTCTCTTCTGCGCATGTCATGATAACCCTTGACCTCCTGAATTGCGGGAATCGAGCGTTGCCATGCCATTGCTAAGGATGGCCATACTTTACGGTAGAAGGTGAGAGAGATTTAACGATATGGCCCATTTCATATCGCTCACGGTAACGGCCAATTAAAAAAATTGAGACTACGTGCTTTGAGAATGGACGAGAAGTTAGCGATCTTAAAACACATTTTTAATGCCCACGCCGGAAATAACGCCCATTTTTGGGCAATATGCACAAAAGTGGAAAATCGAGCCCTAGATATCTTCACATTGATCATATTTTACATACAGATGTGGAAGGAGTTGAAGGTTGGAATGATTTGATTATTTCTGACTCATCAGATAGTCTTATTACAAGTAGAATACCAGTAGCATATCCTACATCAAATGCATGAGAAACAATTCCAAGAGAAAATCAGAATTTAAGTCTGAGTCAGGCAGACAAACAGTCTGAAGTTGTAGAGAGTTCAAATGTAGATCAAGGGCATGCCTTGGAAGAAAACTTTCCTTGGGATCAGCCTAAAATGAATCTAAGTTCGAGACCATGTTTGGGAAGTTTTGTTCGAGAGTGAAGGTATTCTCTTCGAAACAGAAAACCAGTGATTAAGTTTGATTTGTAAATATGGCAAAATAGGTCCATGGGATAGAACCTCCACTTTTTTTGCATGCTTAACGCCCACTTAACGCCCATTTAACCACTGAAATGACATATAATGCCCATATATCGCCCATTTAGGCACAAAATGGAAACTGGCGGGCATTTTTCGGAAACTTATCGTTGAGTGTTACTTTCTCCACGTGCATAACGCCGATAAAAAATATTACTGCCCGCCTACTTTTTGGGGCGGAATCAACAGAATGGGCAATTTCAATGCCCATAATATCGGCCAGCATTGCTTTCTGCATGGATTTAATGCCGAGATTCAATAATACCGCCCACCCACTTTTTTTTGTCGGAAAGAGCATATTTACCAAAACTAGCAGCCATGGATATCGCCCATCGTCAATTTAACCACCTCACACACATATCACCCACAATATCGCTCACCCAAAAAACCACCCAGAAAAAATGGAACTAACTGGAACTAATCACAGCGCTATGGACGTCATGTTCTAGATCACATGTCGCGTCCTTTAAAAGGCTGCTGTGCTTCAACCTCGGCCGAATTCGGATATACTCTGCAGGTCATTGGAGTTGATGTGAAAATCTGTAAAAACATCTTGACCATACTGTGACTGGTTGGAATTGAAGAGGTGTCTTCGGCAGGACATTCCTTGTTTGTGACCAATTGGTAGAAAACAGAGAGCTACTGCAATGGGACCTGTCCTTTCTCACCCTCTCTTGGTGACCAATTACATGCAGCAGACTCGACATCACCAAAGGAACGCTGCACTGCATTGTGTGCCCAATGAACGAAGTGGCAGACAGGTGAGGAGGACCAGAAGTTACACCCCTGCAAGTACAAGGAGAAGCATTCTTACCTCGACTTGCCTGACACCACCTGCCTTCGGAGACTGCGCTTCCACAAAGAGGTTATCACTGAGGTATGCCAGCTGATAAGGGTAGATCTGCAGCCTGCCAGTACCATCAGTACTGCACTGTCCATTGAGGTCAAAGTCACCGCGGCACTGTCGTTCTATGCCTCGGGTTCTTTTCAAGCCACAGCTGGCGACATTTGTGGTCTGTCTCAGCATGCCACACATTGCTGCATTAGACAGGTCACTGAAGTCCTGAACCCACGCAAGAGGGACTTGATCAGCTTCCCTATGACCAGGGAGTCACAGAGTGAGAGGGCTCTAGAATTCTCCAGAATTGCAAACTTCCCCAAGGTGCAGAGAGCAATAGACCATACACACATCGCCATGCGGGCACCTTTTCAGGATGCTGAGGTTTTCAGGAACCAAAAGGGATTCCACTCCCTGAATGTCCAACTGGTTGTCGACCACCAGCAAATTATACTGGCAGTGAATGCTCAATTTCCGGACAGCATCCATGATGCTCACATCCTGCGTGAGAGCACTGTATCTGACTTGTTTAACAATCAGCTACAAGGTCAATGCTTGATGCTTGGTGACAAAGGATATGGCCTCATCACCTGGTTGATGACCCCCCTGCATGACACCCACACCGAGGCTGAGAGGCGATACAACGAGAGCCACAGAGCAACTCGCAATATCGTGGAGAAAACCATTGGAGTACTTAAGCAGTGCTTTATATGGCTAGACCACTCAGGAATCGAGCTCCAATACCACTCTGAGCAGGTAGCTCAATTCGTGGTGGTCTGCTCCATGCTGCACAACTTGGCTATCAGGAGGGGACAAGAATTGCCTGATGAGTCTGACAGTCCACCTCACCAGAGAGAGGAAGAGGAGGACGAGGAGGTGGACGCTGACATCGGACCAGACAATCAGGCTGACGCTGAAGCCATGCCCCCGCCCTCCTGTTGACCGCATGAAAGGGCACATGGTGGCATGATAGCTGCAAGAGCTTACGTCAGGAGCTCATCAATGATCGCTTTACCTAAAAGAACGTTGGTGTTATTTACAAGGCTGACACACTGCTGGGTGTGCAGGTCATACATCAATGGTGGGCATCACCTTGGTGACAGTTAAAGTTTAAGTTGATTGAAGTTAAGTGTGTTTATACCCTTTGATGTTAAGGAATCACCAGCATGTAACGGTGCAGCTATCTGAGCCAATGCGCTACAAGGTTTTGTTAAATAAAAAACATTTAAACCGAACATTAGTCTGAAATCATCAGTATTTCTTTAAAAACCAACCCTTCCCCCCACCCCCGCCCCGGCTTCTCCTCCCCACTTCTACCCCTTCCCCTTCCCCTCCTGACTCCAAACAGCCTGGCCGAGGAGGTCCTTAGTCGATGCTTCATTGTGGAGGGGGTGGGGGGGGATGGTGATGACCGAGGCACTGCTTGGATGAATACAGGAGAGGACAGTCGCGAGGTGGGAATGTGCTCCGAGCCAGAAGCTAGATGTTGCTGCTGGCTCTCATGTGTGGTTGGCAATGGGTGTGCGGCACCTTGTGGTGCAGTGCCGCGCTCCGGGACCACTGGGGCCCTCTGCCACCAATAGTCCTGGCTACCAGCTCCAGGGCCTCCTCCATCCCTTCCATGTTATATCTTATTTGTTGGACAAAAACTCTGTGCCAACTATGTTCTTGGTGCTTAGTAGGCTTTTTGCTGCTGGTGAATCTCCCTCGTGTCTCCCACAACAGCCAAACAAGCACACACCACAGCCACACACACCTTCAGTCCCTCTCAGCTCCCTCTCTCTCTGTCTCCTCTTCTGCGCATGTCATGATGACCCTTGACCTCCTGAATCGCTGGAATCGAGCATTGCCATGCCGTTGCTAAGGACGGCCACACTTTATGGAAGAAGGTCAAAAAAATTTAACGCTACCGCCCATTTGACATCGCTCGCGGTAATGGCCATTTTCAAAAATGGAAACTAGGTGTTTTGAGAATGGGCGAGAAGCCGACGATCTGAAAACCCTTTTTTAATGCCCACGCCAGAAATAACGCCCATTTATGGGCGATAAGCTCAAAAGTGGAGGTTCTAGCCCTATATCTTTTGTTATGTATAACCATGCAAGTTATGTATGATGATTGTTATAATTAGTTCTTCATTAAGGAGGAAGAAGTGTAATATTGTTCCACCTAGTGGACTACTGCTCCACCTAGTGGACTACTGTGGTAATGCAGCCATTGCTGTTTACTAGAATAAAAGGAATGGAGCCATCTTGTAAAGTCTAAGTGTGACGTGATGTCATAAGGAATATATCACATTATCACTGGTGCCCTGGCTAATATTTATCACTCAATCAACATCAGTAAAAAACAGCTTATCTGGCCATTATTATATTGCTGTTTGTGGAAATTGGCTGCCATGTTTCCTACAGTAACTAGATTTCAAAAAGTATTTCATTGGATGTAAAGTGCTTTGTGAAGTCTGATGGTCATAAAAGGTGCTACCTAAATGCAAGTCTTTTTTCATTTTGCCCCTGCTGAAGTTGAGAATTATCCCCATGGATTTCTGCCACAGAGAAAAATTGAAAGAACATTGGCCCCTCAGAATAACACTATTTTCCATTCCTAATTTTAAAATACAAGCCTTATAGTTTCCTCATTAACAAAGAGCCTATATAAATCTAAAACGAACAAGTTTCTAGTTCTGTTAAGAGTCTGTGTTGAAATAATGCGCTGAATTTTTGGCTCATTTGTGCCTGTTTTAATGTTTGGCGGGACGCAAAAACGATTTTTTTGTCATGAAACGAGGCGCACAACATTTTGCGCCCAGGTGGAACTTTCGGCAGTGGTTTTGCTAAAACTTATCGCCTACCCGATGTTTTCACCATTTGGATGACATCAATCGGCGTGCAATGTACCGGGCGGAACTTTCGAGCATATCACCCGATTTAGCGCCTCCTGGGAACCCGCCAATAAAAAGCAGTCGCACCCAGGTCAGACCCCGGCCGCATCCGGCGCTAACGGCGCCATCTTTAAACGGAGGAGAAGTTGAGTGCATAAAAGGATTGGGAGAAGAAGGTTGTGTTTTTCATTGTGAAGTTTACGTGAGTTTAAGGTTCATTTTAAAGGACATTTAAAGACATTTTAAAAGATGGGACCATACTATGTCAGCTATTATTCCTGGCTGCTATATTTATATGGCATCGAGCTGGAAGAAGGCTTTTTGATGATCATTTTGAACGTAATCAAAGAGGTCACAGACATATAGGGAGGAAGCCTTCCCCTCATGAGTTTAAAGGGAACAGAGCTCATACCTGCAGCTCTCTGAGGCACAGTGCATTAGAAGACTGCGCTTCCAAAAAGAAGTGCTGACAGAGATATGCCAGCTCATACAGGCAGACCTACAGCCTACCAGCGGCAACAGGACTGCACTGCCCGTCAAGGTGAAGGTGACTGTGGCACTTGCCTTCTATGCCTCCGGCTCCTTTCTGGCATCAGCGGGGGACATATGCTCCATCTTGCAGCGGGGGACATATGCTCCATCGTGCAGCACGCTACACATTGCTGCATTTGCCAGGTGACTAATGCACTGAGGCCAAACAGGGCTGCGTCATCGCCCCAACCCTCTTCTCAATCTTCCACGCTGCCATGCTCCATCTCACAGTCGACAAGCTCCTCGCTGGAGTGGAACTAAACTATAGAATCAGTGGCAACCTGTTCAACCTTTGCTGTCTCCAGGACAGGTCCAAGACCACCCCAACCTCTGTCGTCGAGCTATAGTACGTGGATGACGCCTGCATCTGCGCCATATACAGAGGCTGAACTCCAGGAATAGTCAACGTATTTGCTGAGGCGTACAAAAGCACGAGCCTTACGCTAAACATCAGCAAGACAAAGGTCATCCACCAGCCTGTCCTTGCCATACAGCACTGTTCCCCAGTCATCAAGATCCACGGCACAGCCGTGACAACGTGGACCACTTCCCATATCTCGGGAGCCTCCTATCATCAAGAGCAGACATTGACGATGAGATCCACCACTGCCTCCAGTGCGCCAGTGCAGCCTTCGGCCGCCTGAGGAAAAGAGTGTTTGAAGACCAGACCCTCAAAACTGCCACCACGCTCATGATCTACAGGGCCCTCCTGTATGGCTCAGAAACATGGACCATGTACAGTAGACACCTCAAGTCGCTGGAGAAATAGCACCAATGATGTCTCCGCAAGATCCTACAAATCCCCTGGGAGGATAGACACACCCACGATAGCGTCCTCAACCAGGCCAACATCTCCAGCATCGAAGCACTGACCACACTTGATCAGCTCCGCTGGGCAGGCCACATAGTTCGCATGCCAGACACGAGACTCCCAAAGCAAGCGTTCTATTTGGAACTGCTTCACGGCAAACGAGCCAAAGGTGGGCAACAGAAACATTACAAGAACACCTTCAAAGCCTCCCTGATAAAGTGCAACAACCCACTGACACCTGGGAGTCCCTGGCCAAAGGCCGCCCTAAGTGGAGGAAGTGCATCCGGGAAGGAGCTGAGCACCTCGAGTCTCGTTAGCGAGAGCGTGAAGAAATCAAGCGCAGGCAGCAAAAAGAGCATGCGGCAAACCAGTCCCACCTACCCCTTCCCTCAACGACTATCTGTCCCACCTGTGACAGAGACTGTGGTTCTTGTATTGGACTGCATAGCCACCTAAGAACTCATGTTAAAAGTGGAAGCAAGTCTTCCTCGATTCCAAGGGACTGCCTATGATGATGATGACTGCACTGTATGCACGCAGGATGGACTTCATAAACTTGCCTATGATCAAGGAGGCCCAAAATGAGAGGGCTGTGGTTTTGGACCATTTGTTGGCTTCCCCAAGGTTCAGGGTGCCATTGACTGTATGCACATTGCCCTGCGAACACCTTTACACATTCCAGAGGTTTACCAAAAGCGAAAGGGATTCCACTCCATGAATATACAGATCCTCTGTAACCATACTCAGCGCATCATGGTCAATATCCAGAGAGCATCCACGGTGCTTTCATCTTGCATGAGAGCACTGTCTCAGCATGTTCCAGCATCAACCACAAAGGCCAGAGCTGGATGCTGGGGGACAAAGGTTACTGCCTCGCCACCTGGCTCATGACCCTCCTCCAGAACCCTCCAACAGAAGCTGAGCATCGCTATAATGAGAGCCATGCAGCCACACGCAACATCGTCGGACAGGCAATTGGAGTGCTCAAGCAGTGCTTCCGATGCCTGGACCACTCTGGAGGCTGCCTAAACTACTCCCCTCAGCAGGTCTCTGAGTTCATTGTGGTGTACTGTATGCCACACAACTGAGCCATCATGATGGGATAGGATTGCAGATCCACCTCAGAAGAGAGCAGGGGTGGGGAGGAGGAGGAGGAGGAAGAAGAGCAAGAGGAGCCTGGCGAGGAACCCATGCCACCCACCATCCTCACCACAACCACAGGTTAGGCTTCGTGGAGCTTTCGCCGCTGCAAAAGCTTTACGTCGGCAGCTCATAATTGAACGCTTTGCTTGATGTGCAGGCCATTTGAAGGTTGCCTGCCCACTCTAGCCCACCATGTTGACTATTCCCCCTCTTATTCTGCAAATAAGACACTACACAGAAATGGTTAAGGTGAACAAAAGAATGTTGAACATTGTAAACTTTGTGAAGTTTGTAAACATAATTGTGAAACTTTAATAAAATGTATTAAACATGGTGAACTTTTATAAATTTCTGAACAGAATTGGGAAACTTTGAAAAATGTAATAAAATAACAACAACAACAACAACAACAACATCCCCTGCCCTACTGTCTTTTACCACTGGCTCTCCCCCTTTACCTTTATCCCCATCCCTCGCCTGATGCCCCTACCCAAAGTGGCACCAAGAGCTTATGCAGCAAGGCGGCCAGAGTCCTGCTGAATTGGGGAGAGTGACATTGGAGACGCCATCTGGGGACGCACTGGATCAGCTCGTGGTATGGGAGGCCCGGCCTCTGACTGGTGAGCCTCTTGATCGGCATCGCCAGTCACAGGTGGTATGGGTCTGTGTGTCACACTGAGGACCCTACCTCCGTTATGGTCGCAGTGAGTTTCTCGATGCTCGTGGGAATCCTACTCAGGACATCAAGGAGCTGACAGGTGAGCCTGATGCTCTCCCTGGATATTCCCACCAGGTCCAGTTCCGCATCTGCCTGTCTGTCAGCAGACCGACTTTGCTGACCCACCCTCCGGAGAGATGGCATATGGGATTCGACCCCAGAACTGCGTTGCTGCACGCCGCTTGTTACGTTTAGAATAACTCCACAAGACTGTATATCTTAAGCTTAAACTGTTGTGACCTTGGTCTCTTTATTGTAACTCCAGAGTGAGGAGGCAGCAGGGTAGACTGCCTTTTAGATCTGCTTGCCCAGGGTGTGCACTTGGGTCTCCCACAGGTGTGCTCCCTGGGTCTCCCACAGGTGCGCCCCCTGGTGGCAAGTCTTACACATTGGTAATGTTTACATACATAACATCATTCCCCCCCCCAAAGTCTTATGTACAAGTTATTTACAAGTTGAGGCGATCCAGGGCTCTGCGTTCCCGAGTTGATCACCTGAGTTGAAGTCCTGGCATGGGTGAGTCGGTCGGATCATTGATGCGCTGCAATGTGGCTGGTCTGATCGGACTGTCAGGCATGGTGGGTTCATCCTTGTGGTTGACCACGAGGTTGATTGCTGGTTGGGTGTGTGTGGGTGGATCAATGATGGTGATGTCCTCTTCAAACTGTTCTTGGTTGTCAGTGAACCGCAGTTTGGTCTGATCCAAGTGCTTTCTGCACGTTTGTCTGTTCAAAAGTTTGACAACAAACACTCTATTCCCCTCCTTGGCTAGCACAGTGCCAGCAACCCATCTGGGACCATGACCATAATTAAGAACAAACACAGGGTCTAACTTCAATGTCGCGTGATACAGCCACGCGATCATGGTACATGTTATGCTGGTGACGCCGAGTTTCTAGATGATCATTGATATCCGGGTGGACTAAAGAGAGCCTGGTTTTGAGTGCTCTCTTCATTAGGAATTCTGCAGGGGAAACCCCGGTAGGCGAGTGGGGTCGCGTGCGGTAGCTGAGCAGAATCCAAGATAGCCGGGTGTGCAGGGAACCGTCTGTCACGCATTTCAAGCTCTGCTTGATGGTTTGGACTGCCCGTTCTGCTTGACCATTGGATGCGGACTTAAATGGCGCAGACTTGACATGCTTGATGCCATTGCGGGTCATGAACTTGTTGAATTCCGAGCTGGTGAAGCATGGTCCATTGTCACTAACAAGGACATCGGGCAAACCATGGGTGGTGAACATGGCCTGGAGGCTTTCAATGGTGGCAGTGGACATACATGATGACATTATTGTACATTCAATCCATTTAGAGTAAACGTCCACTGCTACTAGGACCATCTTTCCTCAAAAGGAGCCAGCGAAATCTACATGGACCCTTGACCACGGTTTGGAGGGCCATGACCACAGACTCAGTGGGGCCTCCCTTTGTGCATTGCTCAACTCCAATTCCAAGTCAATGCCGGGCCACCAAACGTGCGATCTTGCGATAGCCTTCATCATGACTATGCCTGGGTGGGTACTGTGAAGGTCGCATATAAACGTTTCAATGCCTTTTTTTGGCAAAATTACATGATTCCCCCATAGGAGACAGTCCGAATGGATGGACATTTCGTCCTTGCGTCGGTGGAACGGCTTAATTCCGTCTTGCATTTCCCCTGGGACCGCCGACCAGCTCCCATTGAGGACACAGCTTTTTACTAGTGATAGCACCGGGTCCTGGCTAGTCCAGGTCCTGATCTAGCAAGCCGTGACAGGTGACCCCTCGCTCTCAACAGCATCGATTAAAAGGAGCAAGTCTGTGGGTTGCGCCATTTCCACCCCGGTGGTGGGCAATGGTAACCGACTGAGTTCTCCATGCCTGGTCTGTGGCGGATTACATAGTCATACGCAGATAACGTTACTGCCCATCTTTGGATGCTGGACGAAGCATTGGTGTTAATACCTTTGCTTTCTGAGAACAACAAAATGAGCGGCTTGTGGTCGGTTTCGAGCTCGAACCGGAGCCCAAATATTGGTGCATTTTCTTAACCCCATATACGCATGCTAATGCTTCTTTTTCAACCATACTGTCAGCTCTTTCAGCCTTAGATAAGCTTTTGGATGCATATGCAACTGGTTGCAGTTTGCCTGACCCATTGACTTGCTGTAACACACAACCAACGCCGTACAAAGATGCATCACAAGCTAGTACTAAACGTTTACACGGGTCATACAATACAAGTAACTTGTTGGAGCATAGCAGGTTTCTGGTCTTGTTAAAGGCTGTATCTTGAGCTTTACCCCAAACCCAGTCGTCACCCTTGCATAGCAATAAATGCAATGGTTCCATCAAAGTGCTCAACCCCGGGAGAAAGTTAACAAAATAGTTGAGGAGTCCCAGGAACGAACGCAGCTCTGTCACATTCTGTGGTCTGGGTGCATTCTTGATGGCCTCCGTCTTGGAGTCCGTGGATCTGATGCCATCTGCCCAGAAATTCGACCTCTGGCGTCAGGAAAACACACTTGGAGCATTTCAACCTGAGTCCCACTCTGTCCAGTTGCTTGAGAACCTCTTTCAGGTTGTGCAAGTGGTCAGTGGTGTTGTGGCCAGTGATCAAGATGTCGTCTTGAAATACTACGGTGCGCGGAACCGATTTCAGCAGACTCTCCATGTTCCTCTGGAAGATGGCCGCCACCGAACGAATCCCAAAGGGGCATCTGTGGTACATGAACAATCCTCTGTGCGTGTTGATGCACGTCAATTTTTTCGAAGGTTCAGCCAGCTCCTATGTCATGTAAGCGGAGGTTAGATCCAGCTTGGTGAATGACTTTCCCCCTGCTAGCGTTGCAAACAGGCCATCAGTTGATCGTTACCTTGTAGTCTCCACAGATTCTGACCATCTCATCGCTCTTCAACACCGGAACAATTGGACTGGCCCACTCGTTGAACTCGACTGGCGATATGATCTCCTCTCGTTGAAGTTTGTCCAGCTCGATCTCGACTTTCTCTCGCATCATGTATGGAACCACTCGGGTCTTGTGATGAATGGGTCGTGCATCAGGGACTAGATGGATCTGCACTTTGGCGCCTGTGAAGTTGCCAATGCCTGGCTCAAAAAACGCAGGGAATTTGTTTAGCACTTGGGCGCACAAGGCATCATCTTCCGAAGACAGTGCTTTGATGTCATCCTAGTTCCATCGGATCTTTCCTAGCCAGCTTCTGCCGAACAGCGTTGGGCCATCGCCTGGTACAATCCATAGTGGTAAATCATGCACAGCTCCATCATACGATATCTTCACTGCCACACTGCCAGTGACTGGTATGAGCTCTTTGGTGTAAGTGCACAGCTTGGTTTGGATCAGACTTAGTTTTGGTCTTTGTGCCTTGTTGCCCCACAGTTTCTCAAAAGCCTTCTGGCTTATAATTGATTGACTCGCCTACATGTCCAATTCCATGGAAACTGGAATGCCGTTTCATTTTACTTTTAACATTATCGGAGGACTTTTGATGATGAAAGTATGTACCCCATACACTTCCTCTTCAGCCTCGGGTTGAGGTGCCTCTCTTACTCGTTCAGCGTGATCCGTGCCGGATTGTTTATCCTCTGCCGACTCTGCCACGTGGTGAGTAGCAGCATGTCTGCACGTGCCCCATTGTTCCACAGCCTTTGCACACGTAGTGCTTGAATCGACATTGATGGGCTCGATGATTACCCCCACAGTGGACTCTGAGTCATCCTAGGTCTGGCCTCTGCAGGCCTGTAGGCCCTGCCATGTATAGTTCTGCCTGCTGAAGGCGTTATTTTATGCACAGTACTTGCCGGTGAGTTCAGATGCTGCAATGCTATCTGTTTAGTGTTATCGTCCGTGGACACAAAAGCGTGGGCTATCGTGATGGCCTTGCTCAGATCTAGGGACTCGGCAGACAGCCGTTTACGAAGAATGATCTCGTGGCCGATTCCAAGCACGAAAAAGTCCCGCAACACTTCCCCCAAAAATCCAGCAAATACGCACGGTCCCGCAAGGGTGTCTTAGGTCGGCGACATAGCTCGCCACGTCCTGGCCCTCGGAGCGATGGTGCATATAAAAGTGATACCTGGCCATCAAGATGCTCTCCTTCGGCTTGAGGTGTTCCCGAATCAGCGTGCGCAACTCTTCATATGTCTTGTCCGTTGGTTTCGTCGGTGCTAGCAGATTTTTGATGAGGCCATATATCATGGACCCGCAAACGGTGAGGAGAATCGCCCTGCGCTTGATCGCGGTTTCTTCCTTTTCCAGCTCGTTGGCCACGAAGTACTGGTCAAGATGCTCAACGAAGGCTTCCCAATCATCACCCTCAACAAATCTCTCAAGAATACTAACAGCAGCCATGACTGTGTGAAAGTTCGTGATCTGTTACTCATCGCCAATTGTTTCATTTAGAATAACTCGACAAGACTGTATGCTGTAAGCCCAAACTGATGTGACCTTGGTCTCTTTATTGTACCTCCAGAGTGAGGAGGCAGCATGGTAGATTGCCTTTTATACCTGCTTGCCCAGGGTGTGCAGGTGACCCTTGGGTCTCCCACAGGTGCACCCCCTGGTGGCAAGTCTTATACATTGGTAATGTTTACATACATAACACCTCTAGTCCCAGCAGCCTCAGAGATCTTAAAGCCCGGGAATGTAAGATCATCCTCGGACGAGGTGCTTGCCGGTGGCAAAAGTGGTGTCTAGTGCATCTGCCCCCCACTCCCACCCCGGAGTAGGCTGATTGCTGAACTCCACTTCCTCTTTTTCCTCCTCCCCCCACGTGATGACATGGAGGCTTGATGTGAGGGATGCGGCGCCTGTGACTGGTCATCTGGAAGTAGAAAGCAACAGACGAGTGGTTAGCAGCAGGGGAGGGGGCAGGGTGACATGAGGAAGGTCAAATAGCACACGCTCATTTGAAGGACCGCCGCTACTCCTTTATATGTAGTCCACAGTCACTGCATCACATTGCCTCAACCCAGCCCAGGGCGTGTGCAGCACTTACCTTCAGTATCCAAGCGGGGTCAGCACCCGTACGGGCAGTTGCCCGAGCTGAAGTGCCGATGAGGCCTGCCACTCGCTCCTCCAGGTCGGTGAGTAGCAGGGTCTGAGGCAGATTGTGTGACTTCTTTGCCTGCAAGGATGAAAATGGGTCCATCTGCTCTTGTGACACACACAGATAGTCACCAAAGCACTTATACCATACTGTGTGAATGTAATACAGTCCTCTGTTTAATGACCTTGGAAGTTGCATGTGGTTCATCAGGAGGGCATCGAACTGCGGAAACATCTTTTGAGATCTCAGGAAGCAATCTTAATAATGTGTAAAGATCATTCGTGGCAAATAGGGTATCAAACTAACAAATAGTGTGTCAGATTTAAAATTTAAGTAATGAAGGAGTGCATCAATAAAAATTGTACTCACTCTAACGACCCTCTTTCTGCACTGTATTGCATTTATTACAACGGTGTCGGAGGCCGAGACCTCCTCTGCAATTTGCCTCCAGGTTCTGTTAAAAATTGATGGGAAGGGTTTAGATCCATCCCTCCTGTACAATTCAGGCCATCTCCGCTCCACAGCTCCCACAAGAGCTTTGTTTGCCTCCTGTGCAAATCGTCTCGCACGCTGCCTGCTGTCCTACCACCTCCATCATCAAAATCCAAAAGTAAAATGGCTGATTCAACCCCGGGAGTACTGTACATGCACGTGGTTGCTCCTTGCATTAGTGTTTGTGATCGTACAGCAGACCAGAAGCGCAGGAAGAAACAAGGGAAAAAAAATTTGCGCATGTGCAGAACGGCCGATTTTTTTTGACCTTTCGGCTCCGGCGCACAAAATCTGTTGTGTGACGCCAGAGTTAGCACTAACACTCATCAGCAACTTTCAGTTAGCGAAAGTTGCGCGTTCTGATGCTAACGCTAACCCGGCACTAAAAACAAAATTTTGGCACGATTTGCCTGGAAATGGGCAAAATCAAAAAAATAGCCCATTAACTTGTCTCTTCTTTCAGAAGTTGATGGACCTGCGATGTATTTCCAGCATTTTCTGCTTTAATTCTGATTCACAGTGTTTTTTTAAATTTAGTCCATACAAATCAACTGTGCCGTAATATGCACATAAGGAAAAAATTATTTACCTGACAAGTAGAATTTGCATCCTCTGAAAATACAAAAAGAGGCATTCCCACTGAGTCCATTTATTTGAAGTCAAGGATCTCACACTCTTTACTGACTAATTCACATCAGGTCAATAAATATGAAAATTCAATACTTTAGCTCATTTACATAGAGTAAAGCCAGCAAAGAACGACTAAAAAAATAATAGAGGGAAGATAGATTATGAAAGTAAACTAGCAAGAAATATAAAAACATAGTAAGAGTTTCTACAAGTACACAGTGTTACTGCCTTTGACTCGAGTGTTCTCGACTCCATCCCGCAGCATGCGACCCACCACCACCTCAGTGAAGCCCCAACGTTGCTCGAGGTTGGCAAAGCCATAAAACAGCTCAAGATTAACAAGGCTACGGGTGCGGATGGAATTCCTGCTGAGGCGCTAAAATATGGCGGAGAGGCGCTGTTGGCGCGGATACATGGCCTCATCTCTCTCATTTGGAGGGAGGAGAGCATGTCGGGGAATCTCAGAGATGCAGTGATTGTGACCATCTTTAAAAAGGGAAACAAGTCTGATTGTGGCAATAACAGGGAATTTTCCCTGCTATCAGCCACTGGGAAGGTTGTCGCTAGTGTTCTCCTCAACCGTCTTCTCCCTATGGTCGAGGAGCTCCTCCCGGAATCACAGTGCGGATTTCGTCCCCTACGGGGCACAACGGACATAATCTTTGTAGCACGACAGCTGCAGGAACATTGCAGGGAGCAGCGCCCAACCCTTATACATGGCCTTTTTTGAACCTACAAAGGCCTTTGACACTGTCAACTGTGAGGGCTTATGGAACGTCCTCCTCTGTTTTGGATGCACCCAAAAGTTGTCAACATCCTTCGCCTGCTCCACGATGATATGCAGGCCATGATCCTTACCAGCGGTTCCATTACAGACCCAATCCACGTCCGGACCAGGGTCAAGCAGGGCTGCGTCATCGCTCCAACCCTCTTCTCAATCTTCCTCGCCGCCATGCTCCACCTCACAATCAACAAGCTCCCCGTTGGAGTGGAACTAAACCACAGAACCAGTGGGAAGCTGTTTAACCTATGTCGCCTGTCATGTATCTTACATTATTATATATAACTGTATCCTAACATGCTATACATGACTGTAATAAGATATGACCTGTAACCACCAGCATACCTTACCACCAGGGGTACACTTGCAAGAGACAGGTATAAAAGGGCAGATCTCAGGCAAGTGCGGCATTCCAGAGCTGTGAAATAAAGGTGCAGGTCCAGAGTGACCTTGACTTCACTACATGCCTCGTGTGAATCTGTACTGAGGGGACAGGACTTTACAGTGGCGACGGGTTACGGGATTACAGAATCCACAGAATGGCGAACAATGGATCAGATGAGAAGTACAATGCGGGAGACAATTGGAAGGACTTGAAAGAAAGGGTCCAGCAAAGCTGTTTGCAGAAATTGTGAATATGTAGGGCATTTGGCCCGCATGTGCAAAAAAACGGCAGCTCGGCTGGTATACGAATCGGATGGGTCGGAAAGCGGACCAGAAGATGGTGGGGACAATACCCAGGATACCGGTGTACAGCGGGTCAACACGATCAATGGCCGCTGCTCCTACAACAGGACGCCTCCTAAAATGATGAGGGTCCTACTCAATGGGATATCTGTCAACATGGAGCTGGATACGGGAGCGAGTCAATCTCTCATGGGCGCTCAACAATTTGAACAACTGTGGCCGTATAAAAGAGACAGACCAAAACTCACAAGGGTCGACACCACACTAAGGACCTATACCAAAGAAATCGTACCAGTCCTCGGCAGCGCCATGCTCTCTGTCACACACAAAGGGACAGTGAACCAACTTCCCCTGTGGATTGTCCCCGGAGACCCCCCAGCACTGCTGGGGAGAAGCTGGCTGGCAAAACTAAACTGGAAATGGGATGAGGTCCATGCCATGTCATTAGATGAACGGACCTCCTGCTCAACAGTTATAAAGCGATTTGAACATCTCTTTCAGCCAGGTGTGGGCACTTTCAAAAGGGCCAAAGTCAAAATCTACATCACACAGGATGCTGGACCGGTCCATCACAAGGCCAGAGCTGTACCCTATGTGATGAGGGAAAAGATTGAACACTAACTAGACAGGCTTCTGCGGGAAGGCATTATATCACCTGTAGAATTTAGCGACTAGGCAAGTCCCATCATCCCAGTCATGAAGCCTGATGGATCCGTACGAATCTGAGGGGACTACAAATCTACCATAAACAGAGTTTCCCTACAGGACCAGTACCCGTAGCCCAGAGCGGAGGACTTATTTGCCACATTGGCTGGAGGTAAACTTTTCTCAAAATTAGACCTCACATCTGCGTATATGACGCAAGAATTGACCGAGGAATCCAAGCTACTCACCGCCATCAACACACATCGAGGCCTTTTCATGTACAATCGATACCCATTCGGCATCAGGTCGGCAGTGCCATATTCCAGCGCAACATGGAGAGTCTGCTCAAGTCCATCCCGGGGACAGTTGTATTTCAAGACGACATACTTATCATGGGCAGGGACACCGACTCCCATCCCCGTAATTTGGAGGAAGTACTAAAGCGGTTGGATTGAGTCAAGAAATCCAAGTGCCTGTTTCTCGCACCCGAGGTTGAATTTTTGGGCAGAAGGATTGCCGCTGATGGAATCCGCCCAACAGAGTCCAAAACAGAAGCAATTCGCCTGGCACCCAGGCCCCGGAATGTCTCAGAACTGCGCGCCTTTCTTGGGCTACTCAATTACTTTGGGAACTTTATGCAGAACTTAAGCACGATGCTGGAGCCTCTCCACATGCTACTCAGAAAGAGGTGCGATTGGTTTTGGGGGGACACCCAGGAACGCGCCTTCAATAAGGCACGCAACCTTCTGTGTTCCAACAGTGTTTTGACTTTCTTTGACCCAGGTAAAAAGCTAATTCTTATATGCGATGCGTCAGCGTATGGGGTCGGGTGCGTTTTGCAACATGTCAATAGTGCGGGCAAATTACAACCCATAGCTTATGCCTCCAGGTCACTTTCGCGGGCGGAGCGCGGGTACGGAATGGTGAGAAGGAGGCACTCGCGTGCGTGTACGGTGTCAAAAAGATGCACCAATACCTTTTCGGGGCCAAGTTCGTGTTAGAAACCAACCACAAGCCCCTCATGTCTCTCCTATCTGAGAGCAAGGCAATAAACGCCAACGCCTCGGCGCAAATTCAACGGTGCGTACTCATGCTGGCGTCCTACGACTATACCATAAGGCACAGACCAGGCACAGACAACTGTGCCGACGCGCTCAGCAGGCTACCCCTGGTGACCACGGAAGAGTCTGATGAACAGGACTGTGAGATAGTCATGGCAATCAATGCCTTTGAGTCCACAGGTTCGCCCTTGACGGCTCGCCAAATCAGAGCCTGGACGGCCAGCGACCCCACGTTATCCTTAGTAAAAAGATGTGTCCTAACCGGTGACTGGGCAGAGGCTCGTGATGCCTGCCCTGAGGAATTAAAACCCTTTCACAGGCGCATGCATGAGCTATCACTACGAGCAGACTGCCTGATGTGGGGCAGCCGAGTAGTCATGCCTCTGCGAGGCAGAGAGGCATTTGTCCGGGAGCTCCACCACGAGCACGCGGGGATCGTTCTCATGAAGGCCATAGCCAGATCCCACGTCTGGTGGCCTGGTATTGATGCGGACCTGGAGCTCTGCGTCTGAAGATGCACCATTTGTGCCCAACTCAGCAATGCCCCCAGGGAGGCTCCACTGAGCCCCTGGCCCTGGCCTACCAAACCGTGGTCACGGGTGCACGTAGACCATACGGGCCCATTCATGGGCAAAATGTTCCTCGTAGTTGTCGATGCATTTTCAAAATGGATCAAATGCACCATTTTAAACTCGAGCACAACCTCCACCACTGTGGAGCGCCTCGCAACCATGTTTGCAATGCACAGAATCCCTGACATATTGGTCAGTGACAATGGTCCGTGCTTCACCAGCGCAGAATTCCAAGACTTTATAATTGACCACGGCATAAATCACGTCAAGACGGCACCGTTCAAGCTGGCCTCCAATGGCCAGGCAGAGAGAGCAGTGCAAATCATTAAACAAGGCATGCTTAAAATCCAAGGTCTCGCGCTGCAGGGTCGCCTGTCGCGACTGCTGCTGGCATACAGATCTTGTCCGCACTCATTGACTGGGATCCCCCCATGCAACTGTTGATGAAAAGGACTTTAAAAACAAGGCTCTCATTAATCCTCCCAGACATGCACAAAATCGTTGAGGCAAAGCGTCGTAAGCTGACTGAGTACCATGACAGAAATTCGAGGGGGAGATGGAATGAGATAGGGGACAAAGTGTTTGTACTAAACTATGGCAGGGGTCCCAAATGGCTTGCAAGGACAGTAACGGGCAAGGAAGGAAACAGGCTACTGGTAGTACAAATGCACAATGACAAAACCTGCCGGAGGCATGTAGACCAAATCAAAAGCAGATTTACCAACAACACTGCGGAACCAGAGGCAGACTACAATGTGGAACTTGCACCACACCTGGTGGACAGACAGAGGGAACAACCTGAGGAAAAGGCAATCCCAACAGACAGCCCAGGCGAGATAGCAGCAACCACACCCAAAGAAAAACAGACACCAAGGCAAACAACTGAACCACAACTCAGACACTCCACGCGAGAGCGTCGACCACCTGAGAGACTGAACCTATAAAGACAATAAGACCTTGGGGGAGGGTGATGTCATGTATCTTACATTATTATATATAACTGTATCCTAACATGCTTTACATGACTGTAATAAGATATGACCTGTAACCACCAGCATACCTTACCACCAGGGGTGCACTTGCAAGAGACAGGTATAGAAGGGCAGGTCTCAGGCAAGTGCGGCATTCCAGAGCTATGAAATAAAGGTGCAGGTCCAGAGTGACCTTGACTTCACGACATGCCTCGTGTGAATCTGTACTGAGGGGACAGGACTTTACATCGCCTCCAGGCCAGGTCCAAGATCACCCCAACCTCTGTCGTTGAGCTGCAGCACGCGGATGATGCCTGCGTCTGCGCACATTCTGAGGCTGAACTCCAGGATATAGTCGACGTATTCACCAAGGCAGATGAAAGCATGGGCCTTACGCTAAACATCCGTAAGACAAAGGTCCTTCACCAGCCTATCCTCGCCGCATAGCACTGCCCGCCAGTTATCAAGATCCATGGCTCGGCCCTCGACAACGTGGACCACTTCCCATACCTCAGGAGCCTTTTATCAACAAAGGCAGACATTGATGCGGAGATTCAACATCACCTCCAGTGCGTCAGTGCAGCCTTTGGCCGCCTGAGGAAAAGAATGTTCAAAGACCAGGCCCTCAAATCTACCACCAAGCTCCTGGTCTACAGGCTGTAGTAATACCTGCCCTCCTGTATGGATCAGAGGCATGGACAATGTACAGAAGACACCTCAAGTCGCTGGAGATATATCACCAACGATGTCTCCGCAAGATCCTGCAAATCCCCTGGGCGGACAAGCGCACCAACGTCAGTGTCCTCGCCCAGGCTAACATCCCCAGCATTGAAGCACTGACCATACTCGATCAGCTTCGCTGGGCATGCCACACAGTTCGCAAGCCAGACAAGAGACTCACTAAGCAATTGCTCTATGCGGAGCTCCTTCATGGCAAACGAGCCAAAGGTGGGCAGCAGAAACGTTACAAGGACACCCTCAAAGCCTCCCTGGTAAAGTGCGACATCACCACTGACACCTGGGAGTCCCTGGCCAAAGACTGCCCGAGTTGGAGAAAGTGCATCCAGGAGGGCATTGAGCTCTTCGAATCTCAACGCCGCGAGCATGAAGGGGTCAGGCGCAGGCAGCAGAAGGAGCGTGCAGCAAATCAGTCCCACCCGCCCCTTCCCCCGACGAATGTCTGTTCCACCTGTGACAGGGACTGTGACTTTCACATTGGACTATTCAGCTACCAAAGGACTCATTTTAGGAGTGGAAGCAAGTCTTCCTTGATTCCGAGGGACTGCCTGTGATGTTCGACAGATACATAAAAAGGAAAAGACTGGCTAAAGTAAATGTTGATCCCCTAGAGGATGAGACTGGGGAATTAATAATGGGAACAGGGAAATGGCAGAGACTTTGAACAAATATTTTGTATCGGTCTTCACAGGTAGAAGACATAAAAACATCACAATAGGGGATAATCAAGGGGCTATAGGGAAGGAGGAATTTAATACAATCACTATCACTAAAGAATTAGTTCTCAGTAAAATAATGGGACTAAAGGCAGACAAGTTCCCTGGACCTGATGGCTTGCATCCTCGGGTCCTAAAAGAAGTGGCTGTATTGCTCTTCTTCGAAATAGTACCATGGGATCTTTTACATCCTCCTGAGAGAGCAGATGGTGCCTCAGTTTAATGTCTCTTCTGATAGTGCAGCACTCCCTCAGCACTGTATTGGAGCGTCAACCTTGATTATTGTGCTCAAGTCGCTGGAGTGGGACTTGAACCTTCTGACTCAGAGGCGAGTGTGCTACCCACTGAGCCACATCTGACACTGTGGAAGTTGGATGACAAGAGATTGGCCTTAGTTGTAATGAACTCCGCATGTAAACAGCCCATTGAGGATCATACTCCAGACTCTCACATGATAATTGGCCACCTGCGATAGAAGAGGGCTACTAAAGCCCTTAAAATTGATTGCATAAGATTGGCAGGGCCAACAGCAGACACAGTGGGACAGTAAAGCTGGAGTCTGAATTCAATGATAGTGGGGAAATGGACTTCCACCTAAAATGGGCACAAAGTCAGTGTGAGGAGGCCCGAACCATTTTCTGGTTCTGACTTCAGTCCATTGCCACCAGCAAACTCCAGCGCCAAATAGCTCTCAATCTGAGCGGGTCAGAATGGGATCGAGCACACTGCCAGCAGTGGCACGCAGTATTGTTGTGGAGCCAGGTGGAACACTCCTGATCCTTCTGGCCCCACAAAATTCTCCCAAAACAAAATTTGGGCAAATTCTTGAGCAGCCACTAACAGTCCCTTTAAGGACCACTGGTTATCACTCTGTAATAAAAAAGTCTGAAAATACAGGCATGTAGGTTAACAAAAGGATTAGACAAGGACCTCAGTAAAAGAACAGCCAGAATAAGATAATCCAGATGTTTGCCACATCCAAAAAGCAAATAAAACTCACCTGCCCTAATCTCAGTGTTTCAAGTGATGCCTAAGCAATGTACAGTATCGTCAAATTGTCAATAAGGAAATTAAGCCGCTACAGACATAATTTTAACAAAGTGCAGTGAGGGTATCAATGATTATTCCGAGTATAACACCATCACAAAAATGACAAGTTGCAACCTGAGGCCACAACTTAATCTTTTCATTCTGATGATGAAGGGGAGCAATCATGTCTTGCTACCCTCCTAGTGTTGTCAGATCTTCAATCATCTCAGTTAAATCATGACAAGTTTCAGCAAGCATGAGAGAACTTTCCATTTTGGAAAGTTGAAAGCTTTCAGAATCCCGCACAGTGACAGTAAATTGCAACAAGTTTTTGCAAGTTTCCTGTCGATTTTGTGGTGTTGTCACTGCAAATTTACGCAAGGGATTGTTCTCGTAGGCTGTAGTGGAATAGTATTGTGCCGACAAGTATACCAGTGATTTAAAGTATGTTATGATGACTGAAGAATGAGCACCAAGGCATTATTGTGCATTCAGAACATGATCAGCAATATTTTAATAATGTGTTGCATTAAAACTTTGAGTTAATCCATTAAAATTTTAATTTGTGTAATTTTAGATAAATACTCATTTGAAGTCATTTTTATGACAGATATCTATTTATTTAGCTTTTGTGTGGAGTTTTAATGCAGAAAACAATCAAGTATATAATTTTTCTAAGGAAAGCCAATATCTGTTCTCTGACTGAGCTTTCTCCCATTTTGTTAAGCACTCAAGCAATATTCTTCGTTCTGCACTATCAGCAAACAATTGTTTTTGTTTTATTCTTTCTGTTAAAAAGAAAGACTTGCACTTATATAGCGCCATTCACGTCCACCAGACATCCCAAAGTGCTTTGCAGCCATGAAGTATTTTTTAAAGCATAAACACTGTTGTGATGTAAGAAATGTGACAGCCAATTTGCGCACAGCAAGCTCCCACAAACAGCAATGTGATAATGACCAGATAATCTGCTTTAGTGATGTTGATTGAGGGATAAATATTGGTCAGGACACCAGGGATAACTCCCCTGCTCTTCTTTGAAATGCTGCCTTTAAATCTTTTACATCCCACCTGAGAGATCAGACAGGGGGGGCGGGGGGGTGTGTGGAGAGGGGGGATCGGGGGTCACATCATCAGGGTTGAATTTCCCTGGGAATTCTCCCAGGCTCCTCAGCTGTCACTTCACCAGATGTTCAGTGGGAACCCCGATTACATCAACAACTTACATTTATACAGCTCCTTTAATGCAGTAAAATGTCGCAAGGCACTTTACAGGAGCGATTATCAAACAAGATTTGACACCAAGCCACATAAGTAGATATTAGAACAGGTACCTAAAAGCTTAGTCAAAGAGTTAGGTTTTAAGGGGCGTCTTAAAGGAGGAGAGAGGAGCAGAGAGATTAAGGGAGGGAATTCCAGAGTTTAGGGCTTAGAGTTTACTTGTGTAAACAGAGTTCTCACTGAAGTCACGGTGGCGGAGCGGGAGAAGTCCCAAGGTAATTTAGCCCTATAGTCAAGCCCAATCCTCCTCTCCCTTTCATCTTGAACAGACACTATTCAGTAGGGGTCACTGGATTTTGATTGGAATTAAGACCACTGACTTTTTTTTCTCTTCTGAACCATGGAAAGCACGATCTTTCTGATTTCTATAGACCCACTCCACACTGCACTGCAAATACTTACTGAACCACCGGAAAACCATTTAATTCAAAAATACTTTTAAAAGATTTTTTTAAGTTATTATTGTTGTCCTACAGGGCACTATTGATCAGCTGAGAGTTCAGGGGAGACAATCTGCATCCATAACTCTTTTGATGTCTCCTCACCCTGCCACTAGAAGTTGCAATCAGGAAGTTCTACAAACCCATGTCCTGCTATACCAAGATACAAGTTGGCGACTTTGGGGGGAAAATTCGGGTCATTTGTGCCTCCGTTAGCACACCCAGGGTGCCAATCAAGCGGGCTGCTTTCTCCTGGATGGTGTCAAGCTATTTGAACATTGTTGGAGCTGCAATTGTTGTGTATGTATATACCCTGTGCACTCAAAGTACAGTTACATAAGACCATTGAATGTATCTTTACACTGTATACAATATGTCTGTACCACCAGAGGGTGCAACTGGTGGAGACCTAGAGGTCACCTGCACACAGCAGGTAACCAAGTATAAAAGGAGCTCACCTTACTGTAACCTCATTCAGGAGCTGCAATAAATGGACTAAGGTCACAACAGTTCAAGTGCAATACCTTACCTCGTGAAGTCATTACTAGAGCGCTTACAGACATAACAATTGGCGACAAGAATACAAATGTCCACGCGAAAAATGGCTAACCTTGGCAACTTTCAACAATTCGCTGATGGGGAAGATTGGGGTGCCTTTGTGGAAAGGATAGAACACTACTTCATCGTGAACGACCTGGCTGGGAACAGACCGATCTCGCTGGCTGATAAGCGCCTAGCTATCCTGCTCAGCAGTTGTGGGCCCACCATTCATGGCCTTGTCAGGGACTTGCTAGCCCCAGAGAAGACGATAATGAAAACGTTCGCGAAGCTCGTAACGTTGATACAGGAATAGCTCAAGCCTAAAGAGAGCATCCTCATAGCCAGACACATGTTCTATACACACCAGCGACCTAAAGGCCAATAAATCACAAAATATGCTGCAGACCTGAGACGATTGGCTGCACCATGTGATTTTGGCGACCACCTCACCGAAGCACTGAGGGACATCTTTGTTATTGGAATAGGCCACGAAGGCCTCCTCCACAGGTTGCTTTCTGCGGACACCACGGTCACCCTGCAGAAGGCAATTAACGTGAGTCAAGCGTTCATGGCCTCGGCCTGCGATTCCAGAAGGATGATGACTCAACCCCAGTACTCTAACACAGCAAGCACAGTGAAATGAATAGCGCCTTTCAGAGGCAAGACTGCGACCCCGAGCCCCGCAACACTGAGTCCGCCGCAGGGGGCCAGCTGGCCAGCCCCATGCTGGCGCTGTGGAGGAAATCACAGAGCCCACCAGTGCTGATACAGAGACTATACTTGCAAAGGCTGTAACACTAAAGGCCATCTGCAGTGAATGTGTAAATTTACTCACTGAGTTGCTGAAGAGTTGGCTGATCACCCGGGCTCCAGTGCTGATGAAGACGAAGAGAGAGTCCAGGAGGCAGCTCAGCCCCAGGAAGAGGTGTACGGAGTGTTTACCTGCTACACAGAGAGTTCCTCATTGAAAATAGAAGTCAAAATCAACGGTGTTCCAGTGGCGATGGAGGTCGACACAGAGGCGAGCCAATCGCTGATGAACCAGGCGGCCTTCGAGAAACTCTGGGACAATCCTTTCGAAGAACCCAAAATGCTCCCAATCCAGCTGAAGCTGCTCACCTACACAAACGCCACCATCTCAGTCGTTGGCAGCGTGGATATCCATGTGTCCCATGGCAGCGCGATGCACAGGCTACCTTTGTGGATGGTTGCTGGTGATGGTCCAACGCTGCTAGGAAGAAGATGGATGAAACAAATCCAAATCTGTTGGAGCTGGGAAAGCCTTCAGGCCCCGGCGATCGACGTCCCATGCGGCCCCAAATTTGGATCTATCGCAGCACCTGAAGATCCTACCGTCCAACTCGACTGCACGGCGACGACACAGACCGCACTACCCAACGGCGAGATGATCCAACCCGAACGACCCGACCTCACCTTCAGGGCCGTGGCAGGACTCTGAAGGAAGAAGATCGATGCAAAAGGTAAATTCCCGGCTTCAGTGGCAGAACCTGGGGAGAAAAAGATCACCGCAGCATACCTCGAGGCGAGAAAGAAGATGGCGCCTGCACCATGAGGTGAATGAAGCGCCTGAAATCAAGATGGCCGTGACCAGACCACGAAGGGCAGCATTGAGGGAGCAAAACGTGATGTCGAGCAGCGAACCGGATTGGGGTAAAGATTGCATGGCCCTCTTAAAGGGGATCGGCAACCCAGAACAATTAAAGGGACAGTTCCACTTTTTCTACAATGATGCCGGTGATACTAATGCAAGAGATGTAATTGACAAATGTAAGTATATAAATGTACTGTTGAACAACGATGCCGGTAGGATACATGGAAAAGATGTAATTGATGAATACAAATATCTAAATGTAATTTTGTACAACGGTGCCGGTAATATACAGGGAAAATATGTAATTGAGGGAAAAGATTAATTGACAAATGTGAATTAGTACCTGAGTGCGATCGGAGCCACTGTATCATGAATGTAAATGATGGAATAATGTGTGATGCCGGGTTCAACATGCACCCCGACAAAACCAAGGGCAACCTCCCGTTTGAAGCACCCAGGTCCAGCGGGCTAACCGATCATGTAGCTTGCGCCTCCGGGACCAATGTGATGCCCCAGGGAGTGTGGCCACACACAGTGTGAGCATACCCACTGCAGGGCCAGCGATCAGCGGACGGCACAGACACCACTACTGGCACCCTACCCCAGATCGGTCCTACCTCTCTGGCCACCAGGGCCAGCACCGGGAGCAAGAGGCCAGCACCCTCCAGGCCTCCTGACGGGACCTGGGCTGACCAGGCTCCCACTACCACTGAAGGGCAGTAGGGAGACCTGCAGCCCTTAAAGGAGGACAGGGAGGCCACACATTCCTGTGACTCTGCCCACCACTAGTCAACGGCAAAGGCCCTGAGACCCAGCCAGGGGAGCGATCCGAGCCCAACCAGCTGGCAAGGGGCGGAGCACCACCATCAGACAACCTGGACACAGTCCAGTTATTCTGGAACTAGCGTCCTCACCCACCTGCACCTGCACCCCAGGGGCAAGACTGTAATATCATGTATGTACCTTACCTGTCATATGTACTCGTTCCACTTCTGCAAGACCCAAACAGTGATGTAACCAATCCTACTTTTTTTCCATTCTCTGTACATGGAGGTAAATGCAGATGTTGAGCCACACACATGGTCTATGTATGGGGAGGGGGTGAAATGGGTGTATGTAGCCATGGACACACATGGATCACACCCAGAACCCATTCAAACCCCCACTGCAACCTCCAACCGTCCACTGCTAACCATTTCCCAATGTTGTGGCAGTAAGGACTTGGGGGTCCACAGAGAGAGAGCCATTCCCAAGCACAGACAAAGTGAAAGGGCTTTTGGCACTCAAGTCGAGGGCCAGAGCACACAATGCAAAGGCCAGTGGAACAAGACTTAGGGGGGAGTGATGTTTTGTATGTATATACGCTATACACTCAATATATAGTTACATAAGACCATTGAATGTATCTTTACACTGTATACAATATAACTGTACCACCAGAGGGTGCAACTGGTGGAGATCCAGAGGTTACCTGCACACTGCAGGTAACGAAGTATAAAAGGGAGCTCACCATTACTGTAACCTCATTCAAGAGCTGCAATAAATGGACTCAGGTCACTACAGTTCAAATGCAATATCTTACCTCGTGGAGTCATTACTAGAGTGCTTACAGACCCAACAGCATTCATCCAGGCAAGTGGGGAGAATTCCATCACACACCTGACTTGTGCCTTGTAGATGGTGGAAAGTCTTTAGGGAGTCACGACATGAGACATTCACCACAGAATACCTAGCCTCTGACCTGCTGTTGTTGCCACAGTATTTATGTATCTGGTCCAGTTAAGCTTCTGGTCAATGGTGACCCCTAGCATATTGATGGTGGTGCATTCGGCGATGGTAATGCCGTTGAAACTCTCAACAAATATTTGTATCAGTCTTTATGGTAGAGGACACGAACAATATTCCAATAGTGGATAGCCAAGGGGCTATAGGCGGGGAGGAACTTAACACAATCATAATCACTAAGGAGGTGGTACTCAGTAAGATAATGGCACTAAAGGCAGAAAATCCCCTGGATGTGATGGCTTGCATCCTAGAGTCTTAAGAGAAGTAACGGCAGGGATTGTGGATGCATTGGTTGTAATTTACCAAAATTCCCTGGATTCTGGGGAGGTCCCAGCAGACTGGAAAACTGCAAATGTAATGCCCCTATTTAAAAAAGGAGGCAGACAAAAAGCAGGAAACTATAGACTAGTTAGCCTAACATCTGTGGTTTGGAAAATGTTGGAGTCCATTAATAAAGAAGCAGTAACAGGACATTTGGAAAAGCAAAATTTGGTCAGGCAGAGTCAGCATGGATTTATGAAGGGGTAATCATGTTTGACAAATTTGCTGGAGTTTTTTGAGGATGTAACGATCAGCGTGGATAAAGCGGAACCAGTGGATGTGGACTTCCAAAAGGCATTTGACAAGGTGCCATATAAAAGGTTACTGTACAAGATAAAAGTTCATGGGGTTGGGGGTAATATATTAGCATGGATAGAGGATTGGCTAACTAACAGAGAACAGAGAGTCGGGATAAATGATTCATTCTCTGGTTTGCAAGCAGTAACTAGTGGGGTGCCGCAGGGATCAGTGCTGGGACCCCAACTATTTACAATCTATATTAATGACTTGGAAGAAGGGACTGAGTATAACGTAGCCAAGTTTGCTGACGATACAAAGATAGGAGGAAAAACAATGTGTGAGGAGGACACAAAAAATCTGCAAAAGGACATAGATAGGCTAAGTGAGTGGGCAAAAATTTGTCAGCTGGAGTATAATGTTGGAAAGTGTGAGGTCATGCACATTGGCAGAAAAAATTCAAAGAGCAAGTTATTATTTAAATGGAGAAAGATTGCAAAGTGCCGCAGTACAGCGGGACCTGGGGGTACTCATGCATGTAATGCAAAAGGATAGTATGCAGGTACAGCAAGTGGTCAGGAAGGCCAATGGTATCTTGGCCTTTATTGCAAAGGGGATGGAGTATAAAAGCAAGGACGTCTTGCTACAGCTATATAAGGTATTGGTGAGGCCACACCTGGAATACTGCATGCAGTTTTAGTTTCCATATTTACAAAAGGATATACTTGCTTTGGAGGCAGTTCAGAGAAGGTTCTCTAGGTTGATTCCGGGGATGAGGGGATTGATCTATGAGGAAAGGTTGAGTCGGTTAGGCTTCCACTCATTGGAATTCAGAAGAATGAGAGGTGATCTTATCGAAATGTATAAGATTATGAGGGGGCTTGACAGGGTGGATGCAGAGAGGATGTTTCCACTGATGGGGGAGAGGGCATGATCTTAGAATAAGGGGCCGCCCATTTAAAACAGAGATAAGGAGAAATTTCTTCTCTCAGAGGATTGTGGATCTGTGGAATTCGCTGCCTCAGAGAGTGGTGGAAGCTGGGACATGGAATAGATTTAAGTCAGAAATAGACAGTTTCTTAAATGAAAAGGGGATCAGGGGTATGGGGAGCAGGCGGGGAAGTAGAGCTGAGTCCATGATCAGATCAGCCATGATCTTATTGAATGGCGGAGCAGGCTCGAGGGGTCGTATGGCCTACTCCTGTTCCTATTTTTTATGTTCTTATGTTCTTATGTTCTTATGAAAGTCAAGGGGCATTGGTTAGATTCTCGCTTGTTGGAGATAGTCATTGCCTGGCACTTGTGTGTGGCATGAATGTTATTGCCACTTATCAGCCCAAGCCTGAATGTTGCCCAGATCTTGCTGCATGTGGGCATGGACTGCTTCATTATCTGAGGAGTTGCGAATGGCACTGAACACTGTGCAGTCATCAGCGAACATCCCCACTTCTGAACTTGTGATGGAGGGAAGGTAATTGATGAAGCAGATGGTTGGGCCAAGGACACCTATTGAGGGAGTGCAGCGAAAGTTCACCAGGGAGAACAGGACTGACATATGAAGAAAGACTGGATCGACTAGGCTTATATTCACTGGAATTTAGAAGAATGAGAGGGGATCTCATAGAAACATATAAAATTCTGACGGGATTGGACAGGATAGATGCAGGAAGACTGTTCTCGATGTTGGGGAAGTCCAGAACCAGGAGTCACAGTCTAAGGATAAGGGGTAAGCCATTTAGGACCGAGATGAGGTGAAACTTCGTCAATCAGAGAATTGTGAACCTGTGGAATTGTCTACTACAAAAAGTTGCTGAGGCCAGTTTTTTAGATATATTCAAAAGGGAAAAAGGGAGTTAGATGTGGCCCTTACGGCTAAATGGATCAAGGGATTTGGAGAGAAAGCAGGAATGGGGTACTGAAGTTGCATGATCAGCCATGATCATATTGAATGGTGGTGCAGGCTTGAAGGGCCGAATGGCCTGTAAGGTGGTGGTCTCTATAAGGGGGTCAGGTTCCCTTCTGACCAACTTGAGGGGTTCGAATCGCTCCCACTTCCTTGGGTTCCAGACTCTGGATTTATTTGGGGTGTGTGACAAAAGTGCAAAGGACACTGGTTTAATGCAAAAGAACTGTTTTTATTACAGTCAAGGAAATACAAGCTTATTAGTCAGAAAATACAAGGCCAAACTTATAATCGTTCTAATAAGGGACAATACAAGGAAAGGTACAAGGTCAAACTTATAATCACTCTAATGAAGAACCATACACTACACATTCAAAGGGGGTTACAGTAAAATTATACCTCCCACCTCCCAATATCTAATTCTAGCTAGGTTGGACTCCAGGGCAGGCAGGGACAATGCTTATCAATCCTTTTGACCGTTAACGGTAGATCGCGGTTTCGGGGTTCGCTGGATGCGGTAGGGTCTGCTTGCCATACCCCGAACGTCGGAGAAGACTTCTTGCTGTGCAATCTTCAGTTGGGTTGAGTCCGCTGATGCGGTAAGGTGCGTTTTGGATCTGTGGGGTAAGTACCAGTTTTCTTTGGCTAGAAATAGGTTTCTACAGTTTGTTAGGTAATGTTTTTCCCGTTGGTAGGTCAGGATTATATTGTAGAGTGGAAACTTTTCGATTCTTCGTTATTTTTTTCTGTTGGAGTTTTGTTCGAGTTTGGTCGATCGCGGTAGTTTTCCGTTGATACCACGTTGTCTGTGGTCGGTTGCGGCCGCGATGGTGATCTTCTTCCTTCCTTCAGGACTTCAGGACTTCAAGGCTGGAGAAGTTAGTTTACAACTGTCACATTGGTTTCTCTCCTTGTCGTGATGACACAGTGTAGTGTGGTCTGTCAGTCATATGTGTCATACCCTCTGTTGAAAACAGGGGCCAGTTATATGATTCCAGTGCTTCTAATCTTGGCGCCAAATCAGTTCAAAATCCTTTGTATAAATTTGGCGGGCTTGGCCCTTCTTTGTAATATTTTGGCGGGCTCATTAAATGTTGATATGTTTTGGATGAGTTGATGTTCGAAAACTGTTTCCTGATGGAAATATTAGTTTTGTAATTGCAACGTCCTTTTGTGCATTGTTTTCGCATACAGGCTGGATTGGGCTTCTTTGCGATGTATATACTGAAATGGTTTTTCTAGACCCATGTTGATGTGTAGCTATCTCTGGGTGATTTTGTGATGTTAATCCTGGCGAAGGATTCTCGAATACTCATTCCTCCAGACAGGTTAACTTAGTCCTCACACCCAGGTAGCCTCACTTAATCAGACTGTCTCCTGTTCGATCCTTAGGCCCGCCTACAGCCTTGAATTTGTATTTTAAAATTACAAAATTCTATTAAAGTTCATAGTTTCTTCTATAAGCACTTTAGAGTTCAAATCTTTTCAGTCGATAGTCCCAAATTTAATTTCCTTTCGAATGAGCCCAAACACAGGGGGGTTTCTGGTGAATTTTTCTCTCTGGCAGTCCCCCCTGTTGACACTCTACACGCTTGAGTGTCAATCAAGGTGAGCAAAATTCCTGCTCCCGAGTGTCAACTGTCACCTCATTTGTACTAGCTAAACATTACCCTACATCCCCCGTTGAAATGCAAATGCAATTTACAGGCGAAAACAGGCATTACCATTCGGTTATAGCATTGAGGGGGTATGATGTCCCTCTTTTACTTGGTTTTCACAGTAAAATAACGGTATACAGCCAAACACAACTCTAAGTAAAATAAAATGAAAACACATAGTAACACATTCTCAAGTAACATTAAAGGTCCATAGTCAAACACATATTCAAGTTCAGTAAAAATAAAAGGTACATAGTCATATCTTCAAATAACATTCTTACAATACTCGATATTTTCGGTTTACAGCAGGTAAAATTAATCACAAATTAAACATGGTAGTATGGTGTCACTCCTCCCTGCTCGATTCCCATGTTTGGTCAAGGAGCGTATAGCACCCTTTGGTGCCTGACCTGACCTTTCTAAGGAAAGCCAATATCTGTTCTCTGACTGAGCTTTCTCCCATTTTGTGAAGAACTCAAGCAATATTCTTCGTTCTGTACTATCAGCAAACAATTGTTTTTGTTTTATTCTTTCTGTTAAAAAGAAAGACTTGCACTTATATAGCGCCATTCACGTCCACCAGACATTCCAAAGTGCTTTGCAGCCAATGAAGTATTTTTGAATGCATAAACACTGTTGTGATGTAAGAAATGTGACAGCCAATTTGCGCACAGCAAGCTCCCACAAACAGCAATGTGATAATGACCAGATAATCTGCTTTAGTGATGTTGATTGAGGGATAAATATTGGTCAGGACACCAGGGATAACTTCCCTGCTCTTCTTTGAAATGCTGCCTTGGAAACTTTTACATCCCACCTGAGAGATCAGACAGGGGGGGGCGGGTGGGGCGGGGCGGTGCATGGAGATGGGGGATCGGGGGTCACAACATCGGGGTTGAATTTCCCTGGGAATTCTCCCAGGCTCCTCAGCTGTCACTTCACCAGATGTTCAGTGGGAATCCCGATTACATCAACAACTTACATTTATACAGCACCTTTAACGCAGTAAAATATCGCAAGGCACTTTACAGGAGCGATTATCAAACAAAATTCGACACCAAGCCACATAAGGAGATATTAGAACAGGTACCTAAAAGCTTAGTCAAAGAGTTAGGTTTTAAGGGGCGTCTTAAAGGAGGAGAGAGGAGCAGAGAGATTAAGGGAGGGAATTCCAGAGTTTAGGGCTTAGAGTTTACTTGTGTAAACAGAGTTCTCACTGAAGTCACGGTGGTGGAGCGGGAGAAGTCCCAAGGTAATTTAGCCCTATGGTCAAGCCCAATCCTCCTCTCCCTTTCATCATGAACAGATACTATTCAGTAGGGGTCACTGGATCTTGATTGGAATTGGGACCACTGACTGTTTTTTCTCTTCTGAACCCCGGAAAGCAAGTCCTTTCTGATTTCTATAGACCCACTCCACACTGCACTGCAAATACTTACTGAACCACCGGAAAACCATTTAATTCAAAAATACTTTTAGAAGATTTTTTAAGTTATTATTGTTGTCCTACAGGGCACTATTGATCAGCTGAGAGTTCAGGGGAGACAATCTGCATCCATAACTCTTTTGATGTCTCCTCACCCTGCCACTAGAAGTTGCAATCAGGAAGTTCTACAAACCCATGTCCTGCTATACCAAGATACAAGTTGGCGACTTTGGGGGGAAAATTCGGGTGCCCAGGGTGCCAATCAAGCGGGCTGCTTTCTCCTGGATGGTGTCAAGCTATTTGAACATTGTTGGAGCTGCAATTGTTGTGTATGTATATACCCTGTGCACTAAAGTACAATTACATAAGACCATTGAATGTATCTTTACACTGCATACAATATGCCTGTACCACCAGAGGGTGCAACTGGTGGAGACCTAGAGGTCACCTGCACACAGCAGGTAACCAAGTATAAAAGGAGCTCACCTTACTGTAACCTCATTCAGGAGCTGCAATAAATGGACTAAGGTCACAACAGTTCAAGTGCAATACCTTACCTCGTGAAGTCATTATTAGAGCGCTTACAGACACAACAATTGGCGACAAGAATATGAATTTCCACGCGAAAAATGGCTAACGTTGGCAACTTTCAACAATTCGCTGATGGGGAAGATTGGGGTGCCTTTGTGGAAAGGCTAGAACACTACTTCATCGTGAACGACCTGGCAGGGAACACACCGACCTCACTGGCTGATAAGCACCTAGCTATCCTGCTCAGCAGTTGTGGGCCCACCATTCATGGCCTTGTCAGGGACTTGCTAGCCCCAGAGAAGACCATAACAAAAACGTTCGCGGAGCTCATAACGTTGATACAGGAATAGCTCAAGCCTAAAGAGAGCATCCTCATAGCCAGACACCGGATCTATACACACCAGCGGCCTGAAGGCCAATAAATCACAAAATATGCTGCAGACCTGAGAAGATTGGCTGCACCATGTGATTTTGGCGACCACCTCACCGAAGCACTGAGGGACATCTTTGTTATTGGAATAGGCCACGAAGGCCTCCTCCATAGGCTGCTTTCTGCGGACACCACGGTCACCCTGCAGAAAGCAATTAACGTGAGCCAAGCGTTCATGGCCTCGGCCTGTGATTCCAGAAGGATGATGACTCAACCCCAGTACTCTAACACAGCAAGCACGGTGAAACGAATAGCGCCTTTCAGAGGCAAGACTGCGACCCCGAGCCCCGCAACACTGAGTCCGCCGCAGGGGGCCAGCTGGCCAGCCCCATGCTGGCGCTGTGGAGGAAATCACAGAGCCCACCAGTACCGATACAGAGACTATACTTGCAAAGGCTGTAATGCTAAAGGTCATCTACAGCGATCGTGTAAAATAAATTTTACTCACCGAGTTGCTGAAGAGTTGGCCGATCACCCGGGCTCCAGTACTGATGAAGACAAAGAGAGAGTCCAGGAGGCAGCTCAGCCCCAGGAAGAGGTATACGGAATGTTTACCTGCTCCACCGAGAGTTCCTCGTTGAAAATAGAAGTCGAAATCAACGGTGTTCCAGTCGCGATGGAGGTCGACACAGGGGCGAGCAAATCGCTGATGAACCAGGCGGCCTTCGAGAAACTCTGGGACAATCCTATCGAACAACCCAAAATGCTCCCAATACAGCTGAAGCTGTTCACTTACACAAACGACACCATCCCAATCGTTGGCAGCGTGGATATCCATGTGTCCCATGGCAGCGCGATGCACAGGCTACCTTTGTGGATGGTTGCTGGTGATGGTCCAACGCTGCTAGGAAGAAGATGGATGAAACAAATCCAAATCTGTTGGAGCTGGGAAAGCCTTCAGGCCCCGGCGATCAACGTCCTATGCGGCCCCAAATTTGGATCCATCGCAGCACCTGAAGATCCTACCGTCCAACTCGACTGCGTGGTGACGACACAGACCGCACTACCCAACGGCGAGATGATCCAACCCGAACGACCCGACCTCACCTTCAGGGCCGTGGCAGGACTCCGAAGGAAGAAGGTCGATGCAGAAGGTAAGTTCCCGGCTTCAGTGGCAGAACCTGGGGAGAAAAAGATCACTGCAGCATACCTTGAGGAGAGAAAGAAGATGGCGCCTGCACCATGAGGTGAATGAAGTGCTTGAAATCAAGATGGCCGTGACCAGACCACGAGGGGCAGCGTTGAGGGAGCAACATGTGATGTCGAGCAGCGAACCGGATTGATGTAAAGATTGCATGGCCCTCTTAAAGGGGCCGGCAACCCAGAACAATTAAAGGGACAGTTCCACTTCTTGTACAGCGATGTCGGTGATACTAATGTGAGAGATGTAATTAACAACTGCAAGTACTTAAATGTACTGTTGAATAGCGATGCCGGTAGGATACATGGAAAAGATGTAATTGATGAATACAAGTATCTAAATGTAATTTTGTACAGCGCTGCCGGTAATATACAGGGAAAATATGTAATTGAGGGAAAAGATTAATTGACAAATGTGAATTAGTACCTGAGAGCGATCGGAGCCAATGTATCATGAATGTAAATGATGGAATAATGTGTGATGTCGGGTTCAAGATACACCCCGACAGAACCAAGGGCAACCTCCCGTTTGAAGCACCCAGGTCCAGCGGGCTAACCGATCATGTAGCTTGCGCCTCCGGGACCAATGTGATGCCCCAGGGAGTGTGGCCACACACAGTGTGAGCATACCCACTGCAGGACCAGCGATCAGCGGATGGCACAGGCACCACTACTGGCACCCTGCCCCAGATCGGCCCGACCTCTCTGGACACCAGGTCCAGCACCGGGAGCAAAAGGCAAGCACCCTCCAGCCCTCCCGACGGGACCTGGGCTGACCAGGCTCCCACTACCGCTGAAGGGCAGTAGGGAGACTTGCAGCCATCTTGGAGGACAGGGAGGCCACACATTCCTGTGACTCTGCCCACCACTAGTCAACGGCAAAGGCCCTGAGACCCAGCCAGGGGAGCGATCCGAGCCCACCCAGCTGGCAAGGGCGGAGCGCCAGCATCAGACAACCTGGACACAGTCCGGTCACTCTGGAACTAGCGTCCTCACCCACCTGCACCTACATCCCAGGGGCAAGACGGTAGTACCATGTATGTACCTTGCCTGTCATATGTACTCGTTCCACTTCCGCAAGACCCAAACAGTGATGTATTTTTTTTTCCATTGGAGGTAAATGCAGATGTTGTGCTACACACATGGTCTATGTATGGGGGGGTGGGGGGGGGGGGGGGCGGGGGTGAAATGGGTGTACACACATGGATCGCACGCAGAACCCACTCAAACCCCCACTGCAACCTCCAACTGTCCACTGCTGACCATTTCCCAATGTTGTGGCAGTAAGGACTTGGGGGTCCACAGAGAGAGAGCCATTCCCAAGCACAGACAAAGTGAAAGGACTTTGGGAACTCAAGTCGAGGGCCATAGCACACAATGCAAAGGCCAGTGGAACAAGACTGAGGGGGGAGTGATGTTGTGTATGTATATACGCAGTACACTCAATGTACAGTTACACAAGACCATTGAATGTATCTTTACACTGTATACAATATAACTGTACCACCAGAGGGTGCAACTGGTGGAGACCTAGAGGTAACCAAATATAAAAGGGAGCTCACATTACTGTAACCTCATTCAAGATCTGCAATAAATGGACTCAGGTCACCACAGTTCAAATGCAATATCTTACCTCGTGGAGTCCTTACTAGAGTGCTTACAGACCCAACAGCATTCATCCAGGCAAGTGGAGAGTATTCCATCACACACCTGACTTGTGCCTTGTAGATGGTGGAAAGTCTTTGGGGAGTCACGACGTGAGACATTTACCACAGAATACCCAGCCTCTGACCTGCTGTTGTTGCCATAGTATTTATATGTCTGGTCCAGTTAAGCTTCTGGTCAATGGTGACCCCTAGCATATTGATGGTGGTGCATTCGGCGATGTTAATGCCGTTGAAACTCTGAACAAATATTTTGTATCAGTCTTTACGGTAGAGGACACGAACAATATTCCAATAGTGGATAGCCAAGGAGCTATAGGCGGGGAGGAACGTAACACAATCACAATCACTGAGGAGCTGGTACTCAGTAAGATAATGGGACTAAAGGCAGAAAATCCCCTGGATGTGATGGCTTGCATCCTAGGGTCTTAAGAGAAGTAGCGGCAGGAATTGTGGATGCATTGGTTGTAAATTACCAAAATTCACTGGATTCTGGGGATATCCCAGCAGACTGGAAAACTGCAAATGTAACGCCCCTATTTAAAAAAGGAGGCAGACAAAAAGCAGGAAACTATAGACCAGTTAGCTTAACATCGGTGGTTGGGAAATGGTGGAGTCCATTATTAAAGAAGCAGTAACAGGACATTTGGAAAAGCAAAATTCAGTCAGGCAGAGTCAGCATGGATTTTTGAAGGGGAAGTCATGTTTGACAAATTTGCTGGAGTTCTTTGAGGATGTAACGAACAGAGTGGATAAAGCGGAACCAGTGGATGTGGTGTATTTGGACTTCCAGAAGGCATTTGACAAGGTGCCATATAAAAGGTTACTGTACAAGATAAAAGTTCATGGGTTTGGGGGTAATATATTAGCACGGATAGAGGATTGGCTAACTAACAGAGAACAGAGAATCGGGATAAATGATTCATTCACTGGTTTGCAACCAGTAACTAGTTGGGTGCCGCAGAGATCAGTGCTGGGACCCCAACTATTTACAATCTAGATTAACGACTTCGAAGAAGAGACTGAGTGTAATGCAGCCACGTTTGCTGATGATACAAAGATAGGAGGAAAAACAAATTGTGAGGAGGACACAAAAAATCTGCAAAAGGACATAGATAGGCTAAGTTAGTGGGCAAAAATTTGACAGCTTGAGTATAATGTTGGAAAGTGTGATGTCATGTACATTGGCAGAAAAAAAATCAAAGAGCAAGTTATTATTTAAATGGAGAAAGATTGCAAAGTGCCGCAGTACAGCGGGACCTGGGGGTACTTGTGCATGAAACGCAAAAGGATAGTATGCAGGGACAGCAAGTGGTCAGGAAGGCCAATGGTATCTTGGCCTTTATTGCAAAGGGGATGGAGTATATAAGCAGGGAAGTCTTGCTACAGCTATATAAGATATTGGTGAGACCACACCTGGAATACTGCATGCAGTTTTGGTTTCCATATTTGTGAAAGGATGCACTTGCTTTGGAAGCAGTTCAGAGAAGGTTCACTCGGTTGATTCCGGGGATGAGGGGGTTGACCTATGAGGAAAGGTTGAGTCGGTTGGGCCTCAACTCATTGGAATTCAGAAGAATGAGAGGTGATCTTATCAAAATGTATAATATTATGATGGGCCTTGACAGGGTGGATGCAGAGAGGATGTTTCCACTGATGGGGGAGAGGGGCCGCCCATTTAAAACAGAGATAAGGATCTGTGGAATTCACTGCCTCAGAGAGTTGTGGAAGCTGGAACATTGAATAGATTTAAGTCGGAAATAGACAGTTTCTTAAAAGATAAGGGGATAAGGGGTTATTGGGAGCAGGCAGGGTAGTGGAGCTGAGTCCAGATCAGATCAGCCATGATCTTATTGAATGGCGGAACAGGCTCGAGGGGTCGTATGGCCTACTCCTGTTCCTATTTTTTATGTTCTTATGTTCTTATGTTCTTATGAAAGTCAAGGGGCGTTGGTTCGATTCTCACTTGTTGGAGATAGCCATTGTGTGTGGCATGAATGTTATTGCCACTTATCAGCCCAAGCCTGAATGTTGTCCAGATCTTGCTGCATGCGGGCATGGACTGCTTCATTATCTGAGGAGTTGCGAATGGCACTGAACACTGTGCAGTCATAAGCGAACATCCCCACTTCTGAACTTGTGATGGAGGGAAGGTAATTGATGAAGCAGCTGTAGATGATTGGGCCAAGGACACCTATTGAGGGAGTGCAGCGAAAGTTCACCAGGCTGATTCCCGGGAAGGCAGGACTGATATATAAAGAAAGACTGGATCGACGACATAAGAACATAAGAACATAAGAATTAGGAACAGAAGGAGGCCATCTAGCCCCTCGAGCCTGCTCCGCCATTCAACAAGATCATGGCTGATCTGGCCGTGGACTCAGCTCCACTTACCCGCCCGCTCCCCATAACCCTTAATTCCCTTATTGGTTAAAAATCTATCTATCTGTGAGTTGAATACATTCAATGAGCTAGCCTCAACTGCTTCCTTGGGCAGAGAATTCCACAGATTCGCAACCCTCTGGGAGAAGAAATTCCTTCTCAACTCGGTTTTAAATTGGCTCCCCCGTATTTTGAGGCTGTACCCCCTAGTTCTAGTCTCCCCGACCAGTGGAAACAACCTCTCTGCCTCTATCTTGTCTATCCCTTTCATTATTTTGAATCTTTCTATAAGATCACCCCTCATCCTTCTGAACTCCAACGAGTAAAGACCCAGTCTATTCAATCTATAATCATAAGGTAACCCCCTCATCTCCGGAATCAGCCTCGTGAATTGTCTCTGTACCCCCTCCAAGGCTAGTATATCCTTCCTTAAGTAAGGTGACCAAAACTGCACGCAGTACTCCAGGTGCGGCCTCACCAATACCCTGTACAGTTGCAGCAGGACCTCCCTGCTTTTGTACTCCATCCCTCTCGCAATGAAGGCCAACATACCATTTGCCTTCCTGATTACCTGCTGCACCTGCAAACTAACTATTTGGGATTCATGCACAAGGACCCCCAGGTCCCTCTGCACCGCAGCATGTTGTAATTTCTCCCCATTCAAATAATATTCCCTTTTACTGTTTTTTTCTCCAAGGTGGATGACCTCACATTTTCCGACATTGTATTCCATTTGCCAAACCTTAACCCATTCGCTTAACTTATCTAAATCTCTTTGGAGCCTCTCTGTGTCCTCTACACAACCCGCTTTCCCACTAATCTTTGTGTCATCTGCAAATTTTGTTACACTACCCTCTGTCCCCTCTTCCAGGTCATCTATGTATATTGTAAACAGTTGTGGTCCCAGCACCGATCCCTGGGGCACACCACTAACCACCGATTTCCAACCCTAAAAGGACCCATTTATCCCGACTCTCTGCTTTCTGTTAGCCAGCCAATTCTCGATCCATGCTAATACATTTCCTCTGACTCTGCGCATCTTTATCTTCTGCAGTAACTTTTTGTGTCGCACCTTATCGAATGTCTTTTGGAAATCTAAATACACAACATCCATCGGTACACCTCTATCCACCATGCTCGTTATATCTCAAAGAATTTCAGTAAATTAGTTAAACGTGATTTCCCCTTCATGAATCCATGCTGCGTCTGCTTGATTGCACTATTCCTATCTCGATATCCTGCTATTCTTCCTTAATGATAGCTTCAAGCATTTTCCCCACTACAGATGTTAAACTAACCGGCCTATAGTTACCTGCCTTTTGTCTGCCTAGGCTTATATTCACTGGAATTTAGAAGAATGAGAGCGGATCTCATCGAAACATATAAAATTCTGATGGTATTGGACAGGATAGATGCAGGGAGAATGTTCCCGATGTTGGGGAAATCCAGAACCAGGGGTCACAGTCTAAGGATAAGGGGTAAGCCATTTAGGACCGAGATGAGGAGAAACTTCTTCACTCAGAGAATTGTGAACCTGTGGAATTCTCTACCACTGAAAGTTGTTGAGGCCAGTTTGTTAGATATATTCAAAAGGGTGTTAGATGTGGCCCTTACGGCTAAAGGGATCAAGAGGTATGGAGAGAAAGCAGGAATGGGATACTGAAGTTGCATGTTGAGCCATGATCATATTGAATGGTGGTGCAGGCTTGAAGGGCCATTCGAATGGCCTGTAAGGGTGTGGTCTCTATAAGGGGGTCAGGTTCCCTTCTGACCAACTTGAGCGTTCGAATTGCTCCCACTCCCTTGGGTTCTAGACTCTGGATTTATTTGGGGGGTGTGACAAAAGTGCAAAGGACACTGGTTTGATGCAAAAGAACTGTTTTTATTACAGTCAAGGAAATACAAGCTTATTAATCAGAAAATACAAGGCCAAACTTATAATCGTTCTAATAAGGGACAATACAAGGAAAGGTGCAAGGTCAAACTTAGAATCACTCTAATGAAGAACCATACACTACACATTCAAAGGGGGTTACAGTAAAATTATACCACCCACCTCCCAATACCTAATTCTAGCTAGGTTAGACTCCAGGGCAGGCAGGGACAATGCTTACCAATCCTTTTGACAGTTAACGGTAGATCGCGGTTTCGGGGTTCGTTGGATGCAGTAGGGTCTGCTTGCCGTACCCCGAATGTTGGAGAAGACTTCTTGCTGCGCAATCTTCAGTTGGGTTGAGTCCGCTGATGCGGTCAGGTACGTTTTGGATCTGTGGGGTAAGTACCCGTTTTCTTTGGCTAGAAATAGGTTTCTACAGTCTGTTAGGTAATGTTTTTCCCGTTGATAGGTCAGGATTAGATTGTAGAGTGGAAACATTTCGATTCTTCGTTTTTTTTTCCTGTTGGAGTTTTGTTCGAGTTTGGTCGATAGCGGTGGTTTTCCGTTGATACCACGTTGACTGTGGTCAGTAGCTGCCGCGATGGTGATGTTCTTCCTTCCTTCAGGACTTCAGGACTTCAAGGCTAGAGAAGTTAGTTTACAACTGTCGCATTGGTTTCTCTCCTTGTCGTGATGACACAGCATAGTGTGGTCTGTCAGTCATGTGTGGAATACCCTCTGTTGAAAACAGGGGCCAGTTATACGATTTCAGTGGTTCTAATCTTGGCGCCAAATTAGTTCAAAATCCTTTGTATAAATTTGGCGGGCTTGGCTCTTCTTTGTAATATTTTGGCAGGTTCGTTAAAAGTTGATATGTTTTGGGTGAGTTGATGTTCGAAAACTGTTTCCTGATGGAAATAGTAGTTTGGTAATTGCAATGTCCTTTTGTGCTTAGTTTTCACATTCATACTGGATTGGGCCTCTTTGTGATGTGTATGCTGAAATGGTTTTTCCAGACCCATGTTGATAGGTAGATATATCTGGGTGATTTTGTGATGTTAATGTCTCTTGTGGAGATGGATTCTCAAATATTTATTCCTCCAGACAGGTTAACTTAGTCCTCACACCCAGGTAGCCTCATTTAATCAGACTGTCTCCTGCTAGGTCCTTAGGCCCGCCCACAGCCTTGAATTTGTCTTTTAAAAATACAAAATTCTATTAAAGTTCGTAGTTTCTTCTATAAGCACTTGAGAGTTCAAAACTTTTCGGTCGATAGTCCCAAATTAAATTTCCTTTCAAGTGAGCTCAAGCTTCTGGTGAATTTTTCTTTCTGCAGTCCCCCCTGTTGACACTCTACACTCTTGAGTGTCAATCAAGGTTAGCAAAATTCCTGCTCCCGAGAGTCAACCTTCCCTGCATTTGTACTAGCTAAACATTACCCTGCATCCCCCATTGAAATACAAATGCAATTTACAGGCAAATTCAATCATTGCAATTCGGTTGTAGCATTGAGGGGGTATGATGTCCCTCTTTTACTCGGTTTTCACAGTAAAATAACGGTATACAGCCAAACACAACTCTAAATAAAATAAAATGATAACACATAGTAACACATTCTCAAGTAACATTAAAGGTCCATACTCAAGCACATATTCAAGTTCAGTAAAAATAAAAGGTACATAGTCATATCTTCAATACTCGATATTTTCGGTTTACAGCAGGTAAAATTAAACATAAATTCAACATGGTAGTATGGTGTCACCCCTCCCTGCGTGATTCCCATGTTCGGTCAAGGAGCGTAAAGCACTCTTTGGTGCCTGACCTGACAGCCTCTGCGTTTCACTCGGCAAGTGAGACACCATAAGTAAAGTATAATCGCAAGTTGGCAAATAACTAAAGTGTGGGAAGTGATTCGGATCCAGACTGAGACTTCTGTATTTCTGAAAAGGTCTCACCAAGGCGGAATTGTGATCTCGAGAATCTTTTTCCCTATCTCAATTGTTATTTGTTCTCGAGTATAGAGTGTTTTTGTGAGATAATTATAGCTTTTAGCAGAGCGGTAAGATGTTCGGGTAGAGGGGGAATTTCATAGCCGAAATGTACAACATAATCCTGCAGGTTTGTAATGTTTTCCTTCACAGTGAGGTGCACAGTGGAGGGTTCAGGAATGGGGACAATCTGTTCCTGGGCCACTTGAACTGATGCCTCAGGTTTGAAGCAAAAACTGCTGTTACCTACTGGACACCAGAAGTGTCCATGCTGGTAGTGGGGCGCACTGGTAGTGACACAATGTGTCCCAGCCCCTATGTATGCTACCTGTGGAGGGACATGGTCTTGTACCATTACCTCCATGGTGCAGTTAATAGGCTGTGCACCAGCAGCTTTAAACCCACACTGTGACTTTGAATGGGCACTCAAGTACTGGGGACACAGTATTACGTGTGCACCCCGGCTCCGGCACCCAGAGAGATCAGTACCCGTTACATCGTGCTCCCACTTTATGACATAGGGTGGGACCACTGCGAAACGAATGTGTGCACCTCCCTGAATAACTCCAATATTCTCCACCCGGTATACCGGTGTGGGTCAGGCTGTCCCACCCATGACCGGCATCCTTAATACTATTCCCATAATGGTGTGGTTAGATTTCCCACAGTCTACTGGGACAGGGTAGGCTTCAGAGGCTAGGCGGAGCTGGCACAGGCTTAGTGAATTGCTGTACAGGTGGAGGGCTGCGAGGTGCTTGTTCCAGATCCAGGAGGGGACTGCACCTTGTTTTAAATCCTCCAGGTTGTTGCGGCCCTCGCCCAACAACCATGCCCCATATAGTACGCACACCTCGTTCTATGCAGCCTGGTCAGAAGCGTTTCTATCCTCCCGTATGAGTTAGACTTTGGTAATGTAGACAAATACACCCTAAACGATAGGGACACCATGGACTCAGGGAGACCTAGAAGGGGAATCATAAATTACATTTTCACTACCGACAATACAGCATCCTCTGTCTGTGCATGTTTTTCCAGCTTAGCCACTATTTCTTTTAAATGGATAGTCATAGCGTGGTCCTCATGTAGTTCAGATCCTACTACTGTGTTTTCCTGTTTCAGGATTTTTCTCAATTGGGTCTTTCAACTGTTTATTTCTGTTTGCAGTTCTTTGTCATCTAAGCTATTTATTACAGAGGATGCTGTATTGTCGGTAGTGAAAATGTCATTCATGATTCCCCTTCTAGGTCTCCCTGAGCCCATGGTGTCCCTAGTGTTTAAGGTGCATTTGTCTACATTACCAAAGTCTAACTCATAAAAATTCTTGAACATATCTCTAAGTAGGGCATGGTATAGCAACTCTGTTTCCTTCGGACATCATGCAGGTAGGTGTACCTCAGTAAGGTTTTAAATTACTGAAGCTACTGCATAATGTATCCCCTGGTATAACACCTTTTCGGTCGGTACCAATACTAATCCATTTTCAGGTCCCTTGGAGCTGGTAGGACACCTTTCTATCACTGTGCGTATTGGTGGGGTTGTGGGCAGGGGTTTCTTAATGTGTGCTCTTAGTTCGGTGGCGTTAATTGGGAGTGGGGAGTGTGGGACTGCGCATCCGTGTAGGCTAGATTCCCACCCCATCCCTTCCCCTTCATCTTGCCATTGCCTGGCGAAGGCGATTGATGTGCCTGTGGGACAAATACTCTCTGATCCCCAAATGCAAACACCAATTCCTTGTTCGGATTCCCACCATTTGTCCCAACACTCTGTTATTCCTCCCTGTGTCCCCATGATGGTGTGGTACGTATCATTACCGAGTCTTTTCCAGTCCGATTCCTGGTCCCATGCGTCCTTGCTGAGTTTTCTGAGCCACCACCATTTTCCAACGGGAATGTTCCCTTTGCAAGTCAAACACACACACTTTCCCTCCATAGCACTGACTCGGGCAGCGATGATCCACATCCGGGGGCATGGAAGTGAGGCCTTCCCGTAGGTAAAACCTTCCTGGCTGGAGTAGCGGGTAGAATTAGATCCCAGCCACCTTGGCCATCTTCCCTCATGTGTGTAAACAGCGAGTTCTTCCACGTCTCGGGGGCCACCCCCGGCGGTTACGATCGGTACGCTTCCTCCTGAACACCCGTCAATGAGGGATTCTTCCACATCTCCTCGGTCGCTGCTGCTCATCCTTATCAGGGTGAGCAGGAACAGGATCCTTTCCATACTGTTCTCTTTCCTGTCGGGGCACATAAAACAGATTGTCCAGCCCTGAGAAAGCTCTCTGGCTTGACAAAGGTGACCGAGTTCCAATTTGGGCTCATAATCTTTAATTGACTAGCTATCTTATTCAGTTTCTTGTGGACTAATGTCTGCTTTTGACTTTATCTCACAGCCATTTTACTTATTATCTCACCGGTGCTTCCTTAATAGTCATAGCGGGAGATTCTTCTTACTCCCGGGTATTACCCGGCCTGTGCTGCACAGGTAGATTCTTTTCCTTATCCCAGTAACTAATACATATATACTTATCATTACACATAATAGTCTTACACTATTCTAACATACGAAACAGGCTTAAATTCATATCGTACTATATATGTATATCTGCCACACATTTCCGGGTGGCCAGGTTAATTCCTGCCTTCTTTCTTTCTTCTTCTCCCGCTGGGTGTCCAGCGAGGTCGGTGATAGGTCAGTCTGCACCGTCTAACCCGAAGTCTCCTGACCTGATGAGGGTTTGAGTCCCACACTATCGGGGGAACGTCACCTCCTGTTCTTTGCGGGTGGCTACCTGGTTCCTTTCTTCCCCTGGGAGCTCTGCCTGGTCGAGGGCTATGGGCTGGGGACTCTCACTTGGTGGCTGTTCTACCGCTATCTCTTCTGGGGGTCCCTTGTTTCCCAAGGCTACCGGCTGGGTGTCCCTGCTCACGGGCTGGTCTCTGACCTTAGGTGCCCTTCAGTGGCTGGTCTCTCTCCCAGGGCTGAACCATTCAAATTGGAGCGCTGGTGACCACGGTGTCTTTGGCCGTGCTGTGCGGGGAGTCCTTCTTAAGGCTCCAGCTGCTGGGGGTGCGTCCGAGTCCCAAATGATTGGGGGGCAGCTCCTCCAGTAACACATTCCACCGTCCCTCTAGGTGCAGTCTGTGGGTCTGCCACGTCCCCTGTGGGAATTCCACAGTCAGGGGTTGTTGGCTGGGGGTCCCTGTCATTAGTATGGTTCACAGTTTTTGGCGGTCCCTCGCGTTTAGCTGCTGCCCCTGGGTTGAAAAGTTTGCACTGATTTATGTGGAACCACTTTGTTCAGCGGGGCAATTTTATGGCATAGACTATGGGGCTTGCCTTGTCGACAATGTGGTACGGTCCCATGTACAGTGCCTCAAAGACCCCTACTCGAGTGTAGTTCCTTACCATAACCTAGTACCCTTCTCCCACTCATGGTGCTTGCGGGGTTCTAGCAGCAGTTGGTTGCTCTGATGCTATTTTCCCATGTTGCTAGCAGCCTGCCAGTGAATCTGTTTAAGGTGTTCAAACAGATTCCGAACAATGCTGTCCCGGTTCGCTTCCCTAAGCTGACCTTCCATGAGTACCGGGGCTAAACATGGGTGGGGGTTTGCATGGCTCTGCTGGTCATGAGCTCGTACGGGGAGTACCCAGTGCTCTTTGACTGGCTGGCCCGGATCCCCATAAGGACCAGTGGTAAGACCTCTACTCACCCTTTGGGAGAGTCACTGTCCCTTTCCTTGATGGCACGGTTTAAACGCTCCACAGGCCCGGATGACTGCAGGTTGTGGGCAACATGCCATTTTCCTTTGATGCCGAGTACCTGCATCACCTGCCTGGTGAAGTGACTCCCTTGGTCGGACTCCACGTATTGTGGTTCTCCCCATCGAGAGAACACTTCTCTGACCAGGATCCTGGCTATTCCCAGGGCAGTGGCTGTTCAGCATGGGAAGACGTCCACCCATTTAGTGATCCACTAATACTAGGTAGTACTTGTAGCCTCCCTGGGCAGTGGGTAGGGGCCCGATGTAATCGATTTGGATCGACTGCCAGGGTCCCTCTACCCTCCTGATATGTCCCATAGACACCTTTCCTTTCTGGGGGTCGGTTTTGTTGGCCGCACACACCAGACAGCTAGCACAGAACTCGCGGACATCTTCCCTGAGTACTGGCCACCACCCTGCCTGTTCCACTCGTTGCCAAGTGGTCTCAGGTCCGGGGTGTCCTGCTCCTGCACCCTCGCGGGCCAGCTGGAGGAATTCTCTCCGGTGTTGTTGCGGTACTACCCATTGCTCCCCCCTGAACAGCATGCCTTCTTTAATGGCAATTGCTGCGGTGACGTATCCTTTCCCCTTGAGCTTGCATGTTTAGGACAGTTATGAGAATGGGCTCTTGGGTATGAACCATTTTTAGGTCCGGGGGGCAAAGCTATCCCGGCCTTCCCTGCCATCCCTATCCTGCCCCTGACTGCTGCAATGGGTCCTGGATTGTATGGGTCCTAGGGCTTGCCCGTGCAGGCCCCCTGCTTGGCTAAAATGTCAGCCTGCTGGTTTCCTTTGCTACAGGGTTCGGTGGTGGAATGTGCCTTCACCTTATTTATGTAGATATTCCCTTCCTCCCCTATGGCTTTCATGATCTTTTCCAGTAGGAGCTTAATTTCTAGGGGTCTCCCGTTTGCGGATGAGTATCCACGGTGGGGCCAGATAGCCAAGTACTCCGTACACGAATTGCATGTGCAGGACATTCTAAAAAGGGAGGGAGAACAGCCAGTTGTCGTGGTGCACATTGGTACCAACAACATAGGTAAAAAAAGGGATGAGGTCCTACGAAACGAATTTAAGGAGCTAGGAGCTAAATTAAAAAGTAGGACCTCAAAAGTGGTAATCTCGGGATTGCTACCAGTGCCACGTGCTAGTCAGAGTAGGAATCGCAGGATAGCGCAGATGAATACGTGGCTTGAGCAGTGGTGCAGCAAGGAGGGATTCAAATTCCTGGGGCATTGGAACCAGTTCTGGGGGAGGTGGGACCAGTACAAACCGGACGGTCTGCACCTGGGCAGGACCGGAACCAATGTCCTAGGGGGAGTGTTTGCTAGTGCTGTTGGGGAGGATTTAAACTAATATGGCAGGGTGATGGGAACCAATGCAGGGAGACAGAGGGAAACAAAAAGGAGAAAGGAGATGAGGAAAAGTGGAGGGCAGAGAAACCCAAGACAAAAAACAAAAAGGGCCACTGTGCAGCAAAATTCTAAAAGGACAAAGGGTGTTAAAAAAACAAGCCTGAAGGCTTTGTGTCTTAATGCAAGGAGTATCCGTAATAAGATGGATGAATTAACTGTGCAAATAGATGCTAACAAATATGATGTGATTGGGATTACAGAGACGTGGCTTCACGATAATCAGGGCTGGGAACTCAACATCCAGGGGTATTCAACATTCAGAAAGGATAGAATAAAAGGAAAAGGAGGTGGGGTAGCATTGCTGGTTAAAGAGGAGATTAATGCAATAGTTAGAAAGGACATTAGCTTGGATGATGTGGAATCTATATGGGTAGAGCTGCAGAACACCAAAGGGCAAAAAACGTTAGTGGGCGTTGTGTACAGACCTCCAAACAGTAGTAGTGATGTTGGGGAGGGCATCAAACAGGAAATTAGGGGTGCATGCAATAAGGGTGCAGCAGTTATAATGGGTGACTTTAATATGCACATAGATTGGGCTAACCAAACTGGAAGCAATACGGTGGAGGAGGATTTCCTGGAGTGCATAAGGGATAGTTTTCGAGACCAATATGTCGAGGAACCAACTAGGGGGGAGGCCATCTTAGACTGGGTGTTGTGTAATGAGAGAGGATTAATTAGCAATCTCGTTGTGCGAGGCCCCTTGGGGAAGAGTGACCATAATATGGTGGAATTCTGCATTAGGATGGAGAATGAAACAGCTAATTCAGAAACCATGGTCCAGAACTTAAAGAAGGGTAACTTCGAAGGTATGAGGCGTGAATTGGCAAGGATTGATTGGCGAATGATACTTAAGGGGTTGACTGTGGATGGGCAATGGCAGACATTTAGAGACCGCAAGGATGAACTACAACAATTGTACATTCCTGTCTGGTATAAAAATAAAAAAGGGAAGGTGGCTCAACCGTGGCTATCAAGGGAAATCAGGGATAGTATTAAAGCCAAGGAAGTGGCATACAAATTGGCCAGAAATAGCAGCGAACCCGGAGACTTGGAGAAATTTAGAACTCAGCAGAGGAGGACAAAGGGTTTGATTAGGGCAGGGAAAATGGAGTACGAGAAGAAGCTTGCAGGGAATATTAAGACGGATTGCAAAAGTTTCTATAGATATGTAAAGAGAAAAAAGTTAGTAAAGACAAACGTAGGTCCCCTGCAGTCAGAATCAGGGGAAGTCATAATGGGGAACAAAGAAATAGCGGACCAATTGAACAAGTACTTTGGTTCGGTATTCACTAAGGAGGACACTAACAACCTTCCGGATATAAAAGGGGTCAGAGGGTCTAGTAAGGAGGAGGAACTGAGGGAAATCCTTATTAGTCGGGAAATTGTGTTGGGGAAATTGATGGGATTGAAGGCCGATAAGTCCCCAGGGCCTGATGGACTGCATCCCAGAGTACTTAAGGAGGTGGCCTTGGAAATAGCGGATGCATTGACAGTCATTTTTTAACATTCCATTGACTCTGGATCAGTTCCTATCGAGTGGAGGATAGCCAATGTAACACCACTTTTTAAAAAAGGAGGGAGAGAGAAAACAGGGAATTATAGACCGGTCAGCCTGACATCGGTAGTGGGTAAGATGATGGAATCAATTATTAAGGATGTCATAGCAGCGCATTTGGAAAGAGGTGACATGATAGGTCCAAGTCAGCATGAATTTGTGAAAGGAAAATCATGCTTGACAAATCTTCTGGAATTTTTTGAGGATGTTTCCAGTAGAGTGGACAAGGGAGAACCAGTTGATGTGGTATATTTGGACTTTCAAAAGGCTTTCGACAAGGTCCCACACAAGAGATTAATGTGCAAAGTTAAAGCACATGGGATTGGGGGTAGTGTGCTAACATGGATTGAGAACTGGTTGTCAGACAGGAAGCAAACAGTAGGAGTAAATGGGTACTTTTCAGAATGGCAGGCGGTGACTAGTGGGGTACCACAATATTCTGTGCTGGGACCCCAGCTGTTTACACTGTACATTAATGATTTAGACGAGGGGATTAAATGTAGTATCTCCAAATTTGCGGATGACACAAAGTTAGGTGGCAGTGTGAGCTGCGAGCAGGATGCTATGAGGCTGCAGAGCGACTTGGATAGGTTAGGTGAGAGGGCAAATGCATGGCAGATGAAGTATAATGTGGATAAATGTGAGGTTATCCACTTTGGTGGTAAAAACAGAGAGACAGACTATTATCTGAATGGTGACAGATTCGGAAAAGGGGAGGTGCAACGAGACCTGGGTGTCATGGTACATCAGTCATTGAAGGTTGGCATGCAGATACAGCAGGCGTTTAAGAAAGCAAATGGCATGTTGGCCTTCATAGCGAGGGGATTTGAGTACAGGGGCAGGAAGGTGTTGCTACAGTTGTACAGGGCCTTGGTGAGGCCACACCTGGAGTATTGTGTACAGTTTTGGTCTCCTAACCTGAGGAAGGACATTCTTGCTATTGAGGGAGTGCAGCGAAGGTTCACCAGACTGATTCCCGGGATGGCGGGACTGACCTATCAAGAAAGACCGGATCAACTGAGCTTGTATTCACTGGAGTTCAGAAGAATGAGAGAGGACCTCATAGAAATGTTTAAAATTCTGACGGGTTTAGATGCAGGATGAATGTTCCCAATTTTGGGGAAGTCCAGAACCAGGGCTCACAGTCGAAGGATAAGGGATAAGCCATTTGGAACCGAGATGAGGAGAAACCTCTTCACCCAGAGAGTGGTAAACCTGTGGAATTCCCTACCACAGAAAGTTGTTGAGGCCAATTCACTAAATATATTCAAAAAGGAGTTAGATGTAGTCCTTACGACTAGGGGGATCAAGGGGTATGGCGAGAAAGCAGGAATGGGGTACTGAAGTTGCATGTTCAGCCATGAACTCATTGAATGGCGGTGCAGGCTAGAAGGGCCAAATGGCCTACTCCTGCACCTATTTTCTATGTTTCTATGTTTCTATACTGTCCAAGGAAATCGTGTATGGGGTAGGGAATTCTTCGGGGTGTGTGGCTACTTACACCACCGCAGATATTTCAGCGTGCTGGGCGCTCATAGTGCTGGGGAGTTTAGTCGCCAGGGCAATGCCTGCCTTGGGGTCATAAACTCCGCAGCCTGTGAGTCATTCACCCGCAGATACCGTGCTTGAACCGTGCACATAGATCTCTCGGCCTGTGGAGTGTAACCCAGCCCGAAAGCCTACGTTAATTTCCCATAGCCCTTCGATGGAACACCGGTGGGCTGTCCCTGGATACATCATGTTGGCTGTGAGTCTAGGCTTACCGAAACCCTTTACCCTTATGTCCATTTGAGAGAGGAGCAGGGTCCAGCGAGCAATGCGGGCACTGCTCACTGTCCCGTCCTTGATTCTCCCATCCAGGAGCATTTGCGTGGGCGTATGGAGGTTAAGGAGCGTGATTGGGGACCACCCTGTAAAGACCAGTGATCTTTTCACAGCCCAGTGAGTGGCTAGGAGGTGCCTCTCACAGTTGGAGTATCCCTTCTCCATATCCGTGAGTATCCTGGAGGAGTAGACCACTGTTCTCAGCCGGCCGTGCCGCTCTTGGAGCAGTACTGTACTCAGGCTGTCCCCACTGGCTGCTACCTTCAGGAAAAACTCTTTACCCCCATCTATGGCTCCTAGAGCTGGCGCAGTCTGCAGGTCTTTCTTGAGTTGGATAAAGGCTGCCTCGCAATCTTTGTCCCATTTCCACTCCACTCCCTTGTGTAGGAGTCGGAGCAGAGGGGCTACGGTGGCTGCATAATCTTCAATGAAATCTCTGTAGTACCCGGTTTGCCCTAGAAAAGATCTTACTCCTGTTACTGTGTTGGGGATGGGTAACTTCTGCACTGCTTCCCTTCTAGCTTTGTCAATGGTTCTTTCCCCAGCGCGCACAGCTAGTCCCAGGAATTTTACTTCCTTCAGGTCGATCTGTGCCTTCTTGAGGTTTACTTTAAATCCTTCTTCGTTCAGCAGCTCCAGCAGTTCAGCCAGCAGTGGGCCATGCTCCTCCCCCTCATCGGTGAACAGGAGCAGGTCATCTACATACTGTACTAACTGCTGGGGTCTGCTGAAGCTCTTTAAACAGTTGGCCTGATGGAAAATACTGGGCTGTTGTGGAAGCCCTGAGGGAGACAGTTCCAAGTTTATTGCTGTTCTTTAAAGGTAAAAGTAAACTTGTACTGATCTTCCCTTCGTAAAGGTATGGACCAGAACCCGTTGGAAATATCCAGCACCGTGAAGGTGGTCGCAGAGGCTGGGATACTTCCAATGAGGTCGGCGACAGCAGCAACGGTGGGTGCACAGGCGGGGATGTTACGGTTGAGTACTCAATAGTCCACCGTGGCTCTCGAGAAGTTGTCCGGTTTCTTAACCGGCCACAATGGAGAGTTCACATGGGTAGCTATTGGTCTCAATACTCCCTGTTTAACCAGAGAGCCCAAGGCTGTTTCCATGGCTGCCTCTGCCTCCCTGGGGAAGTTGTACTGTTTCTGTGGTCGGGTCATGGGGTCCCCATCTATGCTAACTTGGACCCCATTTATTCTCCCGCAGACGTGTTTGTGAGTGGCAAAAGCTGCAAGGTTTTTCCTCACATACTCTTGATATTCTATCGGGGTGTTACTGACCAGTGATTCAAGGTTGTAACCCACCTTTGGTTTCATGGTGCACAACGTCCCTTTCCCCGGGATAACTATCACCTCACTCTCCTGTCCCATACAGACTGATCCCCAAAGACAGTGGTTTCTTAAATCCACTAGGATCCCATGGCCTAGGATGAAGTCAGCCCCCAGGATCCTTCTCCCTTCCTGCTCCCACTTCATCAGGACACAGGTCCACTTAGTGTGGAGTGTACCTAAATGAATGGAGAGCGGAACGGCGAATGAGCCAGTCTGTTCAGTGCCTGTGAAACCCACCAAGCTGTAGGGGACCCCGTTAGACAGAGCTGAGGTGGCGGGGTTAGCTGCATAGACAAGGGTGCTTGAGGCACCGGTATCCAGCAGGTAAGTCCCTTTCACCTTTTCCACTTCCATCTGTACAGTCGGTCTCCCTCACGCATCGTACTCGAGGGCACACAGGTGGACAGGCTGCGCCTGTCCTAGTCACGGTTTTGGTTGGGAGGGGGCAGCTGGGATCTCGGTACCGGTGGCGGTGCTACCTTCCCAGGGCCATCTAACATGGCTCGGAGCGCAGTTAAAAAGGTATCAAACGAGTGGGGAGGGGCTGACTTCTCGGTCTCGGCCTTTTTGGCCGGGGCTGGAGCATTCTTTACTGGGCTATCCTTCCAAGGATTTCTACAATCCTTTCTCCAGTGCCCACTCTTTCAGCACCTGAAGCAGGTACGTTTTGTATCGGAGGGGTTGCCCCCCTCGTGGCGCCATTCCCTCTTATCTTGGCTAGTTCAGATTTCGGGAACCCTTACCCTTTGTGTGTGCTCTTCTGTCCCTCTGCCGTTTCTCTAAGCTAGGATCAGTTGCCTAAGCACTCCCTGTTCTGTGGCTTGGGGATCTCTTGGGTCGAACCAAGCCTCAGCCTTGGTTCTTATTCTGGGTAAACTGTTAGCTGCTAGGCTTCGGAGCCAGTGTGCTAATTCATCCGAGCACAAGTTATCCCTGTCTATGTCCCCACTACAGGCGCTTTTGTACACAGGCCACAGTCGGTCTGTGAAAGCCTCTGGGGTTTCCCCTGTGAGCTGCACCGTTTTCTCCACTCTGGAGAAGGGACTCCCGTCATTGCAGCCCATAGCTTCTAAAATGTCCTTTCTGTCCTCTTTTGCTCTCAGTAGAGAGGGACTGGTACAGTTTGCTGTCTAAGGATAGGAGAAGCATCTTTGCCATTTCTGCATCATAGCACCGATTAATATCCCCTGCCTGTTCAACTTCCACAAAGTGAACCGAGAGGTCTCCGTTTGGAGTTAGCTTTCCCAGGTGACTTATCATACCCATCTGGTGGGGAGTGTGGGGGACCACAAACTGACTTTCCAGGGGCCCTGGACCCCCGGCACTCGTGGGCGGGCCAAACTTCTGTTGCCGGACCGGGGACATTGACCCTGATTCTGGCTCTCCCTGTTCTGGCTCACCTCCCTCTGCTCCCTGCTGCCAAGCCGAGCTGAAACTCGGTGCTACAGGTGGTGGTGGTTCACTATCCCTGTCCGCCCCACAACTGATTTGCCCCTCCTGCTGCTGAACCGGTGTAGTCACCGGTGCCACAGGTAGTGGCCGGGTAGTTTCCTCCTTCTCTTCCAGGTTTACCTGGGGCGTACCTGGGTTTATTCGGCATACCATGCCTTTTGCCTTGGACAGAGCAAGGTTCAAACTTTTAATTTTTTGCTGGCAGGGGCCGTGGTCTCCCGATTCAAACCCATTAGTGCTAGCTACTTTATACGCTGCTTGCACATCTTTTAATCTTTCCTGGAGTTCTTTTACTTGCAGGGTGAGGCGAGTGATTTCCTCCCTCAGTGACTTTTCATTACTTTTGGCCTCGGTAACCTGGCATTGAAAGTAGTCCTGACTGTTTTTAAACATTTCCATTATTTGGGTCCTTTCCTGCTTTAGCTTACGGAGTTCTCCTGATAATCTTTCTTCTGACATAACCCTTTCCTGATAGTTCTCTGCGCATTCCTATAACTCTGCCTGTAATGTTTCATTCATTCTGTCTAGGAGTTGGACCTGTCCCTGTAGGTAGACCAAACAAATTGCCTTCTCTACTGCAGTGCTTGCTGTCCATTGGGCTGCAGCGTCAGTTGGACGCTCAGCGCGCAATAGACTGAGCACCCATTCTTTAGTTACATTGACCTTCTTATAAACATAGGAGGAAATCTTCTCTTCCATCTTGGTTCTTTGCCCCAAACCAGCATTCTCCACATCACACCCCTTGTACCAGAGTCCTGCCACAGTCGCCATTTTGTAAGGGGTGTGGTCTCTATGAGGGGTTCAGGTTCCCTACTGACCAACTTGAGCGGTTCGAATCGCTCCCACTCTGGATTTATTGGGGGGAGGTGTGACAAAAGTGCAAAGGCCACTGGTTTGATGCAAAAGAACGTTGTTTTTATTACAGTCAAGGAAATACAAGCTTATTACTCTAGTAAGATAATACAAGGCCAAACTTACAATCGTTCTAATAAGGGACAATACAAGGAAAGGTACGAGGTCAAATTTAGAATCACTCTATTAAAGAACCATACATTATACATTCAAAGGGGGTTACAGTAAAATTATACCTCCCGCCTCTCAATACCTAATTCTAGCTAGGTTGGACTCCAGGGCAGGCAGGGACAATGCTTACCAATCCTTTTGACAGTTAACGGTAGATCACGTTTCAGGGTTCGCTGGATGCAGTAGGGTCTGCTTGCTGTACCCCAAACATTGGAGAAGACTTCTTGCTGCGCAATCTTCAGTTGGGTTGAGTCCGCTGATGCGGTCAGGTGCGTTTTGGATCTGTGGGGTAAGTACCCGTTTTCTTTGGCTAGAAATAGGTTTCTACAGTCTGTTAGGTAATGTTTTTCCCGTTAGTAGGTCAGGATTAGATTGTAGAGTGGAAACTTTTCGATTCATCGTTTTATTTTCCTGTTGGAGTTTTGTTCAAGTTTGGTCGATCGCGGTGGTTTTCCGTTGATACCACGCTGTCTGTGGTCGGTTGCGGCCGTGATGGTGATGTTCTTCCTTCCTTCAGGACTTCGAGGCTGGAGAAGTTAGTTTACAACTGTCGCATTGGTTTCTCTCCTTGTCGTGATGACACAGTGTAGTGTGGTCTGTCAGTCAAAGTGTGTCATACCCTCTGTTGAAAACATGGGCCAGTTATACGATTCCAGTGGTTCTAATCTTGGTGCCAAATCAGTTCAAAAACCTAATTTTTAGATACGCCTAGTGCTACTCCTGGCATGTTTTTCTACACTTCTCGTTGAATTAGTGTTGCTCCCCTGGCTTGATGGTAATGGTAGCGTGAGGGATATGTCGGGCAGTGAGGTTACAGATTGTGGTGGAATACAATTCTGCTGCCGCTGATGGCCCACAGTGCCTCATGGATGCCCAGTTTTGAGCTGATAGATCTGCGCTGAATCTATCCCATTTAGCATGGTGGTAGTGCCACCCAACACGATGGAGGGTGTCCTCAATGTGAAGATGGGACTTCGTCTCTGCTATGTATGCATGTGAATGATGTACTGTAACACAAGACCTGAATGTACCTTCACCCTGTATATACCATACCTGTACACCAGAGGGTGCTGCTGCTGGAGACCTAAGGGTCACCTTTACACTGCAGGTAACCAAGTATAAAAGAGAGCTCTTCTATTGGTGTCCTCACTCTAGGAGCTGCAATAAAGGACTACAGTCTGTGCAGTTCAAGTGCCATAGCCCTGCCTCATGGAGTCATTAACAGAGTGCTTACTTACACAACAACTGGCGACGATGTTACAAATTCCACGCACAACATGTCTAATCTCAGCAACTTCCAACAATTCGCTGATGGGGAAAATTGGATGAAAGGTTAGAACACTTCTTCATTGCGAACAACCTTGCTGGGGACTCACTGATCTCGCTGGCGTACAAGCGCAGGGCCATCCCGCTCAGCAGTTGTGGGCCCACTATCCATGGCCTCATCAGGGACCTGCTAGCCCAGGCGAAATCAACAACCAAGAGCTATGCGGAGCTCGTAACTTTAATACAAGAGCAACTTAAACCTAAAGAGAGCATCCTCACAGCCAGGCACCGGTTTTACACTCACCGGTGGCCTGAAGGCCAAGAAATTGCTAAGTATGCTGCAGATCTAAGAAGTTTGGCTGCACCGTGCGATTTTGGCGACCACCTCACCGAAGCACTAAGGGACACCTTTGTTATTGTAATCGGCCACGAGAGTCTCCTCCATAAATTGCTCTCTGCGGACACTACGGTCACCTTGCAGAAGGCAATCAAAGTGAGCCAGCCCTTCATGATTTCAGTCTGCGACACCAAACGAATGATAACCCACACCCAGGACTCTAAACTGATGAGCACAGTGAACAGAATGGCGACTTTCAGAGGCAAGAATGCTGGCCCGAGTCCCGCAACCCTGAGTCTGCCACATGGGGCCAACCGGCTAGCCCCGTGCTGGCACTGTGGAGGAAACCACAGGGCCCATCAGTGCCAATACAAAGACTATCCCTGCAAAAGATTGCAACTCAAAAGGTCACCTTCAGCGAATGTGTAGAAAAAGATTTGCTCACCGCGTCACTGAAGAGTTGGCCGATCACCTGGGTTCCGACACTGATGAAGACGAAGCTGCTCAGCCCCTGGAAGAAGAGTACGGAATATATACCTGCTCCACCGAGAGTTCCCCATGGAAAATGGAAGTGAACATCAAATGGAAGTGGAGATCGACACAGGGGCGAGCCAGTCGTTGATGAGTCAAACGGTCTTTGAAAAACTCTGGAACAATCCCGCCGAACGACCAAAACTGTCCCCAATCCAGGCAAAGCTGCTCACCTATACAAAAGGCACTATTCCAGTTGTTGGCAGCGTGGACATCCAGGTGTCCCATGGCAGCACGATGTACAAGCTTGCTTTGTGGATCATTGCCGGTGATGGTCCAACGCTGCTGGGAAGAAGTTGGATGAAGCAGGTCCAAATCGGTCAGAGTGACAACGGCCTCCGGGCCCCAGCGATCGGCATCCTATGCGACTCCAAACTTGGATCCATCGCAGCACCTAGACATCCTACCATCCAGCTTGAATGCGTGGCGACGACACAGACTGTACAACACTGTGGCGATATGATCCAACCTGAACGACCAGATCTCACCTTCCGGGCCATGGCAGGACTCCAAGGGAAGAAGATCGGTGTAGAAGGTGGATTCCCGGCGTCCGTGGCCGAACCTGGGGAGAAAAGGATCACCACAGCCTACCTTGAGGAGAGCGAGAAGATGGTGGCCGCACCACGAAGCGAAGAACCTGGAATCAAAATGGCCGCGATCAGACCACGAGGGGTATTGTTGGAGGAGCAACATGTGGCACCGAGCGGCGAACCAGATTGGAGGGCCCTCTGAAAGGAGACCGGCAACCGAAGGCAATTAAAGGGACAGTTCCACTCTAGGCACAGCGAAGCCAAGGACATTAAAGTTAAAAGTGCAGGGATAAGCGAATGCAGGTATACAAAAGTAATGTTAAATGGTGATGCCGGAAAAACCAATGGAAAAAATTTAATGAATGCTTTTAAAAGTGATGTAAGTAACAAGTTTGTTCCGTTAAATAGTGATGCCAGAAATGCTAATATGATAAATGTAAACCTGTATGGAGACACCGATACACAAGAAAGTGTTGTAAGTGCAAAATGTGATAATGTGAAGAGAGATAACAGAGTCGAGTCAACTAGTTGCGATCGGAGCCAATGTGTCATGCATGTGAAAAGTAGAATGCTAAATGACACCAGGTTCTACAGGTATAATGTCAATGCCAGAGGAAACCCCCCCATGCGAGACCCCCAGGTTCCAGCAGGCTACCTGACCATGTAGCCTGGGCTTTTGGAACAAATGCGATGCCTTAGGAAGGGCTCACACATACCCAGTGGGAGCAGACCCACTGCAGGGACAGCGGTCAATGGGCAGCACAGCCACCACCACTGGCAACCTGCCCCAGATCGGCCCTACACCCCCTGGCCACCAGGGCCAGCACCGGGAGCTAGAGGCCAGTACCCTCCAGCTTTCCCGGCGGACCCTGAAATGACCAGACTTCCACCAACAATGGAGGACAAGGAGCCCTCCACCTATGGCCCTGCCCACCACCAAACGCCACCACCTACCCATTCTACAATGTATGTACCTTACCCATTGCACTGGCTCCATCACTGAGGAATGCTCCAACAGTGACACCCACATGGTCTTTATGTGAGGGGCGGGGTAAATAATGGTTTAGTGCAGCCACGAGCACAGGGATCATACCTGGCACCCACACAACACTCACCACAACCTCCCACAGCCCACTATTGATCACCTCCCCATGTCATGGCAATAAGGACTTGGGAAAGGCTTAGGGGGGAGTGTTGTTATGTATGCATGTCAATGATGTACTGTAACACTAGACCTGAATGTACCTTCACCCTGTATATACCATACCTATACATCAGAGGGTGCTGCTGCTGGAGACCTAAGGGTCACTTGTACACTGCAGTTAACCAAGTATAAAAGGCAGCCCACCTCTTGGTGTCCTCACTCTAGGAGCTGCAATAAAGGACTACAGTCTGTACAGTTCAAGTTGCATACCCCTGCCTCGTGGAGTCATTAACAGAGTGCTTACATATACAACAGTCTCCACAATGACTGTGTGGTGGTCACTGCTTCTTTTACTGTCATGGACAGATGCATTTGCAATAGATAGATTGGTGAGGACAAGGTCAAGTAGGTTTTCCCCTCATGTTGGTTCTCTCACCAACTGATGCAGGCCCAGTTTGGCAGCTATGTTCTTCAGGACTCGGCCAGCTCAGTCAGTAGTGGTGCTACCAAGCCACTCTTGGTGATGGACATTGAAGTCCTCCTAGAGTACATTCTGTGCCCTTGCTACCCTTAGTGCTTCTTTCAAGTGGTGTTCAACATGGGGGAGTACTGATTCCTCAGCTGAGGGAGAGCGGTAGGTGGAAATCAGCAGGAGGTTTACTTGCCCATGCTTGACCTGAAGCCATGAGACTTCATGGGTCCAGAGTCAATGTTGAGGACTCCCAGGGCCACTCCGTCCTGACTGTATACCACTTTGCCGCCACCTCTGGTGGGTCTGTCCTGCAGGTGGTACAGGACATACACATGGATGGTGATGGAGGTGTTTGGGACATTGGCTGAAAGGTATGATTCTGTGAGTATAACTATGTCAGGCTGTTGCTTGACAAGTCCCCAGATGTTCGTGAGGAGGACTTTGCATGGTCGACTAAGCTGGGTGTGCCGTTGTCATATTCGTAGCCGGTGCCGAGGTCGATGCCGAGTGGTCCGTCTGGTTTTATTCTTATTATTGTTTCTTGTAGCATTTTTTTTTACAATGATCGGCTTGCTAGGCCATTTCAGAGGGCAGTTAAGAGTCAACCACATTGCTGTGGACCTGGAGTCACATATAGGACAGACCAGTTAAGGATGGCAGATTTCCTTCCCTAAAGGACATTAGTGAACCAGATCGGTTTTTACAACAATCTGATAGTTTCATGATCACCATTACTGACAATAGCTTTTTATTCCATTAGCTGCCATGTTGGGATTTGAATTCGCATCTCTGGATCATTAGTCCAGGCCTCTGGATTACTGGTCCAGGAACGGACCACTATGTTACTGTTCCCCATATACTACACACACAGAAAGTGCTGAATATACAAATTTATAGCTCAGAAGAATGTCAGCGGTGGGGGAGTGAGTCTATACTACAATCAAAAAATATTTCTCCAGCTATTACTGAATTACCATTGAGAAAGCTGGTAAATGAAACAAATTAGATAGCTTACATTGATAGCATCACTGACAGCACTCATCATGACAGTTCTGATCGTCTTCAAATGTAATTTACTCCTGCAACACCTAAAAATAGAATTCAAATACATTGCTAAAGTGTATTTAAATTTGATTTATAGGTGAAATCTATATGAGCCATTGTAAGCCATATGAGAGCTTGTTGTAATTGTTTCTACAGTAATTTCTTGACAGGCAGTCTCACCGCACAACATGAATGTTTAAAGTTGCAGCAGAAAATATATTTGAAACTTCACAAATGTTTTAATTGTAATCAATATATCAGAACCTTACTCACCAGGTGCTGCTCACAGGTTGAGTTGCCTTGTTCCAATTGAACAAAATTCTCTGTATCACAGACCTCACAAGATTTCAGTTAAGTTCAATTAAGCAACCATTTACCTTATCTCTTGTAGAGGCTTGTTATTACTGTCCTGTGACACTTTTCTCTAATTCACCAGCTATTAAGCAATTTTTTTGTCAGATCAATGATTCTGCCAATGACGGGATGAACACTCAGGATGTTGATTTGAAACCCAGCAACAATTCCATCACTTACATGAATTTATATGCAACTTTGATAACATTCTTCTTTGCCAGTGGCAAATTAAAACATTGTAATAATTTTGATATGTTATATCAAAAACCCAATCGAAATTCAGTACAATTCTAAAGAAGTGCTGCATTGTCAGAGATGGAGTATTTCTAATGAGATGTATGCTGACGACACCCAGTTCTACTTCACCACCATTTTTCTCGACCCCTCCACGGTCTCTAAATTGTCAGACTGCCATTGTCTTTGGCCTCCACCAAAAACTCAATAATTTTAAAATAGAGGCAGGTGACAACGTAGGTCAGCGAGCATAGAGGTAATGGGTAAATGGGACTTGTAAGTTAGGACATGGGCAGCAGAGCCAACTCCATTCCTCTCCCTTGTATCTATCTGAGGCAACCTGGGTGTCATGTTTGACCCGAAATGTCCTTCTGCCCACATATCCATGCGATCACTAAGAAAGCCTTTTTCTACCTCCAGAACATCACCCAACTCCGACCTTGCCTTAGCTCATCTGCTGCTGAAACCCCCATCCATGCCTCTGTTACCTCTAGACTTGACTATTCACCTGCCTTTATTTTAAAATTATTATCCTTGTTTACAAATCCCTCCATGGACTCACCCCTCCCTACCTCTCTAATCTCCTCCAGCCCACAACCCTCTGAAGTATCTGCACTCCTCTAATTCTGGCCTCTTGAGCATCACTGATTTTAATTGCTCAACCATTGGTCGCCGTGCCTTCAGCTGCCAAGGCCCTAAGATCTAGAATTCCATCCCCCCGCCCCCCCACCCACTCTCCACCCCCACAAACCTTGCCGCCTCTCTACCTCTCTTTCTTCCTTTAAGACTCTCCTTAAAATCTACCTCTTTGACCAAGCTTTTGGTCATCTGCGCTAATACCTCCTTATGTGGCTTGGTCTCAAATTTTGTATCATAATTCCACTGTGAAACGCCATGGGACATTTTACAATTTAAATTAATGTTAAATACGCTATATAAATATAAGATGTTGTTGTTGTTAAAACTAGACCCCACTGACATGTACCTTTGTATCAAGCAGAGTCAGCGTGGTTTTATGAAAGGGAAATCGTGTTTGACAAATTTGCTGGAGTCCTTTGAGGATGTAATGAGCAGGGTGGATAAGGGGGAACCAATGGATGTGGTGTATTTGGATTTTCAGAAGGCATTCCATAAGGTGCCACATAAAAGGTTACTGCACAAGATAAAAATTCACGGGGTTAGCGGTAACATATTAGCATGGATAGAGGATTCGCTAACTAACAGAAAACAGAGAATCGGGATAAATGGGTCATTTTCCGGTTGGCAAACAGTAACTAGTGGGATGTCGTAGGGATCGATGCTGGGGCCTCAACTATTTACAATCTATATTAACGATTTGGATGAGTGTAATGTAGCCAAGTTTGCTGATGATACAAAGATGGGTAGAAAAACAAATTGTGAGGAAGACACAAAAAATCTGCAAAGGGATATGGGCTGGACTTTCCATTATTGTGCAGATCGCGCAAAAGTGTGCGTTATTTCTCATGAGTTTTGAGATCGCCGGATTATCGCCCATTTTCAAAACACCAATTTTCCATTTTATAAAATGGCCGTTAGCGGGAGCGATGTGAAATGGGTGTTAGCAGTCATTTTTTTGCCCTTCTGCCGTAAACTGTTGCCGTCCATAGCAATGCCATGGCAACGGGCATTTCCTGCATTTCAGGAGGTCAGGGGTCATCAATACATGCGCAGAAGAGGAGTGAGAGAGAGAGAGAGGAAGCAGAGAGGACTAGAAAGCATATGTGGGTGGGTTGTCTGGTTGTTTGGCTGTTGTGGGAGGTAGGAAAGATATTTTGGAGCAGTAAAAAGAATTGAGAGCACAAATTACTCTGTTTATACTGAGATTTTGGGAAAAAAATTATTATTTACATGGAAGGCATGGAGGAGGTGAGACAGCATGATGTGGAGGGGAGGAGGCTGGTGAAAACAGTGAAGTAGGAAAGGAACCCGAAGTGGGAGGACGAAAACAAGCTTGGAGATTCTCCGACGAGGCAAATGCCTCCCTCGTGTAGGAGGTGGAGTCACGCTGGGGTCAATTGACCAGGGGTGGGCGTGGGAAGCCCACCCCAAAGATTTACCAGAAAATTTGGGCCGACATAGCCGAGGTGGTCTCGTCAGTGACGCACAAGGTGTGTGAGGGCAACCAGTGCCGCAAGCGCTGGAACGACCTTGTCGGATCTGCCAGAGTAAGTATTACATTTATTTACAGTTACTTATATATTTATATCATTTGAATTGTAAGTGTAATGAGTGAATAAATTCAGATCTGAAGTATTGCACTTAGACTGGGAATGTTTTACAAAAGCCTACATTTATGATGTACGTCTTTAGGTTAATAATGATAATAATAATTATAACATCTGTTGGTTATGTGTTGTATCAGTTTCTGTGACATTACCTAGCAATGATCTCACACAATTATCTCATTCCATGTCATGCTGTTGTTACCTTTTGCAGAAGAAACTTTCTAAGAATAAGGCCGAGCATTGGCGTACGGGTGGCAGCCCACCAGTCATCACTGAGCTGACAGACATCGAGGAGCCGGCACTGGCACGAGTGGGGAGCCACCCCCCGGTCGACCACGCAAGCAGCAGCAGAACCTGATGTGATGCCACGTGAGTAAAGTATACACCACTGCGTTATGTAAAGTCAATAAATGCCACACCCGCTCATATCTGAACAATGATATCTGTTAGATGATTGATGAAAGTGTTATCTAATTAATGATGACTTCATGAAAATCATTATCATGCAGAATTTGCTCCAAGTTCATGAAATGTGATGTCTGTGATCATGTTGATACCGGTAGTGCTGTTCTCATCCATATGCTGTGTGTTGCGTTTGAATAACCCTGTGACCCTAGCACCCCCTTCTCCTCTAATAACCTCATTTATGTTTTGTAGCTCAGCCAGCAGCGCAGTCACAGGCAACTCCACCGAGGCACGGTGCAGATCCGCCGGCGGCCCCGGCGGGGGATCGGCAGTCTGGTGCCGAGGAGCCCCGAATCCCGCCCGTGGAGCTGCAGGGTGCCTTCTCCACTGATGACAGTGCGGACTTTGAGGAGCCTGCAGCGACAAGTTGCATCATTTATACAACCCCGATGACATCTAGTGCTCCTGCGGCCATGTCCTCCTCCACGTTGGAGGTAGCGGGCCTAAGCACTTTCTCGCAGGGCATCCCAAGTGTCTTCATGCCAGCGCCGACCCAGCGGAGGTAGGTCCGATGCAGCAGGACTGCTCCATGAGTGGCAGATCTAAGCGGGGGCATGGTTACTTTGTCCAGGAGGAGTGTTGACATAGGTCAGCAGTTCCTCCAGACAATGGGAGGCATATCCCAACAGCTGGCCACCATGTCCGCCACCATGACCGAGTACCTGCCATGGGTGGCGGAGGTCCTGGAGGTGATAGCCAGGAACACTGGTGTCACAGGGATACCAGTGGTCCTGGAATGCAGCACTGAACCGCAAGGTGCCGCACCCCCATTGCCCAACGACATATGTGACCCAGGAGGAAGCTCTTGCTTCTAGCTCAGAGGACGTTCCCTCCTCGGGACCGTCCTCTCCAGCATCCGGCCAACCAGCGGATCCCCTAATGAAGCAGCGCCTGAGGAGCACTTTGGCAAAGTGGCTTGGAGTCGGGAGGGGAAGGGGAAGGGGAAGGGGTAGAGGTGAGGAGGAGAAGTGGGAGGGGGGGAAGGAAAGTGAGGTACATGGCCGCAGAATATATTCAAAAGGAGTTAGATATAGTCCTTACTACTAGGGGGATCAAAGGGTATGGCGAGAAAGCAGGAATGGGATACTGAAGTTGCATGTTCAGCCATGAACTCATTGAATGGCGGTGCAGGCTCGAAGGGCCGAATGGCCTACTCCTGCACCTATTTTCTATGTTTCTATGAGTTGTATTGGTCACAGTAGTTTGATGTTATTGTTGCTATTTTGTTGGGATGTTTGGAGGAGTGGGGGGTACCTTGTTTTTTTATATTTGTGTTCTTTTGAAGTGATGTTGGGTGTGTAAAAATTTTTATAGATGATTTAAATGTGTTAATTTTGTTGTGGGGTCAGGGTGGGGTGGGGTGTTTTGTATAGTTCTCAGTATGACTTAATACAGATATTAAATTTATTTAATTTACATAATATTGTTGCGCATTTTCTCAGATAAGACTGCTTCTCACTGTAAGTGCGTCGGCTGTACGTTCTCGTCCTCCTCCTCAGTCTGCCACCTCTTTGATTGGGCACATAATGCTCTTCAATAAACCGTCTGCCATCTCTAGTCAGTGGCATATGCGTAGTCATCAAGACAGGCTGAGAAATTACAAGCTCCATTACAATAACTATCAGTAGTAGACCATTGTTCACAAATAAATTTACTTACTAAAACAAATAAAATAAATTAAATTCGTCCACAGTATGATAAGATGTTTGTTCAGGTGTTCAAATCACCTTAAAATAACTCCAGATTACATCAAATTTCCCCAGAAGTTGAAGAGCCTTTTTTATGAAAACTTCTCCGATTTACAACATGACGCCCATACCGCTGGGTTTAGTTCAGGTGAGAGCAATTTTTTCTCAGCGTTTCTTTTGCCGAGCGATATTTTCGACGATATGTGCTCGAGATGCCGAAAGTAACGCTTGGCAATATTATGGGTGTTAGTTTCCATTTTTCCGACATTTACGGCCTGAAAACATGGGCAGGCAGTATTAATAATTCTCGGTGTTAACTAAATGGCGAAAGTAACACTAGGTGATAAGTCAGCGATAAATGGGCATTAGTTTCCATTTTTTTGCGAAATGGATGATTCCTGGGCAGATTATCTCATCTCAGCGTTAAAATGGACATTAAGTTGGACAGTAGCGATGCAAAACGAATGGAAAGTCTAGCCCATAGTTTGGCAAAGAATTTGGCATATGGAGTACAATGTGGGAATATGTGTGGTTATCCACTTTGGCATAAAAAATAGAAAAGCAAATTATTCTTTAAATGGAGAAAAATTGCCAAGTGCTGTAGTACAGATGGACCTTGGGGTCCTTGTGCATGAAACACAAAAAGTTAGTATGCAGGTACAGCAAGTAATCAGGAAAGCAAATGGAAAGTTGGCCTTTATTGCAAGGGGGATGGAGTATAAAAGCAGAGAAGTCCTGCTACAACTGTACAGATTATTGGTGAGGCCACACCTTGAGTACTCCATACAGTTTTGGTCTCCGTACTTAAGGAAGGATATATTGCATTGAAGGCTGTTCAAAGAAGATTCAATAGGTTGATTCCGGAAATGAGGTGGTTGGCTTATGAAGGAAGGTTAAGTAGGTTGGGGATATACGCATTAGAGTTCAGAAAAATGAGTGGTGATCTTATCGAAACATATAAGATAATGAGGGGGCTCAACAAGGTGGACGCAGAGAGGATATTTCCACTCGTAGGGGAAACTAAAACTAGGGGGCATAGTCTCAGAATAAGGGGCCACCTATTTAAAACTGAGATGAGGAAGAATTTCCTCTCAGAGGGTTGTAAATCTGTGGAATTCTCTGTCCCAAAGAGCTGTGAAGGCTGGGTCATTGAATATATTTAAGGCGGAGATAGACAGATTTTTGAGCGATAAGGGAATAAAGGGTTATGGGGAGCGGGCAGGGAAGTGGAGCTGAGTCCATGATCAGATCAGCCGTGATCTTATTAAATGGCAGAGCAGGTTCAAGTGGTCAAATGGCCTACTCCTGCTCCTATTTCTTATGTTCTTATGGCACTATTAGAAGAACAGAGAGCCCTCCTGATGTTCAAGTACACGTTCATCAATTATAAACAGGAAACAGATTATCTGGTTATTCATCTCATTTGCTGTTTGTGGGACCTCATTGTGTGCAAATTGCCGACACAGCAACTGATCATTTCAGTGGTTATTAATTGGCTGTTAAGTGCTTGAGGATTCTCAGGAAATGATAGGGCACTATATCAATGCACGTTCTTCCTTTGCAATGCTTGGGAGAGAAGGATGCTTTGGTATCTTGCCTCACAGCATTTGTTAGTTAATTATGACATGCAGCGGATGAGACACGATTACTATTGGGCATGGGCGGAAAACTGATGGTAGTAGATGAACCGCCAATTATACACCACACCAAATTTTCCTTTTCTTTGAAGTTAATGAAAAACAAGGCATGGTGTATAACAGGCGATTGATCTGCTGCCACCAGTTTTCCACCAACTGACAAAAGAGCAAATTGACCCCATTAAGTGCAAATTGCAATACCATGCACCAAGATGCTAACAGCAGAATAAAGTGCTTTGTAGTACTGATAGTTGAATATTCAAATTATGATTTAATCTTCTGATATGCTTTCATGTTGCAAGTGATTTTTGTTTTGTTTTTCTTTTACTGGAGGTTCGGACAGGAATGTGCATAGAATATGAAACAGTGCTGTGAGTTTAAGGGACAATTCTTCTCTCTTCTCTCCAACCCTATCCCTCAAATTAGATCAAATAAACTAGCATTTGACTGTATAAAGGCTGATCGGAACTTCTCCTCTACAGACCACATTAATCAGTAGGAAATGAGTTGATCTCTCCAGGTGTGGCAAAATCTCTGCCCTTTTGTCCATCATCATCATAGGCAGTTCCTCAAAACGAGGATGACTTGCTTCCATGCCAAAAAAGGATGAGTTCACAGGTGTTTCAATGAAGGACCTAATATTCCAGGTCCTGAAAGGTGGAAGATGCCTGTGCGTGGGTTTTTTTAATGTGTTGTGGCCGTTGCACACCAGCCACCACACGGGCTCCATAGAGCGAGGTCTTGGTCCAGTGGCAAGGGTTATCCAAGACGACTGGAGACCTGCTCTGCTGCATGGACCTAATGCACACACATATCACAGTATGGGCTTGCCCGTGCTGCACCTGGCCCCAAATTCACGCCTCCTGGGCCCCGATCACATCTCTTCACAGTCTCTCGCCGCTCCTGCTTGTATCTGCCCATGCTCCAATCACCAACCTGGACCTTGATGACGTCACTCTTCGCTGCCGTCGCCCACCTGTACCAACTCGCGCTTCTCCCTGAAGTGGTATGCCTCCACGCTGCTCCTTTTATGGCCCCGACCTGCCGCTGGTGTTTCTTTTGTCCACCAGGCAGGATAATGCATGTTTAGTGGCAATCTAAGTTTTGGCTGAACTTTCATTAGTCAACATCATCGACTCCATATTTATTCAAACTGAAAGAGTGTTGCACAGTGTTATAATCTGTCAGTTTAAACAATCTAATTGGGAGTCAGCCAGAACATCCACCACAAGTAAAGCCATCCTCCATGAATGCCATTTAAACCTGCTCTAAGTAGGTTTCAAAATGTCACTTCAAACGTAAAAAGGAAGTACATGTTTTCTTTAAAATATCATTACTTCATACTTTAATGCACTATGCAACCTATTTCTGCTTCAAACAGTGGTAAAATAATGGGCCATAATTTACTGTCAAAATAACGCTGAAGCTAATGGTGCTTGCCGTTATTTATGCACAAATGGTACAGCAACTTCATGTGAGAGGCAGATGCGCGGTTAAACTCAAATATCCAAAAGTTACTGTGTTAATTGCGCTGCTCCGCTGTTAGCTTTGTGAAAATGGCATCTCACTGCCTGTCTCAACATTGATATGCATTTAATGGCATGATGTTGCTGCATTTGCACGGTAGATATGAACTAAGCTTGCCACAGAAAGTTAAACTTTGCGATTGCAGTCTAAGTACCCTTTTAACGACATGATAAGTGTTAATTACTGCCAAACAACCTCGCTGCCACTGAAAATTAATTGTTATAACATGGACTTTCATTCCTTCATGTTTTAATTGTTAGAGATTTTAAAATATTCTTTAAAAATTACTTTTCCTTTCTGTCTCTTTTTTCTTTCTCTTTTAATTCAATCTTTCTTACGGTTTTGATTTAACATTGAATTCACTTACTCTAATTTATATCTCAATCCATCAATCTGATTGGGTAAGGAGATACATAGTTGCTTTTCCTGTTCACTCAGTCCCAGATGCCCTGTTACACTCGCTGCGATGTTATCGGCTCACAGTTTCAGCAACTTGCCAGGTAAAAAATGTTAAAACCTAAACATGCAAGCGCAAGTCTAACTCATGACAGCAAATTATGGCCCAATGATTCTGGCATACATTGATAAGTGCTAAAATTGTATATTATAATTTTTGTCAATATTATTCTATCAAGGTGGAAAATGTATCTTTGTAAGATGTGCTTACGGATGTTTATGGTTTTGCCAATGATTAATAAGCATTTGTGAAATGGTACAATCTAAATCAGATGTTACTTTAGAGGCACAGCACCAGCATGAAAACAGTGATCGGTAAAGCCTGTCCATTTGTCAAACTCACATTGCAATGGCACAAATCATGTGTAACATCCATCATTAAATGACTCCCATGGGGCATCATTCAAATAAAAATTACTCTTTTATTCCTTCTTCCTCAAACAGTGGTTTGCTATACCACTTTTTCATGAAGAGAGCACCTATTTAATACGTAAATGGTGACAGCTAAATAAAACAGATGAGTCCAGTACCTCCTGAAAATTGCACCCTAAGTTACAATAACTTGTTGTGGCTCCTGTACATTTATATGCGAAATCTGAAGGGAAACCATCATGGCAAAGAGCAGGCACAGAAGTGATAGATAACAACATTTTATTCTAAACAACAAAGATAACTTTTACTGACAAGTAATAAATATTGGGCTATAACCTCCACTTTTGAGCTTATTGTCCAAAAATGGGCGTTATTTCCGGCGTGGGCGGTAAAAAAGGGTTTTCAGATCACCGGCTTCTCGCCCATTCTCAAAACACCGAGTTTACATTTTTGAAAATGGGTGTTACTATGGGTGATATCAAATGGGCGGTAGCGTTAAATTTTTTTGAGCTCTGCCATAAAGTGTGGCTGTCCTTAGCAACGGCATGGCAACGCTAGATTCCCACGATTCTGGAGGTCAAAGATCACTATGACATGCGCAGAAGAGGAGACAGAGAAAGAGGGAGCTCAGGGGGACTGAAGGCGTGGCTGGGTGTGGTGTGGCTGCTTTGGGAGGAAGGGGGGAGACTTTAGAGCTTCACAGCAATTAGGCAAACAAAAAGTAGCTGATACCATCCACATATTTGACTGAATTTGCTCTATAATGGAGGGAGAGGAGGAGGCATCACAACACGCTGTGGAGACTGACACTGGAGAGAGCAGTGAGATGGGAGAGGAGCATATTGAAGGCCACAAAAGAGCGAGGAGGATCTCGGACGAGGCAAAAGCCTCCCTCCTGCAGGAGGTCGAGTCACGCTGGGGTGATTTGACACAGGGAGGGCATGGGAAGCCCACCCTAAAGGCCTACCAGAGGATATGGACCGAGATAGCAGAGGTGGTCTCGGCAGTGACCAACGAGGTGCGTGAGGGCAACCAATGCCGCAAACAATGGAACGAGCTTGTAGGATCCGCAAGAGTAAGTATTACATTTATTTACATGTACTTATGTATTTATATGATTTGGTTTGTAGCAGTCACGAGCGACTATCAGCAGATGTGAAGTCTTGCACTTTTACCAGGAATGTTTTATTCAAAGCCTACGGTCACAGTGTACTTCTTTAGGTAAAGAAAGATAATAATCATAATAATCATGATTACATCTGTCGGTTATGTGTTGTATCAGTCTCTGTGACAGTACCTAGCAATGATATCACGCATTGATCTCATGCCATGTCGTCCTGTCACCTTTTACAAAAGAAGCTCTCGACGATGAGGTCCATGCAGAAACGAACGGGTGGGGGGGCCACCAGTCATCAGCGACATCACCGAGATGGAGGAGCGAGTGCTAGCTCTCATGGCGAAGGACCCCTGGACAGTCATGGATGCATCTGCAGACCCTGAAGAGATACCACGTGAGTAAAGCTTACACCATTGCATAATGTAAATTCAATAGATGCCACATCAACTCATATCCAACCAATCATATATGATAGATGATTTCTAAAAGTGTCATAGAAATAATGCTGGCCTAATAAAAATCATTGCAATGCACAATGTGTTGATGATCATGAAATGTGATGTCTGCGATGATTTTGAGAGTGGTGGTGCTTTTGTCGTGCATATACTGTGTGTAGCGCTGGACTCACCTTGTCACCCTAGCACCCACTTCTCCTCTAACAACCTCATTTGTGTCTTGCAGCTCAGCCAGCAGCGTGGCCCCAAGCAAGACCACAGAGGCCAGAAGGTGGGGGATGCGGAGCAGGAGTCGTCGGAGGAGCATCGATTGTTGCCCGTCAATCCGCTGGGTCTGTTCTCGACGGATGAGAGTGCGGACTTCGAAGAAACTGCATCGCCACGCTTCAGAATCCATTCCACCCCAAGGCCATCTATTGGTCCTCTGGTCATTCCCACCTCCACTCTGGAGGGCCAGCCCCAAGCACCTCTCCACAGGGCACCCCATTTGTTCCAAGGAAGGCGCTGACCCTGCGGAGGCCTTGTGGACGCGGCAGGTCTGTTCCACGAGCGTGACATGACAGCGGAGAGATAGTACCGTTGTCCAGGAGGACTGTAAACATTGGTGACCATCTCATCGAAGCTTTGGGGGGCATATCCCAACACCTGGCCACCATGACCGAGTACATTCCGCGCATGCGATAACCAGGAACACTGCTGCAACAGGCCTCCCAGTGGTCCCAGAGCTTGGCACTCTACCCCTAGATTCCGCACAACCACTGCGAATGACAGATGAGAGCAAGGACCAAGATTCTGCTTCTGCATCAGAGAATGTTGCCCCCTCAGCACTCCCGCGCTCCCGTACCCATGCAACCAACGCATCTGCCTGAGGAGCTCCTCGGCCAGGCACCGTGGAGCGAGGAGGGGAAGGAGTAGAGGTGGGGAGTAGAAGGAGAGGGGGGAATGAAAGTGAGGTGCATGTGCCCAGGTGATGACTGTGTTATATCTCCATCTGGGTGTATGCAATTTGTTGCAATATATGGGGCCTGGGGACCATGCTCCTGCTTTGCCTTTGTATTCTGTGTTGGTGGACATGTTGAACATGTGATTTATGTCAATGGTGGAAAAAGTGGGGTGTTGGCGGGGTTGGGTGTTATTGGCTGTGATACTTATGATTTCGGACCAATGTTGGTATTAAACTTTTGTTATTGAACATAACCTTGTGGAGTTATAGCATTGTCCTCAAGGTGGTACAGAGAATCAGCTACAGGCTGATACCCCATAATTCTCCTCATGGTGGCTTGCCATGGAAGTGTAAATGCTCATCTCCTAGTGCAGTCAGGGTGAGGACTGGTGCGGACAATGCAATAACTCCATTGGGGACTCCTCCTAAAGCTCCTCAGACAGTCAAAGATGAAATCTGACGTCATGTGATACCATTATTTTATGCAATACCTATTTTCCACTTTGATGCTGTAGTACTTCAGCATTTTGAAATAATTTACTGTATTCAGTTGTTTCTTGTTGATATGCAGAGGTGATTTAATGCTAATAGCTGTGTACTGAATACAATTTTAACATATTAATCAGAGAGGCAATAATGTATAATAATTATAAGAACATAAGAAATAGGAGCAGGAGTAGGCCATACAGCCCCTCGAGCCTGCTCCGCCATTCAATAAGATCATGGCTGCTCTTTTACCTCAACTCTACTTTCCTGCACTATCCCCATAACCCTTGATTACTTTAGTGTCCAAAAATCTATCGATCTCAGTCTTGAATATACTCAACGACTGAGCATTCACAGCCCTTTGGGGTAAAGAATTCCAAAGATTCACAACCCTCTGAATGAATTAATGTATCCTCATCTCTTATCCTGATACTATGATCCCAAGTTCTAGATTCTCCTGACATGGGAAATAACCTCTCAGCACCTAACCTATCAAGTCCTCTAGGACTTTTGTAAGTTTCAATGAGATCATCTCTCACTCTTCTAAATTCCCGAGAATATAGTCCCAATTTACTCAATTTCTCCTCATAGGACAACCCTCTCATACGAATATACGAACAATGCAATTAGGAAGGCAAATGGTATGCTGTCCTTTATTGCAAGGGTGATGGAGTATAAAAGTAGGGAAGTCTTGCTACAACTGTACAGGGTGTTGGTGAGACCACACCTAAAGTATTGCGTACAGTTTTGGTCTCCTTATTAAGGGGGAATATACTTGCATTGAAGGCAGTTCAGAGAAGGTTCACTTGGTTCATTCCTGAGATGATGGGGTTGTCTTATGAGGAAAGATTAACCAGGTTGTGCCTGTACTCATTGGAGTTTAGAAGAATGAGAGGTGATCTTATTGAAACATATAAGATTCTGAGGGGGTTTGACAGGGTAGATGCTGAGAGGATGTTTCCCCGCATGGGGGAATCTAGCATATTTCAGAATAAGGGGTCGTCCGTTTGAGACGGAGATGAAGAGTAATTTGTTCTCTCAGAGGGTCATGAATCTTTCAAATTCTCTACCCAAGAAAGCTGTGGAAGCTGGGACATTGAATATATTCAAGGCTGAGATAGACAGATTCTTGAAACATAGGGGAGTCAAAGATTATAGGGAACAGGCAGGAAAGTGGAGTTGAAGCCAAGATCAGATCAGCCATGATCTTATTGAATGGCGGAGCAGGCTCGAGGGGCCATATGACCTACTCCTGCTCTTATTTCTTATGTTTTTTTGTACTTAGTGATATAGATGGTAAATAGCTGAGGCCCCAGCACTGATCTTTGCAGCAACTTACTAGATACAACCTGCCAAAAATGATGCATTTTTTCCGATTGATACTTTAAAATGTTTTTTAAGTTACTTATGCCCCAATATACATGACTGAATGCACATTGATAGTATGCATGAGTATACTTAGCCTCTGATAGATGGGCTATTACCTCACCTTACTGCATGGTGTGGAAGGGGTGTTGGTAGGTAAATGAAAAGTGCCATGCACTCCCCCTGGTGAATCTTCTTACCTGTGTTGACCCTGTTGTAGAAATTACCATATGAGCATTTGTTTACTGTTTCCTGCCAATTTGCATTCAAGCTTTTTCTTTCTATGGATTTTTTTTCCATCTCTTTGATTTCCCATTTTCTTCACGCAAGACAGGTTTTCAGCTGATGAATCAGTACTCCTCCATTTTGAACACCACTTCAAAGAAGCACTGAGGGCAGCAAGGGCTTTGGGTGCAGGACTTTAATGTCCATCAACAAGAGTGGCTCGGTAGTATTATGTCTATGGTGTATTTATGAATGACTCCACAAGACAATTGTGTTGTACTTGAACTGTAATGACCTTGGTCCTTTATTCCAAACTCCCGAGTGCCGTGCAAGCATGGTATGCAGCCTTTTATACAGGTCCTGCCACCAGGGCAGGAAACCCCCGGTCTCCACCAGTTGCACCCTCTAGTGGTGCCAGCATGTGTGTACATGGTGCGAACCTGATTGACAGTACATCAGGTAAACAAGTCTCCATCTTATACAATTTCACAGTGACTATACATAGAGTACACCATAGTCAGCATATACAAAATCACTCTCCCCCAAGTCCTTTGTGCCAATTACCTTTGCATTATGTGCTCTGGCTTAGCTCTCCACAGACTTAAGTGCCAATAGCTCGTGCACCTTGGCTGTGCTTTGGCTTGGCCCTCTCTCAGTTAATCTCCAAGTCCTTTTGCCACAACTTTGGGTAGTGGTTACCAGTTTGGATGGTTTGATGATGCGGTGGAAGTTCCAGTGGGTTCTGGGTGTGATCCATTTGTGTGTCCATGGCTACATACATAAGCATCCATTCCCCACCCCGCCACAGCGAGATCATGCAGCTGGCCTGTTACATTAACATACAGGATCTGACACAGGGCAAGTACAAAGAAAGGAAGAAAAAAATATTTTTTTTTAGTTTGTATCGTGGCACCTAGGTTCCGTGACTTACATTCATTACGTTTTATGGTCGAGCACCAGGATTGGGTAGATTGCCTTCATGGTTTAGTCATGGTCAGTACTGAGGTAGCAGTACAGGCATGCGAGAACGCTATTACCAGAGCAAACGGACGGGGTCCTAGTAGTCTGATGGCGGCGCTGCGCCCCCTGCTAGCAGGGTGGCCTTGGTTCGCTCACCGAGTCAGGACTCAGGGCCTTTTCCGTTGCCTAGTGGTGGGCAAAGCCACAGCTGTGTGTGGCCTAAATGTCCTCCTTTGAGGGCTGCTGAATCTTCTACCTGCTCTCGAACGGTGTTAGGAAGCTGGCTGTTCCAGGTCCTGTTTGGGGAACTCGTTGGTCTTGACCTTTCGCTCCCGGACATGGCCGGGGTAGCGACTGGGTCTGGGGGCTGCACCGTCTCCACGTGGGTGGTGAACAACGGCGGCCGACTGCGCGTATTGGCACCGATTTTGTTTCCAGGTCCATGGCGAATGGTGCCATTGGGTGCCTGCAGCGTGGGATAGACCTGGGGCAGGGTATCAGGCTCCGCGCCTTTATCCTCCTAAATTCGCTCACTTACTGTTCTAAGGGACACTCTATTCCTGATATCTCGCAACAACATTTGGTTCTTTGCATTAGGACTGATACCGACATCTCGCAACAACACTTTGTTCTTTATATTAGGAATAGTACCGACATCTCGCAACAACATTCTGTTCACAATCTTAATCGGTTCGTCACATTGATTGCCATGCATACAATGTCTCTTTAAGTTCAGTTGATTGCAGGTCTCCTTTAACAGAACCCTGCTGGCTTTACCCCAATCAGATATTTTGTTGGACCCCACGTGTTGGTCCCTCAGCATTGAACCTCGTGATGTTGCCACGGCCATCTTTTTTTTCAGCTACACTGCTCCTCGCTGCAGCAGGACCACCATCTTGCCTCAGTCCTCGAGGTCAACTGCCTTGGTCCTTCTCTCCCGCGATTCTGCCACAAACGCTGGAAGGGTACCTGTGAATTTGATCCTTCTCCCCAGGAGTCCTATCACTGGAGCCAGGAAGGTATTTTTAGATCGTTCCGGTCGGATATTTGCCACGCAGTTATGATGGATGGTCTGTGCCTCAGGTGCTGCGCTGGTCTGTTCTCTGGTGCCTGGCCCAAGCGAAGGTGAGGTTTTGCTCTGCCTCTGAGCATGGGGGACATCGATTGCTGGAGTGAAGAGGTCTTCCCATTTCCACTGTATCTTCCCCATCCACCTTCTTCCGAGTAGCGTTGGGCCATCACTGCAACAGTCCACAGAGGTAACTTATGCATCACGCCATTATGGATTACACTTACATTCGCACTACCAAGGACTGAGATCGGCTCCTTAGTGTAGGCGCGCAACTTTTCCTCCACCTAACCAACTCGGGTCGTTTTTCATTCCACAGCCTCTCGAAGGCATCCTGGCTCATCACTGACTGGCTCGCTTCCGTGTCCATTTCCATAAAGACTGGAACACCGTTTATCTCGACTTCCATCTTCACTGGAGGACAATCGGTGGTGCAGGTATACACTCCATACACTTCTTCTTGGAGCTGAGCTGCCTCTCTGGCCAAATCATCATACTCCCCGCTGGATTCAAAGTCATCTACCGACTCCTCTGCTAGATGGTGAGTCATGTTTCTTTTACACATGCGCTGGAGGTGGCCTTTCGTGTTACAGGCTTTGCATACGTACTCCACAAACCGACATTGGTGAGTCCTATGGTTTCCTCTGCAACACCAGCATGGTGCTACTCGATTAGCACCCCTCGGCAGACTCTGAGTTCTGGAACCCTGAGGTCTGTGCTCTCTGCCCTGGGCAGAGCCACGTTCTACAGTCTTGCCTGTGAAAGGCACCATTCTGTGTACAGTACTTGCCGGGTTTGAGTCCACAGGATGAATAATTTTCTTGGTGCTGCAGGTCGAGGTCATGAACGCCTGACCAATGCCGATGGCTTTCTGCAGGTTGACTGTGGTGTCGCCAGATAATAGCTTGTAAAGGAGGCCCTCGTGGCCAAATCCTGCAATGAAGATGTCTCGCAATGCTTCGTTGAGGTGCGTGCCAAAATCACTTGGTGCCGCAAGTCTGAGGTTGGCAGCATATTTTGCAATCTCCTGGCCCTCAGGTCTGCGGTGTGTGTAGAATCTGTGCCTGGCCGTGAGGATGCTCTCCTTTGGTTTAAGTTGGTCGCGAATTACTTCAGTCTGCTCTTATCCTTGGCCTTCGTGGGTGCCAGCAAGTCCTGACGATTCGGTAGACCTTGGACCCACGACTGTTCAGCAGTATAGCCTTGCACTACTCCGCCAATGTGTCCGTCTCCCCTGCCAGGTCGTTTGCCACGAAATATTGCTCGAGTCTTTCCGTGATGGCATGCCAATCATCACCCTCCGCAAACTCTTTTAGCGTGCCAAAGGAACGATGATCGTGTGAAAGTCTTTATTCTCGTCGCTAGTTGTTATGTCTATAGTGTACTTATGAATGATTCCACAAGGCAATGTGTTGTCCTTGAACTGTAGTGACCTTGGTCCTTTATTTCAAACACCAGAGTGCTGTGCAAGCATGGTGTGCAGACTTTTATACAGGGCCCTGCCACCAGGGCAGGAAACCCCCGGTCTCCACCAGTTGCACCCTCTAGTGGTGCCAGCATGTATGTACACGATATGAACCTTATTGATAGTACATCAGATAAACAAGTCTCCATCTTATACAATCTCACAGTGACTACACATAGAGTACATCCATAGTCAGCATATACAATAGGTAGCACCGCTACTGACTGAGCTGGTCGCATCCTGAAGGGCACAACTGGCAGACTGAGCCTGCGGCAGGGACGATGGAATCAACACAAGGGTAAAACCTACTTGACCTTAACCTCACCATTCTATGTCTCTGATGTATCTGTCCATGCCAGTACTGACAGGAATAACCACCGCACAGTGCTTGTGGAAACGAAGTCCCATCTTCAACTGAGGACACCCTCCATCGTGTTGTGTGGCACTAACACCGTGCTGAATGGGAGAGATTCAGAACATAACTAGCAGCTCAAAACTGGCCATCCATGAGGCATTGCAGGCCATCAGCGACAGCAGAATTGTATTCCACCACAATCTGTAACCTCATGGCCCAGCCTATTACTCACTTTACCATTACCATCAAGCCAGGGGACAAACACTGGTTCAATGAGGAGCGTAGAAGAACATGCCAAGGGCAGCACTACGCGTTCCCAAAAATGAGGTGCCAACCTGGTGAAGCTACAACACAGGACTACATGCATGCTAAACAATGGAAGCAGCATGCTATAGGCAGAACTAAGCAATCCCATAACCAACAGATCAGGTCAGAACTGCCACATCCAGTCTTGAATGGGGTGACGGACAATTAAAGAACTAACAGGAGAAGGAAACACCATGAACATTCCCATCCTCAATGATGGTGGAGCCCACCATGTGAGTGCAAAAGACAAGGCTGAAACATTTGCAACTAAATTCAATCAGAAGTGCCAAGTGGATGATCTATCTCGGCCTCCTCCTGAGGTTGCCACAATCACAGAAGCCAGTCTTCAGCCAATTCAATTCACTGTACATGCTGGGCACACTGGATAAAGCAAAGCCTATGGGCCCCGACAACAACCAGGCTGGCATGCTGAAGACTTGTGCACCAGAACTATATGTGCCCCTAGCCACATTGTCCCAGTATAGCGACAACATTGGCATCTACCAGACAAAGTGGAAAATTTCACAGGTATAACATAACCGCAAAAAGCAGGACAAATCCAATCCAGCAAATTACTGCCCCATCAGTCAACTCTCAATCATCAGCAAAGTGATATAAGGTGTCATCGACATTGCTATCAAGCAGCATTTACTCACCAATAACCTGCTCACTAATTTTTCATTTGGGTTTTGCCAGGGTTACATGGCTCTAGACCTCATTACAGCCTTGGTCCAAACATGGGCAAACGAACTGAATTCCTGAAGTGAGGTGAGAGTGACTGCCCTTGATATCAGGCAGCATTTGACCAAGTGTGGCATCAAGGAGCCCTTGTAAATTGCAGTCAATGAGAATCAGGGGGAAAACTCTCCACTGGCTGGAGTCATACCTAACACAAAGGAAGATGGTTATGGTTGTTGGAGGCCAATTATCACAGCCCCAGGACATCCCAGCAGGACTCCCTTGGGGCAGTGTCCTCGGCCCAACCATTTTTAGCTGCTTCATCAATGACCTTCCCTCCACCATAAGATCCGAAGTGGGGATGTTCGCTGATGATTGCACAGTGTTCAATTCCTTTCGCTACTCCTCAGATAATGAAGCAGTCTGTGCATGTATGCAGCAAACCCCAGACAACTTTCAGGCTTGGGCTGATAAGTGGCAAGTAACATTCATGCCACACGTGTGCCAGGCAATGACAAGTGAGAGTCTAACCACTTCCTCTTGACATTCAATGGCATTACATCATCGAAACCCCCACCATCAACATCCTGAGGTCACCATTGACCAGAAACTTAATGGGACCAGCCACAAAAGTACTGTGGCTACAAGAGCAGGTCAGAGGCTGGGTATTCTGCGAGTGACTAGCATCCTGACTCCCCAAAGCCTTTCCACCATCTACAAGGCACAAGTCAGGTGTGTGTCAGAATCATCATCACAGGCAGTTCCTCGGAATCGAGGAAGACTTGCTTCCACTCTTAAAATGAGTCCTTAGGTGGCTGAACAGTCCAATATGAGAACCGTAATCTTTGTCATAAATGGGACAGATAGTCATTGAGGGAAAGGGTGGGTGGAACTGGTTTGCTGCATGCTCTTTCCGCTGCCTGCACTTGATTTCTGCATTCTCTCGGCGACGATACTCAAGGAGCTCAGCGCCCTCCCGGATGCACTTCCTCCACTTCAGGCGGTTTTTGGCCAGGGACTCCCAGGTGTCATTGGGGATGTTGCACTTTATCAGGAAGACTTTGAGGGTGTCCTTGTAACATTTCCTCTGCCCACCTTTGGCTCGTTTGCCATGAAGGAGTTCCGATTAGAGCGCTTGCTTTGGGAGTCTCGTGTCTGGCATGCGAACAATGTGGCCTACCTAGCGGAGCTGATCAAGTGTGGTCAGTGCTTCAATGCTGGGGATGCTGGCCTGGTTGAGGATGCTAATGTTGGTGCGTCTGTCCTCCCAGGGGATTTGTAGGATCTTGCGGAAACATCGTTGGTGGTATTTCACCTCCACTTGAGGTGTCTACTGAAAATGGTCCATGTCTCGGAACCATACAAGAAGGTGGGTATTACTACAGCCCTGTTGACCTTGAGCTTGGTGGCAGTTTTGAGGGCTGGTCTTCAAACACTCTTTTCCTCAGGCGGCCAAAGGCTGCACTGGCGCACTGGAGGCGGTGTTGAATCTCGTCAACAATGTCTGCTCTTGTTGATAAGAGGCCCGCGAGGTATGGGAAATGGTCCACGTTGTCCAGGGCCGCGCCGTGGATCTTGATGACTGGGTGGCAGTGCTGTGTGGCGAGGACAGGCTGGTGGAGGACCTTTGTCTTACGGATGTTTAGCGTAAGGCCCATGCTTTCGTATGCCTCAGTAAATACGTCGACTATGTCCTGGAGTTCAGCCTCTGTATGTGCGCAGACGCAGGCGTCGCCCGCGTACCGTAGCTTGATGACAGAGGTTGGGGTGGTCTTGTACCTGGCCTGGAGATGGGTAAGGTTGAACAGGTTCCCACTGGTTCTGTAGTTTAGTTGCACTCCAGCGGGGACTGTGAGGTGGAGCATGGCAGCGAGGGTTGCAACGATGTCGCAGCCCTGTTTGACCCCGGTCCGGTCATGGATTGGGTCTGTAATGGATTCATTGGTAAGGATCATGGCCTGCATGTCATCGTGGAGCAGGCGGAGGATGGTGACGAACTTTTGGGGCATCTGAAACGGAAGCCGCAATGGTTACAAGAGCTCGTCAGAGGCTGGGTATTCTGCGAGTATTCTGGGTACACTTCCTGACTCCCCAAAGCCTTTCCACTATCTACAAGGCACAAGTCAGGTGTGTGTCAGAATACACTCCAATTGTATTGATGAGTGCAGCTCCAACATCACTCAAGAAGCTCAGCAGTATTCAGGACAAAGCAGCCCACTTGATTGGTACCCCATCTACCACCCTAAATATTCATTCCTTCCACCACCGTTGCACCGTGTATGCAGTGTGTACTATCTGCAAGATGTACTGCAGCAACTTGCCAAGCTTCTTCGACAGCACCTTCCAAACATGCACCTTCTACCACCTCAAAGGACAAGAGCAGCAGGCACATGGGAATACCATCACCTGCAAGTTCCCCTCCAAGTCACATACAATCTTGACTTAAAAATAAATCGCCTTTCCTTCATCGTCCCTGGGTCAAAATCCTGGAACTCCCTACCAAACAGCTTGTGGATGTACTATGCCGTTCCCCCTGATACAGCCTTCATCTCCGCTCCCTCAAGTCCAAGATGCACAGACTTGAACAGATGTGGTGGACAACTGGATTAGCCATTCACCACCAGAATTCCAGGATCATTCTGGAATGCAAAGATAACCCCCGGCTACTATTCTCTACTGTTAACTGTCTTCTTAAACCCCTCTCCCCTGTCTCCACCACACTCATCGCCAACAAGTGTGAGAAGCTCATGGACTTCTTTGTCTCAAAGATTGAGACCATCCGATCAGCTGCCTTCGCGAGTTCCCTTCCTTCCCCTAGCCCACCGGGCCAAACATCCTCTGAGGTTCCCCCCTGCCCTAGCCCTAAACTCACATCTGTCTCCAGTTTCTCTCTGATCTCCTCCCTTGACCTCTCCACGCTCATCTTGTCCATGAGACCCATTTCCTGCTCCCCTGACCCTATTCCCACTAAACTGCTGAGCACCCAACTTCCTTTTCTGGCTCCCATGTTAGCTGATGTTGTTAACGGTTCTCTCACCTCGGGTACTGTTCCCCTCTCCTTCAAATCTCCGGTCATCACCTCACTCCTCAAAAAAACAACCATTTATCCCCACTGTGCTTGCTACCTACTGCCCCATCTCCAAACTCCCTTTCCTCTCCAAAGTCCTTGAATGTATTGTCGCCTCTCAAATCTGTAATCATCTTTCCCGGAACTCCACGTTTGAATGCCTTCAATCTGATTTTCCCCCATGCCACAGTACCAAAATGGCTCTCATGAAAGTCAAAAATGACATAGTTTGTGACTGTGACAAGGACAAATTATCCCTCCTCATCCTCCTTGACCTGTCTGCAGCCTTTGACAAAGTTGACCACTCTATCCTCCTCCAGTGCCTCTCTACCATCGTCCAGCTGGCTGGAACTGCACACACCTGGTTCCATTCTTACCTTTACAATCATATCTCCTGCAGTGGCTTTCCTTCCGACTTTCTCATCGTTACCTCTGGTGTCCCCCAAGGATCTATCCTCAGCCCCTCCGATTTCTCATCTATATGTTGCCCCTTGGCGATATCATCCGAAAACACGGAGTCAGTTTCCACATGTATGCTGATGTCACCCAGCTTTCCCTCACCATCACTTCTCTCGACCCCTCCACAGTCTCTAAGTTGTCAGACTGCTTGTCCAACATCCAGTACTGGATGAGCACAAATTTTCTCCAATTAAATATCAGAAAGACCGAAGCCAGGGTCTTTGGTCGCCGCCACAAACTGTATTCCCTAGCGACTGACTCCATCCCTTTCCCTAGCCTCTATCTGAGGCTAAACCAGACTGTTTGCAACCTAGGGAATTATATTTGACCCTGAAATTAGCTTCCGGCCACATATCTGCGGCATAACTAAAACCATCTATTTCTGTAAGATTGCCCATCTCCGCCTCTGCCTCAGCTCATTTGCTGCTGAAACCCTTGTTACCTCCATGTCTTTGTTACCTCTAGACTTGACTACTGCAATGCACTCCTGACCGGCCTCCCACATTCTACCCCACGTAAACTTGAGGTCATCCAAAACTCGGCAGTCCCATGTCCTAACTCGCACCAAGTCTCGATCACCCATCACCTCTGTGCTCACTGACCTACATTGGCTCCTGGTTAAGCAACGCCTCATTTTCAAAATTATCATCCTTGCTTACAAATCCCTCCATGGCCTTGCCCCTACCTATCTCTGTAATCTCTTTCAGCCTCACAACCCCACGAGATGTCTGCGCTCCTCAACTTCTGCCCTCTTGAGCATCCCTGATTATAACTGCTCAATCATCGGTGGCCGTGCCTTCAGCTGCCTGGGCCCCAAGCTCTGGAACTCCCTCCCTAAACCTCTCCGGCAGTCTACCTCTTTTTCCTCCTTTAAGACACTCCTTAAAACCTGCCTCTTTGACCAAGCTTTTGGTCATCTGCCACAATTTCTTCTTATTTGGTTTGGTGTCAAATTTACTTGTTTTGTCTTATGAAGCGCCTTGGGATGTTTTACTAAGTTAAAGGTACTATATAAATAAAAGTTGTTGTTGTTGTTGTACCTTTAATACAAAGACAGTTCAAGAAGGCAGCTTACTTCCTCCTTCTCATGGGTAATTAGGGATGGGCAATAAAATGGTGGCCTTGCCAGCAATGCCCACATCCCATGAATGAACACAAATAAAAATGTGAAAGATACCTCCTCCTCCGGTTTGGGGCTTTTTTTCGCACTGCATGACCAGTGATATGCAATAACTACATTGTGAAAACATATGAAGACTAAGTTTTGCTCAATTCATAGCAGACTAAATGTTGTGGAGTATTAAAAATATAACACTCGAAAAAAGGTCCATATATAGCGAAAAGAATTATTTATTAAAACCTGATTAATCAAGGGAGATCCGATTGCATCAGTACCGATATTAGATGCTATCCATACTGGTCTTGTGGAACAGCCAAAATAATGAAACTACACGGGGAAGTATTGCATTGGTTATTTGCCACCAGTCCCTGCCCACTTACTACTAATACATTGGTTAATACAGTTACAGTAATTTAATTGGTTAATACAGTTACAGTAATTTCATTGGTACATTCAATCGCTAATGATTTCATTCGTACATTCAGTTACGGCCACTTTGGCTGTGCGGCCCCTACAGGTTACGTGTTACATTTCTGTGCACTTCGTTCCCAGGTTTTAACACTTAGACAGGTGTCCTTGACAAGTGCATCTGGCTATTCTCATTTCAAAGAGGCTTTGTTTTCTGCTCTCTCGTTTGACTCAATAATGGCTGTCTCAGCTTATTATTTCTGTGAGCTGTCTATATTTGTCTTGTCTGTGCTCTCAGGAGTGTTATCTCCTCAGAGAATTCTCTGACCTCAGTCCTAGCCCCTTGTGAGAACCGTTGTTCTTAGTTTCAGCCTAATTGCTGGAATGTGGGACTCAGCTATTCCTCCATGAACACATTAAGCCTTTCTCTCAGCCTTCTTGCTTAAGATTTTAACTTTGCTAAATTACTTTTCCCCTGTTTAATTCTATGTGCTACTACAATCCCCCATTTGATCAGGTGGATACCCCAAATACCGACCATGAACAACAATTTTCTTTTCCCTATCTTGATTCGTGTGTCTCCCGCCCCGGTTTCGTTGATCAGGCGATAGGATTGGGACACTCATGACTCATATCAGGTACTCGTGTCGTCTTTGTGTTTGATTACCGCTTTTTGGATCTAGCAAAGGCTTTCTTGTTCTTTGTTAAGGGCTTTGGCCAATGCTTTCGCTCTCCGTCTCTTGTATCTGCCTGCACATTCTCCCAGGAGTATCAGCACCACTATCAGCTGCACTATGGCTAACAGATGGGATATAATTCTGATCCAAGGGTGTATGTTTAGATTCAGTCCAAAATCGTAGCGTCGAGAATACCACGGCGGGTCAGTCAGTTCTTTATCAGTGTCCTTTTGTCGTTTGTCAATTTGTTCCTTTAAGACAACGTATTTCCTTCGTTGGTCAAACACATTCCTTTTCAGTGCCGTCTGCTCTTCCGTCAGCTTAGAGATCGGTTGTCCTTGTGGTTCTCCAAAATCTTTATACCCCGCTTTTATCGTGTCTATCATGGTACCGTCGATAGTCTCTTCCTTCAGCTCCGTGTATATTGTATATCCTTCTACGTTGATCTCGTGTTCAGCATTCAAACAAAAGTCAGGGCGTTCGATGGGGCATGTTATCACTCCTCCCACAGTCAGGTTAGCAATTGTTGTGTTGACGCACCATTGTCCGTCTCCTTGTGATGCCGCTATAGTCGCATAGTCCAACACCCATGGTGTGATGATGCTTAGTCTTTTGGCCATATCCACAGTCATCTTTTCCCTCCTGAAATGACTCTCGACCAAAACACAACCTGGTTATTCTTATAACAATCTGTTATAGATACACCCTTGGTCTTATTCCCATTTTTAATAACATACTGATGCAGCTTGTGATACCTCACTCGTGTTTGGTTTCTTACTTCCCCTATGTTTGTAACCTTGTATAGACTTTGTGTCATGTATCTCATATTACTGTATATAACTGTACCTTACCATGCTCTACATGACTGTAACTGGATATGACCTGTAACAATAAGCATACCTTACCACCAGGGGTGCACTTGCAGGAAACACTCCATACCTGTCCCACTGTGGTATATAAAGGGAGGTCTCAGGCAAGTGCAGCACTGGAGAGCTGGAATTAAAGGTGCAGGTCCTGAATGACCTTGACTTCAGCATATGTCTCGTGTAAGTCAGTACATTAGAGTCAGGACTTAACAATGGCGATGAGTTACGGGATCACAGAATCCACAGAATGGCTACCAACAGCTCAGATGAGAAATATAATGCTGGAGACAATTGGGACGACTTTATAGAAAGGCTCCAGCAATGCTTTGTGACCAAAGACTGGTAGGCGATGATAAGGCAGACAAGAGAAGAGCCCATCTCTTGACCAGCTGTGGCTCGAAAACATACGCTTTAATGAAAGACCTGCTGGCACCCGAGAAACCAGCAAGCAAGTCGTTTGAGAAGTTGAGCACACTGGTGAGAGACTACCTGAAGCCAGCGAGCAGCCTACACATGGCCAGACACAGGTTCTACAATGACAGACGCTGTGTGGGCCAAAGCATACCTGACTTCGTGGCGGAACTTCGGAGGCTGGCTAGTTCATGTGAGTTCCCCGATGAACTAATGAGAAGTACTGAGAGACTTTTTTATTGAAGGAATAGGCCACGCAGGCATATTCCGAAAACTTATAGAGGCTAAGAACTTGACTCTAGAGGCAGCAGCACTGGTCGAACAGACGTTCTTGGCAGGCGAAGAAGAAACGAGGCTGATCTATACTTCGGGTACGACAACCAATGAGGCATCGGAACAAGGGGTTCACATTGTGAAACAAACCGCCTCCCCCCACACACAGACAAAGGCAGGAGAGCAGGCCTTCAACAGCAGACAGTGGCACCAGAAGCCATCAAAATCAAGGGCCACATGAACGGCCGATCACACCACATCAACACACAATGCGAGCAATCAACAACAGATTGAGAGAAGCTCAAGGGAGATCAGCCAGACTCAGCTCATCCTTCGGAAACAATGGAAACAGTCTGTGTTGGAGATGTGGGGGAAGGCACTCAACCAGGGTGTGTCGATTTCAGCATGCCGTTTGCAGAAACTGCAACTACACAGGGCATCTGGCTCGCATGTGCAGAAAAACAGCAGCTCGGCTGGTATACAAATCGGAAGGGTCGGAAAGCGGACCAGAAGACAGTTGGAACAGTGCACGGGACGTTGAGGTACAGCGGGTTAACACGATCAATGTCCACTGTTCTTACACCAAGACGCCTCCAATTATGATGAGGGATCTACTCCATGGGATACCCATCAACATGGAACTGGACATGGGTGCCAGTCAATCCGTCATGAGCGTTCAACAATTTGAACAGTTGTGACCGCACAAAAGCAACAGACCAAAACTCACAAAGATCGACACCAAACTAAGGACCGATACTAAAGAAATCATCCCAGTCCTTGGCAGCGCCATGCTCTCAGTCATACACAAAGGGATGGTGCACCAACTTTTCCTGTGGATTGTCCCCGGGGATCTCCCAGCCCTGCTGGGGAGAAGCTGGCTTACAGAACTTAATTGGAAATGGGATGATGTTCACGCCATGTCATCAGAGGAACGGACCTCCTGCTCAACAGTTCTAAGCCGTTTTGAACATCTCTTTCAGCCAGGTGTTAGAATCTACATCACACAGAATGCCAGACCGGTCCATTACAAGGCTAGAGCTGTGCCTTATGTGATGAGGGAAAAGATTGAAAACGAACTGGACCGGCTTCTGCCAGAAGGCATAATTTCTTCTGTGGAATTCAGCGACTGGACAAGTCCCATCATCCCCGTCATGAAGCCTGATGGATCCGTGCGAATCTGTGGGGATTACAAGTCTACCATAAACTGAGTCTCCCTACAGGACCAATACCCACTGCCCAGAGCGGAGGACCTATTTGCCACGTTGGCTGGAGGAAAACTTTTCTCGAAACCTGACCTCACATCTGTGTATATGATGCAAGAACTGACCGAAGAGTCTAAGCTACTCAGCACCATCAACACACATCGAGGCCTTTTTGTGTACAATCGATGCCCATTCGGCATCAGGTCGGCAGCTGCTATATTCCAGCGCAACATGGAAAGTCTGCACAAGTCCATCCCGGGGACGGTTGTGTTTCAAGATGACATATTCATCACGGACAGGGACACCGACTCTCATCTCCGCAGTCTTGAGGAAGTACTAAGTCGATTGGATTGGGTCGGCCTAAGAGTTAAGAAATCCAAGTGTCTGTTTCTCGCGCCTGAGGTTGAATTTTTGGGCAGAAGGATTGCCGCTGATGGAATTTGCCCAACCGAATCCAAAACTGAGGTGATTCGCCTGGCACCCAGGCCTCGGAACGTCTCAGAACTGCGCGCCTTTCTCGGGCTACTCAATTACTTTGGGAACTTTATGTCGAACTTGAGCACGCTGCTGGAACCTCTTCACATGCTACTCAGAAAGGGGTGTGATTGGTTTTGGGGGGACGCCCAAGAACGCGCCTTCAATAAGGCACGCAACCTTCTATGTTCCAAGAGTGTTTTAGCCTTTTTTGACCCAGGTAAAAAGTTAGTCCTTATGTGTGATGCGTCAGCGTACGGGGTCGAGTGCGTTTTACAGCACGTCAATGATGCGGGTAAATTGCAGCCCGTTGCTTATGCCTCCAGGTCACTTTCGTGGGCGGAGCGCGGGTACGGTATGGTTGAGAAAGAGGCGCTCGCGTGCATACGCGGTGTCAAAAAGATGCACCAATACCTTTTCGCAGCCAAGTTTGCAATAGAAACTGACCACAAACCCCTCACGTCCCTATTATCCGAGTGCAAGGCAATCAACGCCAACACCTCGGCGCGCATTCAGTGGTGGGCACTCATGCTGGCGGCTTACGACTACACGATAAGGCACAGACCAGGTAGAGACAACTGTGCCGACGCGCTTAGCAGGCTACCCCTGGCAGCCACAGAAGGGTCCAATGAACAGGACTGTGAGATGGTCATGGCAATCAATGCCTTTGAATCCACAGGTTCGCCCATGAGGGCTCGCCAAATTAGAGCCTGGATGACCAGCGACCCCACGTTATCTCTAGTAAAAAGATGCGTTTTAATCGGTGACTGGGCAGAGGCTCGCGATGCCTGCCCCGAGGAGGTCAAACCCTTCCATAGGTGCATGCATGAACTCTCACTACAGGCAGACTGCCTGATGTGGGGCAGCCGAGTAGTTATGCCCTTACGAGGCAGGGAGGCGTTTGTCCGGGAGCTCCATCGCGAGCACCCAGGGATCATCCTTATGAAGGCCATAGCCAGATCTCATGTCTGGTGGCCTGGCATTGACGTGGACTTGGAGCTCTGCGTCCGTCGGTGCACCATTTGTGCCCAACTCAGTAATGCCCCCAGGGAGGCCCCCCTAAGCCCCTGGCCCTGGCCCACCAAACCGTGGTCGCGGGTGCATGTAGACTATGCGGGCCCATTCATGGGCAAAATGTCCCTCGTAGTCGTTGATGCATTTTCAAAATGGATTGAGTGCACCATTTTAAACTCGAGCACCACCTCCACCACTGCAGAGAGCCTGAGAACCATGTTTGCAACGCACGGCATTCCTGACATATTAGTCAGTGATAATGGTCCGTGCTTCACCAGCACAGAATTTCACGATTTTATCGTTGACCACGGTATAAATCACGTTAAGACGGCACTTTTCAAGCCGGCCTCCAACGGCCGGGTGGAGCGAGCAGTGCAGATCATTAAACAAGGCATGCTCAGAATCCAAGGTCCCATGCTGCAGAGCCGCCTGTCGCGACTGCGGCTGGCATACAGATCTCGTCCGCCTCAGTTGACTGGGGATCCCCCCGCGCAACTATTGATGAAACGAACCTTAAAGACCAGGCTCTCGTTAATCCTCCCAGACATGCATGAAATTGTTAAGGCTAAGCATCGAAAGCTAACTGAGAACCATGACCGAAATTCGAGGGGGAGGTGGAATGAGATAGGGGACAAAGTGTATGTACTAATCTATGGTCGGGGTCCCAAATGGCTTGCAGGGACAGTAACAGATAAAGAGGGAAACAGGCTACTGGTTGTACAAATGGACAGTGGCCAAACCTGCCGGAGGCATGTAGACCAAGTAAAAAGTAGATTCACTGATAACACTGAAGAACCAGAGGCAGACTACAATGTGGAACTCACGCCACACCTGGTGGGCAGACAGGTGGAACAACCTGAGGAAAAGGCAGTCTCAACAGACAGCCCAGGTGAGATACCAGCAATCACACTGAACGAAACAGACAGCCCAGGCGAGGTACCAGCAATCACACTGAACGAAAAACAGGCACCAAGGCAAACAACTGAACCACAACTAAGACGCTCCACGCGAGAACGCAGACCACCTGAGAGACTGAATCTATAAAGGCAATAAGATCTTGGGGGAGGGTGATGTCATGTATCTCACATTACTGTATATAACTGTCTCTTACCATGCTCTACATGACTGTAACTGGATATGACCTGTAACAATAAGTATACCTTACCACCAGGGGTGCACTTGCAGGAGACACTCCATACCTGTCCCACTGTAGTATATAAAGGGAGGTCTCAGGCAAGTGCAGCACTGGAGAGCTGGAATTAAAGGTGCAGGTCCTGAGTGTCCTTGACTTTAGCATGTGTCTCATGTAAGTCAGTACATTAAAGTCAGGACTTAACAGGACAGTAAGTCTATATTGGGGAATGCTTACTACGAACCCTATTATATTCTGGTGGCCAGTGACGCATCTATTCTCAGGGACCCATGCGTGGCGAATCTGACAGGCTTGAATGGGATTTTTATCCAGAGTCCAAGTTTTAAAAACGTTGTTGATTATACAGTCCGGGACCTCCCCGTTCTGTAACTGTTCCAAATTATGTTCCACTGAGGCCAGCATCCATGCTCCATACCCCGCACACACACCGGCCGCAGTTGCCTTCGCAGTTTGGTTGTTCAGCAGGTTAATGCTCTTTGCATGGTCTCTTAAAGTGTGGGCTACTTGCAGTATTTCTCTTTTGGTCCCATCCCCAAATTGGGCCCGTAGCTGGTTGTTATTATCTCCTTTTTATAGCAGCCCCTTTAAGATACGGGATGAAGTACTGACTTGTTCTGTAACGTATTGCCTGAAGGTCTACTGTGTTAATTGTTGGGAGTAAAAATAAAATGGGGAAGGTGGCTCAACCGTGGCTAACAAGAGAAATTAAGGATAGTGTTAAATCCAAGGAAGAGGCATTTAAATTGGTCAGAAAAAGCAGCAAACCTGAGGATTGGGAGAATTTTGTAATACGATAGAGGAGGACAAAGAGCTTAATTAGGAGGGGAAAATGAAGTATGAGAGGAAGCTTGCTGGCAACATAAAAACTGACTGCAAAAGCTTCTATAGATATGTGAAGAGAAAAAGATTAGTGAAAACAAACGTAGGTCCCTTGCAGTCAGACTCAGGTGAATTTATAATGGGGAACAAAGAACTAGTGGACCAGTTAAACAAATACTTTGGTTCTGTCTTCACGAAGGAAGACACGAATAACCTTCCAGAAATACTAGGGGACCGGGGGTCTAGTGAGAAGGAGGAACTGAAGGAAATCCTTATTAGGCGGGAAATTGTGTTAGGGAAATTGATGGGATTGAAGGCCAATAAATCCCAGGGGTCTGATAGTCTGCATCCCAGAGTGCTTAAGGAAGTAGCCCTAGAAATAGTGGATGCATTGGTGATCATTTTCCAACAGTCTATCGACTCTGGGTCGGTTTCTATGGACTGGAGGGGAGCTAATGTAGCACCACTTTTTAAGAAAGGAGGGAGAGAGAAAATGAGTAATTATAGATCGGTTAGTCTGACATCAGTAGTGGGAAAAATGTTGGAATCAATTATTAAAGATGAAATAGCAGCCCCTTTGGAAAGCAGTGATGGGATCGGTCCAAGTCAGCATGGATTTATGAAAGGGAAATCATGCTTGACAAATCATCTAGAATTTTTTGAGGATGTAACTGGTAGAGTGGACATGGGAGAACCAGTGGATGTGGTGTATTTGGACTTTCAAAAGGCTTTTAACAAGAGATTGGTGAGCAAATTACAGCACATGGTATTGGGGGTAATGTACTGACGTGGATAGAGAACTGGTTGGCAGACAGGAAGCAGAGAGTCGGGATAAATGGGTCCTTTGCTGAATGGCAGGTAATGACTAGTGGAGTGCCATAGGGCTCAGTGCTGGGACCCCAGCTCTTTACAATATACATTAATAATTTGGATGAGAGAATGGAGTGTAATATCTCCAAGTTTGCAGATGACACTAAGCTGGGTGGCGGTGTGGGCTGTGAGGAGGACACTAAAAGGCTGCAGGGTGACTTGGACAGGTTAGGTGAGTGGGCAAATGCATGGCAGATGCAGTATAATGTGGATAAATGTGAGGTTATCCACTTTGGTGGCAAAAACAGGAAGGCATAATATTATCTGAATGGTGACATATTAGGAAAAGGGGAGGTGCAACGAGACTTGGGTGTCATGGTACATCAGTCATTGAGAGTTGGCATGCAGGTACAGCAGGCGGTGAAGAAGGCAAATGGTATGCTGGCCTTCATAGCTTGGGGTTTTGAGTATAGGAGCAGGGAGGTCTTACTGCAGTTGTACTGGGCCTTGGTGAGGCCACACCTGGAATATTGTGTTCAGTTTTGGTCTCCTAATCTGAAGAAGGACGTTCTTGCTATTGATGGAGTGCAGCAAAGGTTCACCAGACTGATTCCCAGGATGGCTGGACTGACATATGAGAAGAGACTGGATCGACTGGGCCTGTATTCACTGGAGTTTAGCAAGATGAGAGGGGATCTCAAAGAAACATATAACATTCTGACGGGACTGGACAGGTTAGATGCAAGAAGAATGTTCCCGAAGTTGGGGAAGTCCAGAACCAGGGGACATAGTCTAAGGATAAGGGGTAAGCCATTTAGGACTGAGATGAGGAGAAACTTCTTTACTAAGAGAGTTATTAACCTGTGGAATTCCCTGCCGCACAGAGTTGTTGATACCAGTTCATTGGATATATTCAAGAGGGAGTTAGATAAGGCCTTATGGCTAAAGGGATCAAGGAGTATGGAGAGAAAGCAGGAAAGGGTTACTGAGGTGAATGATCAGCCATGATCTTATTGAATGGTGGTGCAGGCTCGAAGGGCTGAATGGCCTACTCCTGCACCTATTTTCTATGTTTCTATGACCCCGGCCGCATAACCCACGCCTGCCATTTCTAATATGCCCCCTTTTTCTCCTCGTCTCTCGGGTCACCACAAGTTTCATGGTGTTAGACTCTGGCCCCTGCAAGTCTTGTAATGTCAGAATCTTATATAGTGCAACTGTTCTGGGCTCACAGAAACTGGGGACAGTTATATCAGTCAGGTTTAAAAATACTGTTATCACCCGCTGTCGCACCCAGAAGTGGATTCTGTCTTTTGTTTGTTTGATTACTAGCACTCCTGGAGCACCCCTGGTCATATATGAGCATTCCAGGGGTTCCGATGGGGTGCAGTAGTAACAAGGGCCGTGGTAGTTGGTGGGCAGTGGTGGTGTGTATACCTCAGGGAGCAACCTCCCAGCACCACTCACCACTGGTCCCATTTGTGCATTTGGAGGGCGGGCACAACTTTTGCTTCTCCTGTCCTGGCTGAGGTACTCCTGAGAATTCAATCGCCTGTGGCACGCATCTTATCTTCACCCCTTCCGTCTGAGCGCATAGTTTTTGTGTCCCCTCCCTCCCACCCCCAGTCTACCTGACATACCGCGGTCTCATTTACCCAAATTGTTAATTCCGTACTACCCCAAGTCCATGGGCTTTTCAAGCCCTCTGTCCACTGTTTAGGTACAGTATTCCGACGCTGTAGTTTAAGTTTATTGTTGTATCAACCGCCACCGTCAGCTTTCCGGTCTCACACCCACAACGTCACCCGAATCCAGGTAATACACGCCTTGCTGTTCCTCAGTCGGCTGTCCCCGTGTTAGTGTCCTGGTAGCTTCTCCCATGCTAGTGAGGATTAAGGCACCTGTCAGAATCTTTGCAACGAGCCACATTCTTTTTCTGTTGAGAGATTACAGCCTGGCGTCCCAGGTGTTAAATTCTTATCATTTCTATTTCAACTGGATTGTTTGCACCGTTTCTCCAATTGTTTGCACTGTTTCTCCGGGCATGTGCCCTTTTCCAGATCCATTTTATTATGCACTTGTGTCACCACTGATTACCACCTCATATGGTCCGATCCACCTAGGTGCAAATCCTGGTTTATCTGCCACTTCCTTAACCATTACCTTAGCCCCCACTCGGTGATTAAAGCTGAGGTATTTGTCCCATCATCTTCGACTTCCTCCTTCTGCCTTTCTCGGACCTCCCATCGCATACCTTTCAACTGCTCACTCAATTCCATCACATACTTTCTGATTCTGTCTCGTAGGGGGCCTAAGTCAGCTCCTCCTGTCACTATTCCTTCTGGTAACCTCATTGCGCGTCCGGTCATTAATTCATACGGGGTTAATCCCATGGTTCTGTTTGGTGTGGCAGGCAGCCTCATTAATATTGTCAGTAGGAGTTCAGTCCATGCCTTTTCTGTTTCCTGTATTGCCTAGCTCAAGATGGGATTTAAGGGTCCGATTCATTCTCTCTACCATCTCTGAACTCTGGGGGTGATATGGGATGTGAAACTTCTGCTTAATATCGAATATTCTACAAGTTTCTTTCATTACTTGACCCGTGAAATGAGTTCCTTGATCCGAGTCAATTTGGGTGGGTATCCCCCAACGGGGAATTACCTCTTCTGCTAGGATCCATGCTACTGTGGTGGCTGTGCAATTCCGAGTTGTGAAGGCTTCCACCCACCGAGTAAACAAATCTATAATTGCCAAACAATGCTTTCGTCCTCGAGAATTTGAGAGTGGCCCCATGAAATCTATCTGTATGTTTTCCCATGGCCCCTGGGGCCGCGGTTGGTGGGACATTTTCATTTTCATGGCCCTTCCTGGGTTGTACTGTGCACATATGATACATCGCTGACAATACTTTGCAATGTACCATACCTGGCCACCATCATCTCGCGAGGTGCTGTTTATCATGGCCCCGCGCCCAGCATGGTTGATGCTGTGATGCAGGTCCATGAGCATTTTTCATATACGAGACGGGGCCAGCACCCTTCCGTCATTCCTCTATACCAAATCCGCACCTAGTATTCCTCCCTTTCTTTTCCATTCTTTCTTTTTAAAAGAGATCAGATTTGACATTTTAATTTAAATGGTATCTCGGTATTTTGTTGTGCCTTTTCTTAACCAGTGGTAATTGAAACTTTCACAACAAAATTAACTCGTCATTGTTCCCATCCTAATTTCTGCTCCCCTTTTGTAGTATTTGTATTTATTTTTGGATTACAGAATGTCGTATATGGTAATACTGTTTTTTTTTAATATTGGAATTCTCATTTATCTTATAGTTTCTAAGTGATTCACAGCTCACAGAATGAAAAGTACTTGTTTTATAATTATGTGCCTAACTTCTGTTTTAGAAGCTGAACATTAAAAACTCCAATCCAAGTAGGAATAGCATAAGTGGAAATCATTTGCTCTGTAACTTCAAGATATATTTTGTGATACCGTACCTCATAAATTACATCTTTTTCAGCTTCAGCTTCTGATGTAGTAGCTAAGGTAGAAACATAGAAATATAGAAAAACAGGTGCAAGAGTAGGCCATTCAGCCCTTCTAGCCTGCACCGCCATTCAATGAGTTCATGGCTGAACATGCAACTTCAGTACCCCCTTCCTGCTTTCTCGCCATACCCCTTGATCCCCCTAGTAGTAAGGACTTCATCGAACTCCTTTTTGAATATATTTAGTGAATTGGCCTCAACAACTTTCTGTGGTAGAGAATTCCACAGGTTCACCACTCTCTGGGTGAAGAGGTTTCTCCTCATCTCGGTCCTAAATGGCTTACCCCTTATCCTTAGATTGTGACCCCTGGTTTTGGACTTCCCCAACATTGGGAACATTCTTCCTGCATCTAACCTGTCTAAACCCGTCAGAATTTTAAACGTTTCTATGAGGTCCCCTCTCATTCTTCTGAACTCCAGTGAATACAAGCCCAGTTGATCCAGTCTTTCTTGATAGGTCAGTCCCACCATCCCAGGAATCAGTCTGGTGAACATTCGCTGCACTCCCTCAATAGCAAGAATGTCCTTCCTCAAGTTAGGAGACCAAAACTGTACACAATACTCCAGGTGTGGCCTCACCAAGGCCCTGTACAACTGTAGCAACACCTCCCTGCCCCTGTACTCAAATCCCCTCGCTATGAAGGCCAACATGCCATTTGCTTTCTTAACCGCCTGTTGTACCTGCATGCCAACCTTCAGTGACACCCAGGTCTCGTTGCACCTCTCCTTTTCCTAATCTGTCACCATTCAGATAATAGTCTGTCTCTCTGTTTTTACCACCAAAGTGGATAACCTCACATTTATCCATATTATACTTCATCTACCATGCATTTGCCCACTCACCTAACCTATCCAAGTCACTCTGCAGCCTCATAGCATCCTCCTCGCAGCTCACACTGCCACCCAACTTAGTGTCGTCCGCAAATTTGGAGATACTACATTTAATCCCCTCGTCTAAATCATTAATGTACAGTGTAAACAGCTGAGGTCCCAGCACAGAAACTTGCGGTACCCCACTAGTCACTGCCTGCCATTCTGAAAAGTACCCATTTACTCCTACTCTTTGCTTCCTGTCTGACAACCAGTTCTCAATCCATGTCAGCACACTACCCCCAATCCCATGTGCTTTAACTTTGCACATTAATCTCTTGTGTGGGACCTTGTCGAAAGCCTTCTGAAAGTCCAAATATACCACATCAACTGGTTCTCCCTTGTCCACTCTACTGGAAACATCCTCAAAAAATTCCAGAAGATTTGTCAAGCATGATTTCCCTTTCTCAAATCTATGCTGACTTGGACCTATCATGTCACCTCTTTCCAAATGCACTGCTATGACATCCTTAATAATTGATTCCATCATTTTACCACTACTGATGTCAGGCTGACCGGTCTACAATTCCCTGTTTTCTCTCTCCCTCCTTTTTTAAAAAGTGGGGTTATATTGGCTACCCTCCACTCGATAGGAACTGATCCAGAGTCAATGGAATGTTGGAAAATGACTGTCAATGCATCCGCTATTTCCAAGGCCACCTCCTTAAGTACTCTGGGATGCAGTCCATCAGGCCCTGGGGATTTATCGGCCTTCAATTCCATCAATTTCCCCAACACAATTTCCCGACTAATCAGGATTTCCCTCAGTTCCTCCTCCTTACTAGACCCTCTGATCCCTTTTATATCCAGAAGGTTGTTTGTGTCCTCCTTAGTGAATACCGAACCAAAGTACTTGTTCAATTGGTCTGCCATTTCTTTGTTTCCTATTATGTCTTCCCCTGATTCTGACTGCAGGGGACCTACGTTTGTCTTTACTAACCTTTTTCTCTTTACATATCTATAGAAACTTTTGCAATCCGTCTTAATGTTCCCTGTAGAGTTACACAGATGTGTACTTTTGTTAAAAAGGTTTCCAAACCCAAGATTTGCCAATACAACCAAAATGTTTATCAAGGACAATCACCTGAAATATCTCAAAATCCCAATTCAAATATTTTACTGTCAATCTTTTATTTAAAACTCTTTTTACTGAGCTCGAAGCTTTCACGTCATTTAACATAAGGTTTTACACAAAGGAAAATGGGGAGCATAACTTCCACAGCCCGTAGTTTCAAGAGGCCTACGCAGGCTTTTTTTTAAAGCCATTACAATTTCTCTTCTCCATTCTTTATCTCACTAAATTTATTGTCTTTCAACCCAATGTAATCAATGATTACTTGTTTTCTTTTGACAAGTAAGTGAGCGTGTCGGAATTTTAAAAAAAAATAAACGGGACCACGCATTTTTTATCTTTTGTTAAACAAACCTAGCCATTGTGCATTTCCTAGCTCTGTAACTTATCATCAAAATGAATCCACACCTGCGTTTCTAACTTAAAATGTAATTCAATTCTAGGTTCACAGTTTCTTAAAACTTCCCACATCTAGGACAACACTACAAAGGGTTAAAAACTTTCAACCCTCTGTCTGAAAAAGTGGGTGGAGCTAAAACAAACAAACATCTACCCCATTTTTTTAAACAGGCTTTCAGACAAATTAAAAATTCATTAATTCCCATCTCAAATATTCTGCAGTCAAAAATCACACAAGCACTTTTCATTCAACAAAGCTTATTAATTCTTTTTGTTTGGCAGGCTCTATTTTTGGATCCCATCCGTCACTTAACATAGTCACTGTCAAATATTTTTATGGTCGTCTGAAAAATATCTACTAAGGGAGCAGTGCGGCCCGCCAGTCCAGCATATCTTTACACGCCATACTCAGTTTTGGTACGTCTAGCCTTATATCGGTTTCACTGTATTCTCAGATAGTGACCGTCCCTCTACTTGGTTTCACTTAAACCCGGCGTCTACGGTCTCACCGACTTTTTATCGATTTAAACTGTATTCTTAGGTATTGATTGTCCCTCTAATCAGTTTCCCCTAACCCTAGAGCCTGCAATCCCATCGATACCCTTATCAATTTATCTGTATTCTAAAATACTGATTGTCCCTCTACCCGGTTCCCCTTGAAGTTAGAGGCAACAGTCACATCGATACCTTATGATAGTGTCTATAGTGACTTCCTAATTCACCAAGTCTTTTACACCATAACAGACCTTTCACAGATTCAGATACCCTGTGCAATAGACGCATCCCATAACAGCTCACATCGAATTATGAGCGGTAGTTTAAATATACTCACTCGTGATAGATCCGTATATGCCCGTTTATCGGCTACCCATTGTATCCTGTCAATTATGCCAAAATGTTGTGGAGTATTAAAACTATAACACTTGACACAAGGTCCGTATATAGAGAAAAGAATTATCTATTAAAACCTGATTAATCAAGGGAGATCTGGTTGCATCAGTACCGATACTGGATGCTATCCTTACCAGTCTCGTGGAACAGCCTGTGCTTTTACATTTTATACATTCAAAATACAGTCAAAATAATGAAACTATGCGGGGAAGTGTTCCATTGGTTATTTGCCACCAGTCCCCGCCCACCTACTACTAATACATTGGTTAATGCAGTTACAGTAATTTCATTGGTTAATACAGTTGCAGTAATTTCATTGGTACACTCAATCTCTAATGATTTCATTGGTACATTCAGTTACAGCCACTTTGGCTGTGCGGCCCCAACAGGTTACGTGTTACATTTCTGTGAACTTCGTTCCGAGGTTTTAATGCTTAGACTGGTGTCCTTGACAAGTGCATCTGGCTATTCTCATTTCAAAGAGGCTTTGTTTTCTGCTATCTCGTGTGACTCGAAAATAGCTGCCTCAGCTTATTATTTCTGTGAGCTGTCTACATTTGTCTTGTCTGTGCTCTCAGGAGTGTTATCTCCTCAGAGAATTCTCTGACCTTAGTCCTAGCCCCTTGTGAGGACCGTTGTTCTTAATTTCAACCTAATTGCTGAAATGTGGGACTCAGCTATTCCTCCATGAACACATTAAGCCTTTCTCTCAGCCTTCTTGCTTAAGATTTTAACTTTGCTAAATTACTTTTTTCCTGATTAATTCTTTTCACTATTACACTAAACATATATATAAATTAGTGACAGCACAATAAGACTTTGCAATAATTCTGAAATAAGAAAGTTGACAGTATAAAACCCATTTGAAGGAAATTGTTTATGGAATAAGAACATTTACATTTGCTTAAATCTTATTGCAATATCTCCTAACAAATTGTAATGTAAAGCTGAGACTGGAAATAATTGAAGTACGTGATGATGAATTTTACAAAGCAATGCAACACCAGAATCATTGCAGCCTAAGGAGGGTCAGTGTTGATATTCCAAATGGTTAAAATAAAAAATAATTTGCAATTATATACCATCTTTCATAACTTCAGGACATTCCAAAATGCTTGATAGTCAATTAAGTACTTTTGAAGTGTAGTCAGTGTTGTTATGTAGGCAGCTAATTTGTACACAAGGTGCCATAAATAGCAATGAGATAAAAGACCAAATAAACTTTAAGTTTTGTTGGTTGAGCAATAGATGTTTGCCAAGATATTGGGAGATCTTCCCTATACTTCTTCAAGGGTTCTTTTATATCCACTTGAGAGGGCAGATAGAACATTGGTTTAACACATCGTCCAAAGGACAACACCTCCAACAGTACAGCATTCCATCAGTACTATACTAAACTAGCCGCCTAGATTAAGTGTGCCAGTCTCTAGAATGGGACGAGCCAACAGTGTTCTGGTTCACAGTTGAGAGTGCTATCACTCAACCAAGATATTATGGAAACCCTATACTCTACCGACATTATGAATTTTGTAATTTGATTTTAACCCTTTCTATAATTGAAGATGGCATTTTAACACTGCACTGCAAGTGATTGGTACAGTTAAACAGTTTTCAAGTGTTCAAACAACTCTGGAAGGTTTAGGGCGAAAAATTGGATATAGCTAAGAAAATGGCCATGTTAAGACTCAGGGGCCGATTTTCAGCAAGGCCTCCGCCCACCCAAGTGCCACCCAAAGTGTCGCCGATGACCAGCGAGGTAGCGGATGGTACTTTGGGCGGGATATTCACGAAGAAGGTCCCTCAAAGGTCGGCGGACGGCAAATGGAAGACGTACGCCGCCAATCTGGTTGAGAAATGAGTGCTTGAGATCATTGGTGCCACTTCAAGCCATTGGGGACAACAATGGTATGATCATTCCTAATCCTTCTTCTCACATCTAACTTATCCCTCAGCCCACAATCTTCTCTCATTTTCAAGCTACTCATGCTATATGGCTCCCCACCCCAACCCCTGCTCCCACTACCATCACCATAACCCAACTCTTCTGCCTTTCTGCTTTCAGATAATCAACAAGCAATGAAGTAGCTTGTCCTCAAGGGCACCGCTGAGAATGAAGGGGGAGAAGCGGAGAAAAAAGACACCACAACACTGCATCTGTCACTCGCATACACCAGCTCAGAAACTAAGTGAATTTTAGAGATTAGTGTAGAAGTGGGATCTGCACATGGTGAGGCACCAGGCACGAATGGGCTGCAGCCAAGGCCAGGGGGAAAGGGTTACTCGGGAGGATGAGTTCAAGCATGAGTTCTGCTGCACAGGACTCAGCTGATGACCTCGATGAGGAGGCCTTCAGATGGCTGATGGGCATGCCTACAGAAATGATTGGTGCAATGGTAAGGCTTCCAGAAAGCCTCTCTGGCAATGTCAAGATTGTAACAAAGGTAATGCAATAATCATTGGGGAACTTTAATCTTCATATAAATTGGGAAAAGCAAATTCACAAGGGGAGTCTGGAAAACGAGTTCATGGAATGCATTCGAGACAGTTTCCTAGAACAATACATCATGGAACCAACCAGGAAACAGGTTACTTTAGATCTAATTTTGTGCAATGAGACAGGGCTAATTAGTAATTTCATAGTAAAGGATCCTCTGAGGAAGAGTGCTCATAATATGATATAATTTCACATTGAGTTTGAGATTGGTATTCTTAAGTCCAAAACGAGAGTCTGAGGGCTGGATTTTAGGATTTTCTGCAGGGCGGGGTGGGAAAGTCACCGGCAGGGAATAGTTTGCACTTTGGTAAGGAAGTTTTGGCATCTGGGTCCTGCATCTTGGGACGCAGCGCGAAGGGAGGCGTTGTACACTTTTTGTGGCCCAAAAATGTTCATCCTGCTCTCAGGCTGCAGATCTGGTTGCAGGAGGTGGCAGAGTTCTATGACTACCTCCTTGCTGAAGAATGGCCTCTTAAGACACTGCTCCTCATTTAATTGAAGGTAGGAGAAGTGCTGTTGGAAGACCGTAGGTGGGAGAACCTTCATGGCTCTCCTCCTCCTTAGTCTGCACGCAGGTTTCCATTCCCTCTGCCATAGATCCTGGAGAGCGAGGTTGACTGCCAGTACAGATCCATAACTGTTAATAAGTGTTGTGAGCAGAAGCCGTTAACAAAAAATGAGGGTCATTTGCACTTGAAAAACCACTCCCTGTTACCAAAAAGCCTTGAAATAACTAAAGAAAGCTGTTTCAGTTGCAGGAAGTAGTGAATAACCACTGAAACTGCTGAACCATGTCACGTGCAACTGATTGGGAATGATGCCTTTAAATATTGCTGCTGCTGCCTGCTTTCTGCTGGTAGATGACAGCTCTCCCTGTTGTTGTTCTGTGCTGACATAGAAACATAGAAAATAGGTGCAGGAGTAGGCCATTCGGCCCTTCGAACTTGCACCGCCATTCAATAAGATCATGGCTGATCATTCTCTCAGTACCCCTTTCCTGCTTTCTCTCCATACCCCTTGATCTCTTTAGCCATAAAGGCCATATCTAACTCCCTCGTGAATATATCCAATGAACTGGCATCAACAACTCTCTGCGGCAGGGAATTCCACAAGTTAACAGCTCTCTGAGTGAAGACGTTTTTCCTCATCTCAATGGCCTACCCCTTATCCTAAGACTATGTCCCCTGGTTCTGACTTCCCCAACATCGGGAACATTCTTCCCGCATCTAACGTAGGTCCTCTGCAGTCAGAATCAGGGGAAGTCATAACGGGGAACAAAGAAATGGCGGACCAATTGAACAAGTACTTTGGTTCGGTATTCACGAAGGAGGACACGAACAACCTTCCGGTTATAAAAGGGGTCGGGGGGTCTAGTAAGGAGGAGGAACTGAGGGAAATCCTTATTAGCCGGGAAATTGTGTTGGGGAAATTGATGGGATTGAAGGCCGATAAATCCCCAGGGCCTGATGGACTGCATCCCAGAGTACTAAAGGAGGTGGCCTTGGAAATAGTGGATGCGTTGACAGTCATTTTCCAACATTCCATTGACTCTGGATCAGTTCCTATGGAGTGGAGGGTAGCCAATGTAACCCCACTTTTTAAAAAAGGAGGGAGAGAGAAAACAGGGAATTATAGACCGGTCAGCCTGACCTCAGTAGTGGGTAAAATGATGGAATCAATTATTAAGGATGTCATAGCAGTGCATTTGGAAAGAGGTGACATGATAGGTCCAAGTCAGCATGGATTTGTGAAAGGTAAATCATGCTTGACAAATCTTCTGGAATTTTTTGAGGATGTTTCCAGTAGAGTGGATAAGGGAGAACCAGTTGATGTGGTATATTTGGACTTTCAGAAGGCTTTCGACAAGGTCCCACACAAGAGATTGATGTGCAAAGTTAGAGCACATGGGATTGGGGGTAGTGTACTGACATGGATTGAGAACTGGTTGTCAGACAGGAAGCAAAGAGTAGGAGTAAATGGGTACTTTTCAGAATGGCAGGCAGTGACTAGTGGGGTACCGCAAGGTTCTGTGCTGGGGCCCCAGCTGTTTACACTGTACATTAATGATTTAGATGAGGGGATTAAATGTAGTATCTCCAAATTTGCGGATGACACTAAGTTGGGTGGCAGTGTGAGCTGCGAGGAGGATGCTGTGAGGCTGCAGAGCGACTTGGATAGGTTAGGTGAGTGGGCAAATGCATGGCAGATGAAGTATAATGTGGATAAATGTGAGGTTATCCACTTTGGTGGTAAAAACAGAGAGACAGACTATTATCTGAATGGTGACAGATTAGGAAAAGGGGAGGTGCAAAGAGACCTGGGTGTCATGGTACATCAGTCATTGAAGGTTGGCATGCAGGTGCAGCAGGCGGTTAAGAAAGCAAATGGCATGTTGGCCTTCATAGCAAGGGGATTTGAGTACAGGGGCAGGGAGGTGTTGCTACAGTTGTACAGGGCCTTGGTGAGGCCACACCTGGAGTATTGTGTACAGTTTTGGTCTCCTAACCTGAGGAAGGACATTCTTGCTATTGAGGGAGTGCAGCGAAGGTTCACCAGACTAATTCTCGGGATGGTGGGACTTACCTATCAAGAAAGACTGGATCAACTGGGCTTGTATTCACTGGAGTTCAGAAGAATGAGAGGGGACCTCATAGAAACATATAAAATTCTGACGGGGTTAGACAGTTTAGATGCAGGAAGAATGTTCCCAATGTTGGGGAAGTCCAGAACCAGAGGTCACAGTCTAAGGATAAGGTGTAAGCCATTTAGGACCGAGATGCGGAGGAACTTCTTCACCCAGAGAGTGGTGAACCTGTGGAATTCTCTACCACAGAAAGTTGTTGAGGCCAATTCACTAAATATATTCAAAAAGGAGTTAGATGAGGTCCTTACTACTAGGGGGATCAAGGGGTATGGCGAGAAAGCAGGAATGGGGTACTGAAGTTGAATGTTCAGCCATGAACTCATTGAATGGCGGTGCAGGCTAGAAGGGCCGAATGGCCTACTCCTGCACCTATTTTCTATGTTTCTATGTTTCTATTCCCATCAGAATTTTATACGTTTCTATGAGATCCCTTCTCATCCCTCTAAACTCCAGTGAATAAAGGCCCAGTTGATCCAGTCTCTCCTCATATGTCAGTCTAGCCATCCCTGACAGTAAGTACAATGGCTAAATCCAATGTTGGAGATCAGGCATCAAGTGAGCGTTGCACACTCACTGACGTCACAATCTCTGTCATTTAAATGTCCCTGGCACTAGTGTTTACCGGCAGCATTACCGGTAACTCCAAAATGGCTGATGGATCCACCACCAGCTGACGGAAGAGCGCCGGCCGCTGTCTTTTCATCACTTCATGGCGGTAGCGGCTGGTGCTAAAGCTTCCAATTTTTCTCCCTTAGACTTTTGTGGCCTCTATGACCTAAAGTAGTTCTATCGTGCTGTACCATATATTTAGCCTGTCACAAAAACAATGGATTACTTCTTGTAATTCTTTTTACAGATGTTATTTAGATACATTTTCACACAGCAAGGTGAATGAAAGACAGGATAGGCCGTTTTTGGCTGTATCGGCTGAGGGAGAAATGTTTGCCAGGGCACCAGGAACAACCCTACTCTTCAAAAAATGTTATTTAGATCTTCTACACTCAGTGCTTCCTTCTGCTACCCTCCCACCCTGCTGGGATTTGAGGCCTAAGGTCTCTAACATTATAATAGCATTAGGAAATTACATATTTCAGAATAATTGTTTACATTTACCTGTAAACCTTTCTTCGTGGTGTTAAGTACATTCATTAATGTTTTTACTTGATCTTTTCAGAGCTACCACTACCAGAAAAACATCACAATTTTTTTTGTTTCAGTTCAGGAAGCAGAGAGACCACCTCTATACTGTGACCATCATTATGCCCAAAATTGGACAGAACTCTGCTCTCAACAGGTAAAGATCCCACTGGGCCTATCAGATTGATTCTGGCAGAAATTCTGGGGTAGCCAATGACCTCATTGTGTTGAGAAGAATAAGCAGGCACTTCATTCTGAATCCTTCTGATATTGAACCTGAAATGTATGAGCAAGTAACTGACTGATAATTAACCTCAGAATGTACATTCAACTACATTTACCTGGGATCCGATGGGCAGTGCCTGGTCAGTGATCTTAAAGGGACAGGATAGGCTAAACATCATACCTTGCTTCAGATCCAGACTAACCACGAGCAACACCATGTGAGATCCAATGGTATATATTATGAAAAATGACAGTGGAAATGATCTGAAGCCTGTATAGCAGGGGTTCTCAATAACATTTTGGCAGGAGCAGTGATTGCTGAGGGACACTACTCACTTAGGGCCCAACATTGGCCATGACTTGCATCAATTTTTTTGTAGTAAGTTGCTTTTTCTGGCGTAAGTTAGAAAATGCCATTTTCCCCCCAAAATTTGCTCCAGAGTAAGTCAGTTAAGTACGATTTTTTTTTTAGGTCAGTTTTTATTTCAAAACGGGGCGTTCCCAGGCACTTATGACAGTTTTGGCTATTTATGCCACTTTGGCCAGCAAAAACGTACTCCAAATCCACTTAGGTCAACTTATGTGGTCAGCTCTGAAAAACCTTGTGGGCAGTTAAGAAACAGCAGCGCACATTCGGCAGACATTAGGGCAGGGATAGGAGAGGGGAGGGAACTGGAGAGGACCTCAACAACCAAGCAGCAAACATTAAGGAAAAGCTGAAACCATTAAAATACAATTTAAAAAGTCGTAAATCCTACCTTATCTTTAAAGTCCGCCCGGGAAAGGCACCAAAACTCTCCTCTCCTCCTCCCCCCACTAAAAGTTTCCTCCTCTTCCCCCGCCCCGCAAAAGCTCCTCTTCCTCCCCCCGCAAAAATCTCCTCCTCCTGCCCCCCAAAATCTCCTCCTCCTTCCCCCCCCAAAAAAAACTCTCCTCCCCCCCTCTCAAAAACTCTTCTCCTCCCCACCCCAAAAACTCTCCTCCCCGCCTTCCCCCAAAAACTCTCCTCCTCCTTCCCCCCCCCCCCCCCCAATCAAACGTTTCAAACACAGCCACTAAATAAAAAATAAAAGCAAAGTCGTTACCTGCCCGGCAAGTCAGCGGGCCGGCCGACCGGTGCGGGAGTCCACTCAGCCAGGGATAGGATGCGGCGAGATCGGGCATCCCATCAGCCAGGGATTGGGGTTGCGAGCATCGGGACCTGCTCACAGCCCACAGGACGCGCTGGGAGGGAAGGAGCATGCTCGCAGCTCTCACTGACCATGCACGCAGGTGCCGGCAGTGCTTTGTGCGCTGGCCTGTTGCTCCGCCCCCTCTTCAGTCTCCATGCCACACCACGACTCCACGGACTCCGAAGAGCGGCCAGGATGAGACCCCTTTTTTTGGCGCCCTTCCCTGCGCGCAAAGTCGGCGTGCTTCAGGTCAGTGTGCCGAAAAAAGGACTTGGGCAATGTTGGGCCCATGGTTTTTTAAACGTTTAAATTATTTCCTCTTTTCTCTCTCTCACACACTCACATAAGAACATAAGAACATAAGAAATAGGAGCAGGAGTAGGCCATTTGGCCCCTCGAGCCTGCTCCACTATTTAATAAGATCATGGCTGATCTGATCTTGGGCTCAGCTCCACTTCCCTGCTCGCTCCCCATAACCGTTCACTCCCTTACCGCTCAAAAATCTGTCTATCTCCGCCTTAAATATGTTCAATGGCTGAGCCTTCACAGCTCTCTGGGGCAGAGAATGCCACTGACTTACGACTCTCTTAGAGAAGAAATTCTCCTAATTTCAGTTCTAAATGGGCGACCCCTTATTATTAAACTAAGCCCACTAGTGCTAGATTCCCCCACGAGTGGAAGCATCCTCTCTGCATCTACTTTGTCGAGCCCCCTCAGTATCTTATATGTTCCAATAAGATCAGCTCTCATTCTTCCAATGAGTATAGGCCCAACCTGCTCATCCGTTCTTCATAAGTCAACTCCCTCATCTGCGGAATCAACCTAGTGAACCTTCTCTGAAGAGCCTCCAATGCAAGTATATGCTTCCTTAAATACGGAGACCAAAACTGTATGCAGTACTCTAGGTGTGGCCTCACCAATACCCTGTACAGTTGTAGCAGGACTTCTCTGCTTTTATACTCCATCCCCCTTTGCAATAAAGGCCAACATTTCATTTGCCTTCCTGATCACTTGCTGTACCTGCATACTAACCTTTTGTGTTTCATGCACAAGGATCCCCAGGTCCCGCTGTACTGCAGCATTTTGTAGTTTCTCTCCATTAAATAATAATTTGCTTTTTTACATACCTCTCAATGTTGACTGGCTCAGCATTGAAAACCACGGATACATGATGCAGTGAGTCTGCTTTGGGCCTTAGGTGAGGAAATGGTGGGCCTCAATGGTCCACAGGCCATATAATGAGTTGCACAATTGTATTATAATCCTGGGGTTTAGATAATGATTATAAAGTGCTTTTGCTTTATCTGTTCTATAGATCTTAATGTAATCATCACCTTCTAATCAGTCCTAAATATTCACTATTCTCTCTGGAGAACATTCTTACTCTGTGTGGCAAATGAATTGTCTTAGTGCTTTGAGGCTTCTGACAGATCACAGAAAGATCTAGTCTATCTGGTTTCAATCTACAGTACTAGGCAATTATTTTTAATTCAGTTTGAAAGATGGATATTCCAGGTCTCCCACTTCCCTCACCGCACCCCCCGCACCCCCGGTCCCCTTTTTAGGACTCCACTGCAGTTGTCAACATATTTTCTCCTGCCAAGCAAGGATTTTTCCATGTCCATCATTGATGGTACTCTGAGATCTGGTCTACTATGAGGGTGCTTGGTCCTGCTAGTTCCTCCTCCCTCTTGCATAGAGGAGTGCCCTTCATACACTCCGAATAGTTACATGAAGGTGTCAGAGAGTGACTCATTTCCTAGCAATTTGTCCATTGTCTAATTTTCCTGGACTACTGCCTAAATAATAAAATTCTGTACAATGGGTTGTGCCAGATTCTCTTCTTAGGCTGTCCCCCAGGGTTGAGAATGACTTGCTTCTACACTAAAATGAGTTTTAAGATGACTGATGGGCCAATGATGGCCAGATCTCGAACATCATTTTAAAGGGTGAACGATGCCTGAATTATTTTACTCTGGGGTGGCCGTTACACACCAGCTACCACACGGACTTGACAGAGCAAGGTCTTAGTCCAGTGGCAAGAGGATCCAAGACTATTGGAGATCAGGTTCTGTTGCACATATTCCTGTTGTCCCCCTCCCTCCCTCCCTCGGGTCCTCTCTCCCTGGTTTTCAGAGATAGCAATGTAGGTGAGCGCATTAATCTTGGAGCAGCTTGTGTATTTGTCCATCGAATACTGACACTGAACCCTGGCCCCCCGGCTCCAGCTCCAGCATGCTGCTCCCCATGCACTTTTTCGCTCTCTCTCCAGCCGCTCACGCTTTGGTCATTGGTGACCACGTGTATTCTGGCCTCGGGTCTAGACCTCCCTGCTGGTCTTGTGTCCCAACCTCCCTGCTGGTCTCGTGTCCCGACCTCCCTGCTGGTCTTGTGTCCCAACCTCCCTGCTGGTCTCGGGTCCTAAGCTCACTGCTGGTCTCGGGTCCCAACCTCGCTGCTGGTCTCGTGTCCCGACCTCCCTGCTGGTCTTGGGTCCCGACCTCCCTGCTGGTCTTGGGTCCCGACCTCCCTGCTGATCTCGTGTCCCGATCTCCCTGCTGGTCTTGGGTCCCGACCTCCCTGCTGGTCTCATGTCCCGACCTCCCTGCTGGACTTGGGTCCCGACCTTCCTGCTGGTCTCATGTTCCGACCTCGCTGCTGGCCCATGCCATACCTTTCTTGGGACCCGGCCTCGCTGCTGGCCTTAGTGAACCTCTCCTGGGCCCTGACCGCGTTGCTGGCCCATGGTGAATATTTTCTGGGCTTTTAAGATGGCACTCTTGGGCTCCCTTTTGCTGAGGTATGGTTGGGCCCCAACCTCGTTGCTGGCCTCACCGACTCAGCAATTCAGATTACTTTAACCATTTCCTCTCCCAATGGTCATAAAACATCACCGATTCTCGTCGCCCACAATCCCCCGGCCCCGATGCCATTTTTTTACCAGCTTACCTGCCACTCGCCACCCAATGCCAGATCATTCCTGTAAAAATTAACCAACATTACTGAACACCATGTAAATCTAAACTGAAAACTTGTCCAAGTCTAATTCTGCTAGTCCCTTAGTAATATCGGTTGTCACATGTCAGCAAGCATCCTAGATCACAAGATATTACATGTCAAAAAGGCCATTTCGCCCATCTTAATTTATTAATCCAGCACAAACCTATACATTCAACATACCCCCATTGCTTCAGCTAATTGTTTCTTTAATGATTCCTGGATTTTCGCCTGCACTTTTGTGCTCTGGAATGCCTGTAACCATCCTGTGGACGTATTGTGTTACTGCAACTAAAGATGAATAATAGAGTCAGCTGACCAGAAGTTTCCGGAACTTCTGAGATGCTGTCTGCCATTATAGAAAGCTGTGTGTGCTGTGCTATGTGAATATATCAATTTGGCGATGAGGATGGGATTTTTCGGATGATATAAAGCTGAAATTTTGTTGGTGAAGGATTCAGCCAGCCGAAAGAGAGACTTTGGGAGTGATATGGCCTTACTATACAGTATAAATGCACACGAGGCCCATGCTTGAGAGAAGGCCAGTCTGTGACCTGTGCTTTATTCCTTAGCACTCAAGTGAAGGAAGTGGGTGGAGCTTCCACTTTTATATTTAAAGGTCCAGGTTAGGAGTGTCTCCCACAAGTTCACCACCTAGTGGTCATTGTTCTCACAGTGTACAACTTAGGTCAGATTATACATGGGTTACAATGCTGGTTGAATACATGACATCACCTCCCCCCCCAAAGTGTTATTGGGATCACAGGTTGAGTCTCTCTGGTGGTTTACGCTCCCTTGTAGAGCACCTGAGTTGGGGCTCCGGTTGTTGGGCGCTGGCCTGAGTGTCTGCTGTTTGCGGTGCCTCAGTCCTATCCAAACTGCCCACAGTGACTGGGCTCTCCTCCCTTTGGTTCTGGTGTTCGGACACCTGTGGTGGAATGAACTCTACATCATGTTCTTCCTCTGCTTCTTCTATGGGGTTGCTGAACCTCCTTTTTGTTTGATCCACGTGTTTGCGGCAGATTTGTCCATTGGTAAGCTTAACTGCCAGAATCCTATTTCCCTCTTTGGCAATCACAGTGCCTGCGAGCCAATTTGGCCCTGCAGCGTAGTTGAGGACAAAAACAGGGTCATTTACATCAATACATCGCGCCCTTGCATTCCCAGGGTTCGCTGCTATTTCTGGCCAATTTGTATGCCACTTCCTTGGCTTTAATACTATCCCTGATTTCCCTTGATAGCCACGGTTGAGTCACCTTCCCTTTTTTATTTTTACGCCAGACAGGAATGTACAATTGTTGTAGTTCATCCATGCGGTCTCTAAATGTCTGCCATTGCCCATCAACAGTCAACCCCTTAAGTATCATTCGCCAATCTATCCTAGCCAATTCACGCCTCATACCTTCAAAGTTACCCTTCTTTAAGTTCTGGACCACGGTCTCTGAATTAACTGTTTCATTCTCCATCCTAATGCAGAATTCCAACATATTATGGTCACTCTTCCCCAAGGGGCCTCGCACAATGAGATTGCTAATTAATCCTCTCTCATTACACAACACCCAGTCTAAGATGGCCTCTCCCACTAGTTGGTTCCTCGACATATTGGTTTAGAAAACCATCCCTTATGCACTCCAGGAAATCCTCCTCCACCGTATTGCTTCCAGTTTGGCTAGCCCAATCTATGTGCATATTAAAGTCACCCATTATAACTGCTGCACCTTTTTTGCATGCACCCCTAATATCTTGTTTGATGTCCTCCCCAACATCACTACTACTGTTTGGAGGTCTGTACGCAACTCCCACTAACGTTTTTTGCCCTTTGGTGTTCTGCAGCTCTACCCATATAGATTCCACATCATCCAAGCTAATGTCCTTCCTAACTATTGCATTAATCTCCTCTAGTCTACGACAACCAAAAACATTTTTCCCATGAAAGGACCTGCATAGTCCACATGGATGCGTGACCAAGGCTTGGCGGGCTACGACTAGGGGCTAAGGGGGGCTCCCTAGGCGCATTACCCAGCTGGGTACACATGTTGTACCTGCGAATACAAAGTTCCAGATCTGCGTCTATCCCTGGCCAGCAAACGTGTGACCTGGCAATTGCCTTCATCATGACAATGCCCGGGTGCTCATTGTGGAGTTCTCTGATGAACACCTCTCTGCCCATCTGCGGCATGACTACACGGTTTCCCCACAGTAGGCAATCGGCCTGAATCGAGAGTTCATCCCTGCGTTGTGAAATGGTTTAAATTCCTCAGGGCATGCCCTGTACGTGGCTACCCATTCCCCATTCAGGACACATTTCTTGACTCGAGACAATAGCGGGTCTCTATTTGTCCAGACTTTAATCTGACGGGCTGTCGCGGGTGAGCCTTCGCTTCCGAAAGCTTCAACAGTCATGACCATCTCAGCAGCATGCTCAGTAGCCCCCTCAGTGGTGACTAGTGGGAGCCTGCTGAGTGCATCGGCGCCGTTTTCGGTGCCCGGTCTGTGCCGAATTGTATAGTCATAGGCGGCTAACGTGAGTGCCCACCTCTGTATGCGGGCCGATGCGTTTGCATTTATGGCCTTGTTGTCAGCCAAAAGGGACGTTAGGGGTTTGTGATCTGTCTCCAGCTCAAATTTCCTGCCAAACAGGTACTGGTGCATTTTCTTTACCACATATACACATGCGAGCGCCTCCTTTTCTAACATCCCGTAGCCCCCTTCTGCCTGGGACAGACTTCTGGAGGCATAAGCTACCGGCTGTAACTGACCTTTGGCATTGACATGCTGCAACACACACCCGACACCATCGGACAACACATCGCACGTTAACACAAGTTTCTTACATGGGTCATATAGCGCTAACAGATTGTTGGAACATGTTAGATCTCTTAATTTTCAATGAAATGCGAACTCCGGTTGTAGTTTTAATGTAATTTTATTCTGGCAGCAGCAACAAGCTTCTGGCTTTAAGCCAGGCCTTTGTCCTTCTGAGACCACATCGCCAAAATGGCTGTACTTATATCTGGCTCAGTTTACAGAAAAGAACGCGCCTTCTTTGACCTTATTGGCTCAATTGATAGTCTGTTAACTTTTAATTGGCTCGCTATCAAAGGTCCTAAAATGTCAAGTTGATTGATGACTTAATGCAATGTGGTCTGTGTTTTCTCAAAACTGCAGCCAGGCTGCAGAGCTTGAAATCTCTATCAGAACATAACAAATTGCGTGCTCTATTAAAAGCCCTTTCCTGGCTGTCCCCCCAGACCCATTCGCGACCTTTGCATAGGAGCAATGTGTAGCGGATCCAGCAGCGTGCTCAATTTGGGAAGAAAGTTACCAAAATAGTTCAGGAGCCCCAGGAACGAATGCAGCTCCGTCGTGTTGTGGGGTCTGGGTGCTCTCTGGATCGCTTCTGTCTTGGACGCAGTAGGGCTGATCCTGTCTGCTGCTCCCCTCATCCCCAGAAATTCTACCTCTGGAGCTAGGAAGATGCACTTCGCCTTTTCCAGTCGCAGCCCTACCCGGTCCAGTCTGCGTAGCACCTCCTCCAGGTTGTGGAGGTGTTCTTCAGTATCGTAACCCGTGATGAGGATGTTGTCCTGAAAAACCACCGTCCATGGAATCGACTTGAGGAGGCTTTCCATATTTCGTTGGAAGATCGCGGCGGCTGAGCGAATCCCAAGCGGACATCTGTTGTACTCAAACAACCCCTTGTGTGTCGTGATGGTGGTCAGCTTCTTCGACTCACTCACCAGCTCCTGGGTCATGTAAGCTGAGGTCAGTTCCAATTTTGAAAAAAGTTTGCCACCAGATAGGGTCGCAAAGAGATCCTCCGCTCTTGGTAGCGGGTACTGGTCTTGGAGTGACACCCGATTGATGTTGGCCTAATCGCCACATATCCTGACCGACCCATCCGCCTTGAGCACTGGCACAATCAGGCTTGTCCAGTCACTGAATTCGACTGGCGAGATGATGCCTTCCCTCAGCAGGCGGTCCAATTCACCTTCTATCTTTTCCCGCATCACGTATGGCACCGCTCCGGCCTTGTGGTGTACTGGCCTGGTGTCCGGGTTTATGTGAATCACTACCTTGGCCCCCATGAAAGTGCCGATGCCGGGTTGAAATAATGAGTCAAATTTGTCCAGGATCTGTGAGCATGATACTCGCTCCACAGAGGAAATTGCATTGACATCGCCCCATTTCCGGTTGATGAGAACAAGCCTTCTCCTCCCCAGTAGTGTGGGACCATTCCCTGGGACAACCCAGAGTGGCAACCTGTTCTCCGAATCTTTGTGGGTCACGACTACCGTGGCGCTGCCTAACACCAGAATGATCTCCTTTGTGTATGTCCGTAGCTGTGCATCAATCGCCGATAATTTTGGCCTCCTAGCCTTGGACGCCCACAACTTTTCGAACTGTTTGATACCCATCAGGGACTGGCTGGCCCCTGTGTCTAGCTCCATTGATACTGAGATGCCATTGAGGAGCACTTTCATCATTATCGGTGGCGTCCTGGTGTATGAACTGTATACGTGCTCCATGTGAATCGCTGAACTTCAGCTTCCAGCGATTTCCCCCAGCGTTCATTCTGTAATTTCTGCAGGTATTTTGCTCATCTCTGCAAACTCCGGCTGAGTGTGTGCCTCCACGCCTCCAACATGAGCTGTTGTTGGAAACAAAACGTCCCTTGCCAGTCGATCGTCCCTGACTGCCCCTGTGATTGTCCTTGAGTGCGCCATTAACAGGTGTTGATGGCCCCATTACTGGCCACATTGTCCCTTGCAATGGCGTGAATCGCCGTTCAGCTTGCCATTGTCTCTGTCGAACTCCCCCTCTGGGTTTGACTACATGTTGGGGCATGCCCGATTGCCCTTGTCTGCCTGGAGAACTGTGTGCTGCTTTAACAATGTTGAATCTCTGTCCCAACCATTCCTTAACACAGTACCTCTCGTCTGTTCTGCTAGTGGCCATGCTCGGGTGGTTTAAATCCCAGTTTCTCGGCACCATTGATACGTCCTTACTATACAGTATAAATGCACACGAGGCCCATGCTTGAGAGAAGGTCAGTCTGTGACCTGTCCTTTATTCCTTAGCACTCAAGTGATGGAAGTGGGTGAAGCTTCCCCTTTTATACCTGAAGGTCCAGGTTAGGAGTGTCTCCCACAAGTTCACCACCTAGTGGTCATTGTTCTCACAGTGTACAACTTAGGTCAGATTATACATGGGTTACAATGCTGGTTGAATACATGACAGGGAGCTTCTCTGTCTTTGGAAATAGCTACAAAATCCAAGGTAAAAAAAACAAGCACTCTGTCTGCACTGCAGAGACAAAACGGCGGCATCCATAACAATAATAGGACATTTAGGTGAATGTAAACGTGACCAGGAAAGGTTTAAGGCGTATGTGGGCCGGCTAGAAATGTATTTCACTGCAAATAATATAATCAAAGTTCCAGAGAATGCTAATCAGAACCGGGCTGTGTTGGAATGTAAGAGAGTGATTTTCTTATCTGAAGCGGGTCCGGAATTTTATGAAACGCTGTTAAATCTGCTTATCTGCTTGTGCCTGACGAGCCAAAGGACACAACGCTTAAAGAGATTTTAACGAAGCCGGAGCAGCACTACAACCCCAAACCGTTAGAAATTGCTGAAAGCTATCGTTTCAGTATATGAAATCAAAAGACTGATGAAGTTATCAGTGAGAACATTGTAGCATTAAAAAAGCTATCTATTCACTGTAATTTTGGAAACTTTCAAAACCGAGCATTACAGGACCGTTTTGTTTGTGGGATGAAAAATGGTACAATCAGAAGACAGTTATTGACGACGGATGACTTGACTTTTGATATTGCTTGTCAGACAGTGAAGTCAATGGGCATAGCCGATCAATATTCCCGAGAACGTCATAATAATTACGGTCATCAGTCAACCGAGGTGAATCGCCTGCAGATTCAAAGTAAAAGGCGGTGGGGGCCCAAAGTCTCAGAAACTGGAAATTCTAACAGAGCACCAAAGTCGTGCTATAGATGCCTGGGACAACACATTGCTCAAAATTGTCCAAATGTGAAGGCACAGTGTTTCTTCTGCAGAAAGACTGGGCATCTTGCGAAGGCATGCCGACTGAAGGGTAAACCAGCTTTCAAAGCTATAAGTCCAGTCTTCAAAGCTATGAGTAGAAATCCCCAGAGACTACATAGCATGGAAGAACAACAACAGGACTAGGAGATGTTCGAGTTACAAGTCATCAGGAGCACGAGGTTAACGGACAACGATTCAAAAAGTATCAAAATCCACAGAGGTTGCGGGATTCAAGATACCAATGGAAATCGACACGGGGGCATCCATGAGTGTAGTACCGGAGTCGCTATACCTTGACAGATTGCATGATTTCCCATTGGAGAAATCCAAGATGGAGCTGCGAGGCTACTCGGGAGAGAAAATTCCTGTGGTAGGTCATATCACCGTACCCGTGAAGTACAAGGATCAATTTCAGAACTTGCCTCCAATAGTAGTGAAAGGAGACAAGCCTGCCTTACTGGGAAGAAATTGGTTGAGATCACCGAAGCTGGATTGGAATGAGATTTTCCATGTTGAAACGAGATTTGCATTAACGGATGATGTTATCAAGAGTTATCCGAAGGTGTTATGTGAAACTGGCAGTCCAATCCAAGGCTTCAAGGTGAGTGTCAGAGTACAGAAGGATGTGAGATCAGTTTACTGCAAACCACGTTCCGTACCATATGCACTCAAGGAGAAAGTTGAGCAAGAACTCAAAAGACTAGAGACTGAGAACATTATTTGTAAGATAGATCGATGTAATTGGGCTACACCCATTGTTGTTGTACCTAAGTCCAATGGTAAGGTAAGATTGTGTGGTGATTATAAAGTAACCATAAGCCAGGTTCTCGAGGGTAATGTCCTCACAACATTGCCGAATATAGAAGAGTTGTTCACAACACTGACAGGTGGTCAGATCTACTCAAAACTGGATGTTACGAATGCCTACTTACAGCTTGAACTAGATGAGGAATCCAAGTCATGTTTGACTATAAATACTCATTGAGGCCTATATCAATTTAATAGGCTACCATTTGGAGTGTCTTCCGCTCCTGCCATATTCCAAGGGTGATGAACCAGATTTTGCAAGGTATTGAAGGGGTAGAATGTTATTTAGATGACATACTAATTTCAGTACCAAATAGGCAAATTCATAATAACATATTGAATGAAGTCCTCAAATGGCTAAAGAAGCACAGAGTACGAGTGTCTGCTCGCAAGTGTGAATCATTTCAAAACTCAGTGGAGTACTTAGGATACAGAGTAGACAAAGATGGTTTACATCCAACCATGGGAAAGCTGGATGCAATAAGAAATGCACCCACTCCCAGTAATGTCACTGAACTTCGTTCATTCTTGGGTGGTCTTTTGAACTATTATGGGAAGTTCCTACCAAATTTGGCTACAGTATTACATCCAGTGAATGAACTTTTGAAAAAACAGGTCCATTGGAAGTGGTCAAAAGTATGCAATACAGCATTCAAGGAGTGTAAAAGCGAATTGGTCGAGAGCACCATGTCAGTTCACTGTGACATATCTAAGGAGATTAAGCTAGCATTTGATGCCTCTCCATATGGGGTTGGGGCAGTAATCTCTCATGTATTACGTAGTGGGGAGGAGAGACCAATTGTTTTTGCTTCACGCAGTCTCAGTGCCAGTGAGAGTAATTATGTGCAAATCAAAAGGGAAGCTTTAGCATTAATTTTTGGGGTCAAGAAGTTCCACAAATACTTGTATGGTTGTAAATTTACCATCGTTATGGACCATAAGCCCCTAACAGCAATCCTCCATCCAAAGTCTCCAGTTCCAACATTAGCTGCAGCCCGAATGCAGAGATGTGCTTTGATTTTGTCAGCATATACATATGATATTGAATACAGACGATCAGTTGATCACAGTAATGCTGATGCTATGCCGAGATTGCCTTCCCCATCAAAAGTTACACCTGATAGGGAAGAAGTGTTCTATTTTTCATTCATTGATGAACTGCCAATCACAGTTGAAGAGATTGGTAGAGCAACCAAACGTGACCCAGTGATGTCAAAGGTGTATGATTATATTGCAAATGGATGGCCAAACCAGGTAACAGACAAAGGTATTCATCCATTTTTCATTTGTAGGAATGAATTATCAGTTGATAAAGATTGTATCATGTGGGGTGCAAGAGTGGTTATACCAAATAAATTCAGGTCCAAATAATTAGGAGACCTCCATGACCAGCACGTGGGAATGTGCTTGACCAAGAATTTTGCAAACAGTTACTTATGGTGGCCAGGTCTTGATACAGATATCGAGTACATTGTGAGACAGTGTACAACATGTCAATCGTTAAGCAAGCAACCACCATCAGTATCTTTACAGCCATGGAAATGGCCTCCCAGGGTGTGGCAAAGGCTACATATTGATTTTGCTGAGCTCGAAGGACAAAAACAATTGTTCATTGTGATTGATAGCCATTCGAAGTAGGTTGAGGTGTTTCCAATGTGGAAAATAACAACAATTAAAACATTAGATATTTTGCGAGGTTTATTTTCTTCATTTGGCCTCCCAGAAGAAATTGTTTCGGATAATGGACCACAATTCCATTCAGAAGAATTTGCAGAGTGCACTGTACCAATTGTAAAACGTGCCCTCATAAAATAAATGTTAGATCCAAATCCAAAGAAATGACAGTTATTATTGGATCACAAATTGGCTAATTTTTTTGATTACGTCTCTTAATACTCCTCACAAAGCTACTGGTAGAACACCAGCAGAGTTGTTTCTCAAACGACAGCCACGAACTAGATTCTCGTTGTTAAAACCAAATTTGGCATAGTCCGTAGAAGAAATACAATTAAAACAGAAAGAGAATCATGATAGCGGTAGAGTAAAAGAGAGAAATGTGAAATTAAATCTGAAGGTGAGAGTGAAGAACTATCACCATAAATGGGTAAAATGGTTACCAGGAAGAGTGGTGAAGATATGTGGTCCTCGCACATATTTGATCAAGATATTTGATTATGGACAGGTTAGGTTTGTTCACATTGATCATATTTTACCTACAGACATGGAAAGAGTTGAAGGTGGGAATGATTCAATTATTTTTGACTCATCAGAGACTTTTGATACACCAGTAGCAAATCCTACATCCAATGTACTGGAAACAAATCCAGGAGAAAATCAGAATTTAAGTCTGAGTCCCAGTCAGGAAACCCAAGAGTCTGAAGTTGGAGTGAGTTCAAATGGAAATCAAGGGAATTCTGTGGAGGAAAACATTCCTCAGGATCAGCCTCAAATGAGTTTAAATTCGACACCATGTTTGGAAGGTTCTGTTCGAGAGCGAAGGTATCCTCTTCGAAACAGAAAACAAGTGGTTAAGTTAAATTTGTAAATATGGCAAAATAAGTCCATATCCTTTGTTATGTATAATCATGCAAGTTATGTATAATGATTGATGTAATAATAACTTCTTCATTAAGGAGGGAGAAGTGTAACGTCTGTAACCCTGTGGACATATTGTGTTACTGCAACTAAAGGTGAATAAAGTAGTCAGCTGACCAGAAGCTTCCAGAACTTCTGAGATGCTGTCTGCCATTATATAAAGCTGTGTATGCTGTGCTCTATGAATATATCACATGCTGGGAAGTCCATTCCTTGTGCTCATCATTCTCTGCAAGGTTCCCACCTTCCGCTGTTTAGCATGCAAATATTACATAGAATGTACAGCACAGAAACAGACCATTCAGCCCAACTGGTCCATGCCGGTGTTTATGCTCCACACGAGCCTCCTCCCACCTTACTTCCTCTAAAGTAATACTGCATTGTACCTTCACCAGATTGGTACCTGGTATATCCAAATATCTAAGTATTGCCCAGATTCCCTACAGCTTTCATTTTTTCATAATGGATACTGGCCCACTTGTCAGGGACAGGCCCCTCTAAGAGCACTTTCAGGGTAGAAAGATAATTGTTTCACAAGAGAATTGCTTGTTGTTATACATATCCTGACCCAGAATGTTATCATCCACAGTATAGACCTTACTTTTCTTTAAATTTCTACTCAGGATGTATACCTCAACCACAAGTTGATCCAGTTAGTTGAGGAAATGAACTACCTGGTCTCTGGCCATAGATCTGGAATGTCCCAGGTTTACTTCCGAGGCTTGTGTTGAATTAACACTAAGGGATACTACAGATTGAGTTCAGTGCCTCTGGGCTGGGGAGAGAAAGAAATAGAACGTTTCAGAATCCTGATGCTATCCAGTGACTTATATTCGATAAATATGTGAACTTTGGGTGAGGACAAGATCAGGCTTGGATTTGATGCCCTCTAAGGTTGAGCCACCGACCAACACTCATATTTAGTCTCACACATGAGGAATGGCCTCTTGGAAAAACCACTGAAGAAATAACAGTGCTGATGGAACTATCTTCAAACAGGACATTTTAGATCATTCAGAAAAGGAAGGGAAAAAAATTAAAAGAAGTGAACAAGATATTCAAATTTTCATGACACAGATACTCATATTAAGAATTTTCATCAGAAGTGGTTGTGTGTTTTCTTAGGTAAACCAATTTAGAACATAAGAACATAAGAAATAGGAGCAGGATTAGGCCATTTGGCCCCTCGAGCCTGCTCCACCATTTAATAAGATCATGGCTGATCTGATCTTGACCAAAACTCCACTTCCCTGCCCGGTCCCCTTGACTTCATTATCGTTCAAAAATCTGTCTATCTCCAACTTGAATATATTCAATGACCCAGCCTCCACAGCTCTCTGGGGTAGAGAATTCCAAAAATTCACAACCCTCTGAGAGAAGAAATTCCTCCTCATCTCTGTTTTAAATGGGCGACCCTTATTCTGAAGCTATGCCCCCTAGTTCTAGATTCCCCCACGAGGGGAAACATCCTCTCTGCAACATTTACCCTGTCAAGCCCCCTCAGAGTCTTATAAGTTTCATTAAGATCATCTCTCATTCTTCTGAACACCAATGCATATCGGCCCAAAGTACTCAACATTTCTTCATAAGACAACCCCTTCATCTCAGGAATCAACCTAGTGAACCTTCTCTGAACTGCCTCCAATACAACTATATCCCTCCTTAAATAAGGAGACCAAAACTGCACGCAGTACTCTAGGTGTGGTCTTGCCAATGCCCTGCACAGTTGTAACAGGACTTCCCTACTTTTATATTGCATTCCCCTTGCAATAAAAGCCAACATTTTATTTGCCTTCCTAACTACTTGCTGTACCTACATGCTAACTGTCATATATGTATACTATGCTGGTACCACTAGAGGGTGCAACTGTGGGAGGCCCAGGCAGGACCTATATAAAAGGCTGGTCACCACATGGTGAAGGCACTCTGCAGTTACAATAAAGGGACTAAGGTCACAGCAGTTCAAGCACAGCACTAGGCCTCGTGGAGTTAAGTTATTCTACAGATAAGTAGAGACATATTAACTGGTGACGAGTACAGATCACGGTCTTACACGCAGAAAGGTCTACGGGGGTGAAGTCTTTACTCGGGTTTCGCTGGCCAGGTATTGCTTCTTCACACACCACCGCACCAAGGGCCAGGATTTACCGGAATATGTTGCAGACCTACTAAAGCTCGCGGACCCGTGAGAATTTGGCGAACTCCTCAACAATGTGTTGTGGGTCATTTTCGAGACAGGACGGGATGTGAAGTGGACCATCACCTTAAGCCAGGCGTTCACAACCTCAACGTTGAGATTCTCCCAGAATCAAAACTCACTGGTAAGTACTGTGCAGAAAATAACTGTTGGTCAAAGAATTAATCCGACTCAGAGTCCACCAAAGGATGTAAATGTGAATCATCTAACATGCTGGCATTGCGGGGGTAACCATCGGGCTTGTCTGTGTCGATTCAGGCACTATGTGTGCAAAGGCTGCGGCTAAAAGGGCCACCCACAGCGAATGTGCGGAAGAACTGCGACTCAAAACGTGGCAGAGGAGTCGGCAGGCTTCCAATCCAGCAAGGATCATAAAGTACAAGCTAGAGAGGTGACTCAGCCTGAGGAAGCAGTGCACGGGGTGCACACCTTCACTACCAAAAGTCCCCCCATGAGGATGAAAGTCAAGATAAATGGCATTCCTGTTTCCATGGAGTTGGACAAGGGGGCGAGTCAATCACTTATGAGCCAGAAGGCATTTGAGAGGTTGTAGGGCAACAAAGAACAAAGACCCAAGCTGAGCCTGACTCAGACAAAGCTGCATACTTACACCAAGGAACTCATCCCAGGTATTGGCAGTGCGAATGTAAAAGTATCCTATGATGGAGAGAACCACGAATTGCCACTGTGGGTTGTACCAGGCGAGAGGCCAACGCTGCTTGGCAGAAGCTGGATGGGGATAATTTGATGGAACTGGGAAGACGTCAAAGCACTATCTTCAGTGGACAATGCTTCCTGTGCTCAAGTGCTGAGCAGTTCCCATCCTTATTTGAACCAGGTATCGGCAAATTCACAGGCGCCAAAGTGCAGATCCACTTGGTCCCCGAGGCACGGCCTGTTCATCACAAGGCTCGAGCGGTCCCTTACATGATGAGGGAGAAAGTGGAGAACGAATTGGACAGACTTCAACACGAGGGAATCATATCACCAGTCGAATGCAACAAGTGGGCCAGCCCGATTGTTGTGGTACTAAAGAGCGATGGCACAGTCAGAATTTGCGGCAACTACAAGGTAATGATCAACTGAGTTTCATTACAGGACCAGTACCCGCTACCCAAAGCTGATGATCCCTTTGCGACATTAGCAGGAGGAAAGACGTCACCAAGTTGGATCTATCCTCCGCTTACATGACCCAGGAGCTGGCTGAGTCATCGAAAAAATTAACGTGCATTAGCACACACAAGGGATTGTTTCTGTATCACAGGTGCCCGTTCGGGATCCGCTCGGTTACAGCCATCTTCCAAAGGAACATGGAGAGTCTGTTGAAATCGGTTCCATGCACCGTTGTATTTCAGGATGACATCCTAATCACTGGTCGCGACATAACCGAACACCTGCACAACCTGCAAGAGGTTTTAAGTTGATTAAACAGAGTTGAACTCTGGCTGAAATGATCCAAGTGTGTCTTCCTGGCGGCAGAGGTAGAATTCCTGGGGAGGAAGATTGCGGCAGACGGCATCAGGCCCACGGACTCGAAGACTGAGGCCATGAAGAATCCACCCAGACCACGAAATGTAACGGAGCTGCGCTTGTTCCTGGGACTCCTCAAATATTTCGGTAACTTTCTTCCAGGGTTGAGCACCTTGCTCGAACAGTTGCACAAGTTGCTACACAAGGGAAATGACTGGGTTTAGGGTCAAAATCAAGAGGCCGCCTTCAGAAAGTCCAGAAACTTGCTGTGTTCGAACAAGTTGCTTGTATTGTATGACCCAGGTAAACGTTTACTTTTAGCATGTGATGCGTCGTCGTACGGTGTCGGGTGTGTTTTACAGCAAGCAAATGTAGCGGGCAAACTCCAACCGGTTGCATATGCGCCTAGACGTCTATCCAAGGCCAAAAGAGCCTACAGTATGGTCGAGAAGGAGGCTTTGGCCTGTGTCTATGGGGTAAAAACAATGCACCAGTATTTATTCGGACTCAGGTTCGAATTAGAAACCGACCACAAGCCCCTAAACTTACTGTTTTCAGAAAGCAAAGGCATAAACACCAATGCTTTGTCGCCAATCCAAAGATGGGCACTAACACTGTCGGTTTACGATTATATGATCCACCGCAAGCCAAACACTGAGAACTGCACCGATGCCCTCAGCCGGCTACCGTTGCCCACCACCATGGTGAAAATGGCGCAGCCTGCAGACCTGTGCCTGGTCATGGACGTCTTAAAAAGCGAAGGGTCACCTGTAACAGCCTGCCAGATCAGGACTTGGACCAACCAGGACCCTGTGATATCTCTTGTAAAAAGTTGCGTCCTCAATGGTCAGCGGTCCCAAGAGAAATGCAAGATGAGATAAAGCCATTTCACCATCGTAAAGATGAAATGTCCATCCAATCGGATTGCCTCTTATGGGGCAACCGCGTTGTCCTGCCAAAAAAAGGCAGGGCAACCTTCATACGCGACCGACACAGTGCCCACTCAGGCATAGTCATGATGAAGGCTATCGCCAGGTCCCACGTCTGGTGGCCCGGCATTGACTCGGACTTGGAGTCGTGCGTACGCCAGTGTAACACTTGCTCACAATTGAGCAATGCCCCCAGGAAGGCTCCACTTAGTCTGTGGTCCTGGTCCTCAAAACCATGGTCCAGGATCCACATAGATTATGCAGGCCCCTTTCCAGGAAAAATGTTCTTCGTTTTAGTGGATGTCTACTCTAAATGGATCGAATGTGTAATAATGGCATCCAGCACGTCCACCACTACCATTGAAAGCCTCAGGGCCATGTTCGCCCGACATTCTGGTCAGCCACAATGGTCCGTGTTTCACCAGCTTGGAATTCAATGAATTCATGACCCGCAATGGCATCAAGCATGTCAGGTCTGCCCCGTTCAAGCCCGCATCCAACGGCCAAGTGGAGCGGGCAGTCCAAACCATAAAGCAGAGCTTGAAATGCGTCACAAAAGGCTCCTTACAAACCCACCTATCCCGGGTGCTGATCAATTACAGGCCACAACCCCACTAGCTTTCCGGGGTCCCCCCTGTGGAGTTACGAATGAAACGTGCACTCAAAACCAGGCTCTCCTTAGTCCACCCTAACCTCAACAATCAGGTGGAAACCAGGTGTTATTGGCAAAACATGTACCATGATCACGCGACTGTATCACGCGACATCACTGTAAACAACCCAGTGTTTGTGCTGAATCATGGTCATGGTCCCAAATGGGTCGCTGGCACTGTTTTAGCCAAGGAGGGGAATAGAGTGTTTGTTGTCAAACTGCTTAATGGATAAACATGCAGAAAGCATTTGGATCAGACCAAATTGCGATTTACAGGTAACCAGGAACTACTGGGAGAGGACATTACCCTCAGCGATCTACCTACACACACCTAATCAGCAACTGATCTAGCTGCCAAACACGAGGATGATCCCACCATCTCCAACAGTCCAGTCAGACCAACAGCACTACAAGACAGCAGTGGCCCAACCAACTCACGCATGCCAGAAGTGACACTCAGATGATCAACCAGAGAGCACAGAGTTCCGGATCGCCTCAACCTGTAACTAACTCGTATCAAAGACTTTGGGGGGGAATGTTGTCATATATGTATACTCTGTGTATATACTATGCTGGTACCCCGAGAGGGTGCAACTGTGGGAGGCCCAGGCAGGAGCTGTATAAAAGGCTGGTCACCACGCAGTGAAGACATTCTGCAGTTACAATAAAGAGCCTAAGGTCACAGCAGTTCAAGCACAGCACTAGGCCTCGTGGAGTTATTCTACAGATAAGTAGAGGCATATTACTAACTTTTTGTGTTTCATGTACAAGGACCCCCAGATCCCTCTGTACCACAGCATTTTGTAATCTCTCTCCATTTAAATTAATAATTTGCTTTTTTATTCTTCCTACCAAAGTGGATAACCTCACATTTTCCCACATTATACTCCATCTGCCAAATTTTTGCCCACTCACTTAGTCTATCGATATCCCTTTGCAGATTCTTTGTGTCCTCACAACTTGCTTTCCCAACTATCTTTGTATCATCAGCAAATTTGGCTACATTACACTCGGCCCCTTCATCCATATCATTAATATAGATTGTAACTAGTTGAGGCCCCAGCACTAATGCCTGTAGCATCCCACTAGTTACAGTTTGCTAACCGGAAAATTACCCATTTATCCCGACTCTCTGTTTTCTGTTAGTTAGCCAATCCTCTATCCTTGCTAATATATTACCCCCAACCCCGTGAGCTCTTATCTTGTGCAGTAACCTTTTATGTGGCACCTTATCGAATGCCTTCCGGAAATCCAAATACACAACATTTACTGGTTTCCCTTTATCCACCCTACTCATTACATCCTCAAACATGATTTCCCTTTCATAAAACCATGCTGACTCTGCTTGACTGTATTTGATTTTCTAAATGTCCTGCTATTACTTCCTTAATAATGGACTCCAGCATTTTCCCAATGACAGATGTTAGGCTAACTGGTCTATAGTTTCCTGCTTTCTGTCAACCTCCTTTCTTAAATAGGGGCATTATATTTGTGGTTTTCCAATCCACTGGGACCTCTCCAGAATCCAGCGAATTTTGGTCGATTACAACCAATGCATCCACTATCTCTGCAGCCACTTCTTTTAAGACCCGAGGATGCAGGCCATCAGGTCCAGGAGACTTGTCCGCTTTTAGACCCATGAGTTTGCCTAGTACCTTTTCTCTAGTGATATTGATTGTTTTAAGTTCACCCCCCTGCCCCGCCACAATAGCCTCTTGATTATTAATTACTGGGATGCTTTTAGTGTCTTCCACCGTGAAGGCCAATACAAAATATTTGTTCAAAGTCTCTGCCATTTCCCTGTTTCCCATTATTAATTCCCCAGTCTCATCTTCTATGGGACCAACATTTACTTGAGCTACTCTCTTCCTTTTTATATACCTGTAGAAGCTCTTACTGTCTGTTTTTATATTTCTTGCTAGGTTTCTTGCCAGATCATATAGTATCTGTTTTTTTTAGACCTCATCCTTCTACCCAATGGTTGGCTCTCTCCTCTCACCCATCTCCTCATTGAGAAATCTCTGCCAGACATCCATGTTACCTCATTGCCGATAATAGTACAGCTATTGGCCCTGCAGCAAGATACTACAGCCTAATCCTGCAGCAATAAATGTCTAAGATATAACTTCACGTGTTTATTTTATTTTGTCACAGTACATAAGGAGATCAAAATACTCAGAAATCCTACAACTTAATTTGTTAAATTTGTTGCAATGATTAGCTTGTCTGAGAAAGATGTCTATGAAAGGGGCCAAGGCACTCAGTTCAAATATAAACATATTCAGGGGTTTTGACAGCTTTTTTAACAAACAGTTCATAAAATCTGGTCAGACCATGTTACCATTCTCTTTTTCAATTCAGGGAATTTGTTTGTAGCCTTTGAAGGAAGATAATTATGCCCGACAGCCTCTGGAGATGTTGAGAAAAAAAGAGAATCAGTACTCAAGAAGTTTGTGAGTCAGAGAGGTGTGCTTGTGTCGCTGCAGCAGGGGCAGAAGGCAAAAAAGAAGTAAAAAGAAATTGAAAGGTGACGTCACAGCCAAGGGGGTAAGTGATTGGCTGGTGATTGGGAAGTAGTTTTTCGATTTCTTTCTTCATCAGTAAGTAAACTTTTAACATTGTTGTTGCCCAATTAAGTTAATCCAAGGGTTAAGTCATGGCAGGAGATCTCGGACATGTGTTATGCTCCTCCTGTACTATGTGGGAACTCAGGGATGCTTCCGGTGTCCCTGACGACTATGTGTGCGGGAAGTGCATCCACCTGCAGATCCTGATGGACTGCATTGCGGCACTGAAGCTGTGGGTGGATTCACTCTGGAGCATGCACGATGCTGAGAATGACGTGAATAGCACGTTTAGCGAGTTGATTTCACCGCAGGTAAACGTTGCACAGCCAGATAGTAAATGGGTGACAACAGGAAGAGCAGTGCAAGGAAGGTAGTGCAGGTGTCCCCTGTGGTAATCCCCCTGCAAAACAGATACACCGCTTTGGGTACTGTTGGGGGGATGACTCTTCAGGGGAAGACAGCAGCGGCCAAGTTCATGGCACCGTGGGTGGCTCTGCAGCACAGGAGGGCAGGAAAAAGAGTGGATAGGGGATTCAATTGTAAGGGGAATAGATAGGCGTTTCTGCGGCCGCAACCAAGATTCCAGGATGGTATGTTGCCTTCCGGGTGCAAGGGTCAAGGATGTCTCAGAGCGGGTGCAAGACATTCTGAAAAGGGAGGGTGAACAACCAGTTGTCGTGGTGCATATAGGTACCAACGATATAGGTCCTACGAGAAGAATTAGGGAGGTTGGAGCCAAATTAAAAAGTAGGACCTCAAAAGTAGTAATCTCAGGATTGCTACCAGTGCCACGTGCTAGTCAGAGTAGGAATCACAGGATAGCTCAGATGAATATGTGGCTTGAGGAGTGGTGTAGAAGGGAGGGATTCAAATTCCTGGGACATTGGAACCGGTTCTGGGGGAGGTGGGACCAGGACAAGCCGGATGGTCTGCACCTGGGCAGGACTGGAACCAATGTCCTAGGGGGAGTGTTTGCTAGTGCTGTTGGGGAAGAGTTAAACTAATATGGCAGGGGAATGGGAACCTATGCAGGGAGGCAGAGGGAAATAAAAGGGAGACAGAGGCAAAAGATAGAAAGGAGAACAGTAAAAGTGGAGGGCAGGGAAATCCAAGGCAAAAAACAAAAAAGGCCACATTACAGCAAAATTCTAAATGGGCAAAGTGTGTTAAACAGACAAACCTGAAGGCTCTGTGCCTCAATGCGAAGAGTATTCGGAATAAGGTGGACAAATTAACAGCACAGATAGCAGTTAATGGATATGATATAATTGGCATCACAGAGACATGACTCCAGGGTGACCAAGGCTAGGAAATCAACATCCAGGGGTATTCAACATTTAGGAAGGACAGACAGAGAGGAAAAGGAGGCGTGGTGGCGTTGCTGGTTAAAGAGGGAATTAATGCAATAGCAAGGAAGGACATTAGCTTGGATGATGTGGAATCGGTATGGGTGGAGCTGCGGAATACCAAAGGGCAGAAAACGCTAGTGGGAGTTGTGTACCGACCACCAAACAGTAGTAGTGAGGTTAGGGACAGCATCAAACAAGAAATAAGGGATATGTGCAATAAAGATTCAGCAGTTATCATGGGCGACTTTAATCTACATATTGATTGGGCTAACCAACCTGGTAGCAATGCAGTGGAGGAGGATTTCCTGGAGTGTATTAGGGATGGTTTTCCAGACCAATATATCGAGGAACAAATTTGAGAGCTCACCATCCTAGACTGGATGATGTGTAATGAGAAGGGACTAATTAGCAATCCTGGGACTAATTATGCGAGGCCCCTTGGGGAAGAGTGACCATAATATGGTAGAATTCTTTATTTAGATGGAGAGTGACACAGTTAATTCAGAAACTAGGGTCCTGAACTTAAGGAAAGGTAACTTCGATGGCATGAGGCGTGAATTGGCTAGGATAGACTGGCAAATGATACTTAAAGGGTTGGCGGTGGATAGGCAATGGCAAACATTTATAGATCACATGGATGAACTTCAACAATTGTACATCCCTGTCTGGAGTAAAAATAAAACAAGGAAGATGGCTCAACCGTGGCTAACAAGGGAAATTACGGATAGTGTTAGATCCAAGGAAGAGGCATATAAATTGGCCAAAAAAAGCAGCAAACCTGAGGACTGGGAGAAATTTAGAATTCAGCAGAGGAGGATAAAGGGTTTGATTAGGAGGGGGAAAATAGAGTACGAGAGGAAGCTTGCCGGGAACATAAAAACTGACTGCAAAAGCTTCTATAGATATGTGAAGTGAAAAAGATTAGTGAAGACAAACGTAGGTCCCTTGCAGTTGGACTCAGGTGAATTTATAATGGGGAGCAAAGAAATGGCAGACCAATTGAACAAATACTTTGGTTCTGTCTTCACGAAGGAAGACACAAATAACCTTCCGGATGTACTAGGGGACCGAGGGTCTAGAGAGAAGAAGGAACTGAAGGAAATCCTTATTAGGCAGGAAATTGTGTTGGGGAAATTGATGGGATTGAAGGCCGATAAATCTCCGGGGCCTGATTGCCTGCATCCCAGAGTACTTAAGGAAGTGGCCCTCGAAATAGTGGATGCATTGGTGATCATTTTCCAACAGTCTATCAACTCGGGATCAGTTCCTATGGACTGGAGGGTAGCTAATGTAACACCACTTTTAAAAAAGGAGGGAAAGAGAAAACGGTAATTATAGACTGGTTAGCCTGACATCAATAGTGGGGAAAATGTTGGAATCAATTATTAAGGATGAAATAGCAGTGCATTTGGAAAGCAGTGACAGGATCAGTCCAAGTCAGCATGGATTTATGAAGGGGAAATCATGCTTGACAAATCTTCTGGAATTTTTTGAGGATGTAACTAGTAGAGTGGACAAGGGAGAAGAAGTGGATGTGGTGTATTTGGACTTTCAAAAGGCCTTTGACAAGGTCCCACATAAGAGGTGTGCAAAATCAAAGCACATTTTATTGGGGGTAATGTACTGGTGTGGATAGAGAATTGGTTGGCAGACAGGAAGCAGAGAGTCTGGATAAACGGATCCTTTTCAGAATGGGAGGCAGTGACTAGTGGAGTGCCGCAGAGCTAAGTGCTGGGACCCCAGCTCTTTACAATATACATTAATGATTTGGATGAAGGAATTGAATGTAATATCTCCAAGTTTGCAGATGACACTAAACTGGGTGGCGGTGCGAGCTGTGAGGAGGATGCTAAGAGACTGCAGGGTGATTTGGACAGGTTAGGTGAGTGTGCAAATGCATGGCAGATGCAGTATAATGTGCATAAATGTGAGGTTATCCACTTTGGAGGCAATAACACAAAGGCAGAATATTATCTGAATGGCGGCAGATTAGGAAAAGGGGAGGTGCAACGAGACCTGGGTGTCATGGTTCATCAGTCATTGAAAGTTGACATGCAGGTACAGCAGGCGGTGAAGAAGGCTAATGGCATGTTGGCCTTCATAGCTAGGGGATTTGAGTATAGGAGCAGAGAGGTCTTACTGCAATTGTACAGGGCCTTGGTGAGGCCTCACCTGGACTATTGTGTTCAGTTTTGGTCTCCTAATCTGAGGAAGGATGTTCTTGCTATTGAGGGCATGCAGCGAAAGTTCACCAGACTGATTCCCAGGATGGCAGGACTGACACATGAGGAGAGACTGGATCAACTGGGCCTTTATTCACTGGAGTTTAGACGGATGAGAGGGGATCTCAAAGAAACGTATAAGATTCTGACAGGACGGGACAGGCGAGAAGAATGTTCTCGATATTGGGGAATTCCAGAACCAGGGGACACAATCTTAGGATAAGGAGTAGGCCATTTAGGATTGAGATGAGGAGAAACTTCTTCACTCAGAGAGTTGTTAACCTGTAGAATTCCCTGACGCAGAGAGTTGTTGATGCCAGTTCATTGGATATATTCAAGAGGGAGTTAGATATGGCCCTCATGGCTAAAGGGATCGAGAGGTATGGAGAGAAAGCAGGAAAGGGGTACTGAGGTGAATGATCAGCCATGATCGAGGGGCCGAAAGGCCTACTCCTGCACCTATTTTCTATGTTTCTATGTTTCTTTTTAAAAAGAAAGATTTGCATTTATATAGCACCTTTCACGATCACCGGATGTCCCAAAGTACTTGCAGTCAATGAAATACTTTTTGAAGTGTAGTCAGTTTTGTAATGTAGGAAATGCGGCAGCCAATTTGAGCACAGCATGCTTCCACAAACAGCAATGTGATAATGACCAGATAATCTGTTTTAGTGATGTTGGTTGAGAGATAAATATTGACCAGGACACCAGGGATAACTCCGCTGCTCTTCTTCAAAATAGTGCCTTGGGATCTTACAGGTGCACCTTAGAGAGCAGGGTGGAGGCTCGGCTTCAAGTCTCAGCCAAAAGATGTATCTTATATCTTACTTATATCCTCATTGATCACTGTAGAAACATTTATTATTTTGACTGCAACAGGAATTGCCTAAGCTTAACAACTAGCTTAACAACTAATATAGAAATATCTATAATGGGCTGGATTTTCGGCTTTTTGCTTTTTTGCCCATTTCTGGGCGCAATTCGCGATGGAGCGAAAAATTTAGCGGCAAGTTAACATTACCACCACAGCTTGCAACTTTTGCCAAATGAAAGTTCATGAGGAGCATTAGCGCTAACTCTGGCGTTGCACCATAAACTTTGTGCGGGAGCTGGAAGTTCCGGCGCTGAAAAAAAACGTCTGTTCTGCGCATGCGTGATTTTTAAAGTACTTTTTTTTCTTCCCACGCTTCGCATCTGGTCTCCGGGCTCAAATGCTAATGCAAAGCACGGCCGCACACATGCACATTACAACCGGGGCCAAATCAGCCATTTCACATTTGGATTTTGATCATGGAGGACGACGATTCCAGACAGCGTGCCAGGCAATTCAGCCAGGAGGCTAATGAAGCTCAAGTGGAGGTTGTGGAAAGAAGATGGCAGGAGTTGCATCTTCTGGGTGGTTCTAGACCATTGCTATCGATATTTAAAAGGATTTGGAGGGAGAAAGCAGAGGAAGTCTCTACCTCAGACACTGTGGTCAGGACTGGCACACAATGCAGAAAGAAGTTTAATGATCTGTCAAGGGTCGTCAGAGTGAGTACAATTTAATTCATGCACTCCTTCATTACTTCAATCATAAATCTGGTACTCGATTTGTTCTCATGCTGTTGGTGCCTCTCAGCACTCTGTGGGTTACCTCCTCAAATGCATGACACATAGGTAGGCGTATTTTGGCACCCAATTTGCCATGAATGATCTTTATACATTATTAAGATTGCTTTCTGAGATCTCATAAGATGGCTCCCCACTTCAATGTCCTCGTGTTGAACCACGTGCAAATTCCAAGGCCCTTAAACAGAGGACTATATTACATTCAGACAGTATGTTATTAGTGCTTTGGTGGCTATCTGTGTGTGCCACAAGAGCAGATGGACCCTCTTGTAACCATTCCCATTTTCATCTTTGCAGGCAAAGAAGTCTCATGATCACCGCGAGCAGGTGCGGACAGGCGGCAGTCTGTGTCAGACCCTGCCACTTAACGACATCGAGGACAGAGTGGCAGGCCTCATCGGCCTCACTGGTCGGGCAACTGCCACTGGGGGCTCTGACCCCCACTCGGATACTGAGGGTAAGTCCTGCATACTCCCTGGACCAGGTTGGGCAATGTCCTGCAGTGCCTCTGGTCCAGGTTGGGGCAATGTCCTGCAACTCTCTGGACTAGATATAATGGAGTAGCGGCAGTCCATCAAATGAGCCTGTGCTATGCGACCTTCCTTATGTCACCCTGCCCCCTCCCCTGCTGCTAATAACTCGTCTGCTGCTTTCTACTTCCAGATGACCAGTCACAGGTGCTGCATCCCTCAAGGGCCACTCCACATCAGGCCATTATCTGGAGGAGGAGAAAGAGGAGACCGATGAGCTGACTCTGGCGAGCATCTGGCGCAGCATCAATCGACCCCTGCTCCACCATTGGCACTCAGCTCCTCTGAGGTGACAGTGGCAGTCTCAGGCTTTGAGGAATCCGAGGCGTGCAGCAATGCAGTGCTGGGGTTGAATCCCGTATGCCATCTCTCTGGCGGGTGAGTCGGCAAAGTCGGTCTGCTGACAGACAGGCAGACGTGGAAATGGACATAGTGGGAATGTCCAATGAGAGCATCCAGATTAGCCTTGAAGTCAGCTCCTTGATGGGTAGGATTCCCGCGAGCATTTGACAGTCTGAAAGCGACCATTAGGGTCAGTGCGAGCAGTGATACCAGCGAAGCCATCGATACCCACACGAGGCTCGTGGCCTCCAGCAGTGAGAGTAGAGTCTCGGAGAGTGTGACATGAGCCCTTGCAGAATATGGTGCAGCACAGGCACAAGCTCTGCTTCAGCTTGGGCAGATAATACAGTCCATGCCTGCCGCCATACTTTCTGTGTTCCACACTGTCATACGGGGAAGTGATGGTTCCGAAGCAGACCAGCAAGGTGTTAGTTTACATCGTGCTCTGGTTGCTAGGGGCCAGCCCCGTCTGCGACTGAGTGGCTCCATAGATATGGGAGGTGGTGTTATTCCTCCGGATGACAGCCATTCCATCGCCCCCCACTCAATCGGCAACCAAGCATCAGCGAAGGTTGTTACTTAAACCACCTGTGACTGGTGACGCCGATAAAGAGGCTGCCAGTGTGAAGCCGGACCTTCCACGCCACGAGCTGGTCCAGTGCGTACCCAGACGCCGTCTCCATTGTCTCTCCCACCAACACAGCAACGCTCTGACAGCCTTGCTGCAGGCCCTGGTGCTACTTTAGGAGCAGCAGGCAAGGGAGGGTGATAAGGGGAAAGGGGGCAAAAGACAATGGGAAAAAATAGTGGGGCAGGATATGATACTGCTACATTATGTTGTTGGTGCTGGATGCATCGTATTTCTTATGTTACAGTATTATGTTACAGATTATGTTACAGTATCACGTTGGATTATGTTCTGATACTGTTGTTGAATTATCACACTGCTAGATGCAGCTCATTTTATTTAAGTTTCACAATGAAGGTTACAAAGTTTATAATGTTACAATGTTCAATAAATGTTTTCTTTATCTTAACCATTTCTATGTAGTGTCTCATTTGCAGAATAAGAGGGGGAATAGTTAACATGGTGGGATAGATTGGCCAGGCAACGCTCAAACGTGCCGTTCACTCTTCAAGCAATGCGTTCAATTATGAGCTGCCGACGTAAGGCTTTTGCAGCAGCTAAATCTCCAGGATGCCTCCCCTGTGGTTGTAGTGGTGGTGATGGCATGGGGTCCTCGCCAGGCTCTTCTTCCTCGTCTTCCTCCTCCTACTCCTCCTCCTCCCCGCTTTTCTCCTGAGGTGGTCCTGCAATCTCCATTGGTAATTCCTATCCCCTCATGATGGCTAAGTTGTACAGCATGCAGCACACTGCAATGAACTCAGAGTCCTGCTGAGGGAAGTAATGTAGGCAGCCTCCAGAGTGGTCCAGGCATCGGAAGCGCTGCTTGAGCACTCCAATTGTCTGTTCGACGATGTTGCGTGTGGTTGCATGGCTCTCATTATAGTGATGCTCGGCGTCTGTCTGAGGGTTCCGGAGGGGGCTCATGAGCCAGGTGGCGAGGCCGTAACTTTTGTCCCTGAGCATCCAGCTCTGGCCTTGTGGTTGACGCTGGAACATGTGTGAGATACTGCTCTCACACAAGATGAAAGCATCATGGATGCTCCTGGATATTGTGCATTGATTGCAATGATGCGCTGAGTATGGAATGGATTCCCTTTTGGTTTCGGAAAACCTCTGCATTCGGTGCAGGGGGATGTGCATATAATCAAGCGCACCCTAAAACTTGGGGAAGCCAGCAAATCATCTAAAACCTATAGCCCTCTCATTCTGTGCCTCCTTGCTCATTGGGACCTTTATAAAGTCTAGCCTGCATGCATACACCTGGCAAATGGAGTGATGTGTAGCATGCTGCGAGATGGAGCATATGTCCCCCGCTGATGTCTGAAAGGAGCCGGTGGCATAGAAGGCAAGTGTAACAGTCACAGTCATCTCGACAGGCAGTGCAGTCCTGTTGTCGCTAGTAGGCCGTAGGTCTGTCTGTAGGAGCTGGCATATCTCTGTGACCATCTCTTTTCGGAAGCGCAGCCTTCTAATGCACTGCGAATCAGAGGGCTGGAGGGATGAGCGATGTTCCCTATAAACTCGTGCAAACATAGAAACATAGAAAATAGGTGCAGGAGTAGGCCATTCGGCCCTTCGAGCCTGCACCGCCATTCAATGAGTTCATGGCTGAACATGCAACTTCAGTACCCCATTCCTGCTTTCTCGCCATACCCCATGATGCCCCTAGTACTAAGGACTACATCTAACTCCTTTTTCAATATATTTAGTGAATTGGCCTCAACGACTTTCTGTGGTAGAGAATTCCACAGGTTCACCACTCTCTGGGTGAAGAAGTTTCTCCTCATCTCGGTCCTAAATGGCTTACCCCTTATCCTTAAACTGTGACCCCTGGTTCTGGAGTTCCCCAACATTGGGAACATTCTTCCTGCATCGAACCTGTCTAAACCCGTCAGAATTTTAAATGTTTCAATGAGATCCCCTCTCATTGTTCTGAACTCCAGAGAATACAAGCCCAGTTGATCCAGTCTTTCTTGATATGTCAGTCCCGCCATCCCGGGAATCAATCTGGTGAACCTTGGCTGCATTCCCTCAAGAACGTCCTTCCTCAAGTTAGGAGATCAAAACTGTACACAATACTCCAGGTGTGGCCTCACCAAGGCCCTGTACAACTGTAGTAACACCTCCCTGCCCCTGTACTCAAATCCCCTCGCTATGAAGGCCAACATGCCATTTGCTTTCTTAACCGCCTGCTGTACCTGCATGCCAACCTTCAATGACTGATGCACCATGACACTCAGGTCTTGTTGCACCTCCCCTTTTCCTAATCTGTCACCATTCAGATAATAGTCTGTCTCTCTGTTTTTACCAACAAAATGGATACTCTCACATTTATCCACATTATACTTCATCTGCCATGCATTTGCCCACTCACCTAGCCTATCCAAATCACTCTGCAGCCTCATAGCATCCTCCTCGCAGCTCACACTGCCACCCAACTTAGTGTCATCCGCAAATTTGGAGATACTACATTTAATCCCGTTGTCTAAATCATTAATGTACAATGTAAACAGCTGGGGCTCCAGCACAGAACCTTGCAGTACCCCACTAGTCACTGCCTGCCATCCTGAAAAGTACCCATTTACTCCTACTCTTTGCTTCCTGTCTGCCAACCAGCTCTCAATCCACATCAGCACACTACCCCCAATCACATGTGCTTTAACTTTGCACATTAATCTCTTGTGTGTGACCATGTCGAAAGCCTTCTGAAAGTCCAAATACACCACATCAACTGGTTCTCCCTTGTCCACTCTACTGGAAGCATCCTCAAAAAATTCCAAAAGATTTGTCAAGCATGATTTCCCTTTCACAAATCCATGCTGACTTGGACCTATCATGCCACCTCTTTCCAAATGCGCTGCTATGACATCCTTAATAACTGATTCCATCATTTTACCCACTACCGATGTCAGGCTGACCAGTCGATAATTTCCTGTTTTCTCTCTTCCCTCCTTTTTTAAAAAGTGGGGTTACATTGGCTACACTCCACTCTATAAGAACTGATCCAGAGTCTATGGAATGTTGGAAAATGACTGTCAATGCATCCGCTATTTCCAAGGCCACCTCCTTAATAGAAACATAGAAACAGAAAATAGGTGCAGGAGTAGGCCATTTGGCCCTTTGAGCCTGCACCGCCATTCAATGAGTTCATGGCTGAACATGTAACTTCAGTACCCCATTCCTGCTTTCTTGCCATACCCCTTGATGCCCCTAGTACTAAGGACTCCATCGAACTCCTTTTTGAATATATTTAGTGAATTGACCTCAACAACTTTCTGTGGTAGAGAATTCCACAGGTTCACCACTCTCTGGGTGAAGAAGTTTCTCCTCATCTCGGTCCTAAATGGCTTACCCCTTATCCTTAGACTGTGACCCCTGGTTCTGGACTTCCCCAACATTGGGAACATTCTTCCTGCATCTAACCTGTCTAAACCCGTCAGAATTTTAAATGTTTCTATGAGATCCCCTCTCATTCTTCTGAACTCCAGTGAATACAAGCCCAGTTGATCCAGTCTTTCTTGATATGTCAGTCCCGCCATCCCAGGAATCAGTCTAGTGAACCTTCGCTGCACTCCCTCAATAGCAAGAATGTCCTTCCTCAAGTTACGAGACCAAAGCTGTACACAATACTCCAGGTGTGGCCTCACCAAGGCCCTGTACAACTGTAGTAACACCTCCCTGCCCCTGTACTCAAATCCCCTCGCTATGAAGGCCAACATGCCATTTGCTTTCTGAACCGCCTGCTGTACCTGCATGCCAACCTTCAATGACTGATGCACCATGACACTCAGGTCTTGTTGCACCTCCCCTTTTCCTAATCTGTCACCATTCAGATAATAGTCTGTCTCTCTGTTTTTACCAACAAAGTGGATAATCTCACATTTATCCACATTATACTTCATCTGCCATGCATTTGCCCACTCACCTAACCTATCCAAATCACTCTGCAGCCTCATAGCATCCTCCTCGCAGCTCACACTGCCACCCAACTTAGCGTCATCCGCAAATTTGGAGATATTACATTTAATCCCCTCGTCTAAATCATTAATGTACAATGTAAACAGCTGGGGCCCCAGCACAGAACCTTGCAGTACCCCACTAGTCACTGCCTGCCATTCTGAAATGTACCCATTTACTCCTACTTTTTGCTTCCTGTCTGTCAACCAGTTCTCAATCCATGTCAGCACACTACCCACAATCCCATGTGCTTTAACTTTGCACATTAATCTCTTGTGTGGGACCTTGTCGAAAGCCTTCTGAAATCTAAATACACCACATCAACTGGTTCTCCCTTGTCCACTCTACTGGAGACATCCTCAAAAAATTCCAGAAGATTTGTCAAGAATGATTTCCCTTTCACAAATCCATGCTGACTGCGACGTATCATGTCACCTCTTTCCAAATGCGCTGCTATGACATCCTTAATAATTGATTCCATCATTTTACCCACTACTGAGGTCAGGCTGACCAGTCTATAATTTCCTGTTTTCTCTTTCCCTCCTTTTTTAAAAAGTGTGGTTACATTGGCTACCCTCCACTCCATAGGAACTGATCCAGAGTCTATGGAATGTTGGAAAATGACTGTCAATGTATCCGCTATTTCCAAGACCATCTCCTTAAGTACTCTGGGATGCAGATCATCAGGCCCTGGGGATTTATCGGCCTTCAATCCCATCAATTTCCCCAACACAATTTCCCAACTAATCAGGATTTCCCTCAGTTCCTCCTTCTTACTAGACCCTCTGACCCCTTTTATATCCAGAAGGTTGTTTGTGTCCTCCTCAGTGAATACCGAACCAAAGTACTTGTTCAATTGGTCTGCCATTTCTTTGTTCCCAGCTATGACTTCCCCTGATTCTGACTGCAGGGGACCTACGTTTGTCTTTACTAAACTTTTTCTCTTTACATATCTATAGAAGCTTATGCAGTCCATTTTAATGTTCCTCTCGTACTCTATTTTCCCTGCCCTAATCAAACCCTTTGTCCTCCTTTGCTGAGTTCTAAAATTCTCCCAGTCCCCGGGTTCACTGCTATTTCTGACCAATTTGTATGCCACTTCCTTGGCTTTAATACTATCCCTGATTTCCCTTGATAGCCACGGTTGACCCACCTTCCCTTTTATTTTTATTTTTACGCCAGACAGGGATGTACAATGGTTGTAGTTCATCCATGCGGTCTCTAAATGTCTGCCATTGCCCATCCACTGTCAACCCCTTAAGTATCGTTTGCCAATCTATCCTAACCAATTCACGCCTCATACCTTCAAAGTTTCCCTTCTTTAAGTTCTGGGCCATGGTCTCTGAATTAACTGTTTCATTCTCCATCCTAATGTAGAATTCCACCATATTATGGTCACTCTTCCCCAAGGGCCCTCGCACAACGAGATTGCTAATTAATCCTCTCTCATTACACAACACCCAGTCTAAGATGGCCTCCCCCCTAGTTGGTTCCTCGACATATTGGTCTAGAAAACCATCCCTTATACACTCCAGGAAATTCTCCTCCACTGTATTGTTTCCAGTTTGGTTAGCCCAATCTATATGCATATTAAAGTCACCCATGATAACTGCTGCACCTTTATTGCATGCACCTCTAATTTCCTGTTTGATGCCCTCCTTAACATAACTACTACTGTTTAGAGGTCTGCACACAACTCCCAATAGCGTTTTCTGCCCTTGGTATTCCATAGCTCCACCCGTACCGATTCCACATTATCCAAGCTAATGTCTTTCCTTACAATTGCATTAATTTCTTCTTTAACCAGCAACGCCACCCCACCTCCTTTTCCTTTCTGTCTATCCTTCCTAAATGTTGAATACCCTTGGATGTTGAGTTCCCGGCCTTGGTCACCCTAGAGCCATGTCTCCGTGATGCCAACCACATCGTATCCGTTAACTGCTATCTGCACAGTTAATTCGTCCACCTTATTCCGAATAGTCCTCGCATTGAGGCACAGAGCCTTCAGGCTTGCCTTTTTAACACAATTAGACCCTTTAGAATTTTGCTGCAAAGTGGCCCTTTTTGTTTTTTGCCTTGGGTTTCTCTGCCCTCCACTTTTACTCATCTCCTTTCTGTCTTTTGCTTCTGTCTCCATTTGGAAGGTAAGGCCTCCTCCCCATACGTCTGCAACCTCTCTGATTATGTTGCAAATGATCAACAATAAGCCTTCTTCCAGCTTGAAGCCATATGGCAATAGCAGCCAGGATTACTGAATCCCGACCGAACATGGCCGAGATCTTTTAAAATGTCATTAAATGTCCTTTATAAAACAAACTAGAAACTCACATAAACTTCACAATCAAAAGTTCTTCTCCCAATCCTTACAATCACTCACAACTGCGACTTTGTCCTTCGCTTTCAACGTGACGCGTTAGCGTCTGGTGAGCCCTGGGTCCGTCTGATTTTTCTCGGCGGGTTCTCGGGCGGACGTTAAGTTTTAGCGCTGCCGCAAAACCATTGCCGAAAGTTCCGCCCCAGGTGTGAAATCTTGTGCACCTCATTTCACACCCCAAAAAAATATTTTCTGCGCCCCACTGAGGCACTAAATGGGGCGCAAATCAGTCGAAAATCCAGCCCATACTGTGCTTGTGTAATTTAATTGTTCTTTTACGACTGTTTGATAAATTTGTTTGGAAGCTGAAACCTAATCCAAAGTATTATTCTGCTGTCTTCCAAACACAAGCAGGATTATATGGGATCACAAAACAAAATCACTATCTGAAATCAATTAAAGCAGTTCTCTATTCATTCCCTGGCCACACTACAAATTCAGCTAAATATAGATATATATATAAGAAAGATAAAGCACTCTGACCCCAAACTTACTTCCATGGAGCCCAAATTTCCCCAGCCGCCTAGAGCGGCATAGTTAGGGGTGGCACGCCAACTTTTTGGGACAAAAAAAGCGCCATAAATGTACCTGCTAATTTGTCCGCTCCCTCGTCGTCCGGTTCCATTGGCGTGGCGCTGCAGAGCCTGCGGGGGGTGGAGCTTCAGCCCCGCTTGTTCAGTGCAGCTAGCAGGGAGCGGGGCTTGGGCCCAGCATCTCGTGGAGTGCCGGCAGGGGGATGCATGTCCATTTGAGCGTGCGCACTGCGCGTTTCAGTGTGCACACATGCGCAGTGCAACAGGCAGCTTGGCAACCAGCCAATTAAAGGGAGAATGTCCTCAGTATCATTGGCAATGGACCATACTTAAAGGTAAGCTCTAAAAGGTGATTTTTGTGTGACTGAGGGAGTGGAAAGGAGTGCTGAATAGGTGGAAGAAAGGTGAGAACTGTGATTTTTGAACATTACCTGAGTATAAGTCCAATACACGAATGACATAAGAGCGTGCAACAAGAACAAAGAATTTCCTCCATGAGGAAGTGGAGAAACTAGTGACTATAATTGAGGAGAAATGGCTGGAGCTGGATATCAGCAAGAGTGGTCCCACAAACGTTTCACCCAAGGAAATGAGAAGGAGATGGAATCTAATTGCAGAAGAATACTCCGCAGGGTTGAATACCGCAAGATCTGCAAAAAGAAATGGCAGGACGTTGGTCAAGTAGTGAGTGTAATTAATATCTTCATCTTTAAATTGATTTGCAATTGAAAATGTGGCCATCTGTATGTGTTCCACCCATCAGAAGCACACCATGTGTTAAAATTATTATTTTCATCTTTGCAGAAGAAATTGGCCCACAACAAAAGGGAAAGACTTTGAACAGGAGGAGGTCCACCAAATCTGCACCAACTGACACCCCTGGAACAGAGGGTCGCTGCCTTGCTGAGTCGCACCGGCAGAAAAAGAATCAGCTCTGCACAAGCTGGACCGACATGCGAGGGTGAGGGCGAGTCATTAAAATGCATCATCACCCTTCAAATCAACCTGTTGACTGGCCTGCTATGCGTCAGACTACTCATGCCACCCATCCTGCCCTCACCTGTGCTGCTAACCATTTGACAGTTCTGTTGTATTTTGCAGAAGAAGAAGACACTTCTCAATATCCTGAAGATCCACCAGATGATCCAGATGCGTGCGCTCCAGGTGGGGGGAGGATGGGTCCATGGAAATGTGTTCCCGGGAGAATGCTGACCGTGATATGGATCAGTCCATAGTACAGGGCATTACACTGCCAGAAACCTCCATGAGCTCCTCGGTGACATTCCATGGTTTCACACCTTCCGAGGTCGCGGGTCCCAGTGGCGGTGTTGAAATGCATGTTGGGACACCCAGTGCCCCACCGTTCCAGCCTGTGCCTCACACTGGAGGGGTGCCACTAGGCAGACCCACGGCGAGGGGAAGGAGAAGCCAACCAGTCTCTCCTGAGATGTAGCCCTCAGCAGAGGTTAATCAGGTTCTGTCATAGGGTGAGGAGTCCAATGCCCTCACAAGATCACTCGTGGCAGCCGTCAGTGGGGTGCGTGATGAGGTAGCGACACTGTCGGGAGAAATATCAGCACTGAGAAGGGAACTGAGGGCGGGCATTTCAGAGGGTATGCAAATGATGGCAGATGCCATGAGGGAATTAGCTTCTACAATAAGGACACAAAGGCCGGATACTCAAATGCCACTCCCAGTTCAATCCACGCACCAGTCACCGGTGAGACCCATGCCGGGCCCCTAAACTGCCCTACCACCATCACCGACCCTATGAGGAAGTGCACTTTCCCCGAGATGTGGGTGAGGGATGGGGGCAGCCTTTCTTTGCTGCTGTTGTTGTTGTTGTTGTTGTTGTTGAAGTGCACTGTAAAATATCCAATAAAAGATATTTTGCATTAAAACTGAATCATATTCCACTAGGACCACACAAATTTAGGGACAACTGTAAAAAGTAAAAATCTCTCACCCCTACAGTCATGCGTGCCTGCCGCCCCTAGCCCTGGCGGGAGGGCTAGCTGGTGTGTTCTGCAGTTGGCAAGGTAGGACTGCTCTATTTTCAGTAGCTAATTTATCTTTCATTTATTTTAGATGATGTTGTGCAGCTGTTGTGCTGAAGATGTTGTGATGTTGTGCTGATGTTGTGAAGGTCTTTAGTGCTTTAGAATCCTCAAACTCATCTTCCGACCCCCCACCCCTCCACCCCTCACTATTTCTGGCTACCTGCGCTGATTTCTTAAATGTAGGTAAGATTTTTCTGTGCCTACAAAAGTGGCCACATACACTGGCCTGAGTTAGTTTGGAGTAACTTTTAGCTGGCCAAATTTGGTTCTATGGCCAAAAGAAGCAAAACTGGCTTGTCACACCTCCTTTTGGAGAGAAAAAACTAAACTAGAAAAAAACCTAACTAACTGACTTACATTGGAGCAAGTTAAATGGAGAAATTTGCGATTTTTAAGTTACTCCAAAAAAAGCTACTTACTCCAAAAAAAACGGGGCAAATTTGAGCCCATGATTTGGGATATCCCTGGTGGTAGACTAGGACAATGGCATTTTCAGGCCTGCAAATTTGGGCAGGAGTCATTTCTGTTGGGTTTTCACTCCAAATTCAATGCACTTCAGTGCTATTTACTCTGTCCCCTACTGTCACAAGAGCTGCAGTCTGTGCCTCTATGGTGGAGGAACAGGTGCCCAAGATGTGCTCAAATTAAAATGAGATGACCTGTCCTGAGCCAAGATACTTCGGCAGGGTCAGGACTGGATGTCAGTGGCACATTGGGATTCTCACTCTGTCGCACTTGCAGCGGCAGAGCAGGATGAAGGAACTTCAGCCCCTTGTGTGCCTAGTGTAATTTATCCTAGTGCTTCCCTTCATGACTGTATATAATATACGTCTTGTAAAATTCAACCGAGTGATCTTTCTAGATGTTGTCACAATAGAGAAGTAAGTGAGATTGCTGGCTCTGAGGATGGGATGTTACTGTGCCTTCTTGTGTTGGGTCCTGCTCCTACTTCCACACATCTGCTGTTGCAGCGACTGACTCCTCCTACCTGCTTTCTGTCACATTGTCTGCCATTTGACTGAGGGTAACTTGATGGGCCAGATGTAATGCCGTCCTGAGAGTTGCTGACCTTTTCCATGCTACTGCAGACATGCCCCTGCTGCTGGACACTCTTCCAGCATGTCACGTGATCTGCATGGGAGCAGACAGCTGGGCAGCAGTGAGGTTTGTAAAGGCCAGTGTAACAGCACTGCCCATCTGGTGTCCCAGCATACTGAAGCCAGACAAGAGAGCCTTTTGGAGACTGGAGCTCAAGGCCTCCATAGCAGCATCATGCGCATTCGCAACAGAATGGTGCAATTTTTCTGCAACAACATTGTGCAAAGAATCGCTGTCCTCGGGGGAAGGGGCTCTGCTACAAATGGTCCTGGAGTTGCCACAGTCCCCATGGTGTGCTACAGTTCAAGTAAAAGGCCGTACACACCCACACAGATAAAAGTTAGTGGACACTTCCACATTCATGCAGAGTTTTGCATATTTAAAATGATTCCTTGAAGCACTTGTGCTCAGGTAGCAGCCTTCTTTTAAATGGAAGTCCCGACTGAGTCTAAATCCTGCTGAGGAAGGATGCGAGCTGGCCCTCTGTCAATTGCACCTACTCCTCCACTGCCACCACTACATACCTCCAATCACTCATACTCAATGATACACCCAATGCACGCTTCTCAAACTGATTCTAAATTCCACGTAGTGGATGTACTTGTGCCTCTGCTTGTGAGCAGCAGACTGAGTGATGCAGACTGGTGTCTGCTAGTAGCTTGTTTCATTTCTGTGACAGTTTGGCATGGTTCTTGGAGGTTGCCTAAAGAAACAGAAGAATAACATATATTAGAATAATAGCTGCAAGACACTTCTTCTCACAATGCTATATGCTGTGTGCCATTGTGGCATGAGTGAATGAGTGAGTGAGTGAGTAAATAACAGAAAACAGATGATACTAGGTCCAGAGCTTGCCATTCATCCTACCCGACTCCTTCTTTGCTTTCTGGTCCCAGGATTGTTGTACTAATGGGATTAATGGTATATTTGGACTTTCAGAAGGCTTTCGACAAGGTCCCACACAAGAGATTAATGTGCAAAGTTAAAGCACATGGGATTGGGGGTAGTGTGCTGACATGGATTGAGAACTGGTTGTCAGACAGGAAGCAAAGAGTAGGAGTAAATGGGGACTTTTCAGAATGGCAGGCAGTGACTAGTGGGGTACCGCAAGGTTCTGTGCTGGGGCCCCAGCTGTTTACACTGTACATTAATGATTTAGACAAGGGGATTAAATGTAGTATCTCCAAATTTGCGGATGACACTAAGTTGGGTGGCAGTGTGAGCTGCGAGGAGGATTCTATGAGGCTGCAGAGCGACTTGGATAGGTTAGGTGAGTGGGCAAATGCGTGGCAGATGAAGTATAATGTGGATAAATGTGAGGTTATCCACTTTGGTGGTAAAAACAGAGAGACAGACTATTATCTGAATGGTGACAGATTAGGAAAAGGGGAGGTGCAAAGAGACCTGGGTGTCATGGTACATCAGTCATTGAAGGTTGGCATGCAGGTACAGCAGGCGGTTAAGAAAGCAAATGGCATGTTGGCCTTCATAGCGAGGGGATTTGAGTACAAGGGCAGGGAGGTGTTGCTACAATTGTACAGGGCCTTGGTGAGGCCACACCTGGAGTATTGTGTACAGTTTTGGTCTCCTAAACTGAGGAAGGACATTCTTGCTATTGAGGGAGTGCAGCGAAGGTTCACCAGACTGATTCCCGGGATGGCGGGACTGACCTATCAAGAAAGACTGGATCAACTGGGCTTGTATTCACTGGAGTTCAGAAGAATGAGAGGGGACCTCATAGAAACGTTTAAAATTCTGACGGGGTTAGACAGGTTAGATGCAGGAAGAATGTTCCCAATGTTGGGGAAGTCCAGAACCAGGGGACACAGTCTAAGGATAAGGGGGAAGCCATTTAGGACCGAGATGAGGAGGAATTTCTTCACCCAGAGAGTGGTGAACCTGTGGAATTCTCTACCACAGAAAGTTGTTGAGGCCAATTCACTAAATATATTCAAAAAGGAGTTAGATGAAGTCCTTACTACTAGGGGAATCAAGGGGTATGGTGAGAAAGCAGGAATGGGGTACTGAAGTTGCATGTTCAGCCATGAACTCATTGAATGGCGGTGCAGGCTAGAAGGGCCGAATGGCCTACTCCTGCACCTATTTTCTATATTTCTATGTTTCTATGTTTCTAAAGTGAAAGATGGGGCCTTCCTCCAGAGTAATTTTAGCTTGGCAGCTTTCTAATGCTGATAAATGGTTTTTTTCATCTGGACTGTGTTTCTCTGGGTGTTAAGATACAGCATTCACCCTTTCCCACACCTCCTCCCATGCAATCAGCACTGCACCTTCTAGTCAGAGAATGGCCTTTAATGCCAAACAGGACAACTCTCCTTTTGCCCAGTTCCATAAGGAGCAGCTTCACAACTATATCAGTGAATGGCGAGGTTCTTCCTGCTTCCTCACTTGATGCACGAAAAAATCAACACACCTTTAAATCAAAGCTGCACGGGATACCCCACGCCTCCTCTTCACCATTGAATAAAGTCCCAACAGGAAGCCTTATTTGGACCAAAAGCTTACATTCAGTATATAATTACACCAACACATAAAAATTCAACTTTCCTTAATGATACTTGTAAATCACAATCTTTTTGCTCAACCACACCCTCACCACCATCTTAGATGCACTAGTCCCTATTAAAACATTCCCCCTCGTATGGTCCTCATCTTCGCTCCTTCAAGTCCTAGGGATGCAGACTTGAACAAATATGGCGGACAACTGGTTTAGCCATTCTTTGCCAGAACTGACTGGACCTCATAAAGCATTATCGGGTCCTGCTCTCGTCTGCCAAGACTGGTCACTATTCTAGAATCATTCTGGAATGCAAAGATAAATCCTGGCTTCTATTCTCGACTGATAGCCGCCTTGTTAAACCCCTCTCCACTGTCTCTTCCATCCTCACCTCCAACAACAAGTGTGAGGAGCCCATGGACTTCTTTGTCTCTAAGATTGAAACCATCTGTTCAGCTGCTTCTACCACTTTCCTTCCTTCACCTAGCCCATAGTGCCAAACTTCCTCTAAGGTTCCTCCTTTGCCGCAGCCCTGAACTCACATGTTTCTGCAGTTTCTTTCCAATCTCCCTTCATAACCTCGCCACGTTCATCTGGTCCATGAGACCCACTTCCTGCTTCTTCGACCCTATTGCCACCAAACTACTGATCACCCAACTTACTTTTCTGGCTCCCATGATAGTCGATATTGTTAATGGTTTTCTCCTCAGGTACTGTCTCCCTCTCCCTCAAATCTGCCGTCATCACCCTTCTCCTCAAAAAACGATCCCTTGAGCCTTTTGTCCTTGCAAACTACCACCCCATCTCCAACCTCCTTTTCCTCTCCAAAGTCCTTGAGTGTGTTGTCGCCTCCCAAATCTGTGCCCACCTTTCCCACAACTCCATGTTGAATCCCTCTAATAAGGTTTCCACCCCGCCACAGTACCGAATAACATCCTTTATGACTGTGACAAGAGTAAACTATCCCTCCTCATCCTTCTCGACTTATCTGCAGCCTTTGACACATTTGACCAGTCCATCCTCCTCCAACACCTCTCCACCATCATCTAGCTGGGTGGGACTGCACTTGCCTGGTTCCATTCCGAGTAGAGTGCTTGCTTTGGGAGTCTTGTGTCCGGCATGCAAACAATGTGGCCTGCCCAATGGACCTGGTCGAGTGTGGTCAATGCTTCGATGCTAGGGTTGTTGGCCTAATCGTGAACACTGACGTTGGTACATTTGTCCTCCCAGGGGATTTGCAGGATCTTGCAGAAGCATCGTTGGTGGTATTTCTCCAGTGAGTTGAGGTGTCTACTGTATATGGTCCACGTCTCTGAGCCATACAGGAGGGCGGGTATCACTACAGCCCTGTAGATCATAAGCTTGGTGCCAGGTTTGAGGGCCTGATCTTCGAACATTCTCTTCTTCAGGTGGCCGAAGGCTACGCTGGCGCACTGGAGGTGGTGTTGAACCACGTCATCGATGTCTGTCCTTGCTGATAATAGGTTTCCGCTGTATGGAAAGTGGTCCACGTTGTCCAGGGCCACACCATGGATCCTGATGACTGGGGGGCAGTGCTATGTGACAGGGTCGGGTTGGTAGAGGACCTTTGTCTTATGGATGTGTAGTGTAAGGCCCATGCTTTTGTATGCCTCGGTGAAGATGTTGACGATGACTTGGAGTTCAGCCTTTGATGAGATGGTCTTGGATCTGGCCTGGAGCCAAGCGCTCTACTTGGAACTCCGACACGGCAAGCAAGTCCCAAGTGGGCAGAGAAAACATGCTCAAAGCCTCCATGATAAAGTGAAACATCCCCACCAACTCTTGGGAGTCCCTGGCCAAAGATCATCCTAAATGGAGGAAGAGCATCCGGGAGGGCGCTGAGCACCTCGAGCCTCGTTGCCGAGAGCATGCAGAAAACAAGCATAGGCAGCGGAAGGAGCGTGCAACAAACCAGACTCCACACCCACCCTTTCCTCCAATGACTGTTTGTCCCACCTGCGACAGAGACTGTAATTCCCATATTGGACTGTTCAGTCATCTGAGAACTCACTTTTGGAGTGGAAGCAAGCCTTCCTTGATTTCGATGGACTGCCTATCATGATGATGATGATGATGGTTCTATTCTTATCTATCTAATCGTAGCCAGAATATCTCCTGCAATGCCTTCCTTTCTCACCCCGCATTGTTAACTCTGTGTCCCCCAAGGATCTATTCTTGTCCCCCTCCTATTTCTCATCTATATGCTGCCTCTTGGCAACATCATCCGATAAAACAGCATCAGTTTCCACATGTAGACTGGTGACACCCAGCTCTACCTCACCACCACTTCTCTCGATCCCTCCACAGTCTCTAAATTGTCAGGCTGCTTGTCTGATATCTGGATGAGCAGAAATTTTCTCCAATTAAAGATTGGGAAGACCAAAGATTGTCTTCGGTCCCGCCACAAACTCCGTTCCCTAGCGACTGATTCCATCCCTCTCCCTAGCATCTGTCTGAGGCTGAACCACACTGTTTATAAACTTGATGTCATAGTTTACCTTGAAATGAGCTTCCGATCACATATTCGCTGCATAACTAAGACTGCCTATTTCCACCGCCATAACATCACCCGTCTCTGCCCCTGCCTCAGCTCATCTGCTGCTGAAGACTTCATCAATGCCTTTGTTACCTCTAGACTTGACTCTTCCAACGCAATCGTGGCTGGCCTCCCACGTTCTACCCTTCATAAAGTTAAGGTCATCTAAAACTCGGTTGCCCATGACCTTTAATCTACATATAGATTGGGATAACCAAGCTGGTAGCAATGCGGTGGAGGAGGATTTCCTGGAGTGTATTAGGGAAGGCTTTCTCGACCAATATGTCGAGGAACCAAATAGAGAGCTCGCCATTCTAGACTGGGTGTTGTGTAATGAGAGAGGAAAAATTAGCAATCTTGTTGTGCGAGGCCCCCTGGGGAAGAGTGACCATAATATGGTAGAATTCTTTATTAAGATGGAGAGTGACAGTGTTAATTCAGAGACTAGTGTCCTGAAATTAAGGAAAGCTAATTTTGATGGTATGAGATATGAATTGGCTAGAATAGACTGGAAAATCATACTTAAAGGGTTGACAGTGGATAGGCAATGGTAGACATTTATAGATTACATGGATGAACTTCAACAACTGTACATCCCTGTTTGGAGTAAAAATAAAACGGGGAAGGTAGCTCAACCGTGACTAACAAGGGAAATTAGGGATCGTGTTAAATCCAAGGAAGAGGCATATAAATTGGCGAGAAAAAGCAACAAACCTGAGTACTGGGAGAAATTTGGAATTCAGCAGAGGAGGACAAAGGGTTTAATTCGGAGGGGGGAAAGAGAGCATGAGAGCAATTGTGCAGGGAACATAAAAACTGACTGCAAAATCTTCTACAGATATGTGAAGAGAAAAAGATTAGTGAAGACCAATGTACATCCTTTGCAGTCAGAATCAGGTGAATTTATAATGGGGAACAAAGAAATGGCAGGTCAATTGCACAAATACTTTGGATCTGTCTTCACTAAGGAAGACACAAATAACCTTCCGGAAATACTCGGGGTTCGAGGGTCTATGAAAAGGAGGAACTGAAGGAAATCCTTATTAGTCAGGAATTTGTCATAGGGAAATTGAGGGGATTGAAGGCCAATAAATCCCCAGGGCCTGATAGGCTGCATCCCAGAGTATTTAAGGGAATGGCCCTAGAAATAGTGGATGCATTGGTGATCATTTTCCAACATTCTATTGACTCTTGATCAGTTCCTCTGGACTGGAGGGTATCTAATGCAACACCACTTTTTAAAAAAGGAGGGAGAGAGAAAACAGGGAATTATAGACCGGTTAGCCTGACATCAGTGGTGGGGAAAATGTTGGAATCAATTATTAAAGATGAAATAGCAACGCATTTGAAAAGCAGTGACAGGATCGGTCCTAGTTAGCATGGATTTATGAAAGGGAAATCATGCTTGACAAATCTCCTAGAATTTTTTTGAGGATGTAACGAGTAGAGTGGACAAGGGAGAACCAGTGGATGTGATATATTTGGACTTTCAAAAGACTTTTGACAAGGTCCCACACAAGAGATTAGTGTGCAAAATTAAAGCACATGGTATTGGTGGTAATGTACTGACGTGGATAGAGAACTGGTTGGCAGACAGGAAGCAGAGAGTTGGAATAAATGGGTCCTTTTCAGAATGGTAGGCAGTGACCAGTGGGGTGCCGCAGGGTTCAGTGCTGGGACCCCAGCTATTTACAATATACGTCAATGATTTAGATGAAGGAATTGAAAGTAATATCTCCAAGTTTGCAGATGACACTAAGCTGGGTAGGAGTGTTAGCTGTGAGGAGGATGCTAAGAGGCTGCAGGGTAACTTGGACAGGTTAGGTGAGTGGGCAAATGCATGGCAGATGCAGTATAATGTGGATAAATGTGAGGTTATCCACTTTGGTGGCAAAAACAGGAAGACAGAATATTATCTGAATGGTGGCAGATTAGGAAAAGGGGAGGTGCAACAAGACCTGGGTGTCATGGTACATCAGTCATTGAAGTTTTGCATGCAGGTACAGCAGGCGGTGAAGAAGGCAAATGGCACGTTGGTCTTCATAGCTAGAGGGTTTGAGTATAGGAGCAGGAAGGTCATACTACAGTTGTACAGAGCCTTGGTGAGGCCACACCTGGAATATTGTGTTCAGTTTTGATCTCCTAATCTGAGGAAGAACATTCTTGCTATTGAGGGAGTACAGCGAAGGTTCACCAGATTGATTCCCAGGATGGCAGGACTGACATATGAGGAGAGACTGGATCAACTGGGCTTGTATCCACTGGAGTGTAGAAGAATGAGAGGGGATCTCATAAAAACATATAAAATTCTGACGGGATTGGACAGGTTAGAGGCAGGAAGAATGTTCCCGTTGCTGGGGAGTTCCAGAACCAGGGGTCACGGTCTAAGAACAAGAGGTAAGCCATTTAGGACCGAGATGAGGAGAAAATGCTTCACTCAAAGAGTGGTTATCCTGTGGAATTCTCCGACGCAGAAAGTTGTTGAGGCCAGTTCGTTAGATATATTCAAAGGGGAAGTTAGATATGGCCATTACAGCCAAAGGGATCAAGGGGTATGGAGAGAAAGCAGGAAAGGGGTACTGAGGTTGAATGATCAGCCATGGTCTTGTTGCAGGCTCAAGGGGCTGAATGGCCCGCTCCTGCACCTAATTTCTATGTTTCTATTTTTTCTTAACTTGCAGCAAGTCCAATTCACCCATCACCTCTGTGCTTGCTGACTTACATTAAGCAAAGTATTGATTTCAAAATTCTTATCCTTGTTTTCAAATCCCTCCACGGCCTCACCCCTCCCTATCTCTGTAATTTCCTCCAGCCCCACAACTCAGTAAGATAATGGGATGAAAGGCAGATCAAACCTCTGGACCTGATGGCTTGCATCCTAGGGTCTTAAGCGAAGTAGCGCCAGGGATTGTGGATGCATTGGTTGTAATTTACTAAAATTCCCTGGATTCTGGGGCGGTCCCAGCAGACTGGAAAACTGCAAATGTAACGCCCCTATTCAAAAAAGGAAGCAGACAAAAAGCAGGAAACTATAGACCCATTAGCCTAACATCTGTGGTTGGGAAAATGTTGAAGTCCATTATTAAAGAAGCAGTAGCAGGACATTTGGAAAAGCAAAATTCGGTCAGGCAGAGTCAGCATGTATTTATGAAGGGGAAGTCATATTTGACGAATTTGCTGGAATTCTTTGAGGATGTAACAAAGGGGATAAAGGGGAACCAATGGATGTGGTGCATTTGGACTTCCAGAAGGCATTTGACAAGGTGCCACATAAAAGGTTACTGCACAAGATAAAAGTTCACGGGATTGTGGTAATATATTAGCATGGATAGAGGATTGGCTAGCTAACAGAAACCAGAGGCTCGGGATAAATGGTTCATTCTCTGGTTGGCAACCTGCAACTAGTGGGGTGCTACAGGGATCAGTGCTGGGACCCCAACTATTTACAATTTATATTAATGACTTTGAGGAAAGGACTGAGTGTAACGTAGCCAAATTTGCTGATGATACAAAGATGGGAGGAAAAGCAATGAGTGAGGAAGACACAAAAAATCTGCAAAAGGACATAGACAGGCTAAGTGTGTGGGCAAAAAATTGGCAGATGGAGTATAATGTTGGAAAGTGTGAGGTCATGCACTTTGGCAGAAAAAAATCAAAGAGCAAGTTATTATTTAAATGGAGAAAGATTGCAAAGTGCTGCAGTATAGCGAGACCAGGGGGTACATTTGCATGAAACATAAAAGGATAGTACGCAGGTAAAGCAAGTGATCAGGAAGGCCAATGGAATCTTGGACTTTATTGCAAAGGGGATAGAGTATAAAAGCAGGGAAGTCTTGCTACAGCTATACAGGATATTGGTGAGGCCACACCTGGAATACTGCATGCAGTTTTGGTTTCCATATTTAAGAAAGGATATACTTGCTTTGGAGGCAGTTCAGAGAAGGTTCACTTGGTTGATTCCGGGGATGAGGGGGTTGACTTATGAGGAAAGGTTGAGTAGGTTGGGCATCTACTGATTGGAATTCAGAAGAATGAGAGGTTATCTTATTAAAACGTATAAGATTATGAGGGGTCTTGACAGAGTGGATGCAGAGAGGATGTTTCCACTGATGAAGGAGATTAGAACTAGAAGGCATGATCTTAGAATAAGGGGCCGCCCATTTAAAACTGAGATGAGGAGAAATTTCTTTTCTCAGAGGGTTGTAAATCTGTGGAATTCGCTGCCTCAGAGAGCTGTGGAAGCTGGGACATTGAATAAATTTAAGACAGAAATAGACTTTCTTAAATGATAAGGAGATAAGAGGTTATGGGGAGCGGGCGGGGAAGTGGAGCTGAGTTCATGATCAGATCAGCCAAGATCTTATTGAATGGCGGAGAAGGCTCGAGGGGCCGTATGGCCTACTCCTGCTCCTATTTCTTATGTTCTTATGTTCTTATGTTCTTACGTAACCCCCCCTGAGATAGCTGCACTCCTCTAATTCTGCCCTCTTGAGGATCCCTGATTATAATTGCTCAACCATTGGTGGCCGTGCTTTCTGTTGCTTAGGCTCTAAACTCTGGAATTCTCTGCCTAAACCTCTCTGCCTCCCTGCCTCTCTTTGCTCCTTTAAGACACTCCTTAAAACCTACCTCTTTGACCAAGCTTCTGCCCAAATTCCTCTTTATGTGGCTCGGTGTCAAATTTTTGTCTTAAAATACTCCTGTGAATCTCCATGGGACATTTTACTATGTTAAAGGCGCTATATAAATACAAGTTGTTGTTGTAACTCAAAGCAGTTTGATTGACAAATTGCAGTTTAATACATAGTAATTGGGTTACTTTTGTCCATCCTATGAGTTGCATCTATAATGAATGGAAAGATTAGCATTCCTTAACTTTATTAAGTATTGTTATTCAACAACATGTCCATTAGAACCTGTCAGTTTGCTCAGTATTAGCTTATTGTACAAATTGTCATGGTTTATATTTCTTAACACCCAGACAATAGAAGTGATCACATTATTCTGACAGAATTACTGATCCTAAAATTGGGCAATAAAGCTTCAAAGCATGTAACACATCACCAAACACCACTAAATTGTTTTGTTAAAATAATTCTATAGACTGTATATTACACCAAATATACTTTTAAATTCTAATTAATCCATACAGATGCAATTCTGATCTAAATTGGTCATGAAGATGGGCTTATAGTGGTTGCAGTAATAGGATATAAAAAATAGTAGACTAGTCCTGTTGTGTTATCTTTATTCAGACTTTTTACAGAAAATAATGCTTTTTCTGAAAAATATTTTTTTTTAGCTGTCTCCCAAAGAATCTTTTGGACAGCTTTCATTCAGCTATAGCTGATTTATATATACTAATTGATCTCCCATAGTGTTGGTCATGGATTTATAAACTTTAGATTTTTACCTATACCCCCATATCTACTTAGCACATTGTGACCAAAAGAGCAGTCTTCCCATGCTATTCCCTCTGTTTTTCTTGTCCCTCTGCGAGTTCTTTCCACATTTTCTCTACTGTTATTATTTTGTTTATAATTCTTCCTCTCCACGCCACAGCTGTGTTATAACCTCATTAGCCATATACCTGTACTTTCCATTTGTATTTCCCAACCATGCTCTTCAAACATTTTATGAACTAAAGTCACAATTTCAGCTGGCTACTTTGCACATATGTTGGAGGATCTGAAAGGTCACCAAAGTTCAGAGGTCAGTTGTTCAGTTTGTACAATCATTGGAGCCTCAATCTCATGATAGCTCATTGGATATGTCAGGTGGAGCAAGATGGTTTGGTCATGTGTTGGGGGTGCTAAAGGCCTCTGATATCAGGAATTAGCTGGTCTGTTTGTGCACATGGAGGAAATCAGCTGATTAGATTGTACATTCTTTGGAGCCCTGGCCATAAGGTTGCTCCTAGGAATTGTAGTCTCATTCTGGGATGCACATTACAGCATATTGAGAGTTCTCTGAACATGAGGAGTCAGATTCCCAAGTGGGGATTGTGATGTTAGGGAGAGAGTCTAGTTGTACGTGTAGTACTTGTACCAGGACAGTCAAAGGCCTCACAGAGTGTGCCATGCTGTTTGTAAAAAGAGGAGAATTTATGAGTAAGTGTGTGAATTTATTAATGTGTTTATATTATGATATATTTTATTTTTATCGGTATACTAGTAAATCTCCCATTGCATTGCTGTTCTAGGCACCCCATTAGAAAATGGACATTAAAGCCATAGGGGGTCATTTTCAACTAACCGCTGGAACGTAAAACATGCATCGTGGGTTGGATGCCTGTTCTAGAAACCGATGGCAAGTTGAAAATTAGCCCCATAGAGAGTATTACAGTGAAGATTCACCAGAATTATGCCAGGGATGGGAAAATATAGTTATGAACAGAGACTTGAGATATTGGGACTATGTCTATTGGAGCAATAAGGCTATGGGGAGATTTAATACGGGTTTTTTAAATTATGAAGGATTTGACAGAGTGAATAGGGAAAGATTATTTCCCTGGTTGGGGAGTCAATAACAAGTAACCACCAAGTTAAAATTGTCACTGAGGAGATAAGTTAGGGGAACTTTCTTTACGTAGAGGGTTGGTGGAGCATAGAATGCTTTTCCACAGGAACTGGCTGAGGCAGAGACCATTACGTTTTTCAATGGAAAATTTTATATATTTTTTGCAGATACAGGGCTATTGAAAGAGAATGGAAGAGTGGTTTAAGTTTTGGATTGCTCGAGCAAAGAACTGCCACGAACTTGATGGCCCAAATGGCCTCCTTCTGTGCTGTAAATTTGTCTGATTCTATATGTAGCCTAAGATTTGGTCTGTGGTTTTTAATGCTTACTGCAGTCTTTGTGAATAAATACCACAATGGCTGGCTCATTGATGCTATGCAGCTAAGCTACAGAAGCAATATATTACATGATTGATTTGAGGTAAACACATTACGGACCATACTGACACTGAAAGACATCAGCCTCAGATAAATGTATAATAAAAACAGAGAATACTGGGAATACTGGTCATTGGAGACTTGTTATTTGCATCTTAACCAGGTTTTATAAAGCAGTCGGTAAATGCTATTGTAAATTTATCTGATACAAAAGCAAAATACTGCGGATGCTGGAAATATGCAATAAAAACAGAAAATGCTGGAACTACTCAGCAGGTCAGGCAGAATCTGTGGAGAGAGAAACAGAGTTAACGGTTCGGATTGATGAAATTTATTTTTCCCTCCCCATCGTTGAATCTGTACTTTGTGGTAAAGCTATCATTGGTGTAGCAGTGTCTTGGAAAGCTGTTCCCTCTGACAAGTCCCAATGACCAGTGTCACACCAGCTGGTCACTCATTTGGCTATTTGACTGACTCCAGTAGCAATGTCCAAGGTCAGCATCAAAACGCCTCAAACCTATCCACCTCCAATCCTGGTATAAACATCACTCCTCCTCAACAACACACAAAAAACACATCCTAAAATACGGTGCAAGAAATTGGTGCTCTAAGAGCTGCAAAATGGTGTCCGCAATGCATGTATACACTTTTGATGCGAAGCATGCTGGACACCATCTTGGTGCAGACGATAGTGCGCACATAGTGAACGTCTGCTGGAAGTATGCAGAACAGATAGATCGTGCGTCAATCTACAATCAGCATGCAACACTGATTTGATGCCAGCACTGAATTTTGGAGCTCAACGTTCCAGCCGACGCCCTCTTGTAAGATAGCACAGCTGAACACATATTAAGCAGCACCCAGGACCTCGACCAGTGCTATTTAAAGGGATCATCCATTACTTACAGGTTAGTTGCTGCTTGATTGCTTCTGGCTGTTGCTACAATTCTACACATTTTTGGTGCTTTCCATAGTTGTTTCAAGTTTCAAAAGTCCACAGTGAGTGGTGTGGCAGGTGCTGAAGGACTTTTTGCTGACTTCAAGGCTTCTGCACAAACCAGTTGTTCCCAGTGCACTAGTAGACCCTGCCATCAACATCTTGAGGGTAACCATTGACCAGAAACTTAACTGGACCAGCCACATAAATACTGTGGCAACAAGAGTAGGTCAGAGGCAGGGTATTCTGCAGTGAGTGTCTCACCTCCTGACTCCCCAAAGCCTTTCCACCATTTACAAGGCACAAGTCAGGAGTGTGATGGAATACTCTCCAGTTGCCTGGATGCGTGAAGCTCCAACAACACCCGAGAAGCTCGACAACATCCAGGATAAAACAGCCCGCTTGATTGGCATCCCATTCTCCACCTTAAAAATTCACTCCCTCCACCACCAGCACACCGTGGCTGCAGTGTGTACCATCGACAAGATGTACTGCAAAAACTCGCCAAGATTTCTTCGACAGCACCTTACAAACCAACGACCCCTACTACCTAGAAGGACAAGAACAGCAGGCTCATGGGAACACCACCACCTACAAGTTCACCTCCAACTCACACACCATCCTGACATGGAAATATATCACCATTCCTTCATCATCTTTGGGTCAAAATCTTGGAACTCCTTCCTAAAAGCACTGTGGGAGTACATTCACCTCACTAGTTCAAGAAGGCGGCTCACCACCACCATCTCAAGAACAATTAAGGATGGGCATCTAATGCTGGCATTGCCAGTAACAACCATACTGCATGAATGAATAATTAAAAAAAAACATTTTCTTGGGTTGTGGTTCATCTGCCATACAAGGCAGGCTCTCAGCAGATCCCCACAACCAAGAAGGAGCCAGCCATTGCTGAAGTGGAAAATTATTGCAATATTGCGACGGGAAGGCTACTATACTTTGGACCAAAGGACCATAGTACTTTATGCACCAGCACTGAGATCTAATGCCTACCACACACCCAATGTGCTCAGTGCAAGGCCAGGCAGCCAGCTAGTCCTAGAAGCATGGATATACAATGCATGTAAGGCTCATTAACGTCCCATATATTATGACTCTGAACAATGCAACTGGTGTGCCTCAGCGCTGCTACAATCAATAAGCACATGTTTGGAATAAACTTTATAGGGAAAGCCCATAGGGGCCAAAAAGTGCATTGTTTCTGGGGACCTCTCTCTAATATAGGACAACCCTTCTTTGCTGTTGCTGTTGTTTTCAGCCTTCAACAGTCAAATTGTGCAAGGACTTAAATCCTCAGTGGCAGCCCAATGCAATGAATAATTGTGGCACAGGAATTTTAAAAAGAACTAGCATTTATATAATGCAAATATATACACCTATATTTGTAGCGCGATATGTCACTGCTGAACAAACTATGCTGGAAGATTTATCTTTTTATAGAATTAATCATGCTTTAGGATGATGCAATTTGAACTGCCCATTCCCACCGGGTACAGCTTTAGTTGGCCAATCTTACATTTCTGCTGATACCGGGCCAGATGTACCAGGAAGTCTATCTGTGAAAAGTATTGCACTGGAAACAGAGGCTGTAAATACACAGTCATAACTCCATTAACCAGTACACTTCAAATATAATGCACCTGGCAATGGGGAAACAGTGCTTTTTCTTTATGTTTTTTTTTTAACAAGATGGCTATGAATATTTTATTATTCTCTTGGAATTTTCTCCGCTGTTAGGATAGAATCATAATTGCAATTCTATTGGTCACAACATTCTCTGTGCAGGACACTCCCTTTAAATAAATGTATTTAAAGAATTATACATTCACCTGTTAACCTGAAGGTTACTGCAGTTGTAAAGGATACTGACTGTTTCAAAATCGTTGGCCTAGAAATGCAGGTACTTACCACTCTCCAGCAAGACCCCTTTCTTGAAAAACAAAAGGCAGCCGCCTCACTTCCACCTGCCTCTGGCGTGGGACTCGGTGGCTGCAATTTTGGTGAGGACCAAAGCACTGCCATTAGTAGCGCTGGCTCTAGAAATGCAAATCAGCAGAGCATGACAACAGTCGCCGTGCAACACTGACTGGACACCACACTCTGCAAACTTGGACATTTGCATTAACTTTAGCGCCGGGTCCTAAGCTAGCTCTGAAAACCAAATGTGCAGCAGACCTGTAGAGAGGTGTCAGCACTTCTTAAAAGCGACACACACAACTTTCAGGTAAGTTAGTACTTCAGCTTTTAGACTGGATTTTTTTATAGTTTATTGAAGTAGTGGCTTGGTGCAACAGATGTTAAAACATTTTTAATGTGTCCAGGGAGTGCAGCTGGTCGCTTGCACAGCCTCAAACAGTAAAGGAAGGCCTCTCAAAAGACAGAAATTGCTGGAAATACTCAGCAGGTCAGGCAGCATCCATGGAGAGAGAAACAGAGTTCACATCGCAAGTCAAGATGCTATCTGTCCTGCTGAGTATTTCCAGCATTTTATGCTATTATTTGTGATCTCACAGAGGGAAGAGGAAGACACAGAAGAGGAGGAAGCAGAAGGAAGGATGCAATTCAGACAGCCCCTTTCTGGCGGGGATATCCAGGATGGAATCATCTGCCTGCGGTACCAATGACCACAACCCCAATTCTCCATTTTCTTCTCTTTTCTTTTTCCTCCTCCTCCTTCCTCCTTCCTCCTCCTCCCTCTTCTTGGTCAACCATTGCTAGGCAGGTTGCATTTCTTGTGTGTGTGAAATGAGGAAGGCACAAGGGTGGAGTTGTGGTGAGGGGAGGGCATGAAAGCTAGAGTTGCATGCGAGAAGAAGGATAACATATGAGGATACCAGTATCTTGTTTTCTTTCAGCCCTGCCGCTGGCCAAGGGCTCAACCATAGCCCTGCCAAGAATGACCTGCATCATCCGCTCCAAGGGGGTGAGGTGAAGTTGCAAATGGGAGGCGTGCCTCGTGTTTGGTAGAGATTTTTTATAGTTGAGTGATGCGGTGTGGGTCATGCAATGAGCAGTGTGTGAGACTGGTCTTGCAGTTGGTAGGAGACGGTTTTTGAAGATGTATTCACTGACCTTGACCACTGGTCTGAGGTGATGAGGCTTCTTTGGGCACTGGAACCAGGTCGTGGGGGCGAGACTGCTGGCAGTGACAGCCTCAGTGATCTGGTCCCACATCGTTCTTTCTGAAGAGCCTCCTGACCCCTGTGGGTAGAGGACCTCTCTTGCAGTGTTGACCCCTGCACAAAGCTGGAGTGGTGCATGCGAAACTCTGGGTGCTCCGTCATTTGTGAGCCATTTGTGTTAGTGCTGAAGCAATTTTCTCATTTTTTTTAAGGTGTGGAAGGCAATTCAGCTTTACCAGCTGATGACTGCCATTTGGGAATTATTTTTAATATTATTTTTCAGAAGGCAGTTGAGTTCTAAAGGCTAAAAAGGGACTATTTTTAAATGATTTTGACCTTTTTCATTTTAGAAAGCAGTTCCTCTTTAAGGAGCCGACACTGCTTTCTAAAATTACAGGCTAGCTTTAGGAGAAGGCTGTTCTTGCTCCAGTGATTCCACGGCTATGATCCATTGGGCCTCCTGTTGTGAGTAGCATCCGAAAACCAGCCTTACATGGCAAGATTAGCACTGCGCTAATGTTAAACAGCAGGCAGCACTAAAATGCGGGCTGCGCAATTAATTTGGGCAGCCGTTAACTGCGGCCCGCAGTGGCACTAGCAGCTTTTCGGCACACTGGAATTTTTAGCCCATTATTTTTATTTCCAAGTTATTTTTTACAGTGTAGTTAACTAAATAATATTCAGCACTTAGCTTAAATGTTGGTGCAAATGCTAACCAGATGTGTTAGGGGACCGATTGCTTAATTTTATGTTATTCATAAAGAAGTCATGTTTTGATGACTTTATGCGAGATTCCAACCTTCACACTATTACATAAAAAATTGCAAAAACGTATATGAGTATTTTATACAAAATTAACACTTAACATAGAAGGAATAGTCACAGTAAGAGTAACTGCTAAATTTGATTAAGTATTTATTTTCAATTTTTTTATCGGTCTAGGCAACTATCAGGCCAAAAAGTTCCTTTAAACTGCAGAATATCATATACTATATACTTGGACAACAATAAATATGCTGTAATATGCCATCACTCCACCAACCTTTGGAGCTAGTTATAATTTTCACATGGTTTTCATTTTGCATAATTGTTACTATCTCAGCTTTCTTGTCCTGTGATAAATAGTAAATTAAAGGTATTGATCTGGTCACATAGATACAGAGCAACAAGTAGCACTTTAAATACAGAGAAACATCAATGTCAGATGACCTCTTTTATACATTCACTGTAATGTTCTCTTGGAATAGGTATGCTTCTGCTTTTTAATAATCATTGTTGTGTTGAAGTAATGGTTTGGTTATTATCAATCTTAAGTCGCAAATGACAGTTGAGTTTGGGCATCAATGAAAAATTTCACCTCTCACATGTCAGGTGATTATGTTCATACCAGGACAATATTCCACCCATCATTGGCCAGGACTTGTGTGAGAATGGAATTCTATACATCATACCACTGATGGACCATGCAGAGCTGTCAGAGCTCTCATATGCCAGCTAAAGTCATATCCATAGGGGGTGATAATTGGCAGCGCGTTCAGGCACTAACGATCCTCTGCGGTCGTAAAGATTGGGTCTTGAGCTGAAACTCTCATTTAGCCTGCGGTTAGTGCAAGACACCAACTTGGTAAAGGAGTTGAAACTCTTTTAGAGTCTACCTATAAAACATAAAACATTAAACCGTGCCACCCGACCTGGATGACACACCAGACATTTACAAGGCCCTTTTTTTTTTCTTTTTTTGTTTTTTTTTTTGTGTTTTTCTTTTTTTGGTTTTTTTTTTTGGGCACTAAAATCACCTTTTTTCCCCAGTGCCCCCTATAAAAGGGAAGGGGACACTAAAAGCACCGGCAATTAAAACAAATTAAACTTTAAAACGTAAAATCAAATTAAAATTTGGTTTAAAGGAGTTGAAGCACTCATTAGGAATGGCCACCCGGAGGCTCGTTAAGCGGCTGATTGCCACTTAATATGCTCGCTAGGGCTTATTTAGTAGGCTGCATGGCATTTTTGTGGCTAACACTTGTCCTAATGCCCTCTTCTAACAGCGTTGATGTGGATTTAAAGCGCTAGTTAAAGGGATACTCAACATTTCATGTTCACTTGCTGTTGGAGCTGTGAAGAGGACCTCGGAAATAGATCGGGAGACTTTCTGGGATAATTTTTCAAGATGTCACCAACACTCGAGCAACATTTATTTCGCAAGTGTTCTTAGGACTTCACCTAAAAAGAGTGAGTGCTGTGTGACTCCACCTTATTGGACACTTTATAGAAGTCACCAGGAAAGTCATAGAAACATCGAAACAGAGAAAATAGGTGCAGGAGTAGGCCATTGGGCCCTTTGAGCCTGCACCTCCATTCAATAAGATCATGGCTGATCATTCACCTCAGTACCCCTTTACTGCTTTCTCTCCATATCCCTTGATCCCTTTAGCCGTAATGGTCATATTTAACTCCCTCTTGAATAAATCCAACGAACTGGCATCAACAACTCTCTGCGGCAGAGAATTCAACAGGTTAACAACTCTCTGAGTGAAGAAATTTCTCCTCATCTCGGTCCTAAATGGCTCACCCCTTATCCTTAGACTGTGTCCCCTGGTTCTGGATTTCCCCAACATCGGGAAAATTCTTCCTGCATCTAACCTGTCCAGTCCCGTATTTTATATGTTTCTATGAGATCCCCCCTCTCATTTTTCTGAACTCCAGTGAATACAGGCCCAGTCGATCCAGTCTCTCCTCATATGTCAGTCCTGCCATCCCAGGAATCAGTCTGGTGGAACTTCACTGCACACCCTCAATAGCAAGAACGTCCTTCCTCAGATTAGGAGACCAAAACTGAACACAATATTCCAGATGAGGCCTCACCAAGGCCCTGTACAACTGCAGTAAGACCTCCCTGCTCCTATACTCAAATCCCCTAGCTATGAAAGCCAACATGCCATTTGCCTTCTTCACTGCCTGCTGTACCTGCATGCCAACTTTCAATGACTGATGAACCATGACACCCAGGTCTCGTTGCACCTCCCCTTTTCCTAATCTGCTGCCATTCAGATAATATTTTGCCTTCGTGTTTTAGCCACCAAAGTGGATAACCTCACATTTATCCACATTATACTGCATCTGCCATGCGTTTGCCCACTCACCTAACCTGTCCAAGTCAACCTGCAGCCTCTTAGCAGTTCAAACCACCACCCAGCTTAATGTCATCTGCAAACCTGGAGATATTACACTCAATTCCTTCATCTAAATCATTCATGTATATTGTAAATAGCTGGGGTCCCAGCACTGAGCCCTGCGGCACCCCATTAATCACTGCCTGCCATTCTGAAAAGGACATGTTTATTCCAAGTCTCTGCTTCCTGTCTGCCAACCAGTTCTCTATCCACATCAATACATTACCCCCAATACCATGTGCTGTAATTTTGCACACCAATCTCTGGTGTGGGACCTTGTCAAAAGCCTTTTGAAAGTCCAAATACACCACATCCACTGGCTCTCCCCTGTCGACTCTACTAATTACATCCTCAAAAAATTCCAGAAGATTTGTCAAGCATGATTTCCCTTTTATAAATCCATGCTGACTTGGACCGATCTTGTCACTGCTTTCCAAATGCGCCGTTATTTCATCTTTAATAATTGATTCCAACGTTTTCCTCACCACTGATGTCATGCTAACCTATAATTCCCCGTTTTCTCTCTCCCCCCTTTCTTAAAAAGTGGTGTTACATTAGCTACCCTCCAGTCCATAGGACCTGATCCAGAGTCGATAGACTGCTGGAAAATGATCACCAATGCATCCATTATTTCTAGGGCCACTTCCTTAAGTACTCTGGGATGCCGACTATCAGGCTCTGGGGATTTATCGGCCTTCAATCCCATCAATTTCCCTAACACAATTTCTTGACTAATAAGGATTTCCTTCAGTTCCTCCTTCACACTAGACTCTCGGTCTCCTAGTATTTCTGGAAGGTTATTTGTGTCTTCCTTCGTGAAGATAGAACCAAAGTATTTGTTCAATTGGTCTGCCATTTCTTTGTTCCCCATTATAAATTCACCTGATTCTGACTGCATTAATCTTTTTCTCCTCACATTTCTATAGAAGCTTTTGCAGTCAGTTTTTATGTTCGCAGCAAGCTTCCTCTCATACTCTATTTCCCCCTCCTAATTAAACCCTTTGTCCTTCTCTGCTGAATTCCAAATTTCTCCCAGTCCTCAGGTTTGCTGCTTTTTCTGGACAATTTATGTGCCTCTTCCTTGGATTTAGCACTATCCTTAATTTCCCTTGTTAGCCACGGTTGAGCCACCTTCCCCGTTTTATTTTTACTCCAGACAGGGATGTACAATTGTTGAAGTTCATCCATGTGAATGTTTGCCATTGCCTATCCACCATCAACCCTTTAAGTATCATTTGCCAGTCTATTCTAGCCAATTCACGTCTCAAACCATCGAAGTTACCTTTCCCTAAGTTCAGGACCCAAGTCTCTGAATTAACTGCGTCACTCTGCATCTTAATAAAGAATTCTACCATATTATGGGGCCTCGCACAGCAAGATTGCTGATTAGTCCCTTCTCATTACACATCACCCAGTCTAGAATGGCCAGCCCTCTAGTTGGTTCCTCACCATATTGGTCTAGAAAATCATCCCTACTACACGCCAGGAAATCCTCCTTCACCGTATTGTTACCAGTTTGGTTAGCCCAATCTATATGTAGATTAAAGTCTCCCATGATAACTGCTGTATCCTTATTGCATGCATTCCTAATTTCTTGTTTGATGCTGTCTCCAACCTCATTACTACTGTTTGCTGGTCTGTACACAACTCCCACTAGCCTTTTCTGCCCTTCGGTATTCCGCAGCTCTATCCATACAGATTCCACATCATCCAAGCTAATGTTACTATTGCATTAATTTCCTCTTTAACCAGCAATGCTACCCCACCTCCTTTTCCTTTCTGTCTATCCTTCCTGAATGTTAAATACCCCTGGATGTTGAGTTCCCAGCCTTGGTCACCCTGGAGCCATGTCTCCGTAATGCCAATTATATCATATTCGTTAATAGCTGCCTGCGCAGTTAATTCATCCATCTTATTCCGAATACTCCTCCCAGTGAAGCGCAGAGCCTTCAGGCTTGTCTTTTTAACACACTTGGCCCCTTTGGAATTTTGCTGTAATGTGGCCCTTTTTGATTTTTGCCTTGGGTTTCTCTGCCCTCCACTTTTACTTTTCTTCTTTCTATCTTTTGCTTCTGCCCCCATTCTACTTCCCTCTGTCTCCCTGCATAGGTTCCCATCCCCCTGCCATATTAGTTTAACCCCTCCCCAACAGCACGAGCAAACAGCACTCCCCCTGGGACATTGGTTCTGGTCCTGCCCAGGTGCAGACTGTCCAGTTTGTACTGGTCCTACCTCCCCCAGAACCGGCTCCAATGTCCCAGGAATTTGAATCCCTCCCTCTTGCACCATTCCTCAAGTCACGTATTCAGCTTAGCTATCCTGCAAATCCTACTCTGCATGTGGCACTGGTAGCAATCCTGAGATTACTACCTTTGAAATCCTATTTTTTTATTTAATTCCTAGCTCCCTAAATTCAGCTTGTAGGACCTCAAACCCTTTTTTTACCTATATCGTTGGTACCTATATGCACCCCTCCAAAATGTCCTGCAGCCACTCCGAGACATCCTTGACCCTTGCACCAGGGAGGCAACATACCATCCTGGAGTCTCGATTGCTTCCACAGAAATGTCTATCTATTCCCCTTACAATAGAATCCCCTATCACTATAGCTCTCCCACTCTTCTTCCTGCTCTCCTGTGCAGCAGAGCCACCCACGGTGCCATAAACATGGCTGCTGCTACCCTCCCCTGATGAGTCATCCCACCCCCAACAGTACCCAAGGCGATGTATCTGTTTTGGAGGGGGTGACCGCAAGGGACCCCTACACTACCTTCCTTCCACTGCTCTTCCTGATGGTCACTCATTCCCTATCTACCTGAGTAACCTTTAGCTGCGGTATGACCAACTCACTAAATGTGCTATTCATGACATCCTCAGCATTGCGGATGCTCCAGAGTGAATCCAGGCGCAGCTCCAGTGCCGCAATGCGATCTGTCAGGTGTTGCAGCAGGATACACTTCCTGTACATGTAGTCGTCAGGGACACTGGAAGTGTCCCTGCGTTCCCACATAGCACAGGAGGAGCATGACACAGGACTGGGCTCTCCTGCCATGACTTAACCCTTAAATTAACTTTAATTTGGCAACAATATCAAAGGTTACCACTTCTAAAGGAAAAGATAAAGAAGAAAAACTACTCATCACTTACCCCCTTGGCTGTGGCGTCACCCTTCGATTTCTTTTTACTTCTTTTTTGCCTTCTCACCCTGCACCAGCTAGCCTCCTCAACTGCCGCCGCTCCGATCTGCCGCTGGGCATTTTATTGGCCTCCCCCGGACTCCCGCGCCGCCTCCTCAACTGCATAGAAACATAGAGCGAGACTTTCCACTTCACATCGCCCATACATAGCCCATATATTGCCCAAAACGGAACTCTATCGCCCATTTTGACCAAAAAGTGGAAACTAGGCCAGAAACATCGCCGGAAATTACGCCCCCAAGTTTTGGTTCACTCCACCGAACTGATCGCTGAGCTGATAGCCTGCACATCGGCAATCGCAACTTTCGGCACATCGCCGGCACTTCGCCAGACTGATCGCTTGCCGAGAACATTGCTGGATAATAGTTGCTTTTCCCGGGCCTTACTCATCGAAATGGGCACTACGAACGCCATTTTGAATTTCGGAGGAAGGTGGGTGGCAGCAAAAAAACTGCAGCTGAGATATTTGTTAGTTATTTAAGGTTATTTTATCGATAGATTGACTCAGATTTATACTTATATTTCATTGTACAATTGTAGCTTAGTATATTAGGCATTTTTAACTGAAAAGTGCATTTATAACAAGTGAAAAAAATTATTGCTAGTGATGAGGCCTATGCTTTCTGTGCCATTACTCATAACTGCTCACACGCTGATTTCTGAAAGGATCAATTGAAGAGGTGGCAGAGTAATGCGTAGACAGAGACAGAGGAGACAGAGGAGGCGAGCATACAGCCAACGAAGGTACTTGGAAAAGCAATCTTACCTCAACTTGTCTGAAAACTCGTGTCTTAGGAGGTTGCGCATCTGGAAGGAGTACATCGATGAGATTTGTAAGTTCGTCAAGGGGGTTTGCAGCCTTCCAGCACCATCAGAACCGCACTGTCTATTGAGGTAAAGGTTACTGCAGTACTAACCTTCTACGCATCGGGATCCTTTCAGGCTTCAGCTAGCGACATCTGTCGTACCTCTCAGCACACCACACACTGCTGCATTCGGCAGGTGACTGAAGCCCTTTACGCTCACAGAATGAACTTTATAAGCTTCCCTTTGACCAGGGAGGCACAGACCGTGAGGGCTTTGGGTTTGGATTTCTCCAGAATAGCAAACTTCCCCAAAGTGCAGGGAGCAATAGATTGCATGCACATTGCCCTGAGAGTGCCTTTACAGAACACGGAGGTGTTTCATAACAGAAAGGGATTCCACTCCCTAAATGTGCAGCTTGTTGTTGTTCACAGCCAACTCATTCTGATAGTTAATACTACATTTCCTGGCAGCGTCCATGATGCGCACATCCTACGTGAGAGTGCTATCCCTGTTTGTCAATCAGCCAGAAGGTCACGGTTGGATGCTGGGGGATAAGGGATATGGCCTTGCCAGTTGGCTGATGACCCCACTGCGTAATCCCATCACTGAAGCAGAGAAATGTTACAACGAAAGCCACATTGCAACACGGAACATCGTCGAGAAGACAATTGAAGTCCTAAAGCAGCACTTCAGATGGCTGGACCACTCTGCTGGCAGCCTACAGTACTACCCTGACCAGGTCGCTGAGTTTATTGTGGTGTGTTGCATGCTACATAACCTAGCTATAAGGAGAGGACAGCAAATGCCTGATGGGGCTGCAGGTCCACCTCCAGAAGGAGGGGAGACGGAAGAGCCAGCCGGCGAGGAGCAAGAAGAGGAGGTGGAGGAGGACAAGGAGGAGCAGGAGGAAGAGGAGGCTGATAAGGAGCTCGGGGAGGACCAGCCTGGCGATGTAGCCATGGTCCTACCACCCCACCCACCCCCAGAAGAACAGTACCCCGTGGGAGTTACGCGGCCGCAAAGCTGTTGCATCAGCAGCTGATAAAGGAACGCTTTGCATGAACTTACATTGGGGATTATCACATTTACATTTAGATTAACAATTACATTTATACAAAAGTTGCATTTGCGTTGAGATACGTTTTAGCCTTGCCTTCACTGGCCTGGCCTTTGTAGTGCAGCATTTGGATTAATGCTTAACTTAAGTAATGTTATTACAAGAGAATAAAGATGTTAAATTATTCAAAATGCCTAAGTTAACTAACCTTATCAGAGAATGCACAACAATTGTTAAAATCATTAACAACATTTATTGCAAACAGAATTCTTTTCAAACACCCTCCTCTCCATCCATCCACCCCCTCCAACTATGAACGAACATTTTAAACAATTTAACATATAATGAACAATTATTTCTCCTCTCTCCTCTCTGTCTCTGCCTTCCTCCTCTCTCTCTCTATCCTTTCTCTCTCTCGCTCTCTCTCTCTCTGCCCCTCCCTGTGCCTTCTGCGCATGTGTGGATGACCCCTGACCTCCCACATTTCGGATTGCCCATTTCACATCGCTGGCCTATCGCCAAGTGGAAAATCACTCAATAAAAATGGGCAATGTTCCAGCGATCAGTAAGGCTGAGATGTCATACATTGCTGGAACATCGCCCAATTTTTGGGAGATTGCCAGCAAAGTGGAAAGTCTAGCCCATAGAAATCTACAGCGCAGAAGAAGGCTATTTCGGCCCATCATGTCTGTGCCGGCCGACAAAGAGCCGCACGGCCCTCGGTCAGCAGTCCTGAAGGTTACATATAAACCTATGAACAATGATCAATGACGAAAAGGTAAAGAGCATCTGGCCCAACCAATCTGCCCCACACAACTGCGATACCTCATGCATCGCAACATTTTACACTCCACCCCAACCAGAGCCATGCGATCTCCTGGGAGAGGCAAAAAAAACAGGTAAAAACCCAGGCCAATTGGGAAAAAAATCTGGGAAAATTTCTCTCTGACTCATCCAGGTGATCGAAACTAGTCCAGATGATCACTCTGGCCGTATTCGATTCCCTGAAGTGCTTACCATCGTATCTACGCCAGCCAACAAGAGATTACCCAATCTAATCCCACTGACCAGCTCTAGATCCATAACCCTGCAGGTTACGGCACTTCAAGTGCCCATCCAAGCACCTTTTAAATGTGGTGAGGGTTTCTGCCTCTACCACCTTTCCAGGCAATGAGCTCCAGACCCCCACAACCCTCTGCGTGAAGAAGCTTCTCCTCAAATCACCTCTAAACCTTCCACCAACCACTTTAAAACTATGCCCCCTCGTAATTGATCCCTCCATCAAAGGAAATAGGCCCTTGCTATCCACTATGTCCAAGCCCCTCAAAATTTTATGCACCTCAATGAGGTCTCCTCTCAGCTTCCTCTGTTCCAAGGAGAACAAACCCAGCCTATCCAACCTGTCCTCATAGCTAAGATTCTCCATTCCAGGTAGCATCGTCATAAATCTCAGAAAGAGGGTGTTTGGTCATGGGCGTCTTGCCAGACTTTCAAGCAGGCTAGACTTATTTGCACAGCACCCATTTTGCGCCTGATTTCACATTTTGGCAAAAATAACCCCCTGATGTCCTATAGATTGAAAATGTTACATCGAATAATATTAATGTTTGACTGGTGCTGCTTGTAGAGCACTTTGTGCTTTCTGTATAGTGAACTTTTAGGATATCAAGAATAATTTACTGGTGCCGTGGATCATCTTTCTATTTTTTAATGCCTGGACGGTAACAAGACGTTTAGGGGGCCCTGGAAAAATTGTTTTGTGGCTCTCTTTTTCTGTTCTCTCCCTCTATTATTTTTCGTCCTTCTTTCTGTCTTTCTCTCTGTTGCTCGCGTATTGTGCCTCTGTTACTGCCCCCTTTCTGCATCTGTATATCTCCACAAGAGGGAGCAGTGGGCAGTGGCTGAAGCTACCATTGGAGAGCAGGGAAGTGCAGTCATCTGTGTGTGTAAACCATTGCATTATTACACATGCACATTAAGGATGCCTACCCTCTAGCATCGTCCTGAATTCTTCAAGAAGCAAAGATTTAGAGGCCAAAATTGCCCCGTGATGTGTTTGGGGCGGTCATTGCGCTAATAGTGATTTATTTTTTGCGCTAGCATGGGAAGCGCAGCCCCGGCGCGGATTTGGACACTTTGTTAAAAATAAATGTTGCGTGCAATAACCTGCCGTTCCCCCAGTATTCCCTCGGTGCTTAAAGGGGAGGGCCGTTTTGATCTGAGCAGCATCTTCCATGCCTCCCACTGGGCCACCAGGAGGCTGTCGGCTGGGCCAGTGGCCCAGCACCCAAGAGGGGATGCCGGACTGCCTGTTGGTGACCTGGCCGAATGAGCGGCAGTCATTTTCAGGCCAACTGAAAAGTCGTCCGACACAAAAATGATGGCAGCCACGGCGGCGGCACCTCCCCTTTAAAGGTGGCTGGGGCAGCACAGCCACTACGTCTCCGCACACCGAGAGGTTTTCAGTGCCATCGCCCTGCACAGATGTCGCTCCCGCGGAGCAATTTCCCCCTCGGGGCGCAAAGGGGGTGATAAGTGGTTAGCGTGCACGTGATGACATCATCGTTGTGGCGCAGTGCAAGCCCCTTTTCGGCGGCAGAATCCCAGAGATAAGTTCGGGTAATGGTCTGTGTGCAGCGCCTGGGCGAAAACCTTTTAGCACACCCTTAGCACCGGCCGTCAGCGCTAACTGGCCTTAAACTGGAACCCAAGAGAAAATCACTGGGGCTTAAAAAACAATTGTGTGTTTTTATCATTTTCATTGAGCACTTCTTTTCATTAGTCATAAAAAGATCAGAGATGGGAAAAAAGGCTGTTTGATAGTCAAGAATCATCCAATTGGGTAACAAAGATCTGATTGTTTTCCAATTGGTGTGGCAAGGCAGGGCACCATAAGAATGGAAGTGTCGGGCGACCAATGACGGGAGTGTGGGGGAGGGATAGTTGGAAGTAGGAGGCCACATGATGAAACCTCCAGGAATATGTCTAACCAGAGCTGGCAACTCTGATGTACATTCATTCTTCATATCAGGCCTTCGGATATCAGACCTGGTTTTGGTCAGGTCCCTGATAAACAAAGTTGTTGATGGGTATGGAGCTTTTTGTTAGTAGGAAAGGGAATACCCACCTTTTGATTTTGTATTAAGGAAGCACTGGAATAGTTGAATGGTGGGATCAAGAAGTTTAGAGGTAAGTTTATTGATATTTTCCATGTTATATATACATGTATAGTGGGGTGGATTACCATCTACCCAGCTGGCTATATCTTGCAGACGCATTTTCTTCTTCTGTAATGTGTTGAGGAGAGTTATTATAGTGAAGTCTGATTAGGGAGGGAATTTAAACTGGAGAGAATGGTTTTCGGTAATATAATTTGTGAATTATGTATTGAGAAAGTAACCAAAATAGCTAATTAGAAAGGAGATAAACAAAGACTTAAACAAGTCTACAGTTACAACATGGACGACAGGATCGACACGTAAATTTTATCTTAAAGATTAATAACATTGTCTTATAGGGGGAAATAATGTTACACAAATTGATACTGTTGGTGACATCATTGCTCTCAGTTCACCTCCTTGAGATCTTCCCTCTCAGGATCACGGCCACTTTTCTTTATCTTGGTTTTATAATGGGGCCTACATCTCTCCCCCAACTTACTCCTGTCCAGAAGCTCAACCGAATCCCCTTGCTCATTTTATGTAACTAACTTGGGTTTCTATGGAGAGCAGTGCATGGTGTGATGAGAGAACTTTGAACTCGGCGGGAGTGCGGGAGAAAGGGCGGCGGGGGGTGGGGGGGGGTAGGAAATCCAATAATAATGCATTGGCCATCAGTGCTTGTAAGTGGGCATCCAGCCCTAAGTGCAAAATTGCTCCTCTGTGCCACATAAGGAAAGTTTGGGTTGCTGTAGCCTTGGGTTCCCCGAATCCCCCGTTCTCACCAACAAAAGCAGGATATTAATGAGGCCTGGCCGTTAAAATGGACTGGGCTTCCCACTGCCACTTCCAGGCGATCAACCTTCACATCCCGCTGACTTCCCACCCGGGAGCTAAAATCCCTTGCAGGACTATGTCAGTGCCACTTTTTTGTCAGCCACTAGGAATTGACTCTGGGGCATTTCAGCCTCCAATATTCCCTCACTCCTTCTGGGGATAAGCACTGCGCTACACTTGCTGTTTCCTCCAAGCTCATCTCAAAGGCTGTGAACTTGCTGTCCACTACTAACCCACATTCCACCACTTCACAACAGAAAAAATATAAGTTTTGTGCTGGGCAGGAGGATGACGAAATGGATTCCAAACATGTATCTAAATGGTGGGAGACTGATGGGTTGAAGGTTTTTATCTCATACCCATTTTCTATTATATTAGCACAATATATTGGAGCAGAAACATGCTGAAGCACCAAATTTCCCAAACCCTTTAATATTCAATGGGCCGGATTTTTGAGAAGTTTGCGACCGTGTTTTCACCATGATTTGACCCTCCATGGCGAAAACCCGGTTGCAAAGCACAGGTGGGATCCTCGGCTCATTGTTTGCGGTAGCGATGGGATGTACCGCTGGGGAGAGGTGCACCAACGTGCAACAAGGCGGATTGCGTTTGCGTCCGAGTTTCGGCTCTCTCCCGACCCATAAACCAAGCCCAGAATAGCGACAGGTCAAACCTGTTGGTGTAACCCTGCCAGCAGCGGTAAGTATGAAAACCTGTCTTGTAAATGTTTTTTGAATGTTTAGGGAATTTATTCCCCCCTTCCCAAGGCCTCTCTTGCAGCTTTCCCGGCCCTGGACTAACTTTGTCGAAACTCGCGTTTTTGCGGCGCGAATGCCTGTGCAACGCTCCTGCCCCCCACCCTAACCGACATAAAACCCGAAAGTTCGGCCTAAAAACGATAGCGCAGCGAAAACGGTAAGTTTCACGTATCACTACCGTTTTCACCGAAATAACCCGGAAGACGAAAATCCAGCCCAATGCCACATTTAATGACGGTGACTTCAAACATAATTCATTGGCTGTTAAGCACTTTGGTACATCCTAAGCACTGTTTCCCCATTGCCAGATACACCATAATTCTGCAGGTATGCAGCTTTAAAAGAAGTAGATTAGAAAAAAAATAAAGAAGGAAAGGACGATTGATTCCCTATCATTGTTGTCCTCTGACCTGTAATGCCACCTGGTATATTTTCCTGTGTGTAAGAAGTGCAATACAAAGTAGTGTTGTTATTGAAGATAACAAGGGATGGTGTTAGAAGTCTGATTAATTGTCTCTGTAACCCCAATAGTAAACAAAATTTAACTGGACATAGCAATGGAGTCCAAAGAAAAGTGTTTTAAAAATTCATGGTGCATCAGAGAAAAATAGAATTAGTTGTTCCTTATTTATTTTGAGTCATTCCATCCATTCGTTTTGCTTGCTTGATTGATTATGTGGGCCTAGCAATTAGATTTGCACCAACTTGATACTGAAGAGATCTTTTGAAGCCATCAGACATTGTGGCAGCAGTTCTGTACTGAATCCAATGCACGGTAAGGGAAGAACTTGTCAGCTTATTCACAGAATACATTTACTAAAATATATTCCATGTGTTCTTAATAGAGTCAAATTTTCCAAACATCTGTTATCCATCTTGGTTTTCATGAATTTTGGGATGGCCACTGAACCACCAACATAACAAGCATTTAAGGTACATGCTTAAGCATAAGGAAAGTTCTCACAGTGAGTGTATGCAGGTAATGCTTCACTTCAAAGAGACACCTTTGCTGTGGTTTAGTCGAGATGATTTTAAAAGATCAAATCAGCACTGAAATCTATACATTATAGTACTTTACTTTTAAAACATACTGTCAAGTCCAACACATTTTGTTCAGCATACCAATTCTAAAAGATGGCAGTACATCTAAATAAATCAAATGCTTCCTTTGTTTGTGGCCACATAAACATGAGATTTCTGATGTTGTTATGGTGAATTGTTACTTGAAGATGAGTGTTTTCAGAAGATTGATGATATCATTCCTCCTCACTTTTGATAGTCTTAAGCAGCAGTGTTTGAAACCAAATTAATTTAAAAAGCTGCAGCAATAGATTGGTGAAACTCACACCTGCCATTACACAGTACTGGCTATATTCCTGTCCGGTGATAAATTTCATGACAAGAAGGGAAATTTTCAGAGATTCCGCTCCTGATGGTACTCCTGACTCCTCTTCCAGCACTGTTTCTTGCTTGACAGGAGCAAGGATTGGACAATCTGACATGTGGAGATTAGTGTGCCCAATTTGCAAGGTTCTCAATTTTCCAGTCATTCATTTTAAAACTGAGAGCACCACAAATCAGACGTACTGAGATGCGCTCCTATTATTCAAAACTGCACAGCAGAGTGGAGTCCTCAAATATTTATGCCAGGGAGTCCTTTGCAACATCTGCTCAAGGTATTCCACAACCGGATACTCCAGCATCGTGGAATGTTACTGATTGCTTCTCCAATAGAAACATAGAAACATAGAAAAATAGGTGCAGCAGTAGGCCGTTCGGTCCTTCGAGCCTGCACCGCCATTCAATATCATGCTGATCATTTCCTCAGTACCCCTTTCCTGCTTTCTCTCCATACCCCTTGATCTCTTTAGCCGTAACGGCCATATCTAACTCCCTCTTGAATATATCCAATGAACTGGCATCAACTACTCTCTGCAGCAGGAAATTCCACAGGTTAACAACTCTGAGTGAAGAAGTTTCTCCTCATTTCAGTCCTAAATGGCTTACCCCTTAGCCTTAGACTGTGCCCCCTGGTTCTGGACTTCCCCAACATCAGGAACATTCTTCCTGCATCTAACCTGTCCAGTCCCGTCAGAATTATTGTGTTCCTAACACAGATGAGACTGTACACAGGGAGGTTAAAGTAACAGTGACCTCAGTCTTTATTAAGCCACTCCAGAGTAAGGAACAGGCCTTAGGGGCCAGCTTATATACAGTGCTCCCAAGGGATCCCTTGGGACTTCAGGGGATGCGCTCCCTGGTGGTGGAACATGGGAGTGCATGCTTTACAGATATACAACATCACTCACCCCCAAAGTCAAAGTAAAAACTATTTACAAAGTGAGGCGGTCGGGAGCCTCTCTTTCCCTGGTGGACCGCCTCGGTACAAATGTCTGTACTGGTGTGTTGGCTGTGCTGGCTGTGCCCTCGCTGGGTTGGCATGTTGTTGGCCCTGCAGGGCTGCTGGGTGAGCCTGACCTTGCTGGGCTGTTGGGCGTGATGGGTTCGATTTCATGGTCCGGGGTGGTGTCGTTAATCCTTTGGGTGTGTGTTGTGGGCTCGAAAAAGGTGGTGTCTGCTGTGGGTTGTTCAGGCAGTCTGTGAGCTGCAGCCTCGTTTGGTCCAGGCGCTTTCTGCAAATTTGTCCATTGTCTAGTTTGACTACAAACACCCTACTCCCTTCTTTAGCTATCACCGTGCGCGCGATCCACTTAGGACCATGTCCATAGTTTAGCACATACACAGGGTCATTCAGATCAATTTCCCATGACACAGTGGCTCGACCATCGTTTACATTTTGTTGCTGCCGCCTGCTCTCTACCTGATCATGCATATTGGGGTGAACCAGCGAGAGTCTGGTTTTAAATGTCCTTTTCATGAGTAGCTCAGCCGGGGGCACCCCTGTGAGCGAGTGGGGTCTCGTGCGGTAGCTGAGCAGTACTCAGGACAGGCGGGTTTGGAGTGAGCCTTCTGTGACTCATTTAAGGCTCTGTTTGATTGTTTGTACTGCCCACTCTGCCTGCCCATTGGAAGCTGGTTTAAACGGGGCCGAGGTGACATGTTTGATTCCATTGCGGGTCATGAATTCTTTAAATTCGGCACTGGTGAAAGATGACCCGTTGTCACTGACCAGTATGTCAGGCAGGCCGTGGGTGGCAAACATGGCCCTCAGGCGTTCATTGGTAGCGGTGGCGGTGCTTCCTGACATTATTTCACATTCAATCCATTTAGAAAAGACATCCACCACCACCAGGAACATTTTACTGAGAAACGGGCCCGCATAATCGACATGGATCCTCGACCATGGTCTGGAGGGCCAGGACCACAAACTTAGTGGTGCCTCTCTGGGTGCGTTGCTCAACTGAGCACACACACTGCATTGCCGTACACAGGACTCTAAATCAGAGTCGATACCGGGCCACCACACGTGGGATCTGGCTATCGCTTTCATCATTACCATACCCGGGTGTGTGCTGTGGAAATCTGAGGTGAACGTCTCCCTGCCCTTTTTGGGTAGCACTATGCGGTTACCCCACAACAGGCCTGAATGGACAGCTCGTCCTTTCGCTGCTGGAACGGCTTGATTAGCTCTTGCATTTCAACGGGATTGCTGGCCCAGCTCCCATGTAGTACACAGTTTTTTTACTAGGGACAGCAGAGGATCGTGGTTGGTCCAAGACCTAATCTGGCGGGCCGTGATAGGTGATTTATCATTTTCAAATGCTTCCATGACCATCAACAATTCTGCGGGCTGCGCCACCATCAACAAGTTTGCAGGCTGCGCCATTTCCACCCCCGTAGTGGACAATGGTAGCCGACTGAGAGCATCCGCACAGTTCTCGGTGCCTGGCCTGTGGCGGATGGTATAGTTATACGCTGATAGCGCGAGTGTCCACTTTTGTATGCGGACTGAGGCATTAGTATTCATCCCCTTGTTTTCAGCGAACAGGGATATCAGGGGCTTGTGATCAGTTTCCAGCTCAAATTTGAGGCCAAACAGGTACTGATGCATTTTCTTTATCCCGAACACACACGCTAATGCCTCTTTTTCAATCATGCTGTAGGCCCTCTTGGCCTTAGAAAAGCTCCTCGAGGCATAGGTGACAGGTTGCAACTTCCCCGCAACGTTAGCTTGTTGTAATACACACCCGACGCCATACGATGACGCATCACATGCTAGCACAAGTCTTTTACACGGGTTATACAATACAAGCAGCTTGTTGGAGCACAAAATGTTTCTGGCTTTCTCAAAAGTAATTACTTGTTTTTTTCCCCATACCCAGTTCTCACCTTTACGCAATAACACATGTAGGGGCTCTAAGAGGGTGCTTAATCCCAGTAGGAAGTTACCAAAATAGTTGAGGAGTCCCAGAAACGACAGCAGCTCCGTGACATTCTGTGACCTGGGCGAGTTCCTGATTGCCTCTGTCTTGGCGTCTGTGGGCCGAATGCCGTCCACTGCGATCTTTCTCCCCAAAAACTCCATGAAGACGAATTTCGACCTCTTCAGCCGCAGCCATACGCGATCCAGTCGCTGCAGGACCTCCTCCAGGTATTGTAGGTGCTCGACAGTGTCCCAACCCGTGACCAATATATTGTCCTGAAAAACCACTGTGCGTGGTACCGATTTGAGTAGGCTATCCATGTTTCTCTGGACCAAATTCCAAACGGGCATCTGTTGTAGATGAACGATGAACGTGTTGATGCAGGTGAGGCCCTTCAAAGACTCCTGCAGCTCCTGCGTCATGTAGGCCGAAGTCCGGTCGAGCTTGGTGAACGTCTTGCCTCCTGCCAGCGTCGCAAATAGGTCATCTGCCTTAGGTAGCGGGTATTGGTCCTGGAGCGAGAAACGATGAATAGTTCCTTTATAATCGCCGCAAATCCTGACCGTGCCATCACTTTTGAGTACTGGAACAATTGGGCTGGCCCATCGCTGAATTCCACTGGGAGATGATGGCCTCGCATTGCAGCCTGTCCAGCTCAATTTCAACTCTATCCCTCATTATGTGAGGTACCGCTCGCGCCTTGTGGTGAATGGGTCGTGCCTCTGGGACCAAGTGGATCTGCACCTTCGCCCCAGAAAAGTTTCTATTGCCTGGCTCACAAAAGGGAAGGAAATTTGTTAAGAACCTGGGTACATGAGGCCTCATTGACATGTGATAGAGCTCGGATGTCATCCCAGTTCCAGCAGATTTTGCCCAGCCAGCTCCTTCCAAGCAGTGTGGGGCCATCGCCCAGAACAATCCAGAGTGGCAGTTCGTGCAACGTGCCCTCGTAGGTGACCTTGACCATGACGCTGCCCAGGACAGTGATGAGCTCTTTGGTGTACGTTCTCAGTTTCGTGTGGATGGGGCTCAGGGCAGGTCTGAGTGCCTTGTTGCACCACAGTCTCTCAAACATCTTTTTACTCACGATGGATTGGCTAGCACTAGTGTCCAGTTCCATGGCTACAGCTAAGCCATTCAATTTTACATTTAGCATTATAGGTGGACATTTCGTCGAAAATGTGTGCACCCCATGTACTTCAGCTTCTGCCTCCTCTCTCTGAGGCTCGAAATTGCTTTGATCCACCATGGACCGATCTTCCTCTGCCACGTGGTGGTTAGCAGGTTTGCAGAGCTTGCAGCTCATCTGCAAGTTTGTTGGAGGTGCCCCATTGTTCCACAGCTCTTGCAAACATACCCTTTGAAGCGGCATGAATAGGCTGAATGGAAGCTTCCACAACACCAACAAGGTGTGAATTGCCTTGCATTCATCCTTTGTTGCGGACTCTGAGTCATCTGGGTCACCTGAGACCTGCTGGCAGTTGCAGACTCGTGGGTTCTGCCCTGTACATTTCTGCTCGCAAACACAGTTTCAGTTAATTTATGAACATTGCTAGCACTTGTGTGCTGAGAGATTTGTTTGCTGTTATCACTGATGGACATAAATGCCTGTGCTATCGCAATGACTTTACTGAGAGTCGGTGTCTCTACAGTCAAAAGTTTTCATTGGATGGTCTCGTGGCCATGCCCAGTACAATAAAGTCTCTGAGCATCTGCTCCAGGTAGCCATCAAACTCACATTGTCCTGCAAGTCGCCTTAGCTCGGCGACATAGCTCGCCACTTCCTGACCTTCAGATCGCTGGCATGTGTAGAAACGATGCCTCGTCATCAGCACACTCTCCCTCGGGTTAAGATGCTCCCGAACCAGTGTACACAGTTCCTCATACGACTTATCTGTGGGTTTCACCGGAGCCACGAAATTCTTCATGAGGCTGTAGGTCGGTGCCTCGCAGACCATGAGGAGGATTGCTCTCCTTTTTGCAGCACTTCCTTCTCTGTCCATCTCGTTGGCTACAAAGTACTGGTCTAGCCGTTCGACATAGGCTTCCCAGTCTTCACCCTCTGAGAACTTCTCCAGGATGCCCACAATTTGCTGCATCTTTGCGTTGGATTCGTATACTCGTCGCCAGTTATTGTGTTCCTAACACAGATGAGACTGCACACAGGGAGGTTAAAGTAACAGACCTTAGTCTTTATTAAGACACTCCAGAGTGAGGAACAGGCCTTAGGGGCCAGCTTATACAGTGCTCCCAAGGGATGCTGGGATCCCTTGGGACTTCAGGGGATGCGCTCCCTGGTGGCGGAACATGGGAGAGCATGCTTTACAGATACACAACAAGAAGCTTATACATTTCTATGAGATCCCCTCTCATCCTTTTAAACTCCAGTGAATAAAGGCCCAGTTGATCCAGTCTCTCCTCATATGTCAGTCCAGCCATTCCTGGAATCAGTCTGGTGAACCTTCGCTGCACTCCCTCAATAGCAAGAACGTCCTTCCTCGATTTTAGGAGACCAAAACTGAACACAATATTCCAGATGAGGCCTCACCAAGGCCCTGTACAACTACAGTAAGACCTCCCTGCTCCTATACTCAAATCCCCTACCTATGAAGGCCAACATGCCTTCTGTAATGCCTGCTGTACCTACCTGTCAACTTTCAATGACTAATGAACCATGATACCCAGGTCTCGTTACGCCTCCCCTTTTCCTAATCTGCCGCCATTCAGATAATATTCTGCCTTCATGTTTTTGCCCCCAAAATGGAAAACCTCACATTTATCTACATTATACTGCATCTGCCATGCATTTGCCACTCACCTAACCTGTCCACGTCACCCTATGAATTCCTATGTCCAAATCCCTATAAATGATCAGATAAGCTGCCTTCGACCAGTGGTACTGCTACGAGAAGGACACCACCATCAATGCCAGCTGGGCAGCAATCCTAACAGTTGTGCTGGGATCATGCTCCGCCTTGGACTTTGTGGTTTCAGAGAGAGGTCACATCGGCCTCAAAATCCCACAAGAGTTCGATCAGTCTCTCTTCCCAGCTTCAGTGGAACAGTGGTGGAACCCGCGAGGAAATGGGAGAAACCCAGTTACAATACATCGCTGCCATTTCTGCCACTTTCCATGTTGCTTTATGTCATGTATGTATGCTTGGGTTTACTAGACACCAGGTGGCACCACTGTCGGAGGTCATTGGACTATGCGCACGTATGTGCGGCCCAGGTATAAAAGGCCAGCCATCTTGTAATGTAATCATTTTAGGCCCTAATAAAGTAGAGCCAGGTTTGTACCTGTTAGGAGTTTACAGTATTCAGTCTATTGAGTTATTGCATACACAACACTTTATAAGGTTGATGCTTCTGTCCACCCCTTCCTTACAAATTAAATGGTTATGTTACTGGACTAGCAATCCAGAGGCCTGGACTAATGAATCAGAGAACTTGAGTTCAAAACCCACCATAGCAGTTTGTGTATTTGAATGCATTTTTTTTTAAATCTAGTAATAAAAATCTATCTGCAAAAATGATCATGAAATTATCAGATTGGCGTAAAAACCCAGTTGGTTTGCTAATATCCTTTAGGTGAGGAAACCTGCTGTCCTTACCCAGACTGGCCTATACATGACTCCAGACCCACACCAAAGGTGGTGGGGGGTAATTTTGATGTGCAATCGTGTAAAATGGGTAATAGCGGATCGGCAGCCCATTTTACATCTTTCCCGATATTTATTTCCATTGACTTCAGCTACAGGAGCTGCTCAGATTAACTTGCTCTCTAGTTTTACCTCCCCATTCCAGCTAAGTGCTTAGCCTCTTCCCAAATGCCCCCTCTGTGCACTGTATGTCGATACACACTACTGTGGCATAGATTCTGTAAAATACCATTCTAATTTGTTATTAGTAATGTTTGTCTACAATTACAGAAGCTATGTTCCTGATAGCTTTGCTACATTGCAACAGTGACTACACATCAAAAAGTACTTCACTGGCTGTAAAGCACTTTGGGACATCTGGTGGTCATGAAAGGTGCTATATAAATGCAAGTCTTTATTTCTTTCTATTTTGCAGCAAAGTTTCATCAAGTAACAATGATGAGCTGAAAACAAAGAAAAGAAACAATAATACTTAAAGGGCTAGAGTTTCCTCATTTTTTGCATGCTTAACACCCACTTTACATCTATTTTACTGCTGAAATGACGTATAACGCCCATATATTGCCAATTTAGCCACAAAATGGAAACTGACGGGCATTTTTCGGAAACTTATCGCCAAGTGTTACTTTCCTCATGTGCATAACGCCGAGAAAAAATAATACAAACCGCCCACTTTTTTTGGCGGAATCATCAGAATGGGCGAATTCAACGCCCATAATATCGGCCAGCATTAGTTTCCGCACGGAATTAACGCTAAGATTCAATAATACCGCCCACCCACTTTTTTTGTCGTAAAGATCAGATTTGCCAAAACTAGCGGCCATGAGATCGCCCAGTGTCACTTTCACAACCCGCACACAGATTGCCCACAATATCGCTCACCCAAAAAACCACCCAGAAAAAGTGGAACTAACCGGAACAAATCACAGCGTTATGGACGCCATGTTCTACATCTCATGTCGCATCCTTTGAAAGGCTGTTGTGCTTCAACCTCGGGGGAGTTCGGATGTACTCTGGAGCTTGTTGGAGTTGATGTGAACATCTGTACAAACATCTTGACCATACTGTGACCGATTGGAATTGAATAGAAGTTTACATCGGGACATTCATTGTTTGTGACCAATTGTGGAAAACAGACAGATACTGCAATGGGGCCTGTCCTTTCTCACCCTCTCTTGATCACTAATTACATGCAGCAGACTCGAGATCGCCGAAGGTACGCTCCACAGCATTATGTGCCCAATGTAAGATGTGCCAGACTGATGAGGAGGACCAGATGTTACACCCCCCGCAAGTACAGGGAGAAGCAGTTTTACCTCAATTTGCCCGACACCACCTGCCTTCAGAGACCGCGCTTCCACAAAAAGGTTATCAGTGAGGTATGCCAGCTCATAAGAGGAGATCTTCAGCCTGCCAGCACCATCAATACTGCACTGTCCATCAAGGTCAAAGTCACCATGGCACTGTCGCTCGACACGTCGGGTTCTTTTCAGGCCTCAGCTGGCGACATTTGCAGTCTGTCTCACCATGCCACACATTGCTGCGTTAGACATGTCACTGAAGCCCTGTACGCAAGCAGAAGGGACTTGATCAGCTTCCCTATGACCAGGGAGGCAGAGAGTGAGAGGGCTCTAGGATTCTCCAGAATTGCAACTTCCCCAAGGTGCAGGGAGCAATAGACTGTATGCACATCGCGATGCGGGCACCTTTTCAGGATGCAGAGGTTTTCAGGAACCGCAAGGGATTCCACTCCCTAAATGTCCAACTCGTTGTCGACCACCAGCAAATTATAATGGCAGTGAATGCTAAATTTCGGGCAGCATCCATGATGCTCACATCCTGCGTGAGAACACTGTATCTGACTTGTTTAATAATCAGCCACAAGGTCAATGCTGGATGCTTGGTGACAAAGGATATGGCCTCGCCACCTGGCAGATATCCCCCCTGCGTGACACCCACACCGAAGTCGAGAGGCGATACAACGAGAGCCACAGAGCCACTTGCAATATCACGGAGAAAACCATTGGAGTGCTTAAGCAGCGCTTTCGATGCCTGAATCACTCAGGAGACGACCACCAATACCACCCTGAGCAGGTAGCTCAATTCGTGGTGGTGTGCTCCATGCTGCACAACTTGGCTATCAGGCGGGGACAAGAATTGCCTGATGAGTCTGACAGTCCAGCTCACCAGAGAGAAGAAGAGGAGGATGAGGAGGCGGACGCTGACATCTGCTCACACAATCAGGCTGACACTGAAGCCATGCCCCCGCCCCCCTGCAGACCACATGAAAGGGCCCATGGTGGCACTTTGCCTGAAAGAACGTTGGTGTTATTTACAAGGCTGACACACTGCTGGGTGTGCAGGTCATACATCAATGGTGGGCATCACCTTGGTTTAAGCTAATTGAAGTTAAGTGTCATTATACCCTTTGATGTTAAGGAATCACCAGCATGTAATGGTGCAAATATCTGAGCCAATGCGCAACAAGGTTTTAAATAAAAAACATTTAAACAGAACAGTTGTCTGAAATCATCAGTATTTCTGTAAAAACCAACCCTTCCCCCCCCGCACCCCCCCCGCCCTCACTTCTCCTCCCCACCTCTACCCCTTCCCCTTCCCCTCCTGGCTCCAAGCCGCCTGTCCGAGGAGCTCCTGAGGCGATGCTTCATTGGGGGAAGGGGGGGAGGGATGACGGCAAAACCGCTGCTTGGACAGATACGGGAGAGGACGGTCCCTAGGTGGAAACGTGCTCCGATCCAGAAGCAAGATGTTGCTCCTGGCTCTTATGTTTGGCTGGCAATGGGGATGCGGCACCTTGGGGTGCAGTGCCGCACTCTGGGACCACTGGGAGCCCTCTGCCACCAGTGTTCCTGGCTACCAGCTCCAGGGTCTCCACCATCCTTTCCATGTTATATCTTATTTGTTGGACAAAAACTCAGTGCCAACTATGTTCTTGGTGCTTAGTAGGCTTTTTGCTGCTGGTGAACCTCCCTCGTGTCTCCCATAACAGTCAAACAAGTACACACCACAGCCACACACACCTTCAGTCCCTTTCAGCTCCCTCTCTCTCTGTCTCCTCTTCTGCGCATGTCATGATGAACCTTGACCTCCTGAATCGTGGGAATCGAGCGTTGCCATGCCGTTGCTAAGGACGGCGACACTTTACGGCAGAAGATCAGCGAGATTTAACGCTACCGCCATTTCATATCGCTCGCGGTAATGCCCAATTTCAAAAATGGAGATTGGTGCTTTGAGAATGGATGAGAAGCCGGCGATCTTAAAACACATTTTTACCGCCCACACCAGAAATAACGCCCATTTTTGAGCGATATGCACAAAAGTGTAAAATCTAGCCCTAAAAAACATTATTGTGAGTTAGTTTCGTGGCATGTTTATTCAATTTTCAGGAGGTTATGTTCACATATGTATTTGATAAACCACTGTAAGTTCAATTGCATGGTGTTTACAGAAGGAGTACATTGATGCAGTCACATTCCTTGGCAAGAAAGTGCTTGTGCTAGGAGCAAAAAGGGTCTAAGAGTTGAGGCAATTTGTTTGTTCTAGGTCTTTGGGGGGCAGTTGGCTCTGGGAATGGGAGGGAGTGTCTGCTTGCCTCCCTGCTTGCCTAATAATTGTCATGTTGATTGGATTCTTCATCCCTCTCAGTCAATGGGTGGATTTTTGTGATGGTGTGGCTATGCCAAGTGAAAACAGACACCGGACGGATTGTATTTCTCCAGTTTTGGGCAGACGCAAAAATCAGCCAGCCAAATTGGAGCAGTGTATGCGCCACATGTTTTATTGTGACAAGGACTCCAGTTCACCAAAGAGACGGATGCATCTTCTTGCAGCAAGTAGTGAGAGCTGTGTTATCTTACGTGTTGCAGGTTATCCTCGCTCTCTTTCTGTGTAGACCAAGGAGTGGACTGGGTCCTACACATTTGCAAAGCCAGTGAAAGTTTCTTTGATGTCTCAGACACAGTCGACCAGAATGGCTGAATCTGGGCACTTTATCAGAATAAGTCTAGGCGGCCACAACTCTCCAGCAGTTGTCCACGAGGGAGGAATGAAAATTGCAGAATTTAGGTGGGGAGGTATGTGCCATGCATTCAGTTGTCCATTGTACATTTCACTGCAAGTGCTAAATGTTGAGCATTTGTCTCTGTACTTTGCCTTTATTGAAATTGCTTTTAAACAGAGCTGAGTGACCTGCCTGACTTGCTTAAGTAGGTAAGCTAAAAGCTAGATGTACTGCTTTCATTTTTCTCATGTATTTAACTCTAGTCAGCATCTTTATATCAAGGGTCATGATTTCTTTCTTTGAAAGAACAAATCAAAACCATACAAATTCAGTGCTATTACTTGAAGAGTGGAGAAAAGAAAGTGTCATGTCAAGAGTCAGCTATCTGTAGGTAGCCCTTGTCCTTCTAGGTGGTCGAGGTCGCAGGTTTGGGAGGGGCTAGAAAGAAGCCTTGGCTAGTTGCTACAGTGCATCTTGTAGATGGGACGCACTGCAGCCACTGTGCACCGGTGGTGGAGGTAGGGCCCTCCACTCCCCTTTCAGCATTCCGAAGGGCCCGCTCCCTCCACGACACTCCTCAATTACGCCCAACACCCCCGACCCTTTGCATGGCACCTTCCCATGCAAGTGCAGGAAATGCAACCCCTTCCCTTTTATCTCTTCCCTTCCCACTGTCCAGTGACCTGCCTGATTTGCTTAAGTAGTGAAACAGTGATTTACTTGTATTTCTCTTAATTTAGTATCCTGTACTTGCTGCTCACATGCGGTCTCTTCTACACTGGGGATACCAAATGCAGATTTGGAGCTTTGAAGAACACCTCCATTCAGTCCGTAAGCTTCCGGTCGCCTGTTACTTTAATTCTGCGCTCCACTCCCACTCTGACCTCATTGTCCTCGGCCTCTTACACTATTCCAATGAAGCTCAACGCAAGCTCGAGGAACAACACCTCTTCTTTCGTTTAGGCACTTTACAGTCTTCTGGACTCAACATCGAGTTCAACAATTTCACACGATGATCTCTCTCCCTACCTTTGTTTTTCATTTTGTTTTCTCTTTCCCACAGCAGCTGTTGATGCTTCTGCCATCATTATTTAGACACATCTTTTGTTTCTTAACTTGTCCCATTACCATCTCATTTTGCCTTGCATCATCATCCCTTTTGTCTTCTGCCTTCCATCCTATCACAGATCTTTACTTTTTCTTTCCTCCCCTCCCCCCTTTCCCTGCCCCTATATTGCTTAAGAACCTGTTACATCTCGAACCTTTTTCAGTTCTGACGAAGGGTCATCGAAATGTTAACTCTGTTTCTCTCTCCACAAATGCTTCCTGACCTGCTGAGTATTTCCAGCATTTTCTGTTTTTATTTCAGATTCTGCATCCGCAGTATTTTGCTTTTGTGGAGGGAATGAATGTTTAAGGTGGTGGATGGGGTGCCAATCAAGCGGGCTGCTTTGTCCTTGAAGGTGTCGAGCTCAAGTGTTGCTGGAGCTTCACTCATGCAGGCAAGTGGAGAGTGTTACATCACACCCCTGACTTGTGCCTTGTAGATAGTGGAAAGGCTTTGGGGAGCCAGGAGGTGCAGATTACCAGCCTCTGATCTGCTCTTGTTGCCACAGTATTTATGTGGCTGATTCAGTTAAGTTTCTGGTCAATGGTGACTCCCAGGATGTTGATGGTGGGGGATTCGGCGATGGTAATGCCATTGAATGTCAAGGGGCGGTGCTTAGATTCTTGCTTGATGGAGATAGTCATTGCCTGGCACTTGTGTGGCGCGAATGTTACTTGCTACTCATCAGCCCAAGCCTGAATGTCGTCAGGTCTTGCTGCATGCAGGCATGGACTGCTTCATTATCTGACGAGTTGCGAATAGCACTGAACACCGTGCAATCATCAGTGAACACCTTGACTTCTGACCTTATGATGGAAGGAAGTTCATTGATGAAACAGCTGAAGATGGTTGAGCCTAGGACACTGCCCTGAGGAACTCCTGCAGCGATGTGCTGGGGCTGTGATGATTGACCTCCAACAACCATAATCATCTTTCTTTGTGTTAGGTATGACTCCAGCCAGTGGAGAGTCTTTTCCCCTGGTTCTCACTGACTTCAGTTTTACTAGGGTTCTGTGATGCCACACTTAGTCAAATGCTGCCTTTATGCTAAGGGCAATCACTCTTACCTCAACTCTGGAATTCAGATCTTTTGTCCATGTTTGGACCAAGGCTGTAATGATGTCTGAAGCTGAGTGGTCCGGGCGGAACCCAAACTGAGCATCAGTGAGCAGGTTATTGGTGAGTAAGTGCCATTTGATAGCGTTGTCGACGACACCTTCCATTACTTTGCTGATGATTGAGAGTAGACTGATGGGGTGGTATTGACTGGATTGAATTTGCCTAATTTTTGTGTAATATGTCCTTACTATAGAGTATAAATGCACACGAGGCCCATACTTGAGAGAAAGTCACTCTGTGACCTGTTACCTTTATTACCAAGACCTCAAGAGACAGATGGTGGGTGGAGCTTCCCCTTTTATACCTGAAAGCCCAGGTTACGAGTCTCCCACAAGTTCAACCCCTGTGGTCAGTGTTCTCAAGATGTGCAACTTAGGTCAGATTATACATGGGTTACAATGACAGTTGAATACATGACATCACCTCGCCCCCTCCCAAAGTCTTATTGGGATCACAGATTAAGTCTCTCTGGTGGTTTACGCTCCCTTGTAGAGTGCCTGAGTTGGGGCTCCGCTTGTTGGGCGCTGGCCTGAGTGTCTGCTGTTTGTGGTGCCTCAGGCCTGTCCGGACTGCCCACAGTGACTGGGCTCTCCTCCACTTGGTTCCGGTGTTCGGTCAACTGTGGTGGAGTAAACTCGATGTCATGTTCTTCCTCTGCTTCTTCTATGGGGTTGCTGAACCTCCTTTTAGTTTGATCCACGTGTTTGTGGCAGATTTGTCCATTGGTAAGTTTAGCGACCAAAACCCTATTCCCCTCTTTGGCAATCACAGTGCCTGCAAGCCATTTGGGCCGTGCAGCGTAATTAAGGACAAAAACAGGGTCATTGACATCAATACATCGCGCCCTCGCATTCCTGTCATGGTAGTCACATTGTGACTGGCACCTGCTCTCAACAATTTCTTTCATAGTAGGGTGTATAAGGGATAACCTGGTTTTTAGCATCCTTTTCATTAGCAGCTCTGCGGGTGGAACCCCTGTGAGCGAGTGTGGTCGGGATCTATTGGCCAACATAAGGCATGATAAGCGGCTTTGTAGGGAACCCCCTTGGATTCTGAGCATCCCCTGTTTGATTATCTGCACTGCTCGTTCCGCCTTGCCATTTGAGGCCGGCTTGAACGGTACCATTCTGACGTGGTTGATTCCATTGCCTGCCATGAAGTCCTGGAATTCAGTGCTTGTGAAGCACGGGTCATTGTTGCTGACCAAAACGTCCGGTAGACCATGGGCGGCGAACATTGCCCGTAGACTTTCTACCGTGGCAGAGGATGTGCTTGAATTTAAAATGGCACACTCAATCCATTTGGAGTAAGCGTCTAATACAACCAAAAACATTTTTCTCATGAAAGGACCTGCGTAGTCCACATGGATGCGTGACCATGGCTTGGTGGGCTAAAGGGGTTTCCCTGGGTGCGTTGCCCAGCTGAGCACACGTGTTGCACCTGCAAACACAAAGTTCCAGGTCTGCATCTATCCCTGGCCACCAAACATGTGACCTGGCATTTGCCTTCATCATGACAATGCCCGGGTGCTCATTGTGAAGTTCTCTGATAAACACCTCTCTGCCCTTCTGGGGCATGACTACTCAGTTTCCCCACAGTAGGAAATCGGTCTGAATCAAGAGTTTATCCTTGCGCCGATGAAATGTTTTAAAATCCTCAGGGCATGCCCCGTACGTGGTTGCCCAGTCCCCATTCAGGACACATTTCGCAACTAAAGACAGTAGCGGGTCTTTATTTGTCCAGACCTTAATCTGATGGGCTATCACAGGTGAGCCTTCGCTTTCGAAAGCTTCAACAGCCATGACCATCTCAGCATCATGCTCAGTTGCGCACTCAGTGGTGGCTAGTGGGAGCCTGCTGAGTGTATCGGCACAGTTTTCAGTGCCCGGTCTGTGCCGAATTGTGTAGTCATAGGAGGCTAACGTAAGTGCCCACCTCTGTATGCGGGCCGATGCATTCGCATTTATGGCCTTGTTGTCAACCAAAAGGGACGTTTGGGGTTTGTGACCTGTCTCCAGTTCAAATTTCCTGCCAAAGAGGCACTGGTGCATTTTTTTTACTGCATATATACACATGCTAGCGCTTCCTTTTCTACCATCCCGTAGCCCCTTTCTGCCTGGGACAGACTTCTGGAAGCATAAGCTACCGGCTGTAACTGACCATTGGCATTCACATGCTGCAACACACACCCGACCCCATAGGACGACGCAGCGCACATTAAAACTAGTTTCTTACACGGGTCATATAACATTAACAGTTTGTTGGAGCATCAAAAGCCCTTTCCTGACTGTCCCCCCAGACCCAATCGTGACCTTTGCAAAGGAGCACATGTAGCAGCTCTAACAACGTGCTCAATTTGGGAAGAAAGTTACCAAAATAGTTCAGGAGCTCCAGGAACGAATGCAGCTCCATCATGTTACAGAGTCTGGGTGCTCTCTGGATTGCTTCCGTTTTGGACGCAGTAGGTCTGATCCCATCTGCTGCTACCCTCCTCCCCAGGAATTCTACCTCTGGAGCTAAGAAGATGCACTTCGCCTTTTTCAGTCACAGCTCTACCCGGTCCAGTCTGCGTCGCACCTCTTCCAGGTTGTGGAGGTATCGTGACCCGTGATGAGGATGTCGTCTTGAAAAACCATCGTCCTTGGAATCAACTTGAGGAGGCTTTCCATATTTCGTTGAAAGATCGCGGCGGCCGAACGAATCCCGAATGGACACCTGTTATACTCAAACAACCCCTTGTGTGTCGTAATGGTGGTCAGCTTCTTTGACTCACTCGCCAGCTCCTGGGTCATGTAAGCTGAGGTCAGGTCCAATTTTGAAAAGGTTTGCCACCGGATAGCGTCGCAAAGAGGTCATCCGCTCTCGGTAGCGGGTACTGGTCTTGGAGTGACACCCGATTGATGGTGGCCTTGTAATCGCCACATATCCTGACCGACCCATCTGCCTTGAGCACCGGCACAATCGGGCTCGCCCAGTCACTGAATTCGACTGCCGAGATGATGCCTTCCCTCAGCAGACGACCCAATTCGCATTCTATCTTTTTCCGCATCACGTACGACACCGCTCTGGCCTTGTGGTTTACTGGCCTGGCATCCGGGTTTATGTGAATCACTACTTTGGTCCCCATGAAAGTGCCGATACCGGGTTGAAATAATGAGTCAAATTTATCCAGGACCTGTGAGAATGATACTCGCTCCACAGAAGAAATTGCATTGACATCGTCCCATTTCCAGTTCATGACAGAAAGTCAACTCCTCCCCAGTAGTGCGGGACCGTCCCCTGGGACAATCCAGAGTGGCAACTTGTTCTCCAAATCTTTGTGGGTCACGACCACCGTGGTGCTGCCTAGCACTGGAATGATCTCCTTTGTATATGTCTGTAGCTGTGCGTCAATCGACAATAATTTTGGCCTCCTGGCCTTGGACACCCACAACCTTTCGAACTGTTTGATACTCATCAGGGACTGGCTGGCCCCCGTGTCTAGCTCCATTAATACTGGGATGCCATTGAGGAACATTTTCATCATTATCGGTGGCGTCCTGGTATATGAACTGTATATGTGCTCCACATGAACTCGCTGAACTTCAGCTTTCAGCAATTTCACCTAGTATTCATTTGACCTCATAGGGCTTACATCGGGTCCGTCCTCCTCGTACATCAACCTGGCTACAGGCTTCCTGCACATACGCGCCAAGTGACTGCTGACGTTGCAGTTTCTGCAGTTATATTGCTGATACCTGCAAGCTCTGGCTGGGTGTTTGCCTCCACGACTCCAGAATGAGCTGGAGGCCCCATTGTTGGAAACAAAAGGTCCATTAGCAGTTGATCATCTCTGACTGTCTCTGTAACAGGTGTTGATGGCCCCATTACTGGCCGCATTATCCATTGCGATGGCATGAATTGCCGTTCAGCTAGCCATTGTCTCTGTTGAATTCCCCCTTTGGGTTTGACTGCATGCTGGGGCATGTCTGATTGCCCTTGTCTGCCTAGAGAACTACGTGCCGCATTAACAATGTTGACTCCCTGGTCGTTTGCTGCATTTGGGCCAAGATTTTTGCCATAAATCATTCTGGTCTCTTCCTCCCCTGAGATAATTGGCTGGGCTATCAGAGCCGCCGCTTCCAAGGTCAAGTCTTTGGTCTCAATCAGTTTCCTGAAAACCCCAGTGTGCCCGATGCCCTCAATAAAAAAGTCTTGCAGCATCTGGGAACTTACATAGGCTTACCAGTCGCCGGAGATCTGCCACGAAGTCTGGAACGCTTTGCCCTTCTCGCCACCGGTGCATATAAAACCGGTGTCTCGCCATGTGCATGCTGCTCGCCGGTTTAAGGTGTTCCCCGATCAATTTACTGAGCTCTTCGAACGTCTTGTCCGCCGGCTTCTCTGGCGCTAGAAGGTCCTTCATCAGGGAATACGTCCTGGATCCACAAACTGTCAGGAGATGGGCCCTGCATTTGTCGGCCGAATCCTGTCCCAACCATTCCTTAGTGACAAAACTTTGCTGTAGTCTCTCAATAAAGTCATCCCAATCATCACCAACACAGTACCTCTCTTCTGTGCTGCTAGTGGCCATGCTCGCATGGTTTAAATCCCAGTTTCTCGGCGCCAATAATATGTCCTTACTATACAGTATAAATGCACACAAGGCCCATACTTGAGAGATAGTCACTCTGTGACCTGTTACCTTTATTACCAAAACCTCAAGAGACAGACGGTGGGTGGAGCTTCCCCTTTTATACGGGAAAGTCCAGGTTAGGAGTGTCTTCCACAAGTTCGCCCCCTGTGGTCAGTGTTCTCAAGATGTACAACTTAGGTCAGCTTATACATGGGTTACAATGACAGTTGAATACATGACATTGCGGTTATGTCATACCTGGCAATTTTCCACTTTGTCTGGTAGATGCCAATGTTGTAGCTGTACATAAACAACTTGACTAGGGGCACAGATAGTTCTAGTGCGCAGGATGACAGCCGGGATGTTATCAGGGCCCATAGCCTTTGCTGTATCCAGTGCGCTCAGCCTTTTCTTGATATCACCGTGGAGTGAATCGAATTGGCTGAATACTGACTTCTGTGATGGTGGGGACCTCAGGAGGAGGCCGATACGAATCATCCACTTGGCACTTCTGGCTGAAGCTGTTCGCAAGCGCTTCAGCCCTGTCTTTTGCATTCATATGTTGGGCTCTGCCATCATTGAGAATGGGAATATTCATGGAGCCTCCTCTTTCTGTGCGGGACTGTGGAGTTTTGATCTGATCTGTTGATTGTGAGATCGCTTAGTTCTGTCTATAGCATGCTTCCACTGTTTAGAGTGCTGTGTTGCAGCTTCACCAGTTTGGCGCCTCATTTTTAGGTACGCCTGGTGCTGTTCCACTCATTATTAAACCAAGGTTAGTCCCCTGGCTTGATGGTAAAGGTAACGTGAGGGATATGCCATGTCATGAGGTTACAGATTGTGGTGGAATAAAATTCTGCTGCTGCTGATGGCCCACAGTGCCTCACGGATGCCCGGTTTTGAGCTGCTAGATCTGTTCTGAATCTATCCCATTTAGCACGGTGGTAGTGCCACGCAACATGATGGAGGGTGTCCTCAGTGTGAAGATGGGACATCATCTCCACAATGAGTGTGTGGCGGTCACTGCTACCAATGCTGTTATGGACAAATGCATCTACAACAGGTAGATTAATGAGGACGAGGTCAAGTAGGCTTTTCCTTCGTGTTGCTTCTCTCACCATCTGCCGCTGGCCCAGTCTTGATGCTATATCCTTCAGGACTCAGCCAACTCGGTCAGTAGTGGTACTACCAAGCCACTCTTGATGATGGACATTGAAATCCCCCACTCAGATTACATTCTGTGCCCTTGCTACTCTCAGTGCTTCTTCCAAGTGGTGTTCAACATGGAGGAGTACTGATTCATCAGCTGAGCGAGGGCGGTAGGTGGTAATCAGCAGGAGGTGCCCATACTTGACTTGGTGCCATGAGACTTCATGAAGTCCGGAGTCAATGTTGAGAACTCCCAGGGCCACTCCATCCCAACTGTATATTACCGTGCCGCTTCCTCTGGTGGGTCTGTCCTGCCGGTGGGACAGAACATACCCAGGGATGATGATGGAGGAGTCTGGGACATTGGCTGAAAGGTATGATTCTGTGAGCATGACTATGTCAGGTTGCTGCTTGACTAGTCTGTTGGACAGCTCTCCAGATGCTGGTGAGGAGGGCCGACTGGGCTGGGTGTGCCATTGTCATGTCCGTAGCTGGTGCTGAGTTCGATGTCGGGTGGTCCGTATGTTGTTATTCTTACTATTTCTCATAGCGGATTTGTTCAACTGAGTGGCTTGCTCAGCCATTTCAGAGGGCAGTTAAGAGTGATTGCTGTGTCACATATAGATCAGACCAGGTAAGGACGGCAGATTTCCAAAGGACATTAGTGAACCAGATGGGTTTTTACGACAATCCAATAGTTTCATGGTCACCTTTTTATTCCAGATTTATTTAATTAACTGAATTTAAATTCCCCAGCTGCCAGGATATGTACAGGCCTCTGGATTACTCGTCCTGTAACACCATGCTACAATTCCTCTTGAGCTAACAAAGCAGAGGAAGACTCAAAGCAGTAAACTGAAACATCCTGGAAATATTGCCAGTTCAATATGCACACACATATATTGGATTTATGTATAGCCATATATGTTCTGGAAAATTACACTCCCTTATTCATCAGGAGCAAGTTAATTTCCAGCTTGGATAAACTGGAAAATAAAACAACTCAAAAGCTTACAACTAAAGTCAGCACCTTTCTCTCTCAATCTCCAAACTTTTATTGTTGTTTTCTCTGCTTTCGTCCTATACATATGGCTAATTGCAGCTCTTTCATACAAAACCAACTAAATCCTCTAGTGATAAAGGTTTTGATATATAAAAACTTAACGTGAAACAACTCTGCATAAAGACATTTCATCTAACCTCACTTAGTGCGAATTTCAAATTGATGATACCTTGTTATTTACTCCCCAAAGAGAGGAAATAATCTCTCACTATTCAAACTATCAAAACCTTCCATAATTTTAAAGCTTCCATTAAATCTGTCCTTAGCGTTCTCTGCTCCAGTTGAAATAGTCTTAGTATCTCCATTATTTAAGAAGGGTAAGAAAGACAAATTAGGAAATTATACATCTATTAGTCAAACATCTGTTGTGGGGAAGTTACTAGAATCTGTTATTATGGACAGACTAACTGAGCACTTGGACAAATATAAACTGATCAGAGAAAGCCAGTATGGATTTGTAAAGAGTAAGTCACGTCTAACAAACCTAATTGAATTTTTTGAGGATGTAACTAACATGGTAGATAAGGGAGTGTCAATGGATGTTGTTTATCTGGATTTTCAAAAGGCACTCCGCAAAATTCCACATAAGAGACTTAACAAAAATTAGAGCACATGGAATTGGAGGCGACCTTTTGACATGGGTAGGGAATTGGTTCGGAGGTAGGAGACAGAGAGTAGGGATAATGGGTATGTACTCAAATTGGGAGGATGTGACTAGTGGTGTTCCCCATAGGTCTCTACTGTGGTCTCAGCTTTTCACTATATTTATAAATGACATAGATGAAGGAGTAGAGAGCCATATGTCTAAGTTTGCTGATGACTGATTGCAAGTTAGGGGTAACAATAAATAGTGTAGATGGGGGAAGAAGGTTGCAAAGGGACATTGATAGATTAAGTCAATGGGCAAAACTGTGGCAGATGAAATTCAATGTGCGAAAGTGTGAGGTCATCCACTTTACACCTAAGAAAGATAGATCAGTGTATTTTCTAAATGGTGAGAAGCTAAGAAGATGCAGGAGTCCAAGTACAGAAATCACTAAAAGCTAGTGGACTGGTACAAAAAAATAATTAAAAAGGACAATCTCAAGGTGGCTAGAATACAAAGGGGTGGAAGTTATGATACAGTTATATAAAACTCTGGTTAGATCCTATTTAGAGTATGGCGATCAATTCTGGGCACCACATCTCAGGAAGGAATATAAGATTTGGAGGGGCTACAGTGCAGATTCACCAGAATTAGATACTGGGGCTAAAAGGGTTAAATTTTGAGGACAGATTGCATAGACTAGGCTTGTATTCCCTTGAGTATAGAAGATTAAGCGGTGATGTAATTTAGGTGTTTAAGATGATTAAAGGATTTTATCCTTTGTGAACTGTGGCTCAGTTGGTAGCATTCTCATCTCTGAGTCAGAAAGTTACTGGTGCAAGTCCCACTCCCGATCCCGAGTACAAAATCTAGGCTGACACTTCAGTGCTGTACTGAAAGAGTGCTGAACTGTCAGAGGTGCCATCTTTCAGATGAGTTGTTAAACTGAGGTCCAGTCTGCCCTCTCAGGTCCCATGGCACAATTTCGAAGAATAGCTGGGGAGTTATCTCTGGTGTCCTGGCCAATATGTATCCCTCGACCAACATCACTAAAAACAGATTATCTGGTCATTGTCACGTTGCTATTTGTGGGAGCTTGCTATGCACAAATTGGCTGCCATGCTACCTACATTACAACATTGACTACACTTCAAAAGTGCTTCATTACCTGTAAAGTGCTCTGGGACATCTTGAGGTCATTAAAGGCACTATATAAATATAACATAAATGTAAATGTGAAGTCTTTCTTTCTATTTGATAAGGTAGATAGTGAGAAACTATTTCCTGTAGTGAGGGAGCCCAGAACAAAGGTCATAACCTTAAAATTAGAGCTCGACCATTAAGAGGTGATGTCGGAAGCACTTCTTTGCATGAACAGGATTGTAAATCTGGAACTGTCTTCCCCAAAAAACTAGTGAGGTTAGATCAATTGAAAATTCCAAAACTGAGATTGCAAGATTTTTAGGCAAGGGTATTAAGGGCTACAGAACCAAGATGGAGTTAAGATACAGATCAGCCATAATCTAATTCAATGGCAGAACAAGCTTGAAGGGCTGAATGACCTACTCCTATTCCTATAATCCTATCTCAAGTCTCTGTTCATAGCCATAGTTTCCCAGCCCTGGAATCATCCTGGTGAATCCATACTGTAACACTCTCTGGGGTAATTTTCAACTCACCAATGGTTGTTCCTCTTAGTTTTCTCTGCTCCAGTGGAAATAATCCCAGTATCTCAAAACTCATCATAACTATAGTTTCTTATGCCTGGTATCATCCAGACTAATGGGATGTTGGCTGTAAGTGCCCTTTGTTGCTGTGGGCTCCTGTCCAGTTGGTGCAGTCTTAATGCAGTATCTATTGGATAGGAGCTGATAGCAATAACCTGCCCCATATTTCATACTAATTGACAATAACTCTCGAAGAAGCTAGAGGATGTGGAGTGGAAATTGGAAGATTTTACAGTGATGCTCCTTTGGGATTGGGGCTGGGGCACACGATTGGGACATCTTTACCTTGCGTCACAAGGGGGTTTCACACTTCCTGGGTTTCAGTTTTGATGCAGTACTTTTCCACATTTAAACTGTGTTGTGTATCCGCTCATGTGTTGGGGTCCATGTTTTGAAAATTAAAACCTGGTTTTCTGCATGTTCCTCCTACAGGAGAACAGAGGCACACCAATAGTAAAAATAATCCTCCATTTAAAAAAAAATGTTTCTTAATTTAAAAAAAACCTTAACTATGGGCCTACACACAGCCGCTGAGCCACCCTCGATGATCTTGCTTACTCATGCAATTACGCAATTTTTCATTGCCACACAAAATGCTGTTACCCTGACCCAGATCAGTGTTTTTAGTGGGTCAAAGCAGCAGCAGCAAATCAGGAGACGCACACACAAAAAATGGAATAGGTAAAGACACAGATAGATGGTCAAGCGGGTAACTAGGCAGGCAAATGGACTGTCAGATATATAGAAAGAAAGACACTGCAAAGCAGCTCCCCCATTGGATCATTCAAAGTGTGACTGTACTCCCCTCTCCAGTCCTCCTCAGGATGATAATGAAAACTTAGGTTCGGTGATGACAATAATGCCCTCCAAAATGATGTTCTGTATTAATGGATGCCTGGCAATTTTTGGCAATATTCTTGTTTGATTTTTAACTACTGCCTACTAAATACTAATTCCACTTAAAAACACAATCTACTAGTTGAAAAAAATAATGTTTTGGGACACTTATTTACATCTGCCAAGGTGCAAAATAAATTCAGTACTGAGGGGTTCTGAGTAAGGTTCTGTTTACTCAAGCATACCTTTTTCATTCCATTACTGAAATGATTTTTTGAATCATTTTTTTAAACAATTTACCTTCGCGCCCGACCTCAATCAGATAAAATTCAAAGTAAATCAGTGTCAATATGAATGTCAACACAAGCAATAACGAAGCTGTGAGCTTGACAGTGACCCTAGAAGATTACAAAATATGACCTGTCAGATAGAAGGAGATAGCTTGATCCCTTTGCTTTTTTTTTCATTAGATGTCGACTGAAAATTGAGCTGGAGAGACAAGCATTGATTTTCAAGGTAGACAGGAACGATTGTACAGAACAGGCAGGTGTCTGATTCTGCTGACATACGTTCCAAACAGAAACAATAAAAACAGCAGTACAGCAAAAATCCTCTAATGACATCATTAATGGAATTAAGTCCGAGTGGTTTTTGGCAGGTGTGTTCAAATTGATGGATTGAGAGTCACTGTCATGTAGAGACAGAAGTGAGTTTGGGATTGGTGTCTCCGGGCAATCTCTACTGTACAAAGGAATCCAGTGCTGAATGAGATGAAATGAATAGCTTTCAGAAGTTTTGACATTGAAGAAAAGTTAAACACTATTCCTATTAATGTACGGTCTGCTTTTGCTTGCTCTGCCTTAATTTTGGCTGCAACTAAACACAAAATATAAATAATTATTGACGAAGATAACTCCAAATTGCAAGGGAAGACCTTGCCTTGAAGCTACAGCAGAGAGCTGCACCCTTGTCACAAGGCACATTTGGAGACATTATAAGCTTGGAAATTGCTGTCAGTGTGAAGCATTACACCAGGGGTGAGCAATAAGGGATAGCAATGTCAAAAGTGCAAGTACACAGGACTTGCACATCTCCCAGCATGAACAAAACTGCTGGAGGGTGAAAATGGGCTTCAGTTGCTAATGCACACAATCATGCAGAACATCCATTTAGGGGGAATTTTGGCTATTTAAGAAGGTCTTGCCCCATGATGCCGCTGCAATGAATCACTAGTCAAATGCTTTATTTTTCACACAGATGGAACAGGCATTAAGGGAGAAGCTGCTGGAGCCTTTATTTAAGTAGAGCCAATTAAAAATATCACTTTCCAGTTTTTAGGTTTTTGTGCACCTTGAGAACTGCGCTCAGTTCTCCACTAACACTGGATTTGGCAGAGAAAGACCAGTATAAACAGGAAAGGGTGCTTATGATGTTAGGTCATCATCAAGTCCCCTCACTCACGACACAATGAGCTCATTGTAATGTCTGTAAGCTTGTAATGTTTGTAGCGCCACACTGTGGATGTGGACGTATTGTGTACTGCAACTGCAAAGTTAATAATAAACAGAACCAGGCTGTTCCGGAGGCTTCCGAGAGAGCTGCCTGCCATGTTAGGAGCTGTGTGTGCTGTGTTCTGTGAATATATCACATTTAGCGATGAGATGGGATTTTTTTCGGATGGTTTAAACTTAAATTTTGTTGGTGAAGGATTCAGCTAGCCAACAGAGAGACTTTGGAAGTTTCTGTTTTTGGAAAAAGCTAGAAAAATCCTAGGTACAATACAGCACACGGTGTGAACAGCTAGAGATTAAAATGGCAGGTGTAATGGGACATTTGGGTGAATATAGACACGACCGGGAAAATTTTAAAGTGGATCAGCTGGAAATATATTTCACTGCAAATAACATAATCGAAGTTCCAGACAATGCAGTCCAGAACCGGGCTGTGTTGGAACGTAAGAGAGCGATCTTCTTATCGGAGGCAGGACCGGCATTGTATGAAACGCTGGTAAATCTGCTTGTGCCTGACGAGCCAAAGGAGACAACACTTAAAGAGATTTTAACGAAGCTGGAGCAGCACGATAACCCCAAACCATTAGAAATTGCTGAAAGTTATCGTTCGGGATTCGGAATCAAAAGACTGATGGATGTATCAGTGATTACATTGTAGCTTTAAAAAACCTATCGATGCACTGTAATTTTGGAAACTTTCAAAACCGAGCACTATGGGATAGTTTTGTTTGTCAGGTGAAAAATGATGCGATCAGAAGGAAGTTATTGACGATGGATGACTTGACTTTTGAGATTGCTTGTCAGACAGCGAGGTCGATGGGCATGGCCGAACAATATTCCCGAGAATTAAATAATAATTACGGTCGTCAGTCAAAAGAGGTACATCACCTGCAGGTTCAAAGTAAAAGATGGTGGGGGCCCAAAGTCTCAGAAACTGGAAATTCTAACAGAGCATCGAAGTCGTGCTATAGGTGCCTGTGACAACACCTTGCTCAAAGTTGTCCACACACGAAGGCAGAGAGTTTCTTCTGCAGAAAGACTGGGCATCTTGCGAAGGCATGCCGACTGAAGGGTAAATCAGCGTTCAAAGCTATGAGTCCAGCGTTCAAAGCTATGAGTAGAAATCCCGAGAGATTACATAGCATGGAAGAACAACAACAGGACGAGGCGATGTTAGAGTTACATGTCATCAGGAGCATGAGGTTAACGGACAGCGATTTGGAAAGTATCAAAATCCAAAGAGCTGTTGCGGGATTCAAGATACCAATGGAAATCGACACGGGTGCATCCGTGAGTGTCATACCGGAGTCGCTGTACCTCGACAAATTGCGTGATTTCCAACTGGAGAAATCCAAGATAGAACTGCGAGGCTACTCGGGAGAGAAAATTCCTGTGGTAGGTCGTATCACCGTACTGGTAAAACATAAAGATCAATTTCAGAATTTGCCTCTAACAGTAGTGAAAGGAGACAAGCCTGCCTTACTAGGAAGAAATTGGTTGAGCTCACTGTAGCTGGATTGGAGTAAGATTTTCTGTGAGGAAGCGAGATTTTCATCAACGGATGAGGTTATCAAGAAGGTGTTCTGCGAAATGGGCAGGTGGATCCAAGGCTTCAAGGCGAGTGTCAGGATACAGAAGGACGCTAGATCGGTTTACTACAAGCCACGTTCCATACCATATGCACTCAAGGAGAAAGTTGAGCAAGAACTCAAAAGACTAGAGATTGAGAACATTATTTGTAAGATAGAGCGATGTAATTGGGCTACACCCATTGTTGTTGTACCTAAGTCCGATGGTAAGGTAAGATTGTGTGGTGATTATAAAGTAACCATAAACCAGGTTCTAGAGGGTAATGTCCCCAATACATTGCCGAATATAGAAGAGTTGTTCACAACACTGACAGGTGGTCAGATCTTTTCAAAACTGGATCTTACGAATGCCTACTTACAGCTTGAACTGGATGAGAAGTCCAAGTCATGTTTGATTATAAATACTCATCTAGGCCTATATCAATTTAATAGGTTACCATTTGGAGTGTATTCCGCCCCTGCCATATTCCAAGGGGTGATGAACCAGATTTTGCAAGGTATTGAAGGGGTAGCATGTTATTTGGATGACATACTAATTTCAGCACCAAATAGGCAAATTCATAATAACATATTGAATGAAGTCCTCAAATGGCTAGAGAAGCACAGAGTACGAATGTTTGCTCATAAGTGTGAGTTATTTAAAAACTCAGTGGAGTAATTAGGGTACAGAGTAGACAAAGATGGTTTACATCCGACCAAGGAAAAACTGGATGTAATATGAAATGCACCCACTCCCAGGAATGTCACTGAACTTCTTTCATTCTTGGGTCTTTTGAACTATTATGAGAAGTTCCTACCAAATTTGGCTACAGTATTACATCCACTGAATAAACTTTTGAAAAAACAGGTCCATTGGAAGTGGTCAAAAGAATACGATACAGCATTCAAGGAGTGTAAAAGCAAATTGGCAGAGAGCATCATGTTAGTTCACTATGACATATCTAAGGAGATTAAGCTAGCATGTGATGCCTCTCCATATGGAGTTGGGGCAGTGATCGCTCATGTATCATGTAGTGGGGAGGAGAGACCAATTGCTTTTGCTTCATGCACTCTCAGTGCCAGTGAGAGTAATTATGCGCAAATTGAAAGGGAAGCTTTGGAATTAATTTTTGGGGTCAAGAAGTTTCACAAATTCTTGTACAGTCGAAAGTTTAACATCGTTCTGGACCATAATTCCCTAACAGCAATCCTCCATCCAAAGTCCCCAGTTCCAACATTAGCTGCAGCCCGAATGCAGAGATGGGCTTTGATTTTGTCAGCATATACATATGATATTGAATATAGACAATCAGCTGATCACAGTAATGCTGATGCAATGTCTATATTGCCTTCCCCATCACAAGTTGCACCCGATAGGGAAGAAGTGTTTTATTTTTCATACATTGATGAACTGCCGGTCACAGCTGAAGAGATTGGTAGAGCAACCAAACGTGACTCAGTGATGTAAAGGTATATGATTATATTGCAAATGAATGGCCAAACCAGGTAACAGACAAAGATATACATCCATTCTTCATTTGTAGGAATGAATTATCAGTCGATAAAGATTGTATCATGTGGGGTGCAAGAGTGGTTATACCAAATAAATTCAGGTCCAAATTATTAGAAGACCTCCATGACCAGCACCTGGGAATGTGCTTGACCAAGAGTTTTACACGCAGTTATTTATGGTGGCCAGGTCTTGATAAAGATATAAAGTACATAGTGAGTCAATATACGACATGTCAATCGATAAGCAAGCAACTACCATCAGTACCATTACAGCCATGGAAATGGCCTCCCAGGGTGTGGCAAAGGCTACATATTGATTTTGCTGAGTTAGAAGGACAACAATTGTTCATTGTGATTGATAGCCATTCAAAGTGGGTTGAGGTGTTCCCAAAGTGGAAAATAACAACAAGTAAAACATTGGTCATTTTGCGAAGATTATTTTCTTCATTTGGCCTCCCTGAAGAAATTGTTTCGGATGATGGACCATAATTTCATCCAGAAGAATTTGCACAATTCACGAGCAAAAATGGTGTGAAACATACCAAGGTTCCACTGTACCACCCTGCTTCAAATGGTGCAGCAGAGCGCACTGTACAAACTGTAAACCTGTCCTCAGAAAACAAATGTTAGATCCAAATCCAAGGAAACGACAGTTGTCATTGGATCACAAATTGGCTAATTGTTTGATTACGTATCGTAATACTCCTCACACAACTACTGGTAGAACACCAGCAGAGTTGTTTCTCAAACGACAGCCTTGAACCAGATTCTGGTTGTTAAAACCAAAGTTGGCATAGTTCATAGAAGAAATACAATTAAGAAAGAAAAGAGAATCGTGATCGCGGTAGAGTAAAAGAGAGAAGTGTGAAATTAAATCTGAAGGTGAGAACCATCACCATAAATGGTTAAAGTGGTTACTAGGAAGAGTGGTGAGGATATGTGGTTCTCGCACATATTTGGTAAAGATGTTTGATAATGGACAGGTTAGGTTTGTTCATATTGATCATATTTTACCTACAGACATGGAATGAGTTGAAAGTGGGAATGATTCAATTATTTCTGACTCATCAGATAGTTTTGATACACCAGTAGCAAATCCTAAATCCAATGTACTGGAAACAAATCCAGGAGAGAATCAGAATGAAAGTCTGAGTCCGAGTCAGGAAAACAAAGAGCCTGAAGTTAGAGTGAGTTCAAATGAAAATCAAGGAAATTCCGTGGAGGAAAACATTCCTCAGGATGAGCCTTGAATGAGTGTGAAATCGACACCATGTTTAGAAGGTTCTGTTCGAGAGCGAAGGTATCCTCTTCGAAACAGAAAACAAGTGGTAAAGTTACATTTTTAAATATGGAAAAAAAAATAAGTCTAGATCCTGTGTTATGTATAAAAATGAAAGTTATGTATGATGTTTGTTATAATAACTTCTTCAGTAAGGAGGGAGAAGTGTAATGTCTGTAAGCTTGTAATGTTTGTAGCTCCACCCTGTAGATGTGGACATATTTTGTACTGCAACTGCAGAGTTAATAATAAACAGAACCAGGCTGTTCCAGAGGCTTCCGACAGAGCCTCCTGCCTTGTTAGAAGCTGTGTGTGCTGTGCTCTGTGAACATATCACACTCATAGAAGAGATGTGCCTAAGGAAAAAGAGTTCAACAGGAAAGCATTGACAGCGCAGTGCCTGCTCCTTCAGCAAGCTCTAACTGCATGGCATAGCCAGTGATCTTCAGAGTCAGCTTGGGTCGCAGTTTTTATTCATGGGCCTGTTCCAGGTTCGCACAAACATCCACAGTGTCAGCTAATTTGCTGCCCACAGATGTTCAAAGGAGGTGATTACATTATTCAGTATGGTCAGTGACTTTTAATTTTCATCACTGATTAACAGCAGTACTGTGGGAGGGCAACACCTCATTTCTGCAGAACTGCTTGCTTTCCAGAGTTGGAAGAGTCATCAACTACACCCAGTTGCTTCTCAGGGCCATTCCGCAATGCTGTATCCTGTATGATCCAAACGGAATTTTCAGTTTGTTCAAATATGAACTACTGCAATCTTTTGCTGGGTTCAGGCTTTATTGTGCCAAGACAAACAAGTACTCAGCACAATGGTCAAATGAAGCTCTATAATTCCTCTATTATGTAGTGTGGGAATGTTGGCAGTATGACCTGGTGCAGTGCTGCTCCCTGATGCTCGTGCTTTGTGTGACACTGAATCTATCATTCCTACATGATTCTTTCGTTAAGGCACAAATAAATGGTCTGCTGCAGTGTTTTACTGATGATCTGCTGGATTTTGGTGGCTCGAGATCTCTCTAGGCGGTGTCTTTTAAGGGCCTGCATTTGATTCCGCCACATCTGAAACTGTGGTGGCTGACTGGTGGCTGCTTCAAGCTACCTGATCCTCCTCCCATGCCTGATGTGCCAGGCATTTTAGGGATGGTCACCATCAGTTCCTTAAAATGTGTGCCTCCTCACCTTAAGTCCTTGCAGAAGGGTGTGAAGTTCTTGGTCTGTAAATTTGGGTTTCCCTCATTCAAGAATGATTAATCAGTTGCCTTTGACTTCCAAGTGCTATTTCAGATGCTTAACCACTTCCCGATTACAGTTTATAGCTGTTCACTTCTTATTGGCTGGACCATTGTGCGGAGAGAAAGTTCACATTTTATCCACAGACTGAAAACAGAAAAACTGTGAATGAACAAGCAAGAGTAAATTCTCCCAGAAACTTTTAGTAACACAGTTAACCCCCCCAAAGAGCGCACCAACAGCTATAGGCTATAGCTGACATTGATTGATCAAAGGCAACCAGCAATTGCCATCTGGATTGGCAACTACAAAACAAATTGTATTTATATAGTGCCTTTAAAGTAGTGAAACACAGGAGTATTCTGAGATTTAAAAATTTGACACCGAACCGCAGAAGGAGAAATTAAGGCAGGTGACCAAAAACTTGGTCAAAGAGGCAGGTTTTAAGGAGTGTGTTGAAGGAGGAGAGAAAGAAAGGGAGACTTGTATTTATATAGCACCTTTCATGACTACCGGACTTCTCAAAGCGCTTTAAAGCCAATTAAGTACTTTTGGAGTGTAGTCACTGTTGTAATGTAGGAAACGCAGCAGCCAATTTACGCACAACAGTGTGATAATGACCAGATAATCTGCTTTTGTTATGTTGATTGAGGGTTAAATATTGGCCAGGACATTGTGGATAATTCCCCTGCCTTCTTAGAAATAGTGTCATGGGATCTTTTACGTCCACTTAAGAGAGCAGACAGGGCCTCGGTTTAACGTCTCATCTGAAAGAGAGGTAGAGAGGCGGAGAGGATTATAATTAGGGATGCTCAAGAGGGCAGAATTAGAGGAGCGCGCACATCTCAGGGGGGTTGTAGGGCTGGAGGAGACTACAGAGATAGGGAGGGGCGAGGCATGGAAGGACTTGAAAACAAGGATGAGAATTTTGAAATCGAGGCATTTCTTTACCTGGAGTCAATGTAGGTCAGTAAGCACAGGGGTGATGGGTGAGCCGGACATGGTGCGAGTTAGGATATGGGCAGCCAAGTATTGGATCACCTCTAGTTTAACAACATAAGAAATAGGAGCAGGAGTAGGCCATTCAGCCCCTCGAGTCTGCTCCACGATTCAATAAGATCGTAGCTGATCTTCTATGCAGAGTAGAATGTGGGAGGCCAGCCAGGAATGCATTGACTAATCAAGTCTATAGTAACAAAGGCATGGATGAGGGCTTTCGCAGTGGATGAGCTGTGGCAAGGGTGGAGACGTGCGATGTTGCGGAGGTGGAAATAGGCGGTCTTAGTTATGCTGCGGTTATGTGGTCGAAAGCTAATTTCAGGGTCAAATGTGACACTAAGGCTGTGAACAGTCTGGTTCAGCCTCAGACAGAAGTTGTGGAGAGGGATGGAGTCAGTGGCTAGAGAACAAAGTTTGTGGCAGGGACCAAAAACAATGATTTCAGTCTTCCCAATATTCAATTGGGGAAAATTTCTGCTTATCCAGAAATGGAGGTCAGACAAGCAGTCTGACAATTTCGAGACCGTGGAGGGGTCAAAAGAAGTGGTAATGAGGTAAAGCTGGGTGTCACCAGTGCACATGTGGTAACTGATGCTGTGTTTGCGGATGATGTTACAAAGGGGCAGCATGTAGATGAGAAATAGGAGGGGCCAAGGATAGATCCTTGGGGGACACCAGAGGTAACGATGAGGGGGGGGCGGTGGGGAAGTGAAGCTGTTGCAGGTGATTCTCTGGCTATGATTAGATAGATAAGAATGGAGCCCAGGCGAGTGCAGTCCCACCCCAGCTGGACGAGGGTGGAGAGGCGTTAGAGAAGGATAGAATGGTCAACTGTGTCAAATCTGCAAAAAAGTCAAGAAGGACGAAGAGGGATAGTTTGCCTTTGTTACAGACACAAAGGATGTCTTTTGTGACTTCGATGAGAGCCGTTTCGGCAGGTACGGAAACCGGATTGGAGAGATTCCAACATGGAGTTGTGGGAAAGATGGGTACGAATTTGGTGGCAACAACATGTTCAAGGACTTTGGAGAGGCAAGGGAGGTTGGGGATGGGGCAGTAGTTTGCAAGGACGGATGGGTCGAGGATTGGTTTTTTGAGGAGGGGGTAATGACGGGTAGATTTGAGGGAGATGGGAACAGTACCTGAGGAGAGAGAACCGGTAACAATGTCAGCTAACATGGGAGCCAGAAAAGGAAGTTGGGTGGTTAGCGGTTTGGTGAAAATAGGGTCAGGGGAGCAGGAAATGGGTCTCATGGACAGGATGAACTTGGAAAGGTCATGAGGGGAGATCAGAGAAAAACTGTAGAAAGATGTGAGGTCAAGGCTAGGGCAGGGGGGATCCTTAGGGAAAGTTTGGCTCGGTGGGCTAGGGGAAGGAAGGGAAGAGGTAGAGGCAGCTGATCGGATGCTCTCAATCTTAGAGAAAAAAAAGTCCAAGAGCTGCTCACACTTATTGTCAGAGGTGAGGGTGGAGACTGGGGAGAGGGGTTTAAAAAGACAGGTGGCAGTGGAGGATAGAAGCTGGGGTTTATCTTTACATTCCAGAATGATTCTGGAATAGTGAGCAAATTTGGCAGACGAGAGCAGGACCCGATAGTGCTTTATGTGGTCCAGCCAAATCTGGCGGTGAATGGCTAAACCAGTTGTCCGCCATATCTGTTCAAGTTTGCGTCCCTTAAACTTAAGGGAGGAAGATCAGGGCTGAACCAGGGGTGATGGCCAGAGTGAGGGAGAGTCATTGTTTTAACTGGGACTAGTGCATCAAAGGTGGTGACTACATCCAGACTGAGATGTGCTGTTCGTTGCATCCATCACAGGTTATAATTGGCAACTTGCAGTAGACAAAATCCCACCAATAGAACTGGATGATTTCAAGGCAAGTTTTCCCATTTTCTAGTCTCTTTCAACTACCACATTTAAAATAGACAATGGCAGCTTTGACCATTTGGATGTCGGCTGTACAACTTTTAAGGACAAACATTAGATCAATTTGGCATTTGGCATTTGCTCTTTGTTGGCAGCCTCTCTCCTCTATCTGGTGAGGCTGGAAGCTCAACAAATGAACAAGTTCCCACAGCTCTCTGTATCTTTCTTACGTACTCAGTAGATGGGGAATGCTCCAGCAGCTATTGCATTCACAGTCACACCTATACCGCATTGGCTGCAGGCATGCAAATCAATGCTCATCAAGCTGACAGCCATCATCATAGGCAGTCTCTCGGAATCGAGGAAGACTTGCTTCCACTCTTAGAATGAGTCCTTAGGTAGGTGAACAGTCCAATACAATAGCCACAGTCTCTGCCACAGGTGGGACAGACAGTCATTGAGGGTAAGGGAGGGTGGGACAGGTTTGCCGCACGCTCTTTCCGCTGCCTGCGCTTGTTTTCTGCGTGCAATTGGCGATGAGACTCGAGGTGCTCAGCGCCCTCCCGGATGTACTTCCTCCACTTAGGGCAGTCTTTGGCCAGGGACTCCAAGGTGTCGGTGGGAATGTTGCACTTTACCACGGAGGCTTTGAGGGTGTCCTTGTAACGTTTCCTCTGCGCACCTTTGGCTCGTTTGTCATGAAGGAGTTCCGAGTAGAGCGCTTGCTTTGGGAGTCTCGCGTCTGGCATGCGGACAATGTAGCCTGCCCAGCGGAGCTGATCAAATGTGGCCAGTGCTTCAATGCTGGGGTGTTGGCCTAGTCTAGGACACTAATGTTGGTGTGTCTGTTCTCCCAGGGGATTTGTAGGATCTTGCGGAGGCATCGTTGGTGGTATTTCTCCAGCGACTTGAGGTGTCTACGGTACATGGTCCATGGCTCTGAGTCATACAGGAGGGCGGGTATTACCACAGCCCTGTAAACCATGAACTGGGTGGTCGATTTGAGGGCCTGGTCTTCGAACACTTTTCCTCAGGCAGCCAAAGGCTGCGCTGGCACACTGGAGATGGTGTTGGATCTCGTCATCAATGTCTGCTTTTGTTGATAAGAGGTATGGGAAGTGGTCCACGTTCTCCAGGGCCACACCGTGAATCTTGATGACTGGGGGGCAGTGCTGTGCGGCGAGGACAGGCTGGTGGAGGACCTTTGTCTTACGGATGTTTAGCGTAAGGCCTATGCTTTCGTATGCCTCAGAAAATATGTTGACTATGTCCTGGAATTCAGCCTCTGAATGTGCGCAGACACAGGCGTCGTCCGCGTGCTGTAGCTCGACGACAGAGGTTGGGGTGGTCTTGGACCTGGCCTGGAGACGGCGAATGTTGAACAGGTTCCCACTGGTTCTGTAGTTTAGTTCCACTCCAGCGGGGAGCTTGTTGACTGTGAGGTGGAGCATGGCAGCGAGGAAGATTGAGAAGAGGGTTGGTGCGATGACGCAGCCCTGTTTGACCCCGGTCCGGACGTGCATTGGGTCTGTAATGGATCCGTTGGTAAGGATCATGACCTGCATGTCGTCATGGAGCAGGCGGAGGATGTTGACAAACTTTTGGGGGCATCCGAAATGGAGGAGGACGCTCCATAGACCCTCGCGGTTGACAGTGTCAAAGGCCTTTGTAAGGTCGAAGAAAGCCATGTATAAGGGCTGGCGCTGCTCCCTGCATTTTTCCTGCAGCTGTCGCGCTGCAAAGACCATGTCTGTTGTGCCCCGTAGGGGACTAAATCCGTACTGCGACTCTGGGAGGAGCTCCTCGGCCACAGGGAGAAGACAGTTGAGGAGGACTCGAGTGACAACTTTCCCAGTGGCTGATAGCAGGGAGATTCCTCTGTAGTTGTCACAGTCAGACTTGTCCCCTTTTTTAAAGATGGTCACGATCATATCAATGCTCATCAAGCTGACAGCAGTAGGTTACACCTTCACTTGTAGCTGGAAGCTTCATGAGTGGGGTTAATAACAGGTTAAAGGGGTTGCCTTATACCATGTGTGTATGGTATTGTAAATCTGAAATCAAGACTTGCAATATAGGTTTGCCAAGCCTCCAAGATTATCCTGGAATCTCCAGGAATTAAAGATTAATCTTCCAGGCATTGCTGCTGGCAATAGGAGAAAAATCATAAGGGCATCAAAAAATGTGTTTTTTCCTTTAACAGTTTTGTTTATGAGTAATAAAAATTATTGGAGATGGAAAAAGGTTGTTTGACTGGCAAGGCGGTTGGAGACAGGAGCTCATATGATGAAATTTCCAGGAATACATCTAAGCAGAGTTGGCTATGTCTCATCTTCATCATCATAGGCAGTCCCTCGTATCGAGGATGACTTGCTTCCACACCAAAAAGGGATGAGTTCACAAGTGTGTCAATGAAGGACCTAATATTCCAGGCCCTGAACTACATCCTGAAGGGTGGAAGATGCCTGTGCATGGATTTTTTAAGATGTGGTGGCTGTTGCACACCAGCCACCACATGGGCTTGACAGAGCTAGGTCGTGGTTCAGTGGCAAAGATTAACCAAGATGACTGGAGACCTGCTCTGCTGCACGGAACTAGTGCGCACACATATTGCAGTGTGGGCTGGCCCGTGCTGCCCCTGGGCCCACGCCTCTTTTAGGCCCCAAACTCACACCTCTCCTGGCCCCGATCACATCGCTCCACAATCACTCGCCACTCCTGCTGTACCTGCCCACGCTCCAATCACCGACCTGGACCTTGATGATGTCCAATCCAGTCGCCCTCTTCGCTGCCATCACCCTCCTGCACCAGCTCGCGCTGTACCTTGCAGTGGTAACTCTTGCAGGTCAGGGCCGCCATTACACACTGCCATGTGATTGTATCAATCTCCCCTACCCGAGATCAGTGGTTCTCAAACTCTTGGATTAGTAATCATGGACCCCTATCTAAATTATTATTGCCCGCTTATATGGATACTGTACCAGGATCTTCTGACAATGAATTGCAATATAGCTATGGTGACAATTACAAACGGGAATTCCTCACGTATGTATGCATATAGAAAATGATAGGAATTTTAAGGAAATTATTTTTTAAAAATACAGATGTATTGGTTATTCAGTGTATTCAAGTGCTTCCCAGATTATGTCAGATTTGCACCTTGGCCAGCGCTTGACCATGGAGAGATAGATCCAATGTCATGTATGTCCGACTTGTGGGGCCTGTTCTTTCTGGCTGTGTCCCGGCGCTGCTGCAGCTGACTGGTAGTGGGCCGGGATCTTTGTTTACGGATAGTCGGTTCCACTTTAAACAGCTGGTCCTGCTCCCGATCCTTAATAAAAAAGTTGTATCTTGTAAATTTGATCTTGGTTGGCAACACTGCATATCTGTGATAAAATTATCTGAAAGCGATGATCATTCAAAACTCCAAGGACTTCTTTACATTTTAAAACTTTGTGTTTTCCAAGTGAGTCAACACATTCACAAATGGTTGCATTTACATAAGAACATAAGAACATAAGAATTAGGAACAGGAGTAGGCCATCTAGCCCCTTGAGCCTGCTCCGCCATTCAAAAAGATCATGGCTGATCTGGCTGTGGACTCAGAATATTACTCTTGAGGTCCTACTTTTGAGGTCCTACTTTTTAATTTAGCTCCAAGCTCCTTAAATTCGTCTCGTAGGACCTCATCCCTTTTTTTTTTACCTATGTCGTTGGTACCAATGTGCACCACGACAACTGGCTGTTCTCCCTCCCTTTTCAGAATGTCCTGCACCCGCTCCGAGAAATCCTTGACCCTTGCACCAGGGAGGCAGCATACCATCCTGGAGTCTCGGTTGCGGCCGCAGAAACGCCTTTCTATTCCCCTTACAATTGAATCCCCTATCATTATCGCTCTCCCACTCTTTTTCCAGCCCTCCTGTGCAACAGAGCCAGCCACTGTGCCATGAACTTGGCTGCTGCTGCCCTCCCCTGATGAGTCATCCCCCTCAACAGTACTCAAAGCAGTGTATCTGTTTTGCAGGGGCAGGCGAACACTGTTTATGGCTTGTAAGTGAAGATTATAATGCGAGAGGCCAATTGAAACATGATCAAGAAAGGTTTCAATGGTGACATATACCAGTTACATCAGTAAGTATTATTATGTCTGTAATATACTTATGAATGACTCCACGAGGCAATGTGTTGTACTCAAACTATAATGAACTTGGTCCTTTATTCCAAACTCCAGAGTGAGGCACAAGCATGGTGTTCAGCCTTTTATTCTGGGTCCTACCACCAAGACAGGAAACCCCGGTCTCCACCAGTTGCACCTTCTAGTGGTGCCAGCATGTATATACACCGAGTAAACCTTATTGGTAGTGCATCAGGTAAACAAGTCTCCATCCAATGCAACTACACAGTGACCACACAGAGAGTATACCTATAGTCTGCATACACAACATCACTCTCCCCCAAGTCCTTTGTGCCAATTACCTTTGCACTATGTGCTCTGGCATAGCTCTCCCCAGACTTAAGGGCCAATAGCCCTTGCACTTTGGCTGTGCTTTGGTTTGGCTCTCTCCCTGTTAACCCCCAAGTCCTTTTGCCACAATGTTGGGTAATGGTTACCAGATTGGATGGTTCGATGATGCAGTGCAGGTTCCAGTGGGTTCTGGGTGTGATCCATGTGTGTGTCCATTGCTACATACATCCATTTCTCTGCTCCCCCCCTCACAGCGAGATCAGGCAGTTGGCCCGTTACATTAACATACAGGATCAGACACAGTGCAAGTACAAAGAAAGGAAGAAAAAAAAATGTTTTACAGTTTGTATCGTGACACCTTGGTTCAGTGACTTACATTCGTTACATTTTACGGTCGTGCACCAGGATTGGGTAGATTGCCTTCATGGTTCAGTCATGGTCAGTACTGAGGTAGCACTACAGGTATGCGAGGATGCTAGTTCCAGAGCAATCGGATGGGGTCCTAGTCGTCTGATAGCGGCGCTGCGCCCCCTGCTAGCGGGGATGGGCTTGGTTCGTTCACCTAACCAGGACTCAGGGCCTTTGCCGTGGCCTAGTGGTGGGCAGAGCCACAGATGTGTGTGGCCTCCCTGTCCTCCTTTGAGGGCTGCAGAATCTAATGCCTGCTCTCTAACGGTGTTGGGAATCTGGCTGTTCCAGGTCCCGTTTGGGAAGCTCGTTGGTTCTGAACTTTCGCTCCCGGACATGGCCGAGGTAGCGAGGGAGCGCCGTATCCACCCGGGTGGTGCTCAACGGTGGCCGACTGCGCGTATTGGCACCGTTTTCCTTTCCAGGTCCATGGCGAATAGTGCCATCGGGTGCCTGCAGCGTGGGATAGACCTGGGGCAGGGTATCAGGATCAGTGCCTTCACCCTCCTGAGGTCACTCACTTGGGGACACTCTATTCCCGACATCTCGCAACAACATTTTGTTCTTTATATTAGGAATAGTACCGACAATTCACAACAACATTTTGTTCTTTATATTAGGAATAGTACCGACAATTCACAACAACATTTTGTTCACAATCTTAATCGGTTCGTTACATTGAATGTCATGCATATAATGTCTCTTTAAGTTCAGTTGGTTGCAGGTCTCCTTTAAGAGAACGCTGCTGGCTTTATCCCAATCAAATCCCTTGTTAGATACCATGTGTTGGTCCCTCAGCGTTGCACCTCGTGATATTGCCGTGGCCATCTTTTTTTTCAGCCACACTGCCCCTCGCTGCAGCAGGGACGCCATCTTGCCTGTCGACTGCCTTGATCCTTCTCTCCCGCGATTCTGCCACAAAAGCTGGAAGAGTACTTGTGAATTCGATCTTCCTCCCCACGAGTCCTGCCACTGGAGCTGGGAAGGTACTTTTAGGTCGTTCCGGTCGGATCATTGCCACGCAGTCATGATGGACGGTTGTGCCTCAGGTGCTGCGCTGGTCTGTTCTCTGCTGCCTGGCCCAAGCGAATGTGAGGTTTTGTTCTGCCTCTGAGCACAGGGGACATCAATTACTGGAGTGAAGAGGTCTTCCCATTTCCACTGGATCTTCCCCATTCACCTTCTTCCGAAAAGCGTTGGACCATCAACTGCAGCAATCCACAGAGGTAACTTGTGCACCACGCCATTATAGATTGCACTTACATCCGCACTACCAAGGACTGGGATCAGTTCCTTGGTGTAGGTGCGCAACATTTCCTGCACTGGAACCAGCTCGGGTCGTTTTTCAATCCATAGCCTCTTGAAGGCATCCTGGCTCATCACTGACTGGTTCGCTCCTGTGTCCACTTCCATGAAGACCGTTTATGGAACGCCGTTTATCTCAACTTCCATCTTCACTGGAGGACAATCGGTGGTGCAGGTATACACTCCATACACTTCTTCTTGGGGCTGAGCTGCCTCTCTGGCCAAATCATCATACTCCCCGCTGGATTCAAAGTCATCTACCGACTCCTCTGCTAGATGGTGAGTCGTATTTCTTTTACACATACGCTGAAGGTGGTCCTTCATATTACAGGCTTTGCATACGTAGTCAGCAAACCGACACTGGTGAGCCCTATGCTTTCCTCCGCAACGCCAGCATGGTGATACTCGATTAGCACCCCTCGGCGGACTCTGAGTTCTAGAACCTTGAGGTCTGTGTTCTCTGCCCTGGGCAGAGCCACGTTCTACAGTCTTGCCTGTGAAAGGCACCATTCTGTGTACAGTACTTGCCGGGTTTGAGTCCACAGGATGAATAATTTGCTTGGTGCTGCAGGTCGAGGTCATGAACGCCTGACTGATGGTGATGGCTTTCTGCAGGTTGACTGTGGTGTTGGCAGATAATAGCTTGTGAAGGAGGCCCTCGTGGCCAATTCCTATAAGGAAGATGTCTCGCAATGCTTCGTTGAGGTGCGTGCCAAAATCACACGGTGCCGCAAGTCTCCTGAGGTCGGCAGCATATTTTGCAATCTCCTGGCCCTCAGGTCTACGGTGAGTGTAGAATCTGTGCCTGGCCGTGAGGATGCTCTGTTTTGTTTAAGTTGGTCATGAATTGTTCAGTTAGCTCGTCATATGTCTTATCCTTGGCATTCGTGGATGAGAGCAAGTCCCTGACGAGGCGGTAGACCTCGGGCCCACGACTGGTCAGCAGTATAGCCTTGCGCTTCCCCGCCAATGTGTCCGTCTCCCCTGCCAGGTCGTTTGCCACGAAATATTGCTTGAGCCCTTCCGTTAAAGCATCCCAATCATCACCTGCTGCGAAGTCTTTTAGTGTGCCAAAGGTAGCCATAACATCGCGTGAAAGTCCTTATTCTCATCGCCAGTTATTATGTCTGTAACGTACTTATGAATAACTCCATGAGGCAATGTGTTGTACTCAAACTGTAATGACCTTGGTCCTTTATTCCAAACTCCAGAGTGAGGCACATGCATGGGGTGCAGCATTTACACTGGGCCCTGCCACCAGGGCAGGAAACCCCGGTCTCCACCAGTTGCACCCTCTAGTGGTGCCAGCATGTATATACACAGAGTATACCTTATTGGTAGTACATCAGGGAAACAAGTCTCCATCCTATGCAACTACACAGAGAGTATATCTATAGTCTGCATACACAACATTACTCTCCCCCAAGTCCTTTGTGTCAATTACCTTTGCACTATGTGCTCTGGCTTAGCTCTCCTCAGACTTAAGTGCCAATAGCCCTAACACTTTGGCTGTGCTTTGGATTGGCTCTCTCCCTATTAATCCCCAAGTCCTTTTGCCACAACGTTGTGTAGTGGTTACCAGTTTGGATGGTTCGATGATGCAGTGGAGGTTCCAGTGAGTTCTGGGTGTGATCCATGTGTGCGTCCATGGCTACATACATCCATTCCCCCCCGCCACCCCACAGCGGGATCATGTAGCTGGCCCGTTACATTAACATACAGGATCGGATACAGTGCAAGTACAAAGAAAGGAAGGAAAACATTTTGTTTTACAGTTTGTATCATGACACCTTGATTCAGTGACTTACATTCGTTACATTTTATGGTCATGCGTCAGGATTGGGTAGATTGCCTTCATGGTTCAGTCATGGTCAGTACTGAGGTAGCAGTGCAGGTATGCGAGGACGCTAGTTCCTAAGCAACCGGACTGGGTCCTAGTCGTCTGATGGTGCCGCCGCACGCCCTGCCAGCGGGGTGGGCTTGGTTCACTCACCTAACCAGGACTCAGGGCTTTTGCTGTTGCCTAGTGGTGGGCAGAGCCACAGATGTGTGTGGCCTCCCTGTCCTCCTTTGAGCGGTGCAAAATCTTCTGCCTACTCTCTAACGGTGTTGGGAACCTGGCTGTTCCAGGTCACGTTTGGGGAACTCGTTGGTTCTGAGCTTTCGCTCCTGGACATGGCCGAGGTAGTGACTGGGTCTGGGGGCTGCACCATCTCCACCCGGGTGGTGGGCAACGGCGGCCGACTGTGTGTATTGGCACCGTTTTTGTTTCCGGGTCCGTGGCGAATATTGCCATCGGGTGCCTGCAGCGTGTGATAGACCTGGGGCAGGGTATCAGGATCAGTGCCTTCACCCTCCTGAGGTCACTCACTTGCTACTTTTGGGGACACTCTATTCCCGACATCTCGCAACAACATTTTGTTCTTTACATTAGGAATAGTACCGACAATTCACAACAACATTTTGTTCACAATCTTAATCGGTTCGTTACATTGAATGCCATGCATATAATGTCTCTTTAAGTTCAGTTGGTTGCAGGTCTCCTTTAAGAGAACGCTGCTGGCTTTATCCCAATCAAATCCCTTGTTAGATACCATGTGTTGGTCCCTCAGCGTTGCACCTCGTGATATTGCCGTGGCCATCTTTTTTTTCAGCCACACTGCCCCTCGCTGCAGCAGGGACGCCATCTTGCCTGTCGACTGCCTTGATCCTTCTCTCCCGCGATTCTGCCACAAAAGCTGGAAGAGTACTTGTGAATTCGATCTTCCTCCCCACGAGTCCTGCCACTGGAGCTGGGAAGGTACTTTTAGGTCGTTCCGGTCGGATCATTGCCACGCAGTCGTGATGGACGGTTGTGCCTCAGGTGCTGCGCTGGTCTGTTCTCTGCTGCCTGGCCCAAGCGAATGTGAGGTTTTGTTCTGCCTCTGAGCACAGGGGACATCAATTACTGGAGTGAAGAGGTCTTCCCATTTCCACTGGATCTTCCCCATTCACCTTCTTCCGAAAAGCGTTGGACCATCAACTGCAGCAATCCACAGAGGTAACTTGTGCACCACGCCATTATAGATTGCACTTACATCCGCACTACCAAGGACTGGGATCAGTTCCTTGGTGTAGGTGCGCAACATTTCCTGCACTGGAACCAGCTCGGGTCGTTTTTCGATCCATAGCCTCTTGAAGGCATCCTGGCTCATCACTGACTGGTTCGCTCCTGTGTCCACTTCCATGAAGACCGTTTATGGAACGCCGTTTATCTCAACTTCCATCTTCACTGGAGGACAATCGGTGGTGCAGGTATACACTCCATACACTTCTTCTTGGGGCTGAGCTGCCTCTCTGGCCAAATCATCATACTCCCCGCTGGATTCAAAGTCATCTACCGACTCCTCTGCTAGATGGTGAGTCGTATTTCTTTTACACATACGCTGAAGGTGGCCCTTCGTATTACAGGCTTTGCATACGTAGTCAGCAAACCGACACTGGTGAGCCCTATGCTTTCCTCCGCAACGCCAGCATGGTGCTACTCGATTAGTACCCCTCGGCGGACTCTGAGTTCTAGAACCTTGGGGTCTGTGCTCTGTGCCCTGGGCAGAGCCACGTTCTACAGTCTTGCCTGTGAAAGGCACCATTCTGTGTACAGTACTTGCCGGGTTTGAGTCCACAGGATGAATAATTTGCTTGGTGCTGCAGGTCGAGGTCATGAACGCCTGACTGATGCTGATGGCTTTCTGCAGGTTGACTGTGGTGTTGGCAGATAATAGCTTGTGAAGGAGGCCCTCGTGGCCAATTCCTATAATGAAGATGTCTCGCAATGCTTCGTTGAGGTGCGTGCCAAAATCACACGGTGCCGCAAGTCTCCTGAGGTCGGCAGCATATTTTGCAATCTCCTGGCCCTCAGGTCTGCAGTGAGTGTAGAATCTGTGCCTGGCCGTGAGGATGCTCTGTTTTGTTTAAGTTGGTCATGAATTAGTTCAGTTAGCTCATCATATGTCTTATCCTTGGCATTCGTGGATGAGAGCAAGTCCCTGACGAGGCGGTAGACCTCGGGCCCACGACTGGTCAGCAGTATAGCCTTGCGCTTCCCCGCCAATGTGTCCGTCTCCCCTGCCAGGTCGTTTGCCACGAAATATTGCTCGAGCCTTTCCGTTAAAGCATCCCAATCATCACCTGCTGCGAAGTCTTTTAGTGTGCCAAAGGTAGCCATAACATTGCGTGAAAGTCCTTATTCTCATCGCCAGTTATTATGTCTGTAATGTACTTATGAATAACTCCATGAGGCAATGTGTTGTACTCAAACTGTAATGACCTTGGTCCTTTATTCCAAACTCCAGAGTGAGGCACATGCATGGGGTGCAGCATTTTACACTGGGCCCTGCCACCAGGGCAGGAAACCCCGGTCTCCACCAGTTCCACCCTCTAGTGGTGCCAGCATGTATAAACACCGAGTAAACCTTATTGGTAGTACATCAGGGAAACAAGTCTCCATCCTATGCAACTACACAGTGACTACACAGAGAGTATATCTATAGTCTGCATACACAACATTATTCTCCCCCAAGTCCTTTGTGTCAATTACCTTTGCACTATGTGCTCTGGCTTAGCTCTCCTCAGACTTAAGTGCCAATAGCCCTTGCACTTTGGCTGTGCTTTGGGTTGGCTCTCTCCCTATTAACCCCCAAGTCCTTTTGCCACAACGTTGTGTAGTGGTTACCAGTTTGGATGGTTCGATGATGCAGTGGAGGTTCCAGTGAGTTCTGGGTGTGATCCATGTGTGCGTCCATGGCTACATACATCCATTCCCCCCGCCACCCCACAGCGGGATCATGTAGCTGGCCCGTTACATTAACATACAGGATCGGATACAGTGCAAGTACAAAGAAAGGAAGGAAAACATTTTTTTTTACAGTTTGTATCGTGACACCTTGATTCAGTGACTGACATTCATTATGTTTTATGGTCGAGCACCAGGATTGAGTAGATTGCCTTTATGGTTCAGTCATGGTCAGTACTGAGGTATCAGTACAGGTATGCGAGGACGCTAGTTCCTGAGCAACCGGACTGGGTCCTAGTCGTCTGATGGTGCCGCCGCACGCCCTACTAGCAGGTTAGGCTTGGTTCACTCACCTAACCAGGACTCAGGGCCTTTGCCATTGCCTAGTGGTGGGCAGAGCCACAGATGTGTGTGGCCTCCCTGTCCTCCTTTGAGGGCTGCAGAATCTTCTGCCTGCTCTCTAACGGTGTTGGGAATCTGGCTGTTCCAGGTCCCGTTTGGGAAGCTCGTTGGTTCTGAGCTTTCGCTCCCGGACATGGCCGAGGTAGCGAGGGAGCGCCGTATCCACCCGGGTGGTGCTCAATGGTGGCCGACTGCGCGTATTGGCACCGTTTTCCTTTCCAGGTCCATGGCGAATAGTGCCATCGGGTCCTGCAGCGTGGGATAGACCTGGGGCAGGGTATCAGGATCAGTGCCTTCACCCTCCTGAGGTCACTCACTTGCTACTTTTGGGGACACTCTATTCCCGACATCTCGCAACAACATTTTGTTCTTTATATTAGGAATAGTACCGACAATTCACAACAACATTTTGTTCACAATCTTAATCGGTTCGTTACATTGAATGTCATGCATATAATGTCTCTTTAAGTTCAGTTGGTTGCAGGTCTCCTTTAAGAGAATGCTGCTGGCTTTATCCCAATCAAATCCCTTGTTAGACACCACGTGTTGGTCCCTCAGCATTGCACCTCGTGATATTGACCCGGCAATCTTTTTTTTCAGCCACACTGCCCCTCGCTGCAGCAGGGACGCCATCTTGCCTGTCGACTGCCTTGATCCTTCTCTCCCGCGATTCTGCCACAAAAGCTGGAAGAGTACTTGTGAATTCGATTTTCCTCCCCAGGAGTCCTGCCACTGGAGCTGGGAAGGTACTTTTAGGTCGTTCCGGTCGGATCATTGCCACGCAGTCGTGATGGACGGTTGTGCCTCAGGTGCTGCGCTGGTCTGTTCTCTGGTGCCTGGCCCAAGCGAATGTGAGGTTTTGTTCTGCCTCTGAGCACAGGGGACATCAATTACTGGAGTGAAGAGGTCTTCCCATTTCCACTGGATCTTCCCCATTCACCTTCTTCCGAAAAGCGTTGGACCATCACCTGCAGCAATCCACAGAGGTAACTTGTGCACCACGCCATTATAGATTGTACTTACATCCGCACTACCAAGGACTGGGATCAGCTCCTTGGTGTAGGTGCGCAACATTTCCTGCACTGGAACCAGCTCGGGTCGTTTTTCGATCCATAGCCTCTTGAAGGCATCCTGGCTCATCACTGACTGGTTCGCTCCTGTGTCCACTTCCATGAAGACCGTTTATGGAACGCCGTTTATCTCAACTTCCATCTTCACTGGAGGACAATCGGTGGTGCAGGTATACACTCCATACACTTCTTCTTGGGGCTGAGTTGCCTCTCTGGCCAAATCATCATACTCCCCGCTGGATTCAAAGTCATCTACCGACTCCTCTGCTAGATGGTGAGTCGTATTTCTTTTACACATACGCTGAAGGTGGCCCTTCGTATTACAGGCTTTGCATACGTAGTCAGCAAACCGACACTGGTGAGCCCTATGCTTTCCTCCGCAACGCCAGCATGGTGCTACTCGATTAGTACCCCTCGGCGGACTCTGAGTTCTAGAACCTTGAGGTCTGTGTTCTCTGCCCTGGGCAGAGCCACGTTCTACAGTCTTGCCTGTGAAAGGCACCATTCTGTGTACAGTACTTGCCAGGTTTGAGTCCACAGGATGAATAATTTGCTTGGTGCTGCAGGTCGAGGTCATGAACGCCTGACTGATGCTGATGGCTTTCTGCAGATTGACTGTGGTGTTGGCAGATAATAGCTTGTGAAGGAGGCCCTCGTGGCCAATTCCTATAAGGAAGATGTCTCGCAATGCTTCGTTGAGGTGCGTGCCAAAGTCACACGGTGCCGCAAGTCTCCTGAGGTCGGCAGCATATTTTGCAATCTCCTGGCCCTCAGGTCTGCGGTGAGTGTAGAATCTGTGCCTGGCCGTGAGGATGCTCTGTTTTGTTTAAGTTGGTCATGAATTAGTTCACTTAGCTCGTCATATGTCTTATCCTTGGCATTCGTGGATGAGAGCAAGTCCCTGACGAGGCGGTAGACCTCGGGCCCACGACTGGTCAGCAGTATAGCCTTGCGCTTCCCCGCCAATGTGTCCGTCTCCCCTGCCAGGTCGTTTGCCACGAAATATTGCTCGAGCCTTTCCGTTAAAGCATCCCAATCATCACCTGCTGCGAAGTCTTTTAGTGTGTCAAAGGTAGCCATAACATCGCGTGAAAGTCCTTATTCTCATCGCCAGTTATTATGTCTGTAATGTACTTATGAATAACTCCATGAGGCAATGTGTTGTACTCAAACTGTAATGACCTTGGTCCTTTATTCCAAACTCCAGAGTGAGGCACATGCATGGGGTGCAGCATTTTACACTGGGCCCTGCCACCAGGGCAGGAAACCCCGGTCTCCACCAGTTCCACCCTCTAGTGGTGCCAGCATGTATAAACACCGAGTAAACCTTATTGGTAGTACATCAGGGAAACAAGTCTCCATCCTATGCAACTACACAGTGACTACACAGAGAGTATATCTATAGTCTGCATACACAACATTATTCTCCCCCAAGTCCTTTGTGTCAATTACCTTTGCACTATGTGCTCTGGCTTAGCTCTCCTCAGACTTAAGTGCCAATAGCCCTTGCACTTTGGCTGTGCTTTGGGTTGGCTCTCTCCCTATTAATCCCCAAGTCCTTTTGCCACAACGTTGGGTAGTGGTTACCAGTTTGGATGGTTCGATGATGCAGTGGAGGTTCCAGTGGGTTCTGGGTGTGATCCATGTGTGCGTCCATGGCTACATACATCCATTCCCCCCCCGCCACCCAACAGCGGGATCATGTAGCTGGCCCGTTACATTAATATACAGGATCGGATACAGTGCAAGTACAAAGAAAGGAAGGAAAACATTTTGTTTTACAGTTTGCATCGTGACACCTTGATTCAGTGACTTACATTCGTTACGTTTTATGGTCATGCGTCAGGATTGGGTAGATTGCCTTCATGGTTCAGTCATGGTCAGTACTGAGGTAGCTGTGCAGGTATGCGAGGACGCTAGTTCCTGAGCAACTGGACTGGGTCCTAGTCGTCTGATGGTGCCGCCGCACGCCCTACTAGCAGGTTAGGCTAGGTTCACTCACCTAACCAGGACTCAGGGCCTTTGCCATTGCCTAGTGGTGGGCAGAACCACAGATGTGTGTGGCCTCCCTGTCCTCCTTTGAGCGTTGCAAAATCTTCTGCCTGCTCTCTAACGGTGTTGGGAACCTGGCTGTTCCAGGTCCCATTTGGGGAAACTCGTTGGTTCTGAGCTTTCGCTCCTGGACATGGCCGAGGTAGTGACTGGGTCTGGGGGCTGCACCGTCTCCACCCGGGTGATGGGCAACGGCGGCTGACTATGCGTATTGGTGCTGTTTTTGTTTCCAGGTCCGTGGCGAATAATGCCATCGGGTGCCTGCAGCGTGGGATAGACATGGGGCAGGGTATCAGGATCAGTGCAGACACCCTCCTGAGGCCACTCGCTTGCTACTTTTGGGGACACTCTATTCCCGACATCTCGCAACAACAGTTTGTTCTTTACATTAGGACTAGTACCGAGAATTCACAACAATATTTTGTTCATAACCTTAATCAGTTCGTTACATTGATTGCCATGCATACAATGACTCTTTAAGTTCAGTTGGTTGCAGGTCTCCTTTCAGAGAACTCTGCTGGCTTTACCCCAGTCAAATCCTTTGTTAGACACCACGTGTTGGTCCCTCAGCGTTGCACCTCATGATGTTACCGTGGCCATCTTTTTTTTTCAGCCACACTGCCTCTTGCTGCAGCAGGGACGCCATCTTGCCTGTCGACTGCCTTGATCCTTCTCTCCCGCGATTCTGCCACAAAAGCTGGAAGAGTACTTGTGAATTCGATCTTCCTCCCCAGGAGTCCTGCCACTGGAGCTGGGAAGGTACTTTTAGGACGTTCCGGTCAGATCATTGCCACGCAGTCATGATGGACGGTTGTGCCTCAGGTGCTGCGCTGGTCTGTTCTCTGGTGCCTGGCCCAAGCGAAGGTGAGGTTTTGCTCTGCCTCTGAGCACAGGGGACATCAATAACTGGAGTGAAGAGGTCTTCCCATTTCCACTGGATCTTCCCCATTCACCTTCTTCCGAGTAGCGTTGGACCATAATCTGCAACAATCCACAGAGGCAACTTGTGCCACGCCATTATGGCTTACACTTACATCCGCACAACCAAGGACTGGGATCAGCTCCTTGGTGTAGGTGCGCAACATTTCCTGTACTGGAACCAGCTCGGGTCGTTTTACGTTCCATAGCCTCTTGAAGACATCCTGGCTCATCACTGACTGGCTCGTTCCCGTGTCCGCTTCCTTGAAGACTGAAATGCCATTTATCTCGACTTCCGTCTTCACTGGAGGACAATCGGTGGTGCAGGTATACACTCCATACACTTCATGGGGCTGAGCTGCCTCTCTGGCCAAATCATCATACTCCCCGCTGGATTCAAAGTGATCTACCGACTCCTTTGCTAAACGGAGAGTCGTATTTCTTTTACATATACACTGGAGGTGGCCCTTTGTTTTACAGGCTTTGCATACGTACTCAGCAAACTGACATTGGGGAGCCCTACGGTTTCCTCTGCAATGCCAGCTTGATTAGCACCTCTCGGCGGACTCTGAGTTCTGGAACCCTGAGTTCTGTGCTCCATGCCCTGGGCAGAGCCACGTTCTACAGTCTTGCCTGTGAAAGGCACCATTCTGTGTACAGTACTTGCCGGGTTTGAGTCCACAGAATGAATAATTTGCTTGGTGCTGCAGGTCGAGGTCATGAATGCCTGACTGATGCTGATGGCCTTCTGCAGGTTGACTGTGGTGTCGGCAGATAGTAGCTTGAGAAGGAGGCCCTCGTGGCCAATTCCTGTAACGAAGATGTCTCGCAATGCTTCGTTGAGGTGCATGCCAAAATCACTTGGTGGGGCAAGTCTGCTGAGTTCGGCAGCATATTTTGCAATCTCCTGGCCCTCAGGTCTGCGGTGAGTGTAGAATCTTTGCCTGGCCGTGAAGATGCTCTCTTTTGGCTTAAGTTGTTATCGAATTAGTTCAGTTAGCTCATCGTATGTCTTATCCTTGGCCTTCGTGGATGAGAGCAAGTCCCTGACGAGGCGGTAGACCTTGGGCCCACGACTGGTCAGCAGTATAACCTTGCGCTTCTCCGCCAATGTGTCCATCTCCCCTGCCATATTGTTTGCCACAAAATATTACTCAAGCCTTTCTGTGGAAGCATCCCAATCATCACCCTCTGCGAAGTCTTTTAGTGTGCCAAAGGTAGCCATAATATCGCGTGAAAGTCCTTATTCTCATCGCCAGTTATTATGTCTGTAATATACTTATGAATGACTCCACGAGGCAATGTGTTGTACTCAAACTGTAGTGACCTTGGTCCTTTATTCCAAACTCCAGAGTGAGGCACAAGCATGGTGTGCAGCCTTTTATACTGGGCTCTGCCACCTGGGCAGGAAACCCCGGTCTCCACCAGTTGCACCCTCTAGTGGTGCCAGCATGTATATACACAGAGTAAACCTTATTGGTAGTCCATCAGGTAAACAAGTCTCCATCCTATGCAACCACACAGTGACTACACAGAGAGTATATCCTGGTCTGCATAAACAACAAGTATATTCAGTCTTGCTGTGACAAAAGGCCCTGCGCTTTTCCACCTCCGACTCTTGTTGCTGGCAGTGACATTGCAACTGCTGCTGGTCTGTTCAGCAGCGCTCGGCCACTGCGCACCAGCTCACTCTCCATTGCCGTTTGGGGATTTTTTTGCAGACCCCCTGGAAAGTCTGTATGATGTCAACCGTAGCTCAGTTGTTCGCACTCTCGCCTCTGAAGGTTGTGGGTTCAAGTCCCACTCCAGAGACTTGAGCACATAAATCTACGCTAACATGCTAGTGCAGTGCTGAGGGACTGCTTCACTGTCAGAGGTAACTTCTTTCTGATGGGACACGAAACCGAGGCCCCATCTTCTCTCTCAGGTGGACGTAAAAGATCCCATGGCACTATTTCTAATAAGAGCAGGGGATATTAATCCCTCAATCAATGACACTAAAACAGATTATCTGGTCATTATCACATTGCTGTTTGTGGAGCTTGCTATGTGCAAATAGCCAGCTGCATTTCCTATATTATAACACTTCAAAAAGTACATCATTGGCTGTAAAGCACTTTGGGACGTCCAGTGGTCATGAAAGGCGCTAAATAAATGCAAGTCTTTCTTTCTTTCGATGGACTCCTGTTTGAGAACCACTGCCTTGGATGCCTGGCACTGAAGCTTCATTGTAAATTTTAAAATAATACTGTCAAACTTACAATGATTAACTATGTGGAACGAGGGACATTGAACCTGCATCTTGACCACGAACGCTGCATAACGGCATTCAATTACACTGCAGCATTGTGCTGCCTCCATAGATGCTTTTTAAAAGTTCTAGCATCAAGGAAACTGGTGGAGGAGTGAATTGGCACACTGTACTCTCACATCAGAGACCTGTGTTTCAATCCAGCATCAACTGATAGGATGAAAGTTCTCTCTCAATCAAAGAATGCTGATTTTCCAGAGCTACGAGTTAACGCCTCATCACTGGGGTAGTCAAAACCGATCACAGTTTACCGATGCTGGAGGAGGTGGCTATTAAATCCTCTGCTTTGACCCAGTGTCAAGTTTGAGGCTGCACCCATTCATGCAATTTACCGAATCAACTGGCTGAGAGTGTCTAAGGGCTGGATTTTCGGGTTTTCGGATTTCCGGGCACATTTCGCGGCGGAGTGCAAAGGTTTGCTCTGGGAAAAAGTCTGCAACCTCGCAAGGAATTTGCGCCAACAAAATGCTCTGGAGGATCATTGCCATTAAGTCAGGCGTTGCACAACAGACTTTGTGCGCCAGAGCTGAATCGGCGTTAAAGGAGGCAGCCATTTTGCGCACGTGCTTTCAATTTTTTTTCCCCCTCCTGGTTTCTTTTTCGGTCGCAGATGCTAATGCAGGGTGTGGCAGCTTCCGGTACACATGCGTATTTAAGCCAACCCACTTCAGCCGAGATGGAGGAGCAGGAGGGAAGGCAGCGTGCCAGGCGCTTCACCCATGAGATCAATGAAGCGTTGGTGGGCACGGTGGAGAGGAGGTGGGCTGCACTTCATCTTCCAGGGGAATCCAGACCACTGCCTCCAGTGTTGTGTTCAAGCAGATTTGGAGGGACATAGCACGAGAGCCTTCTGCTGCAGATACTGTGCCCAGGACTGGCACACAGCGCCGAACAAAGTTTAACGACCTCACAAGGGTCGGCAGGGTGAGTACCATTTTCATCTATGCAAGATTCCATGACTTCAAAGATAAATCCCACACACACTCTGAATTTTCTCATGCTTTTTGTCCCTCTCATACTCTGTGGGGTGCCTCTCACAATGCATAACAGAAAGTAAGGCTGACTTCAGCACCCTATTGGCATTGAATGATCTGTGCAAATAATTATCTATCGCAATGCACTGCAACTACTCCTATCGCTTTCTGAAAGATCTCTTACAGACCTTATGTTAGATGCCTGTAACCGTCGAATACATACTGACGAAGCACATGCAGGATCCAAGTGGATTAAATGGAGGCCTCTCGAACATTCACACAGTATGGCCTAAACAACTTTGGTAGGCATCTGTGCCACTACAGCAGATGCACCCTTTTTTTAAACACTTACCATTTTGATCTTTTTAGTCCATGCACTCCCACAACCGGAGGGAGCAACTGGGGATAGGCAGGGGAAAGCCTCAAACACTTCCTCTGATGGATGAGGAGGAGAGGATCTCTGCCATCATCGGAGTCACAGGTCGGACAGTTGCCGGGGGCAGTGCTGAGCCTCCTTTGGCAGGTGAGGTTATGTAAATGGATTGCGTGACTCAAAACACTGCATCGAGAGATATAAGGAGTATCGGCGGACCTTCTAATGAGCCTGTGCTATGCCTCCTTCCTCATGTCACCCTGTCCCCTTCCCTGCTGCTAACCACTCATCTGCTGCTTTCTACTTCCAGATGACCAGCCAGAGGTGCAGCATCCTTTGAGGGAGCCCTCCACGTCAGGCCATGGTGCAGATGATGAGGAACTGGATGAGACTGCTCTGATGAAGTATCCCAGCCCACCAAATGTCCCATCGGGACTTAGTGCGTCTGGTGATGACGTGGACTTCCTGGGGTTTGACGACTCGAAGGCTCCTGGCCCCAGAGGTGTGCAGCAACGCAGTGCTGGGGTGAGCGGCAATATTTCTATAGCACCTTTCACATCTTCAGGACGTCTCAAAGCACGTGACAGCCAATGAATTACTTTTGAAGAATAGTCACTGTTATATCAGCAAAGCACAAAAAAACCCGCGACCTAAAGGACAGATGGTGAGTGGAGAAAGCACAGGAGATTCAGCAGCTAGCCGACAGCCATGACATGCGAGGATTCTTCACCGCAGTCAAGTGCACCTAAGGCCCAAGCACCCAAGGCCCCACCCCACTGCTGGCCAAGAACGGGGAGACACTCATCAAGGACACCGAGGCAGTCAGGACCCACTGGAAGGAGCACTTCGAAGATCTCCTTAATCAAGACTCTGCCTTTGACACAAGCGTCCTCGACTCCATCCCGCAGCATGCTACCCGCCACCATCTCAGCAAAACCCCAGCCCTGCACAAGGTAGAAAAGGCCATCCATCAGCTCAAGAACAACAAGGCATCAGGAGCTGATGGAATCCCCGCTGAGGCACTAAAGTATGGCAGAGGGGCACTATTGGCGCGAATGCATGACCTCATCTCTCTCACCTGGAAGGTGGAGTGCATGACTGGAGATCTCAGAGATGCCATAATCGTGACCGTCTTTAAAAAAGGGGACAAGTCCAACTGCGGCAACTACAGAGGAATCTCCCTGTTGTCGGCAACTGGGAAAGTCATCGCTAGAATCCTCCTCAACCATCTTCTCCCTGTGGCTGAGGAGCTCCTCCCGGAGTCACAGGGCAGATTCCATCCACTACGAGGTACAACAGATATGATCTTCACGGCGCGAAAACTGCAAGAGAAATGCAGGGAACAGCACCAACCCTTGTACATGGCCTTCTTTGACCTCACGAAGGCCTTTGACACTGTGAACCGCGAAGGACTATGGGGCGTCCTTCTCCATTTCGGCTGCCCCCCAAAAGTTTGTCGCCATCCTCCGCCTGCTCCACGACAACATGCAAGCTGTGATCCTGATCAAAGGAGCCACCACTGACCCAATTCACATCTGGACCGGGGTCAAGCAGGACTGCGTCATCGCGCCAACCCTCTTCTCCATCTCACGCTCATCAAGCTCCCTGCTGGACTGGAACTAAACTATAGAACCAGTGGGAACCTGTTCAATCTTCGTCGCCTCCAGTCTAGATCCAAGACCGTCCCATCCTCTGTCGTTGAACTACAGTATGTGGACGACACTTGCATCGGTGCATATTCAGAGGCTGAACTCCAAGCCATCGTCAATGTCACATATGTATACTCTGTATATACTATGTTGGTTCCGCTAGAGGGTGCAACTTTGGGCCCAGGCAGCAGCTGTATAAAAGGCTGGTCACCACATTGCTGTCTCACTCTGGGTTACAATAAAGAGACTAAGGTCACAGCAGTTCAAGCACGGCACTAGATAAGTAGAGACATATTAGTCAACATCTTCACCGAGGTGTATGAAAGCATGGGCCTTAAACTAAACAACCGTAAGACAAATGTCCTCCACCAACCTGACCCCGCCACACAGCACTGTCCCCCAGTCATTAAATTCCACGGTGCGGCCTTGGATAATGTGGACCATTTTCCATACCTCGGGAGCCTATTATCAGCAAGGGCAGGTATCGACAACGAGGTCCAACATCGCCTCCAGTGCGCCTGAGGAAGAGAGTGTTCGAAGATCAAGCCCTCAAATCTGGCACCAAGCTTATGGTCTACAGGGCTGTAGTGATACTCGCCCTCCTGTATGGCTCAGAGATGTGGACCAGAGACAGTAGATACCTCAAATCACTGGAGAAATACCACCAACGATGTCTGCGCAAGATCCTGCAAATCCCCTGGGAGGACAGACGCACCAACATTCGTGTTCTCGATCAGGCCAACATCCCCAGCATTGAAGCACTGACCACACTCGACCAGCTCCGTTTGGCTGGCCACATTGTCCACATGCCCGACACAAGACTCCCAAAGCAAGCGCTCTAATCGGAACTCCTATACGGCAAGCAAGCCCCAGGTGGGCAGAGGAAACATTTCAAGGACACCCTCAAAGCCTCCTTGATAAAGTGCAACATCCCCACCGATGCCTGGGAATCCCTGGCCAAAGACCACCCTAAGTGGAGGAAGAACATCCCGGAGGGCGATGAGTACCTTTGAGTCTCGTCACCAAGAGCGTGCAGAAAGCAAGCGCAGGCAGCGGATGGAGCGTGCGGCAAACCAGACTCCCCACCCACCCTTTCCTTCAATGACTGTCTGCCCTACCTGTAATTCCCGTATTGGACTGTACAGTCACCTGAGAATTCACTTTAAGAGTGGAAGCAAGTCTTCCTCGATTTCGAGGGACTGCCTGTGATGGTGATCAGCAAAAAAAGCAGCCAATTTACACATAGCGAAGTCCGATTAATAGCAATGAGATGAATGGCCTGGACATTGGGAAAGCTCCCTGCTCCTCTTTGAAGAAGTGCAATGGCATCTTTTGCATCCACCAGAATGGTTAGAGCCTATGTATAACCATCTTCATGATCATGTTTTTGGTCACACGGCTAACCACAGTATAGCCTTCTTAGGAATGACTGCTAGCAAGGCGAATCAGTCCTTCTTCTCATGCCTACCATATGGGGTAGCCTGAAGACTGTTTTGGGACAGCGCATGCACACTCGATCGGTTGTGCAGCGCCTAGATTCCGGAGAACCGACTGGAGAGGAAACTGGAAATGGGGCCTGAAAGCATGTTGCCGAGCCTGGAGCTGGGAGCCTGGAGCCTGGGGCGGGTTTTCTTAAGATTGACAATACTGTACTGATATAACCCACAACCACAAAAAAGGCAAAAATGTAGAGCAACGAAACAGTTAGTGAGGATTTAATAAAAGGATAGGGATTATTTGATTAGACCATAATGAGTGAGTTCTTCAACTGATTGATGAAACACTATAGATTATCACATTACTCATTACACAGTTTCCTACAATTTGGCTATTTGGTATTGTAGTTTTATAATTACATTCTAATGATATCTAAGATACAACATAGTGGATATGCACCAACTACACTAAATATGGTTACATTTCAGTGCTGTTATTGTACTTATTCCAAATTAAACTTTTAGATATCGATGATACTGATAAATCTTCATCATTCAACTGAATATTAAGCATAGTACTTACAATAGAAATGAGTTTACTGGCACTATTTTGATCCACACCACAGATAGACACACATACACACGCTCCCACACACACACGCGCTCCCACACACACACATCCCACACACACACACACCCCACACACACACACGCACACGTCCCACACAGACGCGCACCCCCAACACTCACACACACACGCACCCCCCCAACACACACACACATGCACACATACACACACGCACCCCACATACATACGCGCACCCCACACACACACACGCATCCGACACACACGCGCCTCACACACACACGCCACACACATACACACACCCGACACACACACACACTCCAGACACACACACACACCCCTCACACACACACGCACCCGACACACATGCCCCACACACACACACTCCCACACACATACACACCCCACACACGTGCTCCACACACACACGCGATGCACGTGCCACACACACATGCATCCCGCACACATGCATGCCACGCACATGCTCCACACACGCGCGCCCCACACACATACGCGCCCCACAAACAGACACATGCCCCACACACACATGCACCCCACACACACACATGCCCCCTGACACACACACACCCCATACAGACATATGTGTCCCACACCCCACATACACCCGCTACACACATGCATGCTTCCCACATACACACGCACCACACACACCCACGCGCCCCGCACCCCGCACACACTTCACACACATGCGCCCCACACACACACGCTCCCCACATGCATGCACCACACACACACACACCCCCCCACACACACAACACACTCACACACACGTACCCCCCACACACACACACACACGCCTCACACACACACATATCCTGCATACACATACACACACGCACACACTGCAGCCCACACAGGCATGCCAAATCCCATGCACACACCCAGGTCACACATGGACCCCACACACTCATGCCCCACACACATGCATGCAGCCCACACACACACGTACCCAACACAAACATGCGCCCCACGCAAACACACACCCTCCTGTGAGGGGCAGACTTGGCCATCGGGATCCAGGGAAGCATGTGGGACTCTGACTGAGGGAGTGGCAATGGGGGTGAAGTGTGACCACTTCCATGTCCCCTCTCACCATCATCCCTCTCATGGGCCACCCGCACGTCCCTGCTAGCAAAGAGCTGGAGAGCAGCTTGCTGCACATCAGTGCAGCGAAGAAGCCCCCAAGTCTACGTTTATATCCCTCCTAGATATGTGGTCTATGAGCGTCTGTTACAATAAGCATGGTCTCGTTGGACTGGCACATTTGCTGCTCCATGCAGGTGACCATCCTTTCCACGGAACAGCACATTATGACCATCGACTGCAAGATGCTGATCCTCATGTGGAGATGGACTCCTCCATTCTCTGCTCATTTATAGACAATACTGTTGCAAAAAGTGCCAGAGCCTCATCCAATTGTTGCTACGACTCCAAAATCACCCTCCTTCTCGATGGCCCCTGAGGCTCAGCGTCTGCATGCAACTCAGGAGAGCTTGGGGCACCCTGCGCCCTCTGGTGAGGAGTATCCACTGCTATCCGTGTCAACACCACCTGCTCTTGCTCATTGAAGTTTGAGATACCAGGTGCCAACAATACTCGATCTCACACAGGACCTATCGAGGTATGCCTATCTGCGTTGGCACAGGGGTGTGTAGGCATCGGCCCCCCAAGGATTGTTGGACATTAACTGGACATTGCGTTTTAATATTTTCTCACTGCAGAAAAAAACTGGAAGCCTGTTTGTGGGAGGGACCCAGGTGCTTTTCCATGTTGAACTTGAAATCCACACCTGATGGGCAGGGGTAGTCTGGGAAGACAATGGCCAGGATAAGACAACTCACCACAGGTAATGGGCAAATGGAGGGTCCATTGTTAAGCAATGTGAACTTGTCAGAGTGAACTGATCAGTGATCAAGCCATTACCTGGAGGAGAAAACCCTGAGAGGCGGGAAACCAGAACAATAGAAAGCCATTAAGCCCCAGACCGGTCGGAAGCAAAAACCCATCACTGGACTCAAAACAGGAAGCCTCGAAACAAGGACAACTTTATTGGGCCAGAAGAGGCAAACAAACAGGATCCTTGAAACAAGTAAACACTTTATTGGGCCAGAAAAGGCAAACAGTTTTTGCCTATAAAAGGGGTCGTGTGGCCACATCTCTCTCTCTCTTTGCTCTAGCTTGCTTTGCCTCTACAAGAACCGAGCACTCCATGTGGGACGGAGAGAAGAAACCAGTATGGAACCAGAAGAGACACGTTTTCACCAGGAGAAGCAGCGAGTAAGCCAACGAATCGGTGAGCATCATCCCTGCCCATGCATCTTTAAGATCACAGCCACTGTGTGAGGAGGTGTTGTGTGTTCTCCCAACCAAGCCTTAGTAAGGGTTTTAGTGGGGAGGTTTTGCTGCAAGGACCAGAGGGGCATACATTGTGGATCCGAGCAGAGGGTTTAGATGTTGGGTACTTCGTGATGGGGCGGTTTAGACACGCCAGGGCATTGTATTGTACTACATCGTCACTGTGTTTACTTGTTTTGCTTTGTTGAGGTAGCTTTAACAAAAGCATTGCCGGTTGAGATCGAGGTATTTGTCCGTGACTCATTCATCTGTTCAGTACAGTAATCACTCCCAGGTCGAGAACTATTGTAACGTGGGGCTGTGTCAAAAACACCTAAGGTAAACCACTTACAGAATATGGTGACCGCTGCAGGGCCTGAGTGTACTGAACAGAGAGTTATGGAAGATATTAAGGCCAAAAGATCAGCAATGGGGAATAGGATTTCTTCATATATATTTGGGAAAGTTAACGTAACACAACAGTGGGTACTAGACCTTTTGCGGGTTGAGAGTCCTGAGGACAAGGCTGCTGAGTGGATGGGGAGTAAGGAGCATAGAGAGGCAAAAGAAAAGGCCATCTGGCTCCTGCATCTGCAGAAGCAATTCCAGCTGCTTAGGGAGCAGGTTGGTAGACTTAAGGCAGAGCTCAAAGAGTCCGAGGAGCAGTCAGCCACAAAGGCCGTGGTAGGAACGAGGCTTTTAGATGAGTTGCATGAAGAAAATCAGGAGAGGCACACTCAGGAGAAAACCTCCCGTAACAAAAGGGAGTACCTGCAGTGTCAGGTAACAGAGGCCAAGCTCAATGAGCAGGTCGCACGGGAGGAGACTGCTCGCCTAGCGGGTAAAGTAAACCGGCTGGAGGGGCAACTGAAGGATATTAAGACAGCGTATAGAGTAGCCACCAGCAAGGGTTTTGCGAGTGGGAATCACATGCCCTGCCGAGAGAAAATCCAAAGCTTGACCCACGCTCTATCCAAGGCCAAAGGAATGGTCTGCCTAATGGTCCTTGGGGGAGCCCGGATGGACTGGGAAGAGAAAGGGGAAGACAGTGAGGATTGGGAGCCGGACAGGGACGCACGACCTCCGCCAGAGGTGCCGGGACCCATGTATCCCATACGGCAGTGGAATTACGGTGCACCCGTAGACAGCCAAGGTCAGGGGGTGCTGCAAAGCAATTTTGTGGTCCCATTCACAACCCCACAGCTGCAAAATATGATTTCAGGGGTGCCCAAGCTTACCAACGAAGGAGACTCATCGATCCACTTCACGGAGGTGGAACGGGTGGGAGGGATTAATGGGTGTAACGAATCAGAGGTTCAGAAGCTGCTATTATTTTCCCTAGAGGGGAAGATGTATCCGGCCCTATCTGCCGAAAGCAAGAGGGGACAGGGAACCAGGGCTTAAAGGAGGAAATCCTAAGAGCCATGGGTCACGCCCAAGGTAGTCCATTCTCCAGAGTGGAAAGGATGCTGCAACTGGCTGGGGAAGCACCTCAGACTTTTGCGGACCGGCTCTGGCCGGTCTATAATAAAGCCTGTAATGGAGTGCTTCACCGGGCGCAGTTGCAGGGAGAGCCAAGGAACCATTGGCTCAGGACCTTAGTGTCAAAGAGTTTGCCCCGGATTAGGGTAAAGTCCAAGAACTGGTTTGACCCCGAGGATCTCCAGAACACGGAGGCCGGTATGCTCCATCACATGAGTCTGGCATTCAAGGCCAGCGTGGAGGAAGAGGTCACACCAGTTAAAGGGAAGGTTCACAAGATGAAGCCCAGTGGAGGTAGTAAAATGGAATGGCACCAGGAAGGTGGTAGCTCAGAGAGGGTTAGGACGTGTTTTGTGTGTGTGAAGCCGGACCACTGGAGGAAAAATTGCCCAGCCCTGAGGAAGGGGCAATGGAAAGAGGATCCTCCGATGCCTGTGGCAAAACCTGTTGAGGCGAAGGGGCCGAACACCGAACAATTCAATGTTCTGGTGGCCGCCCTTCGAACAGTTTTCATGCTGGAGCAGGGAAGGGGAGATGCTGCGGTGAGCAGGGAAGTCCCGACCACTCTGGTAAACCCAGTATCTTGACTAGCGGCGCCCAGCCTGAGTACCTGTGTCCGCTCATTTATGATGAGTGGAAGAGACCATGTGTGAAGATGGGGGTGGAGAAGGTAATGGGGAAATATTTGTTGGACACCGGAGCTTCCAGCACGGTGATTCACGCAAATAATCCGACTACCTCACTTTTGTCTAGCAAGGTTCCAAACAGTCTGGTGGGGTTCACAGGGAACGAGCAGGCGGGGTCAATCTCCAGGCTGCTAGCTATCGATTTAGCATCACTCCACACAAAGTGGAAGTGCATCCTGCTGAAATTAGAGCAGCCGGGGTCAGGCGTCCTCAGGGCAGATTGTTTGCTAGCCCAATGGTAGTTACAACCGAGAGAATTGGTTAATACTACTTCGGCCGAGTACCAGGCTTACGTGCGAGACAATCTCGTATCGTTCGCCACACACAAACACGACTGTGGTAGGGTGATGGGGGTAGAAGTCAGGGTACAAGGAGACCCTATGTCCCAGCCGCAGAAACAGTATAATTTCCACAGGGAGGCAGAGGCCGACTTAGAGACGGCACTGGGATCCCTGGTAGCCCAGGAGGTGTTGAGGCCCATAGCCACAGACGTGAACTCTTCACTTTGGCCGGTTCAGAAACCGGACCAGTCGTGGAGGGCCACCATGGACTACTGGGTGCTCAACAAGAACATCCCAGCTTGCGCGGCCGTAGCCAACCTGATCGGGAGCATTCGAGCATCCGCGACCACATTCACGGTGCTGGATATATCGAACGGGTTCTGGTCAATTCCCCTCAAAAGGGAGGACCAGTACAAGTTCGCCTTCACATTTAAAGGGCAACAGTATACCTGGACATGCCTTCCCCAGGGTTTCCACAACGGCCCCTTCATTTTTCACCACTGTATGGCCAACAGTTTAAAGGGTTTTAGCAGGCCTCAGCAGTTGGTGCAGTATGTCGATGAACTGCTTTTGTTCTCCGATGAGGGGGAGGAGCAAGGTCCGCTGCTGGCCGAGCTGCTGGAGCTGTTGAAGGACACCGGGTTCAAGGTCAATCACAAGAAAGCTCAGATCGGTCAGAGGGAAGTGAAGCTCCTCGGGCTGACCATGAGGGCTGGGGAAAGGGCTATAGACGAGGCCAAATGGAAGGTGGCACAGGAGTTAGCAGCCCCCACGACCGTGTTGGGGGTGAGATCCTTCCTGGGGCTCGCGGGGTACTGCAGGGATGTAATTGAGGATTACGCTGCCACGGCAGCCCCTCTACTTCGGTTCCTCCGCAAGAGTCGGATTGGAATGGATGAGGATTGCACAGCACTAGGGGTGATTAATGGTTGGGAGGACTTCTTTTTGGAAGTAGCAGCCAGCAGGGACAGTTTGAGCTGCTCCAGGAGCAGCACGGCAAACTGAGGCCTGTGGTGTACTTGTCATGAGTCCTCACGGATGTAGAACGGGAATATTCCAATTGCAAGAGGCATCTCCTAGCCATGCATTGGGCCGTGAAGCTCAGTAGAATGATCAAAGATGATCCCGTAAAGAGCTGGGAGTGCTTTACGGGATCATCCCAGATCATTCTACTGACCCACCATACCCCCACTCAGATGTTGCTAGATGGGAGGATAAAGGACGGCAGTGCTCGCATTGCCTGCTGGACTTTATTGCTCTCACAGATGAATCTGAGAGTGCAAGGCTCGTGTAAGCCCAAGCTGGCAGCTAACATGATCTATGCAGGGGCGGCCCATAAGTGTTTGGTAGAGGGAGTATGAGACGTAGACGTAGGATTTCGGGCCGGGTTACACCCCACGGGCCACAAAATATACGTCGACGGATCCAGTTCGGTGGTAACAGGAGAGCGTTTCAGCAGGTGCAAGATTTATGACCCGACAGCAGGCATTGCAAGGGCCATTAAACTCCCGAGCACCCTGAACGCTCAGCATGTCGAACTGTCGGTAGTGGTGTATGTCGTTACACACGCCGACAAGTTCCTGACCCCATACACCATCTGCTCGGATTCCATGTTCACATGCAAATCGTGTACTGAATACTTGGCCATCTGGTCTCGTCGTGGTTTCACATCCGCAGACAAGAAGCCCTTAGCAACCAAACCACGGTTACAAAGGATCTTAGAGGCCACGGGAACCCAGGGAAGCCATTACATTCATAAAGTAAAGGCCCATTCCAAGAGAGAGCCCAGAGGGGAAGGCAACCAAAAGGTTGATGAGTTAGCCAAGGAGGGAGCCAAAACAGGAGAGTTTTGGGATCCATATGGGAACAGCCCAGTAGCATCGATCCGGGACAAAGGGAGAACACAAGGGAGTGTAGGGGTAGCATTGGCCCCGGACTTCAGGAAAGTCCAGGCACAGGATTCCGTCCTCAAGGTTGTCCTGGAGAAGCTGGCTAGGGGAGAAAAGGTAGAAGGCCCGTTTGGGGTAGCGGGCATTACTTTAAAGGAGGGAATGCTCTTCAGGGGAGATCAGCGGGTGGTCCCAGAACAACATCAGAGGGAATTCCTCCAGATAGCCCACGGGGGCCCAGGAGCGGGACACCCAGGGCCGGAGACTACCTGGCTGAGGGTAGAACAGGCAGGGTTGTGGCCGCAACTGAGGGAGGATGTCTGCGAATTTTGCGCAGACTGTCTGGTGTGTGCAACGAACAACCCAAATCCCCAGAAAAGAAAGGTTCCCATGGGACACACGAGAAGGGCAGAGGGACTATGGCAGTCGGTACAGGTCGATTACATCGGGCCATTGCTCACCGCAAAGGGGGGGTTACAAGTACTGTTTGGTCCTAGTGGAAGTTTTCTCGCAGTGGGTTGAAGCCTTCCCTTGCCGATCAGCCATGGCATTGGCAACGGCAAGGATCTTGGTGAGGGAAGTGTTCTCTGGGTAGGGACTGCCGCAGATCGTGGAGTCCGACCAGAGGAGCCACTTCATGGGGCAAGTCATGCAGGCTACCTTGAAAGTGCTAGGGATAGAAGGGAAATGGAATGGAGCTCACAACCCCCAGTCATCGAGGGTTGTGGAGCAACTTAATCGGACCATCAAAGAAAGGCTACAGAAGGAAACAGGTCAGTCCCCGAAAAAATGGGTTTAGGTCCTGGTGTTTTTACTGATGGGGATCCGAGCCAGCCTCTCCAGAAATACAGGGTATTCCCCACATGAGCTCATGACTGGTAAGGTCATGCGCACGCCCACCCATGTTCTGGCGCCGGTTCTCACAGCGGGGCAGGTGAAAGAGGTAAACCGGGACTAGTTTGTTCGAGCACTTGAAACAGAATGATTGGCAAGCTGCCAGCAACATGGGGAAGCAGCACCGGAGCAATCGATTGCTCCTCGAGCCCCGGAGAACCCACGAGTGGAAGGTAGGGGATCAGGTCAAGGTCTGCAATTACGCTAGGGTGGGCATGTTTGAGCCTTTGTACATGGGACCCTACAGTATCGCAGATAAGGCCAGTCCCATGGTGTATGCGGTTAAGCTTCCGAAGCGCACAAAGTGGTTCCATGTGAACCAGTGCAAGTTGTTTAACCCTGGGGAAAGAGCAAGAAACAGAAAGAAGCACCAAGCCGTTGTAAACAGCATGGTGGATGCGGGTCTTCCTCCCATGGTTTGGGATAGTGAGGAGCCCGTGGCGGCGGTGGTTAGGAGGAGTAGCAGGATCCCACGGCTGAGAACGCCGTGGTCGCCTCCTTACACGCCGCCGAGGAGCCGTAAAAGGTCCAGGGTCATAGAGACCGAGCGTGGCCACCCAGAGACGGATGGCGGTGCATATAGTTTCCTTCTCGGTTTCGTGTTTTTACAGAGTGCGTTTTGATGAAGCCAGACCTGTGGAAAGGTTGTTGCTTCTTTATATCTTCACAGGAAGCCAAGAGAAAGATGGAGGCAACCCTGGTAAGTGTTCTTTGGAGCTTGGCCAGTACAGGGTACAGCAGCTGAGTTGTCCTTCCTCTATGGGGATGTACTGGGGGGATCGGACCCACCATGATACAGGAGGGTAGGACAGGGGACACGGACGGGATGACAGCCTACTTTCACGAGGGAAGGTGGCCAGGGTGGCTGGGGTTGAATTCGACGAAATACTCCGTGGTGGTGACTTAGGAAATTGAGTCAGGACACAGGGAACCAGACAGCGGACTGGGAACAACTGGGGAACGATACGTACAGACAGATCATGGGGTCAAAGGGTGGAGTGGAAGTCTGCTGAGAGAAGTGGTGGAAGGAGGAACAGGAAATTTATGCATGTATGTGGGGGTCGGAGCAGATCAGCCCAGCAGGTGTGTCAATTGCCTTTTCGAAGCAATGGCAGGACGCCGGGGCTGGGGTCAAATGGAATCGGAGTATGGACTCCTGCGTGATCCCAGACCCTCCCAACACAATAAGTGCCACTGAACTTGTAGCACACAAGAGGAACCCCTGCCCACAGCCCCACCGGTACAGCCGACAGAAGTTAGGTGTCCAGCCACCACACCAGGCCCAGAGAATGGTTTAGTTTTAGTTCCGACTGGAAAGGTTTTATTCCAGGGGGTGTATTATGCGGTTGTGTCAGTCATTTTAAACTTAACCGGGGTACATCTGCCCGAGTGGTGTCCAAAAGAAACTGAGCAGCTGTATGAGGCGCTCATTAAAGAAACGTTCCGCCAGTTCTTTGAACTCAGTTACGGGGATGTGAGTCGGGAAAGATTGTACGATATGGGAGTGAGGGATAATGTTGCTCCGGGGAGGCAGAGGCGAGGTGTGCTCAATGATGTCGCTGCGACGTTTAGCGCGGGTACATCTCTCGTCAATAGTATGACGACGTGTAGCTGCAGATGCAGATCAGTGGTTTAAAGGACCAGCTGTGGAAAATCCTAGGGGGAGGAAACGCGGTGGTAGGGTCGGAGTTAGAGGAGGACCAGACAATGACTGTCCATTTCAAGGAGGTTATCGCAGAGCTGGAGACACACGCAAAGACTGAAAATGCATTAATACAGGAGGACAGGAATACATTGGCGCAGGCAGCACAAAATGAAGTGTGCATGTTGTACAGTGCCTCGTTGCTGAGCGAGGGGCGCAGTAATTTAGAGGACCTCCAGCAAGGTCACGTCCCGTCATATATCAGCAACCGGCACCTCGCAGCGCTCAGTCCGTATAATAACTCGATGAGCTCATGTTTAGCCTCCGAAGCCTACCCAGTCCCAGTGGATTGCGGTCGATCCAACCACACAATCATGGGGCTAGTGTTGCGTATGCCGGTAATCAGCAGGACACCACAGCCAGCGCCGGTATACAGGGTGGGGAACATTGGGGTCATATGGGAAGGGATGCACGTGCGGTATCATGTGGTCCCACCATTTGTTATAAAGTGGAAGCACGTCATGACTGGCACTGACCTCAAGGGGTGCCAGAGCAGGGGTGCACACGTCATATTGTGTCCCCAGCATTTGAACGCGTTTGATCGGCCAGAGTGCGGGTTTGAATCTAAGAGTCGAGAGCCCATCAATTGGCCAATGGAGGTGAGGGCCCAGAGCCACGTTCCACCTCAGGTAGCACATGCGGGCAACGGGACATACTGCGTAACCACGAGTGTGGACCGGTATCGAGTACACCGGGACACTTGGTGTCCGGTCACTGACAGTACTTTCTGCTTCAAACCCCACGCCGAAGTTCAAGTGGCACAGGAATGTATTATTCCGATCCCAGAACCATCCACAGTACACATTACGGTAAATGACACGATCCAGAACCTGCAACATTACCCAGTTCGGCTATCAGATTCCTGTTCTGCCAGAACACCTAACAACGTTATTGAAGGCCGTCGAGCTATCCCAAAAACATTATTTCACACTGGAACAGACAAACCGGTACACAGGGGAAAGAATTAAAGGAATAAATTCCCCGCCCTGGTGGGACGCGTTCAAATGCTGGGGACACAATATGACGTGTGGACTTGTCTGTTGTAAAAATAAAAAAGGGAAGGTGGCTCAACCGTGGCTATCAAGGGAAATCAGGGATAGCATTAAAGCCAAGGAAGTGGCATACAAATTGGCCAGAAATAGCAGAGAACCCGGAGACTGGGAGAAATTTAGAACTCAGCAGAGGAGGACAAAGAGTTTGATTAGGGCAGGGAAAATGGAGTACGAGAAGAAGCTTGCAGGGAACATTAAGACGGATTGCAAAAGTTTCTACAGATATGTAAAGAGAAAAAGGTTAGTAAAGACAAATGTAGGTCCCCTGCAGTCAGAATCAGGGGAAGTCATAACGGGGAACAAAGAAATGGCGGACCAATTGAACAAGTACTTTGGTTCGGTATTCACTGAGGAGAACACAAACAACATTCCGGATATAAAAGGGGTCAGAGGGTCTAGTAAGGAGGAGGAACTGAGGGAAATCCTTATTAGTCGGGAAATTGTGTTGGGGAAATTGATGGGATTGAAGGCCGATAAATCCCCAGGGCCTGATGGACTGCATCCCAGAGCACTTAAGGAGGTGGCCTTGGAAATAGTGGATGCATTGACAGTCATTTTCCAACATTCCATTGACTCTGGATCAGTTCCTATGGAGTGGAGGGTAGCCAATGTAACCCCACTTTTTTAAAAAAGGAGGGAGAGAGATAACAGGGAATTATAGACCGGTCAGCCTGACATCGGTAGTGGGTAAAATGATGGAATCAATTATTAAGGATGTCATCGCAGTGCATTTGGAAAGAGGTAATATGATAGGTCCAAGTCAGCATGGATTTGTAAAAGGGAAATCATGCTTGACAAATCTTCTGGAATTTTTTGAGGATGTTTCCAGTAGAGTGGACAAGGGAGAACCAGTTGATGTGGTATATTTGGACTTTCAGAAGGCTTTCGACAAAGTCCCACACAAGAGATTAATGTGCAAAGTTAAAGCACATGGGATTGGGGGTAGTGTGCTGACATGGATTGAGAACTGGTTGTCAGACAGGAAGCAAAGAGTAGGAGTAAATGGGGACTTTTCAGAATGGCAGGCAGTGACTAGTGGGGTACCGCAAGGTTCTGTGCTGGGGCCCCAGCTGTTTACACTGTACATTAATGATTTAGACGAGGGGATTAAATGTAGTATCTCCAAATTTGCGGATGACACTAAGTTGGGTGGCAGTGTGAGCTGCAAGGAGGATTCTATGAGGCTGCAGAGCGACTTGGATAGGTTAGGTGAGTGGGCAAATGCATGGCAGATGAAGTATAATGTGGATAAATGTGAGGTTATCCACTTTGGTGGTAAAAACAGAGAGACAGACTATTATCTGAATGGTGACAGATTAGGAAAAGGGCAGGTGGAAAGAGACCTGGGTGTCATGGTACATCAGTCATTGAAGGTTGGCATGCAGGTACAGCAGGCGGTTAAGAAAGCAAATGGCATGTTGGCCTTCATAGCGAGGGGATTTGAGTACAAGGGCAGGGAGGTGTTGCTACAATTGTACAGGGCCTTGGTGAGGCCACACCTGGAGTATTGTGTACAGTTTTGGTCTCCTAACCTGAGGAAGGACATTCTTGCTATTGAGGGAGTGCAGCGAAGGTTCACCAGACTGATTCCCGGGATGGTGGGACTGACCTATCAAGAAAGACTGGATCAACTGGGCTTGTATTCACTGGAGTTCAGAAGAATGAGAGGGGACCTCATAGAAACGTTTAAAATTCTGACGGGGTTAGACAGGTTAGATGCAGGAAGAATGTTCCCAATGTTGGGGAAGTCCAGAACCAGGGGACACAGTCTAAGGATAAGGGGGAAGCCATTTAGGACCGAGATGAGGAGGAATTTCTTCACCCAGAGAGTGGTGAACCTGTGGAATTCTCTACCACAGAAAGTTGTTGAGGCCAATTCACTAAATATATTCAAAAAGGAGTTAGATGAAGTCCTTACTACTAGGGGAATCAAGGGGTATGGTGAGAAAGCAGGAATGGGGTACTGAAGTTGCATGTTCAGCCATGAACTCATTGAATGGCGGTGCAGGCTAGAAGGGCCGAATGGCCTACTCCTGCACCTATTTTCTATGTTTCTATGTTTCTATGTTTCTATGGTATAAGTGTGGAGGTTCCTCCATGGATCCGGACATGCTCACATGCTCTCGTCATTGTACAGCTTTTGATTGTGATACACCTGTTGTGTATTTCTTGTAAAAAGAGAAGTCAGGTGCTCCGCAGTCAATGGGAGGCCATTGTTAACGAACCTTCAATGTAACTTTCTGTACATATATGGTAACAGTGCGATGCACGGTTGCATTTCGGGGACATATATTCGGGGTATTTTAACAGTAAAAAGGGATAGGATTGGTTGGGAACCATGTTGCTTGCTCACCAGCGAACGTTGATATGTTATCGAAGGACTCTTGAAATATCATAGGGTTTACTCCATAAACCACAGCCGCAGTTTAGCGAATTTCTTAAATCTAGTCAGCCTATTGCATAAAACAGAATACTTTGGAATTTAAAATAGTGGGCTGTTAAGTGGTTTTGTCAATGATGAAAGTGGATTCTGTTATACAATTAGTCATTGTTCAGAGTTTCTTCACATTATTCAGAGTATATACGCCTCATGGAAACTTCGGCACTGTTCACAGTTTTAAAAGTTCAGTCAAAGCTTTTCCACCAATGTCAGTCAGACCTCCTCAAGACAAAAAGGACAGAATTTAGCATCCCACAGGAAACAGACTTGATTGCTTTGACATAGCTTTCAATTAAATATTCCTGGATCAACATAGGGATATGCAAGAAATTCTCCCATTTTATTGCCATCGGCTTCAAAAGTAAGTTTTTGAATTTACTTAGGAAAATAAAGTAAATTCTTAAAAATGGCATCATTGTCACATTGGAGTTACTAATACAAAATTGTATCAAATTGCAAAGTCCTGACCCTGCAGTACAGACTTACACGAGGCACATGATGAAGTCAAGGTCACTCTGGACCTGCACCTTTATTTCACAGCTCTCGAGTGCCTCACTTGCCTGAGACCTGCCTTTATATATCTGTGTAGAACAGGTATGCAGTGTCTCCTGCAAGTGCACCCCTGGTGGTAAAGTATGCTTGTGGTTACAGGTCATAATCTAGTTACAGTCATGTATAGCATGGTAAGATACAGTTGTATACAGTAGTGTGAGATACATGACATCACCCTCCCCCAAGGTCTTATTGTCTTTATAAATTCAGTCTCTCAGGTGGTCTGCACTCTCACATGGAGCGTCTTAGTTGTGGTTCAGTTGTTTGCCTTGGTGGCTGTTTTTCTTTTGGTGTGATTGCTGGTATCTCGCCTGGGCTGTCTGTTTCGTTCAGTATGATTGCTGGTATCTCGCCTGGGCTGTCTGTTGAGACTGCCCTTTCCTCAGGTTGTTCCCTCTGTCTGTCCACCAGGTGTGATGTGAGTTCCACATTGTAGTCTGCCTCTGGTTCTTCAGGGTTGTTCGTGAATCTACTTTTTACTTGGTCTACATGCCTCCGGCAGGTTTGGCCATTGTCCATTTGTACAACCAGTAGCCTGTTTCCTTCCTTGCCTGTTACTGTCCCTGCAAGCCATTGGGGACCCTTACCATAGTTTAGCACAAACACTCTGTCCCCTATCTCATTCCACCTCCCCCTTGAATTTCAGTCATGGTATTCAGTTAGCTTTCGGCGCTTTGCCTCAACAATTTCATGCATGTCTGGGAGGATTAACGAGAGCCGAGTCTTTAAGGTCCATTTCATCAATACTTGCACGGGGGGAACCCCAGTCAATGAATGCGGACGAGATCTGTATGCCAGCAGCAGTCGCGACAGGTGGCTCTGCAGCGTGGGACCTTGGATTTTTAGCATGCCTTGTTTAACGATTTGCACTGCTCACTCCACCTGGCCATTGAAGGCCGGCTTGAACGGTGCCGTCTTAACGTGATTTATGCTGTGGTCAACTATAAAATCTTGAAATTCTGCGCTGGTGAAGCACGGACCATTATCACTGACCAATATTTCAGGGATTCCGTGCGTTGCAAACATGGTTCTAAGGCTCTCCACAGTGGTGGAGGTGGTGCTCGAGTTTAAAATGGTGCACTCGATCCACTTTGAAAATGCATCGACGACCACAAGGAGCATTTTGCCCTGCATAGTCTACATGCACCCGCGACCAGGGCCAGGGCCAGCGGCTTAGGGGGCCTCCCTGGGGCATTACTGAGTTGGGCACAAATGGTGCACCACTGGACGCAGAGCTCCAAGTCCGCGTCAATGCCAGGCCACCAGACGTGGGATCTGGCTGTGGCCTTCATAAGGACGATCCCCGGGTGCTCGCGGTGGAGCTCCCGGACAAACGCCTCTCTGCCTCGCAAGGGCATAACTACTCGGCTGCCCCACATAAGGCAGTCTACCTGTAGTGATAGTGCATGCATGCGCCTATGGAAAGGTTTGATCTCCTCGGGGCAGGCATCGCGAGCCTCTGCCCAGTCACCAGTTAAAACACATCTTTTGACGAAGTATAACGTGGGGTCGCTGGTCGTCCAGGCTCTGATTTGGCAAGCCGTCATGGGCGAACCTGTGGATTCAAAGGCATTGATTGCCATGACCATCTCACAGTCCTGTTCGTCGGACCCTTCTGTGGTCGCCAGGGGTAGCCTGCTAAGCACGTTGGCATGAGTGCCCACCGCTGAATGCGCGCCGAGGCGTTGGCGTTTATTGCCTTGCACTCGGATAGGAGGAACGTGAGGGGTTTGTGGTCGGTTTCTAATACGAATTTGGCCCCGAAAAGGTATTGGTGCATCTTTTTGACACCGTACATGCACGCGAGCGTCTCCTTCTCAACCATACCGTACCCGCGCTCCGTCCGCAAAAGTGACCTGGAGGCATAAGCAATGGGTTGTAATTTACCCGCATCATTGAAATGCTGTAAAACGCACCCGACCCCGTACGCTGACGCATCACATGTAAGAACTAGCTTTTTACCTGGGTCAAAAAAGGCTAAAACACTGTTGGAACATAAAAGGTTGCATGCCTTATTGAAGTCGCGTTCTTGGGCATCCCCCCCAAAACTAATCGCACCCCTTTCTGAGTAGCACATGGAGAGGCTCCAGCAGCGTGCTCAAGTTCTGCATAAAGTTCTCAAAGTAATTGAGTAGCCCGAGAAAGGCGCGCAGTTCCGAGACATTCCGGGGCCTGGGTGCCAGACGAATTGCTTCGGTTTTGGATTCTGTTGGGCGGATTCCATCAGCGGCAATCCTTCTGCCCAAAAATTCAACCTCGGGTGCGAGAAACAGACACTTGGATTTCTTAACTCTTAGGCCTACCCGATCCAATCGACTTAGTACTTCCTCCAAATTGCGGAGATGGGAGTCGGTGTCCCTGCCCGTGATGAGTATGTCATCTTGAAACACAACCATCCCCGGGATGGACTTGAGCTGGAACATAGCAGCTGCCGACCTGATGCCGAATGGGCATCGATTGTAGATAAAAAAGCCTCGATGTGTATTGATGGTGGTGAGTAGCTTAGACTCTTCGGTCAGTTCTTGCGTCATATACCAGATGTGAGATCTAGTTTCGAGAAAAGTTTTCCTCCAGCCAATGTGGCAAATAGGTCCTCTGCTCTGGGCAGCGGGTATTGGTCCTGTAGGGAGACTCTGCTTATGGTAGACTTGTAATCCCCACAGATTCGTACGGATCCATCAGGCTTCATGACGGGGACGATGGGACTTGCCCAGTCACTAAATTCCACGGGTGAGATAGTGCCTTCCCGCAGAAGCCGGTCCAGTTCATGTTCAATCTTTTCCATCATCACATAAGGCACTGCTCTAGCCTTGTGATGGACCGGTCTGGCATCCTGTGTGATGTAGATTTTGACTTTGGCCCCTTTGAAAGTGCCCACACCCGGCTGAAAGAGATGTTCAAAATGACTTAGAACTGTTGAGCAGGAGGTCCGTTCCTCTGACGACATGGCATGAACATCATCCCATTTCCAATTTAGTTTTGCCAGCCAGCTTCTCCCCAACAGTGCTGGGAGATCTCCGGGGACAATCCACAGGGGAAGTCAGTTCACCGTCCCTTTGTGTGTGACTGAGAACATGGCGCTGCCAAGGACTGGGACAATTTCTTTGGTATAGGTCCTTAGTTTGGTGTCGATCCTTGTGAGTTTTGGTCTGTTGCTTTTGTGCGGCCACAGCTGTTCAAATTGTTGGACGCTCATGAGAGATTGACTAGCTCCCATGTCCCGTTCCATGTTGACGGGTATCCCGTTGAGTAGGACCCTCATCATTATTGGAGGCGTTTTGTTGTAAGAACAGTGGACATTGATCGTGTTGACCTGCTGTACCTCGGCATCCCGGGCACTGTCCCCACCGTCTTCTGGTCCACTTACCGACCCTTCCGATTTGTATACCAGCTGAGCTGCTGTTTTTTTGCACATGCGAGCCAGAAGCCCTGTATAGTTCCAGTTTCTGCAAACAGCATGCTGAAATCGACACCCCCTTGTTGAGTGCCTTCCCCCACATCTCCAGCACAGACCGCTTCCATTGTTTCTGAAGGATGAGCTGCGTCTGGCTGATCTCTCTTGAGCTTCACTCAGTCTGTAGTTGATTGCTCGCATTGTGGGTTGATGAGGTGTGAACGGCCGTTCATGTGGCCCTTGATGGCTTCTGGCGCCACTGCCTGCTGTTGAAGGCTTGCTCTCCTGCCTTTGTCTGTGTGTGGGGGTTGTTCCGATGTTTCGTTAGTTGCCGTACCCACAGTATAGATCAACCTCGTTTCTTCTTCTCCTGCCAAGAATGTCTATGCGACCAGTGCTGCTGCCTCTAGGGTCAAGTTCTTGGTCTCTATAAGCTTTCGGAATATGCCTGCGTGGCCTATTCCTTCAATAAAAAAGTCTCTCAGTACTTCTCTCCTTAGTTCATCGGAGAACTCACATAAACTAGCCAGCCTCCAAAGTTCCGCCACGAAATCGGGTATGCTCTGGCCCACACAGCATCTGTAGTTGTGGAACCTGTGTTTGGCCATGTGTAGGCTGCTCGCTGGCTTCAGGCGGTCTCTCACCAGTGTGCTCAACTCCTCAAACGACTTGCTTGCTGGTTTCTCGGGTGCCAGCAGATCCTTCATTGAGGCGTATGTTTTCGAGCCACAGCTGGTCAAGAGATGGGCTCTTCTCTAGTCTGCCTTATTGTCTCCCAACCAGTCTTTGGTTACAAAGCTTTGCTGGAGCCTTTCTATAAAGTCCTCCCAATTGTCTCCAGCATTGTATTTCTCATCTGAGCCGTTGGTAGCCATTCTGTGGATTCTATGATCCCGTAACTTGTCGCCACTGTAAAGTCCTGACCCTGCAGTACAGACTTACACGAGGCACATGCTGAAGTCAAGGTCACTCTGGACCTGCACCTTTATTTCACAGCTCTCGAGTGCCTCACTTGCCCGAGACCTGCCTTTATATACCTGTGTAGAACAGGTATGCAGTGTCTCCTGCAAGTGCACCCCTGGTGGTAAAGTATGCTTGTGGTTACAGATCATAATCTAGTTACAGTCATGTATAGCATGGTAAGATACAGTTATATACAATAGAGTGAGATACATGGCACAAATGAAAATATTTTAGAAATTACATGCACAGGTCGGTTTACAGTTTTGAAATTCGGCGTATTGGCATCGGCCCCCCAAGGATTGTTGGACATTAACTGGACTTTGCGTTTTAATATTTTCTCACTGCAGAAAATAACTGGAAGCCTGTTTGTGGGAGGGGCCCAGGTACTTTTCCATGTTGTACTTGAAATCCACACCTGATGGGCAGGGGTGGTCTGTGAAGACAATGGCCAGGATAAGACAACTCACCACAGGTAATGGACACATGGAGGATCCATTGTTAAGCAATGTGAACTCGTCAGAGTTAGATCAGATGAACTGATCAGTGATCAAGCCATTACCTGGAGGTGATAACGCCGAGAGGCAGGAAACCAGAACAATAGAAAGCCATTTGGCCCCAGACCGGTCGGAAGCGAAAACTGGACTCAAAACAGGAAGCCTGAAACAAGGACAACTTTATTGGGCCAGAAGAAGCAAACAAACAGGATCCTCGAAACAAGGAAAAACTTTATTGGGCCAGAAAAGGCAAACAGTTTTTGCATATAAAAGGGGACGTGTGGCCACTTCTTTCTCTCTCTTTGCTCTCGCTTGCTTCGCCTCAATAAGAACCGAGCACTCCTTGTGGAACGGAGAGAAGAAACCAGTACGGAACCAGAAGAGACACGTTTTCACCAGGAGAACATAAGAACATAAGAACATAAGAAATAGGAGCAGGAGTAGGCCATAAAGCCCCTCGAGCCTGCTCCGCCATTTAATAAGATCATGGCTGATCTGATCATGGTCTCAGCTCCACTTCTTTGCCCGCTCCCCATAACCCCTTATTCCCTTATTGTTTAAGAAACTGTGTATTTCTGTCTTAAATTTATTCAATGTCCCAGCTTCCACAGCTCTCTGAGGCAGCAAATTCCACAGATTCACAACCCTCTGAGAGAAGAAATTTTTCCTCGTCTTAGTTCTAAATGGGCGTCCCCTTATTTTAAGATCATGCCCTCTAGTTCTAGTCTCCCCCACCAGTGGAAACATCCTCTCTGCATCCACCTTGTCAAACCCCCTCATAATCTTATATGTTTCGATAAGATCATCTCTCATTCTTCTGAATTCCAATGAGTGGAGGCCCAACCTACTCAACCTTTCCCCATAAGTCAACCCTCTCATCCCTGGGATCAACCGAGTGAACCTTCTCTGAACTGCCTCCACAGCAAATATATCCTTTCGTAAATATGGAAACCAAAACTGCATGCAGTATTCCAGGTGTGGCTTCACCAATACCCTGTACAGCTATAACAAGACTTCCCTGCTTTTATACTCCATCCCCTTTGCAATAAAGGCCAAGATTCCATTGGCCTTCCTGATCACTTTCTGTAAGGCAGAATATTATCTGAATGGCGGGAGATTAGGAAAAGGGGAGGTGCAACAAGACCTGGGTGTCATGGTTCATCAGTCATTGAAAGTTGGCATGCAGGTACAGCAGGCAGTGAAGAAGGAAAATGGCATGTTGGCCTTCATAGCCAAGGGATTTGAGTATAGGAGCAGGAAGGTCTTACTGCAATTGTACAAGGCCTTGGTGAGGCCTCACCTGGAATATTGTGTTCAGTTTTGGTCTCCTAATCTGAGGAAGGACGTTCTTGCTCTTGAGGGAGTGCAGCGAAGATTCACCAGACTGATTCCCAGGATGGCTGGACTGACATATGAGGAGAGACTGGAGCAACTGGGACTTTATAAACTGGAGTTTAGAAGGATGAGAGGGGATCTCATAGAAATGTATAAGATACTGATGGGCGTGGACAGGTTAGATGCAGGAAGAATGTTCCCGATGTTGGGGATGTCCAGAACCAGGGGACACAGTCTTAGGATAAGGGGTAAGACATTTAGGACTGATGAGGAGAAACTTCTTCAATCAGAGAGTTGTTAACCTGTGGAATTCCCTGCCGCAGAGAGTTGTTGATGCCACTTCATTGGATATATTCAAGAGGAACTTAGATATGGCCCTTACGGCTAAAGGGATCAAGGGGTATGAAGAGAAAGCAGGAAAGGGGTACTGAGGTGAATGATCAGCCATGATCTTATTGAATGGTGGTGCAGGCTCGAAGGGCCGAATGGCCTACTCCTGCACCTATTTTCTATGTTTCTATGTAACTCAATACTATCCTTTTGTGTTTCACGCACAAGCACCCCCAGATCCCGCTGTACTGCAGCACTTTGCAATCTTTCTCCATTTAAATAATAACTTGCTCTTTGATTTTTTTCTGCAAAAGTGCATGACCTCACACTTTCCAACATTATACTCCATCTCCCAATCACTTAGCCTGTCTATGTCCTCCTGCAACCTCTTTATGTCCTCCTCATACATTGCCCTTCCTCCTGTCTTTGTATCATCAGCAAACTTGGCTACGTTACACTCAGTCCCCTCTTCCAAGTCGTTAAAATAGATTGTAAATAGTTGGGGTCCCAGCACTGATCCCTGCGACACTTCACTAATTATTGGTTGCCAACCAGAGAATGAATCATTTATCCCAACTCTCTGTTTTCTGTTTGTCAGCCAATCAATGCTAATATATTACCCCCAACCACGCGAACTTTTATCTTGTGCAGCAACTTTTTGTGTGGCACATTGTCAAATGCCTTCTGGAAGTCCAAATACACTACATCTACTGGTTTCCCTTTATCCAACCTGTTCGTTACATCCTCAAAGAATTCCAGCAAATTTGTCAAACATGACTTCCCCTTCATAAATCCATGCTGACTTTGCATTACTAAATTTTGCTTTTCCAAATGTCCTGTTACTGCTTCTTTAAGAAGCAGCGAGTAAGCCAACGAATTGGTGAGCATCATCCCTGCCCATGCATCTTTATGATCACAGCCACTGTGTGAGGAGGTGTTGTGTGTTCTCCCAACCAAGCCTTAGTAAGGGTTTTAATGGGGTGGTTTTGCTGCAAGGACCATAGGGGCATACACTGTGGATCCGAGCAGAGGATTTAGACGTTGGGTACTTCGTGATAGGGGCAGTTTAGATATGCCAGGGTATTGTATTGTACTACATCGTCACTGTGTTTACTTGTTTTGCTTTGTTGGGGTAGCTTTAATAAAAGCATTGCCGGTTGAGACCGAGGTATTTGTCCGTGACTCATTCATCTGTTCAGTACAGTAATCACTCCCAGGTTGAAAACTATTGTAACGTGGGGGTGCGTCGAAAACACCTAAGGGAGACCACTTACAGGTGCTCGGGTCTGCTGACGGTGCACTTGTGATATCCTTACAGAGACCACTCTACAAGATGACTCCTTAACAGCAACTGTCATCATGTGACCTTGCCACATGATCTTTTATTGTTAATACATCAGTAGTTGCATTATATCAGTAGTACACCAGGTGGAGCTCCAAAACACTTCTCCTTCCTTATTAAATAAGTAATCATAACAAAATAATCATCATACATAACTTGCATGGTATACACAACAAAAGATATGAACTTATTTTTCCATATTTACAAATCAAATTTAACCACTATTTTTTCTGTTTCGAAGAGAATACCCTCTTTCTTGAACAGAACTTTCCAATGTTGTTTTCGGTCTTATACTCATTGTAGGCTGACCCTGAGGAGAGTTTTTCTCCAAGGGCTGACCTTGATCTATGTTCGGACTTTCGACAACTTCAGACGGTTTGTCTGCCTGACTCAGACTCAGACTTAAATTCTGACTTTCTCTTGGATTTGTTTCTCGTACATCTGATGTAGGATTGGCTACTGGTACTCTACTTGTAACAACACTATCTTAATCATCAGAAATAATCGAATCATTCCAACTTTCAATTCCTTCCACATCTGTAGGTAAAATATGATCAATGTGAACAAACCTAACCTTTTCATGATCAAATATCTTGACCAAATATATGCGAGGGCCACATATCTTCACTACTCTTCCTGATAACCACTTTCCCCATTTATTGTGATGGTTCTTCACTCTAACCTTCTGATTCAATTTCACACTTCTCTCTCTTACTCTCATAATCATAGGGAGTCCCTCAGAATTGAGGAAGATTTGCTTCCACTCTAAAAATGAGTCCTTAGGTGGCTGAACAGTCCAATATGAGAACCACAGTCCCTGTCACAGGTGGGACAGATAGTCGTTGAGGGAAAGGGGGGGTGGGACTGGTTTGCCACACACTCCGCTGCCTGTGCTTGGTTTTTGCATGCTCTTGGCGATGAGACTCGAGGTGCTCGGCGCACTCCCGGATGCACTTCCTCCACTTAGACTGGTCTTTGGCCAGGGACTCCAGGTGTCAGTGGGGATGTTGCACTTTATCAGGGAGGCTTTGAGGGTGTTTGACTCATTTGTCGTGAAGGAGTTCTGAGTAGAACGCTTGCTTTGGGAGTCTCGTGTCTGGCATGTGAACAGTGTGGCCTGCCCAGTGGAGCTGATCAAGTGTGGTCAGTGCTTCAATGCTGGGGATTGCTTACTCTATCTCTATCATGACTCTTTCTGTCTTGATTATTACTCTTTGACTGATTGTGCCAAGTTTGGCTTTAACAACGAGAACTTGGTTCGTGGCTGTCGTTTGCGAAAACACTCTGCTGGTGTTCTACCAGTAGTGGTATGAGGAGTATTCCAATAAGTAATCAGAAAATTTGCCAGTTTGTGGTCCAACGACAACTGCCGTTTCCTTGGATTTGGATCAAAAATTTGCTTGATGAGGGCACGTTTTACAATTTGAACCATGTGCTCTGCTGCACCATTTAAAGCAGGGTGGTATGTTAGAACTTTGGTATGAATTTTGAAACAACTTACAATTGTGAGTGGTCACTCGTACTCTGTGCTTCTCTAGCTATTTGAGAACTTCATTCAACACGTTATTATGGATTTGCCTGTTTGGTGCTGGAATGTGTATGTCATCTAAAAACATACTACACTTTTAATCCCTTGCAAAATCTGGTTCTTCACCCTTTGAAATATGACGGGGGTGGTAGACACTCCAAATGCTAGCCTATTAAGCTGATATAGGCCTAGATGAGTATTTATAGTCAAGCATGACTTGAACTCCTCGTCTCGTTCAAGTTGTAAGTAGGCATTTGTTAGATCTAACTTTGAAAAGATCTGGCCACCTGCCGATGTTGTGAACAACTCTTCTACAGTCGGCAATGTATTGGGTAGATTACCCTCGAGAACCTGGTTTACAGTTATTTTAAAATCACCACACAACTTACCTTATCATCGGACTTAGGTACAAAAACAATGTAGCCCAATTACTTAGATCTACCTTTGAGATAATGTTCTCAATTTCTAGTCTTTTGAGTTCTTGCTCAACTTTCTCCTTGAGTATGGTACTGGACGTGGCTTGCAGTAAACTGGTCTTGCATCCTTCTGCACCCTGACACTCACCTTGACGTTTTGGATCGGACTGCCCGTTTCGCGGAACACCTTTGGATAATACTTGATGATGTCATCTTTCGATGCAAATTTCATTTCCACATGAAAACTCTCATTCCAATTGTAAGTGGTTTTGGCCTTGGTGGTTTCGAATCATCCCTCTTACAACAGTTCTAGACACCAGAATTACAGTGGCGTACAGAAATACACAGTTACAGCCGGATCTTTTGGGCTCAACCATCACAATGCTTTTATTCAAGTTAAAGCACACACCTGCGCCCAGGTAAAACACACCCTGGTAGTGTAAAGCAAACAAACCCAGTACAACACACAGTCTGGCCGACTAAACAGGCCCCTAATGTGAAGTACCCACATCTAAAACACCCCTGCTCGGATTCAAGAGGTGGTTGGACGTCCCTACCCTGCCCCCAATCCTCGCTATCTTCTCCTTCCTCTTCACAGCCCACCCGTACTTCCCACGGGGCCATCAAGCAAACCATGCCTTTGGCTTTGGCTAGAGTTTGAGTCAAGCTTTGAATTTTTTCTTGACAGGGCCCGTGATTCCCACTCTCAAACCCCCTACTGCTAGCTATCCTGTAAGCTGTCTTAATATCTTTCAGTTGCCCCTCTAGCCCATCAACTTTACCCGTTAAGCAGGCGTTCTCCTCCCGTACAGCCTGCTCATTGAACTTGGTCTCAGTGACCTGGCATTGCAGCTACTCCCTGGTGTTACAGGAGGTTTCCTCTTGAGTGCGCCTTTCCTGCCTCTCCTCGCGTAACCCATCCACTAATCTGTTCCCCACTGTGGCCTTTGCGGCTGACTGCTGCTCTGACTCTTGGAGCTCAGCCTTAAGCTTACCAACCTGCTCCCTGAGCAGATGGACTTGTTTCTGAAACACAGGACCCAAATGGCCTTTTCTTTTGCCTTTTTGTGTTCCTTACCCCCTGTCCACTCTGCAGCTCTGTCCTCAGTTTAAGAATAAGGGGTCGCCCATTTAGAATTGTAATGAGGAGGAATTTCTTCTCTCAGAGAGTCGTAAATCTGTGGAATTCTCTGCCCCAGAGAGCTGTGGAGGCTCGGTATTTGAATATATTTAAGGTGGAGATAGACAGATTTTTCAACGATAAGGGAGTGAAGGGTTATGGGGAGCGGGCAGGGAAGTGGAGTTGAGCCCATGATCAGATCAGCCATCATCATCATCATAGGCAGTCCTTGGAATTGAGGAAGACTTAGCATGAGTTTTTAGGTGGCTGCACAGTCCAATATGAGAACCACAGTCTCTGTCACAGGTCGGACAGATAGTCGTTGAGGGAAAGGGTGGGCAGGGAGCCTAGTTTGCCACACATTGTGGTTAGATATAATTTTAGACAATGCATTTTTAAATATCAGTTGCTGGGGTGGGTTGAAATAGGACACAATATCAATGGGAGGGGCCACAATTTGCAGTAATAGCTGGATCTACCGAATCATCGCACCATTTGCTCAACATTGCAACTCACGATTTTTTTGGGGGGGGGCGGTGGCAGGCATTTGAGGGGGGCAGGACTTATTCTGCCCATTCCCCACAACATCCCAGCAGTAGCAGAGATCAATTACCTTGTGAATGCTGCCCCTGCAGGAAACAATTGTTTTTTAACTTGAATCTTTGTCCTGATAAGGGTCTCGGGCTCTCACCTCGGCACAGCAGAGTCCCACTACAATTTTGCATCAGCAATTCAAGGCGGGCACCTCTGTTCTGCATCTTCAGGTGAGCCATCTACCTCGATGTCAAAATGTCCCCGGGATCAGTGATGCAGCCTTTCAAGGGTGTGTGGAATCTTGGGCCCACTAGTTTCTTCATAAAGAAAATATGTTTGACAAACATTTTTTTTGTTTGGGAATAGTGACGAGCTACAATAATCAAATATCATATCATAGAATAATCAAAAATCATTTGAAAAGATGGATTTCCATATCACGTGATTCATCCATGGCCATTGAGAACTTCTTTACTTTAACCACTGAAGTTAATGAAAGGAGCAAATGTGCTTTGTGCAGCCTACCATTGTGTATCTTGGTCTGAAAGTTGATGCAAATGGTTTGCAACCAGTGAAGGAAAAGGTTGATGCTGTCATCAATGCTCCAAAGCCACAGAACGTGTCTGAGTTAAGATCTTTCCTTGGACTGGTCCAGCACTATGCACATTTCTTACCTGAGTTAGCAACCATGTTAGCTCCATTGCAGGAATTCCTCAAGAAGGATGTCCAGTGGAAGTGGACGAAAGCGCAACAGGAAGCTTACGACACTTGTAAGAGAAGTCTCTCTAGCGATGCTGTACTTGTGAACTACAACACAGAGCACGAGCTTAAGGTAATTTGCGATGTTCCAGTAACTGTGCGGGAGCTGTCATAAGCCATGTAATGGATGATAACCAAGAGAAACCAATCGCGTTCACATCGTGAATCCTCACAAAGAGTGAAACAAACTACACGCAAATTGAAAAGGAAACACTCATCATAATGTTTGGAATCAAGAAATTCCAACACTTCCTGATCGGCAGAAAGTTTACCCTGATGACCAATCACAAACTGCTCCTTGCAATATTGGGGCTCAAATCTGCCATCCTTGCAATGGCCGCATCAAGAATGCAACGTTGAGCAGTGTTGTTGTCACAATATAACTACACGATTGAATATCGCACTTTGAAGCAAAATGCAATCCCAGATGCCTTGTCCAGTTTGTCACATGAGGCCGCATGTTGGGAGTGAAGGTGCTATTTTCACGCTAGTTGCAGTTGACAAAGACTTTCCCGTGAATGCAACTGAGATTGCAAATGGGACTCACAAGGACTCGGTACTGAAAATTGTGTACGAAAACACATTGAATGGATGGACTGATCAGTGTATGGACACAGAATTGAAACCATTCCATAACCGTTGTACTGAATTGTCTTGTGAGCAAGGTTGTATTAAGTTGAGAAACAGAGTGGTGGTACCTACTTCTTTGAATGATAGATTTTTGAACGATAAGGGACTGAAGAGTTATGGGGAGCGGGCAGAGAAAGCTGAGTTCAAGATCAGATCAACCATGATCTTATTAAATGGTGGAGCAATCTCAAGGGGCCAAATGGCCTACTCCTGCTCCTATTTCTTATGTTCTTATGTTCTTTGAGAGATGGAATTATGGTCAAACTTCATAATGATCATTCAGTGATCATCAATATGAAATCAATTGGAAAAAGCTTTGTTTACTGGCCTTGATTGGACAGTGATCTTGAATCACTTGACAGCAAATGCAGCTTTTGCCAAAATTGCAGAAACAATCCACACAAAACTCCACTCCAACCTTGGTTAAATAGACCTTTTCAGAAGGTAGCAAGGGTACATAAGTTACTCTGGGTGGGGGACTTCAATGTCGATCCCCGAGAGTGGCTCAGTAGCACCACTACTGACCGAGCTAGCTGAGTCCTGAAGGACATAACTACCAGACAGAATGTGAGAGAACCAAACGAGGAAAAAACCGACTTGAACTCATCCTCACTAATCTACCTGTCACAGATGCATCTATGTTGAGCTTCTGGGTCTGTGCCAATTAACCCTTTCACTCCTAAGTTCCAAAAGATTCGGGTCAAATTCCAACTGACTCGTATTGGTGACAGTAATTATATTTTATTCAGTGAAAGTGAGACTTGATACATTACCGCATCTGAGCAGTCGTTAAACAAGACACAATCAATGTCTATATTACCCATTAGGTCTTGGGTAGGAGACACTATCTCCTCGGGTTAACCCCATCAGACCTGGCCTTTGGACTTGCTCGTCCACCCAGTGTGACTCATATGAGTCCTCCGCCAACCCGAAACCCTCCTCGGCTCGTCTGGTGGATGTTCCCAAGCTTCTTGCCGAATGCCTCTGCATGTGTGTGAGAGGCCCCTTCTTATACTTCTTCTTCCCAGCAAAGCCTTTGGGACCAGATAACCAAATCATTGACTTACACCAGAAAACGCCCTGTCCAATTACAGGGATGCCACATTCCTAATGATCCCGCCTGCCCCTGTCAGGGAAAGAGGTGACATGATAGGTCCAAGTCAGCATGGATTTGTGAAAGGGAAATCATGCTTGACAAATCTTCTAGAATTTTTTGAGGATGGACAAGGGAGAACCAGTTGATATGGTGTATTTGGACTTTAAAGAAGAGATTAATGTGAAAAGTTAAAGCACATGGGATTGGGGGTAGTGTGCTGACGTGGATTGAGAACTGGTTGGCAGACAGGAAGCAAAGAGTAGGAGTAAATGTGTACTTTTCAGAATGGCAGGCAGTGACTAGTGGGGTACCGCAAGGTTCTGTGCTGGGGCCCCAGCTGTTTACATTGTACATTAATGATTTAGACGAGGGGATTAAATGTAGTATCTCCAAATTTGCGGATGACACTAAGTTGGGTGGCAGTGTGAGCTGCGAGGAGGATGCTATGAGGCTGCAGAGTGACTTGGATAGGTTAGGTGAGTGGGAAAATGCATGGCAGATGAAGTATAATGTGGATAAATGTGAGGTTATCCACTTTGGTGGTAAAAACAGAGAGACAGACTATTATCTGAATGGTGACAGATTAGGAAAAGGGGAGGTGCAATGAGACCTGGGTGTCATGGTACATCAGTTATTGAAGGTTGGCATGCAGGTACAGCAGGCGGTTAAGAAAGCAAATGGCATGTTGGCCTTCATAGCGAGGGGATTTGAGTACAGAGGCAGGGTGGTGTTACTACAGTTGTACAGGGCCTTGGTGAGGCCACACCTGGAGTATTGTGTACAGTTTTGGTCTCTTAACTTGAGGAAGGACATTCTTGCTATTGAGGGAGTGCAGCGAAGGTTCACCAGACTGATTCCCGGGATGGTGAGACTGACATATCAAGAAAGACTGGATCAACTGGGCTTGTATTCACTGGAGTTCAGAAGAATGAGAGGGGATCTCATAGAAACATTTTAAATTCTGATGGGTTTAGAAAGGTTAGATGCAGGAAGAATGCTCCCAATGTTGGGGAAGTCCAGAACCAGGGGTCACAGTCTAAGGATAAATGGTAAGCCATTTAGGACTGAGATGAGGAGAAACTTTTTCACTCAGAGAGTGCTTAACCTGTGGAATTCTCTACCACAGAAAGTTGTTGAGGTCCGTTCGTTAGATATATTCAAAAGGGAGTTAGATATGGCCCTTACGGCCAAAGGGATCAAGGGGTATGGCGAGAAAGCAGGAATGGGGTACTGAAGTTGCATGTTGAGCCATGAACTCATTGAATGGCGGTGCAGGCTTGAAGGGCCGAATGGCCTACTCCTGCACCTATTTTCTATGTTTCTATGTTTCTATGTTTCATCTCATGACACCCTGACATTATCTGTTTTTGACCATCAAGAGTCTTATCTGGGATATGGAAACATAAGCAAAACGTGTCTCCATGTGTAGATACATGGAGGCGAAACGCGATAACATTTGGGGTGGTAATGTTTAACATTTAGAAAATTTCGTGCCCAGCGAAATGGGTAGCAAAATTGGGCAAAATTGGGCGTTTTCGCCCCAGGTGTGAAGAGGGACGAATGGCCTCAGTTGGGCTTTGAAGGGTTGCTATTGACAGAGAGCTGAATTGCATTCGGCAATCAGCCTTCAATCCTTGCCTCCAGCTCGATCTAGCTCTTAATTTCGACCTGCTGCTGCTCATTTTCAGCATTGCTGCACTTGAGTCAGACATCTCAGTATCTCAGCAACTGAGACACCTGTTGCAAATCCCGTTTCAAGGGAGAGGGCCACAAGGTTTAATGGTGTGGTGCTGGAGACATTGGTTGTGGCATTGGAGAGAAGGAGAGAGTCATTGTTCCCTCCATTTGGAAGGAGGCCATCTCCACAGATTTTCAGGGCCATGTGGCAAGAGATAGCCCAGGAGGTGTCGGTCAGCATAGTGATGGACAGAACCCCCATAGTGCAGAAAGAAATTCAATGATCTCAGTCGGCTGGTGAAGGTGAGTATGTGCTTCCACACCTCCTACATACCAGCATCTGAACTTCTGTCTGGGCACAGTGCAAACCACCACTTCCTCACCACTCAACCACCAAGCAGCTGCAGCTACTCACACTCACATCCTCTTCTCATGCCTTGCCTACATTCACAGCTATTCAACCACGGCAGGCATATCTTCCACATACATAGCTGGACTCTTACTCACACACAAGTTCCTTTCTTTTTCAAGCCAAGATGGTACATGAGCGTGGAGATCACCAGTTCCAACTGTCACAGGACGGGAGAGTGGAGAGCACCAGTTCCAACTGTCACAGGACGGGAGAGTGGAGAGCACCAGTTCAAACTGTCACAGGATGGGAGAGTGGAGAGCACCAGTTCAAACTGTCACAGGACGGGAGTGCGAAGATCACCAGTTCCAACTGTCGCAGGACGGGAGAGTGGCGAGCACCAGCTCCAACTGTCACAGGACGGGAGAGTGGAGAGCACCAGCTCCAACTGTCACAGGAGCATCCAGTCGTGCCCCGGTAACTGCCCCCAAAGGAAGTGGAGTGAGGGAAATTGCACTTCACTTCCATTGAGGGGTGGTAAGGCCAATTCTGCGGCGGGAGCAGGACTTCCACGCTGGGGGCTAAAATTCCCTGTCCCAGAAGGTTACCGCCCCCTAGATGGGAGCCTGTGCGGGGAGGCAGAGGGAAGTTAGAGGGGAGACGGGGGCGGGGGATGGAGGGGAGAGTGGTGGAGGTGGGGGGCGGAGAAACCCAGGGCGGGGGACAGGAGGGGCCACATTGCAGCGGAGGTCTGGGGGGGGGGGGGTGGTGAAGTGTGATGGAGGGGCGGGCCTGGGGGCTCTGTGCCTCGGTGCGGTGAGTGTTCAGATTGGGGTGGACGGTTTGACTGCGCAGATGGCGGTTGGTGGATGTGGTGTGGTTGGCGTCGCGGGGGCGTGGCTCCGGGGTGGCCGGGGCTGGGGGCTCGACATCCAGGGGTGTTTGGCATTTGGGAAGGATTCTGACGGGGGACAGGGCGGGTTGGGTGCGGGGAGAGTGTTCCTGGTGTTGGGTGGGTCCGGAGCCGGGGGAGGGGGGGCATGCTCTTGGGATGGGGGGTGGGCTGTTTGGGGCTGGGATTGGGAGAGACTTCTTCACTCGGGGAGGTGTTGGCCTGTGGGGTTCCCTGCCGTGGAGAGTTGTTGATGCCAGTTCATTGGATGTGTTCGGGAGGGAGTTGGATGTGGTCCTTGCGGCTGGGGGGGTCGGGGGTGTGGAGGGGGCGTGGGGGGGAGGTGCTGGGGTGGGTGATCAGCCATGATCTTGTTGAATGGTGGTGCAGGCTCGAAGGGCCAAATGGCCTACTCCTGCACCTATTTTCTATGTTTCTATGTTTCAAAAACAGGAGAGAGCAGCAGAGGACTGGATAAGGGGAACCTCAACTATGCGAGCTGAGTGACCTTGAGGAGTGAGTGCTGCAGCTTATTGGCCCGCAGGTGGTGGGCGCTATGGGCGGTGGAGACGTCGACTCCGCTGGGGGAAACAACGGCATCTTTATAGCCTCTCCTTTTCTCATCCCACTACCCCCTCATACCAGAGGGCTTTATCACTTTCCAGCTCCTGATACTGCCTGCATTCCTTGCTCCATTCCTGCCCCCCTGCTTTCACCTGAATTTCGAGTCTTGTGCCATCCATGCTTTCAGATAATCAGCTAGCAGATGTGAAACCTGCACCAGACCCCCTCAACAGAGTTAGGATGGAGAGGAAGAGGAGGATGAGCAGTAGGAGGAGCCGAGCACTGCGCATTTGCTTATGTCAACCGCAGACACCAGCTGAGAGATTGGCACTCCGCTTTCATTAGAAGTTAGGTTAGTAGAGGGGTCTGCATTGGTGATGCACCGGGGCCTAACGGGCTGCAGGAAGGCCAAGAGGAAAGGATAGCTCGGGAGCCAGCTCGCTGGAGAAAGAGTTTGCGCGCAAGTTTTGCTCCACAGGAGTTGGATGAGGTCCTCGATGTGGAGGCATTCACACAAAGGGCGATGGCCATGCACACTGACATCAGAGGTGCAATGGCAAGGGTGCTCGAGAGCCTCTCGGTGGCGAGGAGGAGTCCGCCTCCCACATTGCACAGAGCTCTGTGCACACTGTGGAGCCCATCATTGCCAGTGTGCAGACGATGGTGGACACCCAGAGAGACCGTGAGGATCCAGACCTCATGATGGTGTCATGGGCGATGTGGCAGCTTCCATTGCAGCACATGCAGAAGCTGTTATGTTCAGAATAACTCCACAAGAATATATTGTAAGCTCAAACTGTTGTGACCTTGGTCTCTTTAATGTGACTCCAGAGTGAGGAAGCAGCATGGTAGATTACCTTTTATACCTGCTTGCCCAGGGTGCACAGGTGATCCTTAGGTCTCCCACAGGTGTGCCCCCTGGTGGCAAGTCTTACATATTGGTGATGTTTGCATACATACATAACAGAAGCAATGCAACGTCTTGGCAGAGAGGGAACCGCATCGCGAGAGGAGGTCGGCGGGTGAGCGGGACTGCAAAGGGTGGGGGCTGAGAGCGAGCAGCAGCAGAGAGTGAGCAGCATCAAGAGAGGAGATCGGCAGGTGAGCGGGACTACAAGGGCGGCGGCTAAGAGCGAACAGCGGCAGAGAGGGAGCAGCTGGCTGCAGCTGCAGCAGAGGAGGGTAGTAAGCAAAGAAGTAAAAAGTAATCGAGGTGTAATGACACAGCCAAGAGGGTAAGTGATTGGTTGGCTGATTAGTGAGTAGTTTTTCTTCTTTCTTTATCTTTTTTCTTTTTCTCATCAGTAGGAAATCTTTGTCATTATTGCCAAATTAAGTAAATTAAGTAATTTAAGCGTCAAGCCATGCCAGTTGAGCACAGCGCATTCCGTGCTCCTCCTGTGCTATGTGCAAAATCAGGGACACTGGTAGTGTCCCTGACAACTACATGTGTGGGAAATGTGTCCAGCTGCAGCTCCTGACAGACCGCATTGCGGCACTGGAGCTGCGCATGGATTCACTCTGGAGCATCCGTGATGTTGAGGATGTCGTGAATGGCACTTTTAGTGAGTTGGTCACACCGCAGGCAAAGGTTACTCAGGCAGAGAGGGAATGGGTGACCAGCAAGAAGAGCAGTGGAAGGAAGGTAGTGCAGGGGTCCTCTGTGGTCATCCCCCTCCAAAACAGATACACCGTTTTGGGTACTGTTGGGGGTGGGATGACTCATCAGGAGACAGCAGCAGCAGCCAAGTTCATGGCACCATAGATAGCTCTGCTACACAGGAGTGAAGGAAAAAGAGTGGGAGAGCTATAGTGGACTGGGATTCTATTGTAAGGGGAATAGATAGACATTCCTGCGGCCGCTATCGAGACTCCAGGATGGTATGTTGCCTCCCTGGTGCAAGGGTCAAGGATGCCTCGGAGCAGCTGCAGGATATTTTGGAGGGGGAGGGTGAACAGCCAGTTGTCGTGATGCATATAGGTACCAACGATATAGGTAAAAAACGGGATGAGGTCCTACAAGCTGAATTTAGGGAGCTAGGAGTTAAATTAAAAAGTAGGACCTCAAAGGTAGTAATCTCAGGATTGCTACCAGTGCCGTGTGCTAGTCAGAGTAGAAATAGCAGGATAGCTAAGATGAATACGTGGCTTGAGGAGTGGTGCAGGAGGGAGGGATTCAAATTCCTGGGACATTGGAACCGGTTCTGGGGGAGTTGGGATCAGTACAAACTGGACAGTCCGCAGCTGGGCAGGATTGGAACCAATGTCCTAGAGGGAGTGTTTGCTACTGCTGTTGGGGAGGGGTTAAACTAATTTGGCAGGGGGATGGGAACCTATGCAGGGAGACAGAGGGAAGTAAAATGGGGGCAGAAGCAAAAGATAGAAAGAAGAAAAGTAAAAGTGGAGGGCAGAGAAACCCAAGTCAAAAATCAAAGCGGGCCACATTACAGCAAAATTCTAAAGGGACAAAGTGTGTTAAAAAGACAAGCCGGAAGGCTCTGTGCTTCAATGCGAGGAGTATTTGTAATAAGGTGGACGAATTAACTGTGCAAGCAGCTATAAATGAATATGATATAATTGGGATTATGGAGACATGGCTCCAGGGTGACCAAGGCTGGGAACTCAACATCCAGGGGTGTTCAACATTCAGGAAGGATAGACAGAAAGGAAAAGGAGGTGGGGCAGCGTTGCTGGTTAAAGAGGAAATTAACGCAATAGTAAGGAAAGACATTAGCTTGGATGATGTGGAATCTGTATGGGTAGAGCTACGGAATACCAAAGGGCAGAAAACGCTAGTGGGAGTTGAGTACAGACCACCAAACAGTACTAGTGAGGTTGGGGATAGCATCAAACAAGAAATGAGGGATGTGTGCAATAAACGTACAACAGTTATCATGGGCGACTTTAATCTACATATAGCTTGGGCTAACCAAACTGGTAGCAATATGGTGGAGGAGAATTTCCTGGAGTGTATTGGGGATGGTTTTCTAGACCAATATAGTGAGGAACCAATGAGAGGGCTCGCCATCCTAGACTGGGTGATGTGTAATGAGAAAGGACTAATTAGCATTCTTGTTGTGCAAGGCCCTTTGGGGAAGAGTGACCATAATATGGTAGAATTCTTTATTAAGATGGAGTGTGACACAGTTAATTCAGAGACGAGGGTCCTGAACTTAAGGAAAAGTAACTTCGATGGTATGAGACGTGAATTAGCTAGAATAGACTGGCAAATGATACTTAAAGGGTTGACTGTGGATAGGCAATGTGAACAATTAGTATAATACTGAGAGTTTTGGAATGGGGCCTGTAATTTTGCAGCCTGTCTTGATGACCACACACGTGCTGCAGACTAGAGATGGCAGAAGGTATATTCAACACCATTATGTGCCCAATCAAAACCTGCCAGACTGCTGAGGAGGACGAGACATTACACCCCATGCACTTACAGGGAGAAGCGGTCTTACCCGAACTTGTCCAATAACACGTGCCTTAGGAGACTGCGCTTCCTCAAAGAGGTTATCAGTGAGATATGCTAGTTCATCAAGAGAGATGTGCAGCCTGCCAGCACCATCAGGACCACACTGTCCGTCGAGGTCAAGGTCACTTATCTTCCACGCTTCGGGTTCCTTTCAGGCCTCAGCTGGCGACATGTGCGGTATATCTCAGCATGCCACACATTGCTGCATTCGACAGGTCACTGAAGCCCTTAATGCATGCAGGATGGACTTTATCACCTTCCCTATGACCAGGGAGGCACAGACAGAGAAGGCTCTAGGTTTCTCCAGAATTGCAAACTTCCCCAAGGTGCAGGGAGCAATAGACTGTACGCACATCGCAATGCGGGCACCTTTTCAGGATACAGAGGTTTTGCGGAACTGAAAGGGATTACACTCCCTGCATGTGCAACTCATTGTTGACTACAACCAAATTATAATGGCAGTAAATACAAAATTTCTGGGCATTATCCATGACACTCACATCCTGCGTGAGAGCGCTGTATCTGACATGTTTACCAGTCAGCCACAATGTCAATGCTGGATGCTTGGTGACAAAGGATATGGCCTCGCCACCTGGCTGATGACCCCCCTGCGTAACACCCAGACAGAAGCTGAGAAGCGATACAACCAGAGCCACAGAGCCACACGCATTATCGTCAAGCATATCATTGGAGTGCTTAAGCAGTGCTTTAGATGCCTGGACCACTCAGGAGGCGAGTTACAATATCACCCTGAGCAGGTATATCAATTCGTGGTGGTGTGCTGCATGCTGCACAACTTGGCTATTAGGAGGGGACAAGAATTGTCAGAAGGGACTGCCGGTCCACCTCAGGAGAGAGAGGAAGAGGAGGACGAGGAGGTGGACGCTGACTTCGGGTCAGACAATTAGGCTGATGATGAAACCATGCCCCCGCCCCCCTGTAGACCGCAGGAAAAGGCCCGTGGTGGCTACATAGCCACAAGACGTCAGCAGCTCATAAATGAATGCTTTGCTTGAAATAACGTTGGTCATTTTTAGAAAGCTGCAACACTGCTGTGTCTGCAGCTCATACATGGATGCTGTGCATTACCTTGGTGACAGTTAAAGTTTAAGTTGATTCAAGTTAAGTTTAATTATCCCCTTTCATGTTAAGGAATCACCAGTGTGTAACAGTGCAGCTATCTGAGACAATGTACAACAATGTTATGTAATATAAAAAACATTTAATCAGAACATTTGTGTGAAATCATAATTATAACTGTAAAAAACACCCCACCTCACTCCCACCCCACCCCACAACAAATGTAGAACTTTTATATAATTCATTCAATGTTGAACATTTCCAACAACACTTCATAAACATAGAACGCAAATGCAAAAAAAACAAGGTGCCCCCCCGTCCCCCCAAACCTCCCAACAAAATAGCAGCAACAACATTAAAGTACTGTGACCAAGACAACATCTGCGGCCATGCACCTCACTTTCCTTCCCTCCCCGCTTCTCCTCCCCACTCTACCCCTTCCCCTTCCCCTTCCCCTCCTGACTCCAAGCCGCCTGGCCGAGGAGCTCCTCAGGCACTGCTTCATTGGGGGGTATGACAGCAGAACCGCTGCTTGGACAGATACGGGAGACGACGGTCCCAAGGTGCGAATGTGCTCCGAGCCAGAAGCAAGATCTTCCTCCTGGCTCTCAAGTGTCATTGGCAATGGGGGTGCGGCACCTGGTGACTGGGAGGTCTCTGACACCAATGCTCCTGACTATCACCTCCAAGGCCTCCGCCATCCACGGCGTGTACTCGCTCATGGTGGCAGATATGTAAATAAATGTAATACTTACTCTGGCGGAACCGACAAGGTCGTTCCAGCGCTTGCGGCATTGGTTGCCCTCACGCACCTTGTTGGTCACCGACGAGACCATCTCGGCTATGTCAGCTCATATCCTCTGGTAGACCTTTGGGGTAGGCTTCCCACGCCCACCCTGTGTCAATTGACCTCAGCGTGACTTCACCTCCTGCAGGAAGGAGGCATTTGCCTTGTCGGAGAATCTCCTCGCTCGTTTGCATCCTCCCAATTGTTCCTCTCCCGCCTCGCTGCTTTAGTCAGCATCAGTTTCCACAACGTGCTGTGCCACCTCCTCTGTGCCTTCCATTTTAAATATTATTTTTTTCAACAGAAACTCGGTGGCAACAACGTTCTTTGTACTCAGCTGGCCTTTTGCTGCTGGTAAATCTCTCTCCTGCCTCCCAAAACAGCCAAACAAGCACACAGCACACGCATACATGCTTTCAGTTCCTCTCTGCTCCCTCTCTCTGTCTCTCCTGTTCTGCGCATGTATTGATGACCCCTGAACTCCTGAAATGCGGGAAACGACCGTTTCCATGCCATTGCTATGGATGCCGACACTTTACGGCAGAAGGTCAAAAAAATTTAACGCTAATACCTATTTCAGATCGCTCGCGGTAACACACATTTTATAAAATGGAAAGTTGGAGTTTTGAAAATGGACGCTAATCCGATGATCACAAAACCCATATTTACCGCCAACGCTGGAAATAATGTCCATTTTTGGGCAATCTGCACAAAAATGAAAAGTCTAGCCGATAGTTTCTATGGGCCCAAGTTTGCCCAGGAGTTGTTCTTTTTTTTTTGGAGCAACTAGATTTTTTTGTGAGTATCTTAAAAATCGCAATTCTGCCCATTTAATTTGATCCAGTGTAAGTGAGTTAGTTAGTTTTTTTTTAGTTTAGTTTTTTTTTTCAAAAGTGGGCATTACCAGCCACTTACGCCTGTTTGGGCCATTGAAGCAAGTTTAGACAGCTAAAAGTTACTCCAAATTAACTTAGGCCAGCGCAACTTGTGGCCTAAAAGCCTTGCGGTGAGCTAAGAAATCAGTGCAGGTAAGTATATTTAAAGCACCAAAAACAAATAAAAAATACAAGGAAGCTGAGAGGATCTGCACCTAGCACCAAGACTTACAAAGCACGAAACAACCAGATTAAAAATGGATTGGTAAACTAGCAAATGCATTATAGAAAGTCCTGTAAATAAGAGTTTCAGCCAAACTATTTTACAGAATTCCTTTTGAAAGCAGATGAAGAGTAAACTTGAATGTAAATCAAACAAAAATTTAGGACCACATAACCAATCAATAAATAAATAAATAAACAAATAAAAAATAAAAGTCCGACCTTCAGCAAAGCGTTACTGCAGAAAAACACGAGCAGCTGGGTACTGTTGCACAGAGTCTATACCATCTCCTGCCCTACTGCCGGCCAAATGGACAGTCCGGCTGGTGGGTGGGAGGGACCACCAACAGCAGGAGACTGCAGCCTGAGACCCTTGGGTTTGGTCCTCTTGGGCTTGGTCCCCAGTACTGGGAAGGGAGCATCAGCCCTGCTCGGCAATTAGAAAGGCTGGGGAATGCCGTCGTTTGGGAGACCTGGAAGGGGCGGGCGGGGCGGGGGGGGCAGGGGGGAAGCTACCGTTTGGATGGGGAGGCAGGGAGGCCTGCGAGCGGGCGGAGTGGGCTGGGGGTGCAGGGTGTCCACGTCCCTGGCCATGCCCGGTTCTTTGACCGATTTTGGCCTCTGACGCACCTTCCCTGGCTGTCGGGCAGCTCCAAGCCAGAGCTGGCGTCCGCTATCGGGAGGGGAGATGACATCGGGAAGGGTGGGGGGAGGCCTGTCCGATCGTGGGGGGAGTTGGCTGATTATGGGGGTCTGATCACGGGTGGTTTACAGGTAAGCTTGGTGGGTCGTGGGTAACATTCCTGCTCCTCCTGACCCACAAGCACTGCTGGAAAGACACTTCACCTGTTTCATCCAGCCGATCTCATCTCCCTTCAGCAGCCAGGTTTCCCAGGTCAACATGTGTGTGGCTGGATAAGGCTGCCGATGAGGGAGCCCATTCGGCCAGCGCTAGGCTCAGCATGCTTCGGGCCCCTGCCACAGAGCCTGCAGAGATTGTGGGGGCGAGGAGCTACTGCACATGCGCGCACACTCTAACACATATGTGCAGAGGTCCCGGCACTGTTTTCAGCACCGGGACCTGGCTCCTGCCCCTCACTGCTTGTGCTGTGCCACGCCAAGGGCCTGCAATGTTCCAGCAATGGGGAGAATACCGAGGTAAGTTTTAGGCGCGGTTTTTCTTCTACACAGTCGATGCACCTCATGGAGGTGCACCATTCTAAGGGGGGGAGCAAGCTTGGGCCCTATGTTTCTATAACCTACTTTTACAGGCATAAGAGTTTTAAAATACACAAAAACATAATAAAATAAAATTAAAAAAACACATTTTATTGTTTAAAAACCCTCCCCACTACAGTAATTTTACTTTAAACCATAATTTTAAAAAAAATTTAAATCGGGAAAATATATACGATTTTATAAGACATAAATAACTTTAATTTAAATTAATGTTAAATATGTGTTGTTTTTCTTCTATTTTCTATTAGTCTTTTGGTTGTTTGGGGGTGAGGGTTCTCAATCATAATAATAGGAACTCCAACTTACGGAGTTCCCATTATTATGAATGAGAAAATACTTAACTTGTATTGGCTGCCCAATGCCATGTGATTGCAGCTCCAGCTTTCAGATGTCCAGACGTGCACGCGCTCCGATGCGCAGGGAGAGGGGGCCTCAGGACCGGGATCGCTCATGGGCGCAGCAGGTTCTGGTAAGTGCGCATCTTTTTTCCCTTATTTAGTCGATCACCCGCGGGAAGCAGCCAACCAGGATTTCTAAGCCAATGACTCTCCTTTGCTTTCACTAGTTGCCAGCTGTAGAAGTGGTATAAAAACTATCATTTCACAGCTGTTCACTTTCCAATCTCAGAAGCTGAAGCCTTCAGGATTTGGAAGACACTTTTGAGCTGTATGTAGTTTGGAAGTGTTTGCTGTGATCTCTATCTACTGTCACCTCCTTGGAGCAGCCTCTCTCACCATTAAAAGAACGCTTCTGTCATCTTAACTTCAGCTGCCATCTATTCCATCAGCATCGGTGCATCATCAAATGACATCATCAGACCCGCTTCCTTCAATTGACTGGGAACCTCACAGGGCGGGCTTAACAAGCCCCACCAACGCAAGATTCTTCATACAGTGGGAGCTGGAGCGGGGAATGGCTTCGCCACCTGCCTCCGACCTCGGCCGCCCCGGACTCACGATGGTTGGTGAGATTGCAGCCGGTGGTAAAGGCAGAAACCCTCATCACATTTAAAAAGTACTTGGATATGCACTTGGTGCCGTAACCTGCAAGGCTATGGACCAAGAGCTGGAAAGTGGGATCAGGCTGAATGGTCTTTTTTGAACAGCACAGACACAACGGGCCGAGTGGGCTCCTTCTGTGCTGTAAATTTCTATGATTCTATGAATTGTTGCTCTCCAAAGCTGAATTCTACTCTGAATTTCAAAGGTCATTTACAAACATTGAATAGCTTCAGTTAGGTTCAGGGTTTCTGTTAGAAAGTTGAAATCTGACTGAATTTTCATCATGAATGTTTGGCTTCCTGCCGAGTATGACTGGGACACTGATCATAGTGTTGTTAAATTTAGCTAGTATTGTGGGATTAAACAGTTGATTTCACCAAGTCTAAACTGTCCATATTTAGTGCCCAAACATAGTGGGGATAATTTGCAAATGCCATGTTTCAAGATTTTAACTGGGAAGAATTTCTATTAAGATGATGCTATGAAGTTACATTCAGCTCACAAGAAGGTAAATCCACACAACACAGAACCTCTGGGTTACATTACAGATTAGATTCAGGTGGTGTCTGTCCTGAATGGTGCTTTTTTTGGCTACCAGCTCAGTTTGAGACAATGGGATTTATCCATTTCAGTATCATTCACATGCCATATTTTGGAATGCCCATTCATTTAAGGTCAACTATGTCACTGCAAAGGAGCCCACATCGAGTCAGCTCGTAGGGACAAAGCAGACTGATGTGTTCTCATGTTATGGGTCTGATAATAGATTCAGTGAGAGCTATATAACAGGCAGCCAAACAATTTTATTGGTAAAAGTTAAAATTACCCCCATTGTGACTAATTATATTGCAGCTTTCTGTTCCTCAGCTGAAAGCAGCTAATTCAAGTCAGAGTGCAGAATGATCCTGGGACCTTCTCGACCTGCATGGTCTGGTCCACACAGGGACAAACCACTGGGGGACTGGTTATGCTAATTACTTTTATCCATGTACACAGATAATGATTCAGAATAGAACCAATTAAGTTATCTTAATAAATATGTTTGATGCACTTCTAAACAACAGGCACACATTTAAATAAGCGATATCACATGTTGACTTTAATTAGCAATTGTTGTCCAAACCCTGCCAGAACAATCTGTTGAAATAATTATTTACTGAGTCTTTATCTGAGCTATTTATTGACCTGATCGCTCTCTTATATTAGCAATGCTGCCATTTTGAACTCAGACTCCAGACAATCTCAATATGCAGTTAGTATGGCAGTACAGTGACCTATATATTTATTTTTTTTAATTGTGATTTATAAAATTGCGAAAAGAGAAAGAATGAACTTGCATTTATATAGCACCTTTCATTACGTCAGGACGTCGCAAAGCGCTTTACAGCCAATTCAGTACTTTTGAAGTGCAGTCACTGTTGTAATGTAGGAAACGCAGCAGCCAATTTGCATACAACAAGTTCCCACAAATAGCAATATGATAATGACCAGATAATCTGTTTTTTTTGGTGATGTTGATTGAGACATTAATATTGGCCTCACGGGGAAGAACTCTCCTACTTATCTTTGAAATAATGCCATGGGATCTTTAACGTCCACCTCGGAGCACAGATGGTGCCATGGTCTAATGTCTCATCCCAAAGACTGAATGGACTTCTTAAGATACTTCTTAAAATACTGAGTATAAAAAAGGCAGCATTTACAGTATCCAGCCCCCTCTAACAGGAGTCCAGATCGTTTCCAAAAAAACTCACTTAAGCTTTTACCAATTTGAGCATCTATTGTCAGAAAATAAAACATTTAGTTAACAGTAGGCTTCACTTGACTGCAGCCTTTATAGTGTCATTATTTTTATTGTCTTTAAAAGCTTTTTTTATTCTGACATTGTCAGGTTTAAATGATCATGTTTTGGTACATGCACATGCACAAAGAAGGAATGAAAAAATTGGAGGGAATTGTCCTTTTAAAGTTCTCTAATAATGAAAAATGCGACAGCCTCCATGTAAAACCTCAGTAAAGCCTTGCTCTATCTGCAGCTAGATTCAGGACCAAGAAACCGTAAGTGTCAGGGTAATCCGTGGATGTGACATCTGATACATGGCATTAGTAGTAATTGTAAGGATTTGGAAAGTTAAACACGCATCTGCTGGGAGACTATAATTACTCTAGCACAGGAGTCCTTTCTAGTGATGTGAGATAAATGGAAGATTTGCTCCACGCTCTTGCTCTTCTTGTCTACTTATTTGTGGTATTCGGTGTAGCTTTTAGCATAAAAATGACAGGACACCTTCCATTCTAAATATCCAAAAGCTTGATCATTCGCCTCAGTGTAATCCACCTCAGAGTTAACTGCTTTGCTCTGGCATTTACTGAGGCTTTTAATAAAATGAATACAATGACCTATTGAAACTGGCCCTATCCTGGCTCTTTTAAAATACAATTTTTCCATCAGTATAATCCATTTAGTTATTATAGTGCTGAGTCTATTTATGACTACAGATTTACTCGGCTACAGCTCCAAGCCTCGTTTGAAGACCATTCTTTAAAGCAAAACAAAACCACTCTTTACATGTTCATTCATAAGAATGAATGATTATTTTATTTTGTCTCAATTGTTACGAGCAAATAATAAAGCAATAAGAGTTACTTACTCTATTAGCTCAAAAATAAACTCAGTCAATTAACAGGCTGAAAAAATGCCTCACATTTACTTTCAACCATTGTCTAAACTTGTTTGCAGGTGCGTTGGAACAAGTCACAGCAATGGGTGGTTTCAATCATTTACATTTCTGATTGACATACATTAACAACTGAGCCAGTCCCATCCTGTGGCTTTGTAAACCTACAATAGTAGAAATGCAAAAAGTGAAGGAGGAATAAGTTGAATGCTTTGCAACTTAGCAGTAAATTCAATGATGTCATATGATTTTGGGTTACCACCATATTTAATATAATAATCTTTACACTTTATTTTTATATAACTCCCATAATTACCTGCAGAACAAATACAATGGCAGACTTGAAGGGTGGGGGAGAAATTCAAAACATTGCCATCTATTTGAAACCTAACAATCAGATGTAATATGTCCTTACTATACAGTACAAAGGCACACGAGGCCCATACTAGAGAGAAGGTCACTCTGTGACCAGTAACCTCTATTAGCCAGCACTGAAGTGGAGAAGATGGGTGGAGCTTCCCCTTTTATACCTGAAAGTCCAGGTTAGGAGTGTCTCCCACAAGTTTACCACCTAGTGGTCAGTGTTCTCACGGTGTACAACTTAGGTTAGTTTATACATGGATTACAATGTCAGTTCAATACATGACAAGATGGGGGGAGGAAGGAGCGTGCCTCAGCTGTTCCATTGATGGCCAAGGCCCACGAATATCCTTTAGGGAAGGAAAGCTGCCATCTCACCTGGTCTGGCCGATATGTGCCTCCAGACCCACAGCAATGGGGTTGACTCTTAATTGCTCTCTGAAATGGCCTAGCAAGTTACTCAGTTGTAACAAATCGCGACAAGAAACAACAATAAGAATGAAACCGGACGGACACCCGGCATCGACCTTGGCATCGGCTATGGACACGGCAACGGCACACACAGCCCAGTCGACCCTGCAAAGTCCTCCTCACTAACATCTGGGGACGTACCAAAATTGGGAGAGCTGTCCCACAGACTAGTCAAGCAACAGCCTGACATAGTCATACTCACCGAATTGTACCTTTCAGCCAAAGTTCCAGACTCCTCCATCACCATCCCTGGGTATGTCCTGTCCCACTGATAGGACAGACACACCCAAGGTGGCGTCACAGTAGTATAGAGCTGGGAGTGAGTGAACCTGGGTGTCCTCAACATTGACTCCGAACCCCATGAACTCTCAAGGCTTCAACGAAGCTTGGGCAAGGAGATCTGCTGATTACCAGCTACTGCCCTCCCTCAGCTGATGAATCAGTACTCCTCCATGTTGAACATCATTTAGAAACATAGAAACATAGAAAAATAGGTGCAGGAGTAGGCCATTCGGCCCTTCCAGCCTGCACCGCCATTCAATGAGTTCATGGCTGAACATGCAACTTCAGTACCCCCTTCCTGCTTTCTCGCCATAACCCTTGATCCCCCGAGTAGTAAGGACTTCATCTAACTCCTTTTTGAATATATTTAGTGAATTGGCCTCAACAACTTTCTGTGGTAGAGAATTCCACAGGTTCACCACTCTCTGGGTGAAGAAGTTTCTCCTCATCTCGGTCCTAAATGGCTTACCCCTTATCCTTAGACTGTGACCCTTGGTTCTGGACTTCCCCAACATTGGGAACATTCTTCCTGCATCTAACCTGTCTAAACCCGTCAGAAATTTGGAAGAAACACTGAGGGCAGCAAGGGCACAGATTGTGCCATGGGTGGGGAACTTCAATATCCATCATCAAGAGTGGCTCAGTAGTACCATTACTGACTGAGCTGGATGAGTCCTGAAGGTTATAGCTGCCAGACTGGACCTGCAGCAGTGGTGAGAGATCCAACACGAGGGAAAATCCTACTTGACTTCATCCGCACCAATCTATCTGTCGGAGATGCATCTGTCCATGCCAGCATTTGTAGCAGTGATCACCACACAGTCCTTGTGGAGGCGAAGTCTGATCTTCAAGCTGAAGATACCCTCCACTACGTTGTGTGGCACTACCACTGTGCTAAATGGGATAGATTCAGAACAGATTGAGCAACTCAAAACTGGGCATCCATGAGGCACTGTGGGCCATCAGCAGCAACATAATTATATTCCACCACAATCTGTAACCTTATGGCCTGGCATATCCCTCACTCTGCCATTACCATCAAGCCAGGGGACCAAAACTGGTTCAATGAAGAGTGCAGAAGAGCATGCCAGGAGCAGCACCAGGGCATACCTAAAAATGAGGTGCCAACCTGGGGAAGATACAACACAGGACTACCTGCATGTTAAACAGCAGAAACAGCATGTTATAAACAGAGCTAAATGATCCCACAATCAATAGATCAGATCAAAGCTCTGCAGTCCTGCCACATCTTATGTTCTTATGTGCTTATGTTTATCCAGTCATGAATGGTGGTGGACAATTAAACAACTAACGGGAGGAGGCTCCATGAATATCACCATCCTCAATGATGGTGGAGCCCAGCATGTGAATGCATAAGGCAAGGCTGAAGCGCTTGCAAGCATTTTCAGCCAGAAGTACCAAGTGGATGATCCATATGGGCCCCCTCCTAAGGTCCCCACCATCACAGAAGCCAATCTTCAGCCAATCCGATTCACTCCACGTGACATCAAGAAATGGCTGAGCGCATTGGATACAGCAAAGACTTTGGGCCCCCGACAACATCCCGGCTGTCATGCTGAAGGTTTGTGCTCCAGAACTACACGTGCCTCTAGCCAAGCTGTTCCAGTACAACTACAACACTGGCATCTACGCAACAATGTGGAAAACTGCCCAGGTGTGCCCTTTCCACGAAAAGCAGGACAAATCCATTCTGACCAATTACCACCCCATCAGTCTAATCGCAATTATCAGCAAAGTGATGGAAGGTGTCATCAAGCTGTGCTATCAAGCAACACTTCCTCACCAGTAGCCTGCTCACCAATGCTCATTTTGGGTTCTGCCAGAACCACTTGGCTCCAGATCTTATTACAGCCTTCATCTAAACATGGACCAAAGAGCTGAATTCCAGATGTGAGGTGAGAGTGACTGCCCTTGATATCAAGGCATCATGGAGCCCTAGTAAAATTGAAGTCAATGAGAATCAGGGGGAAAACTCTCCACTGGCTGGAGTCATACCTAGCACATATGGAGGATGGTTGTGGTGGTTGGAGGTCAATCATCACAGCCCCAGGACATTGCGGCAGGAGTTCCTCAGGGCAGTGTCCTAGGCCCAACCATCTTCAGCTGCTTCATCAATGAACTTCCCTCCATCACAAGGTCAGAAGTGGGGATGTTTGCTGATGACTGCACAGTGTTCACTTCCATTTGCAATGCTTCAGAAAAAGAAGCAGTCCATGCCTGCATGCAGCAAGACCTGGATGACATTCAGGCTTGGGCTGATAAGTGGCAAGTAACATTAGCACCATACAAATGCTAGGTAATTACCATCTCCACAAGTGAGAGTTTAACCACCTCCCCTTGATATTCAATGACATAACCATCGCCAAATCCCGCACCATCAACATCCTGAGCGTCACCATTGACCAGAAACTTAACTGGACCATCCACATAAATACTGTGGCAACAAGAGCAGGTCAGATGCTGGATATTTTGTGGCAAGTGTCTCACCTCCTGACTCCCCAAAGCCTTTTCACCATCTACAAGGCACAAATCAGGAGTGTGATGGAATACATGGCACTTGCCTGGATGAATGCAGCTTCAACAACACTCAAGAAGCTCAACACCATCGAGGACAAAGCAGCCACTTGATTGGCACCCCATCCACCACCTTAAACATTCACTCCCTCCACCACTGGCACACAGTGACTGCAATGTGTACCATCTATAAGATGCACTGCAGCAACTCGCCAAGGCTTCTTCGACAGCATCTCCCAAACCCATAACCTCTACCACCTAGAAGGCCAAGGACAGCAGGCGCATGGGAACACCACCACCTCCAAGTTCCCCTCTAATTTACACACAATACTGACTTGGAAATATATTGCCGTTCATTCATCATCACTGTGTCAAAATCCTGGAACTTGCTCCCTAACAGCACTGTGAGAGTAACTTCACAACAAGGACTGCAGCAGTTCAAGAAGGTGGCTCACCACCACCTTCTCGAAGGAGACTAGGGATGGAGAATAAATGCTGGCCTTGCCAGCGACGCCCACATCCCATAATGAATAACAAGAAAAACTTGGTACCATAATCAGATGGCCTGTAAATGGGCAAACAGCCACCCTCCTGAAACAGGCACAAAGCTGTTTTATGATGCAAATCGGAGTCCTACATGGGTTTTAGAAACCTGATGCAAAATTCAGGTAGAAATGCACAGAGTTTGCCATTTGGAGATGCAAATTCCATCTAGTTATACAGTTTACAAGATTTTGAGTGACCTAACCAGCAGTCCAACCACAAATATATCGTTGGCCACTCCAAGCCCTGGCTTTTTCCCCTTTGCTTCACCTATACACTCCCCTCCCATGACATACCTGCAGGCCAGCTCGCATTGGAGTCAGCCAGAATTCATCAGGTGTGTTTGGCACCTGCAGCTCGCCGCTTCCATTCAAATGAGGCCTCATGCTGAATTTGGCTTAGTCCTCAACCCAGCATAGAATATTGTGCAGAGCAATCACTGCACTAATTTGTTGCCTGTTTTGGGACAGTAAAGACTTAATGGTGGAAGAGTAAAACAGTAGCGGATCAATGGTAAGTAAAACCAGACAGAGTGTATAACAGGCGTCTGATCCACTATTACGCATTTGTGTCCTCTCCCTCCCCACCTTCCCCAACTCCCTCCTCCTACCCACCTCCCACTAACCGAAGTTGAATTTCACCAGTTAATCTTTGGTGGCTGTGGGATTTTTGGTTTAAAAATTGGATCACACAACTCCCATTTTCCAGGCGCTGAAGAGTGCAGTGAGGTGAGTGCACCCTCAGTCTGCACGGAAAGTGCACCACACACCATATTGGTTAGGGTGCATTGAAAATCAGTGACCTAACATCTAATTCAGGCTCCTTTATGAAATTAGTTTGCAACAGATCGCAGCATGTGCTGTGCACTATGTGGTCAGTTTTCTCAGATAAACAGCAGCCAAACCGATGGTCTTTAAAGGGACTGCTGGGGGCTGCCTTCAAGAAGGTAAGTAAAAATGTTTTCACTTACCTGAAGGTGGAGTCAAGAGGCGCTTGCACCTCTCCCGATCTCCTCCTCCCTGGACTCACCCTGGGCCTAGTGTCGGCGTCTTCACTGGCTGATCTTCATCTTCTTCACGACCGCCTCTTTGGACACGACTGGCCTTCTCAACACTTCAGTCATGTTCTGATTTGAAAGAGGACAATTTCAAACGGTCTTCTTGTGCATCAGTTTTGGGGCTGCCATTCGCGGTTGCCATTTGGTTTGTGCTGTGTGCAGCCTACTGGAATCACTGAAAGAATAATATACAGTTTTAACATTTGTTAATAGCTCCACCCTGTGGCAATGTGGTGATTTTCCATTATTAGTTATTATTATATACTAACTCGAAGTTTGCTTCCTCTGACCAATTGGTAAGCCTTGAATGAACAATCTAGCCTGCATTTATCTATGCACATCATCAGTTTATTAATGAACAGCATGTTTGCACTAACAGGTGATCTTTGTTCATTCCCTGCCAGGCCCTTTCATAATGGGTCTGATTTTAACTGCGGGTTCTGGGTGGATGTGTGGCTGAGTCAGTTAGAAACTCATCCAGTTGAGCAGAAAACACTTTAACACAAGCCTTGTTAACATGCTGCCGGCATGGTCAGGAAGGGGTTGCTGGCCTCTGAAGAATTGGGCATCCCTTAGCCAACTGGCGGCTTAAAGGTAGGTGAGGGAAAAGAGGTTCCAGAGGGTCTAGCGGCAGAGAAGTGCGAGGAGTCCAGGGCAGGGGAGACAACAACTTTCCTTGATGGGCCCATCCTGGCCCCTGCTCCTCCTGGCCCTGCAAAGGAAAATAAAATACTTACTTGTTTGGGGCTCTTCCTCATCCTGGGAAGTGCCGACTTGGACAGGTGAGAAAGCCATGGTGGCCTCCTTTCTCAGGGCTGAATTCAAATTGCTGTCAGGGCCGATTATGTCATTGGACCTCAATTTTTATAATTTTAAAATGACCACGCTGGCTTTGGGTGGGTGGCTTAGCCTGAGAAAAATTGCGATCAGGGGAATCCAGGTAGCTTTCCAGCAGGTAGGTAACCCAGAGCATTTTACCTGATATTTAAGATTTCTAGGACATTTATACCAAAGATTGGGAAGTAATGGGCCAGAACTTGCTGTGGCAGGCCATCTAACAGTCTCTGCCATTTTTTAGACTTGCCCTGCAACCTTCAGCACAAAGATTTTTACCCATAAAGTTGCGGAAGGTGCGAGCTGATAACAGCACTGTGAGGGCAACAGGGCATCTGGGACCTGAGTAAACGGCAAAAAACAGGGTCTCTCCTTAACCAATCAGATTTAAGGATTGGTAAATAAATATGGGAAGGACTAAGGGGATTCTATATCAAATTTGGTACAGAAATAAAAATAGAGAGGGAAAGAAAGCTTGGATTAAGACAGAGAGAAAAGAGTGACAGAAAGAAAAAGTTAAAAAAAAAATTAAAATTTGACATTTTTAAAATCTCACTGAAAAATTCCAAAACTAAAGACTCCTCTCTTTTTTTAAATTCATTCATGGGATGTGGGTGTCACTGGCAAGGCCAGAATATATTGCCGATCCCTAATTGCCCTTGAGAAGGTGCTGGTGAGCCGCCTTCTTGAACCGCTGCAGTCTTTGTGTTGAAGGTACTCCCACCATGAAGTTAGGTAGGAAATTCCAGGATTTTGACCCAGCGACGATGAAGGTATGATGATATATTTCCAAATCGGTATGGTGTGTAACTTGGAGGTGAACTTGCAGGAGATGGTATTCCCATGTACCTTCTGCCCTTGTCCTTCAAGATGGTAGAGGTTGTGGGTTTGGGAGGTGCTGTTGAAGAAGCCTTGGTGAGTTGCTGCAGTGCATCTTGTAGATGGTACACAGTGCAGCCATGATACGCCGGTGGTGGAGGGAGTGAATGTTTAAGGTGGCGGATGGGGAACCAATCAAGCGGGCTGCTATGTCCTGGATAGTGTCTAGCTTCATGAGTGTTGTTGGAGCTGCACTCATCCAGGCAAGTGGAGAGTATTCCATCAAACACCTGATTTGTGTCTTGTAGTTGGTGGAAAGTCTTTGGGGAGTCAAGAAGTGAGTCGCTTGCTGCAGAATACCCAGCCTGTGACCTGGCTTGTAGCCACAGTATTTATGTGGCTGGTCCAGTTAAGATTGTGGTCAACGGTGATACCAGGATGTTGATGGTGGGGGATTCAGCGATGGTAATGCCTTTGAATGTCAAGGTGAGGTGGTTAGACTCTCGTTTGTTGGAGACGGTTATTGCAAGTCACTTGTGTGGCGCGAATGTTACTTGCCACATCAGCCTGAGCTTGAAAGTTGTCCAGGTCTTGCTGCATATGGCACAGACTGCTTCATTATCTGAGTTGCGAATAGAACTGAACACTGTGCAATCATCAGCGAATATTCCCACTTCTGATCTTATGATGGAGGGAGGTCATTGATGAAGCAGCTAAAGATCATTGGGCCTTGAACACTGCCCTAAGGAACTCCTGCAGCGATGTCCTCGGGCTGTGATGATTGGTCTCCAGCAACCACAACCATCTTCCTTTCTGATAGGTATGCCACCAGCCAGTAGAAATTTCTCCTACCAATACTATCATGGACAGATGCATCTGCGATAGGTAGATTGGTGAGGATGAAGCCAAGTAGGTTTTTCCCTCACGTTGATTTTCTCACCACCTGCAAGGCCCGGTCTGGCATCTATGTCCTGCAGGACTCAGCCAGCTCAGTCAGTAGTGGGGCTACCGAGTCCCTTTTGATGATGGACATTGAAGTTCCCCACCCAGAGTGCATTCTGTGTCCTTGCTGCCCTCAGTGCTTCATCCAAGTGATGTTCAACATGGAGGAGAACTGATTCATCATCTGAGGGAGGACGGTAGATGGTAATTAGCAGGAGGTTTCCTTGCCCATGTTTGACTTGGTGGCATGAGACCTTATGGGGTCCGGAGTCAATATTGTGGACTGCCAACTGTATACCTCGGGTGGGTCTGTCCTGCCAGTGAGATAGGACATACCCAGGGATGTTGATGTAAGAGTCTGGGATGTTGGCTGAAATGTATTATTCCGTGAGTATTACTATGTCAGACTATTGCTTGGCTAGTCTGTGGGACAGCTCTCCCAATCTTGGCACAAGTCCCAGATGTTAGTGAGCAGGTTCGACTGGGCTGGGTGTGCCTTTGTTATGTCCAAATCCACTGCCTAGGTCGATGCCGGGTGGTCTGTCCAGTTTTATTCTTATTATACTTTGTTGTAGTGGTTTGGTACAACTGAGTGTGGCTTCCTAGGCCATTTCATAGGGCAGTTAAGAGTCAGGTGTAGGCCAGACCGGGTAAGGACAGCAGGTTTCCTTTCTTAAATGGCCTTAGTGAACCAGATGGGTTTTTACAATAATCCGGTAGTTTCATTGTCACCATTACTGATACTAGCTTTTCATTCCAGATTTATTTAATTAACTGAACTTAAATTCCCCAGCTGCTGTGGTGGGATTTGAACTCATGTCTCCAGATCATCAATCCAGGCGTCTGGATTACTACAAAAGCAAAATACTGCGGAAGCTGGAAATCTGAAATAAAAACAGAAAATGCTAGAAATACTCCTCAGGTCAGGCAACATCTTTGGAGAGAGAAACAGTTAACGTTTCAGGTCAATGATCTTTGGTCAGAACCGAATTACTAGTCCAAAATCATAACCACTATGGTACTGTACCCCAAAATACTAATAACTAGCACTAAATATCTGTGGCAGGTTTAGTTTTTAGCTATCGTGAAAATACAGCAACTTTACGACATTCAATGCATTTCATTGGTGAAGCAGACAGCGAGTTGCCCTCTTTGTGAAGCTAACAACGGAGTCTGGCACGACAACTTGGACAGCAACTTTTGAATATTCACATTTAACCTGACATCTGCTCCTCACCTGAAGTTGCTATACCATTTATCTATAAATAACATAAGAACATAAGAAATAGGAACAGGAGTAGGCCATACGATCTCTCGAGCCTGCTCCGCCATTCAATAAGATCATGGCTGATCTGATCATGGACTCAGCTCCACTTCCTCGCCTGCTCCCAGAACCCCGTATCCCCTTATCATTTAAGAAACTGTCTATTTCTGTCTTAAATTTATTCAATGCCCCAGCTTCCACAGCTCTCTGAGGCAGCAAATTTCACAGATTTACAACCCTCTGAGAGAAGAAATTTCTCCTCATCTCAGCTTTAAATGGGCGGCCCTTATTCTAAGATCATGCCCTCTAGTTCTCGTCTCCCCCATCAGTGGAAACATCCTCTCTGCATCCACCTTGTCAAGCCCCCTCATAATCTTATACGTTTCAATAAGATCACCTCTCATTCTTCTGAATTCCAATGAGTAGAGGCCCAACCGACTCAACCTTTCCTCATAAGTCAACCCCCTCATCCCCGGAATCAACCTAGTGAACCTTCTCTGAACTGCCTCCAAAGCAAGTACATCCTTTCGTAAATATGGAAACCAAAACTGCACACATTATTCCAGGTGTGGCCTCACCAATACCTTGTATAGCTGTAGCAAGGCTTCCCTGCTTTTATACTCCATTCTCTTTGCAATAAAGGCCAAGATACCATTGGCCTTCCAGATCACTTGCTGTACCTGCATACTATCTGTAGTATATGCAAGCACTCTAATAACGACTCCACAAGGTAAGGGTACAGTACTTGAACTGTAGTGACCTTAGTCCTTTATTGCAGCTCCGACAGTGAGGACACCAAGAAGTGAGCTCCCTTTTATACTTGGTTACCTGCAGTGTACAGGTGACCCTTAGGTCTCCAGCAGCAGCACCCTCTGGTGGTACAGGTATAGTGTATACAGGGTGAAGATACATTCAGTGGTCTAGTGTTACATTACATACATTAACATGCATACATAACACTATCCTTTTGTGTTTCATACACAAGTACCCCCAGGTTCCACTGTACTGCGGCACTTTGCAATCTTTCTCCATTTAAATAATAACTTGCTCTTTGTTTTTTCTGCCAAAGTGCATGACCTCACACTTTCAGTGACCCCATTACCCCTGCCATTATTTTGACAGCAAATTGTGGCCCAATATTTCACAGATAAATCCATGGAGTAATTTTAAATTTCAGCGGTAGGGTACAATGGGTAATGTTGGATCAGCCTCCCACTATGTGTCTCACCTGATTTTCCTTTGTGTTGAAGTAAATGGAAAGTAAACTCAGGTGGGGTGTCTAATGGTCACCGCCGAAAGTTAAAATTACCCCCTTAATAATTGTTGAAAGTTTAATATATTCACAGTTTTTTCTTGTTTAAAATGCTATACTTGTTTTGCCTTGGTGATGGGCATACGGTGTTGAGGAGTGCGGTCCTCTCTGAGTTGCTGTTAACAGTGCTCTGTAATCAATAGATGGGAGATGGAATTGGATTGTGGAGATCTGCATAATAAATGGTCTGTTTTTTCTAGACAAGTGAAAGTTTTTTTTCATCTTTAATAAGTCCAAATGTCTGACTGCCTACTGCCCATGAGCAACAATGTTTATTGGTCTCTCCCCTCCTTAACTCTGTAACCTCTTCCAGCTCTACCACCCTCCTCCTTCAACTGTGTTCCTTTAACTCTGACCTCATGTCCATCCCCCACTTCCTTCACCGCACCATTGACAGTGGTGCCTTCAGCTTTCTCTGCATCTAAGCTCTGGAATTTCCTTCCCAAATCTCTATGCGTCTCCACCTCCTTTTCCTCTTTTAAGATGCTTAAAACCTAGCTCTTTGACTAACCGTATGGTCACCTGTCCTTTTTTGGCTCAGTGTTAACTTTTTGTCTGATTACGCTCTGACAAAGTGCCTTGGGACATTTTACTACATTAAAGGTGCACATTGTTGTTGTTATTGGTGGTGTAGTTGGTCTGTGACCATAGGAACAGAATCTTTCATGATTCGTTCATCCTTCATCAATAAACAGTGATGCCTAATGGTTGGCTTATAGGGGGGGGGAGGGCGGGTGGACAATGAATATATCCTACAGCCATAGCTCATGACACCAATGCAAAGACCAAGGATAATGGCTGAGGAAAGTACAGTGTGGCCCAGGCATCCACCGGGTCATAGTGGAGCAGCGTGCTCCAGTGCCTGGATCAATCAGGGGGAACGCTGCAGTGCAATCCAGTCCAGAGCGGTATGATTGTTGTTCCCTGCTGCATTTTCTCCACAGCTTTGTCCTGCAAAGGATTCTAACATTGGAGCAGCCAGGAGAAGAACATCAGCAGAAGCGGAAGAAGATGAGACTGATTACAAGGGAGAAGAATTGCTTGCTGAACGAGATGCTCAGATGGTTGCAGTTATCATTCAAACTAGTGAAAGCGTGGGGGAGAAGATTCCCGGTCACCTAGATCTAATGATAGACACAGGATTATTTGAATGTTTGGGGCAGGTTGCCAGCGTTTGTAAGAACGCTTCATTGGTGCCCACCTCAATCCACACTACATCAATAGGACAACATTTCACTCTCTCACTTCGCAGCTCATTTACAACCAGCAGAACTACATCATGGCTGTGATTATTTGCTTTCCTGTCAGCTGCTACAATTGGGTTTTCAACCCTCCCAGATAGTCCGGGATTCTCCGGAATGGAAGATGCTAGCAGTCCAAGAGAGAAGTCGGCTTCAATCCTGTGGCTTGCGTCTGCATACTTTGTTCCCCGCTGAATACACTGATCTAACATTGGAAGTGGATTATCCAGAAAAAAGACTTACTCTTCCCCCCAGCCCCTGCCGCCTCACCCCCACACCCCATCCCCCCCCCCCCCATCCACCCCCCCCCCCCCCCCCCGCCAGCCCCTGCACTCCACCAATAGTTAGTAAAATGACATCCTCCCAGATATGGAATGCTTCATCTCTACAGGGGGTGAGAGATCAGAAATCAGGGAGGCCGCTACATTTTGCAGGACTCTCCCAGATGCTATAGGCATCTTGTTCTTGCAAAAGAAAGTAAAACGCAACATATTACCTTTGGTAATCATGATGTGCAGCAATCTGCAGTTATCTGCAGTTAGCAGTTAGTTCATAATGGTGTCAGTTGTGGCTCAGTGGTAACACTCTTGCTTCTGAGCCAGAAGGTTGTGGGTTTTCCCCGGTGTCCTGGCCAAAATATATTGCTCAACCAACATCTTAAAACAGATTATCTGGTCGTTATCACAGTGCTCTTTGTGGAACCTTGCTGTGCGTAAGTCAACTGTAACATTTCCTACATTACAACAGTGATTACACTTCAAAAGTACTTCATTGGCTGTAAAGTGCTCTAGTACCTCCTGAGGTCGTGAAAAATGTTATATAAATTCAAGTTCTTTCTTCGTTTTAATGGGTGTGATGACATGTAAATGACGATAGACATACGATGAAAGCATGTAAGGATGTAACTGGAGGAAATCTAACATTTGAAGGCTGGGGACTTGAAATGCACTGTGCTACCAAATGGGCATTGATGATAACCAATTCAAGCACTTTCATAGGGCTAGACTTTCCATTATAGTGCAGATCGCCCAAAAATGGGCATTATTTCCAGTGTTGGCATTTATTATGGGTATTGAGATCGCCGGATTATCGGCCTTTTTCAAAATCTCAACTTTCCACTTAATAAAATGTGCGTTACCGGGAGCAATGTGAAATGAGCATTAGTGGTAATTTTTTTGCCCTTCTGCTGTAAAATGTTGCCGCCCATAGCAACGCCATGGCAATGGTCGTTTCCTGCCTTTAAGGAGGTCAGGGGTCATCAATACATGTGCAGAAGAGGAGAGAGAGAGAGAGAAGAGAGGAAGTGAAAGTGTGTGTGGGTGTGTTGTTTGGTTTTTTGGCTGTTGTGGGAGGTAGGAAAGAGATTTAGCAGCAGTAAGAAGAATTGAGAGCACAAATTACTTAATTTGCATGGAGATTTTGGGGGAAAAAAATTATTTACATGGAAGGCATGGAGAATGCAAGACAGCACGATGTGGAGGGGGAGAACACTGGCGAGAGCAGTGAGGTAGTCGAAGAACTCGAAGTGGGAGGACGAAAACGAGTTCGGAGATTCTCCGACAAGGCAAATGCCTCCCTCCTGCAGAAGGTGGAGTCATGCTGGGGTCAATTGACCTGGGGTGGGTGTGGGAAATCCACCCCAAAGGTTTACCAGAAAATTTGGGCCGACACAGCCGAGGTTGTCTCGTCGGTGATGCACGGGGTGCGTGAGGGCAACCAGTGCCACAAGCGCTGGAACAACCTTGTTGGATTTGCTAGAGTAAGTATTACATTTCTTTACATTTACTTATATAGTTATATAATTTGAATTGTAAGTGTAATGAGTGAATAAATTCAGACGTGATGTCTTGCACTTATACCGGGAATGTTTTACTCATTATCATAGGCAGTCCCTCGGAATCGAGGAAGACTTGCTTCCACTCTTGAAGTGAGTTCTTTGGTGACTGAACAGTCCAATACAAGAGCCACAGACTCTGTCACAGATGGAATAGATAGTCGTTGAGGGAAGGGGTGGATGGGACTGGTTCGTCACATGCTCTTTCCGCTGTCTGCGCTTGATTTCTGCATGCTCTCAGTGTTGAGACTCGAGGTGCTCAGCGCCCTCTCGGATGCACTTCCTCCACTTAGGGCGGTCTTGGGCCAGGGACTTCCAGGTGTCAGTGGGGCTGTTGCACTTTATCAGGGAGGCTTTGAGGGTGCCCTTGTAGCGTTTCCGCTGCCCACCTTTGACTTGTTTGCTGTGGAGGAGCTCCGAGTAGAGCACTTGCTTTGGGAGTCTCGTGTCTGGCATGCAGAGCTGATCGAGCCTGTGTTTACAGTGTACGTCTTTAGGTTAATAATGATAATTATCATAATAATAATGATTACATCTGTCGGTTATGTGTTGAATCAGTCTCTGTGACAGTACCTAGCAATGATCTTACGCAATGATCTCATGCCATGTCGTGCTGTTGTTACCTTTTGCAGAAGAAGCTTTCAAAGAATAGGGCCAAGCTGCGGCGTACGGGTGGCGGGCCACCAGTCAGTGAGCTGACAGACATCGAGGAGCGAGTGCTGGCACTAGTAGGGAGCCACCCCCCGGTCGGCCACGCATGCAGCAGCAGAAACTGATGTGATGCCATGTGAGTAAAGTATACACCATTGCGTTATGTAAAGTCAATAGATGCCACACCCACTCATATCCGAACAATAATATATGATAAACGATTGATGAAAGTGTTATTTAATTAATGATGGCCTCATGAAAATCATTGTAATGCAGAATTTGGTCATGTTCATGAAATGTGATGTCTGTGATGATTTTGGTAGTGCGTTTGTCGCTGTGTGTAGCATTTGAATAACCCTGTGACCCTAGCACCCCCTTCTCCTCTAATAACCTCATTTATGTTTTGTAGCTCAGCCAGCAGCGCAGTCACAGGCAACACCACCGAGGCACGATGCGGATCCACGGGGGATCGCCAGTCTGGTGCTGAAGAGCCCGGAATCCCGCCCGTGGAGCTGCAGGGTGCCTTCTCCACTGATGACAATGCGGAGTTTGAGGAGCCTGCAGCAACAAGCTCCATCATCTATACAACCCCGATGGCATCTAGTGCTCCTGCGGCCGTGTCCTCCTCTACCGTGGAGGTAGCGGGCCCAAGCACTTTTCTACAGAGCACCTCAATTGTCTCCATGCCGGCGCTGACCCCACGGAGGTTGGTTCGACGCAGCAGGACTGCTCCACGAGCGGCAGATCTAAGCGGGACATGGTTAGTTTCTCCAGGAGGAGTGTTGAAATAGGTCAGCAGATCCTCCAGACAATGGGGGGCATATACCAACAGCTGACCACCATGTCCGCCACCATGACCGAGTATGTGCTGCGAATAGCGATGGCCCTGGAGGTGATAGTCAGGAACACTAGTGCCAGAGGGCTACCAGTGGTCCCGGAACGCGGTACTGAACCCCAAGGTACCGCACCCCCATTGTCAACGACACATGCGAGCCAGGAGGAAGGTCTCGCTTCTGGCTCAGAGGATGTTCCGTCCTCGGGACCGTCCTCTCCAGTATCTGTCCAACCAGCGGATCTGCCGTCATCCCCCCCCAATGAAGCAGCGCCTGAGGAGCACTTCGGCAAGGTGGCCTGGAGTCGGGAGGGGAAGGGGAAGGGGTAGAGGTGGCGAGGAGAAGCGGGGGGTGGGGGAAAGGAAAGTGAGGTGCATGGCCACAGGAGTTGTATTGGTCACAGTATTTTGATGTTGTTGTCGTTATTTTGTTGGGAGGTTTGGGGGAAGGGGGAGGGGGTAACCTTGTTTTTTTGCATTTGTGCTCTTTTGAAGTGTTGTTGGGAGTGTAAAAAATGTTACAGATGATATAAATGTTTTAATTTTGTTGTAGGGTGGGGGTGGGATGGGGTGTTTTGTACATTTCTCAGTATTACTTAATACAGATATTACATTTATTTTATTTGACATAACATTGTTTCGCATTTTCTCAGATAAGACCACTTCTCCCGGTAAATGCGTCGGCTGTACGTTCTCGTCCTCCTCCTCCTCAGTCTGCCACCTCTTTGATTGGGCACATAATGCTCTTCAATATACCTTCTGCCATCTCTAGTCTGCAGCTTGTACGTAGTCATCAAGACAGGCTGAGAAATGGCAGGCCCCATTACAATAACTATCAGTATGAGACCTATTGTTCACAAACAATAAATTTACCTTCTAAAACAAATAAAATAAATTCAATTTGTTCACAGTTCACATAAGATGTTTGTTCAGATGTTCAAATCACCTTAAAATAACTCCAGATTACATCAAAACTCCCCAGAAGTTGAAGTCTTTTTTATGAAAACTCCTCCGATTTACAACATGGCTTCCATACCACTCACTGGGTTTAGTTCAGGTGAGAGCAACTTTTTCTCAGCGTTTGTTTCGGCAAGTGATATTTTCAGCAATATTTGGTCGAAATGCTGAAAGTAACGCTCGGTGATATTATGGACGTTAGTCTCCATTTTTCTGAAGCTTACGGCAGGAAAAAATGGGCGGGTGGTATTATTAATTAGCGGCATTAACTAAATGCTGAAAGTAACACTGGGCAATAAGTGGGCGATAAGTGGGCATTAGTTTCCATTTTTTAGTGAAATAGACGATATCTGGGCGGTATATATCATCTCAGTGTTAAAATGGACGTTAAGTGGGTGGTAGTGATGGAAAACTAATGGAAAGTCTAGGCTCAGAGAATCTTTGTATAGTGCTTTGTACAGTGTATTCCTGAAAGATGCAGCTGGCTTCTTTTACCTTGCCTGATCCAACAAGGTCATTAAAATGTTTCCAGTTTTGAGTGGCTGTGTGTGGAGTGCTGGAGTTTGCATTCACAACCCTGCCCACCTCCTTCCACTGCCACTGATCAGCTTTCCTTGAGAGTCTGCAGCACTCGATTCCAAAGAGAGCTTCCCCCATCTACCTGACATCCAGCAGCGACACTTCCACAACTGCAGCAAAGAAGCTGGAGGTGTTCTGCCATTTTTGGCATTTGGGTGTATCAAAAATTATGATGATGATGATGATGACTGGCCCTTTAAGCTGCTGGAGGCCTTTAAATACTGCAGCAGAGCTCTATTTCCCACTTCCCCCAATTGGCAAGCTCCGAATCAAGGACTGTTCTAATGCCTGGAGCTCACCTACAATCATGTCAGGAAGCTGACCTTGGAAATTACTGCATGGTCAACCCTCCTGACCACAGGAGCGTGCTCTCTGCAGTACTTCTAGTTAAGATTGCAGCAATCAGAAAGCAAAGGCTTTAATGGTAAATTAATGCTCACAATATATTGTACTTTAATATGTTTTTGAACTGTGTGCAATAATAAAAGAGCATAATTTAATGAAAGATGGAGGGAGAAGAAAGCTGTTTTAACGATGTGATCAATTTACAGTCGGAAGGCTTGTTCCCACTGCAATAGAGAGATGTTCACATCCACTGCATTTTTATTGCCCTCATCTGTACCAGGAACAAATATATTAAAACATTCACTTCCTTTTTGTTAAATGAAAGTTTGTGAAGTTTACACTGTACACATCTCAAATGCTAAGCTTGAAATAAAGCAGATGGACATATCCACAGCTTATTATAGTAACAGTACAATCATTGTTAGTTGAAAAGAAATACAGTTGTGTGCTAGTTGACTTGTAATATTTGGATAATACTGCACGCACAGCTAAAGAGAATAAACCTCTTTGTAGTCCTTTGTGGGTTCTATTTGGGAAGACAAAATCGTACAAACAGCTCTTGGTGACTTTATCACCAGTTGCAATTTGATCATATTTAATCGAGGTGACAGTAAGAACAAAAATAATCTTTCGACAAATGAGCCTGAAATGTACAAAAGCTGAAAAGAGAACTGCTTTAGGAAACTATTAACTTTTCCATTGAGCAGTAACTTCTCAGTGAGCTTAATTGGTCTCCATTGGATGAAACCATTTTGTACATTGTGCCCAGACTATATAGGGATAAGGTGGGGGGTAGGGGGAGGTTGGGGGGGAATAGCAACCCCACTAACCAACTGTAATTTTCTTTCCCTCTCAGGTTCAACTGGAGACATTTTTCACTGTGAAGCAGGACCCATGTGTGCTCACGGTGTTTGCTGCTCGGTTAGGTGTCCAATTCCCCCTTCAAACTATATTCACCATTTCAGGAGCTAATGCAATTGAATAACACAAGGCTTACCAGAAGAAGGCAAATAGCAGTGGTGAAAGCAATCACTATTTTCTACTACTGAAGAACGATGCTTTCCTTTTGTAAAACTATTGGAACTTGTATATTTTGGTTGTGATGCAGAAAGATAAGAGGTTTCAATTTGTTTGCTGTTTATTACAAGTACATTATAAGTTGAGAATTGCTTCATGGTTCAATGCATTTCTGTAAATACATTTTATGATCTGCATTCGAAAAATCACAGTAAATAATTTGTGCAGATGGTTTCTGACAGAAGAGATATGTGTGTTTTGAAAGCTGAAATGGTCTTTCAGAATTGGATTAAACAATCAATAGAATAGCCTACTTCAAGTAAGGAAACAGGGACAAGGTCAGTTTACTGCTCTCCTTGGTACATAATGTATATGGGAAAGGTTTAGCAGATCATTTACATGACTACAGAGCATTTAGTAACATCAATATTTCAAGATTATCATCTTTATCTTCGCAACAGCTGTTTGTTTGTTTGCGTTATAGAGAAATTAATTGATCTGTTTGATTCACATTGGAGTTAGCTTAAAGATCTTGGCTTAAAAATCCTTGGCCCTTCCAGCACACTCCTGAAATAGTTCCAGGAGGATGGGGGGAAAGTGCTCTGGAAGGTCCAGAAATAAAGCCACAAAATGGATATGCCGGGTCCCAGCCTTATATTAGAGCCTCAGCCCCTGCTTACAAGGCCAGCAGCATCAGAGGGCGAGGGATTGGGCCAGAGGCATGGACTGCCAACACAAGAATATAAGAACACAAGAAATAGGAGAAGGAGTAGGCCATTCGGCCCCTCGAGCCGGCTCCGCCATTCAATAAGATCATGGCTGATCTGATCATGGACTCAGCTCCACTTCCCTGCCCACTCCCCATAACCCTTTATTCCCTTATCGCTCAAAAATCCGTCTATCTCCATCTTAAATATATTCAATGACCCAGCCTTCACAGCTCTCTGGGGCAGAGAATTCCACAGATTTACAACCCTCTGTGAGAAGAAATTCCTCCTCATCTCAGTTTTAAATGGGTGGCCCCTTATTCTGAGACTATGCCCCCCAGTTTTAGTTTCCCCTATGAATGGAAATATTCTGCATCCAACTTGTTCAGCCCTCTCATTATCTTATAAGTTTCAATAAGATCACCTCTCATTTTTCTGAACTCCAATGAGTAGAGACCCAACCTACTCAACCTATCTTCATAAGTCAACTCCCTCATCTCCGGAATCAATCTAGTGAAACTTCTCTGAACAGCCTCCAATGCAAGTATATCCTTCCTTAAATACGGAGACCAAAACTGTATGCAATACTCTAGGTGTGGCCTCACCAATACCCTGTACAGTTGTAGCAGGACTTCTCTGCTTTTATACTCTATCCTCCTTGCAATAAAGGCCAACGTTCCATTTGCTTTCCTGATTACGTGTTGTACCTGCATACTAACTTTTTGTGTTTCATGCAGAAGGACCCCCAGGTCCCTCTGTACTGAAGCACTTTGCAATTTTTCTCCATTTAAATTATAATCTGCTTTTCAATTTTTTCTGCCAAAGTAGATAACCTTACATTTTCCTACATTATACTCCATCTGCCGAATTTTTGCCCACTCACTTAGCCTATCTATGTCCTTTTGCTTTTTTTTTGTGTCCTCCTCACACATTGTTTTTCCTCCCATCTTTGTATCATCAGCAAACTTGGCTACGTTACACTCAGTCCCTTCTTCCAAGTCATTAATATAGATTGTAAATAGTTGAGGCCCCAGCACCGATCCCTGTGGCACCCCACTAGTTACTGTTTGCCAACCGGAAAATGACCCATTTATCCCGACGCTCTGTTCTCTGTTAGTTAGCCAATCCTCAATCTATGCTAACATATTACCCCCAACCACGTGAACTTTTATCTTGTGCAGTAACCTTTTATGTGGCACCTTATCGAATGCCTCCTGGAAATCCAAATAAACCACATCATCTGGTTCCCCCTTATCCACCCTGCTCGTTACATCCTCGAAGAACTCCAGCAAATTTATCAAACATGATTTCCCTTTCATAAAACCATGCTGACTCTGTTAGGCTTACTGGTCTATTGTTTCCTACTTTCTGTCTCTCCCCTTTTTTAATCCAGAAAATTGTCATAAAAACCCATCTGTTTCACTAATGTCCTTTCGGGAAAGAAGTCTGCCTTCCTTCCCTGGTCTGGCATATATGTGACTCCAGACCCACAGCACTGTGGTTGATTCTTTACTGCCCTCTGAGATGGCCTAGCAAGCCATTCACTTGTACCAAAGTGCTTCAAAAAAGCATACTAAGAATTAAACCCGATGGACCACCCTGCATCGACCTAGGCACTGCATATGAAAAGACACACCCAGCCTGGTTGACCATGCAAAGACGTACTCAATAACAATTCGGGACTTGTGCTGTCCCACAGACTAGTCAAGCAACAGCCTGAAGTAGTCATACTCACAGAAATATGCCTTTCAGCCAAAGTACCAGACTCCTCCATCACCATCTCTGGGTATTTCCTGTCCCACTGGCAGGACAGACCCACCAGTGGTGGCGGCACAGTGGTATACAGTCAGGAGGGAGTAGCTCTGGAAGTCCTCAACATTGACTCTGGATCCCCTGAAGCGTCATGGCATCAGGTCAAACATGGGCAAGGAAACCTCCTGCTGATTACCACCTACCGTCCTCCCTCGATTGATCAATCAGAATGAGGAGTGTAGAAGAGCATGCAAGGAGCAGCACCAGGCATACCTAAAAATGAGGTGCCAATCCAATGAAGCTACAATACAGGTCTACATACATGTTAAACAGCAGAAACAGCATGCTGTAGACAGAGCTAAGCGATCCCACAGCCAATGGATCAGATCAAAGCCACGTACAGTCATGAATGGTGGTGGACAATTAAACAACTAACAGGAAGAGGAGGTTCCATGACTATCCCCATCCTCAATGATGGTGGAGCGCAGCACGTGAGTGCAAAAGACAAGGCTGAGGCGTCCGCAGCGATCTACAGCCATAATTGCCAAATGAATGATCAGTCTTGACCTCCTCCCAAGGTCCTCAACATCACATAAGCCAGTCTTCAACCAAATCAATTAACTCCACGTGATACCAAGAAATGACTGAGCGCACTAGATACAACAAAGCTTATGGACTCTAACAACATCCCGGCTGTAGTACTGAAGACCTGTGCTTCAGAACTAGCCGCCTCTCTAGCCAAGCTGCTCCACTACAGCTACAACCCTGGCATCTATCCGACAATGTGGAAAATTGCCCTATCAAGCAGCACTTACTCACCAATGACCTGCTCACCAATGCTCAGTTTCAATTCCGCCAGAACCACTTGACTCCAGACCTCATTAGAGCCTTGGTCCAAACATGGACAAAAGAGCTGAATTCCAGAGATGAAAGTGACTGCCCTTGACATTAACATTTGACTAAGTGTGGCATCAAGGAGCTCTAGTAGAATCGAAGTCAATGGGAATCAAGGGGAAAACTCTCCACTGACTGGAGTCATACCTAGCACAATGGAAGATGGTTGTGGTTGTTCGAGGTCAATCATCTCAGACCCAGGACTTTGCTGCAGGAGTTCCTCAGGGCAGTGTCCTAGACCCAATCATCTTCAGCTGCTTCATCTATGACCTTCCCTCCATCATAAGGTCAGTTTTCTGATAATTGCGCAGTGTTCAGTTCCATTCGCAACTCCTCAGATAACAAAGCAGTCCATGCTCACATGCAGCAAGACCTGAATGACATTCAGACTTGGGCTGATAAATGACAAGTAACATTCGCACCACACAAGTGTCAGGCAATGACCATCTCCAATAAGAGAGAGTGTAACCACCACCCCTTAACATTCAATGGCATTGCCATCACCGAATACCCCAAAATCAACATCCTGCGGGTCACCATTGACCAGACTCTTACCTGGACCAGCCACATAAATACTGTGGCTACAACAGCAGGTCAGGGGCTTGGTATTCTGCAGCAAATGACTCACCTGATGACTCCCCAAAGCCTTTCCACCATCTACAAGCGCAAGACAGGAGTGTGATGGAATACTCTCCACTTGCCTGGATGAGTACACCACCAACAACACTCAAGAAGCTCAACACCATTCAGGACAATGCAGCCCGCTTGATTGGCACCCCATCCACCATCTTAAACATTCACTCCATCCACCAGTTGCACACCGTGGCTGCAATGTATACCATCTACAAGATGCACTGCAGCACTTTGCCAAGGCTTCTTCAGCAGCACCTCCCAAATCTGTGACCTCTACCACTTAGTAGGACAAGGGCAGCAGGTGCATGGAAACATCATCATCTCCAACTTTCCCTCCAAGTCGCATACCGCTCTGACTTGGAAATATATCGCTGTTCCTTCATTATCAGTGGGTCAAAATCCTGGAACTCCCTCCCTAACATTACTATGGGAGTACTTTCATCACATGAACTGCAGCAGTTCAAGAGAATGGTTCACCAGCAACATCTGAATGGATGGTCAATAAATGCTGACCTTGCCAGCGACACCCAAATCCCAGGAATGAATGAAAAAAAGGTTTTCTTTCCACTGTGATCTCTCACAGTGATGTTTACACTTTAGATGCAAATTAAATTAGAGCCATACATATGTGGACACAATGCTCTGTTGATTTTTTAATTTCTCTCTAATTCACAATGAATGATAGGTTATAACAATTAACTCTCCCTGTTTGTTGGTTTTGATGCAACAAGATCTAGCTGTAAGGGTTTCTAATTACCTAGATACTGGTCTGGCTGTAAGGGTTTCTAATTACCTAGTCCCCCATTACACAGTTCTTGACGTCAGGATTTAACAGAACAAAATTACACACGGCACAGGGTTTTGGCTCAACCAAGAATTGTTTGTTTTTATTGAACACACACAACTACCTCCCTAATATAAATCACTGCAATCTATGTGAGAAAAACAAACCCAGAATACAAACCCCTACGAAAGGGTCATTTGCATCGACACAACTTGACAAAGTGAAACCCATTCGCGATTTGACTGTTACATATAAAGTTACCCAGACCCAATCACAAAACCCTTCTGGCTGGAACAAACATACAATCACCAATTCCTCGGCTGTCTAGGGGGGTAGTGCCGGACAGGCTAATGGGACTCAAGGTAGACAAGTCCCCTGGTCCTGATGAAATGCATCCCAGGGTATTAAAAGAGATGGCGGAAGTTATAGCAGATGCATTCGTTATAATCTACCAAAATTCTCTGGACTCTGGGGAGGTACCAGCGGATTGGAAAGCAGCAAATGTTACGCCTCTGTTTAAAAAAGGGGGCAGACAAAAGGCAGGTAACTATAGGCTGGTTAGTTTAACATCTGTAGTGGGGAAAATGCTTGAAACTATCATTAAGGAAGAAATAGCGGGACATGTAGATAGGAATAGTGCAATCAAGCAGACGCAGCATGGATTCATGAAGGGGAAATCATGTTTAACTAATTTACTGGAATTCTTTGAGGATATAACGAGCATGGTGGATAGAGGTGTACCGATGGATGTGGTTTATTTAGATTTTCAAAAGGCATTCGATAAGGTGCCACACAAAAGGTTACTGCAGAAGATAAAGGTACGCGGAGTCAGAGGAAATGTATTAGCATGGATAGAGAATTGGCTGGCGAACAGAAAGCAGAGAGTCGGGATAAATGGGTCCTTTTCGGGTTGGAAATCAGTGGTTAGTGGTGTGCCACAGGGATCGGTGCTGGGACCACAACTGTTTACAATATACATAGATGACCTGGAAGAGGGGACAGAGTGTAGTGTAACAAAATTTGCAGATGACACAAAGATTAGTGGGAAAGCGGGTTGTGTAGAGGACACAGAGAGGCTGCAAAGAGATTTAGATAGGTTAAGCGAATGGGCTAAGGTTTGGCAGATGGAATACAATGTCGAAAAGTGTGAGGACATCCACCTTGGGAAAAAAAACAGTATAACGGAATATTATTTGAATGGGGAGAAATTACAACATGCTGCGGTGCAGAGGGACCTGGGGGTCCTTGTGCATGAATCCCAAAAAGTTAGTTTGCAGTTGCAGCAGGTAATCAGGAAGAAGAATGGAATGTTGGCCTTCATTGCGAGAGGGATGGAGTACAAAAGCAGGGAGGTCCTTCTGCAGGGTATTGGTGAGGACGCACCTGGAGTACTGCGTGCAGTTTTGGTCACTTTACTTAAGGAAGGATATACTAGCTTTGTAGGGGGTACAGAGACGATTCACGAGGCTGATTCCGGAGATGAGGGGGTTACCTTATGATGATAGATTGAGCAGACTGGGTCTTTACTCATTGGAGTTCAGAAGGATGAGGGGTGATCTTATAGAAACATTTAAAATAATGAAAGGGATAGACAAGATAGAGGCAGAGAAGTTGTTTCCACTGGTCGGGAAGACTAGAACTAGGGGGCACAGCCTCAAAATACGGGGGAGCTCATTTAAAACTGAGTTGAGAAGGAATTTCTTCTCCCAGAGGGTTGTGAATCTGTGGAATTCTCTGCCCAAGGAAGCAGTTGAGGCAAGCTCATTGAATGTATTCAAATCACAGATAGATAGATTTTTAACCAATAAGGGAATTAAGGGTTACGGGGAGCGGGCGGGTAAGTGGAGCTGAGTCCACGGCCAGATCAGCCATGATCTTGTTGAATGGCGGAGCAGGCTCGAGGGGCCAGATGGCCTACTCCGGTTCCTAATTCTTATGTTCTTATGTTCTTATTTTCTAAGGTTGACTGTAGGCCCTTTTCTTGGTTGCAGCTTGTGTCCCGAAGACTGTCTGGCTTCTGTAGCTGTTCCTATACTGCCCTTTGCCTTCGAAAATGGGTCTTCTTTATACCAAAAACCAACTTGCATCTTGAAACAGATTTAACACAATGGCAGCATCAAATGTGAACTCTTGATGGCTAATTGTCCCTCTTTTAGGGTCATTGCCCATGATTACTTTGGCCACTGCCAGTCTGTCGGGTGAGGTCCTTTACAAAGTAAACTTCCCAAAGTGACTTAACTGTTGGTTTCTAGTAGCATTCGTATTCAAATGGCTCAGGATTTGGTCCATTGTCTAGGCCTACACTGATATCAGCCTTTCTGGAGCCATGGTCCAAGAAAGGATGCATTTTTTTTAAATGTAACCACTTGAGGTAAATGAATATGTGACTGTCCCTCTATCTTTTCAGACAGAAAACCATTGAAGGTGTAATCAGCCATGATCTTATTGAATGGTGGTGCAGGTTCGAAGGGCCGAATGGCCTACTCCACCTATTTTCTATGTTTCTATGTCTCTCTTCTGGTGCCATTGTTTGGTGATTTAGATCGATGGCAGATATTCTGTATCATTGTCTCTCATGATGTCTGATGGTGCGGCCGAAATGTGTGAATTAACCCTTTCCTGCCCAGCTCTTTTTGCACGCTGTAATGCAGTTCTGGGTTTTTATATTTAATAGTCCAATTATTGCCGTTGGGGGGAAGGAACGTGTCATGTATCTTACATTATTATATATAACTGTATCCTAACATGCTATACATGACTGTAATAAGATATGACCTGTAACCACCAACGTACCTTACCACCAGGGGTACACTTGCAAGAGACAGGTATATAAGCACAGGTCTCAAGCAAGTGCAGCATTCCAGAGCTGTGAAATAAAGGTGCAGGTCCAGAGTGACCTTGACTTCACTACATGCCTTGTGTGAATCTGTACTGAGGGACAGGACTTTACAGTGGCGACGGGTTACGGGATTACAGAATCCACAGAATGGCAAACAACGGATCAGATGAAAAGTACAATGCGGGAGACATTTGGGAGGACTTTACAGAAAGGCTCCAGCAAAGCTTTGTAACCAAAGACTGGTTAGGCAACGATAAGGCAGACAAGAGAAGAGCCCATCTCTTGACCAGCTGTGGCTCGAAAACATACGCTTTAATGAAGGATCTGTTGGCACCCGAGAAACCAGAAAGCAAGTCGTTTGAAGAATTGAGCACACTGGTAAGAGACCACCTGAAGCCAGCGAGCAGCTTACACATGGCCAGACACAGGTTCTACAGCTACAGACGCTGTGTGGGCCAGAGCATACCCGACTTCGTGGCGGAACTTCGGAGGTTGGCTAGTTTATGTGAGTTCTACAATGAACTGAGGAGAGAAGTGCTGAGAGACATTTTCATTGAAGGAATAGGCCACGCAGGCATATTCCGAAAGCTCATAGAGACCAAGAACCTGACCTTAGAGGCAGCAGCACTGGTTGCACAGACATTCTTGGTAGGGGAAGAAGAAACGAGGTTGATTTACAATGCAGGTACGACAACTAACGAAATATTGGAACAAGAAGTTCACAACACTAAACAAGCTGCTACCCCCACACACAGACAAAACCGGGAGAACAGATTCTCGACAGCAGGCAGAAGCCATCAAGGGCCACAGGAACTGCGGTTCACACCTCATCAACTCACAATGCGAGCAATCAACTACAAACTGAGAGAAGCTCAAGAAAGATCAGCCAGACGCAGCTCATTCTTTGGGAACATTTTAAACAATAGAACAGGTCTGTGCTGGAGGTGTGGGGGTGGGCACTCTTCAAGAGGTTGTCGATTTCAGCAGGCTGTTTGCAGAAATTGTGAATATACAGGGTATTTGGCCCGCATGTGCAAAAAACGGCAGCTCGGCTGGTATACGAATCGGATGGGTTGGAAAGCGGACCAGAAGATGGTGGGGACAGTACCCGGGACACCGATGTACAGCGGGTCAACATGATCAATGGCCGCTGCTCCTACAACAGGACGCCTCCGATAATGATGAGGGTCCTACTCAATGCGATATCTGTCAATATGGAGCTGGATACGGGAGCGAGTCAATCTCTCATGGGCGCTCAACAATTTGAACAACTGTGGCCGCATAAAAGAGACAGACCAAAACTCACAAGGGTCGACACCACACTATGGACCTATACCAAATAAATCATACCAGTCCTCGGCAGCACCATGCTCTCTGTCACACACAAAGGGACAGTGAACCGACTTCCCCTGTGAATTGTTCCCGGAGACCCCCCAGCACTGCTGGGGAGAAGCTGGCTGGCAAAACTAAACTGGAAATGGGATGATGTCCATGCCATGTCATTCGAGGAACGGTCCTCCTGCTCAACAGTTATAAAGCGATTTGAACATCTCTTTCAGCCAGCTGTGGGCACTTTCAAAGGGGCCAAAGTCAAAATCTACATCACACAGGATGCTAGACCGGTCCATCACAAAGCCAGAGCTGTACCCTATGTGATGAGGGAAAAGATTGTACACGAACTAGACAGGCTTCTGCGGGTAGGCATTATATCACCTGTGGAATTTAGCGACTGGGCAAGTCCCATCGTCCCAGTCATGAAGCCTGATGGATCCGTACGAATCTGTGGGGACTACAAATCTACCATAAACAGAGTCTCCCTACAGGACCAGTACCCGCTGCCCAGAACAGAGGACTTATTTGCCACATTGGCTGGAGGTAAACTTTTCTCAAAATTAGACCTCACATCTGCGTATTGACCGAGGAATCCAAGCTACTCACCACCATCAACACACATCGAGGCCTTTTCATGTACAATCGATGCCCATTCGGCATCAGGTCGGCAGCTGCCATATTCCAGCGCAACATGGAGAGTCTGCTCAAGTCCATCCCGGGGACGGTTGTATTTCAAGACGACATACTTATCACGGGCAGGGACACCGACTCCCATCTCCGTAATTTGGAGGAAGTACTAAAGCGGTTGGATCAGGTAGGCCTACGAGTCAAGAAATCCAAGTGCCTGTTTCTCGCACTCGAGGTTGAATTTTTGGACAGAAGGATTGCCGCTGATGGAATCCGCCCAACAGAGTTCAAAACAGAAGCAATTCACCTGGCACCCAGGCCCCGGAATGTCTCAGAACTGCACGCCTTTCTCGGGCTATTCAATTACTTTGGGAACTTTATGCAGAACTTAAGCACGCTGCTGGAGCCTCTCCACGTGCTACTCAGGAAGGGGTGCGATTGGTTTTGGGGGGACGCCCAGGAACGCGCCTTCAATAAGGCAAGCAACCTTCTGTGTTCCAACAGTGTTTTGACTTTCTTTGACCCAGGTAATAAGTTAGTTCTCACATGCGATGCGTCAGCGTACGGGGTCGGGTGCGTTTTGCAACATGTCAATAGTGCGGACAAATTACAACCCATAGCTTATGCCTCCAGGTCACTTTCGCGGGCGGAGCGCGGGTACGGAATGGTAGAGAAGGAGACGCTCGCGTGCGTGTATGGTGTCAAAAAGATGCACCAATACCTTTTCGGGGTCAAGTTCACGTTAGAAACTGACCACAAGTCCCTCATGTCCCTCCTATCCGAGAGCAAGGCAATAAACGCCAACGCCTCGGTGCGAATTCAACAGTGGGCACTCATGCTGGCGTCCTACGACTACACAATAAGGCACAGACCAGGCACAGACAACTGTGCCAACGCGCTCAGCAGGCTACCCTGGCGACCACGGAAGGGCCTGATGAACAGGACTGTGAGATAGTCATGGCAATCAATGCCTTTGAGTCCACAGGTTCGCCCATGACGGCTCGCCAAATCAGAGCCTGGACGGCCAGCGACCCCATGTTATCCTTAGTAAAAAGATGTGTCCTAACCGGTGACTGGGCAGAGGCTCGCGATGCCTGCCCCGAGGAATTAAAACACTTTCACAGGAGCATGCATGAGCCATCACTACAAGCAGACTGCCTGATGTTGGGCAGCCAAGTAATCATGCCTCTGCGAGGCAGAGAGGCATTTGTCCGGGTGCTCCACCGCGAGCACCCGGGGATCATTCTCATGAAGGCCATAGCCAGATCCCACGTCTGGTGGCCTGGTATTGACGCGGACTTGGAGCTCTGCGTCTGAAGGTGCACCATTTGTGCCCAACTCAGCAATGCCCCCAGGGAGGCTCCACTGAGCCCCTGGCCCTGGCCTACCAAACCATGGTGGCAGGTGCATGTAGACTAGGTGGGCCCATTCATGGGCAAAATGTTCCTCGTAGTTGTAGATGCATTTACAAAGTGGATCGAATGCGCCATTTTAAACTCGAGCACAACCTCCACCACTGTGGAGAGTCTCGCAACCATGTTTGCAATGCACGGAATCCCTGACACATTGGTCAGTGACAATGGTCCGTGCTTCACCAGCGCAGAATTCCAAGACTTTATCATTGACCACGGCATAAATCACGTCAAGACGGCACCGTTCAAGCCGGCCTCCAATGGCCAGGCGGAGAGAGCAGTGCAAATCATTAAACAAGGCATGCTTAAAATCCAAGGTCCCACGCTGCAGGGTCGCCTGTCATGACTGCTGCTGGCCTACAGATCTCGTCCACACTCACTGACTGGGATCCCCCCCGCACAACTGTTGATGAAAAGGACTTTAAAAACAAGGCTCTCATTAATCCTCCCAGACATGCACGAAATCGTTGAGGCAAAGCGCCGTAAGCTGACTGAGTACCATGACAGAAATTTGAGGGGGAGATGGAATGAGATAGGGGACAAAATGTTTGTACTAAACTATGGCAGGGGTCCCAAATGGCTTACAGGGACAGTAACGGGCAAGGAAGGAAACAGGCTACTGGTAGTACAAATGGACAATGGCTAAACCTGCCGGAGGCATGTAGACCAAGTCAAAAGCAGATTTACCAACAACACTGCGGAACCAGAGGCAGACTACAATGTAGAACTCGCACCACACCTGGTGGACAGACAGAGGGAACAACCTGAGGAAAGGGCAATCCCAACAGTCAGCCCAGGTGAGTCAACAACAATCACACCAATCGAAACAGAGAGCCCAGGCAAGATACCAGCAACCACACCCAAAGAAAAACAGACACCAAGGCAAACAACTGAACCACAACTTAGACGCTCCACGCGAGAGCGTAGACCACCTGAGAGACTGAACCTATAAAGACAATAAGACCTTGGGGGAGGGTGATGTCATGTATCTTACATTATTGTATGTAACTGTATCCTAACATGCTATACATGACTGTAATAAGATATGACCTGTAACCACCAGCATACCTTACCACCAGGGGTGCACTTGCAAGAGACAGGTATATAAGCACAGGTCTCAGGCAAGTGCAGCATTCCAGAGCTGTGAAATAAAGGTGCAGGTCCAGAGTAACCTTGACTTCACTACATGCCTCGTGTAAATCTGTACTGAGGGGACAGGACTTTACAGAACGGATCCTACATGGTTCCCAGATCAATGTGCTCTCAATGTCTTAAGGATTTTAACAGAGTAGCTGGATTAACTATCAGAACTATAGACCATTGATACTATGCTTTTTTTAGGTCTGTGTGGAGTCAATTCACTCTGTTGTAGCTCTGTTTGCTCTGTGAACTAAACACTGTGGGGTGGGGGGCGGAGGGGTGGGAGGAATTGTTACTTTTATTGCTGGGTGAAAAAGGGGGATAGCAAATCAGAAGCCCAAATGGAAAAGAAAATTGGGTGGGTTGTCAATGGCCTGTTGATTCCCTGTTACCCAAATTTCAGCAGTGATAATAGCTAAAATTACCCCAAGTTGGTTGGAATATGCAGTACAGTGTGCAATCTAACAGACAGGCCATAAGTAACCAAACATTCTGTCATTAAACATAGAGTTGTATATTGTAAAGTAGATTTTATGGACGAGAAATTCAATGCCTTTGTTCCCACCACCTCCCCCATCTCTCGCCCCGGGTGCAAATGAATCACTGACTTGGCGTGGTGCTGGCAACGACTCCTGCCAAATTGGGCCGGAGTTTAGTGGCGGTGCTACGGCTTTGCGCCACAATCTCCTGCACCCAGAGATCACGACGTCATCACCGTGCGCGTCACTCCGTTAGCGCCCCAGCCCCGAAATTGAGTTTTGCCCCTTGCAACAACGCCGGCAAACACAGATTGGGCAGCCGGCTGCTACCAGGGCGATAATTAAATGTGAGGCGGCCAATGGAAATTAAAAAAATGAACTTACCTTGTGGTTCACAGTGCTGCTCTGTTTTCTTTGAGTGCCAGGCTGATCGTGTGGCACCCCCGCTCCATGGTGGTCCAAGTAGGTCCCTTTTTAATTTGTAGAGCCTGCACCGTGGGCCCTTGCCTTTAAGTGAGGGAAGGGCCCCCCTGGATACGGCAGTGCTGCACGGCTCAGTGTGAAGTGCAGCTGAGGCGTCCGCCCCATTAGCGCTCCAAGAAGGAAGTGGAGCGCTTGATTTAGAGCTGCACTTCCTTCCAGGGCAGCAACCCGAAATGTATCGCCTGGCACTAAGTTTTGCGCATCCCAACTGTTACCGTCCCCAAATCCTTATCCTAACCCTAAATTTCACCCCATATGAATTCACACCCCTGGCATGGAGGGTCATTTTCCAGCAACACATATCAGGAATTCAGGTACAGAATTCAGTGGACCAAGCAGAATGTTCCATCCATTTATTTTAATGACCAGAAAAATGGGCCTGCTACAAATCAGACATGGCAATTCCAATCTACATTTCCAGCAAGCAAGACTCCATGCTAGGGTTAGCACCTTGCAAAATTTAACTCATTGATATTTGCAATGAGGCTTTTCCATTTACAGCACTTCATAAAAATGCGTATTCTTCTGATAAACACAACAAGGTGACTATTTGTTCCTTCTGCGCCTGCGTCCTCTGGACTCCGACCCCACCCGAAACCGGAACAGGAAGTGGGGCCCCACAATTAACTATGTTGTTACTCTGAGCCGGCGAATGGCAGGGAAGAGAGCCAGGGATGCGGGGTGGAGAGAGAGAGAGAGAGAAAGAGAGCCTGCAGGGAGGGGTGAGGGAGAGAGAGAGAGAGCCAGCAGGCAGCTAGGGTAGAGAGCCTAGAGGGGTGAGGGTGGGGGGGAAGAGAGAGAGTACTGGGGGAGGGGAAGAAAGAGAGAGCCTGGGGGGACAAGAGAGTGAACCTGGGGAGAGTGGGGGGAGAGAGAAAGAGAGAGCCTGGAGAGAGGGGGGGTGGGGAAAGAGAGAGAGAGAGAGACTGGGGAGGGGAAGAGAGAGAGCCTGGGGGGGAGAGAGAGAGAGAGAAAGAGCCTGGGGCGAGGAAGAGAGAGAGTCTGGGGAGGAGAGAGAGCCTGGTGGGGAGGGGGAGAGAGAGTCTGGTGGGGAGGGGGGAGAGAGAGCCTGGTGGGGAGGGGGGAGAGAGAGCATAGAAACATAGAAACATAGAAATTAGGTGCAGGAGTAGGCCATTTGGCCCTTCTAGCCTGCACCGCCATTCAATGAGTTCATGGCTGAACATGTAACTTCAGTACCCCATTCCTGCTTTCTCACCATACCCCTTGATTCCCCTAGTAGTAAGGACTTCATCTAACTCCTTTTTGAATATATTTAGTGAATTGGCCTCAACAACTTTCTGTGGTAGAGAATTCCACAGGTTCACCACTCTCTGGGTGAAGAAATTCCTCCTCATCTCGGTCCTAAATGGCTTCCCCCTTATCCTTAGACTGTGTCCCCTGGTTCTGGACTTCCCCAACATTGGGAACATTCTTCCTGCATCTAACCTGTCTAACCCCGTCAGAATTTTAAACGTTTCTATCAGGTCCCCTCTCATTCTTCTGAACTCCAGTGAATACAAGCCCAGTTGATCCAGTCTTTCTTGATAGGTCAGTCCCGCCATCCCGGGAATCAGTCTGGTGAACCTTCGCTGCACTCCCTCAATAGCAAGAATGTCCTTCCTCAGGTTAGGAGACCAAAACTGTACACAATACTCCAGGTGTGGCCTCACCAAGGCCCTGTACAATTGTAGCAACACATCCCTGCCCTTGTACTCAAATCCCCTCGCTATGAAGGCCAACATGCCATTTGCTTTCTTAACCGCCTGCTGTACCTGCATGCCAACCTTCAATGACTGATGTACCATGACACCCAGGTCTCTTTGCACCTGCCCTTTTCCTAATCTGTCACCGTTCAGATAATAGTCTGTCTCTCTGTTTTTACCACCAAAGTGGATAACCTCACATTTATCCACGTTATATTTCATCTGCCATGCATTTGCCCACTCACCTAACCTATCCAAGTCGCTCTGCAGCCTCATAGAATCCTCCTTGCAGCTCACACTGCCACCCAACTTAGTGTCATCCGCAAATTTGGAGATACTACATTTAATCCCCTCGTCTAAATCATTAATGTACAGTGTAAACAGCTGGGGCCCCAGCACAGAACCTTGCGGTACCCCACTAGTCACTACCTGCCATTCTGAAAAGTCCCCATTTACTCCTACTCTTTGCTTCCTGTCTGACAACCAGTTCTCAATCCATGTCAGCACACTACCCCCAATCCCATGTGCTTTAACTTTGCACATTAATCTCTTGTGTGGGACCTTGTCGAAAGCCTTCTGAAAGTCCAAATATACCACATCAACTGGTTCTCCCTTGTCCACTCTACTGGAAACATCCTCAAAAAATTCCAGAAGATTTGTCAAGCATGATTTCCCTTTCACAAATCCATGCTGACTTGGACCTATCATATTACCTCTTTCCAAATGCACTGCGATGACATCCTTAATAATTGATTCCATCATTTTACCCACTACCGATGTCAGGCTGACCGGTCTGTAATTCCCTGTTTTCTCTCTCCCTCCTTTTTTAAAAAGTGGGGTTACATTGGCTACCCTCCACTCCATAGGAACTGATCCAGAGTCAATGGAATGTTGGAAAATGACTGTCAATGCATCCACTATTTCCAAGGCCACCTCCTTAAGTACTCTGGGATGCAGTCCATCAGGCCCTGGGGATTTATCGGCCTTCAATCCCATCAATTTCCCCAACACAATTTCCCGACTAATAAGGATTTCCCTCAGTTCCTCCTCCTTACTAGACCCTCCGACCCCTTTTATATCCGGAAGGTTGTTTGTGTCCTCCTCAGTGAATACCGAACCAAAGTACTTGTTCAATTGGTCCGCCATTTCTTTGTTCCCCGTTATGACTTCCCCTGATTCTGACTGCAGGGGACCTACGTTTGTCTTTACTAACCTTTTTCTCTTTACATATCTATAGAAACTTTTGCAATCCGTCTTAATGTTCCCTGCAAGCTTCTTCTCGTACTCCATTTTCCCTGCCCTAATCAAACCCTTTGTCCTCCTCTGCTGAGTTCTAAATTTCTCCCAGTCCCCGGGTTCTCTGCTATTTCTGGCCAATTTGTATGCCACTTCCTTGGCTTTAATGCTATCCCTGATTTCCCTTGATAGCCACGGTTGAGCCACCTTCCCTTTTTTATTTTTACGACAGACAGGAATGTACAATTGTTGTAGTTCATCCATGCGGTCTCTAAATGTCTGCCATTGCCCATCCACAGTCAACCCCTTCAGTATCATTCGCCAATCTATCCTAGCCAATTCACGCCTCATACCTTCAAAGTTACCCTTCTTTAAGTTCTGGACCATGGTCTCTGAATTAACTGTTTCATTCTCCATCCTAATGCAGAATTCCACCATATTATGGTCACTCTTCCCCAAGGGGCCTCGCACAACGAGATTGCTAATTAATCCTCTCTCATTACACAACACCCAGTCTAAGATGGCCTCCCCCCTAGTTGGTTCCTCGACATATTGGTCTAAAAAACCATCCCTTATGCACTCCAGGAAATCCTCCTCTACCGTATTGCTTCCAGTTTGGTTAACCCAATCTATGTGCATATTAAAGTCACCCATTATAACTGCTGCACCTTTATTGCACGCACTCCTAATTTCATGTTTGATGCCCTCCCCAACATCACTACTACTGTTTGGAGGTCTGTACACAACTCCCACTAACGTTTTTTGTCCTTTGGTATTCTGCAGCTCTACCCATATAGATTCCACATCATCCAAGCTAATGTCCTTCCGAACTATTGCCTTAATTTGCTCCTTAACCAGCAATGCTACCCCACCTCCTTTTCATTTTATTCTATCTTTCCTGAATGTTGAATACCCCTGGATGTTGAGTTCCCAGCCCTGATCATCCTGGAGCCACGTCTCCGTAATCCCAATCACATCATATTTGTTAACATCTATTTGCACAGTTAATTCATCCACTTTATTGCGGATACTCCTTGCATTAAGACACAAAGCCTTCAGGCTTGTTCTTTTAACACCCTTTGTCCTTTTAGAATTTTGCTGCACAGTGACCCTTTTTGTTCTTTGCCTTGGGTTTCTCTGCCCTCCACTTTTCCTCATCTCCTTTCTGTCTTTTGCTTTTGCCTCCTTTTTGTTTCCCTCTGTCTCCCTGCATTGGTTCCCATCCCCCTGCCATATCAGTTTAAATCCTCCCCAACAGCACTAGCAAACACTCCCCCTAGGACATTGGTTCCGGTCCTGCCCAGGTGCAGACCGTCCGGTTTGTACTGGTCCCACCTCCCCCAGAACCGGTTCCAATGCCCCAGGAATTTGAATCCCTCCCTGCTGCACCACTGCTCAAGCCACGTATTCATCTGCGCTATCCTGCGATTCCTACTCTGACTATCACGTGGCACTGGTAGCAATCCCAAGATTACTACTTTTGAGGTCCTACTTTTTAATTTAGCTCCTAGCTCCTTAAATTCGTTTCGTAGGACCTCATCCCTCTTTTTACCTATGTCGTTGGTACCAATGTGCACCACGACAACTGGCTGTTCTCCCTCCATTTTTAGAATGTCCTGCACCCGCTCCGAGACATCCTTGACCCTTGCACCAGGGAGGCAACATACCATCCTGGAGTCTCGGTTGCGGCCGCAGAAACGCCTATCTATTCCCCTCACCATTGAATCCCCAATCACTATTGCTCTCCCACTCTTTTTCCTGCCCTCCTGTGCAGCAGAGCCAGCCACGGTGCCATGAACTTGGCTGCTGCTGCCCTCCCCTGATGAGTCATCCCCCTCAACAGTACCCAAAGCTGTGTATCTGTTTTGCAGGGGGATGACCACAGGGGACTCCTGCACTACCTTCCTTGCACTGCTCTTCCTGTTGGTCTTCCATTCCCTATCTGGCTGTGGACCCTTTCCCTCGCTACACGTGATACTCACGTCATTCTCAGCATCGTGGATGCTCCAGAGTGAATCCACCCTCAGCTCCAACTCCGCAACGCGGTCTGTCAGGAGCTGGAGGCGGATACACTTCCCGCACACGTAATCGTCAGGGACACCGGAAGTGTCCCTGAGTTCCCACATGGTACAGGAGGAGCATTACACCCGACCGAGCTCTCCTGCCATGACTTAACCCTTATATACACTTAAATTGGCAACAACAATGTTAAAAGTTACTCACTGATATAGAACCTGGTGGGGAGGGGGGTGAGAGAGCCTGGTGGGGGTGGGGAGGGGAGGGAGAGAGAGCCTGGTGGGGAGGGGGGAGAGAGAGCCTGGTGGGGAGGGGGGGAGAGAGAGTCTGGTGGGGAGGGGGGAGAGAGAGCCTGGTGGGGAGGGGGGAGAGAGAGCCTGGTGGGGAGGGGGGAGAGAGAGCCTGGGGGGGAGAGACAGAGAGAGAGAGAAAGAGCCTGGGGTGAGGAAGAGAGAGAGTCTGGGGAGGAGAGAGAGCCTGGTGGGGAGGGGGGAGAGAGAGCCTGGTGGGGAGGGGGGAGAGAGAGCCTGGTGGAGAGGGGGGAGAGAGAGCCTGGTGGGGAGGGGGGGGAGAGAGCCCGGTGGGGGTGGGGAGGGGAGGGAGAGAGAGCCTGGTGGGGAGAGAGAGCCTGGTGGGGAGGGGGGAGAGAGAGCCTGGTGGAGAGGGGGGAGAGAGAGCCTGGTGGGGAGGGGGGGGAGAGAGCCCGGTGGGGGTGGGGAGGGGAGGGAGAGAGAGCCTGGTGGGGAGAGAGAGCCTGGTGGGGAGGGGGGAGAGAGAGCCTGGTGGGGAGGGGGGAGAGAGAGCCTGGTGGGGGTGGGGAGGGGAGGGAGAGAGAAAAAGCGAGAGCTGGGGGAGAGAGAGAGCCGGGGCGGGAGTGGGGGGAGAGAGAGAGAGAGACACGGGGGTTGGGCCGGGGGAGAGATACACGGGGTGTGGGGGGAGAGAGACACAGGTGGCGGTGGGGGTTGTCGGGTGGGAGAGAGGGAACTCAGGGAAGACAGATCACGTTCTTCCAACCCCCATCGTTGGAGTGAATGAAATCCAGAAGTCACGACACTGTCGCCATTCACTTCATACCCAATAAACCTGTTAACAGTCCGCATACAATGCCCCATCTATGGTGGGGGGGAGCGGGGATGGGGTGGTGGTGGGTAAGGTCATGCACTTGTGCTGGGGTAAGGGACATCGGCTGGGAGAGGCAGCACTTGCGCTGGGGGAATGGACTTTGTCTGGAACTTGGTGGCTTTTGCTGGGTTGTTCACGATCGATCCTCACTTGCTTCTGAAGTCTGAATGGATCAAATTACAATTTGCAAAGTCAGTCAGAACTTGGGATGGGCGGTTCCAGTTATACATGCCAGAGAAACTCCAGGGTGTGGCTTATCCTCCAAGGGGACCAATCAGCAATAGGTCATGTAATAATGAAGAGCCAATCAGAGACACGGTGGCCATTTTGTTAGTACAAATAAGTGCATCCTAAAAACAAATCAAAATACACTTATCTCAACATACAGCTAAGCAATGTAATTGTATGTTAACTTAATTCCCTTACATGATTAGGTTCACTAGCGCCTCCAATCCAGTTCACCAATTCATTCATAAAAATCTTCAAAGTAACAGGAAACCATAGGAAATATTTTTAAAATTAACCACCATTTCATAAAACTGATTTTTTAATAATTCTGCTGGAAATTCTCCATGAAGAAAACAGTTTCATGTGTCTATTTTGTCCATGTACATGTCTTATTTTGTAGCTATATATGAGATTGTGAAACATTAGAAGGCTCCGGAGAACTTCCTTTTCATTGATTTTCATAAGGCTTTTAGCTGTGTGACTCATGGGGTTGATTTTCAACTTACCACCAGGGCGTAAAACTGGCATTATGGATCAGTGTCCTTCCCTTTGTGCTGCTAGTAAAGGGCAGCACCGTCCTCAACAAAACGGCAGCGCTGTGATGTAAAGCGGCATGCAACGTCGACTTTAAGTCACAAGCGCGAACTTCGACCCAAGCGCTGATAGGTCCTAAGCATGCCAGGTTAACCTGGCATACATAAGAATATAAGAATTAGGAACAGGAATAGGCCATCTAGACCCTCGAGCCTGCTCCGCCATTCAATAAGATCATGGCTGATCTGGCCGTGGACTCAGCTCCACTTACCCGCCCGCTCCCCATAACCCTTAATTCCCTTATTGGTTTAAAAATCTATCTATCTGTGATTTGAATACATTCAATGAGCTAGCCTCAACTGCTTCCTTGGGCAGAGAATTCCACAGATTCACAACCCTCTGGGAGAAGAAATTCCTTCTCAACTCGGTTTTAAATTGGCTCCCCCATGTTTTGAGGCTGTGCCCCCTAGTTCTAGTCTCCCCGACTAGTGGAAACAACCTCTCTGCCTCTATCTTGTTATCCCTTTCATTATTTTAAATGTTTCTATAAGATCACCCCTCATCCTTCTGAACTCCAACGAGTAAAGACCCAGTCTACTCAATCTATCATCATAAGGTAACCCCCTCATCTCCGGAATCAGCCTAGTGAATCGTCTCTGTACCCCCTCCAAGGCTAGTATAGCCTTCCTTAAGTCAGGTGACCAAAACTGCACACAGTACTCCAGGTGCGGCCTCACCAATACCCTGTACATTGCAGCAGGACCTCCCTGCTTTTGTACTCCATCCCTCTTGCAATGAAGGCCAACATTTCATTCGCCTTCCTGATTACCTACTGTACCTAACTTTTTGGGATTCATGCACAAGGACCCCCAGGTCTCTCTGCACCGCAGCATGTTGTAGTTTCTCCCCATTCAAATAATATTCCTTTTTACTGTTTTTTTTTCCAAGGTGGATGACCTCACACTTTCCAACATTGTATTCCATCTGCCAAACCTTAGCCCATTCGCTTAACCTATCTACATCTCTTTGCAGCCTCTCTGTGTCCTCTACACAACCCGCTTCCCCACTAATCTTTGAGTCATCTGCAAATTTTGTTACACTACACTCTGTCCCCTCCTCCAGGTCATCTATGTATATTGTAAACAGTTGTGGTCCCAGCACCGATCCCTGTGGCACACCACTAACCACCGATTTCCAACCTGAAAAAAACCCATTTATCCCGACTCTGCTTTCTGTTAGCCAGCCAATGCTCTATCCATGCTAATACATTTCCGCTGACTCCACGTACCTCTATCTTCTGCAGTAACCTTTTGTGTGGCACCTTATCGAATGCCTTTTGGAAATCTAAATAAACCACATCCATCGGTACACGTCTATCCACCATGCTCGTTATATCCTCAAAGAATTCGAGTAAATTAGTTAAACATGATTTCCCCTTCATGAATCCATGCTGCGTCTGCTTGATTGCACTATTCCTATCTAGATGTCCCGCTATTTCTTCCTTAATGATAGCTTCAAGCATTTTCCCCACTACAGATGTTAAACTAACCAGCCTATAGTTACCTGCCTTTTGTCTGCCCCCTTTTTTAAACAGAGGCGTTACATTAGCTGCTTTCCAATCCACTGGTACCTCCCCAGAGTCCAGAGAATTTTGGTAGATTATAACGAACGCATCTGCTATAACTTCCGCCATCTCTTTTAATACCCTGGGATGCATTTCATCAGGACCTGGGGACTTGTCTACCTTGAGTCCCATTAGCCTGTCCAGCACTACTTCCCGAGTGATAGTGATTGTCTCAAGGTCCTCCCTTCCCACATTCCTGTGACCAGCAATTTTTGGCATGGTTTTTGTGTCTTCCACTGTGAAGACGGAAGCAAAATAATTGTTTAAGGTCTCAGCCATTTCCACATTTCCCATTACTAAATCCCCCCTTCTCATCTTCTAAAGGACCAACATTTACTCTTTTCCTTTTTATATATCGGTAAAAGCTTTTACTATCTGTTTTTATGTTTTGCGCAAGTTTACTTTCGTAATCTATCTTTCCTTTCTTTATTGCTTTCTTAGTCATACTTTGCTGTCATTTAAAATTTTCCCAATCTTCTATTTTCCCACTAACCTTGGCCACCTTATACGCATTGGTTTTTAATTTGATACTCTCCTTTATTTCCTTGGTTATCCACGGCTGGTTATCCCTTCTTTTTCACTGGAATATATTTTTGTTGAGCACTATGAAAGAGCTCCTTAAAAGTCCTCCACTGTTCCTCAATTGTGCCACCGTTTAGTCTATGTTCCCAGCCTACTTTAGCTAACTCTGCCCTCATCCCATTGTAGTCCCCTTTGTTTAAGCATAGTACGCTCGTTTGAGACACTACTTCCTCACCCTCAATCTGTATTACAAATTCAACCATACTGTGATCACTCATTCCGAGAGGATCTTTTACATGATTTCCCCTTCATGAATCCATGTTGCATCTGCTTGCAAGCAGGCTGACAGTGGTGATGTCTGCACATCTTAAAGGGACAAACACATAGCAGCGGCCATTCCACCAAAAGTCAGCGGCCACTCCACTCCACAGCGTGGCCGCCGATTTGCGCTGGTAACAGGCTTTAAGGAAAAGAGCAATTTCAGCCCCAGGGAGTTAAAGATTCGGTTGTGTAGCGCCTGCTGTTTGTGCTCTACGGGTGCTGTTTTGGGTCAAAAATTGCATCCGAGCAGCATGTGTACTGTGCCAGATCTCATCTTGGTGAGGGCGTTAATGTTGGTGCTGGGAGTGTGCACCAGAAGTATTTAGAGTAGGCAGATCATGATGTCAATCGGCATACAAAACTGATTTGACGCCAGCGCTGCCATTTTCATTCTTAGCACTGTTCAGCAGCAGCAAGGGTTTCCCATCAGCGGTATTTAAAGGGATCAGGTTATTTCCTGATTAATTTCTATTGGCTCTGTGTAAGTTTGTGGAAGTGTTAGGAGATTTTCAGAGTTGTTTAAAGTTGGTGAGGTAACAGGGAGTGGTGCTTCAAGTGGAGAAGGCCTTGGTTCTGACTTCAAGGGTTCTGGTCAGGCCACTTGCTCCCAGTCATAAGTGCTCTAGTTGTCATCACCCTTGGCCTGTAGCATGACAGGGACATGGAGCAGAGGCAGCAAAGGAGAGGACAAACTGCTCGCAGAAGGAGGAGGGGAAGAAGGGGAGAAGGGCTCTCAGCAGGAAGCTTTACCCACCTATGATCTTCAGTGAATTCTCTTATAGCCTAAGCCAGGAGCAGTGTGTGAGGTGCCTGCGCTATATGAAGGAGGTGCTCACAGAACTCTGCCACCTCTTGCAACCAGACCTGCAGCCTCACTCCAGGTCAAGGACAGCCAGCTGTGAAGGTGACTGTGGCCCTGAATTACTTTGCGTCCTTCCAGGCTAGAGCAGGCAACATCTGTACCACCTTCCAGTTTGCCGTCCACTGCTGCATAAGAGAGGTAACAGATGCTCTTTATGTCAGGAGAGGGGACATCATTGTCTTCTCTCTGACCAGAGAGAAGCAGGCGGAGCATGCACATATGTTTGCCAGGATAGTGGGCTTCCCCATGGTGCAGGGCGCCATTGACTGCACGCACATGATTTTGCGGGCGCTACATTTAAACACTGAGATGTACCACAACCACAAAGGTTATCACTCGCTGAATGTGCAGTCGCTGTGCGACCATGCTCAGAACATCGTGATGGTGAATGCTCGGTATCCTGGCACCAGTCAGGATGCTTCTATTCTGTGTCAGTCCACTGTTCCTTCCGTCTTTGAGCCACCAAGACAAACCAGGGGGTGGCTGCTGGGCGATAAGGGATATCCGCTAATCACCTGGCTCATGACTCCATTGCGCTACCCAACTACACATGGACAGCATGCACACAATAAGAACCATGCTGCCATACAGAATCTGATAGACCATTGGCGTCCTTAAACAACGTTTCCACTGCCTGGACCGCTCTAGAGGAGCCCTGCAGTACTCACCAGAACGCGTCTCAAGATTCGTCGTGATCTGCTGCATGCTCCACAACTCTGTCTTCATGAGGGCATGGCCCTTGCCACCAGGCATACGGTGACCAGAAGTGGAGGAGGAAGTGGAAGAGAAGGAAGCAGAAGAGGAGGAAGGGAGAAGGCAATCCAGATAGCCCCTTTCTGTTTGGGCTGTCCATGATCAACTCATCTGACTGCGTTACCAGTGAATGCAAAACCAATTGTCCTTTCAACATTTGTCCCACATCTTCCCTTCCCTCTATTACTGACCATCACAGCGTCCTCTTGGCCACTATGCTACAATAAAAGCCACCACAAAAGAAACATTTCATTCCAACTTTATTCGTCAATCCATCCAATATTGCATAACAAAGTCAACTAATCACCCTTGTGCATTCCCTTAGTTCCTGTCTTGTATGTACTTTTGCCTGTCCGACTGCTCCTATGAAGTGTTACCCCAGTGGCTGCAGCATGGCTGGTGGAAGGCTGCTGACTTTCAGTGGGGGAGCCTGCAGATGGCCTTGCAGGATGACCGCGAGCAGCCCTGGCCCTAGAAGAATTGGTTATGGACTGCACCACCTCGGCATGGGCGGCAGTAGTCTGGGTGACTGACGGGCAACAGCAAGGGCACTGGTGGAGTGGCAGTGGTGGGAGGATGAATGGTCTCATCCTGTGTGAGGGCAGCAGTTCTTGCTACACGGAGCCACTACCACAGCCCCGGCACAGCAACTCAGCAGTCCTAGCCATCTGTTGAAGGACTGCTGTGACACCCTGCAAGCCCCTTTCAAACTGGTAAACACAGCCATGATGACAGCAGTCTTAGCTTCCACTGCAACACTCAGACATTGGATGGCTTGTGCTTGTGCTGCAATGGAAGCCGAGACATCGGTCATCAGACGGTGCAGCATGGTTGGGTCCACAAATGCGCTAATAGATATGCCCACCTCTTCCATGCTGGAAATCATAGAAACATAGAAACATAGAAAATAGGTGCAGGAGTAGGCCATTCGGCCCTTCGAGCCTGCACCGCCATTCAATGAGTTCATGGCTGAACATGCAACTTCAGTACCCCATTCCTGCTTTCTCGGCATACCCCTTGATCCGCCTAGTAGTAAGGACTACATCTAACTCCTTTTTGAATATATTTAATGAATTGGCTTCAACAACTTTCTGTGGCAGAGAATTCCACAGGTTCACCACTCTCTGGGTGAAGAAGTTTCTCCTCATCTCGGTCCTAAATGGCTTACCCCTTATCCTTTGACTGTGACCCCTGGTTCTGGACTTCCCCAACATTGGGAACATTCTTCCTGCATCTAACCTGTCTGAACCCATCAGAATTTTAAATTTTTCTATGAGATCCCCTCTCATTCTTCTGAACTCCAGTGAATACAAGCCCAGTTGATCCAGTCTTTCTTGATATGTCAGTCCCGCCATCCCGGGAATCAGTCTGGTGAACCTTCGCTGCACTCCTTCAATAGCAAGAATGTCCTTCCTCAAGTTAGGAGACCAAAACTGTACACAATACTCCAGGTGTGGCCTCACCAAGGCCCTGTACAACTGTAGCAACACCTCCCTGCCCATGTACTCAAATCCCCTCGCTATGAAGGCCAACATGCCATTTGCTTTCTTAACCGCCTGCTGTACCTGCATACCAACCTTTAATGACTGATGTACCATGACACCCAGGTCTCGTTGCACCTCCCCTTTTCCTAATCTGTCACCATTCAGATAATAGTCTGTCTCTCTGTTTTACCACCAAAGTGGATAACCTCACATTTATCCACATTATACTTCAGCTGCCATGCATTTGCCCACTCACCTAACCTATCCAAGTCACTCTGCAGCCTCATAGCATCCTCCTCGCAGCTCACACTGCCACCCAAGTTAGTGTGCTCCAAGCTCTATACAAAGCCCTGTGCAAGGTTGCTGCCGGAATCCCCCGTGCTCCTTGACATTACACTCAGGCTTTCTGGCAGGCCTGCCAATGCACCAATCATTGCATTGTATATTTCTATCAGCATTCTTCTGTAGGCCACCCCATCGAGGTCTTCATCTGAGCAGAACTCGTGTGCAACCTCACCCTCCGGGAAGCTGGTATCTGTGCTATCCTTTCCCCCTTCCCTTTGCTGCAGTCCACTCATGTCCGCTGACTCACCACGTGCAGATCCTGCCTCTAAAGTATGCAGAGTGGCAGTATTTGAGCTGGCGGCTACAATTTACAGATTGGATGACGATGTTTCTTCATCATCATCACTGTCCTCTCCCTCCTGTTCTTCCACCACTGGCTGGGTAGGTAGGATTTCTTGGGTCTCTGAAATGAGAAAGGCACAAGGGTAGGTTTGTGGTGAGGGGTCGGGGGGGCTTACACCATGTGCAGCTTGTAAATCAGAAAAGATTGTTGGATGAGGGGGAAGTAGGATATGAGAAGGAAAATTTCTTATGAGGATATTGGCATCTTGTATTCTTTCAGCCCCACCTGCTGGCCATGGGCTCAGCGATGCGCCTCACAACAATGACCATCTTCTCCATGGGGGTGAGGTTATGCAGCAAGCCTGTTCCTTGCCAATTAGATGCTGTTGGCACTGGTTATGAGCCACCTTTTCCTGCAAGAGAAAGGGAAGTGTGTGGTGCAATATGTTTGGGTGATGTGCCTGTCATGGTTGAACTGCTGGCAGTGTATGCAAGCTGTGAGATGTGGGTGTGAGGCTTGCAACAGTGACTAATGTGTGAGGGTGAGGTGAAGTTATGAATGTGTAGTATGAGTTGTGTTTGGTAGATATTGTTGGGAGGTGAGTGATGGGGTTATGGTGCGTTGAGCAGTGTGTGAGGTTCATGGTGCAGTTTGTGGAATATGGCATTTGAAGATGAATTCACTGACCTTGACCACCCACGTGAGGTCATTAAATTTCTTCCTGTACTGCATCCATGTCCTCGGGGCTGCAGTGCTGGCATTCACTGCAGTGGTTATCTGCTCCCAATGCACTTTGCACTGTTGCCTAGAGGGCTTCCTGACTCCCTGTGGAAAGAGGACCTCTCTCCTCCTATCGACCTCCTGCACCCAGGCCTCCAGTGCTGCATCAAGAACCTTGATGCACGTTTTCTCCCATGTTATGCCTCACTAGTTCTTTTGCACTGCCTTCTCCAGCCAGTAGAATGATCTGCTGCAGGCAGAATGCACCTCCCCTTTAAGCAGTGCAGACTGCCTTTAAGTTGTGCAGGCTAGCTTTAAGCAGTTCTAACCTCGTTCGAACTTGAGCCCCCTGCTGAGCGTTCAGCCACTCAGCAGTGCGTTGAGCACTGGGCTGAATGTCACAATCATGGAAATGAGCAGGCAGCACAATATTCGCATGCTGCCTGCTCATTGAGCAGTGGTGCAGCAGGGAGGGATTCAAATTCCTGGGGCATTGGAACTGGTTCTGGGGGAGGTGGGACCAGTACAGACCGGATGGTCTGCACCTGGGCAGGACCAGAACCAATGTCCAAGGGGGAGTGTTTGCTAATGCTGTTGGGGAGGAGTTAAACTAATATGGCAGGGTGATGGGAACCAATGCAGGGAGACAGAGGGAAACAAAAAGGAGACAAAAGCAAAAGGAGATGACTAAGAGTGGAGGGCAGAGAAACCCAAGGCAGAAAACAATAAGGGTCACTGAAGGGGCTGCAGGAGGGGTCAAAACTAAAAATCATGGTTTAAAAACTAGGATAAAAACACTCTACCTAAATGCACGCAGCATTCTAAATAAAGTAAATGAGTTGACGGCACAAATCATTACAAATGGGTATGATTTGGTGGCCATTACAGAAACATGGTTGCAGGGTGGCCAAGACTGGGAATTAAACATACAGGGGTATCTGACGATTCGGAAAGATAGACAAGAAGGGAAAGGAGTTGGGGTAGCTCTGTTAATAAAGGATGATATCAGGGCAGTTGTGTGAGATGATATTGGCTCTAATGAACAAAATGTTGAATCATTGTGGGTGGAGATTAGAGATAGTAAGGGGAAAAGTCACTGGTGGGCGTAGTTTATAGGCCCCCAAAATAATAACTTCACGGTGGGGCGGGCAATAATCAAGGGAATAATGGAGGCATGTGAAAAAGGAACGGCAGTAGTCATGGGGGATTTTAACCTACATATCGATTGGTCAACTCAAATCACACGGGGTAGCCTGGAGGAGGAATTCATAGAATGCATACGGGATTGTTTCTTAGAACAGTATGTAACAGAACCTACAAGGGAACAAGCTATCTTAGATCTGGTCCTGTGTAATGAGACAGGAAAAATAAACGATCGCCTAGTAAAAGATCCTCTCGGAATGAGTGATCACAATATGGTTGAATTTGTAATACAGATTGAGGGTGAGGAAGTTGTGTCAGAAACGAGCGTACTATGCTTAAAAAAAGGGGACTACAGTGGGATGAGGGCAGAGTTGGCTAAAGTAGACTGTAAACACAGACTAAGCGGTGGCACAATTGAAGAACAGTGGAGGACTTTTAAGGAGCTCTTTCATAGTGCGCAACAAAAATATATTCCAGTGAAAAAGAAGGGCGGTAAGAGAAGGGATTACCAGCTGTGGATAACCAAGGAAATAAAGGAGAGTATCAAATCAAAGACCAATGCATATAAGATGGCCAAGGTTAGTGGGAAACTAGAGGATTGGGAAAATTTTAAACAACAGCAAAGAATGACTAAAAAAGCAATAAAGAAAGGAAAGATAGATTTCGAAGGTAAACTTGCGCAAAACATAAAAACAGATAGTAAAAGCTTTTGCAGATATATAAAACGGAAAAGAGTGACCAAAGTAAATGTTGGTCCCTTAGAAGATGAGAAGGGGGATTTAATAATGGGAAATGTGGAAATGGCTGAGACCTTAAACAATTATTTTGCTTCGGTCTTCACCGTGGAAGACACAAAAACCATGCCAAAAATTGCTGGTCACAGGAATGTGGGAAGGGAGGACCTTGAGACAATCACTATCACTAGGGGGGTAGTGCTGGACAGGCTAATGGGACTCAAGGTAGACAAGTCCCCTGGTCCTGATGAAATGCATCCCAGGGTATTAAAAGAGATGGCAGAAATTATAGCAGATGCATTCGTTATAATCTACCAAAATTCTCTGGACTCTGGGGAAGTACCATCGGATTGGAAAGCTGCTAATGTAACGCCTCTGTTTAAAAAAGGGGGCAGACAAAAGGCAGGTAACTATAGGCCGGTTAGTTTAACGTCTGTAGTGGGGAAAATGCTTGAAACTATCATTAAGGAAGAAATAGCGGGACATCTAGATAGGAATGTGCAATCAAGCAGACGCAGCATGGATTCATGAAGGGGAAATCATGTTTAACTAATTTACTGGAATTCTTTGAGGATATAATGAGCATGGTGGATAGAGGTGTACCGATGGATGTGGTGAATTTAGATTTCCAAAAGGCATTCGATAAGGTGCCACACAAAAGGTTACTGCAGAAGATAGAGGTACGCGGAGTCAGCGGAAATATATTAGCATGGATAGAGAATTGGCTGGTGAACAGAAAGCAGAGAGTCAGGATAAATGGGTCCTTTTCAGGTTGGAAATTGATGGTTAGTGGTGTGCCACAGGGATCGGTGCTGGGACCACAACTGTTTAGAATATACATAGATGACTTGGAAGAGGCGACAGAGTGTAGTGTAACAAAATTTGCAGATGACACTAAGATTAGTGGGAAAGCGGGTTGTGTAGAGGACACAGAGAGGCTGCAAAGAGATTTGGATAGGTTAAGCGAATGGGCTAAGGTTTGGCAGATGGAATACAATGTTGGAAAGTGTGAGGTCATCCACCTTGGGAAAAAAAACAGTAAAAGGGAATATTATTTGAATGGGGAGAAATTACAACATGCTGAGGTGCAGAGGGACCTGGGGGTCCTTTTGCATGAATCCCAAAAAATTAGTTTTCAGGTGCAGCAGTTAATCAGGAAGGCGAATGGAATGTTGGCCTTCATTGCGAGAGGGATGGAGTACAAAAGCAGGGAGGTCCTGCCGCAACTGTATAGGGTATTGGTAAGGCAGCACCTGGAGTACTGCGTGCAGTTTTGGTCACCTTACTTAAGGAAGGATATACTGGCTTTGGAGGGGGTACAGAGACGATTCACTAGACTGATTCCGGAGATGATAGATTGAGTAGACTGGGTCTTTACTCGTTGGAGTTCAGAAGAATGAGGGGTGATCTTATAGAAACATTTAAAATCATGAAAGGGATAGACAAGATAGAGTCAGAGAGGTTGTTTCCACTGGTAGGGGAGACTAGAACTAGGGGGCACAGCCTCAAAATACGGGGGAGCTAATTTTAAACCGAGTTGAGAAGGAATTTCTTCTCCCAGAGGGTTGTGAATCTGTGGAATTCTCTGCCCATGGAAGCAGTTGAGGCTAGCTCATTGAATGTATTCAAGTCACAGATAGATAGATTTTTAACCAATAAGGGAATTAAGGGTTACGGGGAGAGGGCGGGTAAGTGGAGCTGAGTCCACGGCCAGATCAGCCATGATCTTATTGAATGGCGGAGCAGGCTCGAGGGGCTAGATGGACTACTCCTGTTCCTAATTCTTATGTTCTTATGTTCTTATTCCTCCCAATAGGCGCAGATTGATCGCACATCACGATTCCCGCACTCGTTTTCGGGGGACAAACCAATTTCTAGGTCAGAGTTAGCCAGCAGTTGTGAATCACAGTAATACAACATAAATTAAACTATAGAAAATCTGTGGTAATGCAGTACAATTTGTTTTGCACACTAGAATCAAGTACTTTCGTAGAAAAGTGCTGGAATCTTTATCCTACATTGAACCTTCCATGGGCTTATATGATGCGAACACTAGGTCCCAATATTGAAGGAAAAATACCCCAATCATAGGAAACAAAGGAACAGGAGTTCAGCCCATCACATATGTCTGTCATTTTGTTAACCATGGTAGCTCTATCCTTTTGATCCCAATTCTCTGCCCTTTCTCCAAATCCTTTAATATCCTTTCTTCCCAAGTAATTAGCTCACTTTTGAATAACTCAATTGACTTTCGGGTGAATTGCATTCCACATTCTCACAAGCATTTGTGTGAAGAATGTTTTCCTGTATTTAGCTGCCAAAATTCTAATCTCCTTGTTCTATCTTTCCCTATCCAAGGGAAGTCATTTCTATCTCCCTTGATAACTCTCTTAATTAGTGTAAATATCTCAGCCAGATCACCCTTCAACCATCTCATCTCCAGGGAATCTCATCATCCCAGGTCTCAACCTGGTGAATCACACTGACATATTTCATGAGCAAGAACTCTGACCTTCCTTCCACTATTTTAAAAAACAAGAAAGAGCAACTCAATAACGCTCAGCCAGCAGGATGTGTGATATAAATATATGAAACCGTCTCTCTCGGAAATAAAGCACTCATAATTTACACAGCCATGTGCCCCTCAGTGCTTTATTTTCTGTACTCCACCACTTTATGATGTGTACCTTCTATTTATCCAACTAAAGAGGCCACAACATTTTCCCAATATATACATTTTGTCATATTTACATAAATCAGGAGAGTTTATTGCATGCCTTTATTTATTCTCCATGCATTATATGTTTTTTTTTGCATTTAGGATGGTCTCTGGTTCCCTTCATCAAACTGTTGCTGAATGCCAAACAAAGGACAGTAAGATCATTACTATTCATTATTTGGCAGAATGCTTTTCAACAATAACTTTCAGATTGTATGAATGAATGAAGATCGAGATTTACTCCAAATAAATAATGAAAAAGAACTGTGTTCAGTTACAACTCTTTTGGGGGAACAAAATTAACAGTTGGATCAAGTGCCCCCCGATCTGGGGGACACTCCAGACACTTTTCAACTGCCCCTTTTTTTTGCATTTTTTTGTTTTCTTTTGTTTTTTGGGGTTTTTTTTGTGATTTTTTTTTTAGCATTAAAATCATATATTTTACAAGTACCCCCTATAAAAGGGGAGGGGAACACTTAAACCGGCAATTAACACAAATTAAACTTTAAAACATATAAAATCAAATTAAAATTTGGTTGCCGGGGGCAATAATGCACTCCAGTCCCTCCGGCGCCCAACTCTCGCGAAAGGCCGTGAGCGTACCGGTGGACACCGCGTGCTCCATCTCCAAGGACACCCTGGCGCGGATGTAAGCGCGGAAGAGAGGCAGGCAGTCAGGCTGAACGACTCTCTCGACCGCCCGCTGCCTGGATCGGCTGATGACACCCTTGGCCATGCCCAGGAGCAGTCCTACAAGGAGGCCTTCGGACCGACCCGCTCCCATCCGCACAGGGTGCCCAAAGATCAGGAGTGTGGGACTGAAGTGCAACCAGAAATTGAGGAGCAGCCCCTTTAAATAATGGAACAGGGGCTGCAACCTCGTACATTCAATAAAAACGTGGAACACGGACTCTTCCAGACCGCAGAAATTGTAGGCGGCCTGGGAGCCCGTGAACCGACTTAAAATTTTATTGCACGGGACTGCTCCATGCACCATCCTCCAGGCCAAGTCCCCGATAAATAATGGAAGGACTCCCACGTAGAGTGCACTCCATCGGGGACCCCCGCCCCCTCTGGATGGCAAGATGGTACGCCATGGCGTGTCCGGACGGCAGACGAGGATGGCAAGGTTGAGAGTGTGCAGGAGCAGCCCGTACAGGAAACTCCTCCGCGCAGAACTGAAAGGCACGGAGGGGATTTCCCCGAGGCGGCTCAAGTTGTGAGACGCTGGCTCCCGAGGGAGATTCCGGGGTCTGGCTCCGATGAGGAATTCCGTCCAGACGGGGGTCAGTTCGGACGGGATCTTCCCACGTGCTTGAGCCTCCTCGACACACCTAACAGAGTCAGGGCCCAGAGCTGTTTTTAGCAACTCAATGGCATCGGCGGCGCAGCGGACGTTGGCCAAATTTAGGCACCGTGCCGGCATGTCTGGCGCCATCCAGCCCGCTCCTCCGCCATCGAGCAGGTCCCTGACCCTGGTCACTTTGCCAGCCACAGCCCCCTCGTCCGCCTGCCACCTAAAACCTCGGTCGTGGAGGTACGGATTCCCGAGCAGCGGCTCCTGCAGGACAGCCGCCACTCCAGCCGGTGGAGAGCTGTGCTTGGTGGAGACTTTGTTCCAGACCCTGGTGAGTTCCTTGTAAAAGACAGGCAGCCCCTGGACAGCGGTCCTGACGCCCCCCAAGCTCCCAAACAGGAGCTGCGTGTCATAATTGAGGCTGTGCTGCTGGCGGAAGAAATACGTCGCCAGCGCATGCCCTGCATTCAGTTACAACTCTTTTGGGTGGGAACAAAATAAACGTTAGATCAAGTGCCCTCCGATCTGGGGGACACTCCAGACACTTAACTGCCCCTTTTTTTTAATAAATGTTTTTTTTAATGTATTTTTTGGGGGTTTTTTGTGATTTTTTAGGGGCATTAAAACCATATATTACAAGTGCCCCCGATAAAAGGGGAGGGGGACACTAAAAATCCGGCAATTAAAGCAAATTAAACTTTCAAACATATAAAATCAAATTAAAATTTGGTTGCCGGGGGTAACGATGCACTCCAGTCCCTCCGGCACCCACCTCTCGCGGAAGGCCGCGAGCGTACCGGTGGACACCGCATGCTCCATCTCTAGGGATACCCTGGCCCGGATGTAGGCGTGGAAGAGGGGCAGGCAGTCGGGCTGAATGACCCCCTCGACCGCCCGCTGCCTGGACCGGCTGATGGCACCCTTGGCTGTGCCCAGGAGCAGTCCTACAAGGAGGCCCTCGGACCTACCCGCTCCCCTCCGCACAGGGTGCTCAAAGATCAGGAGTGTGGGACTGAAGTGCAGCCAGAAATTGAGGAGCAGCCCCTTTAAATAATGGAACAGGAGCTGCAACCTCGCACACTCCATAAAAACATGGAACACGGACTCTTCCAGACCGCAGAAATTGCAGGCGGCCTGGGAGCCCGTGAACCGGCTTAAAAATTTATTGCACGGGACTGCTCCGTGCACCAGCCTCCAGGCCAAGTCTCCGATAAATACTGGGAGGACTCCCACGTAGAGTGCACTCCATCGGGGACCCCCGCCTCCCCCGGACGACAAGATGGTACGCCATGGCGTGTCCGGACGGCAGACGAGGATGGCAAGGTTGAGAGTGTGCAGGAGCAGCCCGTACAGGAAACCCCTCCGCGCGGAACTGAAAGGCACGGAGGGGATTTTCCCCAAGGTGGCTCAAGTTGTGAGGCGCCGGCTCCCGAGGGAGGTTCCGAGGTTTGGCACCGATGAGGAATTCCGTCCGGATGGGGGTCAGTTCGGACGGGATCTCCCCACGTGCTTGAGCCTCCTCGATACGCCTAACGGAGTCAGGGCCCAGAGCTGTTTTTAGCGACTCAATGGCATCGGCCGCGTGGCGGACGTCGGCCGAATTTAGGCGCCGTGCCAGCATGTCTGGCGCCATCCAGCCCGCTCCTCCACCATCGAGCAGGTCCCTGACCCTGGTCACCTCACCAGCCACAGCCCTCTCGTCCGACTGCCACCTAAAACCTCGGTCGTGGAGGTACGGATTCCCGAGCAGCGGCTCCTGCAGGACAGCCGCCACTCCAGCCGGTGGAGAGCTGCGCGTGGTGGAGACTTTGTTCCAGGCCCTGGTGAGTTCCTGGTAAAAGACAGGCAGCCCCTGGACAGCGGTCCTGACGCCCCCCAAGCTCCCAAACAGGAGCTGCGAGTCATAATTGAGGCTGTACTGCTGGCGGAAGAAATACGCCGCCAACGCATGCCCTGCATTCAGTTACAACTCTTTTTTGGGGATAAAAAGTAAACATTACATCAAGTGCCTCCCGATCTGAGGAACACCCCAAACATTTCCCAAGGCGCTTTTTTGTTTTTTGGGGGGTTTTTTGTATTTTCTTTAGTTTTTTTTCGTGTTTTTTTGGGGGCTCTAAAAACATAATTTACAAGTGCCTCCGATAAAAGGGGAGGGGGACACTAAAAACCCAGCAATTAAAACAAATTAAATTTTAAAACTTATAAAATCAAATTAAAATTTGGTTGCCGGGGGTGATAATGCACTCCAGTCCCACCGGCGCCCACCTCTCGCGGAAGGCCGCAAGCGTACCGGTGGACACCGCGTGCTCCATCTCTAGGGACACCCTGGCCCGGTTGTACATGAGAGAGGCAGGCAGGCAGTCAGTCTGAACGACCCCCTCGACCGCCTGCTGCCTGGACCGGCTGATGGCACCCTTGGCTGTGCCCAGGAGCAGTCCTACAAGGAGGCCTTCTGACCTACCCGCTCCCCTCCGCACAGGGTGCTCAAAGATCAGGAGTGTGGGACTGAAGTGCAACCAGAAATTGAGGAGCAGCCCCTTTAAATAATGGAACAGGGGCTGCAACCTCGTGCATTCGATAAAAACATGGAACACGGACTCTTCCAGACCGCAGAAATTGCAGGCGTCCTGGGAGCCCGTGAACCGGCTTAAAAATTTGTTGCACGGCACTGCTCCGTGTACCACCCTCCAGGCCAAGTCCCCGATAAACAGTGGGAGGACTCCCGCGTAGAATGCACTCCATCGGGGACCCCCGCCTCTTCCGGACGGCAAGATGGTACGCCATGGCGTGTCCGGACGGCAGACGAGGATGGCAAGGTTGAGAGTGTGCAGGAGCAGCCCGTACAGGAAACCCCTCCGCGCAGAACTGAAAGGCACGGAGGGGATTTCCCCGAGGTGGCTCAAGTTGTGAGGCGCCGGCTCCCGAGGGAGGTTCCGGGGTTTGGCGCCGATGAGGAATTCCGTCTAGACGGGGGTCAGTTTGGACGGGATCTCCCCACGTGCTTGAGCCTCCTCGACACACCTAACGGAGTCAGGGCCCAGAGCTGTTTTTAGCGACACGATGGCATCGGCCTCGCGGCGGACGTCGGCCGAATTTAGGCGCCGTGCCGGCATGTCTGGCGCCATCCAGCCCGCTCCTCCGCCATCGAGCAGGTCCCTGACCCTGGTCACCTCGCCAGCCACAGCCCTCTCGTCCGCCTGCCACCTAAAACCTCGGTCGTGGAGGTACGGATTCCCGAGCAGCGGCTCCTGCAGGACAGCTGCCACTCCAGCCAGTGGAGAGCTGCGCTTGATGGAGACTTTGTTCCAGACCCTGGTGAGTTCCTGGTAAAAGACAGGCAGCCCCTGGACGGCGGTCCTGACGCGCCCCAGGCTCACAAACAGGAGCTGCGTGTCATAATTGAGGCTGTGCTGCTGGCGGAAGAAATACGTCGCCAGCGCATGCCCTGTATTCAGTTACAACTCTTTTGGAGTAAACAAATAAATAAATATTAAACCGTGCCCCAACAGCTCCACAGCTCTTTTTGGAGTGAAAAGTAGACATTAAATCATGTGCCCCCCGATCTGGGGGAGACTCCAAACATTTTTCAAGGCCCTTTTTTGTGTTTTTTTGGGGGGGGTTTTTGTATTTTTTTTCTTTTGTTATTTTGGGTTTTTTTTTGGGCATTAAAATCATTTTTTTTTTTCAAGTGCCCCCTATAAAAGGGGAGGGGAACACTAAAAACCCGGCAATTAAAATAAATTAAACTTTAAAACATAAAATCAAATTAAAATTTGGTTGCCGGGGGTGATAATGCACTCCAGTCCCTCCGGAGCCCACCTCTCGCAGAAGGCCGCGAGCGTACCGGTGGACAACGCATGCTCCATCTCTAGGGACATCCTGGCCCAGATGTAGGCGCGGAAGAGAGGCAGGCAGTCAGGCTGAACGATCCCCTTGACCGCCCGCTGCCTGGACTGGCTGATGGCACCCATGGCCGTGCCCAGGAGCAGTCCTACGAGGAGGCCTTCGGACCTACCCGCTCCCCTCCGCACAGGGTGCCCAAAGATCAGAAGTGTGGGACTGAAGTGCAGCCAGAAATTGAGGAGCAGCCCCTTTAAATAATGGAACAGGGGCTGCAACTGCGTACATTCAGTAAAAACGTGGAACGCGGACTCTTCCAGACCGCAGAAATTGTAGGCAGCCTGGGAGACGGGAACCGACTTAAAAATTTATTGCACGGGACTGCTACGTGCACCACCCTCCAGGCCAAGTCCCCGATGAATAGTGGGAGGACGCCCGCGTAGAGTGCACTCCATCGGGGACCCCCGCCCCCTCCAGACGGCAAGATGGTACGCCATGGCGTGTCCGGACGGCAGGCGAGGATGGCAAGGTTGAGAGTGTGCAGGAGCAGCCCGTACAGGAAACCCCTCCGCGCGGAACTGAAAGGCACGGAGGGGATTTCCCCGAGGCGGCTCAAGTTGTGAGGCGCCGGCTCCCGAGGGAGGTTCCGGGGTTTGGCGCCGATGAGGAATTCCGTCCGGACGGGAGTCAGTTCGGACAGGATCTCCCCACGTGCTTGAGCCTCCTCGACATACCTAACGGAGTCAGGGCCCAGAGCTGTTTTTAGCGACTCGATGGCATCGGCCGCGCGGCGGACGTCGGCCGTATTTAGGCGCCGTGCTGGCATGTCTGGCGCCATCCAGCCCGCTCCTCCGCCATCGAGCAGGTCCCTGACCCTGGCCACCTCACCAGCCACAGCCCTCTCGTCCGACTGCCACCTAAAACCTCGGTCGTGGAGGCATGGATTCCCGAGCAGCGGCTCCTGCAGGACAGCTGCCACTCCAGCCGGTGGAGAGCTGCGCTTGGTGGAGACTTTGTTCCAGACCCTGATGGGTTCCTGGTAAAAGTCTGGCAGCCCCTGGACGGCGGTCCTGACGCCCCCCAAGCTCCCAAACAGGAGCTGCGTGTCATAATTGAGGCAGTACTGCTGGCGGAAGAAATACAGTGCCAGCGCACGCCCTGTATTCAGTTACAACTCTTTTAGAGTAAACAAATAAACATTAGGTCAAGTGACCCCCGATCTGGGGGACACTCCAAACATTTCGCAAGGCCCTTTTTTTGTTGTTTTTTGGGGGTTTTTTTTGTATTTTTGTAGATTTTTTTTTGTGTTTTTTTTTGGGATCCACAACTCTTTTGTGGGAGGAACAAATAAACATTAGATCGAGTGCCCCCCGATCTGGGGGACACTCCAAACACTATTAACTGCCCTCTTTTTTTTGTTGTTTTTTTTTGTTTTTTTGGGGGGGGGTTTTTATGTGATTTTTTGGGGGACATTAAAACCATATAATTTACAAGTGCCCCTTATAAAAGGGGAGGGGGACACTAAAACCGGCAAGTAAAACAAATTAAGCTTTAAAACATATAAAATCAAATTAAAATTTGGTTGCCGGGGGTAACGATGCACTCCAGTCTCTCCGGCGCCCACCTCTCGCGGAAGGCCGCAAGCGTACCAGTGGACACCGCGTGCTCCATCTCCAAGGACACCCCGGCGCGGATGTACGCACGGAAGAGAGGCAGGCAGTCAGGTTGAACGACCGCCTCGACAGCCCGCTGCCTGGACCGGCTGATGGCACCCTTGGCCGTGCCCAGGAGCAGTCCTACGAGGAGGCCCTCGGACCTACCCACTCCCCTCCGCACAGGATGCCCAAAGATCAGGAGTGTGGGACTGAAGTGCAACCAGAATTTGAGGAGCAGCCCCTTTAAATAATGGAACAGGGGCTGCAACCTCGTACATTCAATAAAAAACGTGGAACACGGACTCTTCCAGACCGCAGAAATTGCAGGCGGCCTGGGAGTCCGTGAACCTGCTTAAAAATTTATTGCACGGCACTGCTCCGTGCACCACCCTCCAGGCCAAGTCCCCGATAAATAGTGGGAGGAATCCCGCGTAGAGTGCCCTCCATCGGGGACCCCCGCCTCCTCCGGACGGCAAGATGTTGCGCCATGGCGTGTCCGGACGGCAGACGAGGATGGCAAGGTTGAGAGTGTGCAGGAGCAGCCCGTACAGGAAACCCCTCCGCGCGGAACTGAAAGGCACGGAAGGGATTTCCCCGAGGCAGCTCAAGTTGTGAGGCGCCGGCTCCCGAGGGAGGTTCCAGGGTTTGGCGCCGATGAGGAATTCAGTTCGGACGGGATCTCCCCACGTGCTTGAGCCTCCTCGATACACCTAACGGAGTCAGGGCCCAGAGCTGTTTTTAGCGACTCGATGGCATCGGCTGCACGGCGGACGTCGGCCGAATTTAGGCGCCGCGCCAGCGTGTCTGGCGCCATCCAGCCCGCTCCTCCGCCATCGAGCAGGTCCCTGATCCTGATTACCTCGCCAACCACAGCCGTCTCGTCTGACTGCCACCTAAAACCTCGGTCATGGAGGTACGGATTCCCGAGCAGCGGCTCCTGCAGGACAGCCGCCACTCCAGCCGGTGTAGAGCTGCGCTTGGTGGAGACTTTGTTCCAGCCCCTGATGGGTTTCTGGCAGCCCCTGGACAGCGGTCCTGACGCCCCTACCAGGCTCACAAACAGGAGCTGCGTGTCATAATTGAGGCAGTACTGCTGGCGGAAGAAATACGGTGCCAGCGCATGGCCTGTATTCAGTTACAAATAGAGATACGAGTGCCCACGTGCATTCCCTTCCCAAGATGACTCGTGTTTGAGAGTTGAACAGCACCATCTTGTGGTAAAAGGATGTCATTTTTGTTTTAAAATGATCAGTAAATTTACTTAATATGTACGTGTATATAAAGTCAGGATAACTGGTTTACGGTGAGTAAATAAGGTAAATTGTGTTTTTATTGCATAATTTTATTGCATGATAGTTAGTTATTTTCAGAATTCTCTGATTATGAGGCTGAAATCCTAGTGGAATGTGATCCTGGCAGATACGGCAGGATTGCAGCCACTGGCCTAAAAATGCGACAATGCTTAAAACCTGCTGTTGCCACCGCGGGCCAGTTGTTAATGGCCACCAGAAATAGTGGTGTTGGCAGGACCAGTAAATTGGTGCTGGGGACTAATTAACATTAGCCCAGCGCTGAACTCACTGTACAATGCTGTCCTGGTGGCATTTGTCCCAGCGAGACTGACATTTCAGAAAACAGTTCAATCTCTTCAAGGGAACTGCCTTCTGAAGTGAAAAAATACAAATCATGTAAAAAAAAATAGGCAGTTTTTAGCCCTTGCAGTTCAACTGCCTTCTGGAAAAAAAATTACAATTAATTCAAACAATGGGAGTCTTCAGAGACCAGGTGGCCCTCCAGAAAGAAGGATGTGGGACCAGATCACCGAAGCCGACACTGCCAGAAGTGTCCCCCCATGACCTGACTCCAGTGCCTAAAAAAGCTTTGTGACCTCAGACCAGTGGTCAAGGTCAGTGAATATATCTTCAAAAGCCGTCACATACCAGCTGCACCACTAGCCTCAATGCACTTCTCAATGCACAACTCCCCACCTACCAACAATCTGTACCAAACACGAGTCACACCTCCCAGTCCTAGCTTCACTTCAGCCCCTTAGAGGAGATGGTGCAGGCCATTCTTGGCAAGGGCATGGCTGCATCCTTGGCCAGTGGTGGGGCTGAAATGATAAAAGATCGTGGTATCCTCATACGTTATCCTTCTTCTCACATGCACCTATTCCTTTCCCTGCCATCCCCTCATCACAACTCCACCCTGATGCAATCCTCATTCCACACACCCAAGAAATGCAGCCTGCCCAGCCAGTGGTTGACCAAGAAGAGGAGAGGGGAGAGAAGAATAAGAAGAATAATAAGAATAAAAATAATAAGAAGACTGGTGGGTAGCTAATGTAACACCACTTTTTAAAAAAGGAGGGAGAGAGAAAACAGGGAATTATAGACCGATTAGCCTGACATCGGTGGTGATGAAAATGTTGGAATCAATTATTAAAGATGTAATAGCAGCACATTTGGAAAGCAGTGACAGGATCGGTCCAAGTCAGCATGGATTTATGAAAGGGAAATCATGCTTGACAAATCTTCTAGAATTTTTTGAGGATGTAACTAGTAGGGTGGACAAGGGAGAACCAGTGGATGTGGTGTATTTGGACTTTAAAAAGGCTTTTGACAAAGTCCCACACAAAAGATTGGTGTGCAAAATTAAAGCACATGTTATTGGGGCTAATGTATTGACGTGGATAGAGAACTGGTTGGCAGACAGGAAGCAGAGAGTCAGGATAAACGGGTCCTTTTCAGAATGGCAGGCAGTGACTAGTGGGGTGCCGCAGGGCTCAGTGCTGGGACCCCAGCTATTTACAATATATATTAATGATTTAGATGAAGGAATTGAGTGTAATATCTCCAAGTTTGCAGATGACACTAAGCTGGGTGGTGGTGTGAGCTGTGAGGAGGATGCTAAGAGGCTGCAGGGTGACTTGGACAGGTGAGGTGAGTGGGCAACTGCATGGCAGATGCAGTAGAATGTGGAGAAATGTGAGGTTATCCACTTTGGTGGCAATAACAGGAAGGCAGAATATTATCTGAATGGCTACAGCTTAGGAAATCCAGAAAGGGAGCGAGTTCCAGGTGTAGTGGGGAGGTCCAGGAGGTTGAAGGTGCTGCGGAGAGATCCAGTAGGTGGGCCCAGTTTGTTGTCCGTGATTTGTTGGGTGGGAAATGTACCCGCGATTAGGGCCGGGGGGACTAAAGCTTCAACTTAAACTTAAACAGTGGTGGGGGAAGAGAATGGGGCAGAGAAAGTGTAGGATGGCTTTGGATGGCCACGGGTAGAGGCAGTCAGGGCCAGAAGGAGCACTTCGAAGATCTCCTTAACCGAGACCTGCGTTCGACACGAGTGTCCTCAACTCCATCCCACAGCAGCTGCCCGCCACCATCTCAGCAAAGCCCCAACCCTGCAAGAGGTAGAAAAGGCCATCCATCACTTCAAGAATAACAAGGCCTCAGGAGCAAATGGAATACCCGCCGAGGCACTAAAATATCGTGGAGAACTACTATTGGCACATATTCATGATCTCATCTCTCTTATCTGGGAGAAGGAGAGCATGCCAGGAGATCTCAGCGATGCCGTAATTGTGACCATCTTCAAAAAAGGGGACAGGTCCGACTGAGGTAACTAGAGAGGAATCTCCCTGCTATCGGCCACTGGGAAAGTCATTGCAAGAATTCTCCTCAATCGTCTTCTCCCCGTGGCTGAAGAGCTCCTCCCAGAGTCGCATTGCGGATTCCATCCACTAAGGGGTACAACGGACATGATCTTTACGGCGCGTCAACTCAAAGAGAAATGCAGGGAACAGCATCAACCCTTGTACATGGCCTTCTTTGACCTCACAAAAGCCTTTGACACTGTCAACCGCGAGGGACTATGAAGCTTCCTTCTCCGTTTCGGCTGCCCCCAAAAGTTTGTTACCATCCTCCGCCTGTTCCACGATGACATGAAAACTGTGATCCTGACCAACAGATCCACCACAGACCCAATCCACATCCGAACCAGGGTCAAGGAGGGCTGCATCATCGCACTAACACTTTTCTCGATCTTCCTTGCTGCAATGCTCCATCTCACCCTCAAAAAGCTCACCGTTGGAGTGGAACTAAACTATAGAACCAATGGGAACCTGTTCAACCTTTACCACCTCCAGGCTAGATCCAAGATCGTCCCATCCTCTGTCGTCGAACTACAGTACGCGGATGATGTCTGTGCACACTCAGAGGCCGAACTCCAAGCCATCGTCAACACCTTTACCAATGCTTACGAAAACATGGGCCTTACGCTAAACATCCATAAGACAAAGGTCCTCCACCAACCTGACCCCGCCACTCAGCACTGTCCCCCCGGTCATCAAAATCCATGGCGTGGCCTTGGACAACGTGGACCATTTTCCATACCTTGGGAGCCTACTATCAGCAAGGGCAGACATCGATGACGAGGTCCAACACCGCCTCCAGTGTGCCAGCGCAGCTTCGTTCTCCTGAGGAAGAGAGTGTTTGAAGGCCAGGATCTCAAATCTGCCACCAAGCTTATGGTCCACAGGACAGTAGTGATACCCGCCCTCCTTTATGGCTCAGAGACGTGGACCATATACAGCAGACATCTCAAAACGCTGGAAAAGTACCACCAACGCTGCTTCCGCAAGATCCTGCAAATCCACTGGGAAGATAGGCGCACCAACATCAATGTTCTCGATCAGGCCAACATCCCCAGCATTGAAGCACTGACCACGCTCGACCAGCTCCGTTGGGCAGGCCACATCGCCTGCATGCCCGACACGAGACTCCCTAAGCAATCGCTCTATTCGGAACTCCTACATGGCAAGCAAGCCCCAGGTGGGCAGAGGAAACATTTCACGGACATCCTCAAAGCCTCCTTGTTAAAGTGCAACATCCCCACCGACACCTGGGAATCCCTGGCTCAAGACCACCCAAAATGGAGGAAGAGCATCCGGGAGGGCGCTGAGCACCTTGAGTTTCGTCACCGAGAGCATGCAGAAATCAAGCGCAGACAGCAGAAGGAGCGTGCAGCAAACCAGGCTCGCCACCCACCCTTTCCTTCAACCACTGTCTACCCCACCTGTGAAAGAGACTGTAATTCCCGCATTGGACTGTACAGCCACCTGATAACTCGCTTTTAGAGAGGAAGCAAGTCTTCCTCGATTCCAAGGTACTGCCTATGATGATGAGGACTATGTTGTGCAAGGCGCAGCAGAGCACAACGATTCTGGAGACTTTGGCTGGTGCATACTGAAGGGCTCCTCCTGATCTGTCAAAATATCTGGAGCGCATTTTCAGCATGCCTATTGTCTGCTCTTTAACACATCTAGTGGACATGTGACTTTCACTATATCTCTCCTGGGCCTCAGTACTTGGTCTCCTCAAGGGTGTCATGAGTCATGTCTACAGTGGATAGCCCTTGTCTCCAAGCAGCCAGCTGGAAAGTCTGTTTGGAGGAGCGAAGAGCTGAGATAGGGTGAACTGGCGCAGGATGAAAGAGTCATGGCAGCTGCCGGGAATTTGGCACACATGCATGATGAGCTTCCTCTGGTTGCAGACAAGCTGCACATTGAGGGATTGGAAGTCACTGCAGCTGACAAACACTCCTGGGTTATGAAGGGGTGTCCTGATGGCCACATGTGTGCAGTCGATGACACCCTGCACCAGTGGGAAGCCAACCAGAGCCGCAAAGCCAAGTGCCCGCTCAGTAACACTGGCCTTATCAGTGGCAAAGTTGATATAGTTGACTGACTTGTCAAATAGGGTATCGGTGACCTTGTGTGATGTCTGCAAATGTCTGCTGCAGATCCCTGGAAGGAGCCTGAGGCGAAGATGTTCAGGGCATTGGTGACTTTGACAAACACTGGTAAGGCGTATCCACCCTCTCCTATAGGCCGCAGGTCTTGCTTGAGCAATGCGCAAATGTCTGCGATGACCTGGCTCGATAGCCTGAGCCTTCTTGGCACTGCTGCTCAGTCATGTTGAGGAAGCTCATCCTCTGCCTGTATACCCTGTGTTGGGGGTATCGCCCCTGGCACGGTGCAGCCCTGCACTGATGTCCTCTGTCCTGTGCAGCATCAGGTGGTTGAGAAGGTTGGTGGCATTGTTGTTGGTGCTGCTGGTGTTGGGGTTCTGAGGACGATTCTGAGGATCAAGGTGAGACAGTATAAATGGCACCCATGCTGGCGGAATCGATGGCAGACCAAGTAGAGATGAGAGAAGCAATCTGTGAATGGTGTGATACCAATGAGGTGACACTGGATTGCGACTTTGCTGCAAACACTTGCAGCTGCATAAAGCTCAATCTGCGATGAGAATGCAGTTAGCAACAGCTTCTGCCTGTGGAAAGTGATCAGCTGTGAGGTGGATGGTTTTATAATACATTTCGTGTTGTCACCTAATCAGCTGGAGCATTGACTATTCAACTCCCGTCTCAGGCTGACAGATGTGGTTCCCAAGCTGTGCGAATCCCTTGGACAGGCAGGAAAATTTGAAAGGTTGGCTGAAAAAGGAGCATAAGGGTCTGACAACAAGGTGATAATGATCTGAATTATGTCGCTCGTCTCTGGCGGATCGGGTCGCTGCCGCACTGGCAAACACGCCAGAGGGAAAGATGCGTGGGGGCGGGATTACGGCGGGTTCCCGACCCGCTCCAACTTATTTCAAATTTCCCAACCGACCCACAGTGACACAGGCCGGATTATCTGGGGTCCGGGGACACCCAAGGCACAACACTCCCCAGAACCCCTTACAAGCTACTGGTGGTAGGAGACAGAGAGAGGGGGACATCCCAGCAACCAGGTGACAGAATTACATCTCAGAAAGCCACATGGCATGCAATAGTCACTCATATGGAGACAGATGTCAGCAGCCAGTGAATTTTCATCATGTGCATAATGGTAATGTTACCTATTCTTAATATAACACTTCTAATTCATCTCTTTACTCTCCCACAGGTACATCAAGTGCCACCCCCTGCCACTGTCCAGCCAAAGGAGGAAGACTACTACTCAGAGGAAGCTCCAGCCTCTGAAGGTGCTGTTATAGAGTTCCACCTAATGGATTACTGATGAAATGCAACTACTGATGTAGTAACAATAAAAGGTCATGTGGCAAAGTCAAATGATGACAGTTTCTGTTAAGGAGCCATCTTGTAGTGTATGTGCTGTTAATGGTCTCTGTAAGGATACAAGAGTTGGCGATGAGGATAGGATAATTGGATTCCCTGGCTGATATTTTTATTGGTGGATAATCCTGCCAACCGACAGAGAGACGTTGAGAGGTTCTTTGTTTTGCAAAACAGCTAAAAATCCACGGTAAATTTCAAGCACACTTGGTTGAACTGTCGTTGTTGCCAGAGTCCAGATGGCCACGCCTATGGGAATGCATGGCAGATGCAGTATAATGTGGATAAATGTGAGGTTATCCACTTTGGTGGCAAAAACAGGAAGGCAGAATATTATCTGAATGGTGGCAGATTAGGAAAAGGGGAGGTGCAATGAGACCTGAGTGTCATGGTGCATCAGTCATTGAAAGTTGGCATACAGGTACAGCAGGCGGTGAAGAAGGCAAATGGTATGTTGGCCTTCATAGTTAGGGGATTTGAGTATAGGCGCAGGGAGGTCTTACTGCAGTTGTACAGGGCCTTGGTGAGTCCTCACCTGGAATATTGTGATCAGTTTTGGTCTCCTAATCTGAGAAAGAACGTTCTTGCTATTGAGGGAGTGCAGCGAAGGTTCACCAGACTGATTCCTGGGATGACAGGACTGACATATCAGGAGAGACTGGATCGATTGGGCCTATATTCATGGAAATTTAGAAGGATGAGAGGGGATCTCATAGAAACATATAAAATTCTGACGGGACTGGACAGGTTAGATGCAGGAAGAATGTTCCCGATGTTGGGAAAGTCCAGAACCAGGGGACACAGTCTAAGGATAAAGGGTAAGCCATTTAGGACTGAGATGAGGAGAAACTTCTTCACTCAGAGAGTTGTTAACCTGTGGAATTCTCTACCGCAGAGAGTTGTTGATGCTAGTTCATTGGATATATTCAAGAGGGAGTTAGATATGGCCCTTACGGCTAAAGGGATCAAAGGGTATGGAGAGAAAGCGGGAAAGGGGTACTGAGGTGAATGATCAGCCATGATCTTATTGAATGGTGGTGCAGGCTCGAAGGGCTGAATGGCCTACTGCTGCACCTATCTTCTATGTTTCTAATAGGGCACTTGAATGAGTTCCATCACAACCGAGAAACTTTCGGAGCGTATGTAGAGAGGCTAGAATTATTTTTCACCGCGAATAGTATGCCGATGATGAAAACTGTAATCGAGTGGTTTTAGAGAATAAATGGGTTATTTTCTTGATGGAAGCAGGCCCCGAGGTGTATGAAACCCTGAAAAATGTGCTTGTTCCTGTCAAGCGAAAGAACATGCCACTGACGGAAATTCCAGCACTACAGTCCTGAGCATCTGGAAATTGCTGAAAGTTATCATTTTGCAACACAAAATCAATTCCACGACGAGGGTATCAGTGAGTACATTGGAAATTTTCAGGCTCGAGCAATGCATGACCACTTTGTTTGTGGGTTGAAAAATGAAGCAATCAGAAAGAAATTGTTGACAACACCTAACTTGACTTTTGATTTAGGTTTTCAGACAGCTATGTCGATGGATATGGCCAACAAATATCCCAGAGAATTTCGCACCATTTCCAGTCATCAAACAACCGTGGTGAATCACCTGCAGGTTTTAAGTAAAAGGCAGTTGGGCCTCAAGGCCTCAGCAACTTGCCAATGTAACAACAACAACAACTTTTATTTCTAAAGTGACTTTAATGTAGTAAAACATCGCAAGGTGCTTCACAGCAGTGTTGTAAGACAAAACAGATAAATTTGACACCGAGCCACAAAAGATTAAGGCAGAAGACCAAAAGCTTGGTCTTAAGGAAGTTTTAAGGAGCATCTTAAAGTAGGAAAGAGAGGTAGAGAGCCAGAGAGATTTAGGGAGGGAGTTCCAGAGCTTGGTGCCCAAACAGCTGAAGACACGGTCACCATTGGTTGAGCAGTTGTAATGAGGGATGTTCAAGAGGGCAGAATTGAGGAGCGCAGACATCTTGTGGGGTTGTGAGGTTGAAAAATATTACAAAGATAGGGAGGGGTAAGACCATGGAGTGATTTGCAAACAAGGATGAGAATTTTGAATCAACGCATTGTTTAGCCAGGAGCCAGTGTAGATCAGAAAACACAGGGATGATGGGTGATCGTGACTTGGTGCAAGTTAGAACACGGGCTGATGAGTTTTGGATGACCTCAAGTTTACGTAGTGTAGAATGTGGGAGGCCAGCCATGAGGGTTTCAGCAGCAAAAGAGCTGAGGCAGGGGCAGAGGCGGGCAATGTTAGGAGATGGAAAAAGGCAGTGTTAGTTATGCCACGGATATGTAGCCAGAAACTCATTTCAGGGGAAAAATATGACACCTAGGTTGCGACCAGTCTTGTTCACCCTCAGATTGATGCTAGGGAGAGGGATGGAGTTAGTGGTCAGGGAACACAGTTTGTGGCAGGGACCAAAGATAATAGCTTCGCTCTTCCCAATAGTTAATTGGAGAGGTAGAGCTAGATGTCGTCAGCGTACATGTGGAAACTGACTCCGTGTTTTTGGATGATATCGCCAAGGGGCAGCATATAGATGAGAAATAGGAGGGGGCCAAGGATAAATACTTGTCAGACACCAGAGGTAACGATGAGGGAGTGGGTAGAGAAGCCATTGCTGGAGATTGTCTGGTTACAATTAGATAGATAAGAATGGAACCAGGCAAGTGACTTCAATGTAGTAAAACATCGCAAGGTGCTTCACAGCAGTGTTGCAAGACCTAGCTGGACGATGGTGGAGAGGCGTTGGATGAGGATAAAGTGGTCAACTGTGTCAAAGGCTGCAGGCAGGTCCAGAAGGACGAGGAGGGATAGTTTACCTTTGTCACAGTCACAAAGGATGTCCTTTCGATAATGTGGCAGGGATGAAAGCCAGATTTTGGGGCTCAAACTTTGAATTAAGGGAAAGATGGTCACGGATTTGGGAGGTGACAACATGTTCAATACTTTGGTCAGGAAAGGGAGGTGAGAGATGGGGTGATAGCTTGCAAACAAAGTGAGGTCAATGGTTGTTTTTTTGAGGAGAGGGGTGATGACAGCAGATTTGTAGGAGAGGGAAACAATACCTGATGAGAGAGAACCGTTAACAATGTTGGCTAACATGGGAGCCAAAAGGAAGTTGGGTAGTCAGCAGTTTAGTGGGAATAGCTTCAAGTGAGCAGGAAGCGGGTTTCATGGACAAAATGAGCTTAGAGGGATAAAGAGGGGAGATCAAAGAGAAACTCGAGAAAGATGTGAGTTTAGGACTAGGGCAGGTGGGAGCTTCAGATGAAGTTTGGCCCTGTGGGCTGAGTGAAGGAAGGAAACTTGCAGAGGCAGCTGACCGGATGGTCTCAATCTTTGAGACAAAGAAGTCCATGAGCTCTTCATACTTGTTGTTGGAGATGAGTGTGATGGAGACAGGGGAGAGGGGTTTAAGGAGACAATTAGCAGTAGAATTTAAGTCATGGTATCGGTGCCTGGGACAAGACATTGCTCAAAAATGTCCACATGTGAAGGCAGAGTGTTTCAGCTGCAAGAAAACTGGGCATCTTGCAAAGGCATGCCGATTGAAGAGTAACCCAACTTACAAGGCTAGAAATCGCCAGACAATACATAGCATTGAAGAGAAGCAACAGGATGAGGAGGTTCTGGAGATACATGTCATCAGGAGCACAAATGTATCTAACAACGATTTGTGATGCATCGTCATCCACGTAGACGTTGCATGAACCAGGATACCCATGGAAATCGACACTGGTGCACCCATGAGTGTAGTACCAGAATTGCTATATCTCCACGTTGCGTGGTTTTCGACTGGAGAAATCAAAGATAGAGCTGTGAGGCTACTCAGGAGAGAACATTCCAGTGGTAAGAAGTATCACCATACCGGTAAAATACAAGGATCAGTTTCAGAGCTTGCCTCTCATAGTAATGGCAGATGACAAGCCTGCCTTGATAGGTAGAAATTGGTTGGGATCACTGAAGCTGGATTGGGATATGATTTTTCGTGTGGAAATGAAATTTGCCTCGAAAGGTGATGTCATCAAGCAGTGTCTGAAGCTGTTTTGTGAAACAGGCAGTCAAAACTAAGACTTCAATGCACACTCAGCAACGGGACAATTCTGGCCCATGTATCTCAAAGCAAGCATGCCAAAGGTATTAGGAAATTCCGGCCTAGAAATTGGATATGGCCTGAAAACGGGCTGTTTCATGTCCCAGTACTATTAAGCTGCACTGGGTCAAACTGGTGTAGGTAACATGCAAAATTTGTGCTCAGTCCTCATTAACGTGATTATAGTGCTGATCTCAGAGCTAAAGCCACTACTCATTGGCTTATCACGCAACAGGCGAGCCAATAGTGGGTGCAGTCTAATTCCAAGTCATGTTTGGCCTTGGCTTTATTCAGTGCTTAAAGGGGAGGTGCATTGATGCAATGGTACCTCATTGTCACTCCACTTAGAACTCCGCTTGGAAGCATAAGCAACTACGAAGAGATGGCTGAGCCTCAGCACAGGGAGAGAGCAAGATGCTTCTCAGACATAGCTCTGGAGTCACTGGTGGTGGCTGTGGAAAGGAGGTGGGCTGTCCTCTTCCCACAGGCCAGCAGGAGGCCATTCATATGCCCATAATAATAATAATAACTTTTATTTATATAGCACCTTTAACATAGTAAAACATCCCAAGGCGTTTCACAGCAGTGTTATAAGACAAATCAGATAAATTTGGCACTGAGTCACAAAAGAAGAAATTAAGGCAGGTGACCAAAAGCTTGTTTAAAGAGGTAGGTTTTAAGAAACGTCTTAAAGGAGGAAAGAGAGATAGGGAGGCGGAGAGGTTTAGGGAGGGAGTTCCAGACCTTTGGGCCCAAACAGCTGAAGGCACAGCCACCGATGGTTGAGCAGTTAAATTGAGGGTTGTTCAAGAGGCCAGAATTTGAGGAGCACAGACATCTTGTGGGGTTATAAGGCTGGAAAAGATTATAGAGATAGGGAGGGGCAAGGCCATGGAGTGATTTGTAAACAAGGATGAGAATTTTGAAATCGAGGTATTGTTTAACTGGGAGCCAATGTAGATCAGAAAGCACAGGGGTGATGGGTGATTGTGACTTGGTGCGAGTTAGTACATGAGCTGCTGAGTTTTGGATGACCTCAAGTTTACGTAGTGTAGAATGTGGGACGCCGACCAGGAGTGAGTTGGAGTAGTCAAATCTAGAGGTAACAAAGGCATGAATGAGAGTTTCAGCAGCAGAAGCGCTGAGGCAGGGGTGGAGGCGGGCACTGTTACGGAGGTGGAAAAAAGGCTGTTATATTTATGCAGCGGATTTGTGGCCAGAAACTCATTTCAAGGTCAAATATGACACCTAGGTTGCGAAGAGTCTTGTTCACCCTCAGATTGATGCTAGGGAGAGGGGTGGTTCGGGAACGCAGTATGTGGCGAGAACCAAAGATAATGGCTTCGGTCTTCCCAATATTTAATTGGAGAAAATTTCTACTCATCCAGTGCTGGATGTCGGACAAGCAATCTGACAATTTAGATACTGTTGTGTATGGAGAAAGAGTGTGAGCTCAAAGTGTAACCTTAGTTTTTTATTGCAGGTCTCCAGAGTGCCTCTCCAACTTGTGAAGCCTCCTTAAATAACTGTGCTCCCAAGGGATTATGGGATCCCTTGTGACTCCAGGGGATGAGCCCTCTAGTGGCTGTACAGAGTAAATACAAGTTCACATATATAACAACACTCCCCCCCACCCCCCAAAGTCAGTAGTGTAACTATTTACAATGTGAGTCGATCTGGGGCCCTTCTTGCCCTGGTTGATCATTTCGGTGTGAAAGCTGGTGCTGTTGAATCATTTGTTGGGCACTCGCTGGGCTGCTTTGCAGCTGGCCTTGCTGGGCTGCCTGGTATGTTGGGCCCTGCTGGGCTGCTGTGGATGATGGGTTCTGCTTCATGGTCAACCGTGGTGCCGGTTGCCACTGGTGTGTAGGTTGGGGGATCAAAAAAGGCAGGGTCCAAGGTGGGTTGCTCAGGATAGTCCGTGAATCTGAGTTTGATTTGGTCCAAGTGTTTCCGGTAAATGAGTCCATTTGAAAGTTTGACCTGAAACACCCTGCTCCCCTCTTTGGCCACGACAGTGCCGGGAAGCCACTTGGGACCTTGTCCATAATTCAATACAAATACAGGATCATTGATTTCAATCTCGCGTGACACATTTGCGCTATCATGGTGTGCACTTTGTTGAAGCCACCTGCTCTCTACCTGTTCATGTAGATCAGGGTGAACTAATGAGAGCCTTGTCTTAAGTACTCTTTTCATGAGCAGTTCAGCAGGTGGGATCCCAGTGAGTGAGTGCAGTCTCGTGCGGTAGCTAAGCAGGACTCGGGATAGGCGAGTCTGCAGTGAGCCTTCAGTTACTCTCTTCAAGCCTTGCTTGATGGTTTGCACTGCTTTCTCTGCCTGACCATTGGACGCTGGTTTAAACGGGGCAGATGTGACATATTTGATCTTGTCATGGGTCATGAATTCTTTGAACTCAGCACTGGTAAAACATGGTCCGTTGTCACTCACCAGGACATCAGGTAGGCCGTGTGTGGCAGACGTGGCCCGCAGGCTTTCAGTGGTGGCAGCGGATGTGCTAGCCGACATTATCTCACATTCAATCCATTTGGAGTACGTGTCTACAACCACAAGGAACATTTTACCCAAGAACGGGCCTGCATAGTTGACGTGTACCCTAGACCACGGTTTGGAGGGCCAAGACCATAAACTTAGCAGCGCCTCGCTGGATGCATTGCTTAACTGCGAGCATGTATTACATCTGTGAACGCAGAACCCTAAGTCCGCATCTATACCAGGCCACCACACGTGGGATCTGGTTATCGCTTTCATCATTACGATGCCTGGGTGGGTACTGTGGAGGTCATTGATGAAGGTGTCTCTGCCCTTGTTGGGGACCACTACTCGATTGCCCCACAGAAAGCAGTCTGCCTGTATCGACATTTCATCTTTGCGCCACTGGAACGGCTTTATCTCTTCTTGCATTTCCACTGGGACACTGGACCAGCTCCCGTGAAGCAAACAGCTTTTGACTAGAGATAATAAAGAGTCCTGGCTTGTCCAGGTTTTGATCTGCCGGACAGTGACGGGTGATTGCTCACTCTCAAATGCTTCCATAACCATGGCTAGATCTGCGGGCTGCACCATTTCCACCTCCGTGGTGGGCAATGGCACCGCCATCCGCCACAGGCCAGGCACAGAAAACTGTGTCGATGCTCTCAGTAGGCTGCCATTGCCCACCACAGGGGTGGAGATGGCACAGCCAGCAGATTTTAGCCATGGTAATGGAAGCATTCGAGAGTGAGAAAACACCTGTTACTGCCTGACAGATTAGAACCTGGACGAGCCAGGACCCCTTACTGTCCTTAGTAAAAAACTGTGTGCTCCAGAGGAGTTGGTCTAGTGTCCCGTTAGAGATGCAGGAAGAAATAAAGCCGTACCTGTGGCGCAAAGATGAAATGTCGATACAGGCAGACTGCCTCCTATGGGGTAATCGGGTAGTGGTGCCAAAAAAGGGCAGGAACACTTTCACCAGTGATCTCCACAGCACCCATCCAGGCACCGTAATGATGAAAGCGATAGCCAGATCCCACGTGTGGTGGCCCGGTATCGATGCAGACTTAGGGTCCTGCGTTCACAGATGTAATACATGTTCACAGTTAAGCAATGCACTCAGGGAGGCGTCACTAAGTTTATGGTCCTGGCCCTCCAAACCATGGTCCAGGGTCCATGTTGACTATGCAGGCCCATTTTTGGGAAAAATGTTTGTACGGGTTGTAGATGCGTACTCCAAATGGACTGAATGTGTGATAATGTCGGCAAGCACGTCCGCTTCCACCATTGAAAGCCTACGGGCCATGTTTGCCATGCACAGCCTGCCTGATGTACTTGTAAGTGACAATGGGCCGTGCTTCACCAGTGCCGAGTTCAAGGAGTTCATGACCCGCAATGGGATCAAACATGTCACATCTGCCCCGGTTAAACCAGCGTCCAACGGTCAGGCAGAACAAGCAGTTTAAACAATCAAGCAGAGCTTGAAAAGGGTAACTGAAGGCTCACTGCAGACTCGCTTATCCCGAGTCCTGCTTAGTTTCCGCACAAGACCCTACTCGCTCACTGGGGGTCCCTACCGCTGAACTGCTCATGAAAAGGGCACTAAAGACAAGGCTCTCGTTAGTACACCCTGATCTACATGAACAGGTAGAGAGCAGGCGGTTTCAACAGAATACATATCTATGATCACGCAAATGTGTCACGCGAAATTGAGATAAATGATCCTGTATTTGTATTGAACTATGGACAAGGTCCCAAGTGGCTTCTTGGCACTGTTTTGGCCAAAGAGGGGAGTAGGGTGTTTGTGGTCAAACTCTCAAATGGACTCACCTGCAGGAAACACTTGCATCAAACCAAACTCAGATTTATGGACTATCCAGAGTAACCCACAATAGACTCCACCTTTTTTGACCCTCCAACGCACACACAAGTGACAACTGACCCAGCGGGTGACCACGAAGCAGAATCCATCACCCGCAGCAGCCCAGCAGGACTCACCACCCCCAGCAGCCCAGCAAGGTCAGCTGCGCAGCCCAGCAGGACTCATCACCCCCAGCAGCCCAGCAAGGTCAGCTGCGCAGCCCAGCAGGACTCACCACCCCCAGCAGCCCAGCAAGGTCAGCTGCGCAGCCCAGCAGGACTCACCACCCCCAGCAGCCCAGCAAGGTCAGCTGCGCAGCAGCGCAATGAGGGCCCAACAAATGACTCACCAAAACCAACATTTGCACCGAGACGATCAACCAGGGAAAGGAAGGCCCCCGATCGACTCACATTGTAAATAGTTTCACTATTGACTTTGGCGGGGGCGTGTTGTTATGTATGTAAACCTGTAAATACCATGTCTAACCTGGAGTCCCAAGGGATCCCACAATCCCTTGGGAGCACTTATATATAAGGAGGCCTCACAGGCTGGAGAAGCACTCTGAGATCTGTAATAAAGCACTATGGTCACACCTTACTTTGAGCTTGCAGTACCTGGTTTGACTCTTTATTCAAGACTTAACAAGTTTGGAGGAGCGTCTAAAGGAGGAAAGAGAGGTAGAAAGGCAGGGAGGTTTAGGGAGGGAATTCCAGAGCTTAGTGCCTTGGGAGCTGACGGCACTGTCACCAATGGTGGAGCGATTAAAATCGGACCATAATGGCAGACCATAAATATCTGAAATTCTGTCACTTTACCATGTGATCCACTTAAGTATGGCTCTGATCTGGCTTTCCATAGTACTTACCATGGTAATAAACATTCCAATAGCCTATCATGTCTGTTAAATAAACTTTGTTTTCACTTTTTATAATACATTTTCTTAATTAGTCGATAAACCACTGGATCACCTCATAAGTTTCGTAATAACTGGTGATTATTTTTTCTATAAAGTTTATTTGGATTTGTCAGAGAATAAAAATACTTTTCCTAAAGCTTATGGATGAAGCTTTTAATCATTACATCCATTGAACGCCAAATTCTAAAAATAACTTTGATGTGTGTGTGCATGTGTGTGTGTGTGCATGTTCACACAAATCCTGAACTATTTTCTTCCTTGAGGATTTTTCTCTGTCACCTCCTACTGCACCATTTCCTTGAAATTTATCAAAACAATTTAGAGCAAATTTCTTCCGTAAATTAGGCAAAATGAAGAGGTATGAGTATGGTGGAATGTGAGAAAGTGCCAACAGATTCATCATCCATGTTTAGCACTGCTGTCAACGGCCCCAAGTTTCCACACGCGGCAAAACAGGCGCCCCTCCGAGTTGGGCGCCCGTTTTTCGCGCCTAAAACGGCGCCTGAAAAAAAACGCGCTATTCTCGATCGCTTTGCAGCTCGATGTCAGCTTGGCGCGGCGCCCAGGGGGCGGAGCCTACCACTCGCGCCGATTTTGTAAGTAGGAGGGGGCGGGTACCATTTAAATGAGTTTTTTTCATGTTGGAGCGTTCGCGCACGCGCAGTGTGAAGGAAACATTGGCACTCGGCCATTTTTGTAGTTCTTTGTAGCTGTTCAATTTTAAAAATATTTTAATAAAACCACATTGCCCTTCCATGATCAGCACTGAGGCTTCTTGCAGCAGTGAGAAGGCTGCAGGAAGCCTCAGAAGTTGAGGCAGCCGTTTCCCGACGGGCCCGACCGACGGCAGGGAATGGCTGCCTCAACTTGTGAGGCTTCCTGCAGCCTTCTCACTGCCTCCTCCCACTACCTGCCGTCGGGAATGGCTGCCTCCTCACTGCCTCCCCCCCGCTGCCATCGGGAACGGCTGCCTCAACTTGTGAGGCTTCCTGCAGCCTTCTCCCTGCCTGAAGCACTTTCACGCAGGTAGGAACATGGTTTATTTTATCTTTTCTTTGCTTATAAATTTTTATTCAGGTTGGAATTATTTGTATAATATTTGTATAAGTATAACTAAAGATTTATTGTAGAATGTAATGACTTCCCTTCCCCCCCTCCCCCCCCCCACCTCGTTCCGGACGCCTAATTTATAACCTGCGCCTGATTTTTTAATGTGTAGACAAGGTTTTTTTCAGGCCTACAAAAATCTTCACTTGCTCCATTCTAAGTTAGTTTGGAGTACGTTTTCACTGTGGAAACTTCCAAATCAGGCGTCAGTGGCTGGACACGCCCCTTTTTGAAAAAAAAATTCTGTTCCAAAGTGAAACTGTTCTACATGACTAGAACTGCAGAAAACTTAAATGTGGAGAATTGCGATTTCTAAGATACTCCGTTCTCCACCAGTTGCTCCTAAAAATCAGGAGCAAATCATGTGGAAACTTGGGGCCAACATTTCTATCCTTCAATATTAGTAGTGAAAAACACTAGCAACAAGTTTTTAAAATACCCAATTTAACTTATTACCGTCTTGTTAACGAACGTTAATGATAAACCCTTGCATCAATCCACAGCTGTGGAGGCACATCAGAAGGTGAGTATTCAACTCCAATTTAGACCTGATGTTAATGAGAATTTTAAAAATGGTGACTTGTGATTAGTGAATACTGCAAGAATTTTCTGTAACCATTGCTGGAAAATTGTGATAGAGGAGGAGAGGGATGTCCAGGAGTGCAGAGGAGTTCCAAGACTTATGAGTTACACCACAAACTGCACCAGACAGCATCTGTACTGCAATAAAGTAAACAATTTCCCGCCTAATAAGGATTTCCTTCAGTTCCTCCTTCTCACTAGACCCTCGGTTCCCTAATATTTCTGCAAGATTATTTGTGTCTTCCTTCGTCAAGACAGAACCAAAGTATTTGGTTAACTGGTCCGCCATTTCTTTGTTCCCCATTATAAATTCACCTGAATCTGACTGCAAGGGACCGACGTTTGTCTTCACTAATCTTTTTTTCTCGCATATCTATAGAAGCTTTTGCAGTCAGTTTTTATGTTCCTAGCAAGCTTCCTCTCATACTCTATTTTCCCCCTCCTAAGTAAACCCTTTATCCTCCTCTGCTGAATTCTAAATTTCTCTCAGTCCTCAGGTTTGCTGCTTTTTCTGGACAATTTATATGCCTCTTCCTTGGATTTAACACCATCCTTAATTTCCCTTGTTAGCCACGGTTGAGCCACCTTCCCCGTTTTATTTTTACTCGAGACAGGGATGTACAATTGTTAAAGTTCATCCATGTGATCTTTAAATGTTTGCCATTGCCTATCCGCCGTCAACCCTTTAAGTGTCACTCGCCAGTCTATTCTAGCCAATTCACGTCTCATACCATCGAAGTTACCTTTCCTTAAGTTCAGGACCCTAGTCTCTGAATTAACTGTGTCAATCTCCATCTTAATAAAGAATTCTATCGTATTATGGTCACTCTTCCCCAAGGGGCCTCGCACAACAAGATTGCTAATTAGTCCTTTCTCATTACACATCACCCAGTCTAGGATGGCCAGCCCTCTAGTTGGTTCCTCAACATATTGGTCTAGAAAACCATCCCTAATACACTCCAGGAAATCCTCCTCCACCGCATTGCTACCAGTTTGGTTAGCCCAATCAATATGTAGATTAAAATCGCCCATGGTAACTGCTGTACCTTTATTGCACACATCCCTAATTTCTTGTTTGATGCTGTCCCCAACCTCACTACTACTGTTTGGCAGTCTGTACACAACTTCCACTAGCGTTTTCTGCCCTTTGGTATTCCGTAGCTCCACCCATACCGATTCCACATCATCCAAGCTAATGTCCTTCCTTACTATTACGTTAATTTCCTCTTTAACCAGCAATGTCACCCCATCTCCTTTACCTTTCTGTCTATCCTTCCTGAATGTTGAATATCCCTGGATGTTGAGTTCCCAGCCTTGGTCACCCTGGAGCTATGTCTCCGTGATGCCAATTACATCATATCCGTTAACAGCTATCTGTGCAGCTAATTACGAATACTCCTCGCATTGAAGCACAGAGCCTTCAGGCTTGACTTTTTAACACATTTTGCCCCTTTAGAATCTTGCTGTAATGTGGCCCTTTTTGCTTTTTGCCTTGGGTTTCCCTGCCCTCCACTTTTACTTTTCTTCTTTCTATCTTTAGCTTCTGTCCCCATTCTACTTCCCTCTGTCTCCCTGCATCGGTTCCCATCCCCCTGCCATATTAGTTTAACCCCTCTCACTAGCAAACACTCTCTCTGGGACATTGGTTCCGGTCCTGCCCAGGTGCAGACCGTCCGGTTTGTACTGGCCCCACCTTCCCCAGAACCGGTTCCAATGCCCCAGGAATTTGAATCCCTCCCTTCTGCAACTCAAGCCATGTAGTCATCTGAGCTATCCTGCAATTCCTATTCTGACTAGCACGTGGCACTGATAGCAACCTTGAGATTACTACTTTTGAGGTCCTAATTTAAATTTAGCTCCTAGCTCCCTCAATTCATCTTGTAGGACCTCATCCCATTTTTTACCTATATCGTTGGTACCTATATACACCAAGATAACTGGCTGTTCACCCTCCCCCTTCCAAATGTCCTGCAGCTGCTCTGAGACATCCTTGACCCTTGCACCAGGGTGGCAACATACCATCCTGGAGTCTCGATTACGGCCGCAGAAACGTCTATCTATTCCCCTTACAATAGAATCCCCTACCACTATAGCTCTCCCACTCTTGTTCCTGCCCTCCTGTGCAGCAGAGCCAAACATGATGACATGAACTTGGCTGCTGCTGCTCTCCCCTGATGAGTCATCTCCTTCAACAGTACCCAAAGCGGTGTATCTGTTTTGCAGGGGGATGACCGCAGGGGACCCCTGCACTACCTTCCTTCCACTGCTCTTCCTGTTGGTCGCCTATCCCCTATCTGGCTGTGTAACCTTTACCTGCGGTAAGACCAACTCACTAAATGTGCAATTCACAACATCCTCAGCATCGCGCATGCTCCAGAGTGAATCCACCTGCAGCTCCAGTGCTGCAATGCGGTCTGTCAGGTGCTGCAGCCAGATACACTTCCCGCACATGTAGTCGTCAGGGACACTAGAAGCGTCCCTGACTTCCCACATAGCACAGGAGGAGCATGACACATGTCCGAGCTCTCCTGCCATGATTTAACCCTGAGATTAACTTAATTTGGCAACAACAATGCTAAAGGTTACCTACTGATAAAGAAAAAGAAAAAGAAAAACTACTCACCAACCACCAGCCAATCACTTACCCCCTTGGCTGTGATGTCACCCTTTGATTTCTTTCTGCTTCTTTGTTTACCTTCTGCTCCTGCAGCTGCACCGGCTGACCTCCACAAACTCCCACCGCTCCTCGATGGGTCTTTTATAGGCTTCTCCAATGCTGCCGCTCTGCCTCCATGAACTCGTACTGCTCCCCGATGACATTGGGCCTTTTATAGGCCTCTCCGACGCTGCTGCTCCGCCTCCACCCTAGCTATGCCTCAAGTGCACAGAAGGGGTGAAGTGTTTCAACCCCTATTATTTTCTTTTGAGCATATGTACAATCACAGAACTATTATTTGCCATCCTGGTTGGTTTAGTGTTTGCTGCATGTTGCAGGACTTGTTTCTGGATAATTAATGCCTCAGTTCCTGCACAATGAAAGAATAATATGGCAGGATGCAGTGACTGATTTGTTTTATTAAGTTATGCAGGGGCTCGTGGTGGATGGGCTAGATGACATAAAACTGGCATTGTGGATCGGCAGCCCATTATAGAAACCATCCAATTTTCATTTCTATTGATTGAAGTCAGGCAGCTTCTATAACCGGTTGATCACCCGTTTTATGCACAGAGCTTCTGAGATATAAACCACAACAATAAGTATTGCCGAGAAAACTACAATGTGAACTCATGAAAGTAAGCCGAACCAAGGAGAAAAGGCACAGTGGTGTTGTTTTATCTGCTATGCCACTTGCTAACATCTTTATGAATGTGCTCTACCTACAGGCCAATGCGGTCCATAACCACCAGGAAAGAACCAGGAACAGGAGGTGGGCCCATAAATCAGTGCTGGCTGTCCACATGAAAGATACGGGTTAATTAAGGACAGCCAGCACAGATTTATAAATAAAGCAAAGTTGTGTAAGCATAATGTAGAGCTCTCTCATAGATTTCTGTGACTGGTGCCATTGAGACCTCAGGCACGCAGTGCCTGATTTCAGATTTCAATGGGTAGGCGGGTATGATGCGCACAAGCCCCGAAGAGGGTGGTGCCCCTGGGCAGTCCAGGTCATGGAGGCCTGTCAGATCTTAACGGCTGAGGCTTATTCACATAAATTTTCCCAGAGTCCCACCTGAACCCAGCCAGATCAACGACCTGGCCAGCCGGTGGGAGTGGGGATTTGGTGACAGGTGGCCGCACCAGGGCCCATGGGAATGGTCCATGGCAGTCAGTTGTGGAAGAGGGGGGCTCTGGAGGAGATCTGGGAAAGGGGGAGAGCCCGGGGCAAGGGAGGCCCAAGGCTTGCTTGTGAGACCCAGAGGAGCACTCTTATTTCTCCTGGCCCACAATTACATTTTCCTGCTAGGCCTCTTCTGGCCCACGAATCAGCTCCCAACAGGTTTGGCCTGACTGGGAAGCCGTCACTGCCCCTCCCGCTCAGGGCTCCAACTAAAACTGTAGACCTGCCCTGCATAGTTAAACGAGGACCCTGCTGTCTTCCTGTGTGTGACCCATTCGCCTACTCAAAAATGCAGATTAACATTGGGGCATGACAGGAAAGCAGCGGGATAAGTGGGGTAAGTGACTGGCCTCATTTTAACTGGCCTGCCCGGTTTCCGGCAGGTATGGGCAATTAAAATTTGGCCCTCAGTTATTGAGGCTGTAACTGCTGAATTTCGCACACTGGGCGGCTAGTTGGCAGCAGCAGTAACAGCAGGCTTCAGTCACATCAGAGACATGCTATGGGCTGCTTTCATGCAGATCACTGGGCATCTAGCTGGAAGGTTCAGCATTGCGCATGTGGCAAGAGAAGGGTCTGAGGAGGTGACTTCCTTGCCAAAAGGCACCTCAAATTCCCACTCCAACTTGTTCCCACAAAGGAGCAAGGAAGTGCCAGAGAGCAGGCTGGCATTGGAAGTCACTGTGTTATCAAACATGGATCCAGCTGTTGGATGACTGCATTAAGTTTACTAGCTTGAGCGTGACTGCATCTAAAGGTTGCAGGCCACAGCTATCCCGATGGACCACAGCACCCCACAGCAACCTGCTGCCACAATAGTTTCTTCCACTTGGGGTGCACTTCATCATGGTATGAGAATGAGGAATAGGCTAAGTACATTATATAGGGCAAGGGTGAGTGTAGAGATTAAGCACAATGTAAATAGCACTAAATAAAGGGAGATCATTTTATTTCTTATTTACCTGAGTAGTAGCCATTGTAAGTGTCGGGTAGAAAGTGGGCCGTGGAGGTAAAGGAACAAAATTGGAGACTTTCACAAATTTGCAAGATGTTAAATGGGTCAGGCCTATTTCCAAGAGAAGGCCCAGTTTATACAGCAAGGACAGTGTGGACTAAGTCTCACCCAGTATTGACATATTCAGCATGGGACCTCACCTGAATAATCTCCATTTGTAACATTGGGTCTTGTGTGCCTATGGCAAGATCACTCATCAAAAATTCTAGCATGGTGTCTGAGGTTGGAGGTACGAGTTCTTGACTGTGCACCTCAACAGTTAGGTCCGTACCAGAAGAGGGGCCTCAGAAAATGGGGCTATTGGGAAATCTTGGGTACCGCAACTGCAATTTTCTAATATGTGCTCCCAGCAAATTCAGAAAATCCACCACATCAAAAAGTTTGACAGTTTCTTCTCTGAAAATATAAGGAGGGTAAGAGAAAACAAAAATGTGGCTTAATCAACCGAATATAAATTGGGAATATCCAAGTGGTTTGGAGCTCAAGTTTGTAAACTTAATGCATTGCCTCTTCACAAAGGAAAGCAGTGCGCATCTTGACTTGGTACTAGTAGGTGATGCAGATAACATACAGGAAATTAAAGTCATACCCTTGGGGGACTGCGAGAAAGTTCAACATGCTCTGGGACTTAGAAAGACCAGAAGCCAGAGAGATAATTTTAAGAGGACTAATTTCAAATAATTAATTGATTTTAGCTGGAACAGTAATTGGGGAGGGAGGGTTAAAATTGGCCCTCAGGATCACCAGATTAGTACCTTCCTCTCTGCAACCATCACCACCAATCTTCCTGCTAAGGTGCACACGTGCGCGGCCGCACAATAATCTGCAAGGTCCTGCGCAGGCCACTCACCGGCTTTTACATTGTAAATACCGCACAGGCACAGAAATTTAAAGGGACCGCGTATTAAAAGAAACAAGCCACCCAGAACAAAGTGCTTTGGTCCCGAGGTTGTGAAAGACGCTATGTAAATGTGAACTCTTTCTTTTTACCCAATGGCTGATGGAATTATCCATTAAATCAATCAATTAACTATAAAGGGAAATTATTTTTATCATCAGATAATATTTTCACTTAAAAAAAATATTAAAATCTTCAGTCACTGGATATAAATTTGAAAGCTTCTGGATATGAGTCGAACCCAAAGCAGGCTGGTCTACAGTAAATGCTAATGAAAATCCTCTGTGGTTTTCTGCAACACAGATAGTATCAGTATCTAAATCAAACTGCCTGAGGTCATGTTCAGGGTAATGTCACCCTACCCAAAATGAAAGAGCTTCTTTATGCATTAAGTAACATTGGGTTCTTCAGTGCTCTGAAGTGAATTTTTACCCTTTCCACTCCTTAAAATTCCACAGGGTAGGACCAGGCTATCTCCACCCTGTGCAGTAAAGTGGGGCAAAAGTTTGTGTGAATAATGCAAAGGCTCACTTAATGCAGATTTTCCTCTACCTCAATTAGTGTAGAAAACTGAAGTTAGATCTATTCAAACTTATATTAGATTTTCGTGTTTGTTTTACTGCTGGTTAGTGAAACCAGACCCTTCATATTATTATGACACGGAAATTCCAGTTGGACACTTCTTTCAGACGAACATCTCCAACCGGAGAATTTTTACGAATTTACCTAGTGGTCCCGGAGGAGCATGTGATTCCAGTGGGGAGGCCTTGTCTTCACGTACTCTCGTCCTCCAGGTTCCCACACAGAAGATGCAGTCACATATCTATGAATTCTCATTGCTATTAATTGAAAAAAAAAACACAATAACATCAAATAAAAAATAAAAACACACCTCACATAATTAAAATTAATTGAAATTAAAGTTAATAAATATCTTAGAGAAAAAAATGTTTTCCCAGTTTTTAAAAAGTTTTCTAAATTATGGTTTAAAATAAATTTAAAGTAGTGGGCAGGGTTTTTAAAAATAAAATGTGTTTTTTAAATTTTATTTTTTATGTTTTAAGGGTGTTTTAAAACTCCTATGACTGTAAAAGTAGGCTATGTCCCTGCTTTTATCAGGTGCAAGAGTTTTGAGGACATTTACTGGGCAAGATATGGGTAAATAACGCAATCTTGCCCATGCGAATGTCCTCGCTCCCAAGATGTGGAGGATCTGTCAAGCTGGAGCTTGACAGATCGGAAAAGCCGGTTTTCAACGCATGCGCATTGTGCGCTGAAAACCAGCTTTTGCGATGCCTTCCCGGGTCCGTACACACTCCGTACGAACCTGGGAGGCCGGGATTTCTGGGCCATTCTTTCACAAACAGGCAGGAATGAAAAATCAGTGTCACTTTGTCATCCACCATGACCTGGAAAAGCTTGTAAATTCTTGTACAGGTACAGCTCAACAACAGATGTAATTATTTAGGTGAAAGATAGCATGCTCACTGCTTCCTCAACCACTGTTTCAGTGGCTAACTCACATTCTCCACTGATCTCATCCACTGCTTCCATGCCAGCAGAAGACATTCAAAGCAACAAAAAAAATGGAAATGGAAATAAATGGAAAGAAAATTAATACTATCTGTTGGTGTAAATGTAACCACATATGCAATTATATCCTCGAGCATAAATGAAGAAAGCAGGTAGGTTTTAAACCCAAATAAAGTCCATTTTGTATTCTATAATAAGCAACTTTATGATAACCAGTGATTACATGAGATCAGGTGCTGGGAATTTGTAACATGATAGTTCCTGCAGCTGATCTATTAGAGCATTTTATTTTATATGTTTATGGTAAACTCACAACCTCCAACAATAAAGTACATTTATACAGCACCTTTAATTTAGTAAAACATCCTGAGCCACTTCACTGAGACATAATCAGACAAAATTCAGGCCAAGCTAAATTTAGGGGTTATGTTTGCTCTTCAGGATGATTGTGGAGTCATGGGTGGTTTTGGCAGAGGAAAGTGAGGTTCAATGAAAAGAAAGAAAGACTTGCATTCATATAGTGCCTTTCTCGACCACTGGACATCTCAAAGCGTTTTACAGCCAATGGAGTACTTTTGGAGTGTAGTCACTGTTGTGATGTGGGGAACGCGGCAGCCAACTTACTTTCAAGCTCCCAAAACCAGAAATTTGATAATGACCAGATAATCTGTTTTTGTTACAGATTGGAATCTGAAATAAAACTAGAAAATGCTACAAATACTCAGCAGGTCAGGCAACATCTGTGGAGAGAGAAACAGAGCTAATGTTTTAGGTCGATAACCCTTCGTCAGAACTGGAAAAAGTTAGAGATGTAACAGGTTTTTAAGCAAGTATAGGAGCAGAGAAAGGGTGGAGGGGAGGAAAGGAAAAAAGGGAAGGTCTGTGATAGGATGGTAGGCAGAAGAGATTAAGAGACAAAAGGGATGACGGTGCAAGGCAAAAGGAGATGGTAATGGGACAAGTTAAGAAACAAAAGATGAGTCTAGAAAGGCTGTAAATGGAGATGGCAGAATCATCAACAGCTGCCATGGGAAATAGGGGCAGAGATTATGGTTTGAAATTGTTGAACTTGGTGTGAAGTCCAGAAGGCTGCAAAGTGCCTAAATTAAAGGTGAGGTGCTGTTCCTTGAACTTACGTTGCGCTTCATTGGATCAGCTCTGTTGATGGATGGCTAAACCAGTTGTGTGCCAGATACGCTCAAGTCTTCATCCCTTGGGCTTTAGGGAGTGAAGATGCAGGCCATACAAGGGAGAATGACCATGATTGTAAAGGTTTTCCTGGGGAGAACGGCAATAAAGGTGGAGGTGTGGAAGTGATTGAGCCAATCGACAGCTGCAGAAATCATGGCAAATGGAAGGCCAACGGGCAGGCAACTGGGAGTATGAAAGTGCAGTTGTAAGTGACTTAGGGGAAAAAATTTTCTGAAGGTGGATGCAGAAGGAAATTGATTTTGAAAGGGATGTGATTGGTGAGGGATACAAGGAAGTAGCCAAAAATGGCCTTGTCCATGATCGAGATCATCAGAGTAGGGAGGCTGCATGAGATGGCAAGGTCATGGGAGTGGCTGTGAACATGGGTGCTGCCCCTCGGTGACATCATTCATAGGCATGCGGTCAGCTTCCATACAGATGCTGATGAACACCTCAATATTATATGGCAGTCTGCCTGACAGTAATTTATGGATGACTGAAAATGTCTTATAACGGAACAATGGAAACACAAAAGCCATAGGCCTAGAAACTGGGCTACTTACGTCACCCATTAGCGGCTGATTCCTGGAAAAAAATGATGGCCGCCGTTCTAAAGCTCACCTCTGGTGCAGGACTCGGTGGTTGCCATTTTAGTGAGGGCCACAGCATTGCCGTTAGCAGCGCTGGCCCTGGCCATTAATGCCATGCCTGCAAACTTCAACCTTAGCACTGACTAAGCGAGCGTGCAACAGAACGACAAAGACACTTTCAGTATTTCTGAAAGGGACACACACATCTTTCAAGTAAGTTTGCATTTAAGCTTTTGGACTGGATTTTTAAATATTTTATTGAAGTAGCGGCTTGATGCAATAGATGTTAAAAGTTTTTAAAGTGCGCAGGGTGTGCTGCTGGACACTTGCAAGGCCTTGGATGATAAAGGAAGGCTGCTGAGAAGAAAGAAAATGCTGGAAATACTCAGCAGGTCAGGCTGCATCATGGAGAGAGAAATAGAGTTCTTGTCTCAGGTCGAGATACTGCCTGACCTGCTAAGTGTTCCCAGTATTTTATTCTTTTATTTCAGATTTCCAGCAACCACTCGCAAAGGGAAGAGAAAAATGCAGAAGAGAAAAGAGAAAGATGCAAAAGAGGAAGACACAGAAGAGGAGGAAGTAGAAGAAAGGATACAACCCAGACAGTCTCTTTCTGGCTGGGATATTCAGGATGGAATCATCCACCTGCAGTACCAGTAAACACAACCCCAATTCCCATTTCACGTTAGTCACATACCTTACCCCTCTATTACTGACCATCTCACACTGTCATATTGACCACAATGCTGAAATAAAAGCCACCACAAAACAAACTTTGAAATCCAACTTTATGGTGTAGAAATTCGATCATGCCTCTGTTGCGGCATTAACCCGGGTGGAGCGGTAAATTGTGAACCGGCAAATAGATTGCGTCTGCCGCCTAAAATTCATCAGCTGAGCCCGGAGTTTGGAGCGGATCGCTAAGGGAGGTGTTGCATACCTCTTTTAGGGCACTAGGCTGGCTGAGCAAGTGAAAGAGAGTATGTGAAAATCCCGAGCTAAACAGCCGAGCTCAGAGCGCCCTAAGAGGAAGATAGGAAAAGAAAACCTGAAAAAAAACACCAAAAACATTCCCAATGCATAGCTCATGCCACCACAACATAAATCGCAAAAAAACCAAAAAAACCATCACACTTACCTGAGGTCGACATTACTTACCACACTGCGGCTACTACAGCTCGGACCGCCCGTTTCCACAGGCGGTCCCAGCAGGGTGCTCTACGGAGCGCAATGGATTGGGTGGCAGCCAAAAATCGGGCCGGTGTCGCAACCAGGGACGTTGCACATCGGCTCGCCTCTTCCAGGGGATAATGCTCCACGCCCCATCGAAACCAGCACTGAATGTCACGGCAGGACGCTGGAAACTGGCGCTAAGAGGGACGGCAAAAGACCAAATATCCGGCCCAAGAAATCTGTCCAATCAATATGACATCAAGATATCAATTCATTACACATAAGCATTCCCTTAGTGACTGTCTTGTGTGTGCCTTTGCATATCCTACTGATGTCACACAGTGCAACCCCAGTGGCTGCAGCATGACTGGTGGAAGGCTGCTGACTTTCAGTGAGGTATACTGCAGATGACCTTGCTGGTCGACCTTGAGGAGCTGGTGGCTGGGAGTGTGAAATCAAGTGACAGTGTTCTTCTTTTACTTCTTATTATTATTCACTCCCCTCTCCCTCTTCTTCGTCAACTATTGGCTGGGAAGGCTGCATTTCATGGGTGTGTGAACTGAGGAAGGCATAGGGGTGATGAGGAAAGGGGAATAAAGCTAGAGGTGCATTATAGAAGGAGGATAATGAATGAGGATACCATCAATGAGGTACCCTTTCAGCCCCCCCCCCTAACCCCTCCCCCCACTGCTCAAGGGCTCAGCCACGCTCCTACTAAGAATGGCCTGCACCATCTCCTCCAAGGGGGTGAGGAGAAGCTAGGAATAGGAGGTGTGCCTTGTGTTTGGTACAGATTGTGTTTGGTACAGATTGTTTGTAGGTGATATTGTTTGAGGCGAAGGAGGGCTTCGTGCATTGAACAGTGTGCGAGCCTATTGGTGCAGTTGGTAGGAGACGGCTTTTGAAAATGCATTCATAACCTCAGGTGGTGAGGGCAACTCTGCTGGCAGTGATGGCCTCGGTGATCTGGTGCCACATCGTTCTTTCTGGAGGGCCTCCTGGCCCCTGTGGGTAGAGGACGTGTGTTGTAGTGTTGACCCTCTGCACAAAGCTGGAGTGCTGCGTGCAACATCCTGGGTGCCCTTTCCCTGGCTTGTTGAGCCATTTGTGTTTGTGCTGAAGCACTTTTTCCATTTTTTTAGGTGAGGAAGGCAATTCAGCTTGAAGAGCTAAAGATTGCTATTTGGGAAATCTTTTTAATATTAATTTATTTTTCAGAAGACAGTTGAGCTATAAAGACTAAAAACTGCCGATTTTGAAATTATTTAAATTTTTTAAATTTTACAAGGATGTTGTTCGCCTTTAACGGTTTGCTTTCTAAAATGACAGCCTTACTTTAAGAGAAGGCTGTTCTTGGTGCATTGACGCTACGGCTACACTACATTGGGCCTCCTGCTAAGACTAGCATCAAGAAAACTGGCCTTGCGCAGTAAGCTTATCGTTGGGCTAATGTTAATTAGCAAGCATCACCAATATGTTTTCTAGACCAATATGTCGAGGAACCAACTAGGGGGGAGGCCATCTTAGACTGGGTGTTGTGTAATGAGAGAGGATTAATTAACAATCTCATTGTGCGAGGCCCCTTGGGGAAGAGTGACCATAATATGGTGGAATTCTGCATTAGGATGGAGAATGAAACAGTTAATTCAGAGACCATGGTCCAAAACTTAAAGAAGGATAACTTTGAAAGTATGAGGCGTGAATTGGCTAAGATAGATTGGCGAATGATACTTAAGGGGTTGACTGTGGATGGGCAATGGCAGACATTTAGAGACCGCATGGATGAACTACAACAATTGTACATTCCTGTCTGGCGTAAAAATAAAAAAGGGAAGGTGGCTCAACCGTGGCTATCTAGGGAAATCAGGGATAGTATTAAAGCCAAGGAAGTGGCATACAAATTGGCCAGAAATAGCAGCGAACCTGGGGACTGGGAGAAATTTAGAACTCAGCAGAGGAGGACAAAGGGTTTGATTAGGGCAGGGAAAATGGAATACGAGAAGAAGCTTGCAGGGAACATTAAGGCGGATTGCAAAAGTTTCTATAGGTATGTAAAGAGAAAAAGGTTAGTAAAGACAAACGTAGGTCCCCTGCAGTCAGAATCAGGGGAAGTCATAACGGGGTACAAAGAAATGGCAGACCAATTGAACAAGTACTTTGGTTCAGTATTCACTAAGGAGGACACAAACAACCTTCCGGATATAAAAGGGGTCAGAGGGTCTAGTAAGGAGGAGGAACTGAGGGAAATCTTTATTAGTCGGGAAATTGTGTTGTGGAAATTGATGGGATTGAAGGCCGATAAATCCCCAGGGCCTGATGGACTGCATCCCAGAGTACTTAAGGAGGTGGCCTTGGAAATAGCGGACGCATTGACAGTCATTTTCGAACATTCCATTGACTCTGGATCAGTTCCTATCGAGTGGAGGGTAGCCAATGTAACCCCACTTTTTAAAAAAGGAGGGAGAGAGAAAGCAGGGAATTATAGACCGGTCAGCCTGACCTCAGTAGTGGGTAAAATGATGGAATCAATTATTAAGGATGTCATAGCAGCGCATTTGGAAAATGGTGACATGATAGGTCCAAGTCAGCATGGATTTGTGAAAGGGAGATCATGCTTGACAAATCTTTTGGAATTTTTTGAGGATGTTTCCAGTAAAGTGGACAAAGGAGAACCAGTTGATTTGGTATATTTGGAGTTTCAGAAGGCTTTCGACAAGGTCCCACACAGGAGATTAATGTGCAAAGTTAAAGCACATGGGATTGGGGGTAGTGTGCTGACTTGGATTGAGAACTGATTGTCAGACAGGAAGCAAAGAGTAGGAGTAAATGGGTACTTTTCAAAATGGCAGGCAGTGACTAGTGGGGTACCGCAAGGTTCTGTGCTGGGGCCCCAGCTGTTTACATTGTGCATTAATGATTTAGACGAGGGGATTAAATGTAGTATCTCCAAATTTGCGGATGACACTAAGTTGGGTGGCAGTGTGAGCTGTGAGGAGGATGCTATGAGGCTGCAGAGTGACTTGGATAGGTTAGGTGAGTGGGCAAATGCGTGGCAGATGAAGTATAATGTGGATAAATGTGAGGTTATCCACTTTGGTGGTAAAAACAGAGAGACAGACTATTATCTGAATGGTGACAGATTAGGAAAAGGGAAGGTGCAACGAGACCTGGGTGTCATGGTACATCAGTCATTGAAGGTTGGCATGCAGGTACAGCAGGCGGTTAAGAAAGCAAATGGCATGTTGGCCTTCATAGCGAGGGGATTTGAGTATAGGGGCAGGGAGGTGTTGTTACAGTTGTACAGGGCCTTGGTGAGGCCACACCTGGACTATTGTGTACAGTTTTGGTCTCCTAACTTGAGGAAGGACATTCTTGCTATTGAGGGAGTGCAGCGAAGATTCACCAGACTGATTCCCGGGATGGTGGGACTGACCTATCAAGAAAGACTGGATCAACTGGGCTTGTATTCACTGGAGTTCAGAAGAGTGAGAGGGGACCTCATAGAAACGTTTAAAATTCTGACGGGTTTGGACAGGTTGGATGCAGGAAGAATGTTCCCAATGTTGGAGAAGTCCAGAACCAGGGGGCACAGTCTAAGGATAAGGGGTAAGCCATTTAGGACCGAGATGAGGAGAAACTTCTTCACCCAGAGAGTGGTGAACCTGTGGAATTCTCTACCACAGAAAGTTGTTGAGGCCAATTCACTAAATATATTCAAAAGGGAGTTAGATGAAGTCCTTACTACTCGGGGGATCAAGGGGTATGGCGAGAAAGCAGGAATGGGGTACTGAAGTTTCATGTTCAGCCATGAACTCATTGAATGGCGGTGCAGGCTAGAAGGGCTGAATGGCCTGCTCCTGCACCTATTTTCTATGTTTCTATGTTGGTGCTGTATTTTGGGGCATTAACTGTGGCCCATAGTTTCCAGCGCTCTCAAATTTCTAGGCCATAACTTGTGGCCCCTGCCATCAACTCCACTCCTTTCCCTTTGACTCGATCCCTCTCCCCAGTCATTCATCCAAGCTGTATAATACTATACTCTCGCAGGTCAGGGGACCACGATGTCACAGGCCCACTGCTCTAGCTCTTTTATAGCCTGACCTGCGGAGCTGTTCTCTAGCAGGTCGGGCTATAAAAGAGCTGGAGCGGCGGGCCTGTGACATCGTGGCCCCCCTCCCGACCTGCGAGAGAACAGCTCTGCAGGTTGGGCTATAAAAGAGCTGGAACGGCGTACCACTCCAGCACGAACTGCTCCAACTATGCGGTGATTTTGAGATGGGCGACTGGGTGATGTCAACAAAACCCTGGTCGCCGTTTTGGAGCGTGGGCAGGAACATCAGCAGGGCCCAGGTACAGAGGAGTGGGAAGGTCGGGGCGGATGAACAGCGGGAGATCGTGGCGGAGGTGCGACAGATGGTGGAGGTACGGGGCCCAGAAGAGCTGAGGGCCCGGGGCAGCTTGGGCCAGCCCACACTGCGATATGTGTGCGCGCTAGGTCCGTGCAGCAGAGCAGGTCTCCAGTCGACCTGGTTAATCCTTGCCACTGGACCAAGACCTAGCTCTGTCAAGCCCATGTGGTGGCTGATATTCAACGGCCACCACACGTTAAAAAAACTCACGCACAGACATCTTCCACCTCCTCAATTGGACTTCAGGATTGGAACATCAGGTCCTTCATCGAAACACCTGTGAACTCGTGGAAGCAAGTCATCCTTGCTCGAGGGACTGCCTATGATGATGATAATACCATTCAAAATGTTATTTTCACCTCTGTAACAAACCTCTTTCTGGTACCATAGGCCACCAGTTTTAATTTTATTTATGCAAATCAAAATAAGACATATTAATATTGGCGTGGAATTTTTATTTCTCTTTTTAAGGCACATTGTCAGTGCTTTAGGGTCAAATATACCACAAGTTAAGTACAAGGAAAGGCTCATTATCTTATTCTCCATTTGTCGTTTCATAAATTGTTAAGATAAACAATATTGATTGATAATATATAATGTATAAACCTAAGAGCATAAAATTGTAGGAAGGAGCAAAAACCATTCAGTCTCCTTTGTCAATTATTTTCTTACTTTGGACCGGCACAGACCATTATCATCACTCTCCTGCCTGTTGCTGAGCAATGCTCTGCTCCTCACTGTCAATTGAGAATTATGCCCATATCCTTTTAAAATGATTACACATTTTTATGTGTACATTCTGTGTCGTAGCAATAGGGAGCAACCAGAAATGACTATAACACGTGACTATAATGTTTCATAAACCTGAACCTTGTTATGCCTGGAGTGCAAAAAGATCTGGAGGACTATTTCCCTATCTCTAATCTTTATTCCCTAAGATCCACGAACATATCATCACCTCCCAGTTCTGTGCCCACCTCTCAGGGGTGGGCAATGTGATGGGGACTGGTTTCATCGGTTTCCCAACCTCCACTGCTACTTTTGGAACTTTCCATTGGAAGTGACGGCAGACATTGGCTATGCCTGTTAGTGACCTGGATGCAGAAACACTGCTGGTAGCCCACTTACAAAGGTCAGGGCATATGGGAAAGTGTGGGTGTAATGTTCACCAATCTAGAGGAATTCTCGGCTGATCAGAAAGTCCAGGCTTTTGACTAAAGCCTTTTGTTTCATCCTATTTGTTCCAAATTTACTTATCAGAAAATGTAATTTTCTGGCCTTGCATCCTATTGACCTGACTTACAGCGAAATAATATTTCTGGTTTAGGTTATCTTAAACCATTTCATATTTTATAGGTAATTTATGAGTCCATTTTGTCAACCTGCAGCACATATCAGAAATCAGGCCTGCGTTGCCTCCTGGTTAGACAATCTTGCGCCACATGTGTAAGATTTAGGATCATATGTCATACACAGATACCCAAAGGGTCTTAGGAGTTATCAGGCATTTTACTAAGGGAGCAATAGTTCAAATATAGTCAAACACACACACAATCAGGATAGACATGGTAGACATACGACCGTGACAAGTAGGTGGTATTAGTCCTGATCGGACAGGTGGCTGGTGGGACAAACAGTTCTTATCTTCACCGTCTGCCCTGAAACGCCTTCTGGGTCTTTCTTTTATTCTCTTTATAGGGGTGGGCCTGGTGTAGGATACTGGCAGAACCATTTAACCTATGATATGTTGGGTTCTTTGTCTCAACTCTTGGGTGAGACCCACCTCTTCACAACCTCCCAAGGTTGGAGTCAGACATGCCAATCTTGTCCTTCAGATGTTTGCCGCTGCCTGTTAGCAGTTATTTATGTTCACGCTGTTCAAGTCGCTTTAGCTATTGTACCATGGAATGAATCCTTCCATTCTAACACCAGTCTGAAGAAATTTTCAATCTCAAGTTATTTCTTCCAATTCACAATTTCTTACATTCCCTTCTTTGAGAAGGAAATATGCTTATTGACTTCTCACAGCAAGCTTTTGACTGCTCTGGCTATTGCTAAATTATTTGTTTGTTGCTTTTTTCACTTGGGTGTTAATTAGTAGAGAGACTCAGAAATTAAGATTTCCCCTTTCTTATAGTCCATTCCTTTGAGGGGGAAGAACAACCTCCGACCTCTTACTCAAGTTTAATTCATTGTTTTGGTGTTTGAATTCTGTCCCGCCTGGGGTATCCTCTGTCCTATCTTTCCTGATCTTACCCCACCTGGGGTCTCCTTTACATTGCTTTGGATCTTTTCTTTCAGTGTGCTCAATTATTTATGTTGTTAGTGCTGGTTAGCCATAGTACACTATCATTACAAGTTGGAAAACTACCAAAGCGTGTGAAATAATACAAACCTAAAGATGTGCTGATATATTAAGTCCAATGGGACAGGTCCTGTTAGACCCGTAAAAGCATGGTAGTTGCGAAAGTAATATCACACGAGGCACCACCAAAACCACTTCATACTGGATTCGTACTAGCTTTTTCTACACTCTGTTAGCTATAAAACACAATTATTACAGTCACAGTTAAATTCAGTCTCACAATCATTGCGAGCAACACTTCAGTTTAACATCTAATCAACAAGTCATGGACTTAAAAGATTCTCCAGATCTCACTTTTACTCGTACCCATCTTGTGGATAATTCTTGCTAAATTTATTTCTCCCTAGCTTTCAATTGTCCCAATCCAAAATCCATGTAACTCTCCACTTCAACTTCAATTTCGATCCCTCTAACATTTACCAGTGTGTTTAACTCTATCCTGATTGTTTCATTAATTAGATAGTTTCTTGATAGAGTATGTGTCAATACTTTAAAAGCTATCTCACTCTCCTGAGCCACATTAACCAGTTCATGTCTTGCTGTTGTCAAATAACTGAGCATGTCTGAGACCCATTCTTCAGTGCAAATTCATTTGCACACTCATTGCAGTCATCTGCAGACCTTTGCTTGTCTCCCACTGCATGGTCCCGATATCTTGGATAGTGGCCAGGCAATTCAGTTATTTTAAAGATACATAGGCAATGATACAAATGTCTCCAAGAGAAAGCTATCAGTTTACTATTCTTAACTACACTTTCCTGACTTTCACTAGAATGTTAGGAAAATTCAATTCTCCTGTTTCTATCTTGTACCCTGATTCACTTCCTCTCTCCATTTTATACATCCCATTAATTACTCATTCATGATACACGGAGGAGCTTTACTGTCTAGTACAATATTAAAGATAGAAAACATAGATCAAATGTTTCCACTGGGTCCAAGTCATTAACTCATTTTTAAAAAATTCTTTATAACCCGTTACATTTCATTTTCCTTCTAGTAAGTGGGAAAACATTCACTTAAATTAAGAAACTTAAATTAATAATGTCCAATATCTTTAAAATTTCATTCAGCGATGCTAAAGTTGTTTGGTGAACCAAAATAAAACAGTGTCAGCAGAAAAGATTAACTCCTTTGCAGGGTTCTATGAAGGCAGAGTAAATAGTGTCAGACGCACGTAATTTTTTTTTAAAAAATCTTTCCCGATAGAAACTTTTTTCCCAAGATATTGTGCCTTCAAATCTTGCTTAGAAATTAAAAATCTATTAGAACAGCAGAAACTATTAGTAAAGCTTTAAATAAAACTTTCTCATCGGGAAAGACAGCACTTTAGATTAAACTTCAATTGTTTCTAAACTTCCAATTCAAATACTACCAATGATTTTTTTAAATGTGAGAATCTCTTGTATGGAACTATAAACTAACATAATTTAAAATAACCAGAATGTCACTGTGGTCACAATGTAAGTAAGATTTTTACAATTTAATAAACATCATACATTCTAAAAGGAAAAAGAGGGTGGAGCTTCCCTCAGCTTACATTCATACAGGCTGTTTTTAAAAGGGTCACTAAAGAAGAAGGTGCTTTTTAAACATTCAAATTGATTTAAAATGAGACCACGTATTTTTAACGTAAACTATATAAGACACTAACAATTTTGTTTACTGTAGTCCAATTTAAAACAAAGTACTGGCAACTGTGACTTCAAGGCCAAAGCTTTTTTTTTCATAGCTCCATAAATCATAGTCAAAACAATCAGGGAAACTGCCACACTTTAACACATTTTCACACAAACTACATACATTCCACCTTTTAGTTTTTTAAGGTCCCGTTCACTGAGCAAATCTTGTGTTTTATTTCTCTCGGCACAAAAGCTAAAACTTCCATGTCGGTTCCATTTTTTTTTTACTTGCCGTCTCAGCAATATATTCTCTAATTCCCAGTTTTTTTCCTTCCTTTTCTGAGTTCTCAGATCGTTATCTCCAAAACCCTCTCCTGCTCGTTTAGACTGTTCGTGACTTTTTCTCGATAATAAGCACCATACATTTTGTATTGGACTTCACCTACTTGATACGCTCCCTATCTTTCCCTTCTTTCAGGGAGTAAACTACCTCAGTCTAAGCGACTAAGTACCTCTGGTCCACCACTAATTGGAACCTTATAACACCCAACACTGTGAATCCCACTTCTGACACCACTGTAAGATTTATGATCACAGGTCACACACAGATATCCAAAGGGTCTTAGGAGTTATAAGGCATTTTATTAAGGGAACGATATTTCAAATTTAGTCAAACACACACACAATCAGGATAGACATAGTAGACATACGACCGTGACAATAGATGGTATTAGTCCTGATCGGACAGGTGGCTGGTGGTATGAACAGTTCTTATTTTCACCATCTGCCCTGAAACGCCTTCTGTATCTTTCTTTTATTCTCTTTTTAGTAGTGGGCCTGATGTCAGATAATCGCAGGACTATTTAACCTATGATATGTTGGGTTCTTTGTCTCAACTCTTGGGTGAGACCCTCCTCTTCACATCCTCCCAAGGTTGGAGTCAGACATGCCATTCTTGGCCTTCAGATGTTTGGCACTGCCTGTTATCAGTTATTTATGTTCACGCTGTTCAAGTCACTTTAGCTATTGTACCATGGAATGAATCCTTCCATTCTAACATCAATCTGAAAAAGATTTTTCGGTCGCAAGTTATTTCTTCCAATTCACAATTTTTTACACATGTGCCTGAATTGTTGATATGTACTACCCATTAGCGAGACTCCCTGCTAGCAGAGCAGACTGATAAAATCAAATTTTCTATACTGTTGAGCTTACTCTTCCTTACAGGTAATCTTCTTTACACTATGGATCATTCCTGTTGCAACAAGGTGACTGGAATGGATTGCTGTACTTCAAATGTGGTCTGACCGATGTACTATAGAGCCATGTACTTCAGTATTCTGGCTCTCCCAGGGTAACTTTACAGGCTGGATTTTCGAGAAGTTTGCAACCAGGTTTTCGCCACAATTTGACCCTCAGCGGTGAAAACCTGGTCGCAAAGCCTGGACAGGATCCTCGGGTATCTGTTTGAGGCAGCGCTTCCAAATACCGCAAAGACATGGATTGCATTTGCGACCGACTTTCGACTCTCTTACGACCGTACGCCAAGCCCAGGATAGCAATAGGTCAAATCTGTTGGTGCAGCCCTGCCAGCAGCAGTAAGTATGAAAACCTGCAAAAAAATAAGTTAAAGTTTTTATTTTTAATTTTTTTCAGCGATTCAATAGATAAGGGTCTTGTGAATGTTTTTGGAATGTTTTTTGGAATTTTTTTTCTCCCCCTTCCATGGCCTCTCTTGCAGCGCTTCCGGTCCCAGACTAAATTTGGTGAAACTCGCGTTTTTGCACCACAAATGCTTGTGCAACGCCCCCCCTTACCGATGCAACCCTGGTGCAGACGTAAAGTCTGAAAGTTCGGGCTAAAAACTGTAGCGCAGCGCAAACGGTAAGTTTCACGTATCGCTCCCATTTCTGCACACACTGGATGGAGTCCCAGAGTCATTATTAACCATTACACCAATTGACTGTGCAGGGACACACTTACAAATTTGCACTCCCAGTACAGATTTTCTACCCATTCATTTTAATGGATGGAAAATCCTGCAAACAAACTGAGCTCTACATCTGAATTCCCTTCATATGTTTCAGGTATGTGTTATTCCATGTCAGTACTGCAAGTTTGTTAAACTTATCCTGATCAAATTTTATAGAGCTCTGGCCAGAATGCACCTTAAATACTGCATCCAACTCTGGCCGCCAAGAACCAAGACATAGGGCCCAAGTTTCGGGCCGCGCCTAAAACGGCGCAACCCCGACCTGGACGCCCGTTTTTCGCGCCACAAAGTGCGCCTAAAAAAACTTACCTATTCTCCGGCTCCCTGCAGGCCCTCTGGAGCTGGGCGCGGCGCAGCACAAGCTGTGAGGGGCGGAGCCAGGTCCCTGCGCTGAAAACAGTGCCGGGACCTCTGCACAGGCGCACTACAGTGGGCACGCATGTGCAGTAGCTCCAGGCGCCCAAAACTGTGTGGGAGGGGCCCGAAGCATGCAGCCCCCTAGCTGCGGAATGGCCTCACTGGGGCTGTGTCGATAAGACTGCCTCACACGCCCAGCTCCTGCTTCCTCCGGACCGGGACCCGAACTGACTTGACTCCCGATTCCCCCCCGCCCCCCGGCACCGGACCGCCCACCCCCTCCCCGACCCGACCTCCGCTTCCCCTGCTCCCGACCTCCCCCCCAACCTGACCTCCGCTCCTGACCCCCCGCTCCCGACGCCCCCCCCCCCGACCTCCGCTCCCAACCATCCTCCCGACCGATCTCCGCTCCCGACCTCTCCCCCCCTCCCCCGACCGATCTCCGCCCCCACCCCCAACCGACCGACCGACCCCCCACCCCCGCCCGACCGACCGACCGCCCGACCGCCCCCACCCCCCCCAACCGACCGACCGACCGACCCCCCCGACCGACCGACCGACCCCCCCCACCAACCAACCAACCCCCCCACCCCCCCAACCGACCGACCGACCCCCCCTGCCCAACGACCGACCCCCCCCCCGACCGATCGATCTTCCCCGACCGACCGACCAGCGCTCCCCCCGACCCGCGCTCCCGACCTCCCTGGACCCCGGACCTGACGCCACCTACCTGTCAATCCGGTAAGTCTAAGCTCGAAGTCTTGGGGCCGACCGGGCCCAGCCCGTTCAGCCTCCCTCTCCTTTCTTTCTTTCTCTCTCTCCCTTCTCTCTCTCTCTCTCTCTTCCCCCCTTCTCTCCCCCCTCCCCTCCCTCCCTTCTCTCCCCCCCTCCCCTCCGTCCCTTCTCTCCCCATTCCCCACCTCCTCCGCTCTCCTCCCTCCCCCACTCTCACCCCTCCCCCTCCCCTATCTCCCCCTCCCCCTCCTCCTCCCCCACCCCCTCCTCTCCCCCCTCCCCCCACCCCCTCCCCCCACTCACCCTCCCCTCTCCACCCCCTCAAACCCCCCCTCCTCTCCATCCCCCTCCCCTCCACCCCTCCACGCCCCTCCCCTCCCCTTCCTCCCCCTCCCCTCCACCCCTTGCTGTCAGAAACACAGACACTGACAGACAGAGAGTGTGAGAGACACAGACAGACAGACAGAGAGATAGAGACACTGACAGAGACACACGGTGGGGTGGGGGGGGCGTCCCAGCACGCTGTTGGAGGACTCCCGGTGATGCAGTCAGTAAGTAGAAAATGTTTTATTTATTGATTTTTTTAAAATGTATTTTTTATTGATTTTTTTTGATTGATTTATTGGTTGATTTATTGATGCATTTATCATTTATTATTGATGATGGCTCTTTTGGTAAAACTGAAGTGTTTAATGTTTGTAAACTTCCCTTTAAACCTCCCCCCGCCATTCCCTACGCCTGATTTGTAACCTACGCCTGATTTTCTAAGTGTAGACAAGGTTTTTCTGAGCGTACAAAAATCTACACTTACTCCATTCTAAGTTAGTTTGGAGTAAGTTTTCACTGCCTAGACTTTCAAAACGGGCGTAAGTGGCCGGACACGCCCCCTTTTAAAAATAAAATCTGTTCCAAACTGAAACTGTTCTAACTGACTAGAACTGGAGCAAACTAAATGCCGAGAATTGCAATTTCTAAGATACTCTATTCTAAACCAGTTGCTCCAAAAACACAGGAGCAACTCAGGCCGAAACTTGGCCCCATAGATTCAAGTGCTGAAAACAGTGTGGAGAAAAGCCACAAAACTGATGCCCAGTGTCAGGGGAATGAATTGTGAGGAAAGACTAGATAGACTTGGCATTTTAAGCCAAGAAAGGGGGCATCTGAGAGGAGATATTACAGAAAAGGTTAACCTCGAATCTTACTTTAAATTAAACCAGAGAAGTAGAATGATGAAACACGGGTTTAAGATAGTAAAAGGTAATCATATTTGAAAATTCTTCATTACAGGAAGAGTGATCAACATGTGGAGTAAACTTCCAGATAGTATAGTGGAGGCAAAGTCCAAGATATATTTAAGAAATAATTTGATGTTACAAAGGGGCACGTCAAGATCTTTCTGGATGGGAGACATAAGATGGGCCAAATAGTCTTTCTCATCTGTAATTAGCATGTGATCTTGTGAGATGAGCACAGCACTCAAAGTGTGGCCTAACTACTACATTGTTAAGCCTTATCATGCCCTCTATAGACTTGCACTCCACCGTAAATACTTATATGAAGAGATTGGATCATTCCTACTTTAATCCTTTTCCCACTGATAACAGATTGGAATATTTTATTGATGAAGGTAAAGCTGGTAAGAGGAACACTCAGCCTGTGACCTAAATCTTCTGAGATGAGGACCATGCCTGCTACAAGCTCATAAGAAAAAATCATGGCTGCATTGTCGACAATTTTCCACTCATTGATTTCAAGGTGCCCTTGATATTTTGACATGCAGTCGCAGCAGGCACCTCACCACCAAAGCACACTTGGGAAATGTAGACCTCTATATAATAATTTGCTACTGCCACAGAGTAGCAGCAGATGCAATTCCAAAACAATTGAAAGAGTTTTTTTCCCTGTTAGTGCTCTGGTCTGAAAAACAAATCAAGAATCTTGATCTGTCAAGAGCCAACGGTTTATAATTTAATGTTTAATGTTGCAAAATAATGAGATATCATTCAAAGTCACTTCAAGTTAAAGATAATCGTCAAGAATATTTAATGGACATAAAAATTAAGTAACAAATGTAAGTAAAAGTAAAGAGTGGATAAGCTGAAGTGACCAGCACTATCTTGAAAATATGTGAAGGTGCAGTTGTTTGCATTGCTCATATGATCAATGCAAACAACTGCACCTTCACATATTTTCTTATCATTGCAATTGACTGTTAGACTTGGCTCAATGGCAGCATCTTCACTTCTACATCAACACCAACAACAACATGTATTTTTATAGCACCTTTAACCGAGTAAAATGTCCCAAGGCGCTTCATAGAAGCATTATAAAACACAAATTGACTGAGCCACATGAGAAATTAGGGCAAATAAGGTAAGTTGGTCAAAGAAGTAGGTTTTAAGGAGTGTCTTAAAGGAAAAAAGAGGTAGAGAAGCAGAGAGGTTAAGGGAAGGAATTCCAGAGCTCAGGGTTTTGGTAGCTGAAGGCACTGCCACTGTTATGTATGTAAACTTTATAATAGTGTCAGACTTGCCACCAGGGGGAGCACCTGTTGGAGACCCAAGGCTCACCTGCACACCTCATGCAAGCAAGTATAAAAGGTTGTCTGCCTTGCTGATTCTTCACTCTGGAGTTTGATTAAAGAGACTAAGGTCACATCAGTTTGAGCTTACAGCACACAGTCTTGTGGAGTTATTCTGAACATAACAATTGGTGACGAGTAACAGATCATGAACTTTCACGCGGTTATGACTGCTGTTGGTATTCGTGAGAGAGCTGCTGAGGGTGATGATTGGGAAGCCTTCGTTGAGCGTCTTGACCAGTACTTCGTGGCCAGTGAGCTGGATATGGACAGTAACACAATCAAGCGCAGGGCGATTCTCCTCACCATTTGTGGGTCCATGATATATGGCCTCATCAAAAATCTGCTAGCACCGACGAAACCAACAGACAAAACATATGCAGAGTTATGTACGCTTTTTCGACAACAACTCAAGCCAAAGGAGAGCATCTTAATGGCCAGGTACCGCTTTTATATGCACCATTGCTCCGAGGTCCAGGACGTGGCGAGCTATGTCGCCGACCTAAGACGCCTTGCGGGACCGTGCAAATTTGCCGGATTTTGGGGGGAAATGTTGTGAGACTTTTATGTGCTTGGGATTGGCCACGAGGTCATTCTTCGCAAACTGCTGTCTGCTGAATCCTTAGATCTGAGCAAGGCCATCACGATAGCCCAGGCTTTCATGTCCTCGAACGATAACACTAAGCAGATATCTTTTCAACACCGAAGCTCACCGGCGAGTACTGTGCATAAAATAAACCCTGCAGCAGGCAGAACTGTACATGGCAGGTCCTACATGCCTGAAGAGGCCAGACCTAGGATGACTCAGAATCCGCGTGGGGCGTGAATGTGAATCCATTAACACCATGTTGGCGCTGCAGGGGTAATCATAGAGCCCATCAATGTCGATTCAAGCACTACGTGCGCAAAGGCTGCGGAACAATGGGACATCTCCAGTGAATGTGCAAACGTGCTGCGATTCACCACGTGACAGAGTCAGCAGAAGATGACCGAACCGGCGTGGATCACGCTGAACAAGTAAGAGAGCAACTCAACCCGAGGCTGGAGAGGAAGTGTATGGTGTTATGTCTCGAATAAAGAATCTGACCAGATACTGTAAGCTTAAAGTAATGTGTGACCGTAGTCCTTTATTACAGGTCTCCAGAGTGCCTCTCCAGCCTGTGAGGCCCCCTTATGTACAGGTGCTCCCAAGGGATTGTGGGATCCCTTGGGACTCCAGGGGATGAGCCCTCTGGTGGTTAAACAAGGTATTTACAGGTTTACATATATAACAACACTCCCCCGCAAAAGTCAATAGTGTAACCATTGACAATGTGAGTCGATCTGGGGTTTTCCTTTTCCTGGTTGATTGTCTCGGTGCAAATGTTGGTTTTGGTGAGTCATTTGTTGGGCCCTTGCTGGGCTGCTGCGCAGCTGGCCTTGCAGGGCTGCTGGGTGTGGTGAGTCCTGCTGGGCTACTGCAGGTGATGGGTTCTGCTTCATGGTCAACCGTTGGGTCGGTTGCCACTTGTGTGTGTGTTGAGGGGTCGAAAAAGGGAGAGTCTATTGTGGGTTGTTCTGGATAGTCCGTGAACCTGAGTTTGGTTTGATCCAAGTGTTTCCTGCAGGTGAGTCCATTTGAGAGTTTGACCACGAACACACTACTCCCCTCTTTGACCACAACAGTGTAGGGAAGCCACTTGGGACCTTGTCCATAGTTCAACACAGATACAGGTGCATTAATCTCGATTTCACGTGACACATTTGCACGATCATGATATGTATTCTGTTGAAGCCGCCTGCTCTCTACCTGTTCGTGTAGATCAGGATGGACTAACGAGAGCCTTGTCTTAAGTGCCCTTTTCATGAGCAGTTCAGCGGGGGAACCCCAGTGAGCGAGTGGGGTCTTGTGCGGTAACTAAGCAGGACTCGGGATAAGTGAGTCTGCAGTGAGCCTTCAGTTACCCTCTTCAAGCTCTGCTTGATTGTTTGAACTGCTCGCTCTGCCTGACCATTGGATGCTGGTTTAAATGGGGCAGATGTGACATGTTTGATCCCATTGTGGGTCATGAACTCTTTGAACTTGGCACTGGTGAAGCACGGCCCATTGTCACTCACAAGAACATCAGGCAGGCCGTGCGTGGCAAACATGGCTCACAGGCTTTCAATGGTGGCAGCAGACGTGCTTGCCGACATTATCTCACATTCAATCCATTTGGAGTACGCATCTACAACCACAAGGAACATTTTTCCCAAGAATGGGCCTGCATAGTCAACATGGACCCTGGACCACGGTTTGGAGGGCCAGGACCATAAACTTAGTGGCGCCTCCGTGGGTGCATTGCTTAACTGTGAACATGTGTTACCTTTGTGCATGCAAGACTCTAAGTCTGCATCGATACCGGGCCACCACACGTGGAATCTGGCTATCGCTTTCATCATTATAATGCCTGGGTGGGTACTGTGGATGCCACTAATGAAAGTGTCCCTGCCCTTTGCTGGCACCACTATCCGATTACCCCATAGGAGGCAGTCTGCCTGTATGGACATTTCATCTCTGCGCCGCTGGTACCACTTTATTTCTTCCTGCATCTCTAACGGGACACTAGACCAACTCCTGTGGAGCACACAGTTTTTTACTAAGGACAGTAAGGGGTCCTGGCTCGTCCAGGTTTTAATCTGTCGGTCGGTAACAGGTGATTGCTCACTCTCAAATGCTTCCATTACTTTAACTAAATAAGCTGGCTGTGCCATCTCCACACCTGTGGTGGGCAATGGCAGCCTACTGAGAGCATCGGCACAGTTTTCTGTGCCTGATCTGTGGCGGATGGTATAGCTGTATGTGGACAACGTGAGCGCCCATCTCTGGATGCGGGCCGATGCATTCGTATTTATCCCCTTACTTTCAGAAAAGAGGGATATAAGTGACTTATGGTCAGTTTCCAATTCAAATTTGAGCCCAAACAGATATTGATGCATTTTCTTTACCCCATAAACACATGCTAATGCTTATTTTTCAATCATGCTGTAGGCCCTCTCAGCCTTCGACAGATTTCTGGATGCATAAGCAACCTGTCATGTATTCAACTGTCATTGTAACCCATGTATAAACTGATCAAAGTTGTACACTGTGAAAACATTGACCACTAGGTGGTGAACTTGTGGGAGACACTCCTAACCTGGACTTTCAGGTATAAAAGGGGAAGCTCCACCCACCTTTATCACTTCAGTGCTGGCTAATAAGGTTACTGGTCACAGAGTGACCTTCTCTCAAGTATGGGCCTCGTGTGCATTTATACTGTATAGTAAGGACATAATATTGGCGACGAGAAACTGGGATTTAAATCACGCAAGCTTGGCCACTAACAGCATAGACGAGAGGTACTGTGTTGGTGATGATTGGGACAATTTTATTGAGAGACTACAGCAAAATTTCATCACTAAGGAATGGTTGGGACAGGATTCGGCTGACAAACGCAGGGCTCATCTCCTGACGGTTTGTAGATCCAGGACGTACTTTCTGATGAAGGACCTTCTAGCGTCAGAAAAGACGGCGGACAAAACTTTTGAAGAGCTCGGTAAGTTGATCGGGGACCACTTTAAACCGGCGGGCAGCATGCACATGGCGAGACACCGGTTTTACATGCACCAGCAGCGAGAAAGGCAAAGCGTTCCAGACTTCGTGGCAGACCTCCGGCGACTGGTGAGCCTATGTAAGTTCCCAGATGCATGCAGAGCGGAGATGTGGCGAGACTTTTTTATTGAGGGCATCGGGCACGCTGGGGTTTTCAGGAAACTGATTGAGACGAAAGACTTGACCCTGGAAACGGCGGCTTTGATGGCCCAGACATTTATCTCAGGGGAGGAAGAGACCAGAATGATGTTTGACAAAAGCCTTGGTTTAAATGCAGCAAATGGACAGGGAGTCAACATTGTTAATGCGGCACACAGTTCTCCAGGCAGATAGGGGCAATCGGAAATGCCCGAGCATGTAGTCGAACCCAAAGGGGAAATTCAACAGAGACAATGGCTAGCTGAACGGCGATTCATGTCATCGCAAGGGACAATGCGGCCAGTAATGGGGCCATCTATATGGGTAGAGCTGCAGAACACCAAAGGGCAAAAAACGTTAGTAGGAGTTGTGTACAGACCTCCAAACAGTAATAGGGATGTTGGGGAGGGCATCAAACAGGAAATTAGGGGTGCATGCAATAAAGGTGCAGCAGTTATAATGGGTGACTTTAATATGCACATAGATTGGGCTAGCCAAACTGGAAGCAATACGGTGGAGGAGGATTTCCTGGAGTGCATAAGGGATGGTTTTCTAGACCAATATGTTGAGGAACCAACTAGGGGGGAGGCCATCTTAGACTGGGTGTTGTGTAATGAGAGAGGATTAATTAGCAATCTCATTGTGCGAGGCCCCTTGGGGAAGAGTGACCATAATATGGTGGAATTCTGCATTAGGATGGAGAATGAAACAGTAATTTCAGAGACCATGGTCCAGAACTTAAAGAAGGGTAACTTTGAAGGTATGAGGCGTGAATTGGCTAGGATAGATTGGCGAATGATACTTAGGGGGTTGACTGTGGATGGGCAATGGCAGACATTTAGAGACCGCATGGATGAAGTACAACAATTGTACATTCCTGTCTGGCGTAAAAATAAAAAGGGGAAGGTGGCTCAACCGTGGCTATCTAGGGAAATCAGGGATAGTATTAAAGCCAAGGAAGTGGCATACAAATTTGCCAGAAATAGCAGCGAACCTGGGGACTGGGAGAAATTTAGAACTCAGCAGAGGAGGACAAAGGGTTTGATTAGGACAGGGAAAATGGAGTACGAGAAGAAGCTTGCAGGGAACATTAAGGCGGATTGCAAAAGTTTCTATAGGTATGTAAAGAGAAAAAGGTTGGTGAAGACAAACGTAGGTCCCCTGCAGTCAGAATCAGGGGAAGTCATAACGGGGAACAAAGAAATGGCGGATCAATTGAACAAGTACTTTGGTTCGGTATTCACTAAGGAGGATACAAACAACCTTCCGGATATAAAAGGGGTCAGAGGGTCTAGTAAGGAAGAGGAACTGAGGGAAATCTTTATTAGTCGGGAAATTGTGTTGGGGAAATTGATGGGATTGAAGGCCGATAAATCCCCAGGGCCTGATGGACTGCATCCTAGAGTACTTAAGGAGGTGGCCTTGGAAATAGCGGATGCATTGACAGTCATTTTCCAACATTCCATTGACTCTGGATCAGTTCCTATGGAGTGGAGGGTAGCCAATGTAACCCCACTTTTTAAAAAAGGAGGGAGAGAGAAAACAGGGAATTATAGACCGGTCAGCCTGACCTCAGTAGTGGGTAAAGTGATGGAATCAATTATTAAGGATGTCATAGCAGTGCATCTGGAAAATGGTGACATGATAGGTCCAAGTCAGCATGGATTTGTGAAAGGGAAATCATGCTTGACAAATCTTCTGGAATTTTTTGAGGATGTTTCCAGTAAAGTGGATAAGGGAGAACCAGTTGATGTGGTATATTTGGACTTTCAGAAGGCTTTCGACAAGGTCCCACACAAGAGATTAATGTGCAAAGTTAAAGCACATGGGATTGGGGGTAGTGTGCTGACGTGGATTGAGAACTGGTTGTCAGACAGGAAGCAAAGAGTAGGAGTAAACGGGTACTTTTCAGAATGGCAGGCAGTGACTAGTGGAGTGCCGCAAGGTTCTGTGCTGGGGCCCCAGCTGTTTACATTGTACATTAATGATTTAGACGAGGGGATTAAATGCAGTATCTCCAAATTTGCGGATGATACTAAGTTGGGTGGCAGTGTGAGCTGCGAGGAGGATGCTATTAGGCTGCAGAGTGACTTGGATAGGTTAGGTGAGTGGGCAAATGCATGGCAGATGAAGTATAATGTGGATAAATGTGAGGTTATCCACTTTGGTGGTAAAAACAGAGAGACAGACTATTATCTGAATGGTGACAGATTAGGAAAAGGGAAGGTGCAACGAGACCTGGGTGTCATGGTACATCAGTCATTGAAGGTTGGCATGCAGGTACAGCAGGCAGTTAAGAAAGCAAATGGCATGTTGGCCTTCATAGCGAGGGGATTTGAATACAGGGGCAGGGAGGTGTTGCTACAGTTGTACAGGGCCTTGGTGAGGCCACACCTGGAGTATTGTGTACAGTTTTGGTCTCCTAACTTGAGGAAGGACATTCTTGCTATTGAGGGAGTGCAGCGAAGGTTCACCAGACTGATTCCCGGGATGGCGGGACTGACCTATCAAGAAAGATTGGATCAATTGGGATTGTATTCACTGGAGTTCAGAAGAATGAGAGGGGACCTCATAGAAACGTTTAAAATTCTGACGGGTTTAGACAGGTTAGATGCAGAAAGAATGTTCCCAATGTTGGGGAAGTCCAGAACCAGGGGTCACAGTCTGAGGATAAGGGGTAAGCCATTTAGGACCGAGATGAGGAGAAACTTCTTCACCCAGAGAGTGGTGAACCTGTGGAATTCTCTACCACAGAAAGTAGTTGAGGCCAATTCACTAAATATATTCAAAAGGGAGTTAGATGAAGTCCTTACTACTCGGGGGATCAAGGGTTATGGCGAGAAAGCAGGAAGGGGGTACTGAAGTTTCATGTTCAGCCATGAACTCATTGAATGGTGGTGCAGGCTAGAAGAGCTGAATGGCCTGCTCCTGCACCTATTTTCTATGTTTCTATGTTTCTATGTTTCTATGTTTCTATCAACACCTGTCAATGGGCGATTAAGGACAGGTAGAGAGAGAGTCAGAGACGATCGACTGGTAATGGACCTTTTGTTTCCAACAACGGCTCATATTGGAGGTGTGGAGGAAAACACACAGCCAGAGCATGCAGGTATCAGCAATATACCTGCAGAAATTGCAACGTCAGCGGTCACTTGGCACGTATGTGCAGGAAGCCTGCAGCCAGGTTGAAGTACGAGGAGGACGGGCCCGATGCAAGCCCTACGAGGCCAAATGAACACTGGGGGAAATCGCTGGAAGCTGAAGTTCAGCGAGTTCATGTGGAGCACATACACAGTTCATACACCAGGACGCCACCGATAATGATGAAAGTGCTCCTCAATGGCATCCCAGTATAAATGGAGCTAGACACGGGGGCCCAGCCAGTCCCTGATGAGTATCAAACAGTTTGACAAGTTGTGGGCGTCCAAGGCCTGGAGGCCAAAATTATTGCCAATTGATGAACAGCTACGGACATATACAAAGGAGATCATTCCGGTGCTAGGCAGCGCCACAGTAGTCGTGACCCACAAAGATTAGGAGAACAGGTTGCCACTCTGGATTGTCCCGGGGGACAGTCCCGCACTGCTGGGGAGGAGTTGGCTTGCTGTCATGAACTGGAAATGGGGCGATGTCAATGCAATTTCTTCTGTGGAGCGAATATCATGCTCACAGGTCCTGGACAAATTTGACTCACTATTTCAACCTGGCATTGGCACTTTCATGGGGACCAAGGTAGTGATTCACAGAAACCCGGACGCTAGGCCAGTACACCACAAGGCCAGAGCGGTGCCGTACGTGATGTGGGAAAAGATAGAAGGCGAATTAGACCGCCTGTTGAGGGAAGTCAGTGACTGGGCGAGCCCGATTGTGCAGGTGCTCAATGTGGATGGGTCGGTCAGGAAATGTGGTGATTACAAGGCCACCATCAATCGGGTGTCACTCCAAGACCAGGACCCGCTACCGAGAGCGGAGGACCTCTTTGCGACGCTATCCGGTGGCAAACCTCTTTCAAAATTGGACCTGACCTCAGCTTACATGACCCAGGAGCTGGCGAGTGAGTCAAAGAAGCTGACCACCATCACGACACACAAGGGGTTGTTTGAGTACAACAGATATCTGTTCGGGATTCGCTCGGCCGCCACAATCTTTCAACGAAATATAGAAAGCCTCCTCAAGTCGATTCCAAGGACAGTGGTTTTTCAAGATGACATCTTCATCACAGGTTGTGATACTGAAGAACACCTCCGCAACCTGGAGGAGGTGCTACGCAGACTGGACCGGGTAGGTCTGCGACAGAAAAAGGCGAAGTGCATCTTCCTAGCTCCAGAGGTAGAATTCCTGGGGATGAGGGTAGCAGCAGACGGGATCAGACCTACGGCGTCCAAAACAGAAGCGATCCAGAGAGCACCCAGACCCCATAACACAACGGAGCGGCGTTCGTTCCTGGGGCTCCTGAACTATTTTGGTAACTTTCTTCCCAAATTGAGCACGCTGTTAGAGCCGCTATACGTGCTCCTAAGCAAAGGTCGTGAATGGGTCTGGGGGGACAGCCAGGAAAGGGCTTTTGATAGAGCACAAAATTTGTTATGCTCCAACAAACTGTTAACACTATATGACCCATGTAAGAAACTTGTTTTAACGTGCGATGCGTCGTCCTATGGGGTCGGGTGTGTGTTGCAGCATGTTAATGCCAAGCGTCAGTTACAGTCAGTAGCTTATGACTCCAGAAGTCTGTCCCAGGCAGAACGGTGCTACAGGCTGGTAGAAAAGGAAGCGCTTGCATGTGTATATGCTGCAAAAAAAAAATGCACCAGCACCTGTTTGGCAGGAAATTTAAGCTGGAGACAGATCACAAACCCCTAACATCTCTTTTGGCCAACAACTAGGCCACAAATGCAAATGCATCGGCCCGCAGACAGAGGTGGGCACTCACGTTAGCCGCCTATGACTATACAATTCGGCGCAGTCCGGGCACTGAAAACTGCGCCGATGCACTAGCCACCACCGAGGGGGCAACCGAGCATGCTGCTGAGATGGTCATGGCTGTTGAAGCTTTCGAAAGCGAAGGCTCACTCTGACAGCCCGTCAGATCAAAGTCTGGACAAATAGAGACCGCTGCTGTCTTTAGTCAAGAAATGCGTCCTGAATGGGGACTGGGCGGCCACGTCCGGGGCATGCCCTGAGGAATTCAAACCATTTCACAGGCGCAAGGATAAACTCTCGATTCAGGCCGATTGCCTACTGTGGGGAAACCAAGTAGTCATGCCCCAGATGGGCAGAGAGCAAGCAAGTATAAAAGGTTGTCTGCCTTGCTGATTCTTCACTCTGGACTTTGATTAAAGAGACTAAGGTCACATCAGTTTGAGCTTACAGCACACAGTCTTGTGGAGTTATTCTGAACATAACAGCCACCAATGGCTGAGCGATTAAAATCAGGGTGTTCAAGAGGCTAAAATTAGAGGAGCGCGGATATATCAGACTGTGGGACTGGAGGAGGTTACAGAGATAGGGATAGGTGAGACTATGGAGGGATATGAAAACAAGGTTAAGAATTTCAAAATCGAGACGTTGTTTAATCGGGTGTCAATGTAAGTCAGCGAGCACAGGGGTGATGTGTGAGTGGCAGCCGAATTTTGGATGACCTCAAGTTCACGTAGGCTAGAATATGGGAGGCTTGCGAGGAGTGGGTTGGAATAGTCAAGTCTGAGGTAACAAAGGCATGAATAGAATACAGCCAGGGTGATCTCCTGGACTAGTTTCGATCGCCTGGATGGGTCGGAGAGGAATTTTACCAGATTTTTTTCTCCCTAAATTGGCCTGGGTTTTTATCTGGTTTTTGCCTCTCCCAGGAGATCACATGGCTCCAGTTGGGGTGGAGTGTTGATGTTTTTAGTGTAAGGAGTGTGGCAGTGGTGTGGGGCGGACTGGTTGGGCTGGGTGCTCTTTGCCTTTCCGTTATTGTTCATAGGTTTGTATGTAACCTTTAGGACTGCTGATGAAGGGCCATGCGGCTCTTTGTTGGCCGGCGCAGACACGATGGGCTGAAATGGCCTCCTTCTGCGCTGTAAATTTCTATGTTTCTATGAGGGTTTCAGCAGCAGATGAGCTGAAGCAGAGGCAGAGTTGGGCAATGTTACAGAGGTGGGATTAGACAGTCTTAGTTATGGCACAGATATGTGGTCGGAAGCTCATTTCAGGGTCAAATATGACACCAAGGTTGCGAACAGTCAGGTTCAGCCTCAAACAGATGCTAGGGAAAGGGATGGAGTCAATGGCTAGGGAATGGAATTTGTGGTGGGGACCAAAGACAATGGCTTTGGTCTTCGCAATATTTAGTTGAAGGAAATTTCTGCTCATCCAGAACTGGATGTCGGATAAGCAGTCTGACAATCCAGAGACCGTGGAGGGGGTCGAGAGAAGTGGTAGTGAGGTTGAGCTGGGTGTCATCAGTGTACATGTGGAAACTGGATGATGTCACCAAGGGGTAACATCTAGATGAGAAATAGGAGTGGGACAAAGATTATTCTTTGGCGGACACCAGAGGTAATGATGCGGGAGTGGGAAGAGAAGCCACTGCAGGTGATTCTCTGGATGCTATTAAATAGATAAGAATGGAACCAGGCGAGTGCAGTCCCACCCAGCTGGATGATGGGAGAGTGGCATTGGAGAAGGATGCAGTGGTCAATCGTGCCAAATACTGAAGAGCTGTCAGAAAGGACAATGAGGGATAGTTTGCTTTTGTCACAGTCACATAGGATGTCATTTATGACTTTGATGAGAGCCTTTTCGGTACTGTGGCAGGTGAGTGAACCTAATTGGAGGAATTCAAACATGGAGGTCTGGGAAAGATGGCACGGATTTGGGAGGCGAAAACAAGTTCAAGGACTTTGGAGAGGATAGGGTGGTTGGAGATGAGGTGGTAGTTTGCAAGGATGGAGGGGCCAAGGGTTCTTTTTATTTGAGAACAGGGGTGACGATAGCAGATTTGAAGGAGGGGGTGACAGTATTTGTGGAGAGAGAGCCGTTAACAATGTCAGCTAACATAGGAGCCAGAAAAGGAAGTTGGGTGATCAGCAGTTTAGTGGGAATAGGGTCAAGGGAGCAGGAAGTGAGTCTCATGATAAGATGAGCACAGAGAGGACAATTCATATGGAATTGAAACCAAATTATTGACCCGGTTAGGATCTGTGTTGGAGCCGCAATTATTCACCGGATTTATTAATGATTTAGATGATGGGATAGAAATCCACATGTCCAAATGTGCCGAGAATACAAAGATCGTCCGCGTTTTAGGCAGTGTAGATGAAAGCAGAAAATTACAAAGAGATATTGATAGATTAAGTGAATAGACAAAACTGTGGCAAATGGAATTCAATGCAGGTAAATATGAGGCCATCCACTTTAGACCTAAAAAGGATAAAACAGAATACTTTCTAATTGGTGAAAAGCTAAAAACAGGGAAGGTCCAAAGAGAATTGGGGGTCCAGGTACATAGATCATTAAAATGTCATGAACAGGTACAGAAAATAATCAAAAAGGCTAATGGAATGCTGGCCTTTATATCTAGAGGACTAGTATACAAAGGGTTAAAAGTTATGCAACAGCAGAACTTAGGAAGGATATATTGGTCTTGGAGGGAGAGCAGCGTAGGTTCACCAGAATGATACCCGGACTCCAAGGGTTAAATTACGAGGAGAGATTACACAAATTCGGGTTGTATTCCCTAGAATTTATAAGGTTAAAGGGGGATTTGATTGAAGTTTTCAAGATATTAAGGGGAACGGATAGGGTAGATAGAGAGAAACTATTTCCGCTGGTTGGGGAGTCTAGGACTAGGGGGCATAGTTGAAACATTAGAGCCAGACCTCTCAGGAGTGAAATTAGGGAACACTTCTACGCACAAAGGTGATAGAAGTTTGGAACTCTCTTCCGCAAATGGCAATTGGTATTCGAACAATTGTGAATTTTAAATGTTGTTAACGAAATATATTAAGGGATATGAGGCAAAGATGGGTATATGGAGTTAGGTCGCGGATCAGTCATGATTTCATTGAGTGGTGGAACAAGCTTGAGGGGTTAAATGGCCTACTATTGTTCCTATGTTCCTATGAGAGGAGATCGGAGAGAAACTGGAGAAAGATGAGAGTTCAGGGCTAGGGCAGGGGCGAATCTTAGAAGAAGTTTGGCCCGGTGGGCTAGGGGAAGGAAGGGAAGTGGCAGAGGCAGCTGATTGGATGGTCTCAAGCTTAGAGACAAAGAAGTCTGTGAGCTCCTCGCACTTGTTCTTGGAGGTGAGAGTGGAGGAGATGGGTGAGGGGTGCAAGAATGCGGTTAGCAGTAGAAAATAGTAGCCGGGGGTTATCTTTGTGTCATGTATGTGCATGCTGTTTGTAGCCACCAGATGGCGTCATTGTTGGAGGCCACTGAGCAGCACGCACATGGTGCTGCTCGGGTATAAAAGGCCAGCCATTTTGTGAGTCAGACACTTTGGGACTAAATAAAGCACAGGCAAGGTCATACCTTGCTTAGTTAAACAGTATTCAGTTTGAACTTTTATTGCATACGTAACATTTGGCAATGAGAAAACAAGAACCTTTGTTTGAAAAATGAGCACGATTAGATTTTTAGAGTGATTCATGGAGGGAGAAGATTGGGCAGATTTTGTGAACCGTTTGAACCAGTACTTCGTGGCCAACAAAATGAAGGGGGTTGACGATGCAGATAGGTGCCGGGCCGTATTCCTCACTGTGTGCAGTTCAAAGATCTACGGTCTGATAAAGAATCTACTCATGCCAGGTGATCCAACAGAGAAAACGTACAAGGAGTAGTGTATATTGGTACGGGAGCACCTCAAGCCAGACTACAGCATCATCATCTCAGGACAAATGTTTTATACACACGTTCAATCGGAGGGCCAGAGCGCGGCGGAATTCGTTGCCGACCTGAGACATCTAGCGGGACCGTGCAAGTTCAGGACGGGGTTGGCAGACATGCTGCAGGACTTCTTTGTTATCGGTAGCAACCACGAGGTGATCCTGCGCAAACTTCTGGTGGTGGAGGAGTTGGATTTAAAAAGGGCCATCCAGATCGCTCAATCATGTATGACGGCGGACAGAATTTTATAGCAAATGTCGGTGAAGAACCGAACCTCGGCAAGTACTGTAAATGAGATTGATTCGGTGTTCGGCAGAGCAGCACATGGCAGAGCCTATCTGGCTGCGTTCGCAAAACCTGTGGCTGCCCAAAGTCCACCAGCGGGAATGTATCCGACTTCTCTGTGTTGACGTTGTGGGGGAAATCATCGGCACCAGCAGTGCCGATTTAAGCAATATAGTTGCAAAGGCTGTCTGAGAAGGGGGCATCTCCAGCGCAAGTGTCCGCAGGTGAACAAGCGAGCTGCGACACACCACGTGGAGGATGAGTCAGACTACACAATCCGAGATGCCAGAGGAGGAAGTGTATGGACTGTACTCTTTCAGAACCAAGAGTAAACCAATTTTGATTTATGTAAAGTTTAACAGGATACCGGTATCGATGGAACTGGACACAGGGGCGAGTCAATCGATCATGAACCAGAGGGCATTTAATAAGCTGTGGGACACTAAGACTGCGAGGCCCAGGCTAAGCCTTGTTAACGCCAAGCTGCGCACGTACACCAAAGAACTAATAAAGGTGATTGGCAGTGCACAAATTAATGTGTTGCATAACGGTTCACGAACCATATAAGATAATGAGGGGACTCGACAAGGTGGATACAGAGAGGATATTTCCATTCATAGGGGAAATTAAAACTAGGGGGCATAGAATCAGAATAAGGGGACGCCCATTTAAAACTGAAATGAGGAGTAATTTCTTCTCTCAGAGGGTTATAAATCCGTGGAATTTTCTGCCCCAGAGAGCTGTGGAGGCTGGGTCATTGAATATATTTAAGGCGGAGATAGACAGAATTTTGAGCGATCAGGGAATAAAGGGTTATGGGGAGCAGGCGGGGAAGTGGAGCTGAATCCTTGATCAGATCAGCCATGATCTTATTAAATGGTGGAGCAGGCTCGAGGGGCCAAATGGCCTACTCCTATTTCTTATGTTCTTAGGACCAGATAGTGCTTTTGCAGTCCAGCCACATCTGGTGGTGAATGGCTAAACCAGTTGTCCGCCAGATCTGTGTAAGTCTGCATCCGTTGGATTTAAGGGAGTGAAGATGAGGGCCATACCAAGGGGAATGGCCAGGGGGAGAGAAAATAATTGTTTTACTAGGGACCAGGGGATCAAAGGTGGTAGTGAGGGTGTGGTTGAGCAGATCGGTTACTGTAGAAATGTCTTGGTGAATGGAGGGCCAAAGGCTGGACAGTTGGGATTTTGTAAGTGCCATTGTAAATGAGTAAGGGGAGAATTTTTTCCAGAGGCAGACTCAGAAGAAAATAGGGTTGTTGGGGGGGGGCGGGGGGACAGAGTGGGTGGGGTGGGGTGGGTGGGGAGTAGCGGGATATGGGTGGAGAGTGATACAAGGAAGTCGTCAGAGATGGCCTTTTCTGTGATTCACATGATGGAAGTAATGAGGCCACGTGAGATGGCAAAGTCTAAGAGCTGGCCGTGAACATGGATTGTGGAGTTTGCATGGAGGGAGAGATTACCGGAGGACAGGAGGGTAGTGAACTCAGAGGAGAGAGAGCATGATGAATTGAGATAGAGGTTGAAATCATCGAGTATGAGAAGTCGCTCGGTGCAGAGACAGAGGGAATAAATCAGTGAAGATATCTTGTGAGAAACTTGTTATGCTACTTGGTTAGGAGGTAGAGAACGAGGATTTGAAATGAGAGATGAGAGGGCTGGAACAAGGTGAGATCCTCAAAGGAGGAGAAAGTGCCAGAGGAGTAGGGAGACAGGGCAAGGTGTGATTTGGTGATAAGAGCCACACCGCCACTTCCAGAAGGCTTTGCGTTCAAGCTCCATTCCAAAGAGTTGAGAACATAATCTATGCTAACACTTCTGGGCAGTATCGAGGGAGTGTTGCACTGTTGGCAATGCTGTTTTTCAGATCAGATGTTAAAACAATGTCCTGTTTACTTGTTCAGGTGCACATAAAAGATCCCATGGCACTATTTAACAAAGAGCAGTGAGAATTGTGCTGGTCAATATTTATTCCTCAACCAACTCCACCATTCATCTCATTGCTGCTCCTGGTACCACGCTGTGTGAAAATCGGTTTGTCTGCGATGCAATAATGACTGCATTTCAAAAGTAATTAATTGGCTGTAAAGCACTTTAAGAAGTTCCAAGATTGTGAAAGCTGCTATATAAATGCATGTTCTTATTATTGTTATTATGCATTATTCTATGCTTAACAAAACTTACTGTTATCTTTTAATGTACATTTCCTTTTACTATAAAAGAGTTAACATAAAATAAGCACAACTGGGGCAACTCTCAGCATCAGCAGGTGTAGAAAACTGGCAATATCAGATCAGATGCTTGTTTTGCAGCTCACTCGATTTTCCTTTCCATTGAAGTTTATAGGCAGCCACAAAACCTTAATCTTATCCCTATTATTCCAGCCGACCTTGATAGCCAGAACAAATTTGCCGGAAACAAAATGACACAGATTGATAAACATTGCCTCAAAAATCAGCAGGCCACGATTCTGGTGGCTACATCTGTGCGTGCCTGTCATGAAAGGTGTGGCAAGACAGTAGCCCAGGCTCCACCACCTCCTCAGACTCTTTGGGTCCCTGTACAAGGAGTCCAATCCAATAAATATTTAAACAAATATTCTGACCATGTTTTCATGGTTTCAGGCCACTCCCCGTTCCTGGACACCACCCCACATTTTCACACATGTGGAGGACAGTATATTTCATCACATTCGGCATAGCAGCCTCCTATTCAACGCTGGGACCCAACAAAGTTGGTCAAGCAGGTATTTCTGGCATATGATGTCCCTAGCCCGGCTCTAATTTCAGGGCCACACCTTACGTCACTGACTTTGTAAGGGGCAGACAAATGTTCCACCCCTTTGAAGGCTCACTGGAAAATCCTGGAAATGGCAGGAACCTGGTACGCCCTGGTCCCTACTGCTTTCTGGTTGGTTCCAGCAGACTCCTGCCACAAACCCTGAGAAACTGCATACTGAATATTTTGATTCTGCCCACCTATGTAACATGTGGTGCATCTCACATTAAGATGCATCACATTCCATAGGTGGGCTCCCTAATGGCTTAGCCACTCTAGCCAGTGTGCAAACCATAATAGACCAAAAATTTCCCAGGCTTGACCCCCAATTTGTACTGAGTTAGCTGATCTCAGCCACAGAAATGGTAGGGCCATAAAAATTGGCCTCAGGGACAGGAAAACTGTTCAGCGTTCCTGCTCCTAATCACTTTCCCGGCAAACCCTAGAAAATGTGCATATGTAAACAACAGGTCTGAACCTTATCAAGCTTGGCAGTGATAGCTCCCTCAGTCAAATCGACTGCTGACAATCACTCTGAAATTTTACACGTGAATAATGTCATTTCAGTGAGGTACTACAGGGCAACCAGTCCCCATGAAACGGTGCCCTATTAAGGAGTTGGATGGAGAACATCGGAGAGATAAATAATATGTATCAGGTAGAAATATGACACATGTTACAGTTCCACATAAAACGCACACCAATTACTACACCCACTCAGCTCTCACAAATAATATCAAATCACACTTAAATTAGCAGTTGGTTGAACGTCATTCCCAACAGGTTTGGTTTTAATATTAGTCAGATGAATTTCTTAATAATTGTTTCTTCTGAGCTCTTTGAAAACCATTGACCAAATAATGTGCTTGAGAGTTGAATTTAAAGTTATGGTTGAAGCTCACTGTGTTGAAGGGAATACAATTTATTATAACTTACAAAGTAAATATTCATGATCCAACATTATGTTAGGAATATTCTTGCAAATTCAGAAGGCTAATGGAATGGACGAGATGGTGCGAGTTAATTAGAATTGAACTGGAGGCACACAGGCTGAAAATTCCAGTTTATACTTAAAACTACAATCAGTCATAGGAAACTTGTGATGGGTAAAGAGAGTGCAATGCCGTGGGAGGTGGAAGGTTTATCTTCTTCCAATTAAATTATGGTATTTGTTTGTTGCATATGGCCAGTGGTTTGATGAGAATGATCAGGAGAGCCAAGAACTAATAGATCGCAAGCGCAGAGCATTTCTGAGCCTTAATCAACAACCCAACTTGGGAGCAGCAAAGCAACATTACAGGCGGCTCAAGGCTGAGGTCCAACAAAAAACCCGGGGATTAAGAATAGGTGGTGGATGGAGAAAGCACAGGAGATACAACAGCTGGCCAACAGCCATGATGTGCGAGGATTCTTCATCGCAGTCAAGGCCACCAACGGTCCAAACTCCCAAGGGCCCACCCCACTGCTGACCAAGAACGGGGAAACATTCATCAAGGACACCGAGGCAGTCAGAGCCCACTGGAAGGAGCACTTCGAAGATCTCCTCAATCGAGACTCTGTCTTTGACTCGAGTGTTCTCAACGACATCCCACAGCACTCAGTGAAACCCCAACACCACACGAGGTAGGAAAAGCCATAAGACAGCTCAAGAACAACAAGGCTACGGGAGCAGATGGAATCCCTGCTGAGGCGCAAAGTATGGCGCTGTTGGCACGGATACATGACCTCATCTCTCTCATCTGGAGAGGAGAGCATGCCGGAAGATCTCAGAGATGCAGTGATCGTGACCATCTTTAAAAAAGGGGACAAGTCCAACTACGGCTACTACAGAGGAATCTCCCTGCTAACAGTCATTGAGAAAGTTATCGCTAGAGTCCTCCTCAACCGTCTTCTCCCTGTGGCCAAGGAGGTCCTCCCGGAGTCACAGTGTGGATCTAATCCCCTACAGGGCACAACGGACATGATCTTTGCAACGCGACAGCTGCAGGAAAAATGCAGGGAGCAGCACCAGCCCTTATACATGGCCTTCTTCGCCTTTGACACTGTCAACCGCGAGGGTCTATGAAGCATTCTCCTCCATTTCAGATGCCCCCAAAAGTTCGTCAACATCCTCTGCCTGCTCCATGACATGCAGGCCGTGATCCTTACCAACGAATCCATTGCAGACCCAATCCACGTCCGGACCGGGGTCAAACAGGGCTGCGTCATCGCCCCAACCCTCTTCTCAATCTTCCTCGCTTCCATGCTCCACCTCACAGTCAACAAGCTCCCCGCTGGAGTGGAACTAAACTATGGAACCAGTGGGAAGCTGTTCAACCTTTGCTGCCTCGAGGCCAGGTCCAAGACCACCCCAACCTCTGTCGTCGAGTTATAGTATGCGGATGACACCTGCGTCTGCGCATATTCAGAGGCTGAACTCCAGGACATAGTCGACGTATTTACTGAGGAGTACGAAAGCATGGGCCTTACGTTAAACATCCATAAGAGAAAGGTCCTCCACTAGCCTGTCCTCGCCGCACAGCACTGCCCCCAGTCATCAAGATCCACGGCGCTGCCCTGGACAACGTGGACTATTTCCCATACCTCGGGAGACTTTTATCAACAAAAGCAGACATTGATGAGGAGATTCAACACCGCCTCCAATGCACCAGCGCAGCCTTCGGCCGCCTGAGGAAAAGAGTGTTTGAAGACCAGGCCCTCAAATCTACCACCAAGGGTCTACAGGGCTGTAGTAATACCCGCCCTCCTTTGTGGCTCAGAACATGGACCATGTACAGTAGACACTTCAAGTCGCTGGAGAAATACCACCAACGATGCCTCCGCAAGATCCAGCAAATCCCCTGGGAGGACAGACGCACCAACATCAGTGTCCTCGTCCAGGCATACATCCCCAGCATTGAAGCACTGACCACACTTGATCAGCTCCGCTGGGCAGGCCACATTGTCCGCATGCCAGATACGAGACTCCCAAAGCAAGCGCTCTACTCGGAACTCCTTCATGGCAAACAAGCCAAAGGTGGACAGAGGAAACATTACAAGGACACCCTCAAAACCTTCCTGATAAAGTGCAACATCCCCACCGACACCTGGGAGTCCCTGGCCAAAGACCATCCTAAGTGGAGGAAGTGCATCCAGGAGGGTGCTGAGCGCCTCGAGTCTCATCGCCGAGTGCATGCAGAAGATAAGCGCAGGCAGCAAAAAGAACGTGGGGCAAACCAGTCCCACCCTCCCTTACCCTCAATGACTATCTGCCCCACCTGTGGCAGGGATTGTGGCTCTCGTATTGGACTGTTCAGCCACCGAAGGATTCATTCTAAGAGTGGAAGCAAGTCTTCCTCAATTCCAAGGGGCTTCCTATGATGATGATGATGATGGCCAGTGGTGATGAAAGCATTTACCACAAATTCAACCAAGACCAGCTTTATTCTAAAACACACAGGGAGCGATTTCCACTGAATACTTTAGGCGCTAAAGAGCCAAGTGGGGTCTTAAACTCCAACGCGGTTCAACCCGCAGTTAGTGCAAGACGTTATTTTACAAAGGATTACATAGGATATAAAGCACAGAAACAGGCCATTCAGTTCGTGCCCACTTATGCTCGAGCCTCCTCCTGTCTTTCTTCTTCTAAATCTATCAGCATAACCCTCTATTCCCTTCTCCATCAAATACAAATCTAACCGCCCCTTAAATGCATCTATACTATTCGTTTAAACCACTCCCTGTAGTAGCGAGTTCCAAATTCTCACCACTCTCTGGGTAAAGAAGTTTCAACTGAAATACCTTTTGGATTTCTTGGTGACTATCTTATATTAATGACCTCTAGTTTTGCTCTTCCCCTACAATTGGAAACACTCTCTCTGTATCTACTCTATCAAAACCTTTCATAATTTTAAAGACCTCTGTTAGGTCACACCTCAGCCTGCTTTTTTCAAGAGAAAAGAGACTCTTGGTAAAGGAGTTGAAGCCTGTCATGTATCTTACATTATTATATATAACTGATTCCTAACATGCTATACATGACTGTAATAAGATATGACCTGTAACCACCAGCATACCTTACCACCAGGGGTGCACTTGCAAGAGACAGGTCTCAGGCAAGTGCAGCATTCCAGAGCTGTGAAATAAAGGTGCAGGTCCAGAGTGACTTTGACTTCACTACATGCCTCGTGTGAATCTGTACTGAGGGGACAGGACTTTACAGTGGCGACGAGTTACGGGATTACAGAATCCACAGAATGGCGAATAACGGATCAGATGAAAAGTACAATGCGGAAGACAATTGGGAGAACTTTATAGCAAGGCTCCAGAAAAGTATTGTAACCAAAGACTGGTTAGGCGACGATAAGGCAGACAAGAGAAGAGCCCATCTCTTGACCAGCTGTGGCTTGAAAACATACGCTTTAATGAAGGATCTGTTGGCACCCGAGAAACCAGCAAGCAAGTCATTTGAAGAATTGAGCACACTGGTAAGAGACCAGCTGAAGCCAGCGAGCAGCCTACACATGGCCAGACACAGGTTCTACAACTACAGACGCTGTGTGGGCCAGAGCATACCCGACTTCGTGGCGGAACTTCGGAGGTTGATTCGTTTATGTGAGTTCTCCGATGAACTGAGGAGAGAAATGCTGAGAGACTTTTTCATTGAAGGAATAGGCCACGCAGGCATATTCCGAAAGCTCATAGAGACCAAAAACCTGATCTTAGAGGCAGCAGCACTGGTTGCACAGACATTCTTGGCAGGGGAAGAAGAAACGAGGTTGATTTACAATGCAGGTACGACAACTAACAAAATATCGGAACAAGAAGTTCATAGCACTAAACAAGCTGCGACCCCCACACACTAGACAAAACCGGGAGAACAGGCTCTCGACAGTGGGAACACTTTGAACAATGGAATAGGTCTGTGCTGGAGGTGTGGGGGTGGGCACTCGTCAAGGGAATGTCGATTTCAGCAGGCTCTTTGCAGGAACTGTGAATATACAGGGCATTTGGCCCGCATGTGCAAAAAAATGGCAGCTCGGCTGATATACGAATCGGATGGGTTGGAAAGCGGACCAGATGATGGTGGGGACAGTACCCGGGACACCGATGTACAGCGGGTCAACACGATCAATGGCCGCTGCTTCTACAACAGGACGCCTCCTACAATGATGAGGGTCCTACTCAACGGGATATCTGTCAACATGGAGCTGGATACGGGAGCGAGTCAATCTCTCATGGGCGCTCAACAATTTGAACAACTGTGGCCGCATAAAAGAGACAGACCAAAACTCACAAGGGTCGACACCATACTAAGGACTTATACCAAAGAAATCGTAGCAGTCCTCGGCAGCGCCATGCTCTCTGTCTCACACAAAGGGACAGTGAACCAACTTCCCCTGTGGATTGTCCCCGGAGACCCCCCAGCACTGCTGGGGAGAAGCTGGCTGGCAAAACTAAAGTAGAAATGGGATGATGTCCATGCCATGTCATTAGAGGAACGGACCTCCTGCTCAACAGTTATAAAGCGATTTGAACATCTCTTTCAGCCAGCTGTGGGCACTTTCAAAGGGGCCAAAGTCAAAATCTACATCACACAGGATGCTAGACCGGTCCATCACAAGGCCAGAGCTGTACCCTATGTGATGAGGGAAAAGATTGAACACGAACTAGATAGGCTTCTGCGGGAAGGCATTATATCACCTGTGGAATTTAGTGACTGGGCAAGTCCCATCGTCCCAGTCATAAAGCCTGATGGATCTGTATGAATCTGTGGGGACTACAAATCTACCTACAGGACCAGTACCCGCTGCCCAGAACAGAGGACTTATTTGCCACATTGGCTGGAGGTAAACTTTTCTCAAAATTAGATCTCACATCTGCGTATATGACGCAAGAATTGACCGAGGAATCCAAGCTACTCACCACCATCAACACACATCGAGGCCTTTTCATGTACAATCGATGCCCATTCGGCATCAGGTCGGCAGCTGTCATATTCCAGCGCAACATGGAGAGTCTGCTCAAGTCCATCCCGGGGACGGTTGTATTTCAAGACAACATACTTATCACGGGCAGGGACACCGACTCCCATCTCCGTAATTTGGAGGAAGTACTAAAGCGATTGGATCGGGTAGGCCTACGAGTCAAGAAATTCAAGTGCCTGTTTCTCGCACCCGAGGTTGAATTTTTGGACAGAAGGATTGCCGCTGATGGAATCCGCCCAACAGAGTCCAAAACAGAAGCAATTCGCCTGGCACCCAGGCCCCGGAATGTCTCAGAACTGCGCGCTTTTCTCGGGCTACTCAATTACTTTGGGAACTTTATGCAGAACTTAAGCATGCTGCTGGAGTCTCTCCATGTGCACTTCAGGAAGGGGTGCGATTGGTTTTGGGGGGACGCCCAGGAACACGTCTTCAATAAGGCATGCAACCTTCTGTATTCCAACAGTGTTTTGACTTTCTTTGACCCAGGTAAAAAGCTAGTTCTCACATGCGATGCGTCAGCGTATGGGGTCGGGTGCGTTTTACAATATGTCAATAGTGCGGGCAAATTACAACCTATAGCTTATGCCTCCAGGTCATTTTCGCGGGCGGAGCGTGGGTACGGAATGGTAGAGAAGGAGGCACTCGTGTGCGTGTACAGTGTCAAAAAGATGCACCAATATCTTTTCGGAGCCAAGTTCGCATTAGAAACCGACCACAAGCCCCTCACGCCCCTACTATCCGAGAGCAAGGCAATAAACGCCAACGCCTCGGCGTGAATTCAACGGTGGCACTCATACTGGCGTCCTACGACTATACCATAAGGCACAGACCAGGCACAGACAATTGTGCCGACGCGCTCAGCAGGCTCCCCCTGGCGACCACGGAAGGGTCTGACGAACAGGACTGTGAGATAGTCATGGCAATCAATGCCTTTGAGTCCACAGGTTCGCACATGACGGCTCGCCAAATCAGAGCCTGGACTGCCAGTGACCCCACATTATCCTTAATAAAAAGATGTGTCCTAACCAGTGACTGGGCAGAGGATCGTGATGCCTGCCCTGAGGAATTAAAACCCTTTCACAGATGCATGCATCAGCTATCACTACAAGCAGACTGCCTGATGTGGGGCAGCCGAGGTGTCATGCCATTGCGAGGCAGAGAGGCATTTGTCCGGGAGCTCCACCGCGAGCACCCGGGGATCGTTCTCATGAAGGCCATAGCCAGATCCCACGTCTGGTGGCCTGTTATTGACGCGGACTTGGAGCTCTGCGTCCGAAGGTGCACCATTTGTACCCAACTCAGCAATGCCCCCAGGGAGGCTCCACTGAGCCCCTGGCCCTGGCCTACCAAACCGTGGTCGCGGGTGCACGTAGACTATGCGGGCCCATTCATCGGTGTTATGTAATGATGTGTGTATCGTCCCAGTACCTTAAATGTAATGTAAGTACTATGCCACACCACAGAGGGTGCTGCGGTGGGAAACCCTGGTAGCACCTGTAACGAGGACTATATAAGGCTGACCACCACACCTGGGAGGCACTCTGGAGCTGAACAATAAAGGACGAAGGTCACAGTTAGACTTACACCAGACCGTGTGGAGTCAGTGATTTGTGTGCTACATACACCACATTGGCAACGAGGAAGCGGACGAACTCCATGCAACCATGGCTACTCTGGGCTCGCTAAAGGATTTTACCGTGGGCAATGATTGGGAGGCCTTTACGGAAAGGCTCGAGTACTACTTCACAGCAAATGATCTGACGGAGGACACATACGCAATGAGAGATAAGTATAAGGCGATATTGCTCTCCAGTTGTGGAGATGAGGTTTACTGTCTCGTCAGGGATTTGCTGGCACCCGGGAGCGCCAGGGACAAGTCATACGAGGAGCTGACTGAACTCATTCGTGACCAGTTGAAACCGAAGGAGAGCATCCTCACGGCCAGATACAAATTTTACCATCACTGCAGACCTGAGGGCCAGGATGTCACCAAATATGCTGCGGACCTCAGGAGACTCGCGGCACCGTGTGATTTTGGGGCACACCTTGACGAGGCTTTGCGGGACGTTTTCGTTATGGGGATTGTCCACGAGGGCCTCCTTCACAAGCTGCTGGCCACGGAACCCACAGTCACTCTGACAAAGGCCATCGCCATCAGCCGGGCACATATGACCTCGACTTGCAGCACCAAGCAAATGATCCACACAATCTCGAACCCGGCAGACACTGTCCACAGGATAGCGGCCACCACGGACAAAACTGCAGAACGTGGCTCTGCCCGGGGCAGAGAGCACGGACCTCGGGATCCTGGAGTTCAGAGTCTGCCGAGGGGGGCCAATCAAGCAGCACCATGCTGGCGTTGTGGAGGAAGCCATGGGGCTCACCGGTGCAGGTTTGCGGAGTACACGTGCACTACCTGCTACGTTAAAGGCCACCTTCAGCGTATGTGTAAAAGAAATCAGACTCACCATGTGGCTGAGGAGATGGGGGATGATCCACTGTTCAGCGAGGAGCAGGTAGAAGAAGATGAGGTGTTGGGACTGCACACGTGTACCGACGATTCGCCCCCAGTGATAAGGGAAGTAAAAATCAACGGAGTCCCTGTGAGTATGGAAGTGGACACGGGCTCGGGTCCGTCGTTGATGAGTCGGAGAACTTTTGATAAACTGTGGATTAACCCAGCTGCACGACCCAAGCTGGTCCCGGTCACGGTGAAGCTGCGTACCTACACCAGGGAACTAATACCTGTTCTTGGCAGAGCGATGGTGCAGGTATCCCATGGGGACGAGACGCACGCTTTACCTCTGTGGGTCGTTGCAGGCGATGGGCCGACGCTCCTCGACCGGAGGTGGATGGGAAAGGTCCGTGGGAGCTGGGAAGACTTCATTCCTCCACAGGCTGCTGCTTCCCGGGGTGCTGCCGTGCCCCGGGTCCCCAGAGAGCAGCGCCGACCGAGCTGGAGCTGCAGCTTCAATCCACCCACAGGCATGCCCCAGGCCCGGACCTCACACAGAGACCCTGCAGCCCCAGCCCCCACAGGCAAGCCCCAGGCCGGATCTCACACAGAGACCCTGCAGCCTTAATCCCCACAGGCAAGTCCCAGGCCCGGATCTCACACAGAGACCCTGCAGCCTCAGCCCCCACAGGCAAGCAGCCCTGCACAGAGGGGCCTAGTGGAGGGGGGGTGAGCCGGCGGGGCGCTGGGGGTGGGGTGCTGAGGGATCCAGGGGCCGGCAGTTCGGAAGAGTCCCGCAGAGGAAGAGGCCGTTGGGAAGGCCCCGCCGAGGAGCTGGTAGCGTTGGGCAGCCATGGCAGCCGCAGGGGAGGGGGAGGCCGCTACGTAGGCCGCGGGGGATGCGGCAAGTGCGGCCGCTGGAGAGGCCACGACGGCCGCAGGAGAGGCGGCAAGTCAGGTGGCAACGGAGGGGAGCGGAGGCTGCGACGGCGGAGGGCATCCGGAGAAGAAGATGGCGGCGGCATCATGTCGGAGCTGCAGAGCATCAAAGATGGAGGCGCCCAAGGAGAAGCTTCGTGGAATCCTCCTGCATCAAAGATGGCACCTTAAAGAGGAAATGCACCTGGGAGTCTTAAAAGGGCCTTACAAAGAGGTGGTCCCCACAAAGGACTTATGTTTGACAGAGCGAGTCTAAAATGAGCTATGTTAATGTGAGATAGTGAATTTATAATAAGAATTACTTTTTTATGCTGAATGGCCACTGTATTTGTGTAAAATAATGGATGAAGTACATTAATGATAACGGCTAACAAGGAAATCAAGGTTCCGCTACCAGTCAATAACCAGTTAATGTACCAGATAATATGTACCATACTAACGCACTGTCTATGCCCACCTGCCTTCCGTTGGACAAGCGTGATGTTATGTAATGATGTGTGTATCGTTGTCCTGCGTCCAGGTGGGGGGTGGGAAGGTGATGTTATGTAATGATGTGTGTATCGTCCCAGTACCTTAAATGTAATGTAAGTATTATGCCACACCACAGAGGGCGCTGCAGTGGGAAACCCTGGTAGCACCTGTAACAAGGACTATATAAGGCTGACCACCACACCTGGGAGGCACTCTGGAGCTGAACAATAAAGGACGAAGGTCACAGCAGTTAGACTTACACCAGACCGTGTGGAGTCAGTGATTTGTGTGCTACATACACCACAATGGGCAAAATGTTCCTCGTAGTTGTAGATGCATTTTCAAAGTGGATCGAATGCACCATTTTAAACTCAAGCACAATCTCCACCACTGTGGAGAGCCTTGCAACCATGATTTCAACGCATGGAATCCCTGACATATTGGTCAGTGACAATGGTCCGTGCTTCACCAGCGCAGAATTCCAAGACTTTATAATTGACCACGGCATAAATCACGTCAAGACGGCACTGTTCAAGCCGGCCTCCAATGGCCAAGCGGAGAGAGCAGTGCAAATCATTAAACAAGGCATGCTTAAAATCCAAGGTCCCATGCTGCAGGGTCGCCTGTCGCGACTGCTGCTGGCATACAGATCTCGTCCGCACTCATTGACTGGGATCCCCCCCCGCGCAACTGTTGATGAAAAGGACTTTAAAAACAAGGCTCTCATTAATCCTCACAGACATGCACGAAATCATTGAGGCAAAGCACCGTAAGCTGACTGAGTACCATGACAGAAATTCGAGGGAGAGATGGAATGAGATAGGGGACAAAGTGTTTGTACTAAACTATGGCAGGGGTCCCAAATGGCTTGCAGGGACAGTAACGAGCAAGGAAGGAAACTGGTAGTACAAATGGACAATGGCCAAACCTGCCGGAGGTATGTAGACCAAGTCAAAAGCAGATTTACGAACAACACTGCGGAAGCAGAGGCAGACTATAATGTGGAACTCGCACTACACCCGGTGGACAGACAGAGGGAACAACCTGAGGAAAGGGCAATCCCAACAGACAGCCCAGGCGAGTCAACAATCACACCAATCGAAACAGACAGCCCAGGCGAGATACCAGCAACCACACCCAAAGAAAAACAGACACCAAGGCAAACAACTGAACCACAACTCAGACGCTCCACGCGAGAGCGTAGACCACCTAAGAGACTGAACCTATAAAGACAATAAGACCTTGGGAGAGGGTGATGTCATGTATCTTACATTATTATATATGACTGTATCCTAACATGCTACACATGACTGTAATAAGATATGACCTGTAACCACCAGCATACCTTACCACCAGGGGTGCACTTGCAAGAGACAGGTCTCAGGCAAGTACAGCATTCCAGAGCTGTGAAATAAAGGTGCAGGTCCAGAGTGACCTTGACTTCACTACATGCCTCGTGTGAATCTGTACTGAGTGGACAGGACTTTACATGGATAATCTCTGGTCCGGGACCAGGTCCATCATTCCCAGGAGGCTGGTCTGTCGGTCGCCTTCCTATCGCTCGATCAAGAGAAGGCGTTCGACAGGGTGGATCACAACTATCTGTTCGGAACTCTGCGCGCTTTTGGGTTCGGGACGCATTTCGTCGCCCGTATCCGAATCTTGTACGCCGCCACGGAGTGTCTGATTAAGGTTAACGGGTCCTTGACAGCGTCTCTTCGCTTTAGGAGAGGGGTGCGCCAGGAAGCCCCATGTCCGTCAGTTATGTGCCATCTGCGTGGAGCCTTTCCTGCGCCTCCTGCGGACGAGGTTGATGGGACTGGCTCTGCAAGGGCCGGGCGTGGAGGTCTCCTCTCGGCTTACGCCGATGACGTGCTCCTCACAGTAGAGGATCCTGCTGACCTGCGGAGGATGCGTGAGTGCCAGGAGATTTACTCGGCCGCATCCTCCGCCAGGATCAACTGGGAGAAATGTTCCAGACTCCTGGTGGGTCAGTGGCGTGTGGACTCCCTGCCGGAGGAGCTCAGACCTTTTGCCTGGAGCATGACCCATCTTCTCTATCTGGGAGTCTACCTTAGCCCCGACGAGGAAGCCTGGCCGGCGAACTGGCAGGAGCTGGAGGCCAAGGTCGCCGCTCGCCTAGGGCGCTGGACAGGACTGCTCCGAGTGCTGTCCTACAGGGGTCGAGCGCTAGTCATAAACCAGCTGGTGGCCGCTATGCTGTGGTACCGGCTGGTCACTTTGACCCCTCCCCCTGCATTTGTCGCCAAGATACAGAAGAAGCTGGTGGATTTCTTCTGGAACAACAGGAATCACTGGGTCTCTGCCGCGGTCTTGAGTCTCCCGCTTAGGGAGGGTGGTCAGTCGTTGGTGTGTGTCAGCACCCAGCTAGCGACATTCCGTCTTCAGAACCTGCAGAGATATCTTTACGTCGAGCCCCCTCCTAGGTGGCATGCACTGGCGACGTATTTCTTCCGCCAGCAGCACAGCCTCAACTACAACATGTATCTCCTGTTTGTGAGCTTGAGGGGCGTCAGGACTGCCGTCCAGGGGCTGCCTGTCTTTTACCAGGAACCCATCAGGGTCTGGAACAAAGTCTCCACCAAGCGCAGCTCTCCACCGGCTGGAGTGGCGGCTGTCCTGCAGGAGCCGCTGCTCGGGAATCTGTACCTCCACGACCAAGGTTTTAGGTGGCAGTCGGACGAGAGGGCTGTGGCTGGCGAGGTGACTAGTGTAGAATTTACCAATATCTCGCAAAGATTCCAGTTACCTTTCCCCTGCAGAGGAGAAGAATCCCTTTCTGGGCTTTTAAAATGAGTTTAAAGGGGCAGACGAAGCCTGCAGGGGATAAAAGGGGATGCATTCATGGAGACCACCCCCCCCCCCCCCCCCCAGTGTTTGGACTCATAGGAAAGGGAATTCAAAATGGACCTAAATTACAGAAGCTTGAGATCTCCTGAACATTTATGGGAAGGAGCATATCAATTTTAAGATTCTACAACATTTTGGCTGTGAAAAAGAGTTACCAAATACAGGAGGTGGGGCTAACCTCTGAAGCAAATTCCTGTATTAAGGATCCCAATCTGTCTGGGGGAACTATTCACCCCCTAAGAGATAATCGAATTACCCAATCAAGCATAATGGAAATCATGGTCAGGAAACTGGACAATCTTAAAACAATGCAAAACCAGTGATAGCACATTCTCACACCCTAATCGAATTACTGCTGACAAAGGAGACATTTGAAAATCAATGGACAGAACAGTTTAAACAGAGCCCAAGAGATTTGATGGGAGATAACGGAGCCTTTTTTTGGGGGGATATATCTATCCCCCAGTTTTACAAGCAGAAACTAACAGAACACAGACTGGAACTCGCACAGACTCGAACAGAACACAGACGGGAACTCGCACAGACTCGAACAAGGATACAGACTGGAACACAGACACAGACACAAGCAGCCTGCTTCCTCTACAGTGAAGAAATGGAATAGTGAAGGAAACTACCAGAACTCATCAAGAACTGACCGAGCACAAGGCCCATGAAATGGAAGGTTGTCAGCAACCAAATTGACAACCACTCTACAATCTACTTCTGAACGACCCAACGGGGGAGAAATACCGAAAGGGACTAACTAAAACTATTCCTAACCAAAGAAAGTGGGTACTTACCCCATATATCCAAAGCGCAACTTAGCGCATCAACGGACGCACCCCAACCGAAGACTACGCAGTCCGAAGTCCTCTCCTCCGTCCGGGGTGCAGCTCGCCTAGAAGGCCAATTGCAGCAAACCCCGAAACCGCGATTCACCGGCAACTGTCTAAAGGGATTGGTGAGCATAGCCCCTGAACCCTCAGAGCTATAACTTAATTAGTCAGGGGAATTGGGAGGGGGAGGCTGGGATAACTTGTGTAAATGTATCTGCATTCTCCTCTTTACCCCATTTAGAGTTTAAGCTGTATTCTTTTCCCCACAGGCTGTAATTTGACATTTTATTCAATGTGTTGTACCCCTCAGAGTGTATTGGTCTGTGTGTGTTATTGAAGGTGTGCCTTTTACTTCTTTTTAAACACAATAAAGCCATACCTGCTTCCTACCTTGAAACCGATTGTCTGTCCAAGTCTGTCACAGTCCCTTCATAATTCCAGTGTCTAGAACCAAGGGTGTGGGAGCGATTCGGAACCGCTCATATAAGATCAGAAGGGAAAGCTGACCCCCTGCAAACCACCCCTTACACTAGGGTCAGGGACCTGCTCGATGGCGGAGGAGCGGGCTGGATGGCGCCAGACATGCCGGCACGGCGCCTAAATTCGGCCGACGTCCGCCGCGCGGCCGACGCCATTGAGTCGCTAAAAACAGCTCTGGGCCCTGACTCCATTAGGTGTATCAAGGAGGCTCAAGCACATGGGGAGATCCCGTCCGAACTGACACCCGTCCGGACGGAATTCCTCATTGGCGCCAAACCCCGGAACCTGCCTCGGGAGCCGGCACCTCACAACTTGAGCCACCTCGGGGAAATCCCCTCCGTGCCTTTCAGCTCTGCGCGGAGGGGTTTCCTGTACGGGCTGCTCCTGCACACTCTCAACCTTGCCATCCTCATCTGCCGTCCGGACACGCCATGGCGTACCATCTTGCCGTACGGTGGAGGCGGGGGTCCCCGATGGAGTCCACTTTACGCGGGAGTCCTCCCATTATTTATCGGGGACTTGGCCTGGAGGGTGGTGCACGGAGCAGTCCCGTTAAATTTTTAAGTTGGTTCACGGGCTCCCAGGCTGCCTGCAATTTCTGCAGTCTGGAAGAGTCCGTGTTCCATGTTTTTATTGAATGTACGAGGTTGCAGCCCCTGTTGCATTATTTAAAGGGGCTGCTCCTCAATTTCTGGTTGCACTTCAGTCCCACACTCCTGATCTTTGAGCACCCTGTGCAGAGGGGAGCGGGTAGGTCCGAAGGCCTCCTTGTAGGACTGCTCCTGGGCACGGCCAAGGGTGCCATCAGCCGTTCCAGGCAACGGGCGGTCAAGGGGGTCGTTCAGCCCGACTGCCTGCCTCTCTTCCGTGCTTACATCAGGACCAGGGTGTCCCTAGAGATGAAGCACGCGGTGTCCACCGGTACACTCGCGATCTTCCGCGAGAGGTGGGCGCCGGAGGGACTGGAGTGCATCGTTACCCCCGGCAACCAAATTTTAATTTGATTTTATATGTTTTAAAGTTTAATTTGTTTTAATTGCCAATTTTAGTGTCCCCTCCCCTTCTATAGGGGGCACTTGTAAATTATGGTTTTAGAGCCCAAAATAAAACAAAAAAACTACAAAAATACAACAAAAAAGGGGCCTTGGGAAATGTTTGGAGTGTCTCCCAGATCGGGGGGCAGGATTTAATGTTTAATTTTGTTTACTTCAAAAGAGTTGATGTGGATAGTCTCTGGTCTGGGACTAGGTCCATCATTCCCAGGAGGCTGGTCTGTTGGTTGCCTTCCTAGCCCTCGACCAAGAGAAGGCGTTCGACAGGGTGGATCACGATTATCTGTTCGGATTGCTGCGCACTTTCGGGTTCGGGACGCATTTCGTCGCCCGGATCCGACTCTTGTACGCTGCCGCGGAGTGTCTGATTAAGGTTAACGGGTCCTTGACGGCGCCCCTTCGCTTTAGGAGAGGGGTGCGCCAGGGATGCCCCATGTCCGGCCAGTTATATGCCATCTGCGTGGAGCCTTTCCTGCGCCTCCTGCGGACGAGGTTGACGGGACTGGCTCTGCAAGGGCGGGGAGTGGAGGTCATCCTCTCAGCTTACGCCGATGACGTGCTCCTCACGGTAGAGGATCCCGCTGACCTGCGGAGGATGCGTGAGTGCCAGGAGATTTACTCGGCCGCATCCTCTGCGAGGATCAACTGGAAGAAATGTTCCGGACTCCTGGTGGGTCAGTGGCGGGTGGACTCCCTGCCGGAGGAGCTCAGACCTTTTGTCTGGAGCACGACCCATCTCCTCTATCTGGGATTCTACCTTATCCCCGATGAGGAAGCCTGGCCGGCAAACTGGCAAGAGCTGGAGGCCAAGGTCGCCGCTCACCAAGGGCGCTGGACAGGATTGCTCCGAGTGCTGTCCTACAGGGGTCGAGCACTAGTCATAAACCAGCTGGTGGCCGCTATGTTCCCATCACAGTGACAGGGGTAAGATCCTTTCTAGGGCTCACCGGGTACTGCAGAGACTTCATTGAGGATTATGCAGCCACCGCAGCCCCTCTGCTCAGGCTCCTACACAAGGGTGTAGAGTGGGACTGCGATGAGAGTTGCGAGGCAGCATTTAATCAGCTCAAGAAGGACTTGCAGACCGCGTCAGCCTTGGGAGCAATAGATGTAGGAAAGGAGTTTTTCCTGGAGGTGGCAGCCAGTGGGGACAGTTTGAGCTCAGTGCTGCTTCAAGAGCGGAACGGCCAGCTGAGGCCGGTGGTTTACTCCTCCAGGATCCTCACAGATGTGGAGAAGGGGTACTCCAACTGTGAGAGACACCTCCTAGCCACACATTGGGCAGTGAAAAGATCCTTGATCTTCACGGGAGGGTCTCCTCTAACACTTCTAACCCACCACACACCTACTCAGATGCTCCTAGATGGGAGGAGTAAGGACGGGACGGTGAGCAGTGTCCGCATTGCTTGCTGGACCCTGCTCCTCTCCCAGATGGACCTCAGAGTAGAAGGCCCCCGCGAGCCAAGGCTCGCAGCCAACCTAATCTACCCAGGGAAAGCCCACAGGTGCTCCATAGAAGGGGTATGGGAGATAAACATTGGCCTTCGGGTGGGGTTACACCCTACAGGCCGGAACATCTATGTGGACGAGTCCAGCACGGTATCTGCTGGCGAGCGACTCACCGGGTGCGGAGGCTATGACCCAAGGGCAGGTATTGCCCTGGCAATCAAGCTCCCCAGCACCATGAGCGCCCAGCATGCTGAACTGTCTGCCGTAATGTACGTGGTGACCCACCCTGAGGAATTCCCTACCCCGTACACGATTTGCTCGGACAGTATGTTCACCTACAATTCATGTACGGAGTACCTGAGTACCTACGTCTTCCCGATGCCAGAGGCAAAATCCCTGGGGAGGAAGATCGCGACGGTCAGCATCACGGACGCAGAGAAGAGTGCATCCAGACCATGGGACGAGAGTGCGTCCAGACCACGGGATGAGAAGGCGCCCAGACCACGGGACGAAAGTACGTCCAGATCACGGGATGTCACCGCAACGGAACAGAGGCATTTGTTGCCCAGCAAAGAAGGCGACTGGGTTTGGGGCAAAGGTAAAGGGACGGCCGCTGAGAAGGCCAGGAACCCACTCCGTTCCAATAAGTTGTTTGTACTATGTAACCCATGTGAGCGTTCTTTCGCGGCCAAAGATGTACTATCATCTGGGGTCGGGAGGATCTTACAACAAGCCAAAGTAGCGAGCGAACACCAACTGGTCGTATATGTATCTGACAAAGTATTCGTAACAAGTGATGTGCTACCACACGGGATCAGGCATGTTGTGCAGCAAGCCAAATTAGTGGGCGAGCCCCAACCGGTTGTACATGTATCCAATAAGTTAACCAAGGCTGTAGCTTGGGTTCACGGGACAAAAGAGAAGTACCAAAGAGTGTCCCAATATTTGCTTGAGTCAGACAAGCTGCCCATCCCACAGTTTTGAGAGAGCAGATGCGTTGTTTCGAGAATGTGTAACACTGTCTGTGCACTGTAACATGATCCGCCACAGGCCAGGCACTGAGAACAGCGTTAATGCCCTCAGCTGGCTATCGTTGCCCACCATCGGGATGGAAACGGCGCAGCCAGCAGACCTGCTCGTTGTCATAGAAATGTTAGAAAGCGAAGGGTCAACCGTAACGGCCCCCCAGTTTAGGACCGCCTGCCAACGGTGAACCGTTAGATGGGATATTGCAGCTTATCCGTCGCAAAGACAAAAGGCTCATCCCACCTGATTGTCCCCAATGGGGAAACCCTGCAACGTTGCAAAGAAAGGCAGTGAGGCTACGCACAGTTGGTGGTCAGGGGCCTCCATACCATGGCCCAGGATCCATGGGGACCACGATGCCTCCCGCCTCTACTGAAAGTCTCAACGCCATGTCGGCCATCCTGGGCTTGCCAGACCTTAGGGTCAGCGACAATAGTCCGGAGCGGGCAGCACAAATCACAAAGCCAAGCATCACACGTGTCACGTAGACTCCCTACAGACCCGGCTATCCCGGGTGCTACGCAGTAACCAGACAGAATCACTCAGAACCGAGCCTTCCGTTAGCTATCAGCAGAGAATGTACCATGGAGCACGGCTCCTCCACGCGACATCAGAATAAATGATGTAGACCATGTTCGGGGCCCCAGATGGGCCGCTAGCATGGTATTAGCCAAAGGCGGGGGTGGTGGGGGGGGGGGGAATGCGAGGCCCCTTGGGAAAGAGTGACCATAATATGGTGGAATTCTACATTAGGATGGAGAATGAAACAGTTAATTCAGAGACCATGGTCCAGAACTTAAAGAAGGATAACTTTGAAGGTATGAGGCGTGAATTGGCTAGGATAGATTGGCGAATGATACTTAAGGGGTTGACTGTGGATGGGCAATGGCAGACATTTAGAGACTGCATGGATGAACTACAACAATTGTACATCTCTGTCTGGCGTAAAAATAAAAAAGGGAAGGTGGCTCAACCATGGCTATCAAGGGAAATCAGGGATAGTATTAAAGCCAAGGTAGTGGCATACAAATTGGCCAGAAATAGCAGCAAACCCGGGGACTGGGAGAAATTTAGAACTCAGCATAGGAGGACAAAGGATTTGATTAGGGCAGGGAAAATAGAGTACGAGGGGAAGATTGCAGGGAACATTAAGACGGACTGCAAAAGTTTCTATAGATATGTAAAAAGAAAAAGGTTAGTGAAGACAAATGTAGGTCCTCTGCAGTCAGAATCAGGGGAAGTCATAACGGGGAACAAAGAAATGGCAGACCAATTGAACAAGTACTTTGGTTCGGTATTCACTAAGGAGGACACAAACAACCTTCCGGATATAAAAGGGGTCAGAGGGTCTAGTAAGAAGGAGGAACTGAGGGAAATCTTTATTAGTCGGGAAATTGTGTTGGGGAAATTGATGGGATTGAAGGCCGATAAATCCCCAGGGCCTGATGGACTGCATCCCAGAGTACTTAAGGAGGTGGCCTTGGAAATAGCGGATGCATTGACAGTCATTTTCCAACATTCCAGACTCTGGATCAGTTCCTATGGAGTGGAGGGGAGACAATGTAACCCCACTTTTTAAAAAAGGAGGGAAGAGAGAAAACAGAGAATTGTAGACCGGTCAGCCTGACATCGGTAGTGGGTAAAATGATGGAATCAATTATTAAGGATGTCATAGCAGCGCATTTGGAAAGAGGTGACATGATGGGTCCAAGTCAGCATGGATTTGTGAAAGGGAAATCATGCTTGACAAATCTTCTGTAATTTTTTGAGGATGTTTCCAGTAGAGTGGACAAGGGAGAAGCAGTTAATTTGGTGTATTTGGACTTTCAGAAGGCTTTCGACAAGGTCCCACACAGAGATTCATGTGCAAAGTTAAAGCACATGGGATTGGGGTAGTATGCTGACGTGGATTGAGAACTGGTTGTCAGACAGGAAGCAAAGAGTAGGAGTAAATGGGTACTTTTCAAAATGGCAGGCAGTGACTAGTGGGGTACCGCAAGGTTCTGTGCTGGGGCCCCAGCTGTTTACATTGTACATTAATGATATAGACGAGGGGATTAAATGTAGTATCTCCAAATTTGCGGATGACTCTAAGTTGGGTGGCAGTGTGAGCTGCGAGGAGGATGCTATGAGGCTGCAGAGTGACTTGGATAGGTTAGGTGAGTGGGCAAATGCATGGCAGATGAAGTATAATGTGGAAAAATGTGAGGTTATCCACTTTGGTGGTAAAAACAGAGAGACAGACTATTATCTGAATGGTGACAGATTAGGAAAAGGGGAGGTGCAACGAGACCTGGGTATCATGGTACATCAGTCATTGAAGGTTGGTATGCAGGTACAGCAGGCGGTTAAGAAAGCAAATGGCATGTTGGCCTTCATAGCGAGGGGATTTGAGTACAGGGGCAGGGAGGTGTTACTACAGGGCCTTGGTGAGGCCACACCTGGAGTATTGTGCACAGTTTTGGTCTCCTAACTTGAGGAAGGACATTCATGCTATTGAGGGAGTGCAGCGAAGGTTCACCAGACTGATTCCCGGGATGGCGGGACTGACATATCAAGAAAGACTGGATCAACTGGGCTTGTATTCATTGGAGTTCAGAAGAATGAGGGGGGATCTCATAGAAACGTTTAAAGTTCTGACGGGTTTAGACAGGTTAGATGCAGGAAGAATGTTCCCAATGTTGGGGAAGTCCAGAACCAGGAGTCACAGTCTAAGGATAAGGGGTAAGCCATTTAGGACCGAGATGAAGAGAAACTTCTTCATCCAGAGAGTGGTAAACCTGTGGAATTCTGTACCACAGAAAGTTGTTGAGGCCAATTCACTAAATATATTCAAAAATGAGTTAGATCTAGTCCTTACTACTAGGGGGATCAAGGGGTATGGCGAGAAAGCAGGAATGGGATACTGAAGTTGCATGTTCAGCCATGAACTCATTGAATGGCAGTGCAGGCTCAAAGGGCCGAATGGCCTACTCCTGCATTTATTTTCCATGTTTCTATGTTTCTATGGAGTGTGTATGATGAAAATGGAGCGTTTGATTGTGAAGCCAGATACTGGGCAAACCCAGAAAGTATTTGGACCAGACCAAACTGCAAACTACAGATAACCAGGAACCGCAGTGAAAGGACCTGGCCCCAGCGACCCACTAACACAATTGGCCTCGCCGTCAACCAATATGATGAATCCACCAACTCAGGCGATCGACCCGGGAATGCAGGGCGCCAGATTGCCTCAACTTGCAATTAACTTGTACATAAGACTTTGCGTGGAGAGTGATGTTATGTATGTATATAAACCTCACCAATATATAAGACTTGCCACTAGGCGGCACACCTGTGGGAGACCTAAGGGTCTTCTGTGCACCCTGGGGCAAGCAGGTATAAAAGGTGATTCACCATGCTGCTTCTCCACTCTGGAGTCTGAATAAAGAGACTAAGCTTACAATACAGTCCTGTGGACTTATTCTGAATACAACACCAGCAGTATAGCCGCGAGGACCTGGGCTCAGTGCAGGAAGAAGTTTAATGTACTCACACGAGTGGTCAAGGTCAATGAATTCATCTTCAAATGCCATATCGCAACATCTGCACCACGAGCCTCACACACTGCTCATGGAGCGATGGACTGCAAACTGGGAGATGTTGGAGATGTCTCCTGTTGCAACCTGGATGGATCCATTGGCGTAGAAATTGAGTGAGATGGTGACCTTGACTGTCACTGAGAGAGCCGTCCTTACCTTGGTCTGAAGATCGAGGTCTGGCTGCAGGAGGTGGCAGAGTCCTGTGACCACGGCCTTGCTGAAGTACATCCTTCGACCAGACTGTTCTTCAGTGAAATTGATGTTGGAGAACTGCTGCCGGAATATCCTGGGAGGTTAAGGCCTCCTGTTGCCAGCTTTGTTGGGCCTTCTCCCTCTGGCTACATTTTGCTGTCTTTCTCCCTGCCTTTCTCCCTGTATGTCTCCCTGTATTATACCCTGTCTTTCTCCCTGTCCTGTTCCGTCTTTCTCCCTATCTTGCTCCCTGTTTTTCTCCATATCTTGCTCCCTGTATTTCTCCCTGCCTTTCTCTGAGCATTTGTCTCCACCTAAGTAGCCTCCGATGGTGATGTTGGAGCAGGAGGTCGAGTGCCAACACAGCTCCCATGAAATAATATAAATGTTGTTGTTTCAAATCTGCCCTCAATGAACCAAAGGAATAGTTAAGAAACAGAACAGTCCTTGGTGAAAATCGCTTAAATCTGTCCACCAGCCATTCTGCCTATGTGTTAACAAGCTGCACAGATTAATGACTGACAAAAATTGTCTGTAAAGATGGCGCCCTTAATAGCACACCTCTAGCCAACTCCCGACTGCAACTCGACAGGTGAAGCTGTCGTTGTCAGCACCAGGCGGTAAGTGAGGGGTGGGGGGGGCCAGCCGAATTTCTCTTCCAGGGCTGTAACGGGGCGCTGCGCACGGTGATGATGTCATCATCGGTGGGCGCAGCCGCCTCCACAAAACCCATGCGCAATTTCATGGGGGAGTGGCGCTGTTCGTGCTGCGCCTGGATGAAAACCCATTTTCTCAGCTCTTCCCAGAGGTGCTAACAGCAGGCGCATAGGAGCTTAATTTTGCCCCCATGGGTTTTGAATGAGTGTAAGGAGATCTTAACAGCCACAAAATGTTCAAGATTTTAGAAAGAGTATAAGCCTTCAGGAAGAATCAAGGAGACACATGGGAGACGAAGAGAGACGAGAAACAAGAGATACAGAGTGTACCTTACTCATGGTTATGGCTTATACACAGAGTATAAGGAGAAATACAAGTCTCAATTATACTCTGTAAACTGCTGCTCGAATGTATTAAGTCTTTCTTGTGCTGAATAAAGTTAATTCTTTGTCGCAATACAGGTCAACCTTGATTCATTTGGAACCATGATCTCTCTGGGATCTTCTGATTGTAAACAAATTCTCATAAAGACTACTGTAATATCAGGACGATAGAAATCATTTTACAATATGATGGCCTGTTCAACATCAAAACACCAATGAACAGAACTAATTCTGGGTTGGGCAAAAACAAGTGTGTTGAAAATTGTCTATTTTGAGTCCATCAGAGATGAGAAACTCTAGTGGAGCCGATTTTCCTCTCCAGTGTGTCTAGGAACTCTCCCTTTATGTTGCCACAGTACTTTAACAGGCCCAGGCCTATGGTAGTGAGGCAGAAGGATGCATTCACTCTCCTCCCACCTTATTTAGCTCCTATGCCAGAAGGGCACTATTTTGAGGGAAAACCAGAAGGATGTTAGGTCCTGTACCCAGGCCTTCTCCCAGAGGATCAAAAATGGACAGGCAGCAAATACAAGGCCATTATTACCTCCAGGCTCAGCGATAGGATTGCCAACTCTGGTTAAATGTATTCCTGGAGGTTTCATCATGTGACGCCCTGCCTCCAACTGCCCCACCCCCATGTCCCACTATTAATCACCCAAAACATCCATCCATCCTCACGATGAACCGCCTTCCCACACCAATTGGAAATCAAAAAGACGCTTCATTACCCACTTGGATGGTTCGTGATTGTCAATCAAACAGCCTTTTTCCCATCTCCAATATTTTTATAATAAATAAATAGAAGTGTTCTAAGAACATTTTTAAAAATACACTTTTTTAATGCTCCTATGCTTTTCTCCAGGGTTGCTCGCAGCAGTGTCCCGGAGATGAATCTTCAATTCCTGGATACTGCAGGTCAATCCTGGAGGGTTGTTAATCCTTCTCAGAGATCAATGCTGGAGACCTTCGCTCTGCTGTTTTTGTACAACAGCCAGAAGTCCCCAATGCTGGTGGTCATTTCCAGTCTGTAGAAACAGCTGTATCTCTGTCCCCATTTTCGTGCACAAGGTCCTGATGGGGGGCAGCCCTGTCAGGGTAGGATGGTGACCTGAAATCAGAAATACAGGCAGGTTCAAGCCATTGCAGGCATTGTGCACTTTGATTATACTGCACCAGTCTGGTGCCCCCTGCATGGGGGAGGGGATTGTGGATTTAATTCCAGGAATATTGTATGCAGCTGCTCCGAATATCAGGGTCAGCATCATGTTGTATAAGGAGAGGCCCATTCCTGCTGATTACTTTCTTATTGCAGTCACCTCAGAAGCTAACCAAGATGTAAATGTTGATTCTATTACCTGTGATCATTAGTGGCAGTGATTTTTAAAGTATTCCTTTGCCCTTTGGTTTATTTTATAATTCTTATCTTGTTCAATTGTTGAAGAAAACAAATTTCAAAGTATATATGGTAGTGTCTTTTCTTACCAGTACAGTGGCACAGCTCTGGTACGTTTCAAGATGCTATAGTTCAGCTAGTGATGGTTAACTGTATTAAAACTATCTCATCTGACGGATGGGGTTCCAAGCAACAACACTGTGTGGAAGAGAGTTTTATAGCGCGGATCATGAATTCTTTTCAATTGCTACTTAATACTGAGGTGAAACTGCAGCTTGAGTTCCCAGCATTAAAAGGCTTATAATTTTCTTTCATGATAAAAGTTCATAATAATAGTGTAGGCGATTAACAAAATTTATATCTTCAATGCTAATTACTATTCAAAATTTGAGTCTCCATGTATTCCCACACCATAACATTGGAACATGAGAATAAGAATTGCTAAACGAAAAAGACCAAGGTCCATCTAGTTCGCCTTCTACCATCCTAGTAGTCGCATGATACAAAGATAGTGGATTTGTTCACTAATCATATCAATCAATCTCTATCAATAAGTCTACAACAGAACCAGACATGAAGCAAACAAAACTGCAGTGGTGGAGAGCTTAGGGAACTATAGGTCCAAAGTCATCTGTTCTTCCCAAGCATGCTACATTTGTCACATGTCGTCCCACATTACTCATATGCTGTATCTTAAAATGTTATTTTCTGACATTTATGAATTATAAAGTTCCTATTGTGCTAAAATGTAGCCATTAATATTTAAAGTGAGTTCTAGTAAGTAGTTCCAAAAAACTACAAACTAAATAATTTGCTCCAGCTGTTTCTGCAGCTTTACTGACTAAATTCCATTTTGTTTTAGAATGAAAGCATTGATTTTGAAGAAACTGATCAATAAGCAATAGAATAATCTGTAATATATTAGATGTCTTGAGCGCAAAATTTGTTGAGTCTGCTCTGCTCCCTTAAGCAGTCTGAATGTTTTTTGGGGTGGCAAAAGCAAAATACTGCAGATGCTGGAATCTGAAATAAAAACAGAAAATTCAGAACTTCTGACAAAGGGTCATCGACCTGAAATGTTAACTCTGTTTCTCTCCACAGATGCTGCCTGACTCGTTGAGATTTCCAGCAATTTTCTGTTTTTATTTATTTTCGGGGAGTTGGCTGCCCTATATAGTACCGTATCCATCAGTAAGACAAAGGTCCTCCACCAGCCTGTCCTCGCCATACAGCACTGCCCCCCAGTCATTAAGAGCCACGACGCTGCCCTGGACAACGTGGACCACATCCCTTATCTCAGGAGCCTGCTATCAACAAGAGCAGGCATTGACAATGAGATCCAACACCGCCTCCAGTTTACCAGTGCATCCTTCGGCTGCCTGAGGAAAAGAGTGTTTGAAGACCAGGCCCTCAAAACTGTCACCAAGCTCATGTTCTACAGGGCTGTAGTAATACCCGCCATCCTGTATGGCTCAGAGACATCGACCATGTACAGTAGACACCTCATGTGCTGGAGAAATACCAACGATGCCTCTGCAAGATCCTGCAAATCCCCTGGGAGAACAGACGCACCAACATCAGTGTCCTCATCCAGGCCAACATCCCCAACATTGAAGCACTGACCACACTTGATCAGCTCCGCTGGGCAGGCCACATTGTCCGCATGCCAGACAGGAGACTCCCAAAGTAAGCGGTCTACTCGGAACTCCTTCACGGCAAACGAGCCAAAGGTGGGCAGAGGAAACGTTACAAGGACACCCTCAAAGCCTCCCTGATGAAGTGCAACATCCCTGGGAGTCACTGGCCAAAGACCGCCCTAAGTGGAGGAACTGCATCCGGGAGGGCGCTAAGCTCCTTGAGTCTCGTCGCCGAGAGCATGCAGAAATCAAGCACAGGCTGCGGAGTGTGCGGCAAACCAGACCCACCCACTCCTTCCCTCAATGACTGTCTGTCGCACCTGTGACAGAGACTGTGATTCTCATGTTGGACTGTTCAGCCACCAAATAACTCACTTTAGGAGTGGAAGCAAGTCTTTCTTGATTCCGAGGGACTGCCTATGATGATGATGGTTCTCGTATTGGACTGTACAGCCACCTAAGAACTCATGTTAAGAGTGGAAGCAAGTCTTCTTCGATTCCGAGGGACTGCCTATGATGATTGACCATATCCTGGGGTATAATTATTGTTATATTCTGAATAACTCCACAAGACTGTATATCTTAAGCTCAAACTGTTGTGACCTTGGTCTCTTTATTGTAACTCCAGAGTGAGGAAGCAGCATGGTGGACTGCCTTTTATACCTGCTTGCCCAGGATGTGCAGGTGACCCTTGGGTCTCCCACAGGTGCGCCCCCTGGTAGCAATGTTTACATACATAACATCACTCCCCTTCCCCCCCCGCCCCCCCCACCCGAAAGTCTTAGATACAACTTATTTACAAGTTGAGGAGATCCGGGGCTCTGCGTTTCCAGGTTGATCACCTGAGTTGAAGTCCTGGCATGCGTGAGTCGGTAGGATCATTGCTGCACTGCGGTGTGGCTGGTCTGATCGGACTGTCGGGCATCGTGGGTTCATCCTCGAGGTTGACCGTGAGGTCGATTGCTGGTTGGGTGTGTGTGGGTGGATCATTGATGGTAATGTCCTCTTCAAACTGTTCTTGGTTGTCAGTGAACCGCAGTTTGGTCTGATCCAAATGCTTTCTGCACGTTTGTCCATTCAAAAATTTGACAACAAACACTCCATTCCCCTCTTTGCCCAACACAGTGTCAGCAACCCATTTGGGACTGTCATGTATCTTACATTATTATATATAACTGTATCCTAACATGCTATACATGGCTGTAATAAGATATGACCTGTAACCACCAGCATACCTTACCACCAGGGGTGCACTTGCAAGAGACAGGTATATAAGGACAGGTCTCAGGCAAGTACAGCATTCCAGAGCTGTGAAATAAAGGTGCAGGTCCAGAGTGACCTTGACTTCACTACATGCCTCGTGTGAATCTGTACTGAGTGGACAGGACTTTACAGTGGCGACGGGTTACGGGATTACAGAATCCACAGAATGGTGACCAACGGATCAGATGAAAAGTACAATGCGGGAGACAATTGGGAGGACTTTATAGAAAGGCTCCAGCAAAGCTTTGTAACCAAAGACTGGTTAGGCGACGATAAGGCAGACAAGAGAAGAGCCCATCTCTTGACCAGCTGTGGCTCGAAAACATACGCTTTAATGAAGGATCTGTTGGCACCCGAGAAACCAGCAAGCAAGTCGTTTGAAGAATTGAGCACACTGGTAAGAAACCACCTGAAGCCAGCGAGCAGCCTACACATGGCCAGACACAGGTTCTACAACTACAGACACTGTGTGGGCCAGAGCATACCCGACTTCGTGGCGGAACTTCGGAGGTTGGCTAGTTTATGTGAGTTCTCTGGTGAACTGAGGAGAGAAATGCTGAGAGACTTTTTCATTGAAGGAATAGGCCATGCAGGCATATTCCGAAAGCTCATAGAGACCAAGAACCTGACCTTAGAGGCAGCAGCACTTTTGCACAGACATTCTTGGTAGGGGAAGAAGAAACGAGGTTGATTTACAATGCAGGTACGACAACTAACGAAATATTGGAACAAGAAGTTCACAGCACTAAACAAGCTGCTACCCCCACACACAGACAAAACCGGGAGAACAGGTTCTCGACAGCAGGCAGAAGCCATCAAGGTCCACAGGAACGGCCGTTGACACCTCATCAACCCACAATGCGAGCAATGAACTACAAACTGAGAGATGCTCAAGAGAGATCAGCCAGACGCAGCTCATTCTTTGCAAACTGTTTGAACAATGGAACAGGTCTGTGCTGGAGGTGTGGGGGTGAGCACTCGGCAAGGGGATGTCGATTTCAGCAGGCTGTTTGCAGAAATTGTGAATATACAGGGCATTTGGCCCGCATGTGCAAAGAAACGGCAGCTTGGCTGGTATACGAATCGGATGGGTCGGAAAGCGGACCAGATGATGGTGGGGACAGTACCCGGGTCACCGATGTACAGTGGGTCAACACGATCAATGGCCGCTGCTCCTACAACAGGGCGCCTCCTATAATGATGAGGGTCCTACTCAACGGGATATCTGTCAACATGGAGCTGGATACGGGAGCGAGTCAATCTCTCATGGGCGCTCAACAATTTGAACAACTGTGGCCGCATAAAAGAGACAGACCAAAACTCACAAGGGTCGACACCACACTAAGGACTTATACCAAAGAAATCATAGCAGTCCTTGGCAGCGCCATGTTCTCTGTCACACACAAAGTGAACTGACTTGCCCTGTGGATTGTCCCCGGATACTCGCCAGCACTGCTGGGGAGAAGCTGGCTGGCAAAACTAAACTGGAAATGGGATGATGTCCATGCCATGTCATTAGAGGAACGGACCTCCTGCTCAACAGTTATATAGCTATTTGAACATATCTTTCAGCCAGGTGTGGGCACTTTCAAAGGGGCCAAAGTCAAAATCTACATCACACAGGATGCTAGACCGGTCCATCACAAGGCCAGAGCTGCACCCTATGTGATGAGGGAAAAGATTGAACACAAACTAGACAGGCTTCTGCGGGAAGGCATTATATCACCTGTGGAATTTAGCGACTGGGCAAGTCCCATCGTCCCAGTCATGAGCCTGATGGATCCGTACGAATCTGTGGGGACTACAAATCTACCATAAACAGAGTCTCCCTACAGGACCAGTACCCGCTGCCCAGAACAGAGGACTTATTTGCCACATTGGCTGGAGGTAAACTTTTCTCAAAATTAGACCTCACATCTGCGTATATGACGCAAGAATTGACCGAGGAATCCAAGCTACTCACCACCATCAACACACATCGAGGCCTTTCATGTACAATCGATGCCCATTCGGCATCAGGTCGGCAGCTGCCATATTCCAGCGCAACATGGAGAGTCTGCTCAAGTCCATCCCGGGGGCGGTTTTATTTCAAGATGACATATTTATCACGGGCAGGGACACCGACTCCCATCTCCGTAATTTGGAAGAAATAGTAAAGCGGTTGGATCAGGTAGGCCTACGAGTCAAGAAATCCAAGTGCCTGTTTCTCGCACCCGAGGTTGAATTTTTGGACAGAAGGATTACCGCTGATGGAATCCGCCCAACAGAGTCCAAAACAGAAGCAATTCGCCTGGCACCCAGGCCCCGGAATGTCTCAGAACTGCGCGCCTTTCTCGGGCTACTCAATTACTTTGGGAACTTTATGCAGAACTTAAGCACGTTGCTGGAGCCTCTCCACGTGCTACTCAGGTAGGGGTGCGATTGGTTTTGGGGGGACGCCCAGGAACATGCCTTCAATAAAGCACGCAACCTTCTGTGTTCCAACAGTGTTTTGACTTTCTTTGACCCAGGTAAAAAGCTAGTTCTCACATGCGATGCGTCAGCGTATGGGGTTGGGTGCATTTTGCAACATGTCAATAGTGCGGGCAAATTACAACCCATAGCTTATGCCTCCAGGTCACTTTCGTGGGCGGAGCACGGGTACGGAATGGTAGAGAAGGAGGCGCCAAAAAGATGCACCAATACCTTTACCACGGTGTCAAAAAGATGCACCAATACCTTTTCGGGGCCAAGTTTGCGTTAGAAACCGACCACAAGCCCCTCACGTCCCTCCTATCCGAGAGCAAGACAATAAACGCCAACGCCTCGGCGCGAATTCAATGGTGGGCACTCATGCTGGCGTCCTACGACTATACCATAAGGCACAGACCAGGCACAGACAACTGTGCCGACGCGCTCAGCAGGCTACCCCTGTCGACCACGGAAGGGTCTGACGAACAGGACTGTGAGATAGTCATGGCAATCAATGCCTTTGAGTCCACAGGTTCGCCCATGACGACTCGCCAAATCAGTGCCTGGATGGCCAGCGACCCCACGTTATCCTTAGTAAAAAGATGTGTCCTAACCGATGACTGGGCAGAGGCTCGCGATGCCTGCCCCGAGGAATTAAAACCCCTTCACAGGCGCATGCATGAGTTATCGCTACAAGCAGACTGCCTGATGTGGGGCAGCCGAGTAGTCATGCAGAGAGTAGCGAGGCAGAGAAGCATTTGTCCGGGAGCTCCACCGCGAGCACCCGGGGATCGTTCTCATGAAGGCCATAGCCAGATCCCACATCTGGTGGCCTGGTATTGACGTGGACCTGGAGCTCTGCGTCCGAAGGTACACCATTTGTGCCCAACTCAGCAATGCCCCCAGGGAGGCTCCACTGAGGCCCTGGCCCTGGCCTACCAAACCGTGGTCGCGGGTGCACGTAGACTATGCGGGCCCATTCATGGGCAAAATGTTCCTCATAGTTGTAGATGCATTTTCAAAGTGGATCGAATGCACCATTTTAAACTCGAGCACAGCCTCCACCACTGTGGAGAGCTCGCAAACATGTTTGCAACGCACAGAATACCTGACATATTGGTCAGTGACAATGGTCCGTGCTTCACCAGCGCAGACATCCAAGACTTTATAATTGACCACGGCATAAATCACGTCAAGACGGCACCGTTCAAGCCGGCCTCCAACGGCCAGGCGGAGAGAGCAATGCAAATCATTAAACAAGGCATGCTTAAAATCCAAGGTCCCACACTGCAGGGTCGCCTGTCGCGACTGCTGCTGGCATACAGATCTCGCCCGCACTCATTGACTGGGATCCCCTCGTGCAACTGTTGATGAAAAGGACTTTAAAAACAAGGCTCTCATTAATCCTCCCAGACATGCACGAAATCGTTGAGGCAAAGCGCTGTAAGCTGACTGAGTACCATGACAGAAATTCGAGGGGGAGATGGAATGAGATAGGGGACAAAGTGTTTGTACTAAACTATGGCAGGGGTCCCAAATGGCTTGCAGGGACAGTAACGGGCAAGGAAGGAAACAGGCTACTGGTAGTACAAATGGACAATGGCAAAACCTGCCGGAGGCATGTAGACCAAATCAAAAGCAGATTTACCAACAACACTGCGGAACTAGAGGCAGACTACAATGTGGAACTCGCACCACACCTGGTGGGCAGACAGAGGGAACAACCTGAGGAAAGGGCAATCCCAACAGACAGCCCAGGCGAGTCAACAACAATCACACCAATCTAAACAGACAGCCCAGGCGAGATACCAGCAACCACACCCAAAGAAAAACAGACACCAAGGCAAACAACTGAACCACAACTCAGATGCTGCATGCGAGAGCATGGACCACCTGAGAGACTGAACCTATAAAGACAATAAGACCTTGGGGAAGGGTGATGTCATGTATCTTACATTATTATATATAACTGTATCCTAACATGCTATACATGACTGTAATAAGATATGACCTGTAACCACCAGCATACCTTACCACCACGGGTGCACTTGCAAGAGACAGGTATTTAACGACAGGTCTCAGGCAAGTGCAGCATTCCAGAGCTGTGAAATAAAGGTGCAGGTCCAGAGTGACCTTGACTTCACTACATGCCTCGTGTGAATCTGTACTGAATGGACAGGACTTTACAGGGACCATGACCATAATTAAGAACAAATACAGGGTCATTAACCTCAATGTCACGTGATATAGCCGCGCGATCGTGGTACACGTTATGCCGGTGACGCCGGGTTTCTACATGATCATTGAGATCTGTGTGGACTAAGGAGAGCCTGGTATTGAGTGCTCTCTTCATTAACAATTCTGCTGGGTAAGCGGGTGGGGTCACGTGCAGTAGCTGAGCAGAATCCGAGATGACCGGGTCTGCAGGGAACCGTCCGTCATGTGTTTCAAGCTCTGCTTGATGGTTTGGACTGCCCGTTCCGCTTGACCATTGGATGTGGGCTTAAATGGGGCAGACGTGACATGTTTGATGCCATTGCGGGTCATGAACTCATTGAATTCCGAGCTGGTGACGCATGGTCCATTGTCACTAACAAGGACGTCGGGCAAACCATGGGTGATGAACATGGCCCGGAGGCTTTCAATGGTGGCAGTGAACGTACATGACATTGTTATACATTCAATCCATTTGGAGTAAGCATTCACTGCTACTAGGAACATCTTTCCTCGAAAGGGGCCAGCAAAATCTACGTGAACCCTGGACCACGGTTTGGAGGACCATGACCACAGACTCAGTGGGGCCCTCCCTTGGTGCATTGCTCAACTGTGAGCAAGTGTTACATTGGTGTATGCATGACTCCAATTCCGAGTCAATGCCAGGTCACCAAACATGCGACCTGGCGATAGCCTTCATCATGAATATGCCTGGGTGAGTACTGTGAAGGTTGCGTATAAACGTTTCTCTGCCTTTTTTTGGCAAAATTACACGATTCCCCCATAGGAGACAGTCTGAATGGATGGACATTTCTTCCTTGTTTCGGTGGTACGGCTTAGTTTCATCTTGCATTTCCCGTGGGACCGCCGACCAGTTCCCATTGAAGATGCAGCTTTTTACTAGTGATAGCACTGGGTCCTGGCTAGTCCAGGTCCTGATCTGGCGAGCCGTGATGGGTGACCCCTCGCTCTCAAAAGCATCCATTACAAGAAGCAAGTCTGCAGGTTGTGCCATTTCCCCCCCGGTGATGGGCAATGGTAGCCGACTGAGGGCATCCGCAGAGTTCTCAGTGCCTGGTCTGAGGCAGATTACATAGTCATACGCAGATAACGTTAGTGCCCATCTTTGGATGCGGGATGGAGCATTGGTGTTAATACCTTTGCGAACAACGAAATGAACCGCTTGTGGTCGGTTTCGAGCTCAAATCGAAGTCCGAATAGGTATTGGTGCATTTTCTTAACCCCGTATACGCATGCTAATGCATCTTTATCAACCATACTGTAGGCTCTTTCAGTCTTGAATTAGCTTCTGGACGCATATGCAACCGGTTGCAGTTTACCTGACCCATTAGCTTGCTGTAACACACAACCGACCCCGTACGAAGATGCATCACAAGCTAATACTAAACATTTACACTGGTCATACAATACAAGTAATTTGTGAGAACATAGCAGCTTTCTGGCCTAGTTAAAGGATGTCTCGTGAGATTTACCCCAAACCCAGTTGTCACCCTTGCATAGCAATAAATGCAATGGTTCCAGCAAAGTGCTCAACCCCGGTAGAAATTTACCAAAATAGTTGAGGATTCCCTGGAATGAATGCAGCTCCATCACATTCTGTGCTCTGGGTGCATTCTTGATGGCCTCAGACTTGGAGTCCATGGGTCTGGTGCCATCTGCCGCAATCTTTCTCCCCAGAAATTCGACCTGTGGTACCAGGAAAACACACTTGGAGCATTTCAGCCTGAGTCCCACTCTGTCCAGTCGCTTGAGAGCCTCTTCCAGGTTGTGCAAGTGTTCGGTGGTGTTGCGGCCAGTGACCAAGATGTCGTATTGAAACACCACGGTGCGCGGAACTGATTTCAGCAGACGCTCCATGTTCCTCTGGAAGATGGCCGCAGCTGATCCCAAAGGGGCATTGTGGTATATGAACAGTCCTCTGTGCGTGTTGATGCACATCAATTTTTTCAAAGGTTCCGCCAGCTCCTGTGTCACGTAAGCAGTGGTTACATCCAGCTTGGTGAATGACTTCCCCCCTGCTAGCATGGCAAATAGGTCATCCGCTTTGAGTAGTGGGTACTGGTCCTGTAAGAAGACACGGTTGAACGTTACCTTGTAGTCCCCACAGATTCTGACCGTCCCGTCACTTTTCAACACCGGAACAATTGGACTGGCCCACTTGTTGAACTCGACTGGCGATATGATCCCCTCTCATTGAAGTCTGTCCAGCTCGATCGCAACTTTCTCTCGCATCATGTATGGAACCACTCGGGCCTTTTGATGAACGGGTCGTACATCAGGGACTAGATGGATCTGTACTTTGGCGCATGTGAAGTTGCCAATGCCTGGCTCAAATAATGCCGGGAATTTGATTAGCACTTGGGCGCATGAGGCGTCATCCTCCGAAGACAGTGCTTTGATGTTGTCCCAGTTCCATTCAATCTTTCCTAGCCAGCTTCTGCCGAACAGCATTGGGCCATCGCCTGGTACAATCCATAGTGGTAAATCATGCACAGCTCCATCGTACGATACCTTCACTGCCACACTGCCAATGATTGGTATGAGCTCTTTGGTGTAAGTGCACAGCTTGGTGTGGATCGGGCTTAGTTTTGGCCTTTGTACCTTGTTGCCCCAGTTTCTCAAAAGCCTTCTGGCTCATCATTGACTGACTAGCCCCAGTGTCCAATTCCATGGAAACTGGAATGCCATTTAATTTGACTTTTAACATTATCAGAGGGCTTTTGGTGGTGAAGGTGTGAACCCCATACACTTCCTCTTCAGACTCGGGTTGAGTTACCTCTCTTACTCATTCAGCGTGATCCGCGCCGGATCAGTCATCTTCTGCCAACTCTGCCACGTGGTGAGTCGCAGCATGTCTGCATATTCGCTGGAGGTGCCCCATTGTTCCACAGCCCTTGCACACGTAGTGCTTGAATCAACATTGATACCCCCGCAGCGCTAACATGGTGCTAATGGATTCGCATTCACGCCCCACGGCAGACTCTGAGTCATCCTAGGTCTAGCCTCTGCGGGCGTGTAGGCCCTGCTATGTACAATTCTGCCTGCTGAAGGTGTTATTTTATGCACAGTACTTGCCGGTGAGTTCCGATGCTGCAATGATATCTGTTTGGCGTTATCGATCGTGGACATAAAAGCCTGGGATATCATGAAGGCCTTGCTCAGGTCTAGGGATTCGGCAGACAGCAGTTTGCGAAGAATGACCTCGTGGCCGATTCCAAGCACGAAAATGTCCCGCAACACTTCCTCCAAAAATCCAGCTAAAATGTACGGTCCCGCAAGGCGTCTTAGGTCAGTGACATAAGTCGCCACGTCCTGGCCCTCGGAGTGGTGGTGTGTATAAAAGCGATACTTGGCCATCAAGATGCTCTCCTTCGGCTTGAGGTGCTCTCGAACCAGCGTGCACAACTCTTCATATGTCTTCTCCGTTGGTTTCGTCGGTGCGAGCAGATTTTTGATGAGGCCATATATCGTGGACCCGCAAGCGGTGAGGAGAATCGCCTTGCGCTTGACCGCGGTTTCTTCCTTTTCTAGCTCGTTGGCCATGAAGTACTGGTCAAGACGCTCAACGAAAGCCTCCCAATCATCACCCTCAACAAATCTCTCAAGAATACCAATGGCAGTCATAACCGCATGAAAGTTCGTGATCTGTTTCTCGTCGCCAATTGTTATGTTCAGAATAACTCCACAAGACTGTATATCTTAAGCTCAAACTGATGTGACCTTGGTCTCTTTATTGCAACTCCAGAATGAGGAAGCAGCGTGGTGGACTGGCTTTTATACCTGCTTGCTCAGGGTGTGCAAGTGACCCTTGGGTCTCCCACAGGTGCGCCCCCTGGTGGCAAGTCTTACACATTGGTAATGTTTACATACATAACAATTATAGAATCCCCTTGCAATCTGGATTTGTGCCTTCTGCACTTGTGTATCTGATGGCAGACTGGGTTAACATTAGGTGAAGCAAGTTGGTTCGTGTCATTAAGCTTCTTTATTCCATTGTAAAGTGAGACGTACATAACAACCAGTAAGATCAGAGTCCCTTAGTTCAATCAGTACAACATTATATATGCAAAGTGCTCCAAAATAAAGAACACACCCACTTCCTCATTGGTGGTTTAGCTTCTTGATTAAACAGAACTCCTCTGCATTCGCCCTGCAACCTGGGCAGAACTTCTCTACTATTTTATAATATGGCGACGAGAATTGTACACAATACTCCAAGTGTGGTCTAATCAAGGTTCGATACAAGTTTAGCATAAATTTTCAATTCTATCCCTCTAGAAATAATAAGCAGTAGCAAGTAGACGACAAGAGACAGGCAAAGGGCATGCCATCTCTTCTATCTTACCGCCAGCAATGTCGTGGGAAATATTATGTAATAAAAATAGAAACTGCTCATTAGCTTCTTGTGCCACAATCACCACACTCGGAGAAGAGTGCAGTCGATTGCAAACACGCTGAAATTGGTATATTTTTCTCTCACTCGGACACAAAAAGAAGCCCCTTTACAGTCCAAAAACAGCCACTATCTCTGGCAAATCAGTGAACGAGGCTTGAGCGATCTGCCGGATCATACACATAGTTTCAAATAGAGCATGCATGACTATCCCTATAACCTGGGATCAGTGTGTATCCGGCTCCAGCTGTCAATCACTGTGGTTGCGAAGGGACCGCCCTGTCCCGGGCTGACGTCACTGAGGGCAGGCTGGGTCCGCGCGGAGGGCAGCGCGTGAGCGGGCGGGTGGCAGTTGGTCGGTCGGACGGACGGACTGACTGAAAGCCAGCCCGTGGCCATGGAGCGGCGCTGGGGCGGCGGCAAGAGTAACGGCTCAAGCCCACAGGTAACCCCGGCATAGGCATACGCTGCGTGCGGCTTCCTCACTGGAGTAACCACGCTTTTTGGGGGGGGGTTTAACTTTCCGCTTGATGGGTTTTGCTAAAATTAAAATGAGTTGACTGTGGCCAAATCTGCAGGAGATCCCCTTGGCTTAGAAAACGAGGCGAATGGATCAAATGTTTCAGTGATTCGTCTCGCTCTAGTCCCGCCATGTGGTTTAATTTCAAGCAATATTATTACAATCTGCGTTTGTCGCGAGTACGGTTAGGTTTAGCTAGCTGCCCACACCGGCACGCCGAATGTGAAAACATAAAACTGCCGCCCAAATATGTGTTTACTGCTTTAAATTCGGCGAGTATTCAACTGTCAGAGAGGTGAGGTGGAGAGCTGTGGTCGCACTGCGCCCTGGGACTTGTAGTGTTGTTGCTTTCTGAATGATGAATACAATGAGTCTTCACTGTCAGTGTGCTTATCACGCGGAATTAATGGAGTCCTGTGCTTTTTTTGAAGTGTGAGGATATTGTACTGTCATTCCTCCAGATTGTATTTCTGCTTTCTGTACATGCCAGTGTACCCCGACTCCAGTCATATTTGCTTGCATTCAAATCCCTTGTGATCGGATGACCGCGAGTGTGTAAATAAGACCAGACAAGCACCAGATGAAGCAAAACACGCAACTGCAGTTTAGCATTAATTCAAACACTTAATAAGAATGCTGCTCTGATGGTGCAGTGGGTGTGGTACTCGGATTCACAGTTCAGGAAGCTCTTTGAATTGATTCCTTGTCCGTGCTGCATTAGTTGATCACATTCAAGGTTAGTGATGCAATTGATACAACCGCTTTCTTTTGTAAGATGGGGAAAACCAATCAGCATTCCCATATTGCTCATGATTCCTATCCAGTGACTTTTGATCTAAACACTGACTTGGAGAGCAACTGGTCCTAAGTTAATATAGGAAGCTAAAATGAATTGCTTTGTTATTGGCTCGCTTTTCACAGACTGCCTGGTCCCTTGCTTGGTGTTGAAAAAGGTTGGGTATTGAGGTCCATCAAGAGAGGGGGGGTGCAAACTGCAGATTTGGTGACACAATTTGATATTTGTGCCTAAACCTAATTTAAATTTGATGTCCACATATAAAACAGAAACTCACATTCAATGAGCAGCACCTGTACCTGTCATCAGTCAATGTGAATCCCAGAAATTGCTTCAATCCATAGGATCAGTTCCTATGGACTGGAGGGTAGCTAATGTAACATCACTTTTTTTAAAAAAGGAGGGAGAGAGAAAGTGGGTAATTATAGACTGGTTAGCCTGACATCAGTAGTGGGGAAAATGTTGGAATCAATTATTAAAGATGAAATAGCAGCGCATTTAGAAAACAGTGACAGGATCGGTCCAAGTCAGCATGGATTTATGAAAGGGAAATCATGCTGGACAAATCTTTTAGAATCTTTTGAGGATGTAACTAGTAGAGTGGACAAGGGAGAACCAGTGAATGTGGTGTATTTGGTCCCACACAAGAGATTAGTGTGCAAAATTAAAGCACATGGTATTGGGGGTAATGTACTGATGTGGATAGAGAACTGGTTGGCAGACGGGAAGCAGGAAGCGGGATAAACGGATCCTTTTCAGAATGGCAGGCAGTGACTAGTGGGGTGCCGCAGGGCTCAGTGCTGGGACCCCAGCTATTTACAATATACATTAATGATTTAGATGAAGGATTGTGTGTAATATCTCCAAGTTTGCAGATGACACTAAGCTGAGTGGTGGTGTGAGCTGTGAGGAGGATGCTGAGGCTGCAGGGTGACTTGGTGAGGTGAGTGGGCAAATGCATGGCAGATGCAGTATAATGTGGATAAATGTGAGGTTATCCACTTTGGTGGCAAAAACACGAAAGCAGAATATTATCTGAATGGCGGCAGATTAGGAAAAGGGGAGGTGCAACGAGACCTGGGTGTCATGGTACATCAGTCATTGGAAGTTGGCATGCAGCTATAGCAGGCGGTGAAGAAGGCAAATGGTATTTTGGCCTTCATATCTAGGGGATTTGAGTATAGGAGCAGGGAGGTCTTGCTACAGTTGTACAGGGCCTTGGTGAGGCCTCACCTGGAATATTGTGTTCAGTTTTGGTCTCCTAATCTGAGGAAGGACGTTCTTGCTATTGAGGGAGTGCAGCGAAGGTTCACCAGACTGATTTCCGGGATGGCAAGACTGACATATGAGGAGAGACTGGATCCACTGGGCCTGTATTCACTGGAGTTTAGAAGGACGAGAGGAGATCTCATCGAAACATATAAAATTCTGACGGGATTGGACAGGTTGGATGTCGGAAGAATGTTGGGGAAGTCCAGAACCAGGGGACACAGTCTAAGGATAAGGGGTAAGCCATTTAGGACTGAGATGAGGAGAAACTTCTTCACTCAGAATTGATAATCTGTGGAGTTCCCTACCGCAGAGAGTTGTTGATGCCAGTTCATTGGATATATTCAAGAGGGAGTTAGATATGGCCCTTACGGCTAAAGGGATCAAGGGTTATGGAGAGAAAGCAGGAAAGGGGTACTGAGGTGAATGATCAGCCCTGAACTTATTGAATGCTGGTGCAGGCTCGAAGGGCCGAATGGCCTACTCCTGCACCTATTTTCCATGTTTCTATGTAATCCCATAATATGTAGAGGATTTTAAAAATTGGTTACAAGACACAAAACATATTTCCTGTTGAGAACTTGTTTTTTGTTTTCTTTCTCTCTTTTGACTCCACCTCCCATATTTCAGACCAGAAAATATTTGGTTCTTTCCTATTGTTTCCAAAATATTTTGCTTCCTTTTAAAATAAACATGTATGAGAATCTATTGCTGACTAATGATTGCAGGCATCGTTTGATTTTGTACATCTCTAAATGCAGAACACCCTCGTTTATCACTTCGAATCAAAACCAGCGTCCAAGAGCAGTCATCCCTTGGAGCGATTATAGGTTGCGCAATTCACGGTTTGAGGTTAAGAATTGGTATTAATCCTGCCTGAGTATAATAGTACTCCAAGTTTCCTTGGTCTACTTATTTCTATAATTTGACACTGATCCAGATAGAGACCAGAGCAATTGTAAGAAGTGATGAGAGTAGAAGATCATGTGCAAGTGAAATTTAACACAATGGGGCCAATTGAAGAGGAGAATCACAATGGGGGGGGGGGGGCAAAATTTTAAAAGCCTTTAAGCCCTAATTTTACCCCCCACCCGGACTAAAATGGGGCATGCAGGAGGTTAAAATGCTTGCAGCGACCTATTCACCTGATCTTGGCTGGCCTCGCACTGCATGGAATTTTAACAGGCACATTCTGGACTGCCAGCGAGGTTCTTGCATCAAGAAGGCAAGTGTCTCATTGGAATTCAAAAGTCGGATTTTGACCCCAATGTTATTTTAATTCTTGGCAGCCGTTTTCGTCGCTCAGTGCCAGCCTAACCAGGAGCACTGGGAGCAAAGGAGCAGCAGACCCAGAAGAGGGCTAAAAAGATAAGTACATTTTTTTTATTGCAATATGTTTCCTCTGGACTAGGTGGAGCTGGTGTGCTCCTCCGTTTCTCACAAGGAAACCTATGGGCCTGGGCTTCCCTCCCACGATCACAATTGCCTAAGCCCCACCATCACTTACCAAAACTGCTAGGGACCATTCCCGTGGGTCCCGACTGCAGCTTCCTGCTGCACTCGCCCGACTCATGCCCACCAGCCTGAAGTCATTGACGCCAGCTTTGGGTGGGAGTTGGGCCTAGTATATTTAAATGAAGGCAGGGAATTATAATGGCCTGCGCCTCGCAGTGATCTGAACAATTGCCTTGTCTGTCCCAGTTGAATTTTGGGCTTTAGAAAGGCATTTCAACCCGTTAGCAAGTTAAAGGCCTGGGATTAAGAAATAGCCAAAATTGAAGAGAAGGGAAATGCCTTATGCCTGAAGCTACAGTAAACTGGTTCTGTCACTAGCTATGCTAGCCTTGAGTACATGTTAGCAGCATGTAACAATGTTCCACATCTGCTGACCTGCACCTGTGAAGAGACTTGCCCACAGCTGTTGCCCCATAAGTGCAGCAATGCCTAAGTATGGTGGCATCCAGGTGGGTATGGCCAATTAGACTTTGAAGGTAGGTTGTGACAGCAGACCTGATGGCAGATAGGTGTGAACTGACTAACCATTATGGAGGTGTGATTATGCTGGCTGAGGCTGCCTTTCATGTATACCATGACATGGTGTGAACGGGCATAATCACACCTCCATAATGGTTAGTCAGTTCACACCTATCTGCCATCAGGTCTGCTGTCACAACCTACCTTCAAAGTCTGAGTCTCTATTGAGTTCGGGTCACCTCTGTCTTTAGATGCGAATGTGCACAGAGTATCTCTTGTGAGTCCCTTCTTTGGTCCTAATCTTCTCTCAGCACCTTGGATAAGGTGGTTCTAATTGCTGAGAACAAACAAAATTAAAATAATTGGCGCAACTGAGAGCCTAAGTGGCAGGAGAAAAGATTAAAAAATATATAAAAGCTGGTCAGAAATGACCTCAAAATTGGTGCAAGAATCTTTCTGGCTCTTTAAATGTACTCTCCAGCACCCAGTTATATTGGTGGGTGATCTCACTTGCTATTCGGTCTAAAGAGTACAAACAGACACGGGGGGGGGCACTCACAATTTAAATACTACAACAAAACTCCCGTCTGTTTCAAATGCAAGCTTCCTTCAACTGACACATTAGAAATGCACATCGAGCGTACAAAGGGAAACATGCAGTTACGAGTCTCTGCTGTTATTTCCTGTCCCTAATACCCAGGAACTGGGGCAGGAAAATTGGTCTCATCTTGATTTAATTAGGAGATAAAACAAAGCAAGTTTTGGCTCCGTATCCTCTTTCATGAAACCACAATTACACCCTAAGAAATATTACTGCTTTCTGTTTCTGTTTCTGTGTCTGTAAGAAGTTGGTTGTTTCATTTGAAATAAGAATAACCCCAAATGTTATAATTGTGTTAAAATCATTTATTAAGTCCAGGGACAGGACACGCACATGCAGTAAATATCTTTGTTTATGATGCGCTCTTCTCGATCTTCCTTGCTGCAATGTTCCATCTCACTCTCAGCAAGCTCTCCGCTGGAATGGAGCTAAATTACAGGACAAACTGGAATTTGTTCAACCTACGCCGCCATCAGGCCAGATCCAAGGTCATCCCATCCACCGTCATTGAAATACAGTACGCAGTCAACGCCTGCGTCTGCACACACTCGGAGGCCGAACTCCAAGCCATCGTCAACACCTTCACCGAGGCGTACGAGAGCATGGGTCTTACACTAAACATCCATAGACAAAGGTCCTCTACTAACCTGCCCCTGCCACACAGCACTGCCCTCCAGTTATCAAAATCCACGACGAGGTCTTGGACAACGTGAACCATTTTCCATACCACGGGAGCTTACTGTCAGCAAGGGCCGACATCAATGGCGCAGTCCAACACTGCCTTCAGTGTGCCAGCACAGCCTTCAGGCGCCTGAGGCAGAGAGTGTTTGAAGACCAGGACCTCAAACCCGGCACCAAGCTCATGGTCTACAGAACAGTGGTGATACCCACCTTCCTATATATGGCTGAGACATGGACTATGTACAGCAGGCACCTCAAAACACTGGAGAAGTACCACCAACGCTGCCTCTCTAAGATCCTGTAAATCCATTGGCAGTATAGGTGCACCAATGTCAGTGTCCTCGCTTAGTCCAATATCCCCAGCATCGAAGCACTGACCATACTCTTATAAGCTCCGCTGGACGGGCCATATCGTCCGCATGCCTGATGCGAGACTCCCAAAACAAGCGCTCTACTTGGAGATCTGACACGGTAAGCGAGCCCCAGATGGGCAGAGGAAACGCTTCAAGGACACACTCAAAGCCTCCTTGAAAAAATGTAACCTCCCCACTAACCCCGAGGAATCCCTGGCCCAAGACCGCCCAACGTGGAGGAAAAGCATCCGGGAAGGCGCTGAACACCATGAATCTTTTCGCCGAGAGCAAGCTGAAGCCAAGCGTCGACAGCGGAAGGAGCGCGTGGCAACCCAGGCACCCCACCCACCTGTTCCTTCAACCACCGTTTGGCCCACCTGTGACAGAGACTGTAGGTCCCGTATTGGACTCCTCAGTTACCTGAGAACTAATTTCTAGTGTGGAAGCAAGTCATCCTCTACTCCGAGGGACCGCCTATGATGATGATGATGATTATGATGGAATTTTAAGTTAGTCAAATTTTTCACTAAATGTCTGTAAAATAATTATTTTAATTAGTGTTGCTAAAAATGATATAAAGTACCAATATACATTGACAAATCAGAATAATGTGAATATTCCTTCAATGTAAATCACTATCAAAGATATTGGGAAAGGGTTCAGTTTAAATATTTCAGCTACTCCAAGTGATTTTTACAACACTGATCATGATTCAATAAGCAAAAGCCCTTTCTTTCCAAAATACATGGTCTTTCTGTAATCCCAGCCCCTTCCGACAGTGAACCCACCTGAGGAAATTATAGCACTTGGGGAAGTTGAATTTCAATTCAACTTCCCTAACAGTCGGTACATCAGTAGTTTTCTGAAACATGAGTAAAAGTGCTATGTAGCTTACACCTACATTCTATGCTATTATAGTAAAAATAATGAGTGCGTTAATGTAAGATATTTCAAAAAGACAAACAAAACATGGGGGTGAGTTTCCTTGGTGCTTCTCTCTCTTCAACACCAGAACTTCAGGGTTTCGCCAGTGGTGGAGTGAGAGAAGCCCCAAGGAATTTTTTTGTAAATTGCATGTAGCATTGCTACTTAATGTTAGGTTGGGATTCTTTTACAGTTAATCAATTTGTTTCCAACCTCTCTCAGCTTCTCATCTAGAAGTTATCCCCTGGCCTGTTTTGAAAATGTTAAATGATGCATTTTCTGATCCTGGCTTTCATTTGGCAGGGAAACCAATCTTTGGCTGAGAACCAGCTTTAATGAAAACCTTTTTCTCCTTAATAAACTTGCTGCCAACTCCAAAAATGAACATTCAGATGCTGGTAGGCGAAGAAAACCTGAAAATTGAAGGTAATTTATTTTAGATGACGAATAAGAAAGGTAAGGTAAGTTAGATTGGAAAATATTGTAAAATTAAAGCTTGAGGCAATAAAAAGAGCAGAGAAATGAGAAAAATAGAATGATGGGGCATCAGCAAAGTTACTTTTAATAGCTTAGTATTAATAAAATAATAAAGCTGTCCCTGATGTCTCAGTAGCTTTACTGCTTGAATATATTGCTACATCATCATCATCATCATAGGCAGTCCCTCGAAATCGAGGAAGACTTGCTTCCACTCAGTGAGTTTTCAGGTGACTGTACAGTCCAATACGGGAATTACAGGTTGTACAGTCCAATACGGGAATTAAAGGTGGGACAGACAGTCGTTGAAGGAAAGGGTTGGTGGGGAGTCTGGTTTGCCACGTGCTCCTTCCGCTACGCTGCCTGTGCTTGTTTTCTGCATGCTCTCGGTGATGAGACTCGAGGTGCTCCGTGCCCTCCCAGATGCACTTCCTCCACTTAGGACGGTCTTTAGCCAGGGATTCCCAGATGTCGGTGGGGATGTTGCACTTTATCAAGAAGACTTTTAGGGTGTCCTTGAAACATTTCCTCTGCCCATCTGGGGATCGCTTGCCGTGAAGGAGTTCCGAATAGAGTGCTTGCTTTGGGAGTCTTGTGTCGGACATGCGGACGATGCAGCCCGCCCAACGGAGCTGGTCAAGTGTGGTCAGTGCTTCGATGCTGGAGATGTTGGCCTGATCGAGAACACTGACGTTGGTGCGTCTATCCTCCCAGGGGATTTGTAGGATCTTGTGGAGATATCGTTGGTGGTATTTCTCCAGCGATTTGAGGTGTCTACGGTATATGGTCCACGTCTGAGTCAAATAGACTACAGTATTGTCTTCAGCATCACATGCATGATCTGAAATCGTACAGAATTAGCTGACTTGGGGAAATAGCAGTTGCCCTAGAGCTACCAACAGTGTAAAGATTAAAATGCGAAACAAAAGTAACAGCTAAATAGTTGGCGGCCGAAATTGCCCTGCTGCCCATCGGGCGCGGTAACCTTCCGGAAGTCCCACCCTGGAATGAAATTGCTCTTTTTCGCCCTCAAATGAGGTGGAGCGCCACCTCGTTGGAGGGGTGCTCCCAAGGCGTCAGCACGGTGCTCTGATCAACGCCATGCTGAACAGGTCAATGCTAAGCAGCTGCTCTGCGTTATGCAAACTCGCTACATTGCCCCTCCCTTTTATTTAAAGGGGAGGGCCGCTATGGACTCTGCATGGCCCTTTGGTGACCATCGGGCAATCTCGACCGGGCCAGCAGCCCGGTCCGCAAAGAGGAATGACTGGCTGCATGATGGCGGCCAGGTCGAGACGAGGGCCGGCGGAAAAGTCGGCCGACAAAAAAAAATGGCGGCCCAGGCGCTGACATTGGCCCATGCTAGCCTTGAGTCCTGCAGGGCAATTTCCCCTGTGGGGCGCAAAGGGGTAAGGGTGATGATGCCGGCCCAGGGCACAAATCGCAGGGCGTGGCGCAAACTCTAAATCGTCCCCAAAATCTCGGGGGCAATTTCGCCCCAGGCGCCTCCCCTGCCCACCCCCGGGTGAAAAGGCAATTATGCCCCATTAGTGCCTACCGGCGGAGCTAATGGGACGCCAAAAAAAGGGACAATTTCTGCCCCTTGGCATTCCCAAGGATCCATTGGGGCGATCACAAAGATTACATTAACATGGCTAGTGAATGTAAATCCCACCATTGAAGTTGTGAAATTGAATTCATTATATCTAATAATTTGTGCTTTGGCACCAGACATTAACCATGAAAGCTGACAGATTGCAGTTAAACTATAACACTGCATTAAAGTCCTTCAAGGAAGCGAACCTGCCACCACTACGTGGTCTGACTTGCGTGTGGCTCCAGTCCTATTTTACATGTTTGAATTTTAATGCCCTCTGTGGCCTTGGAAGCCACTCCGTTGTAATGCAGTGGCTTCAAGAAGAAGCCCCACAGTCACCTTCTCAGGGAAACTAAGGATGGCAATAAATGGAACCTTACCAGTACAGTTGGACCTCTCTGGTCCGGCACCCTTGGGATCTGACCGGTGCCGAACCAGAGAATTTTCCGGACCATGGGAGGTCTTGCCGACCCTAGACTTACCGGGTACTGCTGACAACGACCCGGCCGCGTTCTGCGCATGTGCTGCGAAGAAGCCTACTGCGCAGCATTTCGTCGCTCAGAATCACCGTTTTGTTTTCAATCCTCGGTGCCTCAGTTAGCTGCCGGCCCTTCCCTTTCCTTGCCCGGCCCGCTAGCCTCCACGGAAAACACGGGACCCTTCACAAATAGCACAGGTCGCGACCCCCGCCGGGAATGATGCTGGACCAGGAATGTTTCCGGACTAAAGAGTCCTGGACTGGAGAGGTGCAACCTGTATTGCCCGCAGACTCATAACAAATAAAATAAACACTGCCTGTTAATTCAATAAGCAGTTCATCAACTCCAAGTGACTTGGTGATATACCTTGCAATAGCTGTCACAGTTGTGCTCAATGTTCACTTTTAATTTGTGCTGTCACCTGTGAGTTTCATGGACTGTTACTTTGTAGTTACTTCCAATATTTATTTTGAAGTCTGGAAAGATGGGTTTTCTGTTAATGCAGATAAGTAGTGTCAGGGCTGGAGAAAGTAACATTTTTGCACAAATTTCAGCATTGACCACTCTTAAATCAGATTCAAAGCTCCCTTTATATTGCCCTATTAATATGTTTTAATCCAAATTTCGGGAGATTGATGACCATTTTTTTCTGGATCATTTTAAGTGCCAATGGGCTCAAACTTCAAGAGTTGCCCCGCTTTTTTTGGAGCATGTAGCTTTTTTTTTTAAAGAGTAATTTAAAAATCGCAAATTTCCCCATTTAACTTGCGCCAGTGTAAGTCAGTTAGTTAGGTTTTGTTTTAGTTTAGTTTTTTTCTCCAAAAGGGGGCGTGACCAGCCACTTACACCTGTTTTGGCCAAAGAAGCAAATTTGACCAGCTGAAAGTTACTCCAAACTAATTTAGGCCAGTGTATGTGTACTTTTGTAGGCACAGAAAAACCTTACCTACAGTTAAGAAATTAGCGCAGGTAGCCAGAGATAGGAGTGGCGGGGGGGGGGGGGGCGGGAAAGGTGAGTGGAGCTTTGGAATCCTCTAAACAACCTTCACAACATCAGCACAACATTACAACATCTTCAGCACAACATCACCACAAATAAATGTAAGATAAATCAGCTACAGAAAATAGAGCAGTCCTACCTTGCCGACTGCAGAACAACCGGCTAGCCCTCCCATCAGGGCTAGGGGCGGCAGGCATGCATGACTGTAGGGATGAGGGATTTTAACTTTTTACAATTGACCTTAAATGTTGCGTGGTCCTAAAGGAGGATGATTCAGTTTGGATGCAAAATATCTTTTATTGTGAATTTTACAGTGCACTTCAACGATACAAACAACAACAATATCCACAGCAAGAAAGAAAGTCTGCACCCATCCCTCACCCACATCTTGGGGAAAGTGGACTTCCTTATAGGGTCGGTGATTGTGGGGTGGGGGGGGGGGTTGGGGGCCTGGCTTGGGTCTGGCTGGTGTGTGGAGTGAAGTGGGAATGAAATTTGAGTCTCCGGCCTTTGTGCCTTTATTGCAGAAGCCAGCTCCCATCGTCTGCACACCCTCTGCAATGCTCACCCTCAGAGACTGGTCGGCTTCTCCTTCCCCTTGCTGTGAGTCTACCTAGTGGCACCCCTCCAGTGCGAGGCGCAGGCTGGGATGGTGGGGCATTGGGTGTCCCAAGATGAATTTCCCAACCGCCACTCGGACCTGCGATCTCGGAAGGTGTGAACCCATGGAAGGTTGCCGAGGAGCTAATAGAGGGTTCTGTCAGAGTGATGCCATGTGATATGTCATGATCGATATCACTGTCGGCATTCTCCTGAGCACACATTTCCATGGACCCCTCCTCCCCCCACCCGCCTTAGTCTGGAGCGCACGCATCTGGATCCTCAGAATCTTGAGTGTCGTCGTCTTCTGCAAAAGACAACACAACAGTCAAATGGTTAGTAGCACAGGAGGGGGCAGGATGGGTGTCATGAGTAGTCTCGCGCGTAGCAGGCCAGTCAGCAGGTTGATTTGAAGGGCCACTATGCATTTTAATGACTCGCCGTCACCCTCGCGTGTGGGTCCAGCTTGTGCAGAGCTTATTCTTTTTCTGCCAGTGCGAGTCGGCAAGGCAGCAACCCTCTGTTCAAGGGGTGTCAGTTGTTGCAGATTTGGCGGACCTCCTATTGTTCTAGTTCTCTCCCTCTTGTTGTGGGCCAATTTCTTCTGCAAAGATGAAGATATAAATTGTCAGACATGGTGCGCTTCTGCTGGGTGGGACACATACAGATGCTCATGTTTTCCACTGCAATTCAATGTAAAGATGAAGATATTACTTACACTCACCACTTGACCAATGTCCTGCCATTTCTTCTTGCATTGGCTTCCAAATCTTGCAGTGTTGACCCCAGCGGAGAATTCTTTGGCAACGAGGTTCCACCTTTTCCTCATTTCCTTGGGGGAGACCTTTGACGGACCACTCTTGTTTATATCCAGCTCCAGCCATTTCTCCTCAATAACCGTTACTAATTTCTCTACTTCCTCATGGAGGAAATTCTTGGTTCTTCTTGCACACTCTTGCACCATTCGTCTATTGGATTCAAACGCAGGTAATGTTCAAAGATCACTCTTACACCTATCCAGCACTCCTTTCCACTCCCTCAGCCACACAAAAATCAATATTCAGACCTTACCTTTATATATGCTCCATAGCCACTTATTCTGAGGCCGATTGCCAAGCTTCCTGTTACACTGCGCATGCGCACAGACTGGAGCGCCCATTGCGCATGCGCGCACACTGAAACAGTCATGCGAGCCCCTGCCGGCACTGCACGACGTGCTGGGCCCAAGCCCCGCCCCCCCGGAGCATGGCCAAAGCTCCGCCCCCCCCCCCACACTCTGCTACTCGACGACGAGGGAGCAGCCAAATTCACAGGTAGATTTTTGCCGCTTTTTCTCCTCCAAGAAGTCGGCACACCACATCGGGATACGCCGCTCTAAGTGGCTGGTGAAATTTGGGGCCAATGTCTGGACAGTTTTGTGGTCTGGACTTGCGCTCTCAAGGTATTGAATTGGGACTGTCCAAACTAGTTACTCGCAGCTGTCTGAAAGAGACTTTCATTCTGTCAATCCAGGTTTGATTTCTATCATCAAGCACCCTCCATACAGAAATGTACTTTGTTATTAGCTTTTCAGCATCTTCCAGTGCTCATAAACATAACATTTTACGATTTAGTTTGCCATGTTTACAATAAGAGTACTGCTATCAAATTTTCACCGTGAATATTGCCTGAAGTCTGAATTGACTGCTGTAAAAGTGGGTGTTGTCAGTTTAATTTTTGATTTGTCTATGTTTTGCAGCTGAGGTAAGAATTGTAATCGCGCAGTCAACATTGTGTTGAATATGTATTTACTTTATTGAATTTCATTCAGTTTCTAAAACACTGAAGTTCTTCAGGCAACTATACTTAGTCAGTTCGGAAAACCTCTCTCACCGTACAAAGCCAAGTATAGTTTTAAATGAACGCATCCAGGGTGACATTAATCTGCATATATTTCTAATGCCACCAATTTATATATTGGTATAAAGGGCCCAAGTTTCCACAGGATAAAAAACGGGCGCCCCTCCGAGCTGGGCGCCCGTTTTTCGCACCTAAAACAGCGCCAGAAAAAAAACGCGCTATTCTCAAGCGCTTTGCAGCTCCTTGTCTGTTTGGCGCGGCGCCCAGGGGGGCGGGGCCTACACTCGCGCCGATTTTGTAAGTGGGAGGGGGTGGGTACTATTTAAATTAGTTTTTTTCCTGCCGGCAACGCTGCACGTGCGCGTTGGAGCGTTCGTGCATGCTCTGTGAAAAAAAATTGGCACTCGGCCATTTTTGTAGTTCTTTGTAGCTGTTTAATTTTTGAACATTTTTTAATAAAACCACATTGCCATCAGCACATCAGCACTAAGGCTTCCCTTCTCACTGTCTCCTTCCCCTCCCTCCCCTCCGCGGCAACAAGCCGCTGTCTCCTTCCCCTCCCTCCCCTCCGCGGTAACAAGCCGCTGTCTCCTTCCCCTCCCTCCCCTCCCTCCGCGGCAACAAGCCGCTGTCTCCTTCCCCTCCCTCCCCTCCCCCCACGGCAACAAGCCGCTGTCTCCCTCCCCTCCCTCCACGGCAACAAGCCACTGTCTCCTTCCCCTCCCTCCCCTGCGCGGCAACAAACGGCAGTTTCCTTCGAACGATGGCTTTCACACAGGTAGGAAGATGGTTTATTTAATCTTTTCTTTGCTTATAAATGTTTATTCAGGTTGGATTTATTTGTATAATATTTGTAGAAGTGTAAATAAGGATTGATTGTAGAATTTAATGAGTTCCCTTCCCTCCCCCCTCCCCCTCCACCTCGTTCTGGACGCCTAATTTGTAACCTGCGCCTGATTTTTTAATGTGTAGAACAGGTTTTTCCAGTTCTACAAAAATCTTCACTTGCTCCATTCTACTTTAGTTTGGAGTACGTTTTCACTGTGGAAACTTTGAAATCAAGCGTCAGTGGCCAGACACGCCCCCTTTTGAAGAAAAAATTCTGTTCTAAAGTAGAACTGTTCTACCTGACTAGAACTGCAGAAAAAAAAATGTGGAGAATTGCGATTTCTAAGATAGTCCGTTCTCCACCAGTTGCTCCTAAAAAATCAGGCGCAAATCATGTGGAAACTTGGGCCCAATGTACCTGCTTTACCAGTAGCATTAATATAAACTAGTTGGGCTGCTAACTGGTTAAATAATTGTTGGCAAACTATTTGACTGCAATTGTACCTGACCAAATAATTGTTCACATTACAGGCAACAAACAAATGCTATTGACTGATTTTGCGAAGTAGAATTCTTACTCGATGCAAAATCTGAATAGCTTGGAAGGAGATGTATAATCATTTTAACTTTTCATTTAATTGTTCATTATCTTCATTTCATTATTTATTTCTTGTTTTCTAGTCAATAACAAGTGTTTAAAAATGAAACTGAGTTGAGATCCAGGATGAATAGTTCTTTGTGAAGTAGAGGCCAATAATTCTGTTTTTTCCTGCGATTAAAAAGAGATGAAGTTGTAGATATCCAGTCTGACCTGCATTGACTCTTCATGCCCTTTGAAGTGGTCTAGTAAGCCATTCGGTTGCAAATGATTGCTACAAAGTTCACAAATATCCAGTTTCTTTCTTATGCCTGGTCATTGTTGATAAATATCAGGAAAAGACTTGTGGCTAGATTTTCCGCTAGTTTATGCCTCGTTTTGCAGCGGGGCGGCAAATAGTGTTTCTGGGAGTCAAATGGGGCGTCCAGGATTTAGCACCCGGGCAGAATATTTGGCATTTGTTTTGCGGCGGCATTAAAACTTACCGCCCCGACCTCCGTTTGGACCGTCGTGATGACGTCAATCGTCGTCCAAGGCTGCACTCGCGTCCCGTGTGGAACTTTCGGGCCTTATGCCTGATTTAGCGGCCGCTCCAAGATCTGACCGGAAAAAACTGTCATTCTTATGGTGCAGCAGGCATAATAGCAGCATATTTGAACGGAACTCTGAGCATCTTATATCGGAGTTTGTCAGTGATTGCTATGGTTGTGCGCTGAATGCTGCGTGAGTCTACAGTTTAAATCAGGACTTTCATGTGAGTTAACTCTGATAGCCAGGTCACAAGGGCCTAGTACGCACGGCGAATGTAATTTAAAGTTTCCAGTGAGCATGGACAGCCAGACTGAGAGAGCTGTAGGCATTGACACTTTGCAGGCTACCCCAACGTTCATGGTGCCATTGTCTCTAACACACCTCACCCAGCGAGCACCAATACAGAATGCTGAAGTGTTACGACACAGAAAGGGATATGACTCCTTAAATGTCCAGCTGGTCAGCGACCACATTCAGCGCATCCTCACTGTCAATGCCCGATATGCAGGGAGCACATATGATGCTTTCACCTACGAAAAGGACCAGGTCAGAGGTGGCTGGTCGTGGACAAAGGACAGGGCCTGGCCACCTGGGTCATGCCCCCCCCCTCCGGAACCCTGTTACATAAGCGGAGCAGCGCTACAATGAGAGCCATGCAGCCACCCGCCACATCCTTGAGCAGACAATTGGCGTGTTGAAGCAGCGCTTATCATGGCTGGACCGCTCTGGAGGCAGCCTTTAAGACTTCGCTGAGCAGGTCTCCGAGTTCATTGTTGTGTGCTGCTGCATGCTGCATAACATAGCTATCATGAGGGGACAGGCATTGCCAGTGGGGATTGCAGAGCCACCTCAGGAGGAGGAGGAGGAAGAGGGGCCTGGCCACGAGCCCATTCCGCAACCACCACAAATACACGGGAGGCATCGTGGAGATGTGCAAGAGCTTCACGTCGTCAGCTCATCACTGAACGCTTTGCTTGAATGGAGAAGGGGAGGTTTGAGTGAAGCCTCGCAACTCAATGCCACCATGCGGCTATTCTGCCACTTACTCTACAAATAAGACACACTATAGCAATGTTTAAGGTCAAGGAAATATTTTATGAAAAATGTAACGGTATCAACCCCCCCCCCCCCATCCCCAACAAAGCCCGCAATGATTAAACACTTATGGACACAAAACTACATTCTCCAATGAACAACATTAAGATCAAAAACAAAATTGCATCCTGCAATGAACAATATTAAAAAACGCACCTCCAGTACACAATTTGCAACATTCATTAAGAATGCATTCTGCAGTGCACAATATGAAACATCAATTAACACTGCATTCTGCAGTGCACAACATTGTTGCAAGGCCCTAATGTTTATGGGTCACACTTTTACTCCCCCTCCCCTTCAACACCTCTCCCATGCCTGCCGCTCCTCAATGTGGCATCAGGGCATGCAGCAAGGCTGCTAGAGGGCTGCTGTGTTGGAGGCTCAGACAACGGAGACGGTGTCTGAGGATGCACTGGATCAGCTCCTTGCCTGGAAGGCCCGGCTTCTGACTGGTGCACCTCTCGCTTGGTGTTAGCAGTCACGGGTGGTTCAGATGGCAACTGTGGTTGGTGCTTGGTTGACGAATGAGTGCTGGGAGCCAGAATTCTGTCATCCTGACGAATGCCAGCACCTCCCATTTCCCTGGAGCCACTCTGTCGCCGACGGGGTTGGGCCTTAGCAACCGAAGTACGATGTAAAACATCAACTTGCTGGCCTGCTCCGGCACCGTCACTTACCCGTGGGAAAGTCGGGAATGCAGAGAGTATGGAGGCAGACATGGACTGCATCACTTGCCCAAGCTGAAGCAGAGCTTGTGCCTGTGTTGTGCCTGAGTCTGCTACATGATCAAGGGCACGTGCCCCACGCTCTGGAACTCCACTGTCGCTGCTGGAGGCCACCAGCCTGTGTGTGTGGGTAATGGTGGACTCGCTGCTCGCAGCGACAATCTGTGACCCTACCTCCACAGCAGTTGCAGTGAGCTTGTCGATGCTCGTGGGGATCCGTCCCAATGCATCAATGATCTCCAGATGCATCACTGTGCTCTTCCTGGACATTTCCACCAGGTCCAGTTCTAGGTCTGCCTGTCTATTTTGTCAACTCGCTCTCCAGAGAGCTGGACTATGTGATTGCACCCCAGCACTGCGTTGCTGCACGCTACTGGGGCCAGGAACCTCCGGGTCGTCAAACCCTGGGAAGTTCATGTCATCACCAGACGCACTAAGTCCCGATGGGACATTTGGTGGGCTGGGATGCTCCATCAGAGCAGTCTCATCCAGTTCCTCGTCATCTGCACTATGGCCTGACGTGGAGGGCTCCCTCAAGGGATGCTGCGCCTCTGGCTGGTCATCTGGAAGTAGAAAGCAGCAGACGAGTGGTTAGCAGCAGGGAAGGGGACAGGGTGACATGAGGAAGGAGGCATAGCACAGGCTCATTAGAAGGTCCGCCGATACTCCTTATATCTCTCGATGCAGTGTTTTGAGTCACGCAATCCATTTACATAACCTCACCTTCCGAAGGAGGCTCAGCACTGCCCCTGGCAACTGTCCGACCTGTGACTCCGATGATGGCAGAGATCCTCTCCTCCTCATCCGTCAGAGGAACTGTTTGAGGCTTCCCCCTGCCTGTCCCCAGTTGCTCCCTCCGGTTGTGGGAGTGCATGGACTAAAAAGATAAAAATGGTAAGTGTTTAAAAAAAGGGTGCATCTGCTGTAGTGGCACAGATGCCTTCCAAAGTTGTTTAGGCCATACTGTGTGAATGTTCGAGAGGCCTCCATTTAATCCACTTGGATCCTGCATGTGCTTCGTCAGTATGTATTCGACGGTTACAGGCATCTAACATAAGGTCTGTAAGAGATCTTTCAGAAAGCGATAGGAGCAGTTGCAGTGCATTGCGATAGATAATTATTTGCATAGATCATTCAATGCCAATAGGGTGCTGAAGTCAGCCTTACTTTCTGTTATGCATTGTGAGAGGCACCCCACAGAGTATGAGAGGGACAAAAAGCATGAGGAAATTCAGAGTGTGTGTGGGATTTATCTTTGAAGTCATGGAATCTTGCATAGATGAAAATGGTACTCGCCCTGCCGACCCTTGTGAGGTCGTTAAACTTTGTTCGGCGCTGTGTGCCAGTCCTGGGCACAGTATCTGCAGCAGAAGGCTCTCGTGCTATGTCCCTCCAAATCTGCTTGAACACAACACTGGAGGCAGTGGTCTGGATTCCCCTGGAAGATGGAGTGCGGCCCACCTCCTCTCCACCGTGCCCACCAACGCTTCATTGATCTCATGGGTGAAGCGCCTGGCACGCTGCCTTCCCTCCTCCTCCATCTCAGCTGAAGTGGGTTGGCTTAAATACGCATGTGTACCGGAAGCTGCCACACCCTGCATTAGCATCTGCGACCGAAAAAGAAACCAGGAGGGGGAAAAATTTGAGAGCACGTGCGCAAAATGGCTGCCTTCTTTAACGCCGATTCGGCTCTGGCGCACAAAGTCTGTTGTGCAACGCCTGACTTAATGGCAATGATCCTCCAGAGCATTTTGTTGGCGCAAATTCCTTGCGAGGTTGCAGACTTTTTCCCAGAGCAAACTTTTGCACTCCGCTGCAAAATGTGCCCGAAAATCCAGCCCTTAGACACTCAGCCAGTTGATTCGGTAAATTGCATGAATGGGTGCAGCCTCAAAAAAAACCTCACGGAACTTGACACTGGGTCAAAGCAGAGGATTTAATAGCCACCTCCTCCAGCATCGGTAAACTGTGATCGGTTTTGACTACCCCAGTGATGAGGCATTACCTCGTAGCTCTGGAAAATCAGCATTCTTTGAGGGCGAACTTTCATCCAATCAGTTGAAGCTGCATTGAGAAACACGTCTCTGATGTGAGAGTACAGTGTGCCAATTCACTCCTTCACCAGTCTCCTTGATGCTAGAACTTTTAAAAAGCATCTATGGAGGCAGCACAATGCTGCAGTGTAATTGAATGCCATTATGCAGTTTTCGTGAAGATGCAGGTTCAATGTTCAATGTTCCTCGTTCCACATAGTTAATCATTGTAAATTTGACAGTATTATTTTAAAATTTACAATGAAGCTACATTGCCAGGCATCCAAGGCAGTGGTTCTCAAACAGGAGTCCATAGAAAGAAAGACTTGCATTTATTTAGCGCCTTTCATGACCACTGGACGTCCCAAAGTGCTTTACAGCCAATGAAGTACTTTTTGAAGTGTTGTAATATATGGAAATGCAGCTGGCTATTTGCACATAGCAAGCTCCACAAACAGCAATGTGATAATAACCAGATAATCTGTTTTAGTGTCGTTGATTGATGGATTACTATCCCCTGCTCTTCTTAAAAATAGTGCCATGGGATCTTTTACATCCACCTGAGAGAGAAGACGGGGCCTCGGTTTAACGTCCCATCTGAAAGACGTTGCCTCCGACAGTGCAGCAGTCCCTCAGCACTGCACTAGCATGTCAGCCTAGATTTATGTGCTCAAGTCTCTGGAGTGGGACTTGAACCCACAACCTTCAGAGGCGAGGGTGCAACCAACTGAGCCATGGTTGACATCATGGAGACTTTCCAGGGGTCTGCGGAAAAAAATCCCCAATCAGCGGTGGAGAGTGAGCCGATGCAGAGTGGCCGGGCGCTACTGAACAGACCAGCAGCAGCTGCAATGTCATTGCCAGCAACAAGAGTCGGAGGTGGAAAAGCGCAGGGCCTTTTGTCACAGCAAGACTGAATATACTTACTGATGTAACTAGTATATGTCGCCTTTGAAACCTTTCTTGATTATGTTTCAACTGCTCTCTCGCATTATAATCTTCACTTACAAGCCGTAACAGTGTTCGCCTGCCCATAAATGCAATCATTTGTGAATGTGTTGACTCATTTGGAGAAAGTAACGCAAGGTTGTAAAATGTAAAGAAGCCCTTGGAGTTTTGAATGATCATTACTTTCAGATAATTTTATCACAGATATGCAGTGTTGCCAACCAAGATCAAATTTACAAGATACAACTTTTTTTATTAAGGATCGGGAGCAGGACCAGCTGTTTAGAGTGGAACCGACTATCTGTAAACAAAGATCCCGGCCCACTACCAGTCAGCTGCAGCAGCGCCGGGACACAGCCAGAAAGAACAGGCCCCACAAGTCTGACATACATTACATTAGATCTATCTCTCCATGGTCAAGCGCTGGCCAAGGTGCAAATCTGACATAATCTAGGCAGCACTTGAATACACTGAATAACCAATACATTTGTACTTTAAAAAAATCATTTCCTTAAAATTGCTATTATTTTATACATTCATACATACTTGAGGAATTCCTGTTTGTAACTGTCACCATAGCTATATTGCAATTCAGTGTCAGAAGATCCTGATACAGTATCTTACTGCAGTTATACAGGACCTTGGTGAGATCACACCTTGAGTATTGTGTGCAATTTTGGTCTCCTAATCTGAGGAAGGACATTCTTGCTATTGAGGGAGTGCAGCAAAGGTTCACCAGACTGATTCCCGGGATGGCGGGACTGACAAATGAAGAAAGACTGGATCGACTAGGCTTATATTCACTGGAATTTAGAAGAATGAGAGGGAATCTCATAGAAACATACAAAATTCTGATGGGTTTGGACAGGTTAGATGCAGGAAAAATGTTCCCGATGTTGGGGAAGTCCAGAACCAGGGGTCACAGTCTAAGGATAAGGGGTATGCCATTTAGGACTGAGATGAGGAGAAACTTCTTCACTCAGAGAATTGTGAACCTGTGGAATTCTCTACCACAGAAAGTTGTTGAGGCCAATTTGTTAGATATATTCAAAAGGGATTTAGATGTGGCCCTTACAACTAAAGGGATCAAGAGGTATGGAGAGAAAGCAGGAATGGGGTACTGAAATTGCATGATCAGCCATGATTATATTGAATGGTGGTGCAGGCTCGAAGGGCTGAATGACCTACTCCTGCACCTACTTTCTATGTTTCAAGCGGGCAATAATAATTTACATAGGGGTCCATGATTACTAATCCAAGAGTTTGAGAACTACTCATCTAGGGTAGGGGAGATTGATACAATCACATGGCAGTGTGTAATGGCGGCCCTGACCTGCAAGAGTTACAACTGCAAGGTACAGCGCGAGCTGGTGCAGGAGGACAATGGCAGAGAAGAGGGCGACTGGATTGGATGTCGTCAAGGTCCAGGTCGGTGATTGGAGGGAGCGTGGGCAGGTACAGCAGGAGTGGCGAGTGATTGTGGAGCGACGTGATCGGGGCCCAGGAGAGCTGTGAGTTCGAGGCCTAAAAGAGGCGTGGGCCCAGAGGCAGCATGGGCCAGCCCCTGCTGCGATTTGTGTGTGCACTAGGTCTGTGCAGCAGAGCTGGTCTCCAGTAATCTTGGTTAATCGTTGCCACTGGACCAAGACCTAGTTCTGTCAAGCCCATGTGGTGGTTGGCCGCCACACCTTTTTTTTTAAAAATCCACGCATAGGCATCTTTCACCCTTCAGGATGTAGTTCGGGACCTGGAATATTCGGTCCTTCATTGAAACACCTGTGAACTCATCCCTTTTGGCGTGGAAGCAAGTCATCCTCAATACGAGGAACCGCCTATGATGATCGTTCATGCCGTACAGTGTTACGAACTCTATTGAAGTGCTAGTATATAAGTTTGCTTTCACAGTGGTCCATGATTACCACAGGCATGGGGAGAGGCTGAGCATAGGCCAGGTGGTTTCTCCTAGGAAGGAAAGGAAAATTAGAGGACTGGTTGCTTATGGCTGTTCTAATGAATGTTTTAACAAGTCATCGGTGGTAATGGCAGAGATCTGGGAACAGGTCTTCTATATTGTCTTCATGTCTCAGAAAGATGAGTGTCGTGGGAAGATATTAAAGAAATGAAGGAGGCAGAAAATAAGATTTTGCATTCTGTAACATAATCACATCTCAAAGCACTTCACATGGAATGGATTCCCTTGCGCAATTATTGTTACGTAAATAAATGTACCAGCCAATTTATGCACAGCAAGGTCCCACAAACAGCAATGATATGGATGACCAATTAATTTGATTTTGGCAGTGGTGGCTGAGGGAAGACTGTTGGTTGAGGGAGAACTCCCTGCTCTTTGAGTAATGGCATGGGTTTTCGAACATCAACCTGAACAACTGGAAACAGGCCTTGGCTTAATCTTTGAAAAATGGCATCTCCGACAATGGAGTGCTCCCTCAATAGAGCACTGAAGTTCCCGCCTAGGTTATATGCTAAATCCTGGGGCTTGAACCAACAACATTTCAATTTGAGACAAGAGCGCTACCAATTGAGCCACGGTGACATTTATTAAATATTTTATAGTTTAAAAAAATATATATATTTTGAACAGATCTCTGGAGTTACCGCATCTCAGAAGAGAACTATCAGCATTATAAAACTAGTAGTGTTTTTCCTGTACTAGTAGTTGGCATTGATACAGACCACTATAGATGTTCTGTGACTGCAGGCGAGAAGGATCTGGGTCAAACTACGCATGCCAGTTTTGAATAACATCAGTACTTCTACATAAGTGGAAGCACGTAGGAGATGGTGTGCACTAGGAAGGGTGGAAAAATGTTACACTCTTGCATATGGAATTCACAAATTAGTTCAGAAAAATTCAAACCACAGAAATTTCACTGGGCAAGATTAATTTGTTCCTTGTTGAGCTAAAGGGATCGAAATTGATCTACTGCCGCCGACATCGCTCTTCTTGATCCGCCCAATGCCACGGGAGGGGAGAGTCGCCGGGAACCGCCCGCTGACATCAGCGGACAGTAGAGTGGTGCAACTGACCTGCCCGCCCACTGAGCTCCCGAGGCTAGTATGTCCCCGACGGTAAGTATGAAGATCCTGAAAAAAATGTGAGTGAACATTTTATATATTTTTTTATATATTCCACAGCGACTTACCTGGATGGGGTCCCCTGAAGGTCTTCAGATAGTTTTTTTATTTTTTATTGATTTTTTTTTTAGCTGTTCGACCCTCCGTGGGCCTGACTCCATCCTCGGCGGCACTTGGGCGGCAAGCGCCTCTGCCACTGAGAATGAGACCTCCCACCCGCTGTCACCCAGATTGGCGACGTACATCATCCATTTGCCATCTACCGACCTTCGAGGGACCTCGCCGATGAATAGCCCGCCCAAAGTACCGTCCGGTATCTCGGTGGCACGTGGGCGGCGGCGGCCTTGATCAAAATCAGTCCCTGCGTATTAGTTATATGCTTCCAGTTAGATGCAGATGTTTAATATGTTGGAACTTAGACTAAAAGAATGAACTATATATTTGCTGCCACATATGAGTGCAAAGTAAGGATGTGGAAGACTTCTGGGGCTAAAAATTCGCCAACCTTGCGCCTAGTTTTTCGACAATATTTCTCTGTTTTTGGTGAAAAACGGTGATCCAGGAAATTCAGAGAAGTCTTGCGGCGGCGGTTTTTAAGTACCGTTGGGGAGAGGACCGCCGCCATTTGGCTCACAGCACATCTGTATTTAAGACGAAAAAAACGCCCGCAAAAAATCTGCGTTTTGCCCTTGGAACATTGCTAGATATGAAGACCTGCAAAAAAGGTAAGTTAATTTTTTTTTAAATTCTTTTGCAGCAATTAAGTGTCTTGTGAAATGTTTTGTGATTTTTTTTTTTCTTTGCAATTTTTGGGGGAGTGTTTTCCCCACTCCCAAGGCATCTCTTGCAGCGGTATTGGCCTCGGAGTAAAGTTGCAGAAAATTTGCGGTTTGCGCCACAAATCCTCGTGCAACACCAGTTTTTACCGCTGGGCGAACTGAAGCCTGAATTTTAGGCTTCCTAGCGGTAGCAGAGTAAAAGCGATATTTTTGGCGCAAAAATACCGCTTTCACCAAAAAAAGAATTCTAGCCCCTGGACTTCTGTCAGGATGCTGCATCCTCCACTATTTTAAGCTGGGTTTTAATGTAGATTTTTCTTTTCACTGTATCTGTCCAGCATCAAATAGGACATGAGATATATAATGTATTGCAAATAGATTTTGCAGGTTATTATTGAAATTTAATAATGGTTATAGAAATGTTATAGAAAACACAGTCGGGATAAATGTTTCATTCTCGGGTTGGCAATCAGTAACTAGTGGGGTGCTGCAAGGATCAGTGCTGGGACCCCAACTATTTGCAATCTATATTACCGACACACGAGTGCAATGTAACCAAGTTTGCTGACTCTACAAAGATGGGAGGAAAAGCAATGTGTGAGGAGGACACACAAAAATCTGCAAAAGGACATAGACAGGCTAAGCGAGTGGGCAAAAATTTGGCAGATGGAGTATAATGTTGGAAAGTGTGAGGTCATGCACTGTCAGAAAAAATCAGAGCAAGTTATTATTTAAATGGAGAAAAATTGCAAAGTGCTGCAGTCCAGCCAGACCTGGGGTTACTAGTGCATGAAACACAAAAGGTTAGTATGCAGGTACAGCAAGTGATCAGGAAGGCCAATAGAAGCTTGGCCTTTATTGCAAAGGGAATGGAGTATAAAAGCAGGGATGTCTTGCTACAGTTATACAGGGTATTGGTGAGGTCACACCTAGAATACTGCGTGCAGTTTTGGTTTCCATATTTACGAAAGGATATACTTGCTTTGGAGGCAGTTCAGAGAAGGTTCACGAGATTGATTCCAGAGATGAGGGGATCGACTTATGAGGAAAGGTTGAGTAGGTTGGGCTCATTGGAATTCAGAAGAATGAGAGGTGATCTTATCGAAACGTTTAAGATTATGAGGGGACTTGACAAAGTGGATGCAGAGAGGATGTTTCCACTGATGGGGGAGATTAGAACTAGAGGACATAATCTTAGAATAAGGGGCTGCCCATTTAAAACTGAGATGAGGAGAAATTTCTTCTAAGGGTTGTAAAGCTGTGGAATCCGCTGCCTCAGCTATGGAAGCTGGGACAGTGAATAAATTTAAAACAGAAATAGGCAGTTTCTTAAACAATAAGCGAATAAGAGGTTATGGGGAGCGGGCAGGGAAGTGGACCTGAGTCCATGATCGTTTTAAATGGTGGAGCAAGCTTGAGGGGCCAAATGGCCTACTCCTGCTATTTCTTATGTTCTTATGTTGTATTAAACAGGGAAATTTATCCATCCCAGTGCTAAGTGGCTATGAATATAACACGGGCCAAATCAAACTAGGCTTGCGGGATTTTCCATGATTGGTACAGGTTGAACCTCTCGGGTCTGGGACACTCTAGTCCGGAAACATTCATGCATCTGCATCCATGGCGGAACTGCCGCTGGCCTGGGCTTGGAGCTCACTGTTAAGCACTCCCGTGAACCTCAGTATCTCACTCTGCTTCCTCATTGTGGAATTGTGGGACTTGACGCTGCAGTGAAGGGGCGTCAGACCTGAGACAGACAGAGAAATGACCAATCACCGATCTTGCCCGCCTCTCCTCCCTCACTCAGCGATCACCAGCACTGACCTCCAGTGGTTCGGAAAATTCTCTGTTTCGGCACTGGTCAGGTCCCGAGGGTGCCGGACGAGAGAGGTTCACCCTGTAGTACAAATTTGGTGCGATGCGGATACTTCCTTGGGTTTGGTGGCCTGAGCATCTTATTATCTTATTTACTGCTATACATTTACTTGGGGGGTGGTGGTGGTGGTGGGGAGGGGGGGGAAGGAGGGGAAGGGTGCAGGGTGTAACAATAAGACCCTCTTCTGACCTCGATTGGATAGTCATGTCTTTCAAGCATGTGATTCTTCAATCTCCCTAAAAGCAGACTGCAAACACTTGGTGAGACGAGGCCAGTTATGAATTTGCTTTGTCACAAGTGCCTTGGAACAAAGAGTGCTATATAAATATAAGTTGTTCTAAGGTGAACATACAGAACGACTGTTGTGATCAGGTTCAATTATTCAAACGGTACAACTTAATTTTGTGTAAATAGAAAATAAAGAATGTGCCATACTTTGCCATATCAGTGGATCATCTTGGTTTAAACAAGATGACTTCTAACTGTTCCCCTGCAATTCTCACATTGTGAAAGCCCTCACAGGAATCACTTCTGGCTCGTGGCTGAGATTCAGTTTCCTCAACAAAAAAAATCTGATACAAATTAACATTGAAAATAGCATGTAGCGCACAGCAAATTAAGAAATGATGGCACAAAAATTGCGGTCGGAGGCGTCCTTCGTACGAAAATCTCCGACCTGAAAAAAATTATTCGAAAGTATCTGGTGGTCCCGGAGGAATGTACGATTCCAGTCGGAGGCCTCGATTTGCTGCGCAGCATATGGGGAGATGTCTTTCATGTATGTACATACATGCTATAGTCACGTGGGCCTGGACCACCAATCACTATGCTGTATTCTCATTGATAAAAATGGGAGCTCTGTTTGTACAGACTCCCATTACTATCAATGAGAAAAACCCCTAAAACACCGAAACACAGCATAATAAATAAATAGAACACCTCACATATTTAAAATTAAATGCAATTAAATGTTTTAGAAAAAATATATATTTTTTGCAATTTTTTTGTGTTTTAATAAGGTTTAAAAAAAAAACTTTCCTTAATGGACAGGGTTTTTAATATAAAAATCAGTGTTTAAATTTAACTTTTATGTTTTAAAAGTGTTACGCTGGTAAAAGTACCAGGCGCAAAAATTTGAAGGACATTCGCTGGGCATGAGTTGGGCAAATAGCCCCATCACTCATGTCCTTCTCCCGGGCATGCGCAGAATCTGTATGGAGAAATCTTGACACATCGGAAAAGCCGGTTCTTGGCGCATGCGCATCTCGCCCCGAAAACCGGCACAATTTCTGGGCCGATGTTTCTTTTTATATTCTAAAAATACAGCAGGCCCCCCCCTTTTTAAATGCTAACCTATTGTCAGCTTAAGTGCCAGCTGTGGCTCAGTGGGTAGGACTTTCACCTGAGTCAGAAGGTTGTGGGTTCAGGTCCCACACCAGGGACTTTAGCACATAAATCTAGGCTGACTCTCCAGTGCAGTGCTAAGGGAATGCTGCACTATCGTGGGCGCCGTCTTTCAGATGAGACAGAATAGACCGGGGCCTTGGTTTAATCGAATGGACGTAAAAGCTGTTTGTGGGAGTTTGCTTTGCGCAAATTGGCTGCCGCGTTTCTCAAATTGCAACAGTGACTGCACTCCAAAAGTACTTAATTGCCTGTAAAGCGCTTTGAGGAAAGATATGATCCAGCTCTTTAAAATGCTGAGACATCTAATTGATGTTGATGTAAGCAGGCTATTTGACGTGGACTGCGAGCACAGAACTAGAACAGGGTTTAAGCCTGAAGTGAAACTGGAGAGCAGGAGAAATATTTAATTGGGAATGAATTGATAGTACACTATGAGGAGATCACAGGATGTAATAGTCCCTGTTGGGGCAAGTAAAGAGGTGTGCTTTCTTCTCTCAATTGTGTTCCTTAAACAAGATTTTATGGAGGTTGCAGCTTGGTCTGTTTTCCTGGAAGTCTTATGAAAACCAAGCCATCATGTCTGACAGCTTTGTGAGCTCAGTGTCGGCAAATTATTTGCATTTTTCTTAAAGCAATATAGGCCGAGGTTCGATCTTGTCAATGAAAGGTCTACAGTCTCCTCTTACAATGAAATATGCTGCATAATACAAATAGTGAATGTTCCACAGGTGTAGGAATGCAGTTCTCGCCATACATTTGGGCGGAAGGGGAGGGATCATTTTCTTTCACTGCTTTTATCCAGTATGTAGTGGGGCTTCTGTGTTCGGCTGATGCTCACCATCGTCGGAGGTTTTTAGAGTTTTTGCACACTCTGCAGTATACAAATCACAAATTATATTGTCTTACTAGGCAAAGTCCCTGTTTCTTTGGGACATGGCTACCATTTTAACATTCTGTCCCTTTTCATTCAAAGGTAGGTTGTCTCCAAAAATTCCTGAGTTTGAAAGGAAAAGAGCAATTGTGCTTGTATGTATCCATAGGTAGCTAGAGCTAGAGCTTTGTCCAACCTCAGGAAGTATTTTTACAAGATTCTCTATCATGCAATTTATTTTCAAAATCAGCACAATTTGTTAACTATAAATTATTATTGCAGGTATTGACTGAAAGGGAGCAGTACTCTATGGCTATACTTTGAAATGCAGTTTGGTACTATTGAATTATTTTTTTTCCAAAATTACATTCTTGGTCTTGCAAATAAGGTTTCTTTTAAAATGAAGTGTTATGTAGATGTAAACAAGCAGGCTGTCTAATTTGGACCACAGAGCTCGGGTAAATATTAAACAAAATGGAAGGTAATAACGATACAATGATTTTTGTGCTGCTTGAAAAGGCATCCTATTAATGTTACAAAATGAGTGTGAATTGCATTAACCCTTAGACTGCTGGCAGGACCGGGCAAATTACAATCTTCCTGTTGGATATTTTTCAGTTCATGCAATGTGATACTAAAACCAATCATATTATAGGAATAAACCACAGAAAGCCAGGACGAGTTTCATTTCTACAATATTAGCTTAACTACAAAAATATAAAACAATTTTACATAAAAATATTAAAACATTTCCATTTGTCCTGTCATCTTCCCCGTTTTCTCTCTCTGTTTAATTACTTTTCTATTGAAACTAATTGATACATTCTAATCCTGTTTTTCCTCCATGTAATTTTTTTAAACTGTAGGTCAGTAACTTTGTAAAATACTTTTTAAAGAAGGCGTTCTGTAGAATATGGTAGGAATGATCGATTGCTTGAGTTTAATGTACTATACAAGCATTGTAATCTAGGGCTCAAGTTTCATCCTAGAACGGCGCAGCCCCGACACCTGCATCTGTTTTCCGCGCTCAAAAACACGTCAAAAACTTGCAGAGCAATTCTCGGCCTCACAGCAGCTTCCTTCCAGCTCGTCGTGGGGGGGGGGGGGGCTGCCAAAGCGTCGCACCGATTTTGAGACTGCAGGGGGGGGGCCTAGGTCAGAGAAGAAGATGCCGTGTCGACAGCCCTGCGCCTGCGCGGTGGAGCGTGCGCGCATGCGTAGTGGGAGACAAACATTGGCACGTGGCCATTTTTTTTTTAAAGTACATGAGGAAAAGTGCTGATTTGTTTTGTGGAGCTGTGCAAAGGCTTGAGTGAATTTTGTTGATTTTTTTTTGTGCCTGAAGGAGTGCTTTTAGCAGCACTTGAAGAAATCACCTGCTGAAATCAGTGAGTGCTGCTTTTTGCTGCTAAACTTCCAGAACAAGTGCTGCATAGGACTGTTTTTTGAAAAATCAGAGTCAATTCAATACAGCAATGGAACAACATCCACCAAGAACAAAGAATTTCTTGCATGAGGAAGTGGAGATATTAGTTAACATTATTGAGCAGAGATGGCAGGAGCTGGATATCAGCAACTGAGGTCGCATAAAAGTGCCACCCAAAGAAATGAAGAAACGCTGGAACCAAGTTGCAGAAGATTACTGCGCAGTGGTGCGTACCATGAGATACCATGAGATCTGGAAGCCAGTGTAAAAAGAAATGGCCGACCTTGGTCAAGTAGTTAGTGTAAGTAATATTTTCATTTTTTTAATGGAATTGTAAATTGTAAATGTGACTATCTGTATGCCCCACCCTGCAGCAATACGCACTCTGTAAAAAGTTATATTTTAATCTTTGCAGAAGAAATTGGCCCACAACAAAAGGGAAAGAACTCGAACAGGAGGAGGTCCGCCAAATCTGCATCCATTGACACCCTTGGAACAAAGGGTAGCTGCTATGATGAGTCGTACATGGAGAAAAGCAATCAATACAGCACAAGCTGGGCCCGCACGCGAGGAAGAGGGTAAGTCCTGAAAATGCATGGTGGCCCTTTAAATCAACCTGCTGTCTGGCCTGTTATGTGTGTGAGTACTCCTGCCACCCATCCTGCCCCATCCTCTGTTGCTAAACATTTGACTGTTCTGATATATTTTGCAGGAGATGATGATGATGCCGATCCAGAACAAGAACCAGTCGAACCATATGCGGACAATCCAGACTGGCTGCAGGCGGCGATGACTGAAATGTCTTCGGGGAGACCTTCCAAATTAATATTTATGAGCCCACATTCGCGAGCATCAGAGTTTCAATCCCTTGCATAGATTCTGGTTCCACCTTCCATGGTTTTGATTCCGATGTTGCGGGTCCCAGTGGTGCTGCTGGTGTAATCCAGCAGTTTACAGCCAGTGCCCCACCGTCCCAGCCTGCGCCTCCCACTTGCATAGCTTCTGGTTCTGCCTTCCATGGTTTTGATTCCGAAGTTGCGGGTCCCAGTGGCGCTGGTGATATAATGGAGCAGTTTACACCCACTGACACACCATCCCAGCCCACGGCTCGCATTCGAGTGATGCCGGATGCAAGACCCAGAGCCGCACCTCCCACACTGGTGCTGCCGTCTGGAACACCGAGCGTCCCACCGTCCCAGCCCGTGGCTCCCAGTGTAGTGGTGCCACGAGGCAGACCCAGGCAGAGGAGAAGGAGATTGGAGACACGCTCTCCTGAGATGCAATGTGCAACAGATGCTGCTCAGATTGTGGCATTGGGTGTGGAGACCAATGAGCTTACCCGATCACTCATCGGTAGCGTCAGTGTAGTGGGTGAAGAGGTGACGGTGCTGATGGGAGAAATAGCAGTAATAATACGGGAAATGAGGGAGGAAATGTCTGAGGGAGTGCAATCGACGACACAGGCCATCAGGGAGGGCATGCAAGTGACGGCACAGGCCGTCAGGGAAGGCATGCAAGTGACGGCACAGGCCCTCATGGAGATAGCTGCTGCAATAAGGGCACGCAGCCCGGCCAATCATGTTACACCCTCATGAAGAAGTGAACATTCACTGAGATGTGGATGAGAGATGGTTGCAGCCTTTCTTTGCTGCTTTTGTTCTTGTTCTTGATGTAAATGTAGTAACGTTTTTCACATTGAAATTGTCTTGTAACTTTTGTAACTTTTCAAGTTTATAAGTCATCTTAGAGTCATATTAAAAAGTAAAGTTTGATACAACAAATATTTTATTACACTAACGTTAACTTTTCAGTAAAAAAATTTTCATTAAAACTGAATCATGTTCCATTAACACAACACAACATAGGAACAACTCCAAAAAATAAACATGTCCATGTTCAACAGTTGCCGCTGAGCTCCGGCATCAGTAATTGAAGCATTCACGGATGAGCTGCTGGCGCAGAGCTCGAGCAATCATTAAAGGAGCACGATGGACTGCCCTCCTCCGACCTCGTGCTCCGGCATCAGGCACTTGCATGCTTTCCTGATCGTCATCATCCTCATTCTGCTCTTCCAAATTACTATCATCAGGCACTGGCCCCTCATGTGAGTCTTCTGGTTCCACTACCAGCTTCTGCTGTCTCATGATGGCTAAGTTATGCAGCATGCTGCATAAAAGAGTGAACTGACCGACAATCTGAGGAGAGTATTGCAAGTGGCCTCCAGAATGGTTCAGGCATCAGATACGCTGTTTAATGATGCCAATTATTGTGTTCCTAACACAGATGAGGCTGCACACAGGGGTGGTTAAAGTAATAGTGACCTCAGTCTTTAATAAGACACTCCAGAGTGAAGAACATGCCTTAGAGGTCGGCTTATATATAGTGCTCCCAAGGGATGCTGGGATCCCTTGGGACTTCAGGGGATGAGCTCCCTGGTGGCGGAACATGGGAGTGCATGCTTTACAGATACACAACATTACTCCCCCCGCCGCCCAAAGTCAAAGTGAAAACTATTTAACTATTTACAAGGTGAGGTGGTCGGGAGCCTTTCCCTGGTGGACTGCCTCGGTACAAATGTCTGTTCTGGTGTGTTGGCTGTGCCCTCGCTGGGCTGGCGTATTGTTGGCCCTGCAGGGCTGCTAGGTGTGCCTGGCCTTGCTGGGCTGTTGGGCGTGATGGGTTCGATTTCCTGGTCCGTCGTGGTGTCGTTGATTCTTTGGATGTGTGTTGTGGGCTCGAAAAAGATGGTATCTGCTGTGGGTTGTTCAGGGCAGTCTGTGAACCGCAGCCTCGTTTGGTCCAGGTGCTTTCTGCAAATTTGTCCATTGTCTATTTTGACTACAAACATCGTATTCCCTTCTTTAGCTATCACCGTGCCCGCGATCCACTTGGGACCATGTCCATAGTTTAGCACATACGCAGGGTCATTCAGATCAATTTCCCGTGATACAGTGGCGCGACCATCGTTTACATTTTGTTGCTGCTGCCTGCTCTCTACCTGATCATGCAGGATTGGGGTGAACCAGCGAGAGTCTGGTTTTAAGTGTCCTTTTCATGAGTAGCTCAGCCGGGGGCACCCCTGTGAGCGAGTGGGGTTTCATGCTGTAGCCGAGCAGTACTCGGGACAGGCGGGTTTGGAGTGAGCCTTCTGTGACTCGTTTAAGGCTCTGTTTGATGGTTTGTACTGCCCGCTCGGCCTGCTCATTGGAGGCTGGTTAAAACGGGGCCGAGGTGGCATGCTTGATCCCATTGCGGGTCATGAATTCTTTAAATTCGGCACTGGTGAAACATGGCCCGTTGTCACTGACCAGTATGTCAGGCAGGTGAACATGGCCCTCGGGCTTTCAATGGTGGCGATGCTTCCTGACATTATTTCACATTCAATCCACTTTGAAAAAGCATCCACCACCACCAGGAACATTTTATCGAGCAACGGGCCTGCATAGTCGACATGGATCCTTGGCCATGATCTGGAGGGCTAGGACTACAAACTTAGTGGTGCCTCTGGGCGTGTTACTCAATTGAGCACATACACTGCATTGCCGTACACAGGACTCTATAAGTCAGAGTTGATACCGGGCCACCACACGTGAGATCTGGCTCTCGCTTTCATCATTTCTATACCCAGGTGCGTGCTGTGGATATCCGAGATGAACGTCTCCCTGTCCTTTTTGGTTACCCCACAACAGGCAGTCTGCCTGAATGGACAGCTCGTCCTTTCGCCGCTGGAACGGCTTGATTGGTTCTTGCATTTCAACGGGGATGCTGGCCCAGCTCCCATGCAGTACGCAGTTTTTTTTACTAGGGACAGCAGAGGATCTTGGCTGGTCCAAGTCCTAATCTGGTGGGCCGTGACAGGTGATTTATCATTTTCAAACGTTTCCATGACCATCAACAAGTCTGCGGGCTGCGCCACCATCAACAAGTTTGCAGGCTGTGCCATTTCCACCCCTGTGGTGGGCAATGGTAGCCGACTGAGAGCATCCGCACAGTTCTCGGTACCTGGCCTGTGGCGGATGGTATAGTTATACGCTGATAGCCCGAGTGCCCACCTTTTGTATGCAGGCTGAGGCATTAGTATTTATCCCCTTGTTTTCAGCGAACAGGGATGTGAGGGGCTTGTGATCAGTTTCCAGCTCAAATTTGAGGCCAAGCAAGTACTGATCCATTTTCTTTACCCCGAACACACACGCTAATGCCTCTTTCTCAGTCATGCTGTCAGCTTTCTCAGCCTTAGTCAAGCTCCTGGAAGCATAGGCGACAGGTTGCAACTTCCCTGCAACGTTAGCTTGTTATAATACACACCCGACTCCGTATGCGACGCGTCACATGCTAGCACAAGTCTTTTACACGGGTTATACAATACAAGCAGCTTGTTAGAGCATAAAATGTTTCTGGCTTTCTCAAAAGCAATTACTTGTTTTTTTTCCCCCATACCCAGTTCTCACCTTTGCGCAATAACACATCATGGGGCTCTAAATGGGTGCTTAACCCTGGTAGGAAGTTACCAAAATAGTTGAGTCCTGGGAACGACCGCAGCTCCGTGACGTTCTGTGGCCTGGGCGCGTTCCTGATGGTCTCTGTCTTGGCGTCTGTGGGCCGAATGCCGTCTGCCGCGATCTTTCTCCCCAAAAACTCCACTTCTGTTGCCATGAAGACGCATTTCAACCTCTTTAGCCGCAGCCCTACATGACCCAGTTGCTGGAGGACCTCCTCAAGGTTTTGTAGGTGCTCGGCGGTGTCCCGACCCGTGACCAATATGTCGTCCTGAAAGACCACCGTGTGTGGTACCGACTTGAGTAGGCTCTCCATGTTTCTCTGGAAGATCGCTGCAGCCGACCGAATTCCAACCGGGGATCTGTTGTCGATGAACAGTCCCGTGTGCGTGTTGTTGCAGGTGAGGCCCTTCGAAGACTCCTCCAGCTCCTACGTCATGTAGGCCGAAGTCAGGTCGAGTTTGGTGAACATCTTGCCTCCTGCCAGCGTCGCAAATAGGTTGTCTGCCTTGGGTAGCAGGTATTGGTCCTGCAGCGAGAAACGATTAATGGTTACTTTATAATCGCCGGGAATCCTGACCGTGCCATCACTTTTGAGTACTGGAACAATCGGGCTGGCTCACTGAATTCCACTGGGGAGATGATGCCCTCATGTTGCAGCCTGTCTAGCTCAATTTCCACACTCTCCCTCATCATATAAGGTACCACTCGTGCATTGTGGTGAATGAGTCGTGCCTCTGGGACCAAGTGGATCCGCAACTTCACCCCGGAAAAGTTTCCAATGCCTGGCTCAAAAAGGGAAGGAAATTTGTTGAGAACCTGGGTACATGAGGCCTCATCGACATGTGATAGCGCTCGGATGTCATCCCAGTTCCAGCGGATTTTGCCCAGCCAGCTCCTTCCAAGCAGGTTGGGGCCATCGCCCGGGACAATCCAGAGTGGCAGTTCGTGCACCATGCCCTCGTAGGTGACCTTGACCATGGCGCTGCCCAGGACAGTGATAAGTTCTTTGGTGTACGTTCTCAGTTTTGTGTGGATGGGACTCGGCTGGTTTGAATGCCTTGTTGCACCACAGTCTCTCAAACATCTTTTTACTTACGATGGATTGGCTAGGACCAGTGTCCAGTTCCATGCTTTGTGTAAGCCATTCAATTTTACGTTTAGCATTATAGGTGGACATTTCGTCGCAAATGTGTGCACCCCGTGTACTTCAGCATCTGCCTCCTCTCGAAATTGCGTTGATCCACCATGGACCGATCTTCTTCTGCCACGTGGTGGTTAGCAGGTTTTGCAGAGCTTGCAGTTCGTTTGCAAGCTCGTTGGAGGTGCCCCATTGTTCCACAGCTCTTGCAAACATACCCTTTGAAGCGGCATGAATAGGCTGAATGGAAGCCTCCACAACGCCACCAAGGTGTGAATTGCCTTGCATTCATCCTTTGTTGTGGACTCTCAGTCATCTGGGTCACCTGAGGCTTGCTGGCAGTTGCAGACTCGTGAGTTCTACCCTGTACATATTTGCTCGCAAACACAGTTTCAGTTAATTTATGAACATTGCTAGCACTTGTGTGCTGAGAGATTTGTTTGGTGTTATCACTGGTGGACATAAACGCCTGTGCTATCGCAATGGCCTTACTGAGGGTTGGTGTCTCTACAGTCAAAAGTTTTAGTAGGATGGTCTCATGGCCAATGCCCAGTACAAAAAAGTCTCTGAGCATTTGCTCCAGGTAGCCATCAAACTCACATTGTCCTGCAAGTCGCCTTAGCTCGGCGACGTAGCTCGCCACTTCCTGACCTTCAGATCGCTGGCACGTGTAGAACCGATACCTCGCCATCAGCACGCTCTCCCTCGGTTTAAGATGCTCCCGAACCAGTGTACATAGCTCCTCATACGACTTATCTGTGGGTTTCAACGGAGCCAGAAGATTCTTCCTGAGGCTGTAGGTTGGTGCCCCGCAGACTGTGAGGAGGACCCCTCCTTTTTGCAGCGCTTCCTTCTCCGCCCAGCTCGTTGGCTACAAAGTACTAGTCTAGCCATTCGACATAGGCTTCCCAGTCCTCCCCCTCCGAGAACTTCTCCAGGATGCCCACAGTTTGCTGCATCTTTGCGTTGGATTCGTATTCTCGTCGGCAGTTATTGTGTTCCTAACACACATGAGGCTGCACACAGGGAGGTTAAAGTAACAGTGACCTCAGTCTTTAAAAAGACACTCCAGAGTGAGGAACTGGCCTTAGGGACCGGCTTATATACAGTGCTCCCAAGGGATGCTGGGATCCCTTAGGACTTCAGGGGATGAGCCCCCTGGTGGCGGAACATGGGAGTGCATGCTTTACAGATACACAACACCAATGGTCCTCTCAATGATGCTGCACGTCACAATGTGCGCCATATTGTATTGATGGTCAGCTTCCGTCCGTGTTATGCGTAGGGACATCATGAGCTAAGTGGCCAAGCCATACCCTTTGTCTCCCAGTAGCCAGCTCTACCCTTCTGGCTGCTGCTCAAACATGTCAGATATAACACTGTCGCATAGGATGAACGCATCATGGGTGTTGCCAGGGTATCTCCCATCGACTGACATGATGCGCTGCTTGTCACACATGAGCTACACATTAATGGAGTGGAAACCTTTTCTATTCCTGTACTGCTTGGAATCCTCCACAGGTGCTCGCAAGGAGATGTGGATACAATCAATGCAGCCCTGTACCTTTGGGAAACCAGCAATCCTGGAGATCCCACACCCCTATCATGCATTGCTTGTGCGGTCATTGGGAACTTGATGAAGTCATTCCTCCGCACATACAGTGCAGCCGTGACCTGGTAAACGCAGGCATGTATTGCACGTTGAGAGATGGCGCGCACATCCCCAGTTGTAGCTTGAAATGAGCTGGAGGCATAGAATGAAAATGCAGCTGTTACCTTCATTTCAACAGACAAGGCAGTCGCCGTTCTGCTTCTGGGCTGCAAATCTGCTCTCAGTATATCACAGATCTCAACGACAACTTCTCTGTGAAACGCAGCCTTTTGACACAATCAGTCTCGCTCATGTCCAGGTACGAACGCCTGGCTCAATATTGCCGATGTGGGTAAGGTCTCCTGCCCATCAGTCTACGGGCTATGACATTCCTGGTGCGGTGAGCTCTAATCAATTCTCTCCTATGCAGTGTTTTGATGGCGAACCATTGCATAATCCGTGGTGTTGATAATGTAGCACCCATAATTGAATTACAAATGTAACTTTTAAACTTGCTGACTGGCTGGCTTGCTCTCCCTCCCGGTGCTTCGTACGCCTCCCCTATCTCCTCGCCGAACGGCCTGCAGCCTATAAAAATAGCTTCACAGCTCGGGAGGCGTTGCCTCTGTGTGGCCCCAGCCATGTTCCGCCCTTGTCTCCTGGCCGAATGGCCCAAGTCACAGCGCAGCTCGGGAGGCTGCTGTGCTGATGCTGCTTCAGACAGGTAGGAAAATTCAATTTTTTTATTATTTGCTTTATTTATCATTTATTATTCAGGATTGCTCTTTATTTGTATAAGTGAGACTGTTGAATGCTTGTAAAATTTAATTGCTTCCCTTTTCCCACGGCCCCCCCCCCCCCCCCCCCCCACATCTCTCGTTCCCTACGCCTGATTTGTAACCTACGCCTGATTTTCTAAGTGTAGGCATGGTTTTTCTGAGCGTACAAAAATCTACACTTACTCCATTCTAAGTTAGTTTGGAGTAAGTTTTTACTGCTTAAACTTGCAAAACAAGCTAAGTGGCTGGACACGCCCCCTTTTGGAAAAAAAATCTGTTCTAAAATGAAACTGTTCTGACTGACTAGAACTGGAGCAAACTAAATGCCGAGAATTGCAATTTCTAAGATGCTCCATTCTAAACTAGTTGCTCGAAAAAAAATAGGAGCAACTCGAGCCAATACTTGACCCTCTAGTGTGGTTTGATGCAGTGCAAAGAAAGTGGTATAGACTTGAGTTACACAGCTTGCTATGCAATCTTATTTATTCCAATGCTAGCTTTAAAACATCCCCTTACCTATACAATGCAGAATGTCAAAGCCAGATTTACATATTTTACAGTGATCTGGAGACTACAAGCCCTGTGCAGCTGACATAGGCCAATTATTTCCTATGCAATCTTCTATTCATTGGGAATTAATTTTTAAAAATTGTCTAAATCTTTGTGATGTCACTTGTGCACATTAATATTATATTTCATATTCATCAGTCTTTGGTGTCCATCCTCTTAAATTATCACTTCACAGATACTGATGAATAATGAATGCAATCACTAGTCTCAAAATGTAATCAGTCCTTATGTGTAAATGCATTCAGTGTTTGTTTCCACTCAGTAGTAAGAGGACGATAGAGGAAATAATGGGCCTATTTCAGCTGCACAGGGCTTGTAGTCTCTAGGTCACTGTAAAATATGTAAATCTGGCTTTGACTTTCTGCATTGTATAGGTAAGGGACGTTTTAAAGCTAGCATTGGAATAAATAAAATACCGCAGATGGATTTGATCTCCAGGCCTGAAATCGTAAAAAATTCTCAATTTTCAGCTGAGTTCTGTTCTGATGTGAAGTGAGGTTTTCCCACTTCCTTTTCTACTCATGTCAAGCAAATCAGAAACAAGTTTGCAGAAGTGTGTGTTTGAGGCAACTTTCATTATTAGTATTTTGAATCTGATAATGTTTGAAAATTCAATCAATCTATATGTTTGTAATATGTGCAATGGTATCAACATTTCATCAAGATGACATTCAAGTTATTTACTTTATTATTTGTTTGAGAGATGTTCATGACAAGCTAGTCAGCTCTTGCACTGCTTCAGACAGACCTGAATCCAAACCACAAGAAAATATTGTGCACCACTGAGTCTGGACTGTTGGCATTCCAGGCTTCTGGGTTTGTTATTTTTTAAACTATAAGTTCATACATTTTTGCACAAAAATAAATCCTCGTACTTCTGAAACAAAAAGCTACAAGGATGTCCGGAGTAGCTGCACAACCATATGCTACTTAATAGAATATTTTAAGTAGAAACATTAAAAATGTAAATACTTTGCTCGCTTGTCGTTCCTTTTCCACCTATTCTCTTCTTTCCCAACTATCTCTCTTTTCCATACTATCTCTGTTTTCCATTTCTAAATAATCTAGCCTATGCTAACTATTCTAAGTTTTCATTTGCCTAAAATACTTACCTTTTATTCCATTTTTTCCCCCCTTCATTCATGGGATGTGAGCATTGCTGGCAAGACCAGCATTTATTGCCCATCCCTAATTGCCCTCAAGAAGGTGGTGGTGAGCCGCCTTCTTGAACCACTGCAGTCCGTGAGGTGAAGGCACTCTTACAGTGCTGTTGGGGAGTTCCAGGATTTTGGCCCAGCGATGATGAAGGAACGGCAATATATTTCCAAGTCAGGATGGTGTGTGACTTGAGGGGAACTTGCAGGTGGTAGTGTTCCCATGTGCCTGCTGCCCTTGTTCTTCTAGGTGATAGAGGTCATGGGTTTGAAGAAGCTCTGGCGAGTTGCTGCAGTGCATCTTGTAGATAACATCATAACTTTTATTTATATAGCGCCTTTAACGCAGTAAAACGTCCCAAGGCGCTTCACAGCAGTGCTACAAGACAAAACAGATAAATTTGACACCAAGCCACAAAAGAAATTAAGGCAGATGACCAAAAGCTTGGTTAAAGAGGTAGGTTTTAAGGAGTATCTTAAAGGAGGAAAGAGAGGCGGAGAGGTTTAGAGATGATACACATGCAGCCACGGTGTGCTAGTGGTGGAGTTAGTGGACGTTTAAGGTGGTGGATAGAAACATAGAAAATAGGTGCAGGAGTAGGCCATTCGGCCCTTCTAGCCTGCACCGCCATTCAATGAGTTCATGGCTGAACATTCAACTTCAGTACCCCATTCCTGCTTTCTCGCCATACCCCTTGATCCCCCTAGTAGTAAGGACCTCATCTAACTCCTTTTTGAATATATTTAGTGAATTGGCCTCAACAACTTTCTGTGGTAGAGAATTCGACAGGTTCAACACTCTCTGGGTGAAGAAGTTCCTCCGCATCTCGGTCCTAAATGGCTTACCCCTTATCCTTAGACTGTGACCTCTGGTTCTGGACTTCCCCAACATTGGGAACATTCTTCCTGCATCTAACCTGTCTAACCCAGTCAGAATTTTAAATGTTTCTATGAGGTCCCCTCTCATTCTTCTGAACTCCAGTGAATACAAGCCCAGTTGATCCAGTCTTTCTTGATAGGTCAGTCCCGCCATCCCGGGAATCAGTCTGGTGAACCTTCGCTGCACTCCCTCAATAGCAAGAATGTCCTTCCTCAGGTTAGGAGACCAAAACTGTACACAATACTCCAGGTGTGGCCTCACCAATGCCCTGTACAACTGCAGCAACACCTCCCTGCCCCTGTACTCAAATCCCCTTGCTATGAAGGCCAACATGCCATTTGCTTTCTTAACCGCCTGCTGCACCTGCATGCCAACCTTCAATAACTGATGTACCATGACACCCAGGTCTCTTTGCACCTCCCCTTTTCCTAATCTGTCACCATTCAGATAATAGTCTGTCTCTCTGTTTTTACCACCAAAGTGGATAACCTCACATTTATCCACATTATACTTCATCTGCCATGCATTTGCCCACTCACCTAACCTATCCAAGTCGCTCTGCAGCCTCACAGCATCCTCCTCGCAGCTCTCACTGCCACCCAACTTAGTGTCATCCGCAAATTTGGAGATACTACATTTAATCCCCTCATCTAAATCATTAATGTACAGTGTAAACAGCTGGGGCCCCAGCACAGAACCTTGCGGTACCCCACTTGTCACTGCCTGCCATTCTGAAAAGTACCCATTTACTCCTACTCTTTGCTTCCTGTCTGACAACCAGTTCTCAATCCATGTCAGTACACTACCCCCAATCCCATGTGCTCTAACTTTGCACATCAATCTCTTGTGTGGGACCTTGTCGAACGCCTTCTGAAAGTCCAAATATACCACATCAACTGGTTCTCCCTTGTCCACTCTACTGGAAACATCCTCAAAAAATTCCAGAAGATTTGTCAAGCATGATTTCCCTTTCACAAATCCATGCTGACTTGGACCTATCATGTCACCTCTTTCCAAATGCACTGCTATGACATCCTTAATAATTGATTCCATCATTTTACCCACTACCGATGTCAGACTGACCGGTCTATAATTCCCTGTTTTCTCTCTCCCTCCTTTTTTAAAAAGTGGGGTTACATTGGCTACCCTCCACTCTATAGGAACTGATCCAGAGTCAATGGAATGTTGGAAAATGACTGTCAACGCATCCACTATTTCCAAGGCCACCTCCTTAAGTACTCTGGGATGCAGTCCATCAGGCCCTGGGGATTTATCAGCCTTCAATCCCATCAATTTCCCCAACACAATTTCCCGGCTAATAAGGATTTCCCTCAGTTCCTCCTCCTTACTAGACCCCCCGACCCCTTTTATAACCGGAAGGTTGTTCGTGTCCTCCTTCGTGAATACCGAACCAAAGTACTTGTTCAATTGGTCCGCCATTTCTTTGTTCCCCGTTATGACTTCCCCTGATTCTGACTGCAGGGGACCTACGTTTGTCTTTACTAACCTTTTTCTCTTTACATATCTATAGAAACTTTTGCAATCCACCTAAATGTTCCCTGCAAGCTTCTTCTCATACTCCATTTTCCCTGCCCTAATCAAACCCTTTGTCCTCCTCTGCTGAGTTCTAAATTTCTCCCAGTCCCCAAGTTCACTGCTATTTCTGGCCAATTTGTATGCCACTTCCTTGGCTTTAATACTATCCCTGATTTCCCTTGATAGCCACGGTTGAGCCGCCTTCCCTTTTTTATTTTTATGCCAGACAGGAATGTACAATTGTTGTAGTTCATCCATGCGGTCTCTAAATGTCTGCCATTGCCCATCCACAGTCAACCCCTTAAGTATCATTCGCCAATCCATCCCAGCCAATTCACGCCTCATACCTTCAAAGTTAGCCTTCTTTAAGTTCTGGACCATGGTCTCTGAATTAACTGTTTCATTCTCCATCCCAATGCAGAATTCCACCATATTATGGTCACTCTTCCCCAAGGGGCCTCGCACAACGAGATTGCTAATTAATCCTCTCTCATTACATAACACCCAGTCTAAGATGGCCTCCCCCCTAATTGGTTCCTCGACATATTGGTCTAAAAAACCATCCCTTATGCACTCCAGGAAATCCTCCTCCACCGTATTGCTTCCAGTTTGGTTAGCCCAATCTATGTGCATATTAAAGTCACCCATTATAACTGCTGCACCTTTATTGCACGCACCCCTAATTTCATGTTTGATGCCCTCCCCAACATCACTACTACTGTTTGGAGGTCTGTACACAACTCCCACTAACGTTTTTTGCCCTTTGGTGTTCTGCAGCTCTACCCATATAGATTCCACATCATCCAAGCTAATGTCCTTCCTAACTATTGCCTTAATCTCCTCCTTATCCAGCAATGCTACCCCACCTCCTTTTCCTTTTATTCTATCCTTCTTGAATGTTGAATACCCCTGGATGTTGAGTTCCCAGCCCTGATCATCCTGGAGCCACGTCTCCGTAATCCCAATCACATCATATTTGTTAACATCTATTTGCACAGTTAATGGGGTGCCAATCAAGCAGGCTGCTTTGTCCTATATGATGTCAAGCTTCTTGAGTGTTGTTGGAGCTGCACTCATCCAGGCAAGTGGAGAGTGTTCCATCGCACTCCTGACTTGTGCTTGTAGATAGTGGAAGGGCATTGGGGAGTCCGGAGGTGAGACACTCACCGCAGAATACTCAGCCTCTGACCTAATCTTGTAGCCACAGTATTTATGTGGCTGGTCCAATTAAATTTCTGATCAATGGTGACCCCAAGGATGTTGGTGAGGTGGCTAGACTCTCTCGTTGGAGATGGTCATTACCTGGTATTTGTGTTGCGCAAATGTTACCTGACACTTATCAGCCCAAGCTGCATGCAGACATGGACTGCTTCATTATCTGAGGAGTTGTGAACAGAACACTGCAATCATCAACAAACATCCCCACTTCTGACCTTATGATGGAGAGAAGGTCATGGCTGAAGCAGCTCAAGATGGTTTGGCCGAGGACACTGCCCGGAGGAACTCCTGCAGCGATCTCCTGGGGCTGAGATGATTGACCTCCAACAACCACAACCACAACCATCTTCTTTGTGCTAGGTATGAATCCAGCTAGTGGAGAGTTTTGCACTCTTTTTCCCCCCCCCCCTTCCCGGGGAGTCCCATTGACTTCAATTTTACTAGGGCTCCTTGATGCCACGCTTGGCCAAATGCTGCCTTGATGTCAAGGGCAGTCAATCTCATCTCAACTCTGGAATTCAGCTCTGGATGCAGAGAGGATGTTCCCACTGATGGGGGAGACTAGAACTATCGAGCATGATCTTAGAATAAGGGGCTTCCCATTTAAAACAGTGATGAGGAGAAATTTCTTCTGAGAATTGTATACCTGTGGAATTCACTGCCTCAGAGCTCTGGAAGCTGGGACATTGAATAAATTTGACAGAAATACAGTTTCTTAAATGATAAGGAGTTATGGGGAACGGGCGGGGAAGTGGAGCTGAGTCCATGATCAGATCAGCCATGATCTTGTTGAATGGCGGAGCAGGCTCGAGGGGCTGTATGGCCTACTCCTGTTCCTATTTCTTATGTCTTATGTTTGGACCAAGGCTGTAATCGGTCTGGAGCCGAGTGGTTCTGGTAGAACCTAAACTGAGCATTGGTGAGCAGGTTATTGGTGAGTAAGTACTGCTTAATAGCATTGTCAACAACACCTTCCATCACTTTGTTGATGATTGAGAATGGACTGATGGGGTAGTAATTGACCGGATTGGATTTGTCCTGCTTTTTGTGGACAGGACATATCTGGGCAGTGTTCCACATTGTTTGGTGAATGCCAGTGTACTGGAACAGCTTGGCTAGAGGCGCGGCTAGTTCTGGAGCACAAGTCTTCAGCACGACAGCCGGGATGTTGTCGGGGATATAGCCTTTGCTGTATCCAGTGCACTCAACCATTTTTTTTTATATCAATTGAATTGGTTGAAGACTGGCTTCTGTGATGCTGGAGATTCAGGAAGAGGCCGATATGGTTCATCCACTCGGTACTTCTGGCTGAAGATGGTTGCAAATGTTTCAGCTTTCTCTTGCATTCGTGTGCCGGGCTCCGCCATCATTGAGGATGGGGATGTTCACAGAGCCTCCTCTTCGTGTTACTTGTCAACCACCATTCCAGACTGGATGTGGCAGGCCTGCAGAGCTTTGATCTGATCCTGTGGTTGTGGGATCACTTAGCCCTGTCTATAGCATGCTGCTTCCATTGTTTAGCAAGCATGTAGTCCTGTACGGTATCTTCACCAGATTGATACCTCAGTTTTAGATAATCCTGGTATGCTCTTTTACACTAATTCAACCAGGGTTGGTTCCCTGGTTTGATGGTAATGGCAGAGTGAAGCATGTGCCAGGGTACAGTAACATAGTGTTTATATTACTGGACTAGTAATCCAGAGGCCTGGACTAATGATCGGGAGATGTTAGTTCAAATCTCATCACAGCAGCTGGGGAATTTAAATTCCGTTAATTAAATAAATCTGTAATAAAAAGCTAGTATCAGTAATGGTGACCATGAAACTACCAGATTGTCGTAAAAGCCCATCTGGTTCATTAATGTCCGTTTTAGGGAAGGAAATCTGCCGTCCTTACCTGGTCTGGCCTATATGTGACTCCAGGCCCACAACAATGGGGTTGACTCTTAACTGTCCTTTGAAATGGCCTAGCAAGACACTCAGTTGTAACAAACTACTACAAAAAAGACAGACTGCAGCGGTTCAAGAATGTTACTCACCACTGCCTTCTCGGGCATTTAGGGATGGGCAATAAATGCTTGCCTCACCTGCGACGCCCACATCCCATGAACCAATTTTTAAAAAAATGTCGTACCACGAAGTTACATATTATGGTGGAATACAATTCTGCTGCTACTGATGGCTCACAACACCTCATGGATACCCAGTTTTGAGCTGCTAGATCTGTTCTGAATCTATCCCATTTAGCATGGTGGTAGTGTCATACAACACAATGGAGGATGTCCTCGGTGTGAAGACGGGACTTTGTCTCCACAGGAACTGCACGGTGGTCACTAATGCTATCATGGATAGATGATCTGCGACAGGTAGATTAGTGAAGACGAGATCAAGTACGTTTTTCCCTCGTATTGGTTCTCTCACCACCTGCTGCAGGCCCAGTCTGGCAGCTATGTCCTTCAGGACTCTGCCAGCTCGGTCAGTAGTCGTGCTACTGAGTCACTCTTGGTGATGGGCATTGAAGTCCCCCACCCAGGGTATATTCTGTGCCCTTGCTGCTCTCAGTGCTTCTTCCAAGTGGTGTTTAACATGGAGGAGTACTGATTCATCAGCTGAGGGAGGGCGGTAGGTGGTAATCAGCAGGAGATTTCCTTGCCCATGTTTAACCTGATGGCATGAGACTTCATGTGGTCTGGAGTCAGATGTTGAGGACTCCTAGGGCCAATCCTTTTCCGACTGTGTATCACTGTACCGCCACCTCTGGTGGGTCTATCCTGCATGTGGTACAGGACATACCCAGGGATGGTGATGGAGTCTGGGACATTGGCTGAAAGGTACGATTCTATGAATATGACTGTCAGGCTGTTGCTTGACCAGTCTCTGGGTCAGCTCTCTCAATTTTTGCACAATTCCCCAGATGTTGGTGGGAGGACTTTGCAGGGCCGACTGAGCTGGGTGTGCCTTTGCTGTATTCGAATCTGGTGCCGAGGTCGATGCTGTGTGGTCCGTCCTGTTTTATTCTTCCTGTTTTTCGTAGCGATTTGATACAACTGAGTGGCTTGCTAGGCCATTTCAGAGGTAAGAGTTAACCACATTGCTGTGGGTCTGGAGCCAGATATAGGCCAGACCTATATGGACTCTCTTGAGATTTTTAATTTGGGCTGAATAACTGTGTGCTATGGAACTCAGTCTACTGGGAGCTGAGTTGGCATTACCCAAACTTGTTTTGTGCAGAATAGTTGCAGGCAGAGTGAGGAGACTGTTAATTCATTCAGTTTGAGAACAGCATTCATTCCAAACCCAGAGGATAACAGTCAATGTGCTGATTCAGTATGTTTTCCTAGTTTGGTTAACGCCTTGCACATGCCTGACATGGTGGTAAAGGTTGATCCTACCTTATCCGGAATGCTCGGGACCTGGCCTGTTCTGGATATGGGATTTTTCTGGATGAGGGTTGGTCATGTTAAATTGGATGGTACAGATACTGAGCAAGGGGATATTGGGGCTGGCTGGCTTGGGGCTGGGAGTGCGACAGAAAGGTTATGAAGGGAGAGGTGGATCGCGGGGTCAGGCCAGCAATTGCGGGAGTCGGCAGCAAGGAACAACTTCAATTTGTTCATGTCGGAGTTCTGCGCATGCTCCACTCGGTGGCCGGGAATGGTTCTGGACGAGGGATGGTTCTGGATAAGGGAGGTTCAACCTGTATCAGCGGTGCAGGGGTCCACCAGTGTGAACTCACAGGGAAGGTACTCCTATTTTTTTCTAATTCAGTTAGCATTTTGCAATTGAACCAGCTATCTCTTTTCCCTGTATCCTGGCCTTTTTACAAATTTTAGCCATTCAAGCACCCAAATATGACCAGCAGGAAATCAGAACCTTTTAAGAGTGCATTTACATGCTGTTTTCTGCTAGTGGTCAGTCATCCTTGCATTTGAAAATTCTCATCCCGTCATAAGATATATTCCTGATACCATCTGTTCCTATTCCAAGAATTGTTAACTCTGGAATTATCTAAACCTTTTAATTATTTAAACCTTTTAATTAAACCATTGGATCTCATTGAAACGTATAGAATTCTGACTGAGTTGGATAGACTGGATGCGGGGATGATGTTTCCCCTAGCTGGGAAGTCTAGAACGAGGGGTCACTGTCTCAGGATACGGGTTAGGAAATTTAGGACCGAGATGAGGAGAAATTTTTTCACTCAGAGGGTGGTGAACCTGTGGAATTCTCTACCATAGAAGGCTGGAGGCCAAGTCACTGAATATATTTAAAAGGGGGATAGATAGATAGATTTCTAGACACAAAAGGCATCAAGGGATATGGAGAAAAAACGGGACTATGGTGTTGTGACAGAGGATCAGCCATGATCATATTGAATGCAGACTTGAAGGGCCGAATGGCCTACTACTGCTCCTAGTTTTCTATGTTTTCTATTACTGCCTGTCTAATTACAGCAACTTTTTTTGGCTTTAATTGCCTATGATTCTTGACATTTTAATGTCTCCTCTTCACCGAGAACCTTCTACCAAAAGTAATACAGGTTTGACCTCAAATCTGGAGTTCCGGAATCCAGAATGTTCCGTAATCCGGACACCGGGCCAATCCGCGGCTCTGACCTCGGCCCGCCCTGCCCTCCCCCCCGACTTCGCGCGGACCAACCTCATCCCGACTTTGCGCAACCTCGCCCCCCCCCCCCCCCCCAAACTTGGCGCGGCCCGACCTGCCCCCCCCCCCCCACACGACTTCGCGCAGCCCGACCTTGCCTCGCCCCGCCCGACTTCACGCGTTCCGACACCTTGGCCCCCCTCCCTCCCAACTCGGCTGCCCGATCCCACCTACCTCGGGCCAGACAAGGAACTCCTCCATGGTGGCGGGCCCTGCCCGATCAGGTCCTCTTCGGCGAGACCCCGCCCGAACACTCGAACAACTCAGCGACGAGCACCCGCATTCTGAAATCTGGAAATACCCGAACCTGGGCTCGGGTGTTTCCAAACACGTGATGTCAGAAAGACGTTCCAAAATCCGGCAAAACGCAAAATCCCGAACGGCCTCTGTCCCGAGGGTTCCGGATTCAAGGCACTGCACCTGTATAGGCATTGTGTTTTTCGAAGTGTATAGAAGAACCTAACTCTGACCAATCTCGTGTTTATTTAATCAGAAAAGGCACAAGAAAACTAGTTCCACAAAATGTATAAAGGAGTTAGAATAAATATGCATATTTTAACAGTTTGTTGAGGATGCTCTTGATTACTTCTCAAAATTTGAGCTCAAGCACACTTGTGGTTAAACAACACCTTGGATTTGCATAGGACCTTTAATTCAGAAAAACTTCCTACGGCAGTTCAGAGGCATGAGCAAAATAGACGTTGAGCTAAAGGTTGACATATTTGAAGTGTTGACCAAAAGCTTGGTCAGATTTAGGGCCTCCGATAGCCTACAACTAACTATTTTCGGTTCTGAAAAAGCTAGTTCAACCTAATAGTAGTCAGGTAAGGGTCAAGTCAGTGGTGAAGGATTGAAGTTTGTAGTGGAGATGGAAGAAAATGCCTTCAGTTTTCCCAAAGTTTAGCTGGAAGAAGTGTACAATATTGTCAAGTTTGCTTTGCTGTATGATCAACATATTATTACAGTAATATTAAAAGGAGCGGTGTGCGTCGGCCCCTGGACAGCGTGGCGGCCCCGACCTGCGAGAGATCATCAGCGGCAGGTCGGGGCCATAAAAAGAGCATACCACTGCAAGGTATAGCGCGAGCCGGTCCGGGAGGGCGACAGCTGTGAAGAGTGCGACTGGATTGGACGTCGCCATAACCCAGATCGGTGATTGGAGTGTGGGCAGGTACAGCAGGAGCGGCAAGGTCGGGGTGAAGGAGCGGTGAGACTTTGCAGAGCGATGTGATCGGGGACCAGGAGAGACGTGAGTTTGGGGCCCAGAAGAGGCGTGGGCCCAGTAGCAGCATGCTACTGCGATATGTGTGCACACTAGGTCCGTGCAGCAGAGCTGGTCTCCAGTCATCTTGGTTAATCCTTGCCACTGGACCAAGACCTAGCTCTGTCAAGGCCATGTGGTGGCTGGTGTGCAACGGCTGCCACACATTAAAAAAATCCATGCACAGGCATCTTCCATCTTCAAAATGCAGTTCGGGACCTGGGATATTGGGTCCTTCATTGAAACACCTGTGAACTCATCCCTTTTTGGCATGGAAGCATGTCATCCTCGATTCGAGGGATTGCCTAAGAAGATGGAATACAGTAAAACATTGGTTAAACTCATTTAATATAGTAATGGTCTTGAAATTACACAATGTGATGCCAGCCTGTAAATACTTAATATGTTGTCTGAAATTGCTCTATGCTATTTTAATAAATGTTAATGTCTCTCAAATAGCAGAGACGAATTTCAGCCAAATGCATTAAGTAGTCATATACTAGAACCCACTACGTAATTTCAAGGTCAGTGTATCAGAAAATACCATCAGTAAAATCTCAGTGAATATTCTAACTGCTCAAACCTTTCTACACCATCATGTCCCGTTAATCTGATGTTGAAACCATCCCTGCCTAACATTTGGGGGGGTGGGAGAATTTTAAAAAAAAATGTTATGTTCTAATGTTACTGGGGACATGTGAAGTAGATGTGTTACTTTCAGACTGATTAAGCATTCTGGTTTTGCACCATTGGGACATTAGTAACATTGCACTTCTTCCTGCATAGTACCTCTTCGTGCAAATAAAATGTATATTTCATATGTTTCGCTGTATTCATGTTAATAAATATTGAGTTTGTTCAGACAGGTGTAAAACAGCTTTACAATGTGAAGTTGACAAGTGCTGCAAAGATTAATGGAATATAAAATACTCCTGAAATATGCAGTGTTGCCGAGATATGCCCTGCCCCCATATGTCAACAACATTGCAACATTCCAATGACAGAGCACTTTAGTGCCAACTGTTTGACTTGTCCAAGATCAGAATGTGGTCACTTATAGGTCTCAGTTTGTGTGTAAAATATATCTTTTTTTTACTTGAATAAATTCTATTCAATTTGATCAATCAAATATATTTGCTCTACGTCAAAATAATGTGTATTTATTTATATATCGTGCTTTTAACATAGAAAAATATCCCAAGGTGCTTCAGAGGCATTGCCAGACAAAAATGGACACCTGAGACAGGGAAGGATATATTAGAAGGGAAATCGGAAAGCTTAGTTAAAGAGGTGGGTTTGTAAGGAGGGCCTTAAAGGAAGAGAGGGAGGTTAGGGGTGGGAGCAGTTGGACCTATTCAACCTCGAGCTGATCTTCCAACCCCCTATTCACTCCAACGCAAAGACTGCCTACTTCCACCTCTGTAACATCACCTATTTCTGGCACTACCTCAGATCATCTGCTGCCGAAACTCTCATCCATGCTCTCTCACCTCTAGACTTGACTATTCTGATGCTGTCCTGGCCGGTCTCCTCAGCTCCTACAAAACTCTGCAGTCCATATCCAATGTCACACCAAGTCCCACTCACCCTTCACTCCTATGCTCGCAGACCTACATTGGCTCCCAGTCCCTCAATGCCTCAAATGTAAAATTCTCATCCTCCTATTTTAATCTCTCTTCCCTCCTTAACCCTCCTTATCTCTGTAACCTTCTACAATTCTACGAAAGCATTGCGTTTAATTTTTTTTAATGTTAATGTATTTGCATATATTGTACTTCACTATCACTCTCTCATTGGGCCTAATTTTAAAAGGAAGGCAGGAACAGTGCGCGCATGCCCCAAAGCGGGCAGTGTTCCCAGAGAGTTCGTGGGTATGGCGGTCCGCCTGAACGGCAGAACCTCATTAACAGAGCAGATTCACTACCTGGCCAGTGGGCGGGGAGTTGGAAATTGGCGGCAGAAAGGCCGCAGCCGGAAACCCATGGGAGCGGTCAGTGGGAGGAGGGGTCTGGAGGTGAACAATGGGGGCTGGGGGGAGAAGAGGCCCAATGACTCCTTGCAGGCACTGTAAAAGGGCACTCCTGCTCCTGCTGGCCCACAGAGTTCTAACAGAAGTAAGTTTTTAAAACTTACCTTGGCTTCTTCTGGCCAGTCAGTGCCTCCTGCCGTGGTTCTGCTGCGGGGCTACGGACAGTACGAGATTCCCACTATCTTTAAGTTAAGATTACGTCACAGTACCGATGATATTGGGTCACGACTTCTGAATGTTAAGTAGGCCCCCACCTGCCTGTCGCAGATGCCATGTGTCACCATCATTTTATGCGGCAGGTTATTATTACATTATTACATTAAATCAGAATAATAAGGATCTGGGATACATACAAACAACAGGAACGGACCATGTAGATATGTGTTCCAGGTGTGCGACGACTTTGAGGTGGGCGACTGGGTGACATCATCAAACATAGAAAATAGGTGCATTTGGCCCTTCGAGCCTGCACCACCATTCAATACCATGGCTGATCATTCACCTCAGTACCCCTTTCCTGCTTTCTCTCCATACCCCTTGATCCCTTTAGCCGTAAGGGTCATATCTAACTCCCTCTTGATGCTAGTTCATTGGATATATTTAACAACACTGCGGTAGGGAATTCCACAGGTTAACAACTCTCTGAATGAAGAAGTTTCTCCTCATCTCAATCCTAAATGGCTTACCCCTTATCCTTCGACTATGTCCCCTGGTTCTGGACTTCCCCAACATCGGGAACATTCTTCCTGCATCTAATCTGTCCAGTCCCGTCAGAATTTTATGTGTCTCTCAGATCCCCTCTCATCCTTTTAAACTCCTGTGAATACAGGCCCAGTCGATCCAGTCTCTCCTCATATGACAGTCCTGCCATCCCGGGAATCAGTCTGGTGAACCTTCGCTGCACTCCCTCAATAGCAAGAACGTCCTTCCTCAGATTAGGAGACCAAAACTGAACACAATATTCCAGGTGAGACCTCACTAAGGCCCTATACAACTGCAGTAAGACCGCCCTGCTCCTATACTCAAATTCCCTAGCTATGAAGGCCAACATGCCATTTGATTTCTTCACCGCCTGCTGTACCTGCATGCCAGCTTTCAATGACTGATGTACCATGATACCCAGGTCTCATTGCACCTCCCCTTTTCCTAATCTGCCACCATTCAGATGATAATCTGCCTTCGTAATTTTGCCACCAAAGTGGATAACCTCGCATTTATCCACGTTATACTGTATCTGCCACTCGTTTGCTCACTCTCCTAACCTGTCCAAGTCACCCTGCAGCCTTTTAGCATCCTCCTCACAGCTCACACCGCCACCCAGCTTAGTGTCAACTGAAAACTTGGAGATATTACCCTCAATTCCGTCATCCAAATCATTAAGGTATATTGTAAAGAGCTGGGTTCCCAGCACTGAGCCCTGCGGCACCCCACTAATCATTGCCTGCCATTCTGAAAAGGACCCGTTTATCCCGACTCTCTGCTTCCTGTCTGCCAACCAATTCTCCATCCACATCAGTACATTACCCCCAATACCATGTGCTTTAACTTTGCACACCAATCTCTTGTGTGGGACCTTGTCAAAAGCCTTATGAAAGTCCAAGTACACCACATCCACTGGTTCTCCCTTGTCCACTCTCCTAGTTACATCCTCAAAAAATTCTAGAAGATTTGTCAAGCATGATTTCCCTTTCATAAATCCATGCTGACTTGGACCGATCCTGTCACTGCTTTCCAAATGCGCTGCTATTTCATCTTTAATAATTCCAACATTTTCCCCACTACTGATGTCAGGCTTAACCGGTCTATAATTACCTGTTTTCTCTCTCCCTCCTTTCTTAAAAAATGGTGTTACATTAGCTACCCTCCAGTCCATAGGAACCGATCCAGAGTCGGATAGACTGTTGGAAAATGATCACCAATGCATCCACTATTTCTCGAGCTATTTCCTTAAGTACACACTTCATATCTAATTCATACTTTTAAGGCCCAGGTCGCTGTTTGGGAGCGTGGGCAGGAACATCAGCGGGGCCCAGGTACAGCAGAAGAGCGGGAAAGTCGGGGCGGAGGAACGGTGAGAGATCGTGGCTGAGATTCGGCAAGTGATCGTGGCGGTGTGGCGAATGTTTGGTGCGGAGGAGCTGCGAGAGATCGTGGCGGAGGTGCGGCGAATGGCATCTTCTACCCCTGGAGTTCAGGACTGGAAAATCTGGTCCTTCATTGAAACATCTGTGAATTCATCCCTTTTAGTGTGGTAGCAAGTGATCCTCGTTCGAGGGGCTGCCTATGATGATGATGCACCAGGTTGTAGCCGGGAGCTAGAATTTTCAGATGTTCTCGCGTCGCCCGACACTTTCCCGCTTGTCGAGGGAAGGGATGGGCTGTTAAATTCCAGGCCATTGCCCTCTGTCAATGAGCCCTTTCACTTTATATAAAAGAATTGGCAAGGAAATAATTAAAAGTATCAATTAGATATGAAGCATGTAACATATAATTGTCGTGCAGATACTTTTTTAAAAGGATGGTGAACTTTTTTCCTCTGGCAGAAAAAAAATAAGGGGGATGTTTAATGCAGGGATACCAATTGGCATAATTTAACAATACAACCTGTGCGGGCACACATGCTATCCATAATCTAAGAATTTCTATTGAGATAAAAAGAGAAAAAAATCTGAAATAACAGAAAATGTGAAATATCATAATTTGCGGTGCAGCGAAGAAGGCAAATGGTATGTTGGCCTTCATCGCTATGGGATTTGAGTATAGGAGCAGGAAAGTCATACTGCAGTTGTACAGGGCCTTGGTGTGGCCTCACCTGGAATATTGTGTTCAGTTTTGGTCTCCTAATCTGAGGAAGGAGGTTCTTGCTATTGAGGGAGTGCAGCGAAGGTTAACCAGACTGATTCCCGGAATGGCAGGACTGACATATGAGGAGAGACTGAATCGACTGGGCCTGTATTCATTGGAGTTTAGAAGGATGAGAGGGGATCTCATAGAAACATATAAAATTCTGATGGGACTGGACAGGTTAGATGCAGGAAGAATGTTCCCGATGTTTGGGGAAGTCCAGAACCAGGGGACATAGTCGAAGGATAAGGGGTAAGACATTTAGGACTGAGATGAGGAGAAACTTCTTCAGAGAGTTGTTAACCTGTGGAATTCCCTACCGCAGAGTGTTGTTGATGCCATTTCATTGGATATATTCAAGAGGGAGTTAGATATGGCCCTTGCGGCTAAAGGGATCAAGGGGTATAGAGAGAAAGCAGGAAAAGGGTACTGAGGTGAATGATCAGCCATGATCTTATGGAATGGTGGTGCAGGCTCGAAGGGCCAAATGGCCTACTCCTGCACCTATTTTCTCTGTTTCTATCATCATAGGCAGTCCCTCAAAATGAGTATGACTTACTTCCACCAAAAAGGGATGAGTTCCCAGGTGTTTCAATGAAGAACCTAATATTCCGGATCCCGAATTACATCTTGAAGGAAGGAAGATGTCTCTGCATGGATTTTTTTATCGTGTGGTGGCCATTGCACACCAGCCATCACACTGGCTTGACAGAGCTAGCTCTTGGTCCAGTAGCAAGGATTAACCAAGATAACTGGGGACCAGCTCTGCTGCACATGCCTAGTGCGCACACACATCGCAGTGTGGGCTGGCCCGTGCTGCCCCTGGACCCTTGTTTCTTCTGGGCCCCGAACTCTCGCCTCTCCTGGGCCCCGATCATATCCCTCTACGAACTCTTACCGATCCTTCGCCCTGACCTCGCCACTCCTGCTGTACCTGCCCGCACTGCAGTCAACCGTCGCCCTCCTGCAGCAGCACGTGCTGCTTCCTGAAGTGGTATGCTACCACACGCTGCTCCCTCTAATGGCCCCGGCCTGCTGATGGTCTTGCAGGCCGGGACCGTGCCGATTTCCAGGCAAGTATGGTCCTCTATTTCCATGTGAAATAGAGGACCATACTTGAATCATGAACCTTCCTTTGTTGGGTGCTGATCAATCTGCTGTCCATTTCCAGCATTTCATTATTTGAACAATGAATTTGCAGCATTCGTTACTACTTCACTATAACATAACTGTTTCCTTATACTTTTTAAAAAATAATTAATCCAGTTGTAGTGACTTATTTTAATTCTATAGTCACTCCCACCTGCCACATGTCTACCTTGTCAATCTCATTGGCATCCCAAAGAATGTCTGATTTCTGCTGGCATATTCTGCACCTAATGTTGAAATGTTTTTTTTTCTACATTTTATTTCAGTGCCTATTGCCAGTATTGAAGAATTGAAAACTGATGTTTCCCCATCAATATTTGTTAGATTAACATGCCTAACAGCACTATTTAATGACAATCATATCTGTACGTGACGGTAAATAATGGGAATATGTATGGTTTGAATGGGAATAGTGAATGTGGCAAAATGGCAAGTACTATTTCCTTTTTTTCTTTAACAGATTCCAGTGGATGAAGAAGAAAGTGCCATTGATGACTGCAAAAAAATGGGGACACTCTTTGGGGAGCTCAACAAATGCCTGCTCAGTATAGGCTTCTCGCGGATGCCATTTGGGACCCGTGTTGTGGAGCCGGTTGTAATGGTTTTCTTTTGGATCATGTTGGGTTTCCTTGGATTACAAGCTTTAACTTTAGTGGGAGCTCTCTGCCTTGTTATTGTTTTCATCCAAGAATAAAAGGCTTCAAATGAATGTATATGAAATCCAGTTTTCTACTTTGTATATGTTATATAATTATGTTCAAAATTTGTATTGACGTGTGTGTATTCTTATATATAATATATATACACACACACACACACACACACACACACACGTGTAAACTGCCAGAATAGGCAAAAACCCACAAGTTTTAAAGTATTGCTATTTACCAACTTTTAAGCATTTTTAATCTTCTTTGCAAAAAATGATTGTTATATATACAATATTTACAAGGCTTTGGCTGAAATGCAGTATTTTTATTGAACATATTTCATTTTTGAGGCACTAGACTACAGATGTCTTAAAGATCTTTTGTTCAGAAAAGCTCAGGGCATGAAGTATGAGAAATATTTGCCATGTTATTTACAGGTAAAAGTCTTGTTAATTATTATAACGTTATTTTTACTCTAAACATTTTAAGCAAATGGTTTGCATAAATATCAGATTTATCTTTGCATCATTCTTTATAGCATTGAAGTAAAGTATTACTTGAAATGTGTTTTTCTTAAGCCAATTTTGATTTCATCTGTACTCCTGAACCTGCTTTATGATACATGGTTATTTAAAATAAAACATTTTGTAGAAAAAAGTGCATCACTATTGTACACCATTATTTATTTTACTTTTCGTTCAAACTTTCCTGTCTTTATGGAACCATAACCCACTTTGAGTAACCAACATTGAGAAGAGGGGGGAAATCTGTGTAGGAACGAAGCAATATAAATGAGGCTGCTTAGGATAAATGCTAAAGAGTTTGGTAGTGGAAAATCTTAGCACAGTAACAGTTTCAGGCAGGTGAAGACCTTTGGTCCAACTAACCCACCTATCTACAGTATGCTCTTCATACATTTCTAATATCCCTGAATCCCATTTGTTGACAAGAACTTGTCTAGTTCCTCCTTAAAACCCATTAAAGTTTCTTGTTTCACCATCTGTTCCACATAATTACCACCCTTGCAGGAACAAAAAGTCCTTGCATTTCCTATTTTCTTTCATTTTTAGTTGGTAAACATGATCCTCTGCTTAAATTTATGTTTTGTTTTTAAAATGTAAATGTGAGAGTTATATCTGAACTGTTAATCTTGTTTCCCCTTTCAGGACAGCCTGCAGTGCATTTCCAGCATTTTCAATTATTATTTTTCAAACTAGCATGAAATATAAAAACAGATAGCAAGAGTTTCTATAGGTATATAAAAAGGAAAAGAATGGCTGAAGTAAATGTTGGTCCCTTAGAGAACGAGACCGGGGAATTAGTAATGGGGAACATGAAGATGGCAGAAACTCTGAACAAATGTTTTGTATCAGTCTTTACAGTAGGGTCACAATAGTGGATAGTCAAGGGGCTATAGGAGGGGAGGAACTTAACACAATCACAATCACAAAGGAGGTGGTACTCAGTAAGATAATGGGACTAAAGGCGGATAAATCCCCTGGACCTGATGGCTTGCATCCTAGGGTCTTAAGAGAAGTAGCGGCAGGAATTGTGGATGCATTGGTTAGAATTTACCAAAATTCCCTGGATTTTGGGGAGGTCCCAGCAGATTGGAAAACTGCAAATGTAACGCCCCTATTTAAAAAAAAAAAAAAAGGAGGCAGACAAAAAGCAGGAAACTATAGACCAGTTAGCCTAACATCTGTGGTTGGGAAAATGTTGGAGTCCATTATTAAAGAAGCAGTAGCAGGACATTTGGAAAAGCATAATTCAGTTGGGCAGAGTCAACATGGATAGAGGATTGGCTAACTAACAAAAAACAGAGAGTTGGGATAAATGGTTCATTCTCGGGTTGGCAATCAGTAACTAGTGGGGTACCACAGGGATCAGTGCTGGGACCCCAACTATCTTCAATCTATATTAATGACTTGGAAGAAAGGACCGAGTGTAACATAGCCAAGTTTGCTGACGATACAAAGATGGGAGGAAAAGCAATGTGTGAGGAGAGCACAAAACATTTGCAAAAGGACATAGATAGGCTAAGTGAGTGAGCAAAAATTTGGCAGATGGAATATAATGTTGGAAAGTGTGAGGTCATGCACTTTGGCAGAAATAATCAAAAATTATTTAAATGGAGTAAGATTGCAAAGTGCTGCAGTACAGCGGGACCTGAGGGTACTTGTGCATGAAACACAAAAAGTTAGTATGCAGGTACAGTAAGTGATCAGGAAGGCCAATAGAATTTTGGCCTTTATTGCAAAGGGGACGGAGTATAAAAGCAGGGAGGTCTTGCTACAGTTATACATATATTGGTGAGGCAAACCTGGAATACTGCGTACAGTTTTGGTTTCCCTATTTAAGAAAGGATATACTTGCTTTGGAGGCAGTTCAGAGAAGGTTCGCTAAGTTGATTCCGGAGATGAGGGGGTTGACTTATGAGGAAAGGTTGAGGTGGTTGGGCCTCTGCTCATTGGAATTCAGAAGAATGAGAGGTGATCTTACCGAAATGTATAAGATTATGAGGGGACTTAAGGTGGATGCAGAGAGGATGTTTCCACTGATGGAGACTAGAACTAGGGCATAATCTTAGAATAAGGGGCCGTCCTTTTAAAACGTTGGATGAGAATGAATTTCTTCTGCGGGTTGTAAATCTGTGGAATTTGTTTCCTCAGCGAGCTGTGGAAGCCGGGATATTGAATAAATTTAACCGATAAGGGGCTATGGGGAGCGATAGTGAAGTGGACCTGAGTCCATGATTGGATCAGTCATGATCGTATTAAATGACGGAGCAGGCTCGAGGGGCCGTATGGCCTACTCCTGCTATTTCTTATGTTCTTACGTGTATTGCGGCAAGATATTACCAATAATGCCGTTCTGAAATCTTCAAACTTTCCTATCCAAACAAATTTACATTTGAAGGAAAATGACAACACACTGGAGTTATCATTTGCCTTGAGCTCTTCTGCAGAATTATGCCCAATTCCAAAATGGCCCCTCAATCTAAAATGGTTCAATGATTTACATGGGTTACTTGAATTAAATTACAGCTCAAGTGCTCTAAACCACTTTATAGATTGTATTGATACAAAAATAATGATTGCATAATGTGTATTCAGTTTTTGGTATTCAATTCAGTGCTTGGCAAATCAGTGACCAGGATATTAAATTGGCAAAAGAATGAAAGCGGAGGTTGGATGTCACTTTTTCTCAAGGCTATTAGAACATGGAAGATTTACCGTAAATGTTATTAGTGCAGAGATGGTACATTTATTCAAAGGAATTGGAGAAGTATCCCTTTGAAAAGGAAGAGTATAAAAGTATACTGGGAAAAGGCAGTGGAGTAGAATTAGAATAGACATCTCCAATTGAAACATTAATACTGGCACAAGCATGATGGGCCAAATGGCCATATCCTGTGCTGTAAATTCTATGGGCTAGACTTTCGGCACATGATCTCCCATATAAGCAGGCTATTGTCCATTTTTGCTTAAAAGTGGAAAGTAGGGCTGAATCATCGCCCATTCATCACCGGCCCAAATTTCAGCACACACAAATGTGCTGCATCGCCCAGCCTGCCTAAAGCTGTCGCCCAGATGATCGGCAACCGCAACTTTCGGCATATCGCTCACACTTCGCCGAGCTGATCGCTCGCCGAAAAAATCGCTGGAGAAAAGCTGCACTCACCTGCCCTTAAGTCGGCACCACTCGGCCCTTCGGACGCCATTTTGAATGTCGGAGAATCTATATTGAAAGGCTGCTTCAAGTGCTTATGAGGAGAATCAATTTGAGTGATTTTAAGGGCTTTTTTGACTCTTGCCAATCATCTAATCACATTTGTATCTGTTGATGACAAATTATGGGCATTTATAGTGATGGGGTCGGTAATTTCTCTACCAGTGTTGGTCACTAATCACATGCTGCAGACTGAAGATGGGAGAAGGTATATTGAAGAGCTTTATGTGCCCAATCCAAAAGATGGCAGACTGCTGCGGAGGAGGAGACCTGGGAGGCCCTAGAAATAGTGGATGCATTGGTGATCATTTTCCAGAGTCTATTGACTCTGGATCAGTTCTTATGGACTGGAGGGTAGCTAATGTAACACCACTTTTTAAAAAAGGAGGGAGAGAGAAAACGGGTAATTATAGACCGGTTAGTCTGACATCAGTAGTGGGGAAAATGTTGGAATCAATCATTAAGGATGAAATAGCAGCGCATTTGGAAAGCAGTGACAGGATCGGACCACGTCAGCATGGATTTATGAAAGGGAAATCATGCTTGACGAATCTTCTGGAATTTTTTGAGGATGTAACTAGCAGAGTGGACAAGGGAGAACCAGTGGATGTGGTGTATTTGGACTTTCAAAAGGCTTGTGACAAGGTCCCGCACAAGAGATTGGTGTGCAAAATCAAAGCGCATGGTATTGGGGGTAATGTACTGACATGGATAGAGAACTGGTTGGCAGACAGGAAGCAGAGAGTCGGGATAAACGGGTCCTTTTCAGAATGGCAGGCAGTGACTAGTGGAGTGCCGCAGGGCTCAGTGCTGGGACCCCAGCTCTTTACAATATACATTAACAATTTAGACGAAGGAATTGAGTGTAATATCTGCAAGTGTGCGGATGACACTAAACTGGGTGGCGGTGTGAGCTGTGAGGAGGACGCTAAGAGGCTGCAGCGTGACTTGGACAGGTTAGGTGAGTGGGCAAATGCATGGCAGATGCGGTATAATGTAGATAAATGTGAGGTTATCCATTTTTGGGGCAAAAACACGAAGGCAGAATATTATCTGAATGGCAGCAGATTAGGAAAAGGAGAGATGCAAAGAGACCTGGGTGTCGTGGTTCATCAGTCACTGAAAGTGGGCATGCAGGTACAGCAGGCGATGAAGAAGGCAAATGGTATGTTGGCCTTCATAGCGAGGGGATTTGAGTATAGGAGCAGGGCGGTCTTACTGCAGTTGTACAGGGCCTTAGTGAGGCCTCACCTGGAATATTGTGTACAGTTTTGATCTAATCTGAGGAATGATGTTCTTGCTATTGAGAGAGTGCAGCGAAGGTTCACCAAAGTGATTCCAGGAATGGCTGGACTGTCATATGAGGAGAGACTGGATCAACTGGGCCTTTATTCCCTGGCGTTTAGAAGGATGAGAGGATATCTCAGAAACGTATAAGATTCTGATGGAACTGGACAGGTTAGATGCGGGAAGAATATTCCTGATGTTGGGGAAGTCCAGAACCAGGGGACATAGTCTTAGGATAAGGGGTAGGCCATTTAGGACTGAGATGAGGAGAAACTTCTTCACTCAGAGAGTCGTTAACCGACAGAATTCCCTGCCGCAGAGAGTTGTTGATGCCAGTTCAATAGATATATTCAGGAGGGAGTTAGATATGGCCTTTACGTCTAAGGGGATCAAGGGGTATGGAGAGAAAGCAGGAAAGCGGTACTGAGGGAATGATCAGCCATGATCTTATTGAATGGCGGTGCAGGCTCGAAAGGCCGAATGGCCTACTCCTGCACCTATTTTCTATGTTTCTATGTTTACACCCAACGCATTTACAGGGAAAAGTGAATATACCTGAACTTGTCCGATAACACGTGCGTTAGGCTGCGCTTCCGAAAGGTCAGAGGTGAGATATGCCAGTTAATTAAGGGAGATCTGCAGCCTACCAGCACCATCAGGACTGCACTGCCCGTTGAGATTAAGGTTACTGCAGCACTTTCTTTCTACGCATCGGGCTCCTTTCAGGTCTCAGCTGGCGACATTTGCAGTATCTCTCAGCACGCCACACATTGCTCCATTTGACAGGTGACTGAAGCCCTTTACGCAAGCAGGATGGACTTTATAAGTTTCCCTATGATTAGGGAAGCACAGACTGAGAGGGCTTTGGGTTTCTCGTGAATAGCAAACTTCCCCAAGGTGCAGGGAGCAATAGACTGTAGGCACATCGCCCTGCGAACACCTTTAAAGGATGCGGAGGTGTTTCGGAACCGAAAGGGATTCCACTCCCTGAATGTGCAGCTCGTTGTCGACCACAACCAAATAATCATGGCAGTAAATATAATTTTTCCAAGCAGCATCCATGATGCGCACATCTTGCATGAGAGCACTTTCTCTGACCTGTATGAGTCAGCCACAAGGACACGGTTGGATGCTGGGGGATAAAGGATATGGCTTTGCCAGCTGGCTCATGACCCCCCATCCTGCGAAATCTCCAGATGAAAGCTGAGAAGCACTATAATAAAAGCCGTATAGCTACATGTAATGTGGAAAAGACAATTGGAGTTCTTAAGTAGCTCTGTTGATAAAGGATGGAATCACTGCAATAGCGAGAAATGATATTGGCTCAAATGATCAGGATGTTGAAACAGTTTGGGTGGAGATAAGAAATAGAATGGGGAAAAAGTCACTGATGGGCGTAGTCTATAGGTCCCCGGACAGTTGCAACTCTGTTGGTCAGAGTATAAACCAGCAAATAATGGGGACTTGTAAAAAGGGAACCGCAATAATCATAGATGATTTCAACCTCCATATTGATTGGACAAATCAAATTGGTCTGGGCAGCCTTGAGGAAGAGTTCATAGAGTGTCTAAGGGACGGGTTCCTTGAGCAATATGTAACGGAACCAACCAGGGGCCAGGCTATCTTAGATCTGGTCCAGTGTAATGAGACAGGATTAATAAACAATCTCCTAGTAAAGGATCCTCTTGGAATGAGTGATCATAGCATAGCTGAATTTAAAATTCAGATGGAGGGTGACAAAATTGGATCTCAAACCAGCACAGTAAGCTTAAATAAAGGAGACTACAAAGGTATGAGGGCAGAGTTGGCTAAAGTGGACTGGGAAAATAGATAAAAGTGTAGGATGTTTGATGAACAGTGGCGTACATTTCAAGAGATATTTCTCAACTTTCAAGAAAAATATATTCCAGTGAGGAGGAAGGGGTGTAAAAGAAAAGATAGCCATCCGTGGCTAACTAAAGAAATAAAAGATGGTATCCAATTTAAAAACAAGGCATACAAAGTGGCCAAAACTAGTGGGAGGACAGAAGATTGGGAAGCTTTTAAAAGCCAGCAAAGAATGACTAAAAAAATGATTAAGAAAGGGAAGATAGACTATGAATTTAAACTAGCACGAAATATGAAAACAGATAGCAAGAGTTTCTATAGGTATATAAAAAGGAAAAGAGTGGCTAATATAAATGTTAGTCCCCTAGAGAACGAGACTGGGGAATTAGTAATGGGGAACATGAAGATGGCAGAAACTCTGAACAAATATTTTGTATCAGTCTTTACGGTAGAGGAAACTAACAATATCCCAACAGTAGATAGTCAAGGGGCTATAGGGGAGGTGGGGGTGGGGGAGGGGGAAGAAACTTATCTCAATTACTAAGGAGGTGTGATAATGGGACTAAAGGCAGATAAATCCCCTGGGCCTGATGGCTTACATCCTAGGATCTTAAGAGAAGTAGCTGCAGGGATTGTGGATGCATTGGTTGTAATTTACCAACATTCCCTGGATTCTGGGGCTGTCCCAGCAGATTGGAAAACCGCAAATGTAATGCCCCTATTTAAAAAAGGAGGCAGACAAAAAGCAGGAAACTATAGACCAGTTAGCCCAACATCTGTAGTTGGGGAAATGTTGGAAAAATGTTAGAGTCCAATATTAAAGAAGCAGCAGCAGGACATTTAGAAAAAAATAATTCAGTCAGACAGAGTCAGCATGGATTTATGAAAGGGAAATCATGTTTGACAAATTTACTGGAATTCTTTGAGGATGTAGAGTGGATAAGGGAGAACCAGTGGATGGTGTATTTGGACTTTCAAAAGGCTTTTGACAAGGTCCCACACAAGAGATTGGTGTGCAAAATTAAGACACATGATATTGGGGGTAATGTATTGACGTGGATAGAGAAATGGTTGGCAGACAGGAAGCAAAGAGTGAGAATAAACGGGTCCTTTTCAGAATGGCAGGCAGTGACTAGTGGCGTGCCGCAGTGTTCAGTGCTGGGACCCCAGCTCTTTACAAAATATATTAATGATTTGGACAAAGGAATTGAATGTAATATCTCCAAGTATGCAGATGACACTCAGCTGGGTGGCAGGGCTAGCTGCGAGGAGGATGCTAAGAGGCTGCAGGGGAACTTGGATAAGTTAGGTGAATGGGCAAATGCATGGCAGATGCAGTATAATGTGGATAAATGTGAGGTTATCCACTTTGGTGCCAAAAACAGGAAGGCAGATTATTATCTGAATGGTGACAGATTAATAAAAGGGGAGGTGCAACGAGACCTGGGTGTCATGGTACATCAGTCATTGAAGGTAGGCATGCAGGCACAGCAGGCAGTAAAGAAAGCAAATGGCGTGCTGGCCTTCATAGCGAGGGGATTTGAGTATAGGGTCCTGGGGGTACTTGTGCATGAAACACAAAAGGATAGTATGCAGGTACAGTAAGTGATCAGGAAGGCCAATGGAATCGTGGCCTTTATTGCAAAGGGGATGGAGTATAAAAGCAAGGAAGTCTTGCTACAGTTATACAGGGTTTTGGTGAGGCCACACCTGGAATACTGCGTACAGTTTTAGTTTCCATATTTAAGAAAGGATATACTTGCTTTGGAGGCAGTTCAGAGAAGGTTCACTCAGTTGATTCCGGAGATGAGGGGGTTGACTTATGAGGAAAGGTTGAGTAGGTTGGGCCTCTACTCATTGAAATTCAGAAGAATGAGAGGTGATCTTATCAAAACATAAGATTATGAGGGGGCTTGACAAGGTGGATGCAGAGAAGATGTTTCCACTGATAGGAGAGACTAGAACTAGAGGGCATAATCTTAGAACAAGGGGCCGCCCCTTTAAAACTGAGATGAGGAGGAATTTCTTCTCTCAGAGGGTTGTAAATCTGTGGAATTCGCTGCCTCAGAGAGCTGTGGAAGCTGGGTCATTGAGTAGATTTAAGACAGAGATAGACAGTTTCTTAACTGATAAGAGATTAATGGGTTATGGGGAGCGGGCAGGGAAGTGGACCTGAGTCCATGATCGTATTAAATGGGGCCATATGGCCTACTCCTGCTCCTATTTCTTATGGTTTTATGTTCAGATGTCTGGACCAGTCAGGAGGCAACCTACAATACCACCTTGAGTAGGTCACTGTGTTTATTGTGGTGTGCTGCATGGTGCATAACCTAGTTATAAGGAGAGGACAACAATTGCCAGATGGGACCGCCGGTCCACCTCAGGAATGAAGGGAGCCAGAAGAGGAAGACGAGAAGGAGAATGATGAGGACCTCAGGGAGGACAATCAGCCTGGCGATGAACCCATGCTCCCCCCCACCCTCCGGAAGATTGGAAAAGCCCCGTGGTACTTACGCAGCTGTAAAACTCTTGCGTCAGCAGCTCATAAATGAACGCCTTGCGTGAACTTACCTCGGTGACCATTACAGTTGCGTTACGTTTCATCCTTGCCTTGCCTGGCCATAGCCATTGTTTCCAACTATTGTATTCATGTTTTACCTTCCGTTATTAGAAGACACTTCAGGACAATTGTAAAGTTAAATAAAATAATTTAATCGTTAAACAGGAATATTAAAATTTTTAACTCAAACATGTATAACACCCCCTGCCCCCCCTCCCCCCCAATCCAAACATTCAACAATATTTTTAACAAGAACTAACAATATACAACCTCCTCCCATCCCTACCTGTGACCACCCTTCCCTCCTGACCCTTGATCCCCCTTCTAATAAGCCCCCGTTTCAATCCCTGAGTAACGCGACCAATACGTCTTGCAGCAGGGGACCTCGAGGCCTGCTGCTGTGTGTGTGGGGGGAGGCGGGGGGGCGGTGGTGATGGTGATGACTTTGGCCGAATCCCCTCAGCGGCAGTCGGAAAAGACGTTTCAGAAGAAACGTCTTCCAAGCTAGAAGGAAGTTCTTCCTCCTGACTCGCATCTGTCTGGGTGGTTGGTGGGACGGCACCTTGGGGTGCAGCAAGGCATGGACAGCGTCGGTTGTTTGGTCCATTGCCACAACTATCCGCTCCACGCCCTCCGTTATTTGTGTGGTCATTGTGGCAATGTTTCCGGTCAATCCACCAATCGCCTGGAGGAGCTCTCGACCAATGTCGACGCTTGCCCTTAACAGTGTGACCATGTCCTCGTTAGGATCTGCCCGTCGCAGCGCGTGTCTATCTCGCCAACTCAACCTCTGTGGGGTCGGCGTGGGCACTGTACGCCTTGGAGTCGCCTGCTGAAAGCCGCTTGTCCCTGCTACTTCATCCGTTGATGAAGACATGGCCGCAGGTACAACAGATGAAAATTCTCATCTTCCTCCTCCTCTTCACTAGTCTCCTCTGCAGCTGTGGTGATGACCACCTGCAATAGCACATGTGTGGCCACCTTTTGCGCCTCGGGTATCGGGACCTGCAAAACATAACTGAGGTTATTAGAATAGAAGGGTAGACATGAGAATGCTTGCCTGCGCTGGCATAAGTAGGAGGAGCAACACTACTGCAATAAATGTGAATGAGAGACGTTACCTATCATATGGTTGTACATCTATGGAATTCTCTGCCCCAAAGAGCTGTGGAGGCTGGGTCATTGAATATATTTAAGCTGGAGATAGACACATTTTCAGCGATAAGGGAGTAAAGGGTTATGGGAAGCGGGCAGGAAAATGGAGCTGAGTCCATGATCAGATCAGCCATTAGTAAATGGCGGAGCAGGCTTGAGGGACCAAATGGCCTACTCCTGCTCCTATTTCTTATGTTCTTAACCTGAGAGTAGTACAGAAGCTGCATGCATAACGTGACATAATTCATATATTATAATGAAATGCCGTTACATTACTTTAAATTACCACTGGTTTACCATGGCTTTACACATTACTCACGTGGCACAATAACAGGATCTGCATCACCACGGGTGGCAGAGCGACTGTGGCTGTCCACTAGTGCTGCGGCACGTTTCTCCAAGTCCATCAGGGTGCTGAGTTCTGCAGGGCCTCCTCTGGTGCGCCTCTGCTCGGATCGATTTTTTGAAATCCTCCTCTTCAAACGTTACAAGAGCATGGCATAAGCTAATTGACTAGGTACTATTATGGAAAGACAACAGATTCTAACGTTATATGCTAATACGGTTTGTATCCACAATGGATGAATGGTTATAACATCTACGTTTAAATAAAATATTTAATAACATCGTGTTTAGTAACTAGCGCTCGACACCAAACATCTCCATACAATCTCCAGGAAGGGCCCCATCCATGGGCCGTTGCATTCGGCGCCTAAGGGGAGGTAGGCGGTTTATTTGACTCAATGGAGGTCCCCCTGGGAGGGAAATCAGGACCGCTGATAAGCTCGGCAATGTGTCCATGGGCTGTGCTCGGAGACCTCCGTGTGGCCAGAGCTAATGTCTCAAAGTGTCGCAGGGCAGACAGTGAGCCAGAGCAGCTCTCCCCCAGTCCAGGCTGGGTCACTGTGTGAGTGACAGCAGCCGGAGAGACTGGCACAGTCTGGGTAAAGGTGACCGAATCCCTCAGTGCTCAATTGTGCCCCATCCACCAATGTAACCTAAAAGGAGATAGTGGCAAAATTAGATTAAAAGGGCGCAAGTTCCAAACCCAGTCCAAATCTTAGCAGGGAATCTACGCAAGAATACCCAACTTAATTACAATCCGGCAGATTTACATATTCAGTGGATCAGTACAATTTAAAATGTAATACTTACTCTTGCGAAAGCAACCTGGCTGTTCCATCTCTTGCTGCACAGGTCCGATTCCCTCCTTTCATGGGACACTGAGGACACCACATCGGCGATCTTGCCCCATATCTTTTGATATGTCTGGGGTGGAGGTTTCCCACGCCCACCCCGGGTTAATTGGTCCCACCGCGTCTCCACTTCATCTACCAAAGCGTCGTTCGCTTCATCTGAGAAGGGTTTTGACCTCCTTCTCCCTACAACTTCCTGCACATTGTCCCCCAACTCTTCATGAGACATCTCCATCTGAATTTTAGCTATTTTTATCACAATCACTCTGTCACTTCAAAAACCACAAATCTTTCAACCTCCTTCCTCCACACAAGCTCCTCTCTGCCACAAACACTGTCTCTCCCTCCCTTTGTCTCAGATAACCCCTGACCTCCTGAATCCCAGAAAACTTCTTTGCAAAAATAAAAGCACATGCGCAGAACAGCCATTGCTATGGACGCCAGCCTTCCACAAATGAATACATCGCTAAGACCCATTTCACATCGCTAAGGCCCATTCCACATCGCTAAGGCTATCGTCCAAAATAAAAAGCCAAAAGTAGCGGTCAAAAAAATGGGCGATATTCCAGCGATCCTGAAAAATAAAAAATCACTAAGGCTGGAACATCGCCCATTTTTTGGGCAATAGCGATCTGAGTAGAAAGTCTAGCCCATAGATTCTAGGTTAAGATATGGAGTTTTAATGCCATCGAGAAAAAGCTTCCTTTTAGGTGGTTGTCCAGGACATAAAATTTTTTCTGATGTCAGGAAACTAAATTTGGAATGCTGGACTCATTCCAGATTGAGCAAAGCACCTGTCTTGTTTATAATCTGTCTACACTGTTTCCAGTTTGTTTGGTGGGTTACGTAGAAAGGGGCATGCAGAGATATATTAGGGGTTCACTGGAGTATTTGTACCATGCGCTGCTATGATGTTTTACACGTTGGGCTGCATGTCCGCTTGTATTCCTATGGTTGAATTTTTTATAAGAACAGGAGTAGGCTGTTAAGACCCTCGAGCCCTTTCCACCATTCATTTAGATCATGGTTGATACCCTTATCTTATTTTAAAAAATTGTCAATCTCAGTCTTGAAAATGGTAATTGTCCCAGTATTCAAAGCCTTTTTGGGGAGAAAATTCCAGATTTCTGTTCCCCTTCATGTGGGAAAATTTTAATTTTGCTCCTGCATAGCCTAGTTCTAATTTTAAGATTGTGCCCTTTTGTTTTGGATTTCCCCACCAGACGAAATAGCTTCTCTATATCTACCCTATCAAATCCTTTTTATCATTTTAAACACCTCAATTAGAGCACCTTCTAAACGCCAGTGAATACAAGCCGAGATTGTGCTTCATGTCCTCATAATTTATTCTGCTGAATCTGCCATGTACCTCCTCCAAAGCCAATATATCCTTCCTGAGGTGTAATGCTCAAAACTGACACAACACTCCATCTGGGGTCTGACCAAGGCTCTCTACAACTGTAACATAACTTCCTCCTCGATGTCCCAACCCCCTTGAGATAAATGCCAACATTTCATTAGCCTTTCTGATTACTTTTCCTACCTGTGCACTCCCTTTTAATGATTTGTGGAGCTGACACCTAAATCCCATTGCTTCTCCACAGTTCCTAGTCTCTCAACATTAAGAAAATATTCTGATTTGCCTTTCTTGAATCTGAAGTAGATGACTTCACACTTCCCCACATTGAACTCGACCTGCCGCAGTTTTGCTGCTCATTTAATCATTTAATTGTAACCTCCTGCACCCATCCACATAATTTACTGTGCCTAAAACAGCAGCTTTCAAAGTAATTTTTCCTGGTGCCAGCCAACAAATTACCAGATTTAAAAACAGAAAATGCTGGAAGTCTCAGCAGGTCAGGCAGCATCTGTGGAGAGAGAAGCAGAGTTAACATTTCAGGTCGATGACCCTTTGTTCGAACTGGCGAATGTTCGAAATGAACAGATTCTTAAGGAATCTTAAGATTCTTAAGGAATTACCAGATTTATTGAATTCAGTGTCACAATTTGCCATGCTGGGATTTGAACTCAATGACCTTAAAGTTGGTAGTAAAGTAACATAACCAATCGACTACCGTATCCATTTTGTAGTTTGTGATTTATTCTAAAATAAATTACATCTTATTCATTAAATAAAAGATGCCCAGGTGGTCCAAGAGACCCTCTGATTACTTTAAAAAAAAATCCAGTTACACTTTGTAAGTTGTCAAACCCAAGTGGTGTGAAATTGCCTCATCCAGGGAATCATGTACCACTTTACTGTAGAATCGGGTCAGGCCTATCGATAGATTTACAGTGCAACCTTAAGTGTCACTGTGAAATGGAAACCACTTTGCAGCAATGTACCACTTTAATGTAACTTCTATTTTCTAATGATTTTTCTCCTTGGGATTCCTTCACTTCTATCCTTCCTGCGACATTTTTCTGACAAAGAAAATGAAACTTTATCCTTCCAAAAAAAAATGTTTTACAAGACAGTAAAACAGATTTATTCACACAATTTACCAACCCAGCCACTAGCTTTCTATTTTCCCTCTAATCAGTCTGTACACCCTTTTATGTTTCTGCTTTTTCCTGAAAGCGTGTTTAAGAGAGACTCTGTTTTATGAACGCATTCTCCCAGTAGTGAAAGCTGCACACAAGAAGCAATTGTTTGGAAAATTTACCCTAAAGAATCCATAGCATCAGTTCTATGTGTGTCTCAAACTAATCTGTATGTGTGTATATAGACATACCAGTTTATGCATAATGCCACTTTGTCAGGATTTCTGAGATTTAACAGATTTCTGCTCATTTTGCATTTTTTTCTAAACATGATTTTCACAGACATGGCTCTGCCTGATTGCATGGAATCCATGTTGCTCATAGGGGAAAAAAGACCAGGCCTCATTTTAATATATTAAATAAGCTCAGCTTATTTGGTATTGTTTCATCTCTGAGGCAAATGGTTGTGGGACACCTGTCCGCGCAAACCTACATTAGCTCGTGGCCTCCAACACTTTAAATGTAAAATTCTCATTCTTGGGTTTAAATCACTTCATGGTCTCACCACTCCCTATCTCTAACAATTACCCCCTCTTGAACTGTTCTTTCCTCTGACTCTGGCATCTTGTGCTTTCCTCCTCCTTTCTTCCGCCCACCATTGGCTACCATGTCAGCCGTAGCTCAGTGGTAGCACTCTCGCCTCTGAGTCACAAGATTGTGGATTCAAGTCCCAATCCAGAGACTTAAGCACAAAAATGTAGGCTGCCACTCCAGTGCAGTACTGAGGGAGTGCTGCACTGTCGGAGGTGCTGTCTTTCAGATGAGATGTTAAACCAATGCCTCATCTGCTCTCAAGTGGACGTAAAAGGTCTCATGGCACTATTTCGAAGACCAGGGGAGTTACCCCCTGTGTCCTGGCCAATATTTATTCCTCAACATAACAAAAACAGATTATCTGGTCATTATCACATTGCTGTTTGTGGGAGCTTGCTGTATGCAATTGGCTGCCACATTTCCTACATTACACCTGTGAACACACTTCAAAAAGTACCTAATTGGCCTTAAAGTGCTTCGGGACGTCCTGAGGTTGTGAAAGGTGCTACATAAAGGCAAGTCTTTCTTACCATACCTTCAGCTATGTAAGCCCAAGCGCTGGAATTCTCTTTCTAAGTTCCTCCACCTCTCCAACTGCCTCTCTTTCTTTAAGACCCTCTTTAAAACCCAACCCTTTGACCAAGCATGTGGTCACCCCACCTATTATCTTTTTTTTTTGACTCTGCATCCATTTTTTTGCGTACTGTCCTGGGATCTTTCTCTACGTTAAAGGCTTTATATAAAATTTTAGGTGTTTGAGGCCCACTTGAGCACAAGGTTAACATTGTATTGCACTACGGAGAGAGTATTGTATTGTCAGAGGTACTGTTTTTTGCTTCCATCTGCACATTACTCCTGTGGATCAGGTAGACGTTGAAGATCCAATGGCTCTATTCCAACCCTTAATCAACATTAAAAAAATAGATTATCTGGTCATTATCGCATTGCTGTTTGTGGGAGCTTGCTGTGCGCAATTGGCTGCCGCATTTCCTACATTACACCCATGACTACACTTCAAAGAGTGAATTCTCCTATTGTTCTAACCAACATTCATTTCATTACTCATTGTCATAGGCAGTCCCTCGAAACGAAGATGACTTCCATGCCGAAAAGGGATGAGTTCACAGGTGTTTCAATGAAGATTTACGATGCACCATGTGAGTACTATTTGCCTACCTAACAACAGTAGCTACACTTTAAAGGGATTCATTTCATGTGAAATGCTTTGGGATCTATCTTTCTAACCTCTCTCTCTCTCTTATGTCCTCTATTTCATATTCAAAATCCATGCTTCTTTGAAGTGTGCTCACTCCAAATGGGATACTTAGTGGAACTGAGATCTAGTTATTGCTTTTGAATTGTAAATGTAGGGTGCTGTTCCATTTAGTATATAGTTGGAATTGGGTGGGTGGTAGACTAATTTGCAGTGCTCTATCTCTGTACTTTTCATCCTACAAAATGACATCCTACAAAAGCTGGAGTCATGTACAAGTCTTTGTTGCTGCAAACTCATATGACACATTTTCTGACTCCATCTAACAATGCTGTTATTTAATATTTCTATCACTGAGGATGCCTTGAATCTAATAGAGAAAGAAATAAATACTTGTATTTATATAGCACCATTCACAACCTCAGGACAACCCAAAGCTCTTTACAGCTAATGATGTACTTTTGAAGTGGAGTCACTATTATAATGTAGGAAACACGGCAGCCAACTTGCGGACAGCAAGTTCCCACAAACAGCAATGTGATAATGACCAGATAATCTGTTTTAATGATGTTGGTTGAGGGATAAAATTGGCCAGGACACTGGGGATAACTCCCCTGCTCTTCTTCGAAATAGTGCCATGGCAACTTTTACTTCAATAACAGCAACAACGACTTGTATTTATATAGTGTCTTTAATGTAGTAAAATATCCCAAGGCTCTTCACAGGAGTGTTATAAGGCAAAACATTTGACACCAAGCCACATAAGGGGAAATTAGGTCAGATGACCAAAAAGCTTGATCAAAGAGATAGGTTTTAAGGAGCATCTTAAAGGAGGAACGCAAGGTAGAGAGGCGAAAAGGTTTAGGGAGGGAATTCCAGAGATTAGGGCCTAGGCAGCTGAAGGCAAAGCCACCAATGGTTGAGCAATTAAAAGCAGGGATGGTCAAGAGGACAGAATTAGAGGAGCGCAGACATCTTAGTGGTGGGGGGGGGGGGAGGGGGTGAAGGGGGTGTTGGGCTGGAGAAGATTACAGAGATAGGAAAGAGCGAGGCCGTGGTTGGATTTGAAAATAAGGATAATTTTAAAATCAAGGCGTTGCTTAACTTCCAGCAGAAAGGACAGATGGGGATTCAGGTTAATGTCTCATCCGCAAGGCGGCACCTCCAACAGTGCAATATTTCTTCTGTACCGCACTGAAGTGTCAGCCTAGATTATGTGCTCAAATCTCTGAAGTGGGACTCAAATGCACAACCTTATGACTCAGAGGCGAGAGTGCTCTCAACAGAGCCATTGCACTTTTCTCAAGGAATTAGAGCCTGTTACCCACTATGGCATCAAAATTAAATTATTGAAAACTATGAATAAGTTGAAAATGCTATGATCTGTGTTCATAGCTTAGAAATTCACTGCAGACCACCACCAGAAAGGTAGTTTGTTATACTTACTTGAATGTGAAGCAGGGAGAAGCAGAAGTGCTCCTCCCGGCTCCACATTCAAACCATGCGGGCCACTCTGGCTCCTACTCACTTCTCCCTTCGATCATGACATCACCCACCCACTCTCTATCACCCCCTCTCCCAGTCCCCTTTAAGGACTTACCCGAGTTTCGCTGCTGTTGACGTAGCAGCCAAATCTTCAAGGTCTCTTCTCCAATGAGCTGCCTCAGGATGACTATTAGGTGTCGGCAGCTCGCCTCTTATTAGGAATACCTCGAGCCTATCGGGTCAGGGGCAGGGATCATTCCCTGCACCCCCGTTTTTGGTGCGATTGAATTTTTCCTCATGCGCTTCCAAACATTGGACTCTCCCTATTTAATTTGGAGTCTCACAGTTCCTTGGTATAATTTAATTTGAATATTTTGACCCTGTATTCAGTGTGAATAACTTCTACCAGATTACATTACGTAAGTGGAGCTGTATTTGTAGTGCACTTTAGAGGAATGTGCCTTTCCGGCATTAAACCTTTAATAAAATTCAACTATATTCAAGATTTAAATATTTCTTGATGGAAGACAAATTTATGGACACCAAGGACTCCATTGATGTTCAGAGGAATGTCAGTGCCATATTCTACAGCATCATCTGCCACAATTAACTGGAACAAAGGGTCGGGGATCTTGCTGGGTCCACATCAGGTGCACTCTCCATTAGATTTGTTCTTGGCTTTTGATTGAAACACTATTAATAAGTAGCGAGGGACTAATTGGTTCAGTGGCAGGATGGGTGTTTTTGTTACTGGAAGGCTGTTTCCAGTGGGGTTCAGCAAGGCTCAGTACTAGGTCACTTGCTTTTTGTAGTATGTATCAATGAATTAGACTTGAATTTAGGGGGTATGATTAAGAAGTTTGTAGATGATACAAAAATTGGCCATGTGGTTGATAATGAAGAAGAAACCTATAGACTGCAGGAAGATATCAATGGACTGGTCAGGCGGGCAGAACAGTGGCAATGGAATTCAATCCAGAGAAATGTGAGGTAATGTATTTGGGGAGGGCTAACAAGGCAAGGGAATACACAATAAATGGTAGGCCACTGAGAAATGTAGAAGAACAGATGGACCTTGGAGTGCATGTCCACAGATTTCTGAAGGTGGCAGGACAGGGAGTTAAGGGGCGAGGACCTCCACTTTTGTGCTTATCACCAAAAATGGGCATTATTTCCGGCGTGGGCAGTAAAAAAGGGTTTTCAGAACACCGGCTTCTCACCCATTCTCAAAACACCTAGTCTCCATTTTTGAAAATGGGCAGTTACTGCGAGCGATATGAAATGGGCGGTAGCGTTAAATTTTTTTGGCCTTCTGCCATAAAGTGTGGCCATCCTTAGCAACGGCACGGCAATGCTCGATTCCCGCGATTCAGAAGGTCAAGGGTCATCATGATATGCACAGAAGAGACAGAGAGAGGGAGCTCAGAGGCACTGAAAGCATGTGTAGCTGTGGTGTGTGCTTGTCTGGCTGTTGTGGGAGGCATGAGGGAGATTCACCAGCAGCAAAAAGCCTACTAAGCACCAAGAACATAGTTGTCACCGAGTTTTTGTCCAACAAATAAGATATAACATGGAAGGGATGGAGGAGGCCCTGGAGCTGGTAGCCAGGAACACTGGTGGCAGAGGGCTCCCAGTGGTCCCGGAGCGCGGCACTGCACCCCAAGGTGCCGTATCTCCAGGGTATGCATCCCCATCGCCAACCACACATGAGAGCCAGCAGCAACATCTTGCTTCTGGCTCGGAGCATGTTCCCACCTCAGGAGCGTCCTCTCCCGTATCAGTCCAAGCAGTATTTCGGCCGTCATCCCCTTCCCCCCCCCCCCGCCAATGAAGCATTGCCAGAGGAGCTCCTCGGCCAGGCGGCTTGGAGTCAGGCGGGGAAGGGGAAGGGGTAGAGGTGGGGAGGAGAAACTCGGGGGGATGGGGGGTGGGCGGGGGGGGGGGGAGGGGAAGGGTTGGTTTGTACAGAAATACTGATGATTTCAGACTAATGTTCAGTTTAAATGTTTTTTATTTAACAAAACCTTGTAGCGCATTGGCTCAGATAGCTGCATCGTTACACGCTGGTGATTCCTTAACATCAAAGGGTATAATTACACTTAACTTCAATCAGCTTAAACTTTAACTGTCACCAAGGTGATGCCCACCATTGATGTATGACCTACACACCCAGCAGTATGTCAGCCTTGCCAATAACATCAACGTTCTTTCAGGCAAAGCGACCATTGATGAGCTCCTGACGTAAGGCTCTTGCAGCTATCATGCCACCACGGGCCCTTTCATGCGGTCTACAGGGGGGCGAGGGCATGGCTTCAACATCAGCCTGATTGTCTGGGCCAATGTCAGCGTCCACCTCCTTGTCCTCCTCTTCCTCTCTCTGGTGAAGTGGACTGTCAGACTCATCAGGCAATTCTTGTCCCCTCCTGATAGCCAAGTTGTGTAGCATGGAGCAGACGACCACGAATTGAGCTACCTGCTCAGGGTGGTATTGGAGCTCACCTCCTGAGTCATCCAGGCATCTAAAGTGCTGCTTCAGCACTCCAATGGTTTTCTCCTCGATATTGCGAGTTGCTCTGTGGCTCTCGTTGTTTCGCCTCTCGACTTCGGTGTGGGTGTCACGCAGGGGCGGCCATCAGCCAGGTGGCAAGGCAATATCCTTTGTCACCAAACATCCAGCACTGACCTTGTGGCTGATTGTTAAACAAGTCAGATACAGTGCCCTCACGCAGGATGTGAGCATCATGGATGCTGCCCGGAAATTGAGCATTCATTGCCAGTATAATTTGCTGGTGGTCGACAATGAGTTGGACATTCAGTGAGTGGAATCCCTTACAGTTCCTGTGAACCTCTGCATCCTGAAAAGGTGCCCGCATCACAATGTGCGTACAGTCTATTGCTCCCTGCACCTTAGAAACATAGACATAGAAAATAGGTGCAGGAGTAGGCCATTCAGCCCTTCGAGCCTGCACCACCATTCAACATGATCATGGCTGATCATTTTTGCAACTTTAGTATCCCATTCCTGCTTTCTCTCCATACCGCTTGATCCCTTTAGCCATTAGGGCCACATCTAACTCCCTTTTAAATATATCTAACAAACTGGCCTCAACAACTTTCTGTGGTAGGGAATTCCACAGGTTCACAATTCTCTGAGTGAAGAAGTTTCTCCTCATCTCGGTCTCAAATGACTTCCCCTTACCCTTAGACTGTGACCCCTGGTTCTGGACTTCCCCAACATCGGGAACATTCTTCCTGCATCTAACCTGTCCAATCCCGTCAGAATTTTATATGTTTCCATGCGATCCCCTCTCATTCTTCTAAATTCCAATGAATATAAGCCCAGTTGATCCAGTCTTTCTTCATATGTCAGACCTGCCATACTGAGAATCAGTCTGGTGAACCTTCACTGCACTCCCTCAATCGCAAGAATGTCCTGCCTCAGATTAGGACACCAAAACTGTACACAATATTCAAGGTGTGGCCTCACCAAGGCCCTGTGCAACTGCAGTAAGACCTCCCTGCTCCTATACTCAAATCCTCTCGCTAGGAAGGCCAACATGCCGTTTGCTTTCTTCACCGTCTGCTGTACCTGCATGCCAACTTTCAATGACTGATGTACCATGACACCCAGATCTCATTGCACCTTCCCTTTTCCTAATCTGTCACCATTCAGATCGCATTCTGCCTTCCTGTTTTTGCCACCAAAGTGGATAACCTCACATTTATCTACATTATACTGCATCTGCCATGCATTTGTCCACTCACCTCACCTGTCCAAGTCAATCTGCAACCTCTTTGCATCCTCCTCACAGCTCACATTGCCACCCAGCTTAGTGTCATCTGCAAACTTGGAGATATTACCTTCAATGGGGATGTTTGCAATTCTGGAGAATCCTAGAGCCCTCTCACTCTGTGCCTCCCTGGTCATAGGGAAGCTGATCAAGTCCCTCCTGCATACGTACAGGGCTTCAGTAACCTGTCTTATGCAGCGATGTGTGGCATGCTGAGAAAGTCCACAAATGTGGCCTGGAAAGAACCCGAGGCGTAGAACGACAGTGCTGCGGTGACTTTGAGCTCGACGGATAGTGCAGTACTGATGCTGCTGGCAGGCTGCAGATCTGCCCTTATCAGCTTGCATACCTCAGTGATAACCTCTTTGTGGAAACGCAGTCTCCGAAGGCAGGCGGTGTCGAACAAGTCGAGGTAAGAATGCTTCTCCTTGTACTTGCGGGGGGTGTAACATCTGGTCCTCCTCATCAGTCTGTCACTTCTTACATTGGGCACGTAATGCAGTGGAGTGTTCCTTCGGCGATGTCGAGTCTGCTGCATGAAATTGGTCACCAAGAGAAGGTGAGAAAAGACAGGCCCCATTGCAGTAGCTCTCTTTTTTCCACCGATTGGTCATAAACAAGGAATGTCCCGATAAAGACACCTATTCAATTCCAATCGGTCACTCTATGGTCAAGATGTTTGTAGAGATCTTCACATCAACTCCAACGAACTACAGAGTACATCCTAACTCCGCCAAGGTTGAAACACAGCAGCCTCTTAAAGGATGCAACATGTGATCTAGAACATGGCGTCCATAACGCTGTGATTAGTTCCAGTTCGTTCCACTTTTTCTGGGCGTTTTTTTGGGCGAGCGATATTGTGGACGATATGTGTGCAAGGTGGTGAAATTGACGCTGTGCGATCTCATGGCCGCTAGTTTTGGTAAATATGCTCTTTATGACAAAAAATAGTGGGCGGGTGTTAATATTGAATCTCGGCGTTAAATCAGTGTGGAAAGTAACGCTGGGCAATATTATGGGCGTTGATTTCGCTCATTCTGATGATTCCGCCCCCAAAATTTGGGCAGGCGGTAGTATTTTTTCCCGCCGATAAGTTTCTGAAAAGTGCCCATCAGTTTCCATTTTGTGCCAAAATGGGCAATATATGGGCATTAAACGGCATTTCAGCGGTAAAATGGGCGATAAGTGTGCGTTAAGCATGCAAAAAAAGTGGAGGTTCTAGCCCAAGGTGGTTAAGAAGGCACACAGGATACTTGCCTTTATTAGTTGAGGCATAGAATATAAGAGCAGGTGGGTTATGCTTGAACTGTATAAAATACTAGTTAAGCCACAGCTAGAGTACTGTGTGCAGTTCTGGTTACTTCAATACAGAAAAGATGTGATTGCACGCGAGAGGGTGCAGAGGCGATTTACGAGGCTATCGCCTGGACTGGAGAATTTCAGATATGGGGAAAGATTGGATAGGCTGGGGTTGTTTTCTTTGGAATAGGGGAGATCTAATTGAATTGTATAAAATTATGAGGGGCCTAGATGGAGTGAATAGGAGGGATCTATTTCCCTTAGCAGAGGAGTCAATAACCAGGGGGCATAGATTTAATCTACTTGGTAGGAGTTTTAGAGGGGATTTGAGGAGAAATGTTTCCACCCAATGGGTGATGGAGGTCTAGAATTCATTGCCTGAAAGAGTGGTAGAGGCAGAAACCATCACGGCATTTAAAAAGTACTTGGATATGCCCCTGAAGTACCGCAACCTGCAAGGCTACGGACCAAGAGCTGGAATGTGGGAGTAGGCTGGATAGCTCTTTGTCGGCCAGCACGGACACAATGGTCCCAATGGTCTCCTTGCGTGCTGTAAGTTTCTATGATTCCAGAAGTGGATAGGTTTAGGAACAGTGTTCTGCAGTACCAAGGCAATTGAAGGTTCTGCCACAAATAGTAGGACAAAAGAAGCATGTGGTATGCAGAAAAGGCCACAGATGGATGGTTGAAGGGTGTGGGATGGGTTACAAGGCTGGAGGAGCTTGCAGAGATAAGGTGGGGCTAGGTCATGGAGGGACTTGAGGATGAAGATATGAAATTGAATGCATTAGGGGACAGGTAGCCAGTATAAATCAGTGAGGATCGGATATAATGGGTGAACGTGGCTTAGTGCAAGACAGCAGTCTCATAGATTTGAGATCCTGCGAACAAAATGAGATAGAGATGGAAAGTGCGATCAGTCTTCATTTCAATACAGTGAAGATGCGGGGAGGAGAAAGAACATGCAGGACCATCTACTTGTGGTTTGGTAGGAACAATGTTATCTTCTGCCACCCCTGCTGTGCGAGATGATGTGTTTTTACAAAGAGTAGCATAGAAAAAGGATGCTGCCAAGTGCAGTAGTTCCTTTCCAGTAAACAATGATTTATCAAACCATCCTTAGAGCTCTGTGTGAGAGCATTTTTACTTCTAAATGTCCTGTCAAGCTGGTCTGTCTGGATTTAGACAGGTTAATAATCAGTTGACGTTTTATAATTGAATACTCCTGCCAATTGCTGACATTTTGCCTTGCCCTGAGATGGCATGGTTCTAATGTTTACATAAAATTGACAAAAGAGAAGAAAAGCAACAGTATATACTGGCAGCAAAAGGCAGAAATATTCAGTTATAAAACATCAGCTGATTATTAACCTGTCTACATCCAGATAAACTAGTTTGGTTTAATAATTTGGTTATCTGCAGGCATAGAGATAGGCAGGATCCTTTAAGAGCATCTCTACGCCAGTATAGAACTTTAGTCTATTGATTTTCCTTTCAACCACCTTGATTGATTTACAGCTACATTAAATAAATTGTTCTGTTCAGCATATTTATTGTGGTTGTAGCTACGAAAACTCCTAGGTCTAACATTGGCCTTTTTAGCACCTCCCATTATCGCCTCCGGGGGACGATAAGCACTTACCAACTGGGTGCGGTGAGAAGAACGACTCCCGCCATATTCGGCAATAGGCTTGCGGCGGCGGTATGGCGTTGCACCCTGATCTCCTTTGCTCGAAGATCATGACATCATCGCTGTGCGCATCACCCTGTTAGCGCCCCAGACCCAAACTTCGGTTCTGCCCCCTGCAGCATTGTCGGGTGAAAATACCGGCAGCTGCAGGAGGTGTTAATCGGGAGGCCGGACACTTCGGGGTGATGCTTCAATGCGCGATACCCGAGGTAAGTAAAAATAAAAAATTTTAATACTCTCAATTTTTCAGTGCATCGGGCTGATCGGGCCAGATCGTGGCTGCTATGTGGGAGAAGTGTTAGAAATCAGAGGTGCCTAAAGATGTATAAACTGATATGAATGTATAAAATGCTGTGTTTAAATCATTGTTTTGAACTGCAGGCAGAATGTCTATTCGAATCAGAGAAATGCTTAGAAATGGATGGTATAGTTCTTTGTACTATATACAACATCCCTGTTGCCAAGCGATTATCTGTTGTTTTTAAGTTAAGACTTGAATCTTGTTTATATATTTTTTGTATAATGTGAAGGGTAGGGTTTGAAGTTACCTTAATAAAACTGCTGGCAAAGATAATGGATGGACGTTGTAGGTGTTAACATAAACATGTTGCTATGTCATACAAGAGATAATGGCTCTGGGGCAAGCAGTTTTCTGGTTTGGCTTCATGGGATCAAAGGAGACAAGGGAGATATGAAACGTTTTCCACAGGAAGAAATCCTGGGTTAGTATAAACAGAGAGCTATCAAAGGAATTCCACAGAAAAGCGGCTTCGATAAGGTATAAACAATGACATATGGCCAGAATCATAAGACATGTTTAAGGCGGGTTCTTGAAACAAGGATCGAGACAAACAACTAGAAGTCTTATTGAATATTCATCATCATCATCATAGGCGGTTCCTCGAACGAGGATGACTTGCTTCCATACCAAAAGGGATGAGCTCACAGATGTTTCAATGAAGGATCCGATATTCCAGTCCTGAACTCCAGGGGTGGAAGATGGGGAACCTCTATAGGTCAAAAGGTCTTATCAATATCCAGGTTAAGGCCCACCCCTAAAAAAGGTTAAAAGTGACTTCCTGGAAGCTTGTAGTCACAGATGGTGGAGGGGAAAATGGACCAATGAAGGCTCTAGACAAAGAGAGATACTGTAAGCTAAAGAGAACTGCTTACGTATGCCAGCCATTTTTCCGATCGGGATGGGTATTAACTATCTGTTACGGTTGTATGTTTTTGCTATACAACTAATGTGTTATATTCCGTCTTAAACTCTGATTAAACACAATATATCCGCCAGATTGGTTTCACAGTTGATCCTTATTATTAAAGTGAATAGAGATACCTTAAACTGTCATATTTCTAATAGAAGACAATTTCTTTTTTTGCAGAGCCTGCAGCGATTGCCTTTCCTTTTAAGGGAGGGAAGGAGCTTTCATAGAAATATAGAAACATAGAAAATAGGTGCAGGAGTAGGCCATTCGGCCCTTCGAGCCTGCACCACCATTCAATATGATCATGGCTGCTCATGCAGCTTTAGTACCCCATTTCTGCTTTCTCTCCATACCCCTTGATCCCTTTAGCTGTAAGGGCCACATCTAACTCCTTTTTGAATATATCTAATGAACTAGCCTCAACAACTTTCTGTGGTAGAGAATTCCACAGGTTCACAATTCTCTGAGTGAAGATGTTTCTCCTGATCTCGGTCCTAAATGGCTTACCCCTTATCCTTAGACTGTGACCCTTGGTTCTGGACTTCCCCAACATCAGGAACATTCTTCCTGCATCTATCTTGTCCAATCCCGTTAGAATTTTATTAGTTTTTATGAGATCCCCTCTCATTCTTCTAAATTCCAGTGAATATAAGCCTAGTCGATCCAATCTTTCTTCATATGGCAGTCCTGTCATCCCGGGAATCAGTCTGGTGAACCTTCACTGCACTCCCTCAAGAATGTCCTTCCTCAGATTAGGAGACCAAAATTGTACACAGTATTCAAGGTGTGGCCTCACCAAGGCCCTGTGCAACTGCAGTAAGACCTCCCTGCTCCTATACTCAAATCCTCTCGCTATGAAGGCCAACATGCCATTTTCTTTCTTCACCGCCTGCTGTACCTGCATGCCAACTTTCAATGACTGATGTACCATGACACCCAGGTCTTGTTGCACCTCCCCTTTTCCTAATCTGTCACCATTCAGATAATATTCAGCCTTCCTGTTTTTGCCACCAAAGTGGATAACCTCACATTTATCTACATTATACTGCAGCTGCCATGCATTTGTCCACTCACCTAACCTGTCCAAGTCACTCTTCAGTCTCTTAGCATCCTCCTCACAGATCACACTGCCACCCAGCTTAGTGTCATCTGCAAACTTGGAGATATTACCTTCAATTCCTTTGTCTAAATCATTAATATATATTGTAAATAGCTGGGGTCCCAGCACTGAACCTTGCGGTACCCCACTAGTCACAGCCTGCCATTCTGAAAAGGACCTGTTTATTCCTACTCTTTGCTTCCTGTCTGCCAACAGTTCTCTATCCACATCAATACATTACCCCCAATACCATGTGCTTTAATTTTGCACACCAATCTCTTGTGTGGGACCTTGTCGAAAGCCTTTTGAAAGTCCAAATACACCACATCCACTGGTTCTCCCTTGTCCACTCTACTAATTACATCCTCAAAAAATTCTAAATGATTTGTCAAGCATGATTTCCCTTTCATAAATCTATGCTGACTTGGACCGATCCTGTCACTGCTTTCCAAATGCGCTGCTATTACATCTTTAATAATTGATTCCAACATTTTCCCCACTGCCGATGTCAGGCTAACCAGTCTATAATTCCCTGTTTTCTCTCTCCCTCCTTTTTTAAAAAGTGGGGTTACATTAGCTACCTCCAATCCATAGGAACTGATCCAGAGTCTATAGAATGTTGGAAAATGATCACCAATGCATCCACTATTTCTAGGGCCTGGGATGCAGACTATCAGGCCCATCAATTTCCCCTACACAATTTCCTGACTAACAAGGATTTCCTTCAGTTCCTCCTTCTCTCTAGACCCTCGGTCCCCTAGGTTATTTGTGTCTTCCTTAGTGAAGACAGAACCATTGTTCAATTGGTCTGCCATTTCTTTGTTCCCCGTTATAAATTCACCTGATTCTGACTGCAAGTGACCTACATTTGTCTCCACTAATCGTTTTCTCTTCACATATCTATAGAAGCTTTTGCAGTCAGTTTTTATGTTCCCTGCAAGCTTACTCTCATACTCTATTTTCCTCCTCCTATTAAACCCTTTGTCCTCCTCTGCTGAACCCTAAATTTCTCCCAGTCCTCAGGTTTGCTGCTTTTTCTGGCCAATTTATATGCCTCTTCCTTGTATTTAACATTATCCCTAATTTCCCTTATTAGCCACAGTTGAGCCATCTACCCCGTTTTATTTTTACGCCAGACAGGGATGTACAATTGTTGAAGTTCATCCATGTGATCCTTAAATGTCTGCCATTGCCTGGCCACCGTCAAGCCTTTAAGTATCATTCGCCAGTCTATTCTAGCCAATTCACGTCTCATACCATCGAATTTACCTTTCTTTAAGTTCAGGACCCTAGTCTCTGAATTAACTGTGCCACTCTCCATCCAACACGGCAGCGCTGCACTTCCTTCCTGCAATGCGAACATTGAATTTTTTTAAAGTTATAAAACATTAATGCTAGGCGCTAATTTTTCCAACTTTTAAATGTCAGTGCCCCAAATGGGGCGCTCCTGAATTTCTTCCTCCTAATCTTCAAGAGCAGCTGCATGAGCTGCAGGAACACAAAAATGATCCTTATGCAAGTGCTTCCAATGTCTTGTTTATTGTACCAATGTATGCTGTCAACTTAAATACGAAACTAGCAGAACGGTACAATAAACATAGTGAATATGCTGACTCTAGCATATTGGAGTTTCACCTGAAGTCAAGATAACAAACAAAATTTTCCTCTATTTCCTACAGTGGCATTTATGATTTTTCTACAATAATGCAGAGAGGAAATTTTGACCCACTGTGTATCAGTATGTGCAGCATTCCAGCGATAGTTTTATGTGATTAATACCACATAACATTCTAAAATGCTCTAATAACCAATAAATTTTTTTTTTATTCGTTCATGCGATGTGGGCATCGCTGGCAAGGCCAGCATTTATTGCCCATCCCTAATTGCTCTTGAGAAAGTGATGGTGAGCCGCCTTCTTGAATCGCTGCAGTCCGTGTGGTGAAAGTACTCCCACAGTGCTGTTTGGGAGGGAGTTCCAAGATTTTGATCCAGCGACGATGAAGAAACGACGATATACTTCCAAGTCAGGATGGTGGTGGTGTTCCCATGCACCTGCTGCCCTTGTCCTTCTAGGTAGTAGAGGTCTTGAGTTTGGGAGCTGTTGCCGAAGCAGCCTTGGCAAGTTGCTGCAGTGGATCTTCCAGATGGTACACACTGCAGCCACGGTGCACCGGTGGTGGAGGGAGTGAATATTTAAGGTGGTGGATGGGGTGCCACAATCAAGTGGGTTGCTTTGTCCTGGATTATGTTGAGATTCTTGAGTGTTGTTGGAGCTGCACTCATCCAGGCAAGTGCAGAGTATTCCATCACATTCCTGACTTGTGCCTTGTAGATGGTGGAAAGGCTTTGGGGAGTCAGGGGGTGAGATAATTGCTACAGAATACCCAGCCTCTGACCTGCTCTTGATGCCACAGTATTTATGTGGCTGGTCCTGTTAAGTTTCTGGTCAATGATGATCCCCAGGATGTTGATAGTGGGGGATTCGGCAATGGTAATGCCGTTGAATGTCAAGGGGTGGTGGTTAGACTCTCGCTTGTTGGAGATAGTCATTGCCTGGCACTTGTGTGGCACGAATGTTACTTGCCATTTATCAGCCCAAGCCTGAATGTCATCCAGATCTTGCTGCATGCGGGCATAGACTGCTTCATTGTCTGAGGAGTTGTGAATGGCACTGAACACTATGCAGCCATCAGCAAACATCCCCACTTTTGACCTTATGATGGAGGGAAGGTCATTGATGAAGCAGCTGAAGATGGTTGGGCCTAGGAAACTGTTGTGGAATATTTTACAATACTCAACACAAGTCTGACATCAAGAGTTCAGACAGTCTTTATTCGCACGCGTGGCGAGATAGCCTGTTTTCTGTCTGTAGTCAAACTTCTCCAAATTGATGCAGCATACACTGGATTTTGATGCATTCAATGACATTGTACAATGTCTCCTTCCACCTTCTAGAACATTCCATCTTACAACATTAGTCTTTTACAATCAGGTGTCCACCTTATTTTAGATAACAGACAGTAGGCAGTTGCGGTTAGCATCAGATAGCAGTTAATCAGTCACTTTTTAGACAATTGTGGTCAGCATAGTTGGCCTAACCGTTGGCCCACATGGGTTTCCTTAAGCTAGTATACGATATTGGCAGTTGAGATCAACATATCTAATAATAATACACTTTGCTTTACTTGTTTTGGCCTTGTCCCCTGTTTCGCCACACAAGCTGTTGCCAAGCTATTATTGAATTCTGTTCACACAAGCTATTGCCCAAACTAAAGCAGGCCTATGGGGCTAGACTTCCCACTCTGATCGCTATCGCCCAAAAATGGGTGATATTTACGGCCTTTGTTTTTTAATTTTTCAGGATCGCTGGAATATCGCCCATTTTAAAGACCGCTAGTTTCGGCTTTTTATTTTGGGCGATAACCTTAGCGATGTGAAATGGGCCTAAGCGATGTGAAACAGGCCTTAGTGATGTATTCAGTCATGCAAGGCTGGCGTCCATAGCAACGGCCATTCTGCGCATGCGCGTTTCTTTTTTAGCAAAGAAGTTTAGTGATTCGGGAGTTCAGAGGTCATCAGAAGAGTCAAAGAGAGTGAGAGAGAGGAGTGAGAAAGAAGCAGTCATCTGAGCTGATCATTGATTTCGTTGTAATTTGAGCATTGTCTCTGTTCTTTAAACTTGGGTCTTTAATCTTGGAGGTGTTTATTTTATTTTTACTCAAAAATGTCAAGCAATACAAGTGTGCAGCAGGAGGAGCTGTCAGGGAGAAGGAGGGGCGAAAGCCTTTTCCGATGAAGCAAATGAGGCCCTCGTAAATGAGGTGGAAAGTCGGTGGGGACAATTAACCCGGGGTGGGCGTGGGAAACCCCCCCCCACACCTATCAAAAATATGGGGCGGTATCGCCGATATTGTTTCCTCAGTGGCCCACAATAGGCGTGAGGCAGACCAGTGCCGCAAGAGGCGGAACAGCCTGGTTGCTTCGGCAAGAGTAAGTATTAATTATGAGATTTTAAATTGTAATGATCACTGAATTAATTAGAATGTAAATCTGCCGGATTATAATTAAGCTGGGTAATCTTGCATAGCTTCCCTGCTAAGATTTGGACTGGGGTCGGAACCTGCATCCTTTCAATCTAATTTTGCTCAGATGCCTTTCATTTAATGAACAGTATTAATTATTATTATTTAAAGGAATGACTGGAAACAGACAGACCGCAAACATTCGTTATTTCTACCACGTAAGTTTAGAAGGAGAATTTTTGTGTGCTGTAAGCAAGTCTTTAACTTGGGTACCATCTCCTTTTTGGTTAGTTCCTAAACACGATATTATTAAATATTTTCTCTGAACGTAGATGTTATAACCATGCATCCATTGTGGATACAAACCGTATTAGCATATAACGTTAGAATCTGTTGTCTTTCTGTAATAGTACCTAGTCAATTAGCATCTGCCATGCTCTTATCATGGTTGCAGAGGAAGATATCTAAGAATCGAGCAGAACAGAGGCGCACCGGAGGAGGCCCTGCTGAGCTGCACCCGCTCACCAACTTGGGGGAACATGCCGCAGCACTAGTGGGCAGCCACAATCATTCTGCCACCCATGGTGGTGCAGATCCCCTTGTTGTGTCACGTGAGTAATGTATAAAGCCATGGTAAACCAGTGGTAATTCAAAGTAATTTAATGGCATTTCATTATAATATGTGAATGATGTCATGTTATGCATGCAGTTTCTGTACTACTCCCAGGTTAAGAACATTAGAACATAAGAAATAGGAGCAGGAGTAGGCCATTTGGCCCCTCGAGCCTGCTCCGCCATTCAATAAGATCATGGCTGATCTGATCATGGACTCAGCGCCACTTCCCTGCCCTCTCCCCGTAACCCTTTATTCCCTTATCGCTCAAAAATGTGTCTATCTCCGCCTTAAATATATTCAATGACCCAGCCTCCACAGCTCTCTGCGGCAGAGAATTCCATAGATTTGCAACCATATGATTTCATCATATGTAACATCTCTCGTTCACATTTATTGCAGTAGTGTTACTCCTCGTACATTTGCCAGTGCAGCGCAAGCATTCTCATGTTTACCCTTCTCTTCTAATAACCTCAATTATGTTTTGCAGCTACCCAGACTCCCAAGGCGCAAAGGGAGGCTCCTGCAGATGGTCATCACCACGGGTGCAGAAGACGAAACAACCAAGGAGGAGGAAAATGGGCACCTGTCATCTGTGGTACCTTCGGCCACGTGTTAATCAACGGATCAAGCGGCTTGCAGCAGGCCGCTCCAAGGCATCCAGTGCCCACGCTGACCCCACGGAGGTTGAGTCAGCGAGGTAGGCATGTGCTGCGATGGGCAGATCCAAACGAGGACATGGTCTCACTGTCAAGGGTGAGCGTCGACATCGGTCGAGAGCTCCTCTAGGCGCTTGGTGGGTTGACTGGAAACATTGCCACAATGTCCGCACGAATATCGGAGGGCATGGATCGGATAGTTGTGGCAATGTGGCAAAGGACCGACACTGTCCATGCCTTGCAGCTCGTTGGGAGACGGCACTGCAACCCAAGGTGCTGTCCCACCAAACACCACGACAGATGCGAGACAGGAGGAAGAACTTCCTTCTGACTCACAATACGTTCCTACGGAAACGTCTTCTCCTCCAGTCACTGAGGAGATTCTGCGAACATCACCCTCCCCACCCCCACCCACAGCAGCAGGCCTTGAGGTCCCCTACAGCAAGACGTCTTGGTCCCATTACTCGGAGAGTTACTGGGAAATGGGGGTGTTAATACAAGGAGGGGTCAAGGTGCAGGAGGGAAGCGTGGCTGCAGGTAGGGAGGGGGGGCTGCTGTATATAGTTATTGTTGTTGTTAAAAATAAATCTTTGTTGAATGGTGGGAGGGTGTTGTTATATTATTGTTGTGTTATAAATATTGTTGACTGTTCAGGGTTGGGGGTGGGGGTGTTATATATGTTTGTTCAAAAAATTTTCACATTCGTCTTTAATTATTAAACATTTTTATTTAACTTTACAATTGTCCTGAAGTGTCTTCTAATAATGTAAGGTAAATCATCAATACAATGGTTGGAAAAAATGGCATGGCCAGCCTAGGCCAGGCAAAGATGAAACGTAACGCAACAGTGACAATGTAAGTTCACGCAAAGCGTTAATTTATGAGCTCCTGGCGCAAGTTTTGCAGCTGTGTAACTATCATCGGGCTTTTCCAGTGTTGCGGGGGGGGGGGGGGGGGGGGGGGCGTGGGGGCATGGGTTCATCGCCAGGCTGATTGTCCTCCCGAGGTTCTCATCCTCCTCCTCCTCATCCTCCTCTTCCGCCTCCCCTCTCTCCAGAGGTGGACCGGCCGTCCTATCTGGTAATTGTTGTCCTCCCCTCATAGCTAGGTTATGCAACAAGCAGCACACCACACTGAACTCAGCGACCTGCTCAGGGTGGTATTAATGTTGCCTCCTGAGTGGTCCAGGCATCTGATGCTGTTTAAGCACTCCAATTGTCTTTTCGACGATATAGCGTGTAGCGATATGGCTTTCATCGTAGCACTTCTCGGCTTCCGTCTGGGGCTTACGTAGGGTGGTCATGAGCCAGCTGGCAAGGCCATAGGCTAGATTTTACACTTTTGTGCAGTTTGCCCAAAAATGGCCGTTATTTCTGGCAAGGGCGGTAAAAATGGGTTTTCAGATTGCCAGCTGGTTGCCCAGTCTCAAAGCCCCTAGTCTCCGTTTTTAAAATTGGGCGTTAGTGTTAAATTTATCTGACCTTCTGCCGTAAAGTATCGCCGTTCTTAGCAACGGCATGGCAACGCTCGATTCCCGCGATTCAAGAGGTCAAAGGGTCATCATGACATGTGCATTAGAGACAGAGAGAGAGGGAGCTGAGAGGGAATGAAGGCGTGTGTGGATGTGGTGTGGCTGCTTTGGGAGGAAGGAGGGAGAGTTTTGAGCTTTATAGCAAATTGGGGGAAAAAAATTAACTGTTACCAGACAGGTATTTTCCCGAATTTGGTGCCTATAATGGAGGAAGAGGAGGAGGCGACACAGCACGCTGTGGAGACTGACATTAGCGAGAGCAGTGAGCTGGGAGAGGAGCACATTGGAGGGCGCAAAAAAGCGAGGAGGTGCTTGGACGAGGCAAATGCCTCCCTCCTGCAGGAGGTTCAGTTATGCTGGGGTGATTTGACACAGGGAGGGCGTGGGGAGCCCACCCCAAAGGCCTACCAGAAGATATGGGCCAAGATAGCAGAGGTGGTCTCGTCGGCGACCAACGAGGCGCGTGAGGGTAACCAATGCCGCAAGCGATGGAACGACCTTGTCGGATCCGCAAGAGTAAGTATTACATTTATTTACATGTATATATATATTTATATAATTTGATTTGTAAGAGTCATGAGTGACTATCATCAGATGTGAGCTGTTTCATTTTTACCGGGAATGTTGTACTCAAAGCCTGCGGTTACAGTGCATGTCTTAAGGTAAAGAATGATAATTATCATAATAATCATGAGTACATCTGTCGGTTATGTGTTGTATCAGTCTCTGTGACAGTACGTAGCAATGATATCATGCAATGATCTCATGCCATGTCGTCCTGTTACCTTTTACAGAAGAAGCTCTCGACGATTAGGTCCGATCAGAGGCGAATGGGTGGGGGGCCACCAGTCACCAGCGTCATCACTGAGGTGGAGGAGTGGGTGCTCACACTCGTGGGGAAGCAACCCCCGATGGCCATGTAAGCAACTGCAGACCCTGAAGTGATGCCACGTGAGTAAAGTATACACCATTGCATGATTTAAAGTCAATTGATGCCTCATCCACTCATATCCGAACAATAATATATGATAAATGATTTATAAAATTGTCCTATAAATAATGCTGGCCTAATGACAATCATTGCAATGCACAATGTGTTGATGGTCATGAAATGTGATGTCTGTGATGATTTTGATAGCGGTGGTGCTTTTGTCGTGCATATGCTGTGTGTAGCACTGAACTTACCTTGTGATCCTCGCACCCCCATCTCCTCTAAGAACCTCATTTGTATTTTGCAGCTCAGCCAGCAGCGCAGCCCAAGGCAAGACCACCGAGGCCAGAAGGTGGGGGCGTGGGGCCGGACTTGGTGGACGATCTTACATCTGCTGCTGAGGAGTTCCGATTCTCGCCCATCAATCCGCTGGGTCTGTTCTCTACGGATGACAGCGCTGACTTCGAGGAACCTGCATCACCAGGCTCCAGAAGCCATTCCACCCCAAGGCCATCTAGTGCTCCTCCGGTCATTCCCGCCTCCACTCTGGAGATACCGGGCCCAAGCACCTCGCCACAGGGCACCCCATTTGTCCCCAGGACGGCGTCGACACCGCGGAGGCCTCGTAGACGTGACAGGTCTGTTCCACGAGCGCCATTTGAGAGCATAGAGATGGTAAAGTTGTCCAGGAGGACTGCGGACATAGGTGACCAGATCCTCAATGCATTGGGGGGCATATCCCGACAGCTGGCCAGTAGCTCCGGCACCATGATGGAATACGTTCTGCGGATGGCGGAGACCCTGGAGGCGATAGCCAGGAACACTGCTGGCACAGGTCTCCCAGTGGTCCCGGAGCGCGGCACTCCACCCCTAGATTCCGCACCACCACTGTCAACGAAAGATGAGAGGCAGGACCAAGGCGGTTACACGGATACGGGAGCGGGGGATGCCGAGAATGTTCCCACCTCGGCACCCCCCACTCCCATACCCGTGCAACCACCGCCTCTGCCTTCATCCTCCCCAATGAGGCACCATCATGAGGCACCGCCTGAGGAGCTCTTCGGCCAGGCAGTGTGGAGCGAAGAGGGGAAGGGGTAGAGGTGGGGAGAAGAAGGGGAGGTGGGAAGGAAAGTGAGGTGTATATCAGCAGGTGATGGCTTTGTTATATCTCCATCTGGGTGTATGCAATTTGTTGTAATGTATGGGGGGAAAGGGCCACCCTCCTGCGTTGCATTTGTGTTCTATGTTGCTGGACATGTGACCATTTGATTGATGTCAATGATTGAAAAAGTGGGGTGGGGGTGGGGTTTTTTTTCCTGTGATACTTATGATTTCAGACCAATGGTCGTCTTAAATGTTTTTTATTCAACATAACCTTGTTGCGCATTGTCTCAGATAGCTGGACCGTTATACATTGGTGATTCCTTAACATGAAAGGGTATAATTAAACTTAACTTGAATCAACTTAAACTTTAACTGGCACCAAGGTGATGCCCACCATTGATGTCTGAGCTTCACGCACACAACAGTGTATCAGCTTCTTCAATTACAGCAACGTTCTTTCAGGAAAATTGCTCATTTATGAGCTCCTGCAGCTATGTAGCCACCATGGGCCCTTTCCTGCAGTCTGGAGGGGGGCGTGGGCATAGTTGCATAGTTAGCCTGATTGTCTGGCCCTAGTTCAGCGTCCAGCCCCTCGTCGCCCTCTTCCTCTCTCTCCTGAGGTGGACCATCAGACTCTTCTGGCAATTCTTGTCCCCTCCTGATAGCCAGGTTGTGCAGCATGGAGCACACGACCACGAATTGAACTACTTGCTCAGGGTTGTATTGTAGCTCCCCTCCTGAATGCTCCAGGCAGCTAAAGTGCTGCTTAAGCACACTAATTATTTTCTGGACCACATTGCGTGTGGCTCTCTGGCTCTCATTGTTTCACTTCTCGTCCTTAGTGTAGGTGTCATGCAGGGGGAGGTCATCAGCCAGGTGGCTAGGCCATATCGGTTGTCACCAAGCATCCAGCATTGTGGGTGACTGTTAAATATGTCAGAGACAGTGCTCTCACGCAGGATGTGAGCCTCATCGAAGCTGCCCGGACATTTAGCATTCACTGTCAGTATGATCTGGTTGTGGTCGACAACTATTTGGACCTTCAGGGAGTGAAATCCTTTTCTGTTGTGAAAAAGCTCTTGGTCCTGAGAAGGTGCCTTCATGGCGATGTGAGTACACTGTATTGCTCCCTGCATCTTGGGGAACTTAGCAATGCAGTAGAATGCTCCAAACGTGTCAATCTGAGCCTCCGTGGTCATGGGGAAGCTGATAAAGTCCATCTTACGGGCCTCTGTGACCTGTCGAATGCAGCGATGTGTGGCATGTTGAGACAGAGGGGGAAATGTCGACCGCGGAGGCCCAAAAGGAACCAGATGCGTAGAACGACAATGCCGCAGTGACCTTGACCTCGACAGACAGTGATGTCGTGAAGGTGATGGCAGGCTGCAGATCTGCACTGATGAGCTGGCATATTTCAGTGATCACCACTTTGTGGAAGCAGTCTCCGAAGGCAGGTGTTCTCGGACAATTCAAGGTAAACCTCTTCTCCCTGTAAGTGTGGGGTGTGCATGGTCTGGACCTCCTCCTCAGTCTGGCATGTCTTAGATTGGGCACATAATGGTATGCATTAGACGTTGTGCCATTTGCACTCTGCAGCATCTGCATAGTAATCAATGCAGGCTGAGAAATGGCTGGCCCCATTCCAATGAAAGTACAATGCCGATTGCTTCTGAACAATCATTTCAATACGAAAAGACAGCTACAGTAAAATCCAATCGCCCATGGTCTGAAAAGATGTCTGTTCAGGTGGTCACTTCACCCGAGAAGAACTCCAGGGTCAATCCAAACTCCCCCGAAGTTGAAGCAGCCTGTGATTTAAAAAATGGCGTCCACACCGCTGTGATTAGTTCAGAACAGTTCCACTTTTTCAGAGCGGTGTTTTGGGCGAGCGATATTGTGGGCGAGATGTGTGTGAGGTGATGAAAGTGATGCTGGGCGATATTCTGGGTGTTAGTTTCAGCAAATTTGATCTTTACAACAAAAAAAAGTGGGCGGTCGGTATTATTGAATCTTGGCGTTAATTACGTGCCGAAAGTAATGCTGGGCGATATTATGGGCGTTGGTTTTGCCCATTCTGATGATTCTGCCCAAAAAAAGTGGGCGGGCAGTATTATTTTTTGCTGGTGTTACGTACATGCTGAAAGTAACGCTCGCCGATAAGTATTCGAAAAATGGGCATCAGTTTCCATTTTGTGGCTAAATGGGTGATAACTGAGCATTACACCTTATTTCAGCATTAAAATGGACGTTAAGTGGGCATTATGCATGCAAAAATAATCTAGCCCCATATATTTTATCCCCCAACATCTAACCATGACCTTGTGGCTGACTCTTAAACAGGTCAGAGACAGTGCTCTCACGGAAGATGTGCGCATCATGGATGCTGCCTGGAAAATTTGCATTTACTACCATGATTATTTGCTCGTGGTCGACAATGAGCTGCACATTCAGTGGAATCCCTTCTGGTTCTGAAACACCTCTGCATCCTGTAAAGGTGCTCGCAGGGTGATGTGCATTCAGTTTATTGCTCCCTGTACCTTGGGGAAGTTTACTATTCACAAGAAACCCAAAGTCCTCTCAGTCTGTGCCTCCCTCATGATAGGGAAGTTTCTAAAGTCCATCCTGCGTTCGCAAAGGGCTTCAGTCACCTGTTGAATGCAGCAATGTGTGGCGTGCTGAGAAATACCGCAAATGTCGCCAGCTGAAGTCTGAAAAGAGCCCAATGCGTAGAAGGAAAGTGCTGCAGTAACCTTAACCTCAATGGGCAGTGCAGTCCTGATGGTGCTGGTAGGCTGCAGATCTCCCTTAATTAGCTGGCATATCTCACTGATGACCTGCTTTCGGAATCGCAGCCTTCCGCAGTGTTATCGGACAAATTCAGGTATGATCGTTTATCCTGTAAATGCATTGGGTGTAACATCTCTTCCTCCACAGCAGTCTGCCATCTCTTTGATTGGGCACATAATGTTCTTCAATATACCTTCACCCATCTCTATTCTACAGCATGTGATTAGTGATCAATACTAGTTACAGGCCCCATCATTATAAATCGCTATAAATGCCCTTGATTTGTCCTCAACAGATACAAATATGATTAGATGATTGTCAAGAGTCAAAAAGGTCCTTAAAATCACTCACAAATTGATTCTCCTCACAAGCACTTGAAGCAGCCTTTTACTACAGATCCTCTGAGGTAGAAAATGGCGTCGGTAGTGCCTAGTACTGCCAAGTAATGTCGAGTTAAGGTCAGGTGAGTGCAGCTTTTCTTCAGCGTCTTTTTCGGCCAGCGATCATTTGGGCAAATTGTGGGCGAAATGCTGACAGTAGCGGTCGGCAATAATCTGGGCAATAATCAGCCGCAAGTTTCCATTTTTAGCACTATTCTCGGCCTTGCACGCCAATGACATCAAATATTTTTCTTAAATTAGGCCGGGCAGCGTAGCACATTCATGTGCCGAAAGTTGGGCCGGCAAGAAATAGGCTATAATCGGGTGCTAGTTTCCACTTTTCAGCAAATATGGGCGATAGCCTGCATCTCAGCTCTTATATTGGCTCTAAATGGGTGATAATGTGCCAAGAGTCTAGCCCGGGTTTCTTGTAGCTTAAGTTCTCGGTCTCTGTTGTGCTCCCCTTTCAGTCCCCGCTTTTGGTCCTTGACTATTATCGGCCCAAGGTAGCCACAAAGGGTCGCATCGCTAATAAGTCCTGATGGTCTGGGTCATTGTGCGTCTGTCTGTAAATGTTCTCGTACATGGCTCTCCGCATATCAGCTTTTGCGGCTTCTGCCAATCTTTTGGCTCTTAGTCGCCTGCATTTGTTACAGCAGCTTGTTATCGGGTATAGAGTGATTACTACCTGTAGGGACACCAAGACGTGTGACACTATTCTTATCCAGGGATGTATCTGGACATTCATGACACAGTCCCATACCCTGGCATACCACAGGGGAGCGCCCAATATTTCAATTTTCTTCGCAATTTCCGTGATTTCTTCTTGTAACTAGTGATATTGTTTCACCATTTTCTCCAGTTCCTCTGCTAACTAGGTTATGTGTTCAGGGATTTCAAGTCCCTCAGGAATTAGGTATTCCTGCAGATCCCCTTTTATCTTCACCGTGGCATTGAGAACTATCTGTTGTCTTTTATATATTGCTATCAGATATTGATATCCGATACTCGTTGGTGTTTGTGGGCAGAAACAGAAGCTTGCAGTGTTGATCGGGCATATGAGGGGTCCGTAGGCATACTATTTTTCTCTCGTCACACAGTATTTCCCCTTACCCTGGTAGGCAACGTGGGTTGGCTCACATAGGGCTCGTGTCGCTTCCACAGTGCAATTTGAGGTAATAGTTAACCCGCATAGTGCCTGAGTACCAGTCCCTACTGGGTGTGGACAAATCACCGTGTTTCCATACTCCTTGCATCCTGTTAGTGATATTCCTACCAGAGTCTCTCCCTGCCCGGGTGCTTGCTGCTTTTTAGTGGCAAAGCTAAAGGTTTGGTAAAATCTGATGTGTGCTTTTCCCTGGTTGACCCCTATGTTTTCCACTTGGTACAGTGGGTAGGGCCTTGACCGGTATCATCATAATCATCCCAAGATATTGTGTGTGGTTCATCACACAAATCGTATCAGTGGGGTATACTTGGATCAACCTTCGGAGTTGGCATGTTGTCAGACTGTTGGGATTACTGGCCATATCTTTTATTTTTTTTGTTACTAATCCAGCTAGGGACCTCTCCCTGATGCAGCTGGTCCAGATTGGCCCGGACTTGACCAGTCCACCATGCCCCATAGGCGTAACATAGCATTTTGTTTTTAACTTCTTGCTGATTCGCTGTGTGGGCATCTATTAGCCGGTTAGTGATCTTTGCATGTGCCTCTAGGATGTGAGTTATTCCTAACAGGGTTTCTGCTGCATTCGTTCCCAGCTGGCCTCCCTTTTGAGCCTCGATGTTTGTTTGTGTTAGCACCCGCTTTAGTTTGTTGTTTAACTTTCCTAGTTCTTGGTCCACTGCCTCGATATCTAGGGTATTGTTGAGTGAAGTTCTGGTGTTAAACACGGTCCCCACATCCCCCAATGTGCTCCTTTTCCTTCTACCCCACTTTTTTTCTTCTTTCCTACACGTCCCCAACCCTTGGGCAGCTTGGTCTATATTACATGTTTTATCAGTGTTTTATATAGCTGTACACCATGTGGGAAGATAGATCCATGCCAAATTCAATACCAAAGGTATGAGCTCATGGTGTACATTATCATACAATATTCTCTGATTGTCCATCAATACCAGTCCACCTTTAGGACCTTGGGTTGTCTCCAGACATTCCCAGGGTTTTGGTATCATAGTAGTTGTCATCGTTGAAGTTGGTGCAGTTGTGGGTACCATTCGAGTATTCTCCTACTATGCTGGTTTCATCCCTTTGACGAAGAGGGATCGTTTTCTGTGTTCTGCACATTTTATGCATACTGGTGCACCTGTGCTTGTTTGGATTGTTCCATTTCTGCAAGTTACACCATCCTCCGTGTTAAATCTTATATCAGAGTGGAATCGCCCACGTATACCCTCGCTGGTGGTAAACCTAAGGCCAATGGTAACCCATAATAGCGGCGTCATGATTGTGGTTTACCTGCGAGGATATAATATGGCATTGGTCATCACCAAGAGTTAGTGGCTATTACTACTATGGGCCAGAACTTCCACTTTTGAGCTTATCGCCCAAAAATGGGCGTTATTTCCAGTGTGGGCATTAAAAAAGGGTTTTCAGATCACTGGCTTCTCGCCCACTCTCAAAACACCTAGTTTACATTTTTGCAAATGGGCATTACCGCGAGCAATATCAAATGGGCGGTAGCATTACATTTTTCTGACCTTCTGCCGTAAGATTTGGCTATCTTAGCAACGGCATGGCAGTGCTCGATTCCCGCGATTCAGGAGGTCAAGGGTCATCATGACATGCGCTGAAGAGGAGACAGAGATAGAGGCTGTGGTGTGTGCTTGTTTGGCTTTTGTGGGAGAAACGACGGAGATTTACCAGCAGCAAAAAGCCTACTAAGCACCAAGAACAAAGTTGGCACCGAGTTTTTGTCCAACAAATAAGATATAACATGGAAGGGATGGAGGAGGCCCTGGAGCTAGTAGCCAGGAACACTGGTAGCAGAGGGCTCCCATGGTCCCGGAGCACCGCACTGCACCCTAAGGTGACGCACTTCATTTCCAACCACACGAGAGCCAGCAGCAACATCTTGCTTATGGCTCGGTGCATGCTCCCACCTCGGGACCGTCCTCTCCCGTATCCGTCCAAACAGCGCTTCAGCCGTCACCTTCCCTCAATGAAGCATCGCCTGAGGACCTCCTCAGCCAGGTGGCTTGGAGTCAGGAGGGGAAGGGGAAGGGGTAGAAGTGGGGAGGAGAAGCAAGGGGGGTGGGGGTTGGTTTGTACAGAAATACTGATGTTCGGTTTAAATGTATTTTATTTAACAAAACTTTGCAGCACATTGGCGCAGATAGCTGCACCATTACACGCTGGTGATTCCTTAACATCAAAGGGTATAATCACACTTAACTTCAATTAACGTAATCTTTAACTGTCACCAAGGTGATGCCCACCATTGATGTATCACCAGCAGTGTATCAGCCTTGTAAATAACACCAACGTTCTTTCAAGCAAAGTGATCATTGACGAGCTCCTGACGTAAGACTCTTGCAGCTATTATGCCACCATGGACCCTTTCATGCAGTCTACAGGGGGTCAGGGGCATGGTTTCAGTGTCAGCCTGATTGTCTGGGCCGATATCAGCATCTGCCTCCTCGTCCTCCTCCTCTTCTCTCTGGTGAGGTGGACTGTCAGACTCATCAGGCAATTCTTGTCCCCTTCCGATAGCTAAGTTGTGTAGCATGGAGCAGACCACCACGAATTGAGCTACCTGCTCAGGCTGGTATTGGAGCTCGGCTCCTGAGTGGTCCAGGCATCTGAAGCACTGCTTCAGCACTCCAATGGTTTTCTCCACGATATTGCGAGTTGCTCTGTGGCTCTCGTGGTATCGCCTCTCGACTTCAGTGTGGGTGTCAGGCAGGGGGGTCATTAGCCAGGTGGCGAGGCCATATCCTTTGTCCCCAAGTGGAGATTCATTCAGGTAGGCGCATAGCGCATCCAGTCATTAACTCATACGGGATCAGTCCCGTCATTCGGTCGGGCGTTGCTCGAAGACGCATTAATATGCAGGGCAACACATCTGACCATGATTTTCCTGTTTCTATGATAGCTTTAGAGGTTCGATTCATCCGTTCCACCATCCCGAAGCTTTGGGGATGGAAGGGGATGTGGAATTGTCGGATTCCTAGTAATTTACAGGCATCTTTCATTACCTTCCCTGTAAAATGGCTTCCTTGATCGGAGTCTATCTGTAACGGGATGCCCCTTCTCGGGAAAATTTTGTATGCAAATATTTGGGCTACAGTATTGGTGGTGCAATCCTGTGTAGGTATGCCTCTACCCACTCGGTGAATTGGTCTATTATTACCAAGCAGTAGGTTTTGCCTTTATTGTTGGATATGGTCCAGTGAAATCTATTTGTAGATTTTCCCATGGTCTCTTTGGTCTGGTTTGGTGTGCCATTCGGACCTTTATGGGTCTGCCCAGATTGTGTTGTGCGCACATTATGCAAAGTTGGCAGTGTTTGGCCACGTCTCTGCCCAGACCACACCACCACCAACCTTGTTTAAATCTTTTTATCATGTTCTCTCTCCCTACATGTCCAATAGGTTTTTCTGGATGCAGTCGGGGGCTACTACTCGGGTATTATTTCTCCCTATCCCATCTTCCTCTTCTTTTGCCCCCTTTCTTTCGCACCCTTCCTTTTCATTAACGTCTGTGTCCTCCTGTAGTTCCTTTATATTCATTTATACTAGCCCAAAGGCTGTTGCAGCTATTTGGGTCACAGCTTTCATTTCTGCCGCCTTACGGGCGGCTTCGTCGGCTACCTCGTTTTCCCTTTGGATCTCATCTGTCACCCTTTGGTGTGCTTTTACCTTGATTACTGTAGGGGGTGGAGCATCCCACCCAGAATCTATACCATATTCTGCTGCCTTCTCTCCTCAGGCACCCCAGTTCATGAATCCTTCATTGTCTGATGCTGTCGTCACTGTCGGTGTTGGTGATACAGTCGCCCTCGTGCATAATGTCGTAGCGCGTGCTTGCACTCTGTGGGCGGTCGCCTCTGTAACCTTCTTACTCAGCTCATAATGGGCCCAAGTTTCCACAGGATAAAAAACGGGCGCCCCTCCGAGCTGGGCGCCCGTTTTTCACGACTAAAATGGCGGCAGAAAAAAAACGCGCTATTCTTGAGCGCTTTGCAGTTCCTTGTCTGTTTGACGCGGCGCCCAGGGGGGCGGAGCCTACACTCGCGCCGATTTTGTAAGTGGGAGGGGGCAGGTACTATTTAAATTAGTTTTTTTCCTGCCGGCAACACTGCACGTGCACGTTGGAGCGTTCGCACACGTGCAGTGTGAAGGAAACATTGGCACTCGGCCATTTTTGTAGTTCTTTGTAGCTGTTTAATTTTTGAACATTTTTTAATAAAAGCACATTGCCATCAGCACTGAGGCTACCCTTCTCACGGTCTCCTTCCCCTCCCCACCCTCCACGGCAACAAACGGCGGTTTCCTCCCCATCCCTCCCCTCCACGGCAACAAACCGCTGTCTCCTTCCCCTCCCTCCCCTCCACGGCAACAAACCGCTGTCTCCTTCCCCTCCCTCCCCTCCACGGCAACAAACCGCTGTCTCCTTCCCCTCCCTCCCCTCCATGGCAACAACCCGCTGTCTCCTTCCCCTCCCTCCCCTCCACGGCAACAAACCGCTGTCTCCTTCCCCTCCCTCCCCTCCACGGCAACAACCCGCTGTCTCCTTCCCCTCCCTCCCCTCCACAACAACAACCCGCTGTCTCCTTCTCCTCCCTCCCCTGCACAACAACAACCCGCTGTCTCCTTCCTCTCCCTCCCCTCCACGGCAACAAACGGCAGTTTCCTCCCGCGGGAACGAACGATGGCTGAAGCACTTTCACACAGGTAGGAAGATGGTTTATTTAATCTTTTCTTTGCTTATAAATGTTTATTCAGGTTGGATTTATTTGTAGAAATATAAATAAGGATTGATTGTAGAATTTAATGACTTCCCTTCCCCCCCTTCCCTTCCCCCCCCTCGTTCTGGACGCCTAATTTGCCTAATTTTTTAATGTGTAGAACAGGTTTTTTCAGTTCTACAAAAATCTTCACTTGCTCCATTCTACTTTAGTTTGGAGTACGTTTTCACTGTGGAAACTTTGAAATCAGGTGTCAGTGGCCGGACACGCCCCCTTTTGAAGAAAAAATTCTGTTCCAAAGTAGAACTTTTCTACCTGACTAGAAATGCAGAAAAAAAAAATGAGGAGAATTGCGATTTCTAAGATAGTCCGTTCTCCACCAGTTGCTCCTAAAAATCAGGCGCAAATCATGTGGAAACTTGGGCCCAATATGCGGTTGTTATTATTAGAACTGCCTTTTCATCCTGATGCTTCTTTTCACCTTCCCACCACTTCTTTTGTTCGGCGGGAATTACACTGGGATCTCATTTATTTTTTTTAACATTTTCTCTATAATTTTCTTATTTTTGTCAGCCAATTATTTGGTTAGGGATCCCCCAGTCCAAATCTTTGTTCTCCATGGTTTGTGCTTAGGTATTAGTGATACCTCCCTTTGTTCCTGTTATCCGATCGGGACAGTTAATGGACCTTTATAGATTACAGTCAATTGCAACGTTCTTTACGAATACTCTATGTTCCTGATTCAATCCAGATAACACAACTTTTTCTATAATCTTCTTATTCCTATTGACTAAATACTTGGCTAGGGAACCCTCAGGTCCCCACTCCATATCCTCATGGTTATTTGTTGTCAGCGGTGTCTCCCTTTCTCTGGGTCATCTCGAGCGGGACCAACACTTGCAACTTATACCAACTTTACAAGTTCAATCGCAACGTTATACTCTATGCTTCCAATTCAATCCAGGTAATACAATACTACATAAGTCGGTTTACCTGGGGTAGGTAGCCATAGACTGCGTGTAGCCTCATTCAGACCTGCAGGACCAGATCTCTCAGACAGCTGACAGCAGACTGATTTCTGCCTTTGTCCTAACTGCGTGGTAATTAAAACATACTCACGTCTTTGACATGGCTTCCATCTGCCGGTGTCCACCATCCACTTTAGATCCTGCTAACTACGCCAAATGTTGTGGAATATTTTACAATACTCAACACAAGTCTGACATCGAGAGTTCAAGCACTCTTTATTCACACGTGAGAGGAGACAGCCTGCTTTCTGTCTGTAGCCAAGCTTCTCCAAACTGATGCAGCATACACAGGACTTTTATACATTCAATGACACGTTGTATAATGTCTCCTCCCACCTTCTAGAATATTCTATCTTATAACATTGTAAAAGACTAATCAGGTATCCACCTTCTTTTAGATAACTAGACAGTAGGCAGTTGCATTTAGCATCAGATGGCAGTTAATCGATCACTTTTCAGACAGTTCTGGTCAGCACAGTTGGCCTAACCGTTGGCCCACATGGGTTGCCTTAAGCTATTATACGATATTGGCAGTTGAGATCAGCATATCTAACAGTAACACATTTTGCTTTACTTGTTGTAGCCTTGTCCCCTGTTTCACAACACAAGCTGTTGCCAAGCCAATACTGAAATCTGTTCACACAAGCTATTGCCCAAACTAAAGCAGGCCTATGGTTTCTTGTAGCTTAATTTCTCCGTCTCTCTTGGTGCTCCCCTTTCAGACACTGTCCTGAGAAACTCCTGCAGCGATGTCCTGGGGTGGAGATGATTGACCTCCAACTATCACAACCATCTTCCTTTGTGCTACATAGGACTCCAGCAAATGGAATTTTCCCCCCCGATTTCCATTGACTTCAGTTTTACTAGGGCTCCTTGATGCCACACTCGATCAAATGCTGCCTTGATTGCAAGGACAGTCACTCTCACCTCACCTCTGGAATTCATAACTTTTGTCCATGTTTGGACCAAGGCTGTAATGAGGTCTGGAATCGAATGGTCCTGGTGCAACCCAAACTGGGCATCTGTGAGCAGGTTATTGGTGAGTAAATGCCGCTTGATAGCACTGTCGATGATACCTTCCATCACTTTGCTGATGATTGAGAGTAGACTGATGGGGTGGTAATTGGCCGGATTGGATTTGACCTGCTTTTTGTGGACAGGATATACCTGAACAGTTTTCCACATTCTCAGATAGGTGCCAGTATTGTAGCTGTACTGGAACAGCTTGGCTGAAGGTGTGGCTAGTTCTGGAGCACAAATCTTCAGCATGACAGCCGGGATATTGTTGGGGCCCATAGCCTTTGCTGTATCCAGTGTGCTCAGCCATTTCTTGATAACCCGTGGAATTAATCGAATTGGCTGAAGACTGTCTTCTGTGATGGTGGGCCCTCAGGAGGAGGCCGATATAGATCATCCACATGACACTTCCGTCTGAAGATGGTTGTAAATGCTTCAGCCTTGTCTTTTACATTCATGTGCTTGGCTTCGCCATCATTGAGGATGGGGATATTCATGGAGCCTCCTCCTCCCGTTAGTTGTTTAATGGTCCACCACCATTCATGACTGGATGTGGCAAGACTGTAGAGCTTTGATCTGATCCGCTGATTGTGGGATCGCTTAGCTCTGTCTATAGAATGCTGCTTCTGCTTTTTAGCATGCATGTAGTCCTGTGTTGCAACTTCCCCAGGATGGCATCTCATTTTTAGGTATGCCCGTGCTACTCCTGCCATGCTCTTCTACACTCCTCATTGAGCCAGGTTTGGCCCTCTGGCTTGATGGTAATGGTAAAGTGAGGGATATGCCGAGCCAGTATTATTTGAATTTAACCTCAGCTGCACTACTGAGACTTTCTCTACTTCCCACACTGAGGTGCCTCACGAGACGGGATAGATATCCCACAAAATAAAAACTGAATATGCTGGAAACACTCTGTGTCAGGCAGCATGTGTGGAGAGAGAAAGAGAGTTAATGAGCCCCAATATTTACAGGGTGGCGGGGAGGGAGCAGGGGATGTGACTGCTGCTGGGAATCCCAGAAATGCCAGGAACGCAGAATCATTACAATTTTTTTTACTCCATTTCCTGCCTGGAAGCCGGCCAGATTGATAGGCTGGTCGGCTGTTGGGTGGGAAGGCCTGCAGTAGAAGGCCGCAGCAGAGAACCACTGGAGACTGTCCCCATCAATCAGAGCATTGTAGGGAGCTCAGAGCACATCAGCAAGAGGGAAGGAGATATCTTGGGGAGATCTGAAGATTTACTTGAAGGGTCGGGGGAAGCACTGCTGCTCCTTCTGGCCCACAAGCAGTGCTGGAAAAGCACTAGACATTCTGGGTCTGGCAGCTCCTGCTTCATTTTTGCAGCTGGGTTTCTCAAGCCTTGGGAAACCCGGCCCAGAGCCGTTAAATCCAAATGACTCCCAAAGTTGAGGAACAGAGCCTCATTTAAATATTATGCCTCTCCAGAGCGGGTTACTCGAATCCCCCTCAAGCCCACTGTGGTTAAACCGGACGTAGATACTATGCCGTGGGTTGGGGTCGGGTTTCACTGATTTAACCCCCCGCTCGACACTCTCCCGCCCGCTGGTGGGGTGGAGGGGAAGTGAAAATTCCCCCCACTGTTTCAGGTCAATAACATTTAATCAAAACCTCATGAACTTGGCTGTGTTAGTTGCTGGGAGCACAGGAATGTTTACAGACATTGTACTGGGTTAAGAACATAAGAATTAGGATCAGGAGTAAGCCATACAGCCTCTCGAGCCTGCCCCTCCATTCAATATCATGTATGGGTGGAATTTGTACATACCTGTTTCCAGTTAGAGAACTGGATTCTCCCTCTCCCACTCTGAGTTATTCTCCAGCTATGAGGAGATGTCATTAACCCTGGCACTGGGCAGGCAACACAGCCTTCGAAACTCCTGGTGAAGGCTGTAGAGAACAGTACCTATTCCCTGACCATACTGTCGCCAAGCAATACAACATTCCTTTTCACTTCCCACACTTGAATGGCTTCCTAGACCACTGTGCTGTGTTCAGTTTGCTCATCCACCCTGCAGTCTCTGCCCCCATCCAAACAGGCAGCAAGAACTTCATACCTGTTGGATAAGGGCAAAGGCTGAGGCTCCTCCATCACTGCACCTAGAGTCCCCTTAGCTGCCTGAATCGAGTCACATCCTCCTGTCCCTGACCACTAACCTGTACGAAGGGGTGTGATGGCTACCTGGGTGAAGGTGTCCAGGTAACTCTCCCCCTCCCTGATACCCTGCAATGTCTGCATCTTGGACTCCAGCTCAACAACTCTGACCTGAAGTTCAAGATGCAGATGTGGTCATCTGGGATCGCGATGCTCTCCACAAACTCCCGCATGCTGCAGTTGCGGCACACCACCTGTACTGCCATCCCTTTATTTAATTAATTAGAGCTTATGTATTTAATTAACTTAGCTTATAATTTAGTTTTTTTAACTAATTATTTGATCTAGTGCAAGTTATAGGTAGATAAAATTAAATATTTACCAGTAACACAAAGCACTACAAGTATTGGAGGGGAAAAGCAGCACCACTTTTTCCCGCTGCTCCAAATTAAGAACATAGGAACAGGGGGCCCAATTTTGGCCATGACTTGCTCCAATTTTTTTGGATTAAGTTGTTTTTTCTGGCGCAAGTTAAAAAATGCAATTTTCCCAAATAAACTTGCTCCAGAGTAACTCAGTTAGGTACGATTTTTTTCAGTTGAGTTTTTTTTCCCCCAAAAGGTGGCGTTCCCAGCCACTTACGCCAGTTTGGCCATTTATGCCACTTTGGCCAGCTAAAACTTACTCCAAATCGACTTAGGTCAGCGTATGTGGCCAGCTCTGAAAAACATTGCGGGCAATTAAGAATTCAGCGCAGGTTAGTACATTTAAAAGCACCACAGTTCCGAGCTTCACACTGTAATGTCTGTAAGCTTGTAATGTTTCTAGCTGCACGCTGTGGATGTGGACGTATGGTTTATTGCAAGTGCAGGGTTAATAATAAACAGAACCAGTCAGATTTACGGAGGCTTCCGAGAGAGCTGCCTGCCATGTTGGAAGCTGTGTGTGCTGTGCTCTGTGAAGATATCACATTTGGCGACGAGAATGGGATTTTTTCGGATGATTTAAAGCTTAAATTTTGTTGGGGAAAGATTCAGCCAGCCGACACAGAAACTTCCAAAGTCTCTCTCTTTGGAAAAAAGATGCAAAATTCAATGTAGAATACAGCACACAGTGTGAACAGCTAGAGATTAAAATTTCAGATGTAATCGGACATTTGGGGGAATATAGACAAGACCGGGAACGTTTTAAAGCGTTTGTGGATCGGCTAGAAATGTATTTCACTGCAAATAACATAATAGAAGTTCCAGACAATGCAGTCCAGAACCGGACTGTGTTGGAACGCAAGAGAGCGATCTTCTTATCGGAGGCAAGTCCGGTATTGTACGAGACCCTTGTAAATCTGCTTGTGCCTGATGACCCAAAGGACACAATGCTTAAAGAGATTTTAACAAAGCTGGAGCAGCACTATAACCCCAAACCGTTAGCAATTGCTGAAAGCTATCATTTCGGGATTCGGAATCAAAAGGCTGATAAAGTATCAGTGATTACATCGTAGCATTGAAAAAGCCATCGATGCACTGTAATTTTGGAAACTTTCAAAACTGAGCATTACGGGATCATTTTGTTTGTGGGGTGAAAAATGATGTGATCAGAAGGAAGTTATTGATGACGGATGACTTGACTTTTGAGATTGCTTGTCAGACAGCGAGGTCGATGGGCATGGCCGAACAATATTCCCGAGAATTAAATAATAATTACGGTCGTCAGTCAACCGAGGTAAATCACCTGCAGGTTCAAAGTAAAAGACGGCGGGGGCCCAAAGTCTCAGAAACTGGAAATTCTAACAGCATCGAAGTCATGCTATAGGTGCCTGTGACTACACATTGCTCAAAGTTGTCTATACGTGAAGGCAGAGAGTTTCTTCTGCAGAAAGACTGGGCATCTTGCGAAGGCATGCCGACTGAAGGGTAAACCAGTTTTTAAAGCTAGGAGTCCAGTGTTCAAAGCTATGAGTAGAAATCCCAAGAAACTACATAGCATGGAAGAACAACAGGATGAGGAGATGTTAGAGTTACTCGTCATCAGGAGCATGAGGTTAACGGACAGCGATTCGGAAAGCATCAAAATCCACATTGATGTTGCGGGATTCAAGATACCAATGGAAATTGACACGGGTGCATCCATAAGTGTAATACCGAAGTCGCTGTACCTCGACAAATTGCGTGATTTCTAACTGGAGAAATCCAAGATAGAGCTGCGAGGTTACTCAGGAGAGAAAATTGCTGTGGTAGGTTGTATCACCGTACTGGTGAAATATAAAGATCAATTTCAGAACTTGCCTCTAATAGTAGTGAAAGGAGACAAGTCTGCCTTACCAGGAAGAAATTGGTTGAGCTCACTGAAGCTGGATTGGAGTAAGATTTTCTGTGTGGAAGCGAGATTTTCATCAACGGATGAGGTTATCAAGAAGTATCCGAAGGTGTTCTGCGAAACAGGCAATCCGATCCAAGGCTTCAAGGCGAGTGTCAGGGTACAGAAGGATGCTAGATCGGTTTACTACAAGCCACGTTCCATACCATATGCACTCAAGGAGAAAGTTGAGCAAGAACTCAAAAGACTAGAGACTGAGAACATTATTTGTAATTGTCGTTGTACCCAAGGTAAGATTGTGTGGTCATTTTAAAGTAACCATAAACCAGGTTCTAGAGGGTAATGTCCCCAATACATTGTCGAATATAGAAGATTTGTTCACAACACTATCAGATGGTCAGATCTTCTCAAAACTGGATTTGACGAATGCCTACTTACAGCTTGAACTAGATGAGGAGTCCAAGTCATGCTTGACTATAAATACTCATCTAGGCCTGTATCAATTTAATAGGCTACCATTTGGAGTGTCTTCCACCCCTGCCATATTCCAAGAGTTGATGAACCAGATTTTCCAAGGTTTTGAAGGGGTAGTATGTTATTTGGATGACATACTAATTTCAGCACCAAATAGGCAAATTCATAACATATTGAATGAAGTCCTCAAACAGCTAGAGAAGCACAGAGTACGAGTGTCTGCTCATAAAAGTGTGAGTTATTTAAAAACTCAGTGGAGTACTTAGGTACAGAATAGACAAAGATGGTTTACATCCAACCATGGAAAAATTGGATGTGATCAGAAATGCACCCACTCCCAGGAATATCACTGAACTTCATTCATTCTTTGGTCTTTTGAACTATTATATGAAGTTCCTACCAAATTTGGCTGCAATATTACATCCACTGAATGAACTTTTGAAAAAACAGGTCCATTGGAAGTGGTCAAAAGAATGCGATACAGCATTCAAGGAGTGTAAAAGCAAATTGGTAGAGAGCACCATGTTACTTCAATATGACATATCTAAGGAGATTAAGCTAGCATGTGATGCCTCTCCGTATGGTGTTGGGGCAGTGATCTCTCATGTATTAAAGTAGTGAGGAGGAGAGATCAATTGCTTTTGCTTCGCACACTCTCAGTGCCAGTGAGAGTAATTATGCGCAAATTGAAAGGGAAGCTTTGGCATTAATTTTTGGGGTCAAGAAGTTTCACAAATACTTGTATGGTTATAAGTTTACCATCGTTACGGACCATAAGCCCCTAACAGCAATCCTCCATCCAAAGTCCCCAGGTCCAACATTAGCTGCAGCCTGATTGCAGAGATGGACTTTGATTTTGTCAGCATACATACATGATATTGAATACAGACGATCAGCTGATCACAGTAATGCTGATGCAATGTCTAGATTGCCTACCCCATCACAAGTTACACCAGATAGGGAAGAAGTGTTTTATGTTTCATACATTGATGAACTGCCACTCACAACTGAAGAGATTGGTAGAGCAACCAAACGTGACCCAGTGATGTCAAAGGTGTATGAGTATATTGCAAATGGATGGCCAAACCAGGTAACAGACAAAGATACACATCCATTCTTCACTCGTAGGAATGAATTATCAGTCGATAAAGATTGTATCATGTGGGGTACAAGAGTGGTTATACCAAATAAATTCAGGTCCAAATTATTAGGAAACCTCCATGACCAGTACCTGGGAATGTGCTTGACCAAGAGTTTTGTACGCAGTTAGTTATGGTGGCCAGGTCTTGATAAAGATATAGAGTACATCGTGAGTCAGTGTATGACATATCAATCGGTAAGCAAGCAACCACCATCAGTACCATCACAGCCATGGAAATGGCCTCCCAGGGTGTGGCAAAAGCTACATATTGATTTTGCTGAGTTAGAAGGACAACAATTGTTCATTGTGATTGATAGCCATTCGAAGTGGGTTGAGGTGTTTCCAATGTGGAAAGTAACAACAAATAAAACATTGGACATTTTGCGAAAATTATTTTCTTCATTTGGCCTCTCTGAAGAAATTGTTTCGGGTAATGGACCATAATTTCGTTCAGAAGAATTTGCACAATTCACGAGCAAAAATGGTGTGAAACATACCAAGGTTCCACTATACCATCCTGCTTTGAATGGTGCAGCAGAGCGCACTGTACAAATTGTAAAACGTGCCCTCATAAAACAAATGTTAGATCCAAATCCAAGGAAACGACAGTTGTCATTGGATCACAAATTGGCTAATTTTTTGATTACATATCGAAATACTCCTCATACAACTACTGGTAGAACACCAGCAGAGTTGTTTCTCAAATGACAGCCACAAACCAGATTCTCGTTGTTAAAACCAAATTTGGCACAGTCCGTAGAAGAGACACAACTAAGACAGAAAGAGAATCATGATAGAGGTAGAGTAAAAGAGAGATGTGTGAAATTAAACCAGAAGGTGAGAGTGAAGAACCATCACCATAAATGGTTAAAGTGGTTACCAGGAAGAGTGGTGAAGATATGTGGTCGTCGCACATATTTGGTAAAGAAGTTTGATAATGGACGGGTTAGGTTTGTTCATATTTTACCTACAGACATGGAAGGAGTTGAAGGTGGGAATGATTCAATTATTTCTGACTCACCAGATAGTTTTGATACACCAGTAGCAAATCCTAAATCCAATGTGCTGGAAACAATTCCAGGAGAGAATCAGAATGAAAGTCTGAGTCCGAGTCAGGAAAACAAAGAGCCTGAAGTTAGAGGGAGTTCAAATGAAAATCAAGGAAATTCCGTGGAGGAAAACGTTCCTCAGGATGAGCCTCGAATGAGTTTAGATTCGACACCATGTTTGAAAGGTTCTGTTTGAGGGCGAAGGTATCCTCTTCGAAACAGAAAACAAGTGGTAAAGTTACATTTGTAAATATGGAAAAAAATAAGTTTATATCCTGTGTTACGTATAAACATGAAAGTTATGTATGATGTTTGTTGTTTGTTATAATAACTTCTTCAGTAAGGAGGGAGAAGTGTAATGTCTGTAGCTCCACACTGTGGATATGGACATATTGTGTACTGCAAGTGCAGGGTTAATAATAAACAGAACTAGGCAGATTTCCAAAGGCTTCCGAGAGAGCTGCCTGCCATGTTGGAAGCTGTGTGTGCTGTGCTCTGTGAATATAATCACACACACCATTTATTCTGATCTATCTTTCTTGGATCCAAAGTGGTTAATCTCAGCCAGGGGAAACAACCTTTCAACATCTATTTAATCAACTTAACATAGTTTTTTAACTCATGACTTGATCTAGTTTAAGTTATAGGTAGATTATATGAAATATTTAAATATGTAACATGAACCACACAAGTATTGAAGCCAAAAAACAGAACCTCCTTCCCCTCTCTGCATCAAATTACCACTTACCAAATTCCCAACTTTTGCACTCCGTTTCTGACAACTCTGAGCGACCCTGAATAAATACTGCAGGATATTCCCCACTCACCAGGCAAGCATTAGGGCGTCCCTCCGGCCAGGGATAGGGTGCGGCAAACATCGGGACATCCCTTCGGCCAGGGAGCGGGGCTGCGAGCATTGGGTTGCTCACAGCCTGCAGAACACGCTGGGAGGGGCGAGGAGCATGCGCGCAGACTCCACTGCGCATGCAGACAGCTGCCAGCAGTGTTTTCTGCACTGGGCTGTTCTCCGCCCCCCACTGTACTATGTACGTCACGCTAGGACATGGGAGACTCGGCAGAGTGGGCAGGATGGGGCCACTTTATTTCGGCGCCATTTCCAACACGCAAAGTTGGCACATTTAGGATAAGTGCGCCGAAAAAAGGGGTTGGGAAAAATTGGACCCAGGAGTAGGCCATTCAGCCTCTCGAGCTTGTTCCGCCATTCAATGAGATTATGGCTGATCTGCAGTCAAACTACATTTACCCGCCTTTGGCCCATATCCCTTAATACCTTTGGTCAACAAAAAGCTATCAATCTCCGATTTAAAATGAACAATTGATCTAGCATCAATTGCCCTCTGCGGAAGAGAGTTCCTAACTTCCACTGTGGGAGTGTTTCCTAATTTCACTCCTGAAAGGTCTGGCTCTAATTTTTAGACTATGCTCCTAGCCCTGGACTCCCCAACCAGCTCTCTCTATCTACCCTATCTGTTCCCCATAATATCCTTTGATCAAATCACCCCTTAACCTTCTAAATTCTAGGGAATACAACCCTCATTTGTGTAATCTCTCCTCGTAACTTAACCCTTGAAGTCCGGGTATCATTCTGGTAAACCTATGCTGTACTCGCTCCTAGGCTAATATATCCTTCCTAAGGTGTGGTGGCCAGAACTGCCCACAGTACTCCAGGTGTGGTCTAACCAGAGTTTTGTATAGCTGCGGCATAACTTTTACCCCCTTGTACTCTAGTTATAAAGGCCAGCATTACATTAACGATTTAAATTATTTTCTGCATCTATTCATGACATTTTAATGATCTATGTATCTGAACTCCCAAGTCTTTTTGGACATCCGGGGATGGAAATTGCCCCCTGACTGAAAGGGAGTGCACCCACTGTTTAAGATTTTTCTCCGCCCCAATTCATAGGGCAGAGAGTGGAGCGAAATTGAGCTCTTTAATGTTTTTTTTCCTTCCGGGGTTGTTTGGAGCAGAAGTTGGCGTGGAGCAGGGAGGACATCAGTCGGTATCATCAACGCCATTCAGATGACTTCAGCGCGATGTGGAGCAACATCCCTTCCCTTCAGTTAAAGGGGAGGGCTGCTGCGAACTCTGCAGCCACGTTAGTGGCACCCACTGGGCCACCAGGGAGGGTTTCAGCCAGAGGGGGTGCTGGGCTGACTGTTGGCAGCCCGGCCAAACCCGTGGCCACCATTGTTGGGCCGACCTTGGAGTCGGCCGGCAATTATAATAAGATAGCGGCCGTGGCAGTGCGCCCTCCCCTTTAAGGGCGGACGCACTACCCAGACACTGGTAGCTTCCCGCAGGGGATAACTGTCAGGGCACTGAGCAGTGGCCAATCAGCTCCTGCGGGGCAATTTCTCATGGGGCAGAAAGGGAGTCGCTGCCAGACGGTGCGGTAACACTAGCGGGGCAAGAACGTGCAACATTCCAAAAATAAATGGAGTGAAATGTTGGCAACTCTACATCGAGCTTTCCGCACCGTCATCACCTCTTTGAGGGGGTAACGGCTCTTAAAAAAAAAAAAGGGTGGCAAGTTCGGCCCCCCATAGTTTTTAGATTTTTACCATTTAGAAAGTACCCTTTTCTATCCTTTTTCGGTCCAAAGTGGATGACCTCACATTTGCTTACATTGATTTCCATTTGCCAGTCTTGCCCATTCACTTAATCAATATCCCTTTGTATTTTTATGCCTTCATCTACACTGCCTACAATGCCACCTATCTTTGGGTCATCATCAAATTTGGATATATGACTTTCTATCCCATCTTCTAAATCCTTAATAAATATTGCAAATAGTTGAGACCCCAACACAGATCACTGTCGGGCACCACTAGTCACATCCCATCAACTAGGAGTACCTACCCATTATCCCTACTTTCTGTCTCCTGCTGCTCAGCCAATTTCCTAACCAGGTCAATAATTTTCCCTCAATTCCATGGGCTACTACCTTAGTTAACAGTCTCTTATGTGGGACTTTATTAAATGCCTTCTGGAAGTCCATATAAATAACATCCATAGACATTCTCCTGTCCACTACTTTAGTCACCTCTTTAAAAAAAAATTCCATCAGGTTTGTCAGGCATGACCTACCTTTCACAAATCCATGTTGGCTCTCTCTGATCAACTGAAAATTTACAAGGTGTTCAGCCACCCTATCCTTAATTATAAACTGTAGTAATTTCCCAACAACAGATGTTCGGCTAACTGGTCTATAATTCCATGGTTTCATTCTCTCACCATTCTTAAAAAGCGGAGTGACATGTGCAATTTTCCAATCTGAAGGGATAGTTCCTGAATCGGGAAAACTTTGGAAGATTATAGTTAAGGCATCTGCAATGTGCTCACATACTTCCTTTAAAACCCTGGGATAGAAACCATCTGGCCCTCGGGATTTGTCACTCTTTCGTGTCATTATGTTCTTCATTGCTGTTAATTTACTTATGTTAATTTTATTCAGGCCCTGTCCCCGATTCAGTACTAGTTTATTAGGAATTTCTGGCATGCTATCCTCTTCTACTGTAAATACTGATGCAAAGTAATTATTCAACATGTCCGCAATTTCCCCGTAGTCATTGACAATATCACCACTTTCAGTTTTTAAGGGGCCAACATTGCTCCTGACCACCCTCTTTCTTCGTATTGATTTTGATATCCTGTGCAAGTTTCCTTTCATACTTCCTTTTGGTAGCCCTAACTATCTGTTTTGTGACCCTTTGCTGATCTTTGTATTGTTCCCATTCACCAGGATCTGTGCTATTTTTTTTTTTCGATTTATGTATGCTTTTGTTTTGTTTTATCCTGTCCTTTATCTCTTTAGTTGTCCATGGTTGTTTTATTTGGCAAAGAGAGTTCTTGCCCCTCAGGGGTATAAACTGGTTCTGTGTCACAGTAAATTCTTTTTTGAACATCTCTCACTGATCTTCTGTCATTTTACCTATAAACAGATTTGCCCAGTTTACTGTGGACAGTCTCTGCCTCATCCCATTGAAGTCAGCCTTCCCAAATCTAGAATCTTGGTAGCTGTTTCGCATTTCTCCCTTTCAAATGCTATATTGAACTCGATCATGTTATGATCGCTCTTGATTGATCGAATAAATGTTCTCGCACAGTTAAGCTGTTAACTAAATCTAGCTCATTACTCATTACTAAATCGACTATGGTTGCCCCCTTGTTGCCTCTAGGACATATTGTTGTTAAAAACTCTCTCGGACATGCTCAAGCAATTCACTACCTTTCTGACAGGTCTGCTTTTCCCAATCTATATGAATGTTAACATCCCCCATAAAACTACTCTGCCTTTACTACACGTTTGTTTAATCTCTGCATTTATACAATCTAGCACTTCACAGCTACTACCAGGGGGCCTATATACAACTCCCATTACAGTCTTCAATTCTTTTCTGTTTCTTAATTCAACCCATGAGGTCTCCATTGGCTGCTCACCTCTCTTTAAATCCACTCATGTGATTTCATCCTTGATCACTAAGGCTACTCCTTCCCTCTGTCATTTTGCCTATCTATCCTGTAAACCTTATAACCTGATATAGTTAGTTCCCAGTCCTGACTGTCTTGCAGCCATGTCTCAGTGACAGCTACCATGACATACTCTCCAATTTGGATTTGTGCCTGCAGTTCATTCAATTTATTCCTTATACTCCATGCATTTGTATAAAGAACGCATTTGTATAAAGAACACTTAGCCTGTCCTTCAGCTCGGATGTTTTGCTCACATTTTTCTTATTTCTCTCTCCTGGTTTAATCGCTTTACATCTTTTACCTGTAGTGCCTAAAGCACACTTTCTGACAGCTACTCTACTCTTTTCCCTTTCGTTTGTTTTTGAACTAATATTTGTACTGCAATCTCCCCATTTACTAGTTTAAAGTCCTTGTGACTGCCTTATTTATCCTTTCCGCTAGTACCCTGGTCCTAGACTGGTTCAGGTGGAACCCGTCCCAATGATACAGTTCCTTCCTGTACCAATACTGGTGCCAGTGCCCCATGAAATGGAACCCATCTTTCCCATACTACTCCTTTAGCCATATGTTCACTTCCCTAATCAGCTTATTTCTACGCCAATTTGCACGTGGCTCTGGTAATAATCCAGAAATTATGGGCTAAAAATTGCGTAGAGCCCCATTTGGGGCGATAACTTTTGGGGGAGTGCAAAAGTATCGGTAGGCGCTACCCAATTCCACCGGACGGGACCTTCCAATTTAGTACTCCATGAGGGAAGTGGTGCGCTAAATCAAGTGCTACTACTTCCCTTGGAGCGCTAAACCAGGCAAGAGGGGCGGAAGCAGCAGAGCGCTGCACAATGTCCGGTGCAGTGCTGCCGGGATCACCGGCTCCTTCCCTCCTTTAAAGGGAAAGGACATTGCAGAGGGCTCTGCAAGAAAATGAATCCACTGCTCCGCGACAGCACTTGCAATCCATGACAATCAGCCCCAAGCACTCTAACAGAGTGCAGGACTGATCAATCGCGGCAGTAGAAAAATTGAGAAAAGTGAACAGAGAGTTGATAAAAAGAAATGTTGCCTACCTCACCAGCAATCCCTTTAATTACCACTCCCCAAGTGGCCGGCTAACCTCCCAATGCCTCTTGCAGTTGCCCGGTGATGCTGCAGGAGGAAGTGAAGTTAGCATCCGGGGTGGTATTGGGGCGTTGTGCATTGGTAACGTCATAATCTTCAGGTCACAGGAGATCGTGGCATTTAGGTTTACCGTCACCGCTAACCTGCAAGGGAGGTTCGTGGGCATTGGTACACTCGCCACACTCGATCAGAAAGCTGGTAGCACCCTGTTATCGCCCTCCAGAGGCACTAATGGGTGGTGCAAAGGAGGACAATTATAAGCCTTGAGGTCCTGTTCTTCAATTTAGCTCCTAGTTCCTGGTACTCCCCAAAGAGGACCTCTTGCCTAATCATCCCTATGTTGTGGGTCACAACATGGACCACAATGACTTGGTCCTCCCCCTCCCATTTCATGCCGGTTCGAGATGTCACTTATCCTGGCACCAGGTAGGCAACATACCATGTGGGACTCTTGATCTTGCTTACAAAGACTGCTTTCTGACACCCTAATTATAGAATCTCCTACAACTACCACATTGCACTTCCTCTCCGCCTCGTCCTCCTTCCCCCTTAAGACAACCTCCTGCTCCAAGATGTCATGGTCTGCATTCTGGCTGTCCTTTTGACAGTTTTTATCCTTACTTCATGCTCTGACAGCCCTGGTTTATTATGTACATTGTACCTGTTGAACAGGATCAGTTTCTGTGAATCTTCATTCCCTTTCTCACCTGCGTTCCCCTTACTTTGCACACTATCGGTCACACCAACCTCATTATGAGGTGTGACAGAACGCAGAAGCAAACTGTCCAGATATTCCTCCCCCTTCCTTGTGTCAGAGTGTCTCCAACTCAATGACTCTAAGCCAGAGAGATTCAAGATGGAGACATCTACTCAGACATGTTCGCTTGGGACAGTCTCACTGTCCACATACTGCAGTCCAGGCACACAACCTGCTCTGCCATATCTTAGTCTAACCTTATTTTATTTATCTAATTAATTAAAGTATTCAATGACTATTTATAGTTATATTAATTAGTTTAACTAGTTAAGTTATACATTTAATAAAGTACGTTATAGTTTCCTGCCCCTAGTTTAAACCATTGTTCTAATTTAGCGAGAAAACCCATTAATACTCATCTACCAATTACCTACTTGCTGTCCTGGGATATCACTCCTTGTTTTTTGTTATCAGAGGTACGCCTCCTCGGTGCTGACGCCGCTTAGGTCCACGCTGCTTTGATCTACTGCCTCCTCAGTGCTGCCGCCAATTAGATCCACGCTACCTTGGTCTCCCACAGTTTTTACCTGCTGTTGCCTCCTTGGTGGCGGTGGCGACGGCGGCTGCTGCTGCTTAGGTCTGAACTTTAACTCTCTTTTTAAGTGCACGCCATTTAAAACCACTCTGTGTGTTAGCAGAAACTTTACTTTTATACACCTTGGAGCCACAGCCAAGTTACAATTGCAAACTCAGCTCCCTGCTCCCAGTAATTAGCGTCTATTCAAGACAAACATTTACAGCTGACTGACCGTTAACTGCCACTGACAGGCAGTTTCTGTTAATGACACGTTTTAAAGTTCTAAGTTAAATTCAAAATGTTAAACTAAATTTCACTTTTCACAGCTAGTACATACGCAGTACTTACCAGAGACTTCCACTCTTTCCAAATTCCCAACTTTAACATTCTGTGTAGAAGCACTCTGTTTAAGACCGCTCTGTGCAACAACAAAAGGTAAAGCACAGGTTTCTCATTGCCGAACAAATAAGAGCTAATGTTTGGAGCCCCCATACTACCAGTGGGGTCTCGCAAAATTTACTCTGTGCTCTGACAGCCCTGGTTCATCAAGTGATGGTTAACACTATGTAACTTTATGAAAAAAGTTTGGCCCAAAAAAATGTCTTCAAAAACACGTGATGTAATCTCTCAATCAACATCAACTTGCATTTCTATAATTCTTTTAATGCAAGAAACATCTCAAGATTTTTCACAGAGATGAAAACAGACACCAAACAGTGAAGGGAGAAATGTGACTGCAGGCATGCTCAGAGAGGTAGATTTTTATAAACTTTTGAAGAAGAGGAAAGAGTTAGCAAGGCAGAGAGGTTTAGAGAGAGCATTGCAGAGTGTGGTGCCAAGATGACTGAGGGTGGAGGGAAGAGAATGGGCTGGGGGAGGAGGTAGCAGGTGGAGCAAAATGCAAATGGAACCTGCTGTTTTTTGGACAGTGAGTACTGGTGATAATTCTGCTTTTATCATTTACAGTTCCTCCAGTCCCATCTTTTGTTTCTTTACTTGTCCCCTTTTGCCTTTCACCATTTAATCACTCCTGTCTTCCACCCTATCACAGACCTTCTCTTTTGTTCTTTCATCCTCCGCCCCCACCCCATCACCTCCATTTTTCCTGGCTTGTCATTGCTTAAAACCTGGTACATCTCTAAATTTTTACTGTTCTGACAAAAAATCTTTGACCTGAAATATTAACTGTTTCCCTCTCCACAGATGCTGCCTGACCTGCTGAGTATTTCCAGCATTTTCTGTTTTTATTTCAGAAGAGGGGAGGTCAACATTGGCATTTAGTATTGGAGAAAGATTCAGAGATAAGGAGGGGTGAAACCATAGCCAAACAGGATAGTTTTGGTCTTGCCAATGTTAAGTTGAAGGAAGTTCTTGCACATCCACTATTTGATGTCAGCCAAGCAGTCAAACAAGCATAATGCTGCTCATGGAATCAAGTGTTGTGGTGGAGAGGTAGAGCTAGGCATCATCAGTATAAATGTGAAAGCATGCCCCATGCTTACAAATGAACATGCTGCAGGCTAGCATATAAATGAAGAGATTGATGAAACTTTGAGGCACACCCAGAGTCTCTGTATGCAAACCAATTGCAGCAGATGTAATAGCTGTGTTGGGAGGTAAGAATGAAACCAAGCGAGGGCTGTGCCACTGAAATGGACCACAGGAGAGAGATGATATATTGGTCAAAAGGGTCAAACACCACAGAGAGATCAAGGAAGGATGCCACCTTACAGCACAGAAGGTGTTGCTGGTAACATTGACCAGGCACTCTAAGTGCTGTCTGTCGGCCAGAAACTAGACTGAAGAGATTCAAAAAGGGGGATGGGGGAAGTGGGCACAGAACTGGGTGACAATAGTACATTCAAGCACCTTAGATAGGAGATAGGTCAATGCTGGAGAGAATGAAGGGATCGAAGCTGCACTTTTTGAGCAGCAGGTGATGACTGTACTGTTACAGGAGAAGGCAATGAAGCCTGAGGAAAAGAAGCTATTGACAATGTCTGTGAGCAGTGGGCTAAGGAGAAATAGTGTCTGGTGAGCTATTGGGTGGGGGGCTGGGGTGGGGGGCTCGAGGGCACAGAAGATTGTTCACATAGAGCGGATCAAAAGGGCAGCAGGAAATACTACAGGGTGATGAGGTTGGGAAAGTGGTGTTGAGGGGGGGGGAGGAGAAGAACGGTGAAGTTAAGGCAAGATAAAACATAAGAACATAAGAAATAGGAGCAGGAGTAGGCCATTCAGCCCCTTGAGCCTGCTCCACCATTCAATAAGACCATGGCTGATCTTCTATGTCAACTCAACGTTCCTGCACTATCCCCATATCCCTTGATTCCCCTAGAATCCAAAAATCTACCAATCTCTATCTTGAATATACTCAATGACTGAGCATCCACAGGCCTCTGTGGTAGAGAATTCCAAAGATTTGCCACCCTCTGAGTGAAGAAATTTCTTCTCATCTCAGTCCTAAATGGCCGACTCCTTATTCTGAGACTGTGACCTCTGGTTCTAGACTCCCCAGAGAGAGGAAACAACCTCCCTGCATCTACCCTGTCAAAGCCCTGCAAGAATTTTGTATGTTTCAATGAGATCACCTCTCATTTTTCTAAACGAGAGAATATCTCTCCTCATAGGACAATCACCCCCATCCCAGGATTGTCCTCCCTCTATGGGAAGTATAGCCTTCCTTAGGTAAGAGACCAAAACTGTACACAATACTCCAGGTGAGATCTCACCAGAGTCCTATATAATTGCAGTAAGATGTCTTGGGGCCGAAATTCAGCCTCCCAATAAGACCTCTGGCCGCCTGAAAGCAATGGCTACGGGGCGGTGCCGAATGACCACCGACGCTCGCTAAATTCACCTTCGGACTTTTTGCTGCTGTATGACGTCTGCCCCACTCCTGCAGATGCGTCTTAAAGACATCATCAGAGCGCGCACCACAACGGAGCCACCCCGGGAGGGAAATTCACCTGCAAAAGTATCCAGGCTGCTGCTCGCTGCCCGTGACAACTTTTTTTGTCGGGGCACTCCTTGTTAGGCCTTGTTGGTTGGGGGCGCGGCCGCCCTTAAAGGGGATGTGGCACTGCCGGTGACGCCACTTTATTTTGTTTGTTGGCCAATTGCCTGGTCGGGCTGACAATTATGCCCCCGGATTCAGCCGGGCTGCCAGTGGACCTAACTTAAAAAGATGTAGAAATCACAGCGGCTCTCCTCTTTAATTGAAGTGGGGAGACGTGTTGATGCACCAACGCGATGACACCATCGGCACGGTGCTGATGGCTGACAGCGGCGGAGACTCCGTCCAGTCCCACTTCCGCCCCGCCAGTGATGCCCACTCCGCTCCGCCCCCACTTCCCTTCCCATGATGAGGCCACTACCGCCCCACTTGAAAAAAAAGTTTGACGAGATTCATTTCTCTGGATAGGCCGCAGCATCCATTGCAGTGGCCAGTAGACTTCGAAAATGGTAGGTGCGTGTCGTTTCGGGCAGAGGTGAATTTCGGCCCCCTTTACTCTTATACTCAAATCCTCTTGTAATAAAGGCCAACATACCATTTGCTTTCTTAATTGCTGGCTGTATTTGCATGTTAACTTTCAGTAATTTGTGTACAAGGACACCCAAGTCCCTCTGAACACCAACATTTCCCAATCTCTCACCATTTAAAAATACTTTGCATTTCTATGTTTCCGACCACATTTCTCCACATTATATTCCATTTGCCATGTTCTTGCCCACTCACTTAGCCTGTCTATATTCCCTTGAAGCATCCTCCTCACAACTTACCTATCTAGCTTTGTATCATCAGCAAACTTGGATATATTACATTTGGTCCCCTCATGCAAATCATTGATATAAATTGTGAATAGCTGAGACCCAAGCACGGAGCCTTGCAGTACCCCACTAGTTACATCCGGCAAAGGAGAAAGAGAAACTGGATCCTCTGTGGAAATTCATCTTCAGAAACTTATGTTGCTCCAGGAGAGATTTGTATCAATTCAAAAAGAACATTTAAAAAGAGAAGACATGCGGCTAGACTTTCCATTATTTTTGCATGCATACCACCCACTTAATGTCCATTTTAACGCTGAAATGAGGTATAACGCCCATATGTCGCCCATTAGCCACACCCATTTCTCAGTCACTTATCGGCGAGTATTACTTTCGGCATGTAATTAACGGCGATAAAAAATATTACCACCCGCCTACTTTTTTTTGGCGGAAAGATCAGAATGGACGACACCAACCCCCATAATATCGCCCAGCATTACTTTCGGCACTTAATTACCGCCAAGATTTAACAATACTGCACACCCACTTTCTTTGTCGTAAATATAACATTTGCCGAAACTAACGCCCAAAATATCGCCGAACGTTACTTTCGGTTCCTAGCACACATATCGCCGAAAATATCGCTCGCCGAAAAAAACGCTGTGAAAAAGTTGCTCTCACCTAAACTAATCACAGTGGTATGGATGCTATTTTCTACATCGCAGGTCGCTTCATTTAAAAGGCTGCTTCAATTTCTGGGGAGCTTTGATGTACTCTGGAGTTCTTATAAGGTGATATGAACATCTGAACAAACATCTTATCATACTGTCGACGAGTAGAATTTAGTTTAGGTGTCTTAGTGGGGAAATTTATTGTTTGTGAACAATAGGTATAATACTGATAGTTATTGGAATGGGGCTTGTCATTTCTCAACCTGTCTTGATGACCACGCACATGCTGCAGACTAGAGATGACAGAAGGTATATTCAACAGCATTATGTGCCCAATCTAAAACGTGCCAGACTGATGAGGAGGACCAGACATTACACCCCCCACACTTACTTGTCTGATAACACCTGCCTTAGGAGACTGCGCTTCCACAAAGAGGTTATCAGTGAGATATGCCAACTCAGTGAGGTTATCCACTTCGGTGGCAAAATCAGGAAGGCAGAATATTATCTGAATGGTGATAGATTAGGAAAAGGGGAGGTGTAACGAGACCTGGGTATCATGGTACATCAGTCATTGAAAGTTGGCATGCAGGTACAGCAGGCAGTGAAGAAGGCAAATGGCATGTTGGCCTTCAGAGCAAGAGGATTTGTGTATAGGAGCAGGGAGGCCTTACTGCAGTTGTACAGGGCCTTGGTGAGACCACACCTTGAATACTGTGTACAATTTTGGTCTCCTAATCTAAGGAAGGAGATTCTTGCTATTGAGGGAGTGCAGCGAAGGTTCACCAGACTGATTCCCGGGATGGCAGGACTGCCATATGAGGAAAGATTGGATCGACTAGGCTTATATTCACTGGAATTTAGAAGAATGAGAGGGGATCTCATAAAAACTAATAAAATTCTAATGGGATTGGATGGGATAGATGCAGTAAGAATGTTCCCGATGTTGGGGAAGTCCAGAACCAGGGGTCACAATCTAAGGATAAGGGGTAAGCCATTTGAGACCTAGATGAGGAGAAACTTCTTCACTCAGAGAATTGTGAACCTGTGGAATTCTCTACCACAGAAGGTTGTTGAGGCCAGTTCGTTAGATATATTCAAATAGGGGTTAGATGTGGCCCTTACGGCTAAAGGGATCAAGGGGTATGGAGAGAAAGCAAGAATGGGGTACTGAAGTTGCATGATCAACCATGATCATATTGAATGGTAGTGCAGGCTCGAAGGGCCAAATGGCCTACTCCTGCACCTATTTTCTGTTTCTATGTTTCTCATCAGGGGAGATCTGCAGCCTGCCAGCACCATAAGGACCGCACTTACCGTTGAGGTCAAGGTCACTGCAGCACTTTCATTCTATACGTCGGTTTCCTTTCAGGCCTCAGCTGGCGACATTTGCACTGTATCTCAACATGCCACACATTGCTGCATTCAACAGGTCACTGAAGCCCTTTACGCATGCAGGATGGACTTGATCAGCTTCCCTTTGACTACAGAGGCTCAGACTGAGAGGGCTCTAGGATTCTACCGAATTGCTAACTTCCCCAAGGTGCAGGGAGCAATAGAAGGTATGCACATCGCCATGCGGGCCATCTTTTTAGGATGCAGAGGCTTTTCGGAACCGAAAGGGATTCCACTCCCTGAATGTACAACTCGTTGTCGACCACCAGCAAATAATTATGGCAGTGAATGCCAAATTTCCTGGCAGCATCCATGATGCTCACATCCTGTGTGAGAGCATTGTATCTGACATGTTTCCCAGTTAGCCACAAGGTCAATGCTGGATGCTTGGTGAGAAAAGATATGGCCTCACCACCTGGCTGATGGCCCCGCTGCATAACACCCACACCGAGGCAGAGAAGCAATACAACGAGAGTCACAGAGCCACACGCAATAGCGTCGAGAAAACCGTTGGAGTGCTTAAGCAGCGCTTTAGATGCGTGAACCACACAGGAGGCGAGCTACAATACCACCCTGAGCAGGTATCTCAATTCGTGGTGGTGTGCTCGCTGCTGCACAACTTGGTCATCAGGAGGGGACAAGAATTGCCAGAAGGGACTGACGGTCACTTCAGGAGAGAGAGGAAGAGGAGGACGAGGAGGTGGATGCTGACCACGGGCCAGACAATCAGGCTGACGCTGAAACCATGCCTCCGCCACCCTCTAGACCGCATGAAAGGACCCGTGGTGGCGACATAGCTGCAAGACTGTTAGGTCAGCAGCTCATAAATGAGCGCTTTACTTGAAAGAACATTGCTGGTATTTACAAAGCTGACACACTGCTGGGTGTACAGGTCACACATCAATGGTGTGCATCACCTTGGTAACAATTAAAGTTTAAGTTGATTTAAGTTAAGTTTAATTATCCCCTTTCATGTTAAGGAATCACCAGTGTGTAACGGTGCAGCTTTCTGAGACAATGTGCAACAATGTTCTGTAAAATAAAAAAAATTTAATCCAAACATTTGTGTGAAATCATAATTATAATTGTAAAAAACACCCCACCCCACTCCTACCCCACCCCACAACAAATTTATAACATTTACATCAATCAAATGGTCAACATTTTCAGGAGCACAGAACACAAATGCAAACCAACAAGGTAACCCTCTCCCCCCTTCCCCCAAACATGCCAACAAAATTGCTACAACAACATGGAAATATTACCAAGCCATCATCTGCGGCCATACACCTCATTTTCCTTTCCCACCCACCCTTCTCCTCACCTCTAGCCTTTCCCCTCCTGACTCCATGCCGCCTGGCCGAGCAGCTGCTCAGGCACTGCTTCATTGGGGGGGATGACGGCAGAACCGGTGGTTGGACGGACGCTGGAGAGGACGGTCCCAAGGTGGGAACGTGCTCCGAGCCAGAAGCAAGATCTTCCTCCTGGCTGTCATGTGTCGTTGGCGATGGGGGTGCGGCACCTTGGGGTGCGGTGCTGAGCTCCGTGACCACTGGGAGGCCTCTGCCACCAGTGTTCCTAGCTATCACCTCCAAGGCCTCCACCATCCGCGGCACGTACTCCGTCATGGTGGCGGACTTGCTGGCCAGCTGGTGGGCTATGCCCCCTATTGTCTGTAGGATCTGCTGACCTATGTCAACACTCCTCCTGGACAAGTCTACCATATCCCCGCTCAGATCTGCTGCTCGTGGAGCAGACCTGCCGCGTCTAACCAACCTCTGCTTGGTCGGCGCCTTCCTGGAAACACCTTGGGTGCCCTGTGGCGAGGTGCTTGGGCCGATACCTGTACGGTGGAGGTGGGAATGGCCGCAGGAGCACTAGATGGCCTTGGGGTGGAATGCGTTATGGAGTCTGGCGATGCAGGCTCCTCAAAGTCCGCACTGTCATCTGTGGAGAACGGAACCAGCAGATCCACGGGCGAGAATCGGTGCTCCTCAGCACCAGATATCCGATCGTCCAGCGAGTCCGGCCCCGCGCGCCCAGCTTCTGGCCTCGCTGGTGTTGCCTGGGATCGTGCTGCTGGCTGAGCTGCAAAACACAAATGAGGTTATTAGAGGAGAAGTGGGTGCTAGGACCACAAGGTGATTCCAGCACTACACACAGCACATGCACGACAAAAGCACCACCGCTATCAAATCATCCCAGACATCACATTTGATGACCATCACCAAATTCTGCATTGCATTGATTTTCATGAGGCCATCATTATTTAGAGAACACTTTTATCAATCATCTATCATATTTGATTGTTCGGATATGAGTGGGTGTGCCATCTATTGACTTTACATCACGTAATGATGTATACTTTACTCAGGTGGCATCACATCAGATTCTGCAGCTGCATGCATGGCCAACCGGTGGTGGCTCCTCACTAGTGCCAGCACCCACTCCTCGATGTCGGTGAGATCGATGATGACGTGTGGCCCGCCACACGTTCGCCTCTGCTCGGCCCTATTCTTGGAAAGGTTCTTCTGGAAAAGGTAACAGCAGCACGACATGGCATGAGATCATTGCATGATATCATTGCTAGGTACTGTCACAGAGACTGATACAACACATAACCGACAGATGTAATCATGATTATTATGAAACTTATCATTCTTTACCTAAAGACGTACACCGTGAATGCAGGCTTTGAGTACAACATTCCCTGTATAAGTGCAATAATTTACATCTAATTTTAATCACTCATTACACTTACAAATCAAATTATATAAATATATAAGTACATGTAAATAAATGTAATACTTACTCTGGCGGATCCAACAAGGTCGTTCCAGCACTTGAGGCACTGGTTGCCCTCACTCACCTCGTTGGTCGCCGACGATGATATGTCCTTACTATACAGTATAAATGCACACGAGGCTCATACTTGAGAGAAGGTCACTCTGTGACCAGTAACCTTTATTCCAGCACTGAAGTGATGAAGGTGGGTGGAGCTTCCCCTTTTATACCTGAAAGTCCAGGTTAGGAGTGCCTCCCACAAGTTCACCACCAAGTGGTCAATGTTCTCACAGTGTACAACTTTGGTCAGTTTATACATGGGTTACAATGACAGTTAAATACATGACATCACCTCCCCCTCAAAGTCTTATTGGGATCACAGGTTCAGTCTCTCTGGTGGTTTACGCTCCCTTGTAGAGCACCTGAGTTGGGGCTCCGGTTGTTGGGCGCTGGCCTGAGTGTCTGCTGTTTGTGGTGCCTCAGGCCTGTCCGGACTGCCCACGGTGACTGGGCTCTCCTCCGCTTGGTTCCGGTGTTCGGTCACCTGTGGAGGAGTGAACTCTACTCGTGTTCATCCTCTGCTTCTTCTATGGGTTTGCTGAATCTCCTTTTTGTTTGATCCACGTGTTTGCGGCAGATTTGTCAATTGGTAAGTTTAACTACCAAAATCCTATTTCCCTCTTTGGCAATCACAGTGCCTGCGAGCCATTTAGGCCCTGCAGCATAGTTGAGGACAAAGACAGGATCATTGACATCAATACATCACGCCCTCGTATTCCCGTCGTGGTAGTCACATTGTGACTGGTGCCTGCTCTCAACAATTTCTTTCATGGTGGGGTGTATAAAAGATAACCTGGTTTTGAGCATCCTTTTCATTAGCAGCTCTGCGGGTGGGACCCCTGTGAGCGAGTGTGGTCGGGATCTATTGGCCAACACGAGGCGTGATAAGCGGCTTTGTAGGGAACTCCCTTGGATTCTGAGCATCCCCTGTTTGATTATCTGCACTGCTCGTTCCGCCTGGCCATTTGAGGCCGGCTTGAACGGTGCCGTTCTGACATGGTTGATACCATTTCCTGCCATGAATCCTGGAATTCAATGCTTGTAAAGCACGGGCCATTGTCGCTGACCAAGACCATCCAGTAGACCATGGGCGGCAAACATTGCCCGTAGACTTTCTACCGTGGCAGAGGATGTGCTTGAATTGAGAATGTCACACTTGATCCATTTGGAGTAGGGGTCTCCTACAACCAAAAACTATTTTCCCATGAAAGGACCTGCGTAGTCCACATGGATGCGTGACCAAAGTTGGCGGGCCAGGACCAGGGGCTAAGGGGGGCTTCCCTGGGCTCATTGCCCAGCTGGGCACACGTGTTGCACCTGCGAACACAAAGTTCCAGATCTGCATCTATCCCTGGCCACCAAACGTGTGACCTGGCAATTGCCTTCATCATGACAATGCCCGGGTGCTCATTGTGGAGTTCTCTGATGAACATCTCTCTGCCCATCTGGGGCATGACTACTCGGTTTCCCCATAATAGGCAATCTGCCTGAATCGAGAGTTCATCCTTGCGCCTGTGAAATGGTTTGAATTCCTCAGGGCATGCCCCGTACGTGGCTGCCTAGTCCCCATTCAGGACACATTTTTTGACTAAAGACAGTAGCGGGTCTCTATTTATCCAGACTTTGATCTGACGGGCTGTCACGGGTGAGCCTTCACTTTCAAAAGCTTCAACAGCCATGACCATCTGAGCAGCATGCTCGGTTGCCCCCTCGGTGGTGGCTAGTGGGAGCCTGCTGAGTGCATCGGCGCAGTTTTCAGTGCCCCCCGGTCTGTGCCGAATAGCATAGTTATAGGCGGCTAATGTGAGTGCCCACCTCTGTATGCGGGCTGATGCATTTGCATTTATGGCCCTGTTGTCGGGCAAAAGGGACATTAGGGGTTTGTGATCTGTCTCCAGCTCAAATTTCCTGCCAAACTGGTACTGGTGCATTTTTTTTACAGCATATACACATGCAAGCGCTTCCTTTTCTACCATCCCGTAGCCCCGTTCTGCCTAGGACAGACTTCTGGAGGCATAGGCTACCGGCTGTAACTGACCCTTGGCATTAACATGCTGCAACACACACCCGACCCCATAGGATGACGCGTCGCACGTTAAAACGAGTTCCTTACATGGGTCATATAGCGTTAGCAGATTGTTGGAGCATAACAAATTGCGTGCTCTATCAAAAGCACTTTCCTGGCTGTCCCCCCAGACACATTCATAACCTTTGCGTAGAAGCATGTGTCGCGGCTCTAACAGCATGCTCAATTTGGGAAGAAAGTTACCAAAATAGTTCAGGAGCCCCAGGAATGAACGCAGCTCCGTCGTGTTTTGGGGTCGGGTGCTCTCTGGATCGCTTCTGTTTTGGATGCAGTAGGTCTGATCCCGTCTGCTGCTGCCCTTATCCCCAGGAATTCTATCTCTGGAGCTAGGAAGACGCACTTCACCTTTTTCAGTCGCAGACCTACCCGGTCCAGTCTGCGTTGCACCTCCTTCAGGTTCCGGAGGTGTTCTTCAGTATCACACCCTGTGATGAGGATGTCGTCTTGAAAAACCATTGTCCTTGGAATCGACTTGAGGAGGCTTTCCATATTTCGCTGAAAGATCACGGCGGCTGAACGAATCCCAAACGGACATCTGTTGTACTCAAACAACCCCTTGTGTGTTGTGATGGTGGTCAGCTTCTTCAACCCACTCACCAGCTCCTGGGTCATGTAAGCTGAGGTCAGGTCCAATTTTGAAAAAGTTTGCCACCGGATAATGTCGCAAAGAGGTCCTTCGCTCTTGGTAGCGGGTACTGGTCTTGGAGTGACACCCGATTGATGGTGCCTTGTAATCACCACATATCCTGACTGACCCATCCGCCTTGAGCACCGGCACAATCGGGCTCACCCAGTCACTGAATTCGACTGGCGAGATGATGCCTTCCCTCAGCAGGCGGTCCAATTCCCCTTCTATCTTTTTCCACATCATGTACGGCACCGCTCTGGCCTTGTGGTGTACTGGTCTGGCGTCTGGGTTTATGTGAATCACTACCTTGGTCTCCATGAAAGTGCCAATGCCAGGTTGAAATAGTGAATCAAATTTGTCCAGGGCCTGTGAGCATGATATTCGCTCCACAGAAGAAATTGCATTGACATCGCCCCATTTCCAGTTCATGACAGCCAGCCAACTCCTCCCCAGCAGTGCGGGACAATCCAGAGTGACAACCTGTTCTCCGAATCTTTGTGGGTCACGACTACCGTGGCGCTGCCTAACACCGGAATGATCTCCTTTGTATATGTCCTTAGCTGTGCGTCAATTGGCAATAATTTTGGCCTCCTGGCCTTGGACGCCCACAACTTGTCGAACTGTTTGATACTCATCAGGGACTGGCTGGCCCCTGTGTCTAGCTCCATTGATACTGGGATGTCATTGGGGAGCAGTTTCATCATTATCGGTGGCGTCCTGGTGTATGAACTGTATTTGTGCTCCACATGAACGCGCTGAACTTCAGCTTTCAGCGATTTTCCCCAGTGTCCATTTGGCCTCGAAGGACTTACATCGCCCCTGTCCTCCTCGTACATCAACCTGGCAGCAGGCTTCCTGCACATACGCGCAAGTGACCGCTGACGTTGCAGGTTCTGCAGGTATATTGCTGATACCTGCAAGCTCTGGCTTTGTGTTTGCCTCCACACCTCCAACATAAGCCATTGTTGGAAAAAAAAGGTCCATTACCAGCCGATCGTCTCTGACTGCCTGTGTAAATGTTCTTAAGCGCACCATTAGCATGTGTTGATGGCTCCATTACTGGCCGTATTGTCTCTTGCGATGGCGTGAATCCCGTTCAGCTAACCATTTTCTCTGTTGAATTCCCCCTTTGGGTTCGACTACATGCTCGGGCATGTTCGATTGCTCCTGTCTGCCTGGAGAACTATGTGCCGCATTAACAATGTTGACTCCCTGTCCATTTGCTGCATTTAAACCAAGATTTTTGTCAAACATCATTCTGGTCTCTTCCTCCCCTGAGATAAATGTCTGGGCCATCAAAGCCGCCGTTTCCAGGGTCAAGTCTTTGGTCTCAATCAGTTTCCTGAAAACCCCAGCGTGCCTGATGCCCTCAATAAAAAAGTCTTGCAGCATCTCCGCTCTGCATGCATCTGGGAACTTTCACAGGCTCGCCAGTCGCCGGAGGTCTGCCACGAAGTCTGGAACGCTTTGCTCTTCTCGCCGCCGTGCATGTAAAACCGGTGTCTCGCCATGTGCATGCTGCTCGCCAGTTTAAAGTGTTCCCCGATCAACTTACTGTGCTCTTCGAACATCTTGTCCACCGGCTTCTCTGGCGCTAGAAGGTCCTTCATCAGGGAATACGTCCTGGATCCACAAACCGTCAGTAGATGAACACTGCGTTTGTCGGCCGAATCCTGTCCCAACCATTCCTTAGTGACGAAACTTTGCTGTAGTCTCTCAATAAAATCATCCCAATCATCACCAACACAGTACCTCTCGTCTGTGCTGCTAGTGGCCATGCTCGCGTGGTTTAAATCCCAGTTTCTCGTCGCCAATGATATGTCCTTACTATACAGTATAAATGCACACAAGGCCCATATTTGAGAGAAGGTCACTCTGTGACCAGTAACCTTTATTCCAGCACTGAAGTGATGAAGGTGGGTGGAGCTTCCCCTTTTATACCTGAAAGTCCATGTTATGAATGTCTCCCACAAGTTCACCACCTAGTGGTCAATGTTCTCACAGTGTACAATTTATGTCAGTTTATACATGCGTAACAATGACAGTTAAATACATGACAGATGAGACCACCTCGGCTATGTTGGCCCATATCGTCTGGTAGGCCTTTGGGGTGGGCTTCCCACACCCACCCTGGGTCAATTGACCCCAGCGTGACTTGATCTCCTGAATGAGGGAGGCATTTGCCTCGACCAAGAATCTCCTTGCTCTTTTTTGTCCTCTCAATTGTTCCTCTCCCAGCTCACTGCCATCGCCAGCATTAGTCTCCACAGTGTGCTGTGTCGCCTCCTCCATCCCTTCCATTGTAACAACCAAATTTCCGCAAATATCTCGGTGGGAACAACTTAATTTTTGATCAGAATTCTCTCTGCTGGTCGAAAATCTCCCTCCTACCTCCCAAAACAGCCGAACAAGCACACAGCACACCCACACACGCTTTCAGTTCCTCTCTGCTCCCTCTCTCTCTGTCTCCTCTTCTGCGCATGTAATGATGACCCCTGACCTCCGGAAACGCGGGAAACGAATGTTGCCATGCCGTTGCTATCGACGTGACACTTTACGGCAGAAGGTCAAGAAAATTTAACGCTAACACCCATTTCAGATCGCTCGCGGTAACGGCCATTTAAAAAAATTGAAAGTTAGGGTTTTGAAAATGGGCAATAATCCAGCGATCTCAAAATCCATATTTACCGCCTACGCTGGAAATAACGCCCATTTTTTGGCAATCTGCACAAAAGTGGAAAGTCAAGCCCATGGTATTCTGGTTTAGAGTGTCAACATGTTAGAGAATTGTACACAGACAAAATGTATCTGTTTATATAGAACAAGACTGAAGTTTCAGATTTGTCCTCCACAAGGGCAATCAACTGCCCAGTGCCATCTGGGCCAGTCCTTTCTCAGTAGGTGGGAGCACTGCAACTCTGGAGCAAAAGACTGCAATGGGTTTTTTTCAGGTATAAATTAACTGAGTAAGTAGCAATAAATCAGACATTATTAGTTAGCAGAATACCACCACAATTACAATGTTTCCATGCTTTTCAGGCTGTGGTTAGCTTTTGGCAGAAACCAGAAAAAGAGATTCAAAGCCACTCTGGAACATCTCTGAACACAAGGGAGGTAAAATGTGATTGATGATGTCTTACACAACAAAACCACACTGAAAAAGGTTTTTGCAGCAGATAGCATCTGTAAATATAGACTTCAAACTTGAGAGACTGCTCTCCCAGTACAAGCCCAAATATCAAATTATATGCTGCTGGTGGTTAAAGTTCCCAGCCAACATGACAAACCCTTAAAATTACCCCTATAGTGCTTTCCAGCTGAGTTTTTGCAGCTGGCTGTTCCAGGGTTCCAGTTGGACTGACAACTTCCCCACAAAATCCAGAATCTTTGAGGTGCTGATCGATTTATAATCTAGCATGTGTCTACACAGCATGACTCCAAAGTACTACAAAGGTTCTTTGTAGTTTGGTCCGTTACCTTTGTGTCCATTAAAATGAAAACTAATATAATGAGGTTGATTTTAACTGGGGTGTGTTCAGGGCAGGCAGGAAACCCCTTCATGGAGTTCAATATGAGGCCCAGATTATTTTAACTTTTGAGCCTCGTTAGCATTTGGCAGAGTTGTCTCCCACCTGGTGAGAATGACGTTATGTTAGATGATCAGGAGAGGGAAGTTGGACGGGAGCTGGAGGCTGTCAGGGGCACATGGGAATGATCCCCGGCATGAAGTTAGTGCTAGGGGAGAGGTTTGAAAGGAGATGCCGGCGCTGTGAGGAAGAGGCAAGGCCGACACTGGAAAGGTGCAAGGATTTCTTGTGGGGCCTGGGGAAGCACTCCTGCTCCTCCTCACTCAGAAGATATCCTCAGAAACGTTGAATAAAAATACTTCCCTTGGCTTCTCCTGATCACGCTACTGAATCCCACCATGGAGTTAAATTTGTGTCGCAATGCCGATGACACCATTGTGGGCTACGACTTTTGAATGAAAAGTAGGCCCCAACCACCTTGAGGTGGGTGCTCCTCCCATGCCTGTTTTGAGGTGAGCTCCAATGGTGGAAGGCAAGGACACAGCACAAACCACCAGTTTAATGACCCGCCTGCCTCGTTCGTGCTGGGCGGGGTGGGTTAAAATCTACCCCAATTGATCTGTAGTGAGCAGTCTCAACTCCTGATTGGTCTTTTGCCATTATTGTCCACATGTTCACACTTCCCTTTAAATTAATTAATTACAGCCCGCCAGCTGTCTCCTCCTTCAAGGCCCTCTTTAAAACCCACCTCCTGGATCAAGCTTTTAATCACCCATCCTACTTTCTCCTTCTTTTGTATGATTATACATCTGTGAAGCATGTGGGGTTGTTTTCCTACTTTAAAGGTACTATATGTTGTTGTTGTTATTCCAGGATGCAGGCAATAGGTTTGGATAGCCCTTCTGTACTTCACTCAACTCGATATTCTTCCGTGTGAGCCTGGATGGGCTATTTGGCTGTGCAGGCCATTAGGGTCCTAACTTCATTCTGTGTCCACTCACCACACATATATACTCATTTCCAGCAGCAGTCACTGGAATGGCAGCCCACATGATTTCAGTTCTCCTCCATTGTTTAGGGTGACCTTATGTCCCTGTTTTCCGGAGACAGTCCCCGGATGAGGTACAGTATCCCCAGGCAAATAATGTCCCAGGAGAAGTACCTGGGTACATATGATTACATAGGATGTACGGCACAGAAACAGGGCATTCAACCTAACTAGTCCATGCCGGCGTTTATGCTCCACTCGATCCTTCTCCCATCTTTCCTCATCTTAATCTATCAGCATAACCCTCCATTCCCTTCTCCCTCATATGCTTATTTAGCCTCCCCTTAAATGCATCCACACTATTCCCTTCAACCACCCCCTGTGATAGTGTAAGAATAAAAGTGTTTAGTAATGACAAAATTGATTCTGTACATATATAAATATTAAAAGTGTAGATTATACAGAAAGGCTGCAGTGTTGAAACAAAATTAATAACTTCCCCAAGTTCATGTCTCCATGGCTTTGAAACTCACCAAACTAAAAAAGGTGTTAATTGGAAAGCCATTAACTTAGTCAAGGAGTGGCACTGGCCCTCCAGACAGACAAATGTGTGAGGAGAGCCAATAAGGAACTGCCCTGGAACCTTTCTGAGAAACAGTGGAATTAAGGGATGTAAAAATGCAAGCGCAAAGCTTGCTTTCTCTCTTCTTCTCTCCTGAACACACGGCAAACCTGTCCTGTATCCAGACATGTTTACTGCTTGTACTATTACATATGATGTGCCACCAGAGGGCACTACTATGGAAAACCTGTACACCAGCTGTATGGTCACTAAGGTGTGCCACCAGAGGACACTGCAGTGGGAGACTTGTAGGTTACCTGTACAGGTGTGCCAGGCCTAGTATAAAAGGCAGGCCACCATGTGGGATCCTCACTCTGGAGTTATATTAAATGGACTAAGGTCACTACAGTTCAAGTGCAATACATTGCCTCGTGGAGTCATTATCCGAGCATCTAAAGACAACAATTGGTGACGAGATTACGGACTTTCACGTGAAAATGGCTAACCTTGGTACGTTGCAGCAGTTCGCCGATGGTGATGATTGGGACGCCTTTGCGGAGAGGCTTGATCATTTCTTTACAGAAAACAACCTGGCAGGCGACAATCCAGCCACACTGGCTGATAAGCGCAGAGCTATCCTGCTAACCAGCTGTGGGCCCACCATCTATGGCCTCGTCAGGGACTTGCTGGCACCAGCGAAGACAACGACCAAGACGTACGATGAACTTGTAATGCTGATCCAAGAACAACTCCGGCCCAAAGAAAGTATCCTCACAGCCTGACACCGGTTTTATACCCACCGACGGCCCGAAGGCCAGGAAATCGCGAAATATGCTGCAGACCTCAGGAGGCTGGCGGCACCGTGTGATTTCGGCTAACAACTCACCGAAGCGCTGCGGGATATCTTTGTCATCGGAATCGGCCACAAGGGCCTTCTAAGCAGGCTACTATCTGCCGATACCACAGTCACACTGCAAAAGGCCATCGTCATCAGCCAGGCATTCATGACCTCGATCTGCGGCTCTAGGCAGATGACTCATCCTCAGGACTCAAATCCAGCAAGTACTGTACTCAGACTGGTGCCTTTTAGAGGCTGGACTGTAGAATGTGAATCTCCTCAGGGGAGAGAGAACAGGCCCCCGAGTCCCTTAACTCTGAGTCCGCCGCGGGGGACTAATCAAGTAGCACCATGCTGGCGTTGCAGAGGGAATCACCGGGCTCACCAGTTCCTTTTTAAGGACTATGTATGTAAAGGCTGCAGCACAAAGAGCCACCTCCAGCGAATGTGTAAAAGAAATATGACTCACTGTGTTGATGAAGTGTCTGCAGATGGCCATGAATCGAGCGCGGATTATGAAGAGATGGTCAGAAAGGCAGCTCAGCCCCACGATGAGGTGTATGGTATGTTTACCTGCACCACCGGGTGTTCCCCGTTGAGGGTGGAAGTCGAGATAAACGGCATTCCAGTCTTCATGGAAGTGAACATGGGGGCGAGCCAGTCAGTAATGAATCAAGAAGCCTTTGAGAGGCTATGGGACAATCAAACTGAACGACCCAAGTTGGTCCCGGTTCAGGCAAAGCTGCGCTCCTACACCAATGAACTTATCCCAGTCGTTGGTAGTGTGGATGTAAAGGTTATCCATGAAGCCGTGGTGCACAAGTTACCCCTGTGGATTGTTGCATGTGATGGACCGACGCTACTCGGAAGAAGGTGGATGAAGAAGATCCATTGGAGCTGGGAAGATTTCATCCCTCCAGCAATCGACGTCCCCTGCGCTCAGAGGCAAAGCAAGCTCCCACCTGAGGTTGGATCCGGCACCAGAGAGTAGACCAGCACAGCACCCAAGGCACAGACCACTCAGCATAACTGCAAGGAGATGATCCAGCTGAGATGACCCGATCGCACCTTCCAGTGGCAGGACTCCGGAGGAAGAAAATCGGATCCAAAGGCCACTTCCCAGCCTTGGTGGCAGAACCCGGGGAGAAGAGGATCACAGCAGTCGACATCGTGGATGGATGAAAGATGGTGCCCAAACCACGAGGTGAAGCGCTGAAGAAAAAAATAGCGGTGGCCAGATCACGAGATGCAGCGTTGATGGAGCAACACGTGGTACTAAACGAAGAAGATGGTTGGGGTAAAGATATCAAGGCTCTCTTAAAGGAGGCTAGCAACCCATCACACTTAAAGGGACAGTCCCACATTCTCAATCAATGTAATAGCAATTGTGAGTTAAATGTAAAGCTTGTAATTGATGATCAGAGTTTTATACATGTAATAAGCAAAGAAAAGTCATGCAATTGCGATTGGAGCTATAGTTTATCTACAATGAGTAATGAAATGTTGTGCGATGTAGGATTTCAACTGTATTCAGATAATGTATCAGGCAAACACCCAACGGGAGCACACAGGCCCAGCGGGTTACCCAATGCTATAGCCTGCGTCCCTGGGACCAGAGTGATGCACCACGGAGTGTGGCCACAAGCAGCTAATATAAACAAGCTGCAGAGCAAGCGATCTCAGGAGGGCAATGGCACCGGTATCGATACCCTGCCCCTGATCGGCTCCACCTCTCAGGCACCCGATGGCACCAACCGCCACGAGCCTGAAAGAGCAAACTGCGCTAAGGCGCAGCCCCCAGACCCTATTGCCACGAAGGCTACACCCGGGAACAAAGGGTCACCCACAACAGTTCTCCCAAATGGAACCGGGACCAGCCAGGATTCCAAACCAAATAACACCCAGGCAAGCGAGTCAGCAGTTCCCTGCGCACTGCTAGACAACTGCTCCTCAGGGTGCAACAGTGACCTGGGGCATAAGGAAAGGACAGGGAGGTCACAGGCATCTGTGAACCTTCCCGACGTTAGAAGCAATGGCAAAGGCCCCGAGAGCAGGCAACTTGAGCCAACCGGGTTCCCACTGCCAGCACTGGGCACCGCGCCGCCACCAGACTACCTGGACACCATCCAGCAGTTCTGGAACTAGCTTGTCCTCACGCACCGATGCTGACACCAGTATTGATTCCAAGTATGTATCAAGAATGTATCTCACCAGTTAAATGTATTTGCCTCACAACTGTATCTCAAATGTAATGATGTAAATGCAATTTTGTTTTCTGGACTTGAATGTATATGAATATAATGAGCCACTGGCATAATCTATATGTGGGAGGGTGTGGGGGGGGGGAAGAGAATGGAGTGGTCATGGACTCACAAACAGAAACCACCAGCACCTCTACTGCCAACGAAACACCACCTACTCACCCAAGATGGAAATGACTCTCCAAGGGTCAACCAGATAGAGCTAAGCCCAGAGCACAGTAAATGTATGAAGGCGATTTGCACTAAGGACTTGGGGGAGAGTGATATCATGTATCCAGACATGTTTACTGCTTGTACTATTACATATGATGTGCCACCAGAGGGCACTACTATGGGAAACCTGTACACCAGCTGTATCGTCATTAAGGTGTGCCACCAAAGGGCACTGCAGTGGGAGACTTGTAGGTTACCTGTACAGGTGTGCCAGGCCTAGTATAAAAGGCAAGCCACTAGGTGTGATCTCACTCTGGAGTTATATTAAATGGACTAAGGTCACTACAGTTCAAGTGCAATACATTGCCTCCTGGAGTCATTATCAGAGCATCTAAAGACATAATAAAACCGTCCTCTCAAGACCAGCCGAAACAGCAGGCTGTATGCTCAGCCAGCCAGCCAGAGGAAAGTGACGTATAGCTTTTTATAAATCATTATTGTGACATTGTATCTGTTGTAACTAAGTCGATCCGTAGGATAACTGATGACTGCTGATAGATGTGCATGTGTGTGTGTTTAATAAACTATTCCAAATTTTTTTTTTTTAATTGCTGTCAATTTAATGCCAGAGATTTAGAAATCTTACAATAGCGGGTTCCAAATTCTCACCACTCTCTGGGTAAAGAAGTTTCTTCTGAATTCTCTATTGGATTTCTTGGTGACTATCTTATATTGATAGCCTCTACTTATGCTCTTCCCCACAAGTGGAACCACTCTCTCTGTATCCACTCTATCAAAACATAGAAACATAGACATAGAAACATAGAAAATAGGTGCAGGAGTACGCCATTCGGCCTTTCGAGCCTGCACCACCATTCAATAAGATCATGGCTGTCTCATTCCCTCAGTACCCTTTTCCTGCTTTCTCTCCATACCCCTTGAGCCCCTTAGCCGTAAGGGCCATATCTAACTCCCTCTTGAATATATCCAATGAACTGGCATCAACAACCCTCTGCGGCAGGTAATTCCACAGGTTAACAACTCTTTGAGTGAAGACGTTTCTCCTCATCTCAGTCCTAAATGGCCTACCCCTTATCCTAAGACTGTGTCCCCTGGTTCTGGACTTCCCCAACATCGGGAACATTCTACCTGCATCCAACCTGTCCCGTTCCATCAGAATATTATATGTTTCTATGAGATCCCCTCTCATCCTTCTAAACTCCAATGTATAAAGGCCCAGTTGATCCAGTCTCTCCTCATATGTAAGTCCTGCCAGCCCGTTAATCAGTCTGGTGAACCTTCACTACACTCCCTCAATATCAAGAATGTCCTTTCTCAGATTAGGAGACCAAAACTGAACACAATATTCCAGGTGAGGCCTCACCAAGGTCCTGTACAAATGCAGTAAGACCTCCCTGCTCCTTTACTCAAATCCCCTAACTATGAAGGCCAACATACCATTTGCCTTCTTCACCACCTGCTGTACCTGTATGCCAACTTTCAATGACTGATGAAGCATGACACCCAGGTCTCGTTGCACCTCCCCTTTTCCTAATCTGCCGCCATTCAGATAATATTTTGTCTTCGTGTTTTTGCCCCCAAAGTGGATAACCTCACATTTATCCACATTATACTGCAACTGCCATGCATTTGCCCACTCACCTAACCTGTCCAAGTCACCCTGCAGCCTCTTAGCATCCTCCTCACAGCTCACACCACCACCCAGTTTAGTGTCATCTGAAAACTTGGAGATATTACACTCAATTCCTTCATCTAAATCATTGATGTATATTGTAAAGAGCTGGGATCCCAGCACTGAGCCCTGCGGCACTCCACTAGTCACTGCCTGCCATTCTGAAAAGGACCTGTTTATCCCGACTCTCTGTTTCCTGTCTGCCAACCAGTTCTCTATCCACGTCAGTATATTACCCCCAATACCATGTGCTTTGATTTTGCACACCAATCTCTTGTGTGGGACCTTGTCAAAAGCCTTTTTAAAGTCCAAATACACCACACCCACTGGTTCTCCCTTGTCCACTCTACGAGTTACATCCTCAAAAAATTGTAGAAAATTTGTCAAGCATGATTTCCCTTTCATAAATCCATGCTGACTTGGACCGATTTGTCACTGCTTTCCAAATGCGCTGCTACTTCATCCTTAATAATTGATTCCAACATTTTCCCCACTACTGATGTCAGGCGAACCGGTCTATAATTACCTGCTTTCTCTCTCCCTCCCTTTTTAAAAAGTGGTGTTACATTGGCTACCCTCCAGTCCGTAGGAACTGATCCAGAGTCAATAGACTGTTGGAAAATGCTCACCAATGCATCCACTATTTCTTGGGCCACTTCCTTAAGTACTCTGGGATGCAGACTATCAGGCCCCAGGGATTTATCAGCCTTCAATACCATCAATTTCCCTAACACAATTTCCCTCCTAATAAAGATATCCTTCAGTTCCTCCTTCTCACTAGGCCCTCGGTCCCACAGTACTTCCGGAAGGTTATTTGTGTCTTCCTTCGTGAAGACAGAACCAAAGTATTTGTTCAATTGGTCTGCCATTTCTTTGTTCCCCATTATAAATTCATCTGAATCCAACTGCAAGAGACCTACATTTGTCTTCACTAATCTTTTTCTCTTCACCTATCTATAGAAGCTTTTGTAGTCTGTTTTTATATTCCCGGCAAGCTTCTTCTCATACGCTATTTTCCCCTTCTTAATTAAACCCTTTGTCCTCCTCTGCTGAATTCTAAATTTCTCCCAGTCCTCAGGCTTGTTGCTTTTTCTGGCCAATTTATATTCCGCTTCCTTGGATTTAACACTATCCTTAATTTTTCTTGTTAGCCACAGTTGAGCCACCTTCCCCATTTTATTTTTACTCCATACAGGGATGTACAATTACTGAAGTTCATCCATGTGATCTTCTAATGTTTGCCATTGCCTATCTACCGTCAACCCTTTAAGTATCATTTGCCAGTCTATTCTAGCCAATTCACGCCTCGAACCATTGAAGTTACCTTTCCTTAAGTTCAGGACCCTAGTTTCTGAATTAACTGTGTCACTCTCCATCTTAATAAAGAATTCTACCATATTTTGGTCACTCTTCCCCAAGGGACCTCGCACAACAAGATTGCTAATTAATCCTTTCTCATTACACATCACCCAGTCTAGGATGGCCAGCTCCCTAGTTGGTTCCTCGACATACTGGTCTAGGAAACCATCCCTAATACACTACAGGAAAGCTTCCTCCACCACATTGCTACCAGTTTGGTTAGCCCAATCAATATGTAGATTAAAGTCACCCATGATAACTGCTGCACCCTTATTGCATGCATCCCTAATTTCTTGTTTGCTGCTGTCCCCAACATTACTCCGACTGTTTGGTGTTCTGTGCACAATTACCATCAGCGTTTTCTGCCCCTTGGTATTCGGTAGCTCCACTCATACCAATTCCACATCATCCAAGCTAATGTCCTTTCTTACTATTGCATTAATTTCCTCTTTAACCAGCAATGCCACCCCGCCTCCTTTTCCTTTCTGTCTATCCTTCCTAAATGTTGAATACCCCTGCATGTTAAGTTCCCAGCCTTGGACACCCTGGAGCCATTCCTCTGTGATGCTAATGACATCATACCCGTTAACTGCTATCTGCGCAGTTAATTCATCCACCTTATTCCGAATACTCCTCGCATTGAGGCACAGAGCCTTCAGGCTTGTCTTTCTAACACACTTTGCCCCATTAGAATTTTGCTGTAATGTGGCCCTTTTTGATTTTTGCCTTAGGTTTCTCTGCCCTCCACTTTTACTTTTCTTCTTTCTATCTTTTGCTTCTGCCACCATTCTATTTCCCTCTGTCTCCCTGCATAGGTTCCCATCCTCCTGCCATATTTGTTTAACTCCTCCCCAACAGCACTAGCAAACACTCCCCCTACGACATTGGTTCCGGTCCTGCCCAGGTGCAGACCGTCCGATTTGTACTGGTCCCACCTCCCCCAGAACCGGTTCCAATGTCCCAGGAATTTGAATCCCTCCCTGCTGCACCATTACTCAAGCCACGTATTCATCTGAGCTATCCTGCAATTCCTACTCTGACTAGCACGTGGCACTGGTAGCAATCCTGAGATTACTACTTTTGAGGTCCTACTTTTTAATTTAACTCCTCGCTCCCTAAATTTGTCTTTTAGGACCTCATCCCATTTTTTACCTATATCGTTGGTACCTATATGCACCATGACAACTGGCTGTTCACCCTCTCTTTTCAGAAAACCCTGCACCTGCTCCGAGACATCCTTACCCTTGCACCAGGGAGGCAACATACCATACTGGAGTCTATGTTGTGGCCGCAGAAACATCTATCTATTCCCCTTACAATTGAATCCCCATCACTATAGCTCTCCCACTCTTTTTCTTTCCCTCCTGTGCAGCAGAGCCACCCACGGTGCCATGAACTTGGCTGCTGCTGTCCTCCCCTGATGAGTCATCCCCCTCAACAGTACCCAAAGCGGTGTATCTGTTTTGCAGGGGGATGACCGCAGGGGACCCCTGCACTACCTTCCTTGCACTGCTCTTCCTGTTGGTCACCCATTCCCTATCTGGCTCTGTACCCTTTACCTGCGGTAAGACCAACTCACTAAACGTGTTATTCACGTCATTCTCAGCATCGTGGATGCTCCAGAGTGAATCCACCCGCAGCTCCAGTGCCACAATGCGGTCCGTCAGGAGCTGCAGGTGGATGCACTTCCCGCACACGTAGTCGTCAGGGACACCGGAAGTGTCTCTGACTTCCCACATAGTACAGGAGGAGCATAACATGTGTCCGAGCTCCCGTGCCATGACTTAACCCTTAGATAAACTTAAATTGGCAACAACAATGCTAAAGGTTACTTACTGATAAAGAAAAGTAAAAGAAAAACTACTTACCAATCACCAGCCAATCACTTACCCCCTTGGCTATGACGTCATCTTTTGATTTCTTTCTATTTCTTTTTTGCCTCCCTGCTGCAGCTGCACCAGCTGGGCCTCTCCGACGCTGACCTCTTGTAGGCCTCCCGACGATGCTGCCGCTCCGCCTCCCAACTCCCTGTTGGGCCTCTCCGACGCTGTCCTCTTGTTAAGGATTCCTGTGTTGCAACTGTCATGTATGTAACCACAATGCAACACCACTGTATTACTGTATACACGCAACCTAGATGCACACTTTGACCACAAGGGGTGAACTTGTGGGGGACATTCCTTACCTGATCACACAGGTATAAAAAGGGAGTCCCACGCAGGGTCACATCTTTGGAGTCCTGTGAATAAAGAGTTATGGTCACAGAGTGACCTTGTCCCCTGAATGTGCCTTGTGTGGTTTCATACTGTAGAGTAAGGATTTTACATTGGCGACGAGAAACGGGAATTCACGACCCACGAGAACGGTCATCGGTAGCACAGTGGAACGGTACTGTGTTGGGGAAGACTGGGACGATTTTGTCGAGAGGCTTCAGCAAAGCTTTGTTACGAAAGACTGGCTGGGGGATGCAGCGGCCGACAAGCGAAGGGCTCATCTTTTGACCAGCTGCGGACCAAAGACTTACGCGCTCATGAAGGACTTACTAGCACCCAAAAAGCCAGGGGACAAAACCTTTGAAGAACTTAGCAAATTGATCGGGGAGCACCTCAAACCAGCGAGTAGTATACATATGGCCCGACACAGATTCTACACCCACCGACGTCGTGAAGGACAGAGCATACCGGACTTCGTAGCGGACCTCCGGCGTTTGGCCAGCCTCTGTAAGTTCACAGACGCCTGCAGGGGGGAGATGCTAAGGGACTTCTTTATCGAGGGCATCGGTCATGTGGGACTTTTCCACAAATTAATTGAGACCAAGGATTTGATCTTGGAAGCGGCGACGTTAATAGCTCAAACTTTCATGGCAGGGAAGGAAGAGACGAAAATAATATACGTGCGCAATTCTACCTCTAACGCGACGATGGATCAGGGAGTCAACATCATCAATGCGACTCAGAGCCACGCAGGCAGGCAGGGACAGTCCAACACTCCCCAGGCAGCAATAGACCCCAGAGTAGGACTTCAACAGAGACAATGGCAGGCTGAACGAACATTCACGCCATCACAGTGGACAATGTGGCCCGGGATGGGGCCATTGACACCCACCAATAGGGTACTTAAGAGCAGCCAAAGGGACAGTCAGCGCGGAATGCCAGCCATAGTCCCTTTGTTCCCAACAATGGAAACTTTAACTCATGCTGGAGGTGTGGGGGAAAACACTCAGCTAGATCTTGCAGATTTCAACAGTTTATCTGCAGTACCTGCATCCTCAGTGGCCACTTAGCTCGAATGTGCAGGAAGTTTGCAACCAGACTAATATATGAGATGGATGGACCAGAAGAGGGTTCTTTGAGGCACGATGACTTTTGGGGCAAATCGATGGACGCCGAGGTTCAGCGGGTTCATGTGGCGAATATTCACAGTTCATAATCAAAACGCCACAAATGATGATGAGGGTTTTATTAGTAAACGTTATCCTAGTATGCATGGAGCCGGACACTGGGGCCAACCAGTCACTCATGGGCGTTCAGAAATTTGAGAAGCAATGGTCACTTAAAGCCAAATTAGCACATATTGAGACACAATTACGGACTTACACTAAAGAAATCATTCTGATGCTAGGCAGTGCAATGTTGGCTGTCACACACAATGGGTTAGTGAATCGGCTGCCGCTCTGGATTTTCCCGGTCAATGGTCCCGCACTGTTGGGGAGGAGCTGGTTAGCCGAGATGAACTGGAAATGGGGGGATGTTCACGCAATGTTATCTGTGGAGCAAAGTTCGTGCTCACAAGTCCTACAACAATTCGATTCACTATTCCTACCTGGCGTCGGGACTTTCAAAGGCACTAAAGTAGTGATACACATCAGCCCGGACGCCAGGCCAATGCACCACAAAGCCAGAGCGGTGCCATATGTGATGCGGGAAAAGATCGAAAGCGAATTGGACCGGCTGTTGAGAGAGGGCATCATCTCACCTGTTGAATTCAGCGACTGGGCGAGCCCCATCGTTCCCATCCTAAAAGCGGATGGCTCTGTCAGGATCTGTGGCGACTACAAGGCCACCATCAATCGGGTGTCCCTACAAGATCAATACCTGCTCCTGAGAGCAGAGGACCTCTTCGCCACGCTGGCAGGCGGCAAGCTGTTCACCAAGTTGGACCTCACTTCAGCCTATCTGATCCAGGAACCGGCCGACGAATCTAAACTACTGACCACCATCACCTCGCACAAGGGACTGTTCGTTTATAACAGGTGCCCATTTGGCATTCATTTAGCGGCCATGATTTTTCAACGAAACATGGAAAGCCTGCTTAAATCCATTCCTGGAACGATCGTATTCCAGGACAACATCCTCATCACACGTCGAGACACCGAGGAACACCTCCACAACCTGGAGGAGGTGCTACGCCGACTGGACCGGGTAGGCCTGCGACTCAAGAAGTCTAAATGTATGTTCTTAGCTCCTGAGGTTGAGTTTCTGGGCAGGAGGGTTGCTGCAGATGGGATTCAGCCCACCGAATCCAAAACAGAGGCAATTCGACGAGCACCCAGGCCCTACAACACATCGGAGTTGCGTTCATTCCTGGGACTGTTGAACTATTTCGGGAACTTTCTGCCAAACTTGAGCACGTTGTTGGAGCTGCTACACCTGCTCCTGCGTAAGGGTTGTGATTGGTTTTGGGGGGACTGTCAGGAACGGGCTTTTGATCGGTCGTGAAATCTACTTTGTTCAAACAAGTTGTTGGCCCTGTACGACCCCTGTAAAAAATTGGTTCTGACATGTGATGCATCGTCCTATGGGGTTGGGTTCGTGTTGCAGCAGGGCAGTGCTGAGGGTCAACTATAACCTGTGGCTTATGCCTCCAGGTCGCTCTCTCAAGCAGAACGGGGATATGGGATGGTCGAGAAGCAAGCACTTGCATGTGTCTATGGTGTAAAAAAATGCATCAGTACCTCTTTGGTAGGAAGTTTGAATTAGAGACGGACCACAAGCCATTAACATCGCTGTTGTCAGACAGCAAGGCTATCAATGCCAACGCATGAGCTCGCATACAGCGATGGGCTCTCACGCTGGCTGCTTATGACTACTCCATCTGGCAGCGGCCAGGCACTGAAAATTGCACTGACGCGTTCAGCAGGCTTCCACTGGCCACCACTGAGGGAGCAGCGGAGAAAAGCGCCGAGATGGTCATGGCTGTCGATGCCTTTGACAGCGCAGGCTCCCTCATCACAACCCGCCAGATCAAAATCTGGACAAACAGAGATCCCCTCCTATCCCTGATTAAGAAATGTATCCTGACTGGGGATTGGGCACCCGCACACGGAGCACGCCCTGAGGAGGTCAGACCGTTCCACAGACGGATGGATGAGCTCTCCATCCAAGCCGACTGCCTACTATGGGGCAGCCAGGTAGTTATGCCCCAGAAGGGCAGGGAGGCATTCATTAGGGAACTCCACAACGAGCACCCAGGCATTGTGCTGATGAAGGCCATTGCCCGGTCACACATTTGGTGGCCTGGAATTGATTCAAACCTGGAACACTGTGTTCGCAGGTGCACGACGTGTGCCCAGCTGGGTAATGCCCTCAGGGAGGCCCCGCTCAGCCCGTGGCCCTGGCCCACCAGGCCTTGGTCACGCATTCATGTTGTGACTACGCGGGCCCGTTCATGGGTAAGATGTTCCTTATTGTGGTAGATGCGTACTCGAAATGGATCGAATGCATCATTCTGAATTCGTGCACGTCATCCACCACCGTGGAAAGCCTATGTGCGATCTTTGCAACCCATGGCTTGCCGGACATCCTGGTTAGTGATAATGGCCCATGTTTCACAAACTACGAATTCCGAGAGTTTATGTCGGGCAATGGCATCAACCACGTCAGGACTGCGCCGTTCAAGCCGGCCTCCAATGGCCAGGCGGAACGTGCGGTCCAAATCATTAAGCAAGGTATCCTCAGGATTCAAGGACCCTCCCTACAATGCCGCCTATCGCATCTCCTGTTGGCCTATAGATCCTGACCGCACTCGCTCACGAGGGTCCCGCCCACAGAGCTATTAATGAAGTTGCATGTTCAGCCAAGAACTCATTGAATGGCGGTGCAGGCTCGAAGGGCCGAATGGCCTACTCCTGCACCTATTTTCTATTTTTTCTATGAAACGGACACTGAAAACTCGGTTGTCCCTCATTCACCCAGTCCTGACCGACATAGTTGAGGGCAAGCGCAAATCACAAAACGAGTACCATGACCGTAATTCGAGGGGGAGATGTATGGAAATAAATTATCCTGTATTCGTCCTCAATCACGCCATGGGGCCCAAATGGCTTGAGGGCACTGTAATTGACAAAGAGGAGAATAGGGTCAGATGAAGGCCTTCTCAACAATGGTCAGATATGCCATATACATCTGGACCAAGTAAAAAAAAGGTTCAGCATCGACACGGAGGATCCTGAAGAAGACCATGAGATGGAGCTCACAACACCACCAGTGAACGAGCAACAAGAGCAATCAGAAGAATGCACAGTCCCTGCGGTCAGCCCGGACAGGCCGGAATCACCACAGGTGACAGATACTCACGTCAGTGTCCAACAACCAGAGCCCCAACTGTGGCGCTCCACGAGGGAGCGTAGACCACCTGAAAAACTAAATCTATGATCCCAATAAGACTTTGGGGGGCGGGGGTGCGAGGGGAGGTGATGTCATGTATGTAACCACAATGCAACACCAGCGTATTACTGTATACACTCAGCCTAGATGCACACTTTGACCACAAGGGGTGAACTTGTGGGAGACACTCCTTACCTGATCACACAGGTATAAAAAGGGAGGTCCCACGCAGGGTCACCGTCTTTGGAGTCCTGTGAATAAAGAGTTATGGTCACAGAGTGACCTTGTCCCCAGAATGTGCCTCGTGTGGTTTCATACTGTAGAGTAAGGACTTCACAGCAACCTTTAGTGATTTGTGTATTTGTACTCCGAGATCCTTTTGTTCTTCTACCTCACCTAGCCCCGCACCCTCCAAGTAATAAGTGACCTCCCTATTTTTCCTACCAAAATGTCATTCCTCACATTTATCTATGTTGAACTTCATTTGCCAATTATATGACCATTCTGCAAGTTTATTAAAGTCCTCTTGTAATTTATGAAAACCTTTCATAATTTTAAAAACCTCGATTAGGTCACCCCTCAGCCTGCTTTTTTTAAGAGAAAAGAGGCCCAGCATGTTCATCCTTTCCTGATATGTATACCCTCGCATTTCTGGTATCATCCTTGTAAATCTTCTTTGCACCCTCTCCAGTGCCTCTATATCCTTTTTAAAATATAGCGACCAGAACTGTACTCAGTACTCTAAATGTATTCTGACCAAGGTTCGATACAGGTTTAGCATAACTTCCCTACTTTTCAATTCTATACCACTAGAAATAAACTAGTGCTTGGTTTGCTTTTCTTACAGCCTTGCTAACCTGTGTCGCAACCTTTAGTGATTTGTGTATTTATACTCCGAGATCCCTTTGTTCCTCTACCCCACCTAGTCTTGCACCTCCAAGTAATAAGTGACCTCCCTATTTTTCCTACTAAAATGTCACTCCTCACATTTATCTGTGTTGAATTTCATTTGCCAATTATATGGCCATTCTGCAAGTTTATTAATGTCCTCCTGTAATTTGTTGCAGTCCCCCTCAGTATTGACTATCACCCTCAATTTGATGTCATCCGCAAATTTACAAATTGTGTTTTTGATTACAAAGTCTGAAACATTAACGTAAATTGTGAACAGCAATGGTCCCAGCACTGATCCTTGTGGAACACCACTATCCACTTACTGCCACTGTGAATAGCTACCTTTTACCCCTATTCTCTGCTTACTGTCTTGAAGCCAGCTAGCTATCCATTCAGCTATATGAGCCCTGACTCCGCATTCTCTGACCTTGTTCATTAGTCTATTATGGGGTACCTTATTGAAGGCCTTTTGAAAATCTAGATAAATTACATCTACTGCTTTACCATTGCCTACTCTCTCTGTTACCTCTTCAAAAATTTCAATAAAGTTGGTCAAGCAAGACTTTCCCTTTTGAAATCAGTGCTGGCTATTCATTATTATATTTTAGGTTTCGAGATGTTCTTCTATTTTCTCCTTTGGTAGGGATTCCATTATTTTCCTGCCACCGATGTTAAGCTCACTGGTCTATAATTCCCTGGACATGTTCTATCCCACCTTCTGAAATATAACTATTGCGTTAGCTATTCACCAGTCCTCTGGCACTACACCTTTTTCTAATGAATTATTAAATATGTGTAATAATGCCCCTGCTATATCTTCCCTAGATTATTTTAAAATGCATGGATGTAATCCGTCTGGACCAGGGGTTTTATCCCCTTTGAGTTAGATTAGTTTATTTAATATAGCCCCTCTTTTTATTTTAAATGTAGTTATCTCACTACTAAACTCATCATCCAATGTCATGGCCACCTGTTCTAATTCCCTAGTAAATAGTGAAGCAAAATAATTATTTAATATTTCTGCCATCTCTGTCATTACCTGGGGTATTATCCTGTCTATCCCTTAATGACATTATTCCCATCCCAACCTTTCTTGTAAAATATTTTACTATTTTGTTTTATGTTCCTTGATAATTTAATTTCATATTTCCTCTTTGCCTTCCTAATTATTTTTTGACTTCTCTCATAATCTCTTCATATTCCTCCTTATCATACACTCCCCTGCTGTCGAGATACTTAATGTATGTCTCTTTCCTTATCCCCAATTGTTCCCTTCTGGCTTTATTCATCCATGGAGTCAGGCAGCAACTGTGGAGAGAGAAAAATGTTAACGTTTCAAGTCGAGATGCTGCCTGACCTGCTGAGTATTTCCAGCATTTGCTGCTTTTAGTTTGGTTTTCCAGCATCCACTGGCAGAGGGAAGAGGAAGAAGCAGAAGAGGAAGAAGCAGAAAAGGAAGGCACATAACAGGAAGATGCAGAAGAGGAGAAAGGGAAGGAAGGAAGCAACCCAAAAAAACCCTTTCTGTCCGAGATATCTGGGATGGAATCATCCACCTGCGGTACCAGTGACCACAATCCCAATTCCTCTTTCAACATTTATCCCACACCTTACCTTCCCTATTACTGACCATCATGGGGACCTCTTGCCCACAATGCTGAAATAAAAGCCATCATAAAGCAAACTTTCCAATCCAACTTCATCCATATATGCATCCATTATGACTTCAAGAAATCAACTAATCATCCTTGTGCATTCCCTTAGTGACTCTCTTGTATGTGCCTTTGCCTATCCTAGTTACAAGACCATGAAGCTTTTTTGGGCACTGGAGCCAAGTCATGGGAGTGACACTGTTAACAGTGGCAGCCTCAGTGATCTGGTTCCACATCCTTCTTTCTGGAGGGCCTCCAGGCCCCTGTGATTAGAAGACCTCTCTTGCAGTGTTAACCCCATGCACAAAGCTGGAGTGCTGCGTGCAAGACCCTGGATGCCACTTCCCTGGCTTGTTGAGCCATTTGTGTTAGTGCTGAAGCACTTTTAACATTTTTTGGAAGGTATTTCAGCTTTAAGAGTTGAAAACTTCCATTTCAAAATTATTTAAAATTTTTTTTCAGGAGGCAGTTGAGCTCTAAGGGCTAAAGACCACGGGGCTGAAATTTGGTTGGTTAACGGCAGTCCCGCAGAGGTGGTACTGCGCCGTTAATGGCTTAGCGCCCGTGTTCGGTGATATCATCGCCTGCTGCAAACTTCGGTTGAGGTTTTGCGGCGGCACAAAGAACTACCACCTCACCTTTTACTGCCAGGCAGATCGTGACCTCAGTACACGTGCAACGCCACGCTAGCGCCCCTGACGCGATCTTCAGTTTTTGCGCCTCACTTACCGGCTGGCAGTGAACATGCCACAGAAAGCTGGTGTTCACAACTGATGGTGGCGATGCCAGGATGGTATATAAAGCGAGTAGCAAGCAGGTACACAGGTCGCGGTGAGAGCGATGTATTCTCCTAGCTGAGGACGTAGGTGTTGGTGTAGTGCGGCTGCTGAGTACTTACCTTGACGACTACCATTTCGGCTCCTTTGACGAGTACCACCTCGCTCTTATCTTCGTCAGCTTGATGGGGGAGCATTGGCAAACCACGTCGTGCTGTGGTGACTACTTCGAAGGCGCCGGCTACACAGTCAGGATATGGCCAATGTGACTCCACATCTGAGGAGAGGCCACAGACGTCGGGACAGGAGGCCTTACCAACCCAGGGTTTACCGTGCGCATTCTTCATGCCTTGATATGTCCGAGGAGCAGTATGTAATAATGCTGCAGTTCCGCAAGGAAGTGGTCACGGAGCTCTGCTACCTCCTGCACACAGACCTCAAAGCTCAAAACGGCACCAGGACCTTGCTGTCAGTGGCAGTGAAAGTGACAGTAGTGCTAAACTTCCACGCTACTGGCTCCTTCCATTATCCTATAGGCGATATATGCAACATCTCGCAGTTTGCAGTATGTTGGTGCATTCGCCAGGTGACCGACGCTTTTTACCGCTGATGAATGGACTACATAAAGTTCAGCATGTCCAGCCAGAACCAGGATCAGCGCTCCTGTAGCTTCGCCAGGAAAGCGGGCTTCCCCATGGTTCAGGGGACCATTGATTGTATGCATGTGCCATTGCAGGCCCTGTCCCACAATGGAGAGGTGTTTCGCAAACGCAAGGGTGACACTCCCACAACGTCCAGTTGGTCTGCGATGACAATCAGGTGATTCTCGCTGTGAATGCCCGCTATCCTGGCAGCAGCCACAATTCCTTCATTCTGCGGGAGAGCAATGTGCCATGACTGTTCCAGCCACCACATGCAGGGCACGGCTGGCAACTCGGCAATAAAGGATATAGAAACATAGAAACATAGAAAATAGGTGCAGGAGTAGGCCATTCGGCTCTTTGAGCCTGCACCACCATTCAATAAGATCATGGCTGATCATGCAACTTCAGTACCCCATTCCTGCTTTCTCTCCATACCCCTTGATCCCTTTAGCCGTAAGGGCCACAACTAACTCCTTTTTGAATATATCTAATGAACTGGCCTCAACAACTTTCTGTGGTAGAGAATTCCACAGGTTCACAATTCTCTGGGTGAAGAAGTTTCTCCTCATCTCGGTCCTAAATGGCTTACCCCTTATCCTTAGACTGTGACCCCTGGTTCTGGACTTCCCCAACATTGGGAACAATCGTCCTGCATCTAACCTGTCCAATCCCGTTAGAATTTTATATGTTTCAATGAGATTCCCTCTCATTCTTCTAAATTCCAGTGAATATAAGCCTAGTCGATCCAGTCTTTCTTCATATGTCTGTCCTGCCATCCCAGGAATCAGTCTGGTGAACCTTCGCTGCACTCCCTCAATAGCAAGAATGTCCTTGCTCAGATTAGGAGACTAAAACTGTACACAATATTCAAGGTGTGATCTCACCAAGGCCCTGTACAACTGCAGTAAGACCTCCCTGCTCCTATACTCAATTCCTCTCGCTATGAAGGCAAACATATCATTTGCCTTCTTCACCGCTTGCTGTACCTGCATGCCAACTTTGAATGACTGATGTACCATGACACCCAGATCGAGTTGCACCTCCCCTTTTCCTAATCTGTCACCATTCAGATAATATTCTGCCTTCCTATTTTTGCCACCAAAGTGAATAACTTCACATTTATCTACATTATACTGCATCTGCCATGCATTTGCCCACTCACCTAACCTACCCAAGTCACCCTGCAGCCTCTTAGCATCCTCCTTACAGCTCACACTGCCACCCAGCTTAGTGTCATCTGCAAACTTGGAGATATGGGGCTAGACATTCTATTATTGTGCAGATCGTCCAAAAATGGGCGTTATTTTCAGTAGTTTTTTGCCCTTCTGCCATAAGATGTTGCCGTCCATAGCAACACCATGGCAACGGTCGTTTCCCACATTTTAGGAGGTCAGGGGTCATCAATACATGCACAGAAGAGGAGAGAGAGAGAGAGGGAGCAGAGAGGAACTGAAAGCATGTTTGGGTGGGTTGTGTCGTTGTTTGGCTGTTGTGGGAGGTAGGAAAGAGACTTAGCAGCAGTAAAAAGAATTGAGAGTTCCAGGTGTGTGGAGAGGCTCGGGAGGAGCATCGCTGAGACCTATAAAAAGGCCCAATGCGTCGGATCGGCTCGGGAGTTCCAGGGCATGGAGAGGCTCGGGAGGTGCGTCGCTGAGGCCTATAAAAAGGCCCAACATGTCGGAGAGGCTCGAGAGTTCCAGGGCGTGGAGAGGCTCGGGAGGTGCGTCGCTGAGGCCTATAAAAAGGCCCAACGTGTCGGAGAGGCTCGGGAGTTCCAGGGCGTGGAGAGGCTCAGGAGGTGCGTCGCTGAGGCCTATAAAAAGGCCCAACGCATTGGAGAGGCTCGGGAGTTCCAGGGCATGGAGAGGCTCGGGAGGTGCGTCGCTGAGGCCTATAAAAAGGCCCAACGTGTCGGAGAGGCTCGGGAGTTCCAGGGCGTGGAGAGGCTCAGGAGGTGCGTCGCTGAGGCCTATAAAAAGGCCCAACGCATTGGAGAGGCTCGGGAGTTCCAGGGCATGGAGAGGCTCGGGAGGTGCGTCGCTGAGGCCTATAAAAAGGCCCAACGTGTCGGAGAGGCTCGGGAGTTCCAGGGCATGGAGAGGCTCAGGAGGTGCGTGGCTTTTTCTTTTTCTTTCTTTATCAGTAAGTAACCGCTTAACATTGTTGTTGCCCAATTAGGTTAATCCAAGGGTTAAGTCATGGCAGGAGAGCTCGGACTCGTGTTATGCTCCTCCTGTACTATTAGGGAACTCAGGGACGCTTCCGGTGTCCCTAATAACTACGTGTGTGGGAAGTGCATCCGCCTGCAGATCCTGACAGACCGCATTGCGGCACTGGAGCTGTGGTGGATGAACTCTGGAGCATCCACAATGCTGAGAATGACGTGAATAGCACGTTTAGTGAGGTGGTCACACCGCAGGTAAAGTGTACACAGCCAGATATGGAACGGGTGACCAACAGGAAGAGCAGTGCAAGGAAGGTAGTGCAGGGGTCCCCTGCAGTCATTCCCCTGCAAAACAGATACACCGCTTTGGGTACGGTTGAGGGGGATGACTCATCAGGGGAAGGCAGCAACAGCCAAGTTCATGGCACCGTGGGTGGCTCTGCTGCACAGGAGGGCAGGAAAAAGAGTGGGAGAGCGATAGTGATAGGGGATTCAATTGTAAGGGGAATAGATAGACGTTTCTGTGGCCGCAACTGAGACTCCAGGATGGTATGTTGCCTCCCTGGTGCAAGGGTCAAGGATGTCTCGGAACGGGTGCAGGACATTCTGAAAAGGGAGGGTGAACAGCCAGTTGTCGTGGTGCATATAGGTACCAACGATATAGGTAAAAAAACGGGATTAGGTCCTACGAGATGAATTTAGGGAGCTAGGAGCTAAATTAAAAAGTAGGACCTCAAAAGTAGTAATCTCAGGATTGCTACCAGTGCCACGTGCTAGTCAGAGTAGGAATCGCAGGATAGCTCAGATGAATATGTGGCTTGAGGAGTGGTGCAGAAGGGAGGGATTCAAATTCCTGGGACATTGGAACCAGTTCTGGGGGAGGTGGGACCAGTACAAATTGGACGGTCTGCACCTGGGCAGGACTGGAACGAATGTGCTAGTGCTGTTGGGGAGGAGTTAAACTAATATGGCAGGGGGATGGGAACCTATGCAGGGAGGCAGAGGGAAATAAAAGGGAGACAGAGGCAAAAGATAGAAAGGGGAATAGTAAAAGTGGAGGGCGGAGAAACCCAAGGCAAAAAAAAAAAGAGCCACATTACAGCAAAATTCTAAAGGTGCAATGTGTGTTAAAAAGGCAAGCCTGAAGGCTTTATTCCTCAATGCAAGGAGTATTCGGAATAAGGTGGACGAATTAACTGCGCAGATAGCAGTTAATGGATATGATGTAGTTGGCATCACGGAGACATGGCCCCAGGGTGACCAAGGCTGGGAACTCAACATCCAGGGGTGTTCAACATTTAGGAAGGATAGACAGAAAGGAAAAGGAGGCAGAGTGCCATTGCTGGTTAAAGAGGAAATTAATGCAATAATAAGGAAGAACATTGGTTTGGATGATGTGGAATCGGTATGGGTGGAGCTACAGAATACCAAAGGGCAGAAAACGCTGGTGGGAGTTGTGTACAGGCCACCAAACAGTAGTAGTGAGGTTGGGGACAGCATCAAACAAGAAATAAGGAATGTGTGCAATAAAGGTACAGCAGTTATCATGGGCGACTTTAATTTACATATAGACTGGGCTAACCAAACTGGTAGCAATGCGGTGGAGGAGGATTTCCTGGAGTGTATTAGGGATGGTTTTCTTGACCAACATGTCGAGGAACCAACTAGAGAACTGGCCATCCTAGACTGTGTGATGTGTAATGAGAAGGGACTAATTAGCAATCTTGTTGTTTGAGGCCCCTTGGGGAAGAGTGACCATAATATGGTAGAATTCTTTATTAAGATGGAGAGTGACACAGTTAAGTCAGAAACTAGGGTCCTGAACTTAAGGAAAGCTAACTTCGATGGCATGAGGCGTGAATTGGCTAGAATAGACTGGCGAGTGATACTTAAAGGGTTGACGGTGGATAGGCAATGGCAAACATTTATAGATCACATGGATGAACTTCAACAATTGTACATCCCTATCTGGAGTAAAAATAAAACAGGAAAGGTGGCTCAACCGTGGCTAACAAGGGAAATTAAGGATAGTGTTAGATCCAAGGAAGAGGCATATAAATTGGCCAGAAAAAGCAGCAAACCAGAGGACTGGGAGAAATTTAGAATTCAGCAGAGGAGGACAAAGTGTTTAATTAGGAGGGGGAAAATCGAGTACAAAAGGAAGCTTGCTGGGAACATAAAAACTGACAGCAAAAGCTTCTGTGAAGAGAAAAAAAGTAATGAAGACAAACGTAGGTCCTTTGCAGTCAGACTCGGGTGAATTTATAATGGGGAACAAAGAAATGGAAGAGCAATTGAACAAATACTTTGGTTCTGTCTTCACGAAGGAAGACACAAATAACCTTTCGGATGTACTGGGGGACCAAGGGTCTAATGAGAAGGAGGAATTGAAGGATATCCTAATTAGGCGGGAAACTGTGTTGGGGAAATTGATGGGATTGAAGAGTCTGATTGTTAGAGTACTTAAGGAAGTGGCCCTAGAAATAGTGGATGCATTGGTGATCATTTTCCAACAGTCTATCGACTCTGGATCAGTTCCTATGGACTGGAGGGTCACACCATTTTTTAAAAAAGGAGGGAGAGAGAAAACATGCAATTATAGACCGGTTAGCCTGACATCAGTAGTGGGGAAAATGTTGGAATCAATTATTAAGGATGAAATAGCAGCGCATTTGGAAAGCAGTGACAGGATCGGTCCAAGTCAGCTTGGATTTATGAAAGGGAAATCATGCTTGACGAATCTTCTGGAATTTTTTGAGGATGTAACTAGTGGAGTGGACAAGGGAGAACCAGTGGATGTGGTGTATTTGGACTTTCAAATGGCCTTTGACAAGGTCCCACATAAGAGATTGGTGTGCAAAATCAAAGCACATGGTATTGGGGGTAATGTACTGGTGTGGATAGAGAATTGGTTGGCATACAGGAAGCAGAGAGTCGGGATAAACGGGTCCTTTTCGGAATGGGAGGCAGTGACTAGTGGAGTGCCGCAGGGCTCAGCGCTGGGACCCCAGCTATTTACAATATACATCAATGATTTGGATGAAGGAATTGAGTGTAATATCTCCAAGTTTGCAGATGACACTAAACTGGGTGGTGGTGTGAGCTGTGAGGAGGATGCTAAGAGGCTGCAGGGTGACTTGGCCAGGTTAGGTGAGTGGACAAATGCATGGCAGATGCACTATAATGTGGATAAATGTGAGGTTATCCACTTTAGTGGCAAAAACACGAAGGCAGAATATTATCTGAATGGCAGCAGATTAGGAAAAGGGGAGGTGCCAACGAGACCTGGGTGTCATGGTTCATCAGTCATTGAAAGTTGACATGCAGGTACAGCAGGCGGTGAAGAAGGCAAATAGCATGTTGGCCTTCATAGCAAGGAGATTTGAGTATCGGAGCAGGGAGGTCTTACTGCAACTGTACAGGGCCTTGGTGAGGCCTCACCTGGAATATTGTGTTCAGTTTTGATCTCCTAATCTGAGGAAGGACGTTCTTGCTATTGAGGGAGTGCAGTGAAGGTTCACCAGACTGATTCCAGGGATGGCAGGACTGACATATGAGGAGAGACTGGATCAACTGGGCCTTTATACACTGGAGTTTAGAAGGATGAGAGGGGATCTCATAGAAACGTATAAGATTCTGACGGGATGGGACAGGTTAGATGCGGGAAAATTGTTCCCGACGTTGGGGAAGTCCAGAACCAGGGGACACAGTCTTAGGATAAGGGGTAGGCCATTTAGGACTGAGATGAGGAGAAACTTCTTCACTCAGAGTTGTTAACCTGTGGAATTCCCTGCCGCAGAGAGTTGTTGATGCCAGTTCATTGGATGTATTCAAGAGGGAGTTAGATATGGCCCTTATGGCTAAAGGGATCAAGGGGTATGGAGAGAAAGCGGGAAAGAGGTACTGAGGTGAAGGATCAGCCATGATCTTATTGAATGGTGGTGAAGGCTCGAAGGGCCGAATGGCGTACTCCTGCACCTATTTTCTATGTTTCTATGTTTCTAGAACACAAATAACTTTGTTTGCGCAGAGATTTTGGGAAAAAACATATAATTAAAATGGAAGGCATGGAGGAGGCAACACAACATGGGGGGGGTGAGGATGCTGACGAGAGCAATGAGGTGGGAGAGGAACTAGAAGTGGGAGGTTGAAAACGAGTTCGGAGATTCTCTGATGAGGGGAATGCCTCCCTCCTGCAGGAGGTGGAGTCACGTTGGGGTCAATTGACCCGGGGTGGGCATGGGAAGCCCACCCCAAAGGTTTACCAGAAGATTTGGGCCGACATAGCCGAGGTGGTCTCGTCAGCGACGAACGAGGTGTGTGAGGGCAACCAATGCCGCAAGCGCTGGAACGAACTTGTCGGATCCGCCAGAGTAAGTATTACATTTATTTACATTTAATTATATATTTATATAATTTGATTTGTAAGTGTAATGAGTGATTAAAATCAGATGTGATGTCTTGCCTTTATACCGGGAATGTTTTACTCAAAGCCTGCGTTCGCGGTATACGTCTTTGGGTAAATAATGATAAGTATCATAATAATCATGATTACATCTGTCGGTTATGTGTTGTATCAGTCTCTGTGACAGAATCTAGCAATGATCTCACGCAATGATCTCATGCCATGTCGTGCTGTTGTTACCTTTTGCAGAAGAAGCTTTAGAAGAATAAGGCCGAGCTGCGGCGTACGGGTGGCGGGCCACCAGTCAGTGAGCTGACAGACATCGAGGAGCGGGTGCTGGCACTAGTGGGGAGCCACCCCCCGGTTGGCCACGCAAGCAGCAGCAGAACCTGATGTGATGCCACGTAAGTAAAGTATACACCATTGTGTGATGTAAAGTCAAAAGATGACACATCCCTCATATCCGAACAATAATATATGATAGATGATTGATAAAAGTGTTATCTAAATAATGATGGCCTCATGAAAATTATTGTAATGCAGAAGTTGGTCATGGTCATGAAATGTGATGTTGGTGATGATTTTGATAGCGGTGGTGCTTTTTTGTTGCGCATATGCTATGTGTAGTGCTGGAATCACCTTGTGACCCTAGCATCCCCTTCTCCTCTAATAACCTCATTTATGTTTGTAGCTCAGCCAGCAGTGCGGCCCCATGCAACACCACCGAGCCAAGAAGTTGTGGGTCCGGAGGCGCCCTCGGCGGGGATCATCAGACTGGTGCTGAGGAGCCCCGAATCTCGCCTGTGGAGTTGCAGGATGCCTTCTCCACTGATGACAGTGCCAACTTTGAGTAGCCTGCATCAACAAACTCCATCATCTATGCAACCCCGATGACATCTAGTGCTCCTGCAGCCATGTCCTCCTCCACCGTGGAGGTCACGGGCCCAAGCACATTTCCGCAGGGCACCCCAAGTGTCTCCATGATAGCGCGGACCCCGCGTAGGTTGGTTCGATGCTGCAGGACTGCTCCACGAGTGGCAGATCTGAGCGGGGACATGGTGCATTTGTCCAGGAGGAATGTTGACATAGGTCAGCAGATCCTCCAGACAATAGGAGGCATATCCCAACAGTTGGCCAGCATGTCCGCCACCATGACCGAGTATGTGCCACGGATGGTGGAGGCCCTGGAGGTGATAGCCAGGAATACTGGTGCCAGAGGGCTACCCAGTGGTCCTGGAGCGCGGCACTGCACCCCAAGGTGCCGCATCCCCATTGCCAACGACACATGCGAGCCAGGAGGAAGGTCTTTCTTCTGGCTCGGAGGACGTTCCCTCCTCGGGCGTCCTCTCCAGCATCCGGCCAACCAGCAGCTCTGCCGACAATCCCCTCCCCCAATGAAGCAGCGCCTGAGGAGCAGTGCGGCAAGGCGACTTGGAGTCGGGAGGGGAAAAGGAAGGGGTAAAGGTGGGGAGGAGAAGCGACAGGGGGAAAGGAAAGTGAGGTGCATGGCCGCAGGAATTGTATTGGTCACAGTATTTTTATGTTGTTGTTGCTATTTTGTTGGGAGGTTTGGGGGAAGGGGGAGGGGGTATTTTGTTTTTTTGCATTTGTGTTCTAAGTTTCTGAAGTTTTGTTGGAAATGATAAAAATTGAATGGATTTTATAAATGTTATAAATTTGTTGCAGGGTGGGGTGTGGTGGGGTGTTTTTTTACAGCCATAATTATGATTTTATACAAATGTTCTTATTAAATGTTTTTTATTTCACATAACCTTGTTGCTCATTATCTCACATAGCTGCAACATTACACATTGGTGATTCCTTAACATGAAGGGGGATAATTCAATGTCACTTGAATCAACTTAAACTTTAACTGTCACCAAGGTAATGCACACCATTCATTTATGAGCTGCAGACACGGAGTCTTGCAGCTATGTAGCCACCCCGGGCCTTTTCCTGCAGTCTAAAGGGGGCGGGGCATGGTTTCATCGTCAGCCTGATTGTCTGCCACGAGGTCATCCTCCACCTGCTCGTCCTCCTCTTCCTCTCTCTCCTGAGGTGGACCGGCAGTCCCTTCTGGCAATTTTTGTCCCCTCCTGATAGCCAAGGTGTGCTTCTGCACACCACCACGAATTGAGCTACCTGCTCAGGGTGGTATTGTAACTCGCCTCCTGAGCGGTCCAGGCATCTAAAGCACTGCTTAAGCACTCCAATGGTATTCTCGATGATATTGCGTGTGTCTATGTGGCTCTCATTGTATCGGTTTTCGGCTTCTGTCTGGGTGTTACACAGGGGGGGTTATCAGCCAGGTGGCGAGGCCATATCCTTTGTCACCAAGCATCCAGCATTGACCTTGTGGCTGACTGGTAAATCAGATACAGTGCTCTCACGCAGGATGTGAGCATCATGGATGCTGCCTGGGAATTTTGCATTTACTGCCATTATAATTTGCTGGTGGTCGACAATGATTTGCACATTCAGGGAGTGGAATCCCTTTCAGTTCCGAAAAACCTCTGCAACCTGAAAAGGTGCCCGCATGGCGATGTGCGTACAGTCTATTGCTCCCTGCACCTTGAGGAAGTTTGCAATTCTGGAGAATCAAAGAGCCCTCAGTCTGAGCCTCCCTTGTCATAGGGAAGCTGATAAAGTCCATCCTACATGCGTAAAGGGCTTCAGTGACCTGTCGAATACAGCAACATGTGGCATGCTGAGATATAGCGCAAATGTCGCCAGCAGAGGTCTGAAAGGAATCCGATGCATAGAAGGCTAGTGCCACAGTGATCTTGACCTCAATGGACAATGCAGTCCTAATGGTGCTGGCAGGCTGCAGATCTCTCCTCATGAGCTGGCATATCTTATTGATAACCTCTTTCCAGAAGTGCAGTCCTCTAAGGCACGTGTTATCGTGCAAGTTCAGGTTAGACCGCTTCTCCCTGTAAGTGCATGGGGTGTAAGTTCTCGTCCTCCCTAGCAGTCTGCCACCTCTTTGATTGGGCACATAATGCTCTTGAATATACCTTCTGCCATCTCTAGTCTGCAGCATGTGCATATTCATCAAGATAGGCTGAGAAATTACAGGCCCCATTACAATCACAATCAGTATTATACCTATTGTTCACAAACATTAAATTTACCTACTAAAACACCTAAAATAAATTCAAATTGTCCACAGTATGATAAGATGTTTGTTCAGATGTTCAAATCACCTTAAAAGAATTCCAGAGTACATTAAAACTCCCCAGAAGTTGAAGCAGCCTTTTATATGAATTGACCTCCGATTTATAAAATGGCGTCCATACCACTAGGTTTAGTCCAGGAGAGAGCAACTTTTTCTCAGCGCTTTTTTTGGCGAGCGATATTTTCGGCGATATGCGGGCGAGGTGCCAAAAGGATCGCTTGCCGATATTATGGGCGTTAGTTTCATCCATTCTGATCTTTACGGCAAATAAAAGTGGGCGGGGGGTATTATTCTCGGCGTGAAGTAGATGCCAAATGTAACACTGGGCGATAAGTGAGCGATACATGGGCGTTAGTTTCCATTTTGTTGCTAAATGGGCGATATCTGGGCGTTATACCTCATCTCAGCGTTAAAATGGACGTTAAGTGGACGGTATCGATGCAAAAATAATGGAAAGTCTAGCCCATGGTCCAGCCACCTGGCTGATGACTCCCCACCACAACCCCACCACCTCTGCTGAGCAGCTCTACAATCACAGCCACACCGCCACCAGGAACATAATAGAGCAAACTATCAGGGGGCTGAAGCAGCATTTCTGCTGCCTTGACCGCTCTGGAGGGACCCTTTAGTACTCCCCTGATAGAATGTCCATGTTGACCATTGTGTGCTGCATGCTGCACAACATGGTCATCATGAGGTGCGAGCCATTGCCACCAGGGATGGCAGCTGCTCCTCAGGAGGACGAGGACGATGAGGAGCAAGATGAGGAGCATCAACCTTGGAGGAGGCAGCCTGAGACTGTTGCCGCTGCAAGAGCTGCTCATCAGAGACTCATCGCCCAACGATTCCAGTAAATGACGCAATACAGGCTGAGTAGCGAACCTAGTCACCTGGCTATGTGCTGAAGACATCGCGCCCCACCCTGCAAGCTTCTGAGTATATAAATCACACCACAATAATGTAAAGTGGCAAATGGTACTTTATTCACACCAAATAAAGTGTTCCCTAAATCAGCACAACACAGACCCATCAGCAGCAGCAAATTATGAATGAAACAACACCCCTCGAAACATAGAAACCCACAAGCAAGTGCAACTATATATCCCAATATCCCATCTGAAATAACAACACAACAGGCATGAACAAAATTGCTGAAACCATTCTTCCATACACAATAACGATTAAACACCAACAACTATATACATGCCTTAATATTCCAATAAGATCCCCAGATATGGCCATGCTGCGATGAGTCCTTAGTGGGACTTACTCCCATATTTCTCACCCCCTCCCTTTTCACCCCTCCCACATCTACTGCTCCTCCTTAATGGGGTCTCAATGCCTGCAGCAAGGCTGGTTGAAGACTGATCTGTGATGCAGAGACTACTGATGGCCTATGAGGACATCGCCGACCAGTTCAGGACCTGGCTGTGGACTGCACCACCTCAGGATGGGCGGTAGCAGTCTCGGCTCGATGGGTTGCAGACAGCAGCAGGTGCAAAGGCAAAGTGGCAGTGGTGGGAGCCATAACGATGTCCTCCTGAGAGAGGACATCACATTCCATCTCGACCGACACGCTGCCACTCCCCAGGAGCAATCTGGTGGAGTTCAAATTGCTGGCCTGCTTCAGCACCGTAAGCTCCCTGTTGAACTGCTGGGAACCCACACACAATGGTAGCAGTCAGTACTTGCGTGACATCAATGTGACTCTGCATCAGAGCAGAGTCTGCATCAGAACAGAGAGTGCATTGAGGCCTCCACGCACGGAAGACATATCAGCATTCAGGCATGGCGTGGATTCGGACTTGCGTTCAATGGCTACTGCCACATCAGCCATGGCACATGCCATCATGTCTGAGACCCCCATGGTCACTTGTGGCTTCCAACATCCATTAGTATCTATCAAGGATGGGCTCGATGGGCTACTGAGAGGCAAGGGCAAATCTTGAGGTGGACTCCTCCATCCTCACAGCAAATGCATCCAGGCTCTCGGGCACCCTTGCCAATGCACCCAACAGCTCGCTGTGCATCCGCAATGATTGTCTTGCGACAACCTCCAGCTCGGGCTCCTCATCAGAGTCCTGCTGAGCAGCACTCAGGCGTGCACTCACCCTCCAGGGAGCTGGCCCCCAAGTTTCCCTTCCCCCCTGGCGTTGCTGCAGGCCACTGGGTCGCCGAGCATCACCCACTTCAAAGCCCCCGAACAAGCTCTAATCCACATAGATGGTGTCCCCGTTCGCTGAGGCCGCTGGCTCCTCGATGACTGAGAGCGAGGTGTCCACCCCTTCATCTTCGTCTCCACCGACGTCGGCAGTCGAGGGCTCAAGGACAGGCTCCTGGGCCTCTGGTCATTATCTGAAAGCACAAAGCCAGAGAAGAGTGATTACCTGCAGGAGAGGGGCCAGGAATGGAAAAGGCGTTCAGAAATGTCAGTTTCATGGAAAGTGGGAAAGGATTGGGTATCAGGGCTAAGTGGTCTGATAGAAGATGCAAAGGTCCTCAACATACCGTCATTGTCCCCAGGGGGCTTGGCCTCAGCCAACGCCACTGCACCCACATATGCACCCATGAGGGCAGACACTCATTCCTCCACGTCGTTGAGGGCGTGGAGGTCAGGCTTCTCTCCTCCGCTCCGCATCTGCTCCCACTGGTTATGCGCTAGCTTGACCTGCAAGAAGAAACAGAACATCTGAGTTAGTGTGTCTGTCCAAAGTGCCTTGCATAGTTGACTAGCTGTTACTGTAGTTATGGTAGTCTTCAGATTTCGATATAACTCTGAATAGCTGCGCACACTTGGTGTGGCAATGCTGGGATTTGGGAGCCACCACCTAAGAGTTAAGGGAAGGCTATCGTCTTCCACATGCATATGAAAACCAGGGGTGAGTCTCAACAGCGGAGCAGGAAGGTTAAGTGCGCATACAGGCTCAGGGTGCGGCTGAGACTGCAAACGCGAACTTTGCATCTGTGTTCACCAACGAAGAGTATGGGGTCCTAGACATACTGATTGAGGAGAGACTGCACACTATACACTGTGCTCAGAGCCTGACATGCTAAGGTTCATGTAAAAGATACTCACCATGATGACCAGTGCCAGGCCAGGTTGTTAAACTTTTTGCGACACTGCGTTGCTGTCCTGTTTCTTGCGGATACGTGCTGTGTCACCTCCCTCCATAAACGGCAAATGGTCTGTGGCTGCAGTCTCCTGCCAGTATCTATCACAGCAATTCCTACTACCTCTCGACTGAGTCAAGGAGTGCCTCCATGGCGGTATCAGAGAACCGATGAGCATGCTGACGACCTCTTGCCTCTGCCATCTTCCCCCTCTGAGTAAGAGTGCGCAGACAGCGATGATCAGCATGAGGCTGTGCCATGTCATATAACCACCTCAATGAAATCCAGATGGTGCCAGTATGTCTGTTGTGCAGCTACAAATGCAAAATACCGCCCTGAGCTTACCGTTCCACTTACTGCTGTTTAGCATCTTCAGGCGGTAAAACTGAATTTTGCGGTAGACGGCGGTACTGATTTTCTCCCGCTGCGTATTTTTAAATGACTTTTTTTTCATTTTATAAGGGATCGACACTGCTTTCTAAAATAACAGGCTCACCTTCAGTGAATGCTGACTCACTCCAGGGGCGCTACGGCCATTCTATATTGGGCCTCCCGCTGAGACTACTGCCTGAAACAGTGGGTGTAAGGGGGTAGAAAATACAGACAGATGGTCACCAAAGTGGGTACTGAAGGTAGTGAATTGATCTGACACGTAAAATGGTCCAGATTAAAGGGCTTATCAGTATTAGGGGGTTGTGAGGAGTCAGAAGTTCCTCCACCTCAAGGTACGGATTGTAAGATATCGCCTATTGACAGTATATGTAAAACTTGCTTATAAATTATAGAAAATGGCCGTATAACATAAAATGGAAACTTTAGATATTTAAGACTGTAAAGGAATGGCATAGAATCAGGTTGAAGGGAATAGCTTATAAAGAATGCAGAACTGGCTATGAGAAACCAGGACAAGGTTAACACTGTAGAACAACACATTCCAAAAGGCCGAGATCAGACCACCTGCAATGGAGAAATAAAGACGCTACAAGACCACTCAGCAGCTAGACTGATAAGGCTTAACGAATCAATGTAACGCCGTAGATCAGTTGTAAGCCATCATCATAGGCAGTCCCTCGGAATCGAGGAAGACTTGCTTCCACTCCTAAAGTGAGTTCTTTGATGGCTGAACAATACGAGAGCCATAGACCCTGTTACAGGTGGGACAGACATTCGTCGAGGGAAGGGGTCGATGGGTCTGGTTTGCCGCGCATTCCTTCCGCTGCCTGCGCCTGACCTCTTCACGCTCTTTGCGTTGAGACTCGAAGAGCTCAACGCCCTCTCGGATGCACTTTCTCCAACTCGGGTGGTCTTCGTCCAGGGTCTCCCAGGTGTCAGTGGTGATGTCGCACTTTACCAGGGAGGCTTTGAGGGTGTCCTTATAACATTTCCGCTGCCCACCTTTGGCTCGTTTACCATGAAAGAGCTCCGCATAAAGCATTTGCTTAGGGAGTCTCGTATGTAGCATGCGAATTATGCGGCCTGCCCAGCAAAACTGATTGAGTGTGGTCAGTGCTTCAATACTGGGAATTAGCCTGGGCAAGGACACTGATGTTGGTACGCCTGTCCTCCCAGGGGATTTGCAGGATCTTGCGGAGACATCGTTGATGATATATCTCCAGTGACTTGAGGTGCCTTCTATAGCGTGAAGAGCCTGGGCAGGACCGGAACCAATGTCCTAGGGGGAGTGTTTGCTAGTGCTGTTGGGGAGGAGTTAAACTAATATGGCAGGGGGATGGGAACATATGCAGGGAGACAGAGGGAAATAAAATGGAGGCAGAAGCAAAAGATAGAAAGGAGAATAGTAAAAGTGGAGGTCAGAGAAACCCAAGGCAAAAAACAAAAAAGGCCACATTATAGCAAAATTCTAAAGGGGCAAAGTGTGTTAAAGGCTCTGTCCCTCAGTGCGAGGAGTATTCGGAATAAGATGGATGAATTAACTGCGTAGACAGCAGTTAACGGATATGATGTAATTGGCATCACGGAGACATGGCTCCAGGGTGACCAAGGCTGGGAATTCACCATCCAGGGGTATTCAACATTTAGGAAGGATAGGCAGAGAGGAAAAGGAAGCGGGGTGGCGTTGCTGGTTAAAGAGGAAATTAATGCAATAGTAAGGAGGAATATTAGCCTGGATGATGTGGAATCAGTATGGGTGGAGCTGCAGAATACCAAAGGGCAGAAAATGCTCGTGGGAGCTGTGTACAGACCGCCAAACAGTAGTAGTGAGGTTGGGGACAGCATCAAACAAGAAATAAGGGATGTGTGCAATAAAGGTACAGCAGTTATCATGGGTGACTTTAATCTACATATTGATTGGGCTAACCAAACTGGTAGCAATGCGGTGGAGGAGGATTTCCTGGAGTGTATTAGGGATGGTTTTCTAGACCAATATGTCAAGGAACCAACTAGAGAGCTGGCCATCCTAGACTTGGTGATGTGTAATGAGAAGGGACTAATTAGCAATCTTGTTGTGCGAGGCCCCTTGGGGAAGAGTGACCATAATATGGTAGAATTCTTTATTAAGATGGAGAGTGACACAGTTAATTCGGAAACTAGGATCCTGAACTTAAGAAAAAGTAACTTCGATGGTCTGAGGCGAGAATTGGCTAGAATAGACTGGCAAAGGATACTTAAAGGGTTGATGGTGGATAAGCAATGACAAACATTTAAAGATCACATGGATGAACTTCAACAATTGTACATCCCTGTCTGGAGTAAAAATAAAACGGGGAAGGTGGCTCAACCGTGGCTAACAAGGGAAATTAAGGATAGTGTTAAAGCCAAGGAAGAGGCATATAAATTGGCCAGATAAAGTAATAAACCTGAGGCCTGGGAGAAATTTAGAATTCAACAGAGGAAGACTAAGGTTTTGATTAAGAGGGGGAAAATAGAGTACGAGAGGAAGCTTGCAGGGAACATAAATCTGACTGCAAAAGCTTCCAAAGATATATGAAGAGAAAAAGATTAGTGAAGACAAATGTAGGTCCCTTGCAGTCGGATTCAGGTGAATTTATAATGGGGAACAAAGAAATGGCAGACCAATTGAACATATACTTTTGTTCTGTCTTCACGAAGGAAGACACAAATAACCTTCCGAATGTACTTGGGGACCAAGGTCTAGTGAGAAGGAGGAACTGAAGGATATCCGCATTAGGCAGGAAATTGTGTTAGGGAAATTGATGGGATTGAAGGCAATAAATCCCCGGGGCCTGATAGTCTGCATCCCAGAGTACTTAAGGAAATGACCCTAGAAATAGTGGATGCATTGGTGATCATTTTCCAACAGTCTATTGACTCTGGATCTGTTCCTATGGACTGGAGGGTAGCTAATGTAACACCACTTTTTTAAAAAGGGAGGGAGAGAGAAAACGGGTAATTATAGACCGGTTAGCCTGACATCAGTCATGGGAAAAATGTTGGAATCAATCATTAAGGATGAAATAGCAGCGCATTTGGAAAGCAGTGACAGGATAGGTCCAAGTCAGCATGGATTTATGAAAGGGAAATCATGCTTGACGAATCTTCTGGAATTTTTTGAGGATGTAACGAGCAGAGTGGACAAAGGAGAACCAGTGGATGTGGTGTATTTGGACTTTCAAAAAGCTTTTGACAAGGTCCCGCACAAGAGATTGGTGTGCAAAATCAAAGCGCATGGTATTGGGGGTAATGTACTGACATGGATAGAGAACTGGTTGGCAGACAGGAAGCAGAGAGTCGGGATAAACGGGTCCTTTTCAGATTGGCAGGCAGTGACTAGTGGAGTGCCGCAGGGCTCAGTGTTGAGACCCCAGCTCTTTACAATATACATTAACGATTTGGATGAAGAAATTGAGTGTAATATCTCCAAGTTTGCAGATGACACTAAACTGGGTGGCAGTGTGAGCTGTGAGGGGGACGCTAAGAGGTTGCAGGGTGACTTGGACAGGTTAGGTGAGTGGGCAAATGCATGGCAGATGCAGTATAATGTGGATAAATGTGAAGTTATCCATTTTTGGGGCAAAATCACGAAGGCAGAATATTATCTGAATGGCGGCAGATTAGGAAAAGAGGAGGTGCAACGAGACCTGGGTGTCATGGTTCATCAGTCATTGAAGGTTGGCATGCAGGTACAGCAGGCGGTGAAGAAGGCAAATGGTATGTTGGCCTTCATAATTAGGGGATTTGAGTATAGGAGCAGGGAGGTCTTACTGCAGTTGTACAGGACCTAAGTGAGGCCTCACCTGGAATATTGTGTTCAGTTTTGGTCTCCTAATCTGAGGAAGGACATTCTTGCTATTGAGGGAGTGCAGCGAAGGTTCACCAGACTGATTCCAGGGATGGCTGGACTGTCATATGAGGAGAGACTGGATCAACTGAGCCTTTATTCACTGGAGTTTAGAAGGATGAGAGGGGATCTCATAGAAATGTATAAAATTCTGACGGGACTGGACAGGTTAGATGCGGGAAGAATGTTCCCGTTGTTGGGGAAGTCCTTACCAGGGGACTTAGTTTTAGGATAAGGGGTAGGCCATTTAGGACTGAGATGAGGAGAAACTTCTTCACTCATAGAGAGTTGTTAACCTGTGAAATTCCCTGCCGCAGAGAGTTGTTGATGCCAGTTCATTGGATATATTCAAAAAGGAGTTAGATATGGCCTTTATGGCTAAGGGGATCAAGGGGTATGGAGAGAAAGCAGGAAAGGAGTACTGAGGGAGTGATCAGCCATGTTCTTATTGAATGGCGGTGCAGGCTCAAAGGGCCGAATGGCCTATTCCTGCACCTATTTTCTATGTTTCAATGTTTCTATACATCGTCCATGCCTCAGATCCATACAGGAGGGCGGGTATTACTACAGCCCTGTAGACCATGAGCTTGTTGGTCGATTTGAGGGCCTGGTCTTCAAACACTCTTTTCTTCAGACGGCCGAAGGCTGCACTGGTGCACTGGAGGTAATGTTGAATCTCCTCATCAACGTCTGCCTTTGTTGATAAGAGGCTCCCGAGATATGGGAAATGGTCCACGTTGTCGAGGGCCGCACCGTGAATCGGTAGTCGGGAGCTAGTGTTCACCTCGAAAACTGTATAACTGTGCATGTAGAACCCTTGTTCATTGAAGGTTCATTTGGAATGTTTCCCCTGCATATGCTTGAATAAAGATTGGAATATTGAACCAAGGTTTCGTCTGAGTGATTCTGTGGTCGCTATATGGGCGGGTGTCGAATCCTTATTTCAAGGAATCCACCTTGAAGAAGAGAAGTCTTCTTTCTACCCCAACAGTAGGTTACGCTGCTTCCATTCTTTTTGCGGTCGGCCGATTACTTAGGCCCGCAGTGGCATTGGCCATTTCCCGGCCTAATCTGATTTCTAGGCCACAATTTCATCTACTCCATTAAATGCCCTTCTAGAGAGGAGTTTTTAAATTTAGTTTTATTTTTAAATTGTGTGCATTGAATCAAAGTCCTGCTTACCTGATCTCCATTTTAGCTCTCCTTTCTTCTGCACAATGGGCATCTAGTCTTTCAGAATTTATATTCCTATGCTGCTAGCCCAGCTGATATAATTGACTTGTGGCAATGTTCATTTTCAGTATGACGGTGTCACACATTGGTACTCTGACACGCTGTATCATGAATTTGTTTGTGAGTTTGAACACCATGATCCCTCCCTGCATGGACAGTTCCCCATCACAATTATGCATTCGTCTAATAGCCTTTCAATACTCACTGTCCAAGCTCACATAAAGCATAGAAAATGGCTATTCACTCAAAGAACATGAATATTTGGAGATGTAATCACTGCAGACCACTTTCATATACATATTATTGCATACTCAGCTTAAGAGCAGCATTGCCAGTAATCTGGGGCAAAATTTAAGAGATTCTCTAAATATATATAGCAGAGTTATTGAAGGAATGCTTTAGAACAGCTGAACAATACATGCCTAATTAATCTACTTGCTGCTACAATTGCAGTTAGATGTCAGGTTCCACATGTACGCTGATAACAGCCAGCTCTCCATCACCACCACCTCTCTCTCTCGACCACTCCACTGTCTCTAAATTGTCAGACTACTTGTCCAACAACCAGTACTGGATGAGCAGAAATTTCCTCCAACTAAATATTGGGAAGATTGAAGCCATTGTCTTCGGTCCTCGCCACTTAGCCATTTACTCCATCCCTCTCCCTTGCAATTTGCTGAGACTGAACCAGACCTGTTTGCAAGCTTGGTACCATATTTCTCGATGCCATTATGCACTTTGGAAGAAAAAAATCGAAGAGCAAGTTATTATTTAAATGGAGAAAAATTGCAAAATGCCACAATACAGTGGGACCTGGGGGTCCTGGTGCATGAAACACAAAAGGATAGTATGCAGGTACAGCAATGATCAGGAAGGCCAATGGCATCTTGGCCTTTATTGCAAAGGGGATGGAGTATAAAAGCATGGAAGTTTTGCTATAGTTATACAGGGTATTGGTGAGGCCACACCTGGAATACTGCGTGAAGTTTTGGTTTCCATATTTAAGAAAAGATGTACTTGCTTTGGAGGCAATTCAGAGAAGGTTCACTAGGTTGATTCTGGAGATGATGGGGTTGAATTATGAGGAAAAGTTGAGTAGGTTGGGCCTCTACTCATTGGAATTTGGAAGATTGAGAGGTGATCTTATCGAAACGTGTAAGATCATGAGGGGGCTTGACAAGGTGGATGCAGAGAGGATGTTTTCACTGATAGGGCAGACTCAAACTAGGGGGCATAATCTTAGAATAAGGGGCCGCCAATTTAAAACTGAGATGAGGAGGAATTTCTTCTCTCAGAGGGTTGTACATCTGTGGAATTCACTGCCTCAGAGAGCTGTGGATCATTGAATAAATTTAAGATAAAGATAGACAGTTTCTTAACCGATAAGGGAATAAGGGATTATGGGAAGCGGGCAGGGAAGTGGAGCTGAGTCCATGATCAGATCAGCCATGATTGTACTAAATGGCAGAGCAGGCTCGAGAAGCCGTATGGCCTACTCCTGCTCCTATTTCTTATGTTCTTATGTTCTCCCCGAGATGAGTATCTGATAACATAAGCACACCATCACAAAGACTGCCTACTTCCATCTCCGCAACATTGCTCGTCTCCATCCCTGCCTCAGCTCATCTGCTGCTGAAACTGCCATCCATGCCTTTGTTCCCTCTAGACTTGACTATTCCAATGCTCTCTTGGCCAGCCTCCCAAGTTCCACCCTCCATAAGTTTGAGATCATCCAAAACTCTGCTGCCCCTATCCTAACTCGCACCAAGTCCTGTTCATCCTTTACCCCTGTGCCTTCTGACCTACATTGGCTCCCAATCTGGCAATGCCTCAATTAAAAAATTCTCATACTTGTTTTCAAATCCCTCTATGGCCTCGCCTCTCCCTATCTCTGTAATCTTCTTCAGCCGAATGGCCTCACTAGGGCTGCGTGGATAAGGCTCCTCCCACCCGACCGGACCCGACCCGAACCCCGCTCTCCCCCTCCCCCCACTCCCCCGGCGACTCGATCTCTGCTTCCCCCCACCTCCCCCCCCGGCGACCCGACCTCCGCTCCCCCACCCCCCGACCCGACCAGACCAGACCTCCGCGCCCCCTCCCCCCCCCGGACCACTGCGACTCTCTCTCCCCCCCACCTCCCGACCTCCGCGACTCCCCCCCCCGACCTCTGCGACTCCCCCTCCACCCCCCGGATATCCGCGACTCCCCCCCCCCAGACCTCTGCGACCCCCCCCCCCCCCCGAGACCCAACGCCACCTACCTGTAAATCCAGCCCAAAGTCTTGGGCCTGGCCGTTCAGCCTCCTTCGCTCCCTCCCTCCTCCCCCCTCCCCCTGCCCCCTACTCTCTCCTTCCCTCTTCTCTCCTTCCCTCCCTCCTTCCTCTCTCCTTCCCTCCCTCCATCCTCTCTCCTTCCCTCCCTCCATCCTCTCTCCCTTCTCCCCCTCTTCTCTCCCTCTCTCCCTTCTCCCCCTCTCCCCCCTTCTCCTCCCCCCTCTCCTCCTCCCCCCACCCCCCCTCCTCCCCCCTCCCCCCTTCTCCCCCCCACCCCCCCTCCTTCTCCCCCTATCCCCCCCTCCTCCCCCCTCCCCCTTCTCCCCCTCCCCCCTCCCCCCTTCTCCCCCTCCCCCCCACCCCCCCTCCTTCTCCCCTATCCCCCCTCCTCCTCCCCCCCACCCCCCTTCTCCCCCTCCCTCCCCCCCACCCCCTTCTATCCCTCCCTCCCCCCACCCCCTTCTGTTCCAAAGTGAAACTGTTTTAACTGACTAGAACTGGAGCAAACGAAATGCCGAGAATTCAAATTTCTAAGATACTCCATTCTAAACCAGTTGCTCCAAAAAAGCAGGAGCAACTCAGGCCGAAACTTGGCCCCTATTGTTAGCAACAAGGAGCGATTCTGACCTTGTTCGTGGGAGATATATACTGCTGGAAGCTCAGATCTCGCCCAGCTGCCTGATAAGCATATGTTTTGCAAGGCTAGTAACACTGATGGAAATATTTTCACAAAGATAAGTGCAGATGATTTTCCTTATAGCATCAACTACCTTTTCAGATTTTGCCTCCACTCCCCAACCTATAAGAACATTTCAGATATTAATCTGAACTTGTATATATCTTTCAAAAGTTTGTATTGATGTCCTTGTCTTGTGGATGTTGTTTGACTTGAAGTAATGCTCTGGATTAATCCTTTTTACCAAATAATATCATATATATTTTGAGACAGTCCTTTCCATTTGTCTCTTTTCAAGACTGAACATCGCAAATTTCTCTAACTTTTCCTGATGACTATGCCTTCTAACACTAGAGTCCCAACTTTCTAAGTCCGGCAAAATTGATATTGCTTTTACTAATGATACAGGCACGAGGAAGTCTGCCTCACTAAATTTTGCAAAGCAAGCTGTTCCCCTTTATTTGAATAGGTGCCCCTCACGTAGATAAAATGCACAGGGAGTCAGGCATGGACATCGCAACATTGTTCATGTGCGTTATGAGAGTAGCTCCTGCCTTTATTAATGACTCCAGGAGGTGCAAAGGAGGAGGGTGTTTTTGTGCCAATGGGCACACATCTGTAAACTCTCAGGTACAAGCTACATAGATGGGAGTATCTGAGCGACTGAATGTGGTCTTCCAGGTCCACTGTAGCTGGGAGCAAATGAGGTAAAAGTTCAGTGAGCACCAGAACTGCCAAGGCAATTGTAGGCACCTCTGTATACATACATACCCTTTTCTTCATATAAGGCACAGACCCAATATAAATATTTACCATCCTAGAAGCTTACTGAAGTTTCCCCCCAACCTATTTGAACCTTTGTTTTCGCATTCCTATTGCTTTCTCTTTATGAATTTTTGTCACATAGGAGACTTGTTGAATATCTCCTCAGCTGTATGACCCTAGGACATCTTGTAGCTCTTTGGAACTCAACAGCACATTTGTTTGATTGTCTGTGACCAGTATCAAAATTGATGAAGTTGGCAGCCCTGACAACCAGAGCATTTGTAACTTGCTTAATGCTGGTGTGAATTGTAAACTGACTAATCTAGCAGGACTCACCTGTTGTACTTTGGAATCTACCAATGACATAAAAATTTAGTTCAGTGTTCACTTTCTCTGCTACAGTAAGTCTGGTCCTTGGTCTGGAGATAGTTTGCAGTTTTGGTAGCAACACTGAATATTGCTCCTCCAGGGCATCAGAATTGAATTGCAATCTCCTCTGACTTAACTCCAGAGAGATATTCAAAAAGGTTCTCCTCGGTCTGTGAACCGTGTTAAGAACATAAGAAATAGGAGCAGGAGCAGGCCATTTGGCCCCTCGAGCCTGCTCTGCTACTTAATAAGATCATGGCTGATCTGATCATGCACTCAGCTCCACTTCCCTGCCCGCTGCCCATAACCCTTTATTCCCTTATCACTCAAAAATCTGTCTATCTCCGCCTTAAATATATTCAATGACCCAGCCTCCACAGCTCTCTGGGGCAGAGAATTCCAGAGATTTACAACCCTCTGAGAAGAAATTCCTCCTTATCTCAGTTTCAAATGGGCAGCCCCTTATTCTGAGACTATGGGCTAGACTTACCTTGTTTTTTGCATGCTTAACGTCCATCTTACCGCTGAAATGATGTATAACGCCCATATGTCACCCATTTAGCCACAAAATGGAAACTGACGGGCATTTTTCGGAAACTTATTGCAGAGCGTTACTTTGCCCTTGTGCGAAATGCCGGGAAAAGATAATACCACCCGCCCACTTTTGTGGGGCGGAATCATCAGAATGGGCGAAATCAACACCCATAATATCGGCCAGCGTTACTTTCAGCACGGAATTAATGCCGAGATTCAATAATAGCGCCCGCCCATTTTTTTTTGTTGTAAAGAGCACATTTGGTGAAACTAACGCCCAGGAGATCGCCCAGCGTCACTTTCAACACCTCGCACACATATCGCCCACAATATCGCTCGCCCAAAAAAAGTGGAACTGTTCTGAACTAAAGCCAGTGGTGAGGCTGCCATTTTTTAAATCGCAGGTCACTTCATTCAAAAGGTTGCTTCAACTTTGGGGGAGTTTGCACTAACTCTGGAGTTCTTCTCAGGTGAAGTGACCATCTCAACAGACATATTTTCAGACTCTGGACAATTGGGGGTTTAATCTAAGTGTATTTTAGTAAGGAAATTATTGCTTCTGATCAATCGCTATTATACTTTCATTGCAATGGGGCCAGCCATTTCTCAGCCTGCATCGATTAATACGCAGATGCTGCAGAGTGCAGATGGCTCAATGTGTGATGCACATCATGATGTCCCCAATTTAAGACGTGCAAGAATGAGGAGGAGGGCCAGACCGTACACAACCCGCACATACAGGGAAAAGAGGTCTTACCTCGATGTCTCCGACCACATCTGCCTTCGGAGACTGCGCTTCCACAAGGTGGTGATCAATGAAATATGTGAGCTCATCAGGCCACACATGCAGCCTGCCATCAGGACATCTGTGTCGGTCGCGGTCAAGGTCACCATGGCACTGTCTTTCTATGCGTCCGGTTCCTTTCGGGCCTCCGTGGTCGAGATTTGCCCTCTGTCTCACTATGCCACCCATCACTGAATTAGACAGGTCACAGAGGCCCTGTACATGAGAAGGATGGACTTTATCAGTTCCCTATGACCACCGAGGCTCAGACTGACAGGGTTGGAACATTCTACTGCATGTTTAAGTTCCCTAGGGTGCAGGGAGCAATACAGTGCATTCACACCGCCATGTGGCCACCATCTCAGGACCCGGAGTGTTTTCGTAACAGAAAAGAATTTCACTCCCTGAAGGCCCAACTAGTTGTCGATCACAACCAGATCATAATGGCAGTGAATGCCAAATGTCCGGGCACCTTCGATGAGGCTCACATCCTGCATGAGAGCGCTGTCTCTGACATCTTTAAGAGTCAGCCACAAGGACAATGCCGGATGCTTGGTGATAACCGATATGGCCTAGCCACCTGGCTGATGACCACCACCCCCCTGCGTGACATCCATACCAAGGTCGAGAAGCAATACAATCAGAGCCACAGAGACACACGCAATGTGGTCCACAAAACAATAACTGTGCTTTATGTAAGATTTCTAAATCTCTGGCATTAAATTGACAGCGAGACTGGTTCTTTTAAAACAATTCGGAACAGTTTATTAAACACACACACACGCACATTTATCAGCAGTCATCAGTTACCCTCCGGATCTACTTAGTTACAACAAATACATTGTTACAATAATGATTTATAAAAAGGTATACATCACCTCGTAAGGTGTAGGTGACACGTAGGGGATTTACTATAGTACAATAACATCTCCAGCGGAGAGTCTCCCCTTCCCATATCCTCAGTGCACCGTCGCTTCTCAAAGCACATTGATAATGTTCGTGAGTCATGATGCAGCTCTCACTTCTCCATTTTCCCTCGGCTTCAGTCGTGGACAGTATCGTCCTGACAATCATGAGGATCTGTAACATGGTCCGTGGGAAACAAGATCAGTGCAGTATTTACTCTTTGGCAGTTTTTAACAGATTAATGTGAAACCACTTCTTGTACTTAATGCCCTTTTCCTCCGGTAACTGAATCAAATAAACCACGGGGTTCAATCGGTCTATAATCTTATGCGGTCCCCACCACCTGGGGTCAAAGGCAGCTTCTTTTTCCCATAATTTGGAATCATTACTGAGTCTCCCACCTCGTATTCACAGGGACGTACTTTCTTGTCAAAGTACCTTTTAATTTGTCTTCTTCACTTCCCCAATTTGGTGGCCACAAATCGATTGATCTGATCAGTGTGATCTACCACTTGTTCCAGCCACTTGGAATTACATGTTTTCATTGTCAGGGGACTCATCCCTGTTAGTGTTAGCTGGCCTGGTGTTCTCATGAGCCTCTCCGTCATGGCCTGATAAGGGGAGACCCCTGTTGTTCTATGAGGTGTGGACCTCATTGCCATTAAACACATTGGCAGCATGTTAGCCCATTGAATGTCCACGCACTATTTTTTTAACATTAACTTGAGGGTCCTGTTCCTCCTTTTGACCCCTCTGGACGAATGGGGGTGGTAAGCAATATGTAATTTGTGTTTTATCCCCAACATTTCCTGCAGGTGGGTAAAAATTTTACCAGTAATGTGTGAACCTTGATCGCTGTCCACCGGTAAAGTGTGAACCTTGATCGCTGTCCACTTGTACTGGTACTCCCCACCTACAAAACAAATGATTCAATAGTGTTTTGGCTGCTGTGATTGCGGCGTTGGAGCGGCAGGGGAATGCTTTGATCCATTCAGTGAATTGATCCACCACCACTAGGGCATGCTGAAAATAGCCTTGCGCCTGTGGAAATGGCCCAATGAAGTCTATCTGGATGTGAGTCCATGGCCCTTGAGGTGGGGGCGCACTTTGAAGCATGTGAGAAGATTGTGTTGCAGGCACAGTAGGCATCGTGCCACGTATTGGTTGATTGTTTCCCTTATGGAAGGCCATCAAGCTATGGATGCCACATTTCAGAAGGTTACCAGGGCTGAATAGTGCCCTGTTGTGGAGTGAGAGTGAATGAGGGAGAGCAGTTCCTGACCCACCTCTGGTGGAACACACACCACTGCGCAGGTGTTTGGCTTTCTTTTAAACATCAACAACTGCTCATCTGAGTCAGGGGCAGTGGCTAGTATGGTATTGGGAGCCCAGGCTGTTGGTTGAGGAAGGGGTCTGCCTTCCTCATGCCAGGCGCTTACAACAGCATATGACCAGTATTGCTGCTGCAGGGATTTTAAATCTAGGTGATCTGTTGGGGAGGCCTTGCTAACAGCATTGCAGGCTAACAACTATATCCTCTATCTCCCCATCAATCGCAGCATCCTTGGCTGCTCTGTCTGCTCTGGAACTTCCCTCACTATGTCGACCCCCTTTTCTATGGGCTGCTACCTTTCCTATGAAGCAGGGCTGGAATCGCTGTTTAAGGTATGACCAGAGCAGGTGTAACCAGGGCCCATGGACCAGGGCCTTACCGTCTATCATACAATAGTCATTTTTGTGGTATAGGGGCAGGGAGAGCATGGTGTTTATAGCATTGGCACTATCATACCAAATATTCACGTGTCTATCTGAGGTTTCCTTCACAGCAGTTAGAAGTGCGGTGATTTCTGCATATTGTGAAGACTGCCTGTTTTATCTACGCTGGATGGTTCTTTCTGGCCATACCACAGCATACCCGATGTGAGGGGATCCTTCAATGTGATATGAGGACCCACCGATGTAGACATCTGGGACACCCTGTATGGGCTCTTTCTGCAAAGGATGGGTCTCAAAGTTAATCAGGGGTAGCGGACCTTCACGCGGGTCCCCTCATAGATCAGAAATTGAGGCAGCAATGTGGTGGGTTTGGAAATGGTATCAATGTCTTTTTCCATAAATTCCAATGTCCATTTGCTAAGGTGCTGCGAGGAAACTAGCAAATCTGCAGGTTTCATCAGTAGTTTCAGAGGTGTGTCCCCACTGTGCAGGATTGTAGACTGTAACCCAGTAATAAAGGTAAAGTGATGTACCGACCAGAAGACGGCCAGTAGGTGGCGCTCACATGTGGTATACGTCTTTTCGATTCGAGATGTATATGCAATGGGCTGTAGTCAATCAGCTCACATTTGGCACAGAGCTGCAGTGAGGCTTTGCTCTGTGGTCCTGACCTCCAAATGGAAGGGCTGCGTGGGATCAGGAGGGATCAAACATGCGGCCTTTTTCACTGCAGTTTTTAATTTAGCCTCGGACTGGGTGTGGGCATCAGTCCATGCCGGGCGTATGTCATCACCCTGCAGTTTTATTAAATCATACAGGGGCTTTGCACACTCTCAAAGCCTGGGATAAAGTTCCTTTGGTACTCCACCAAACCCAAGAATGATCGTAGGGCTGTTTTGGAAGTGGGTAATGGCAGTCGCTGTATTATCTCCACCTTGAGAGAGTCGGAGGATGATCCCTCTGGAGTAATGGACACTCCTAGAGAGGTGACCCGTTCTTTTACTAATTGAGCCTTACGGGGATTCACCTTTAGTCCCGTCTGAGCCAAAAATGTCAAAACGTTCGTGCAAAAGGGACAGATGCTCCTCCATGCTGTCGGTTTCCAGCGGTAGGTCATCTACATACTGCAGAAAGAAGGTAGGGTGGGAAAAGTCTTTTAAAATTGCAGCCATTCTTTTGTGGAAGATTGTGGGGCATTGTGAAACCCCTGAGGCAGGCACGTCCAGATGTAGCTCTGGTCCTCAAATGTGAACGCAAATTTGTACTGGTCTTCCCTCTTAACAGAGATGCTCCAGAATCCGTTGGTGATGTCGAGGATCGAGACGTACTTGGAACCAGCAGGAATTTGAGATAATATGTTGGGAGTTTCTCTTACTACCGGTGAGCAGGTTGGTGCTACAGAATTTAACTTTCTGTAATCAATAATCATCATCATCATAGGCAGTCCCTCGGGTCGAGGAAGACTTGCTTCCACTCTTAGCATGAGTTCTTAGGTGGCTGTACAGTCCAATACGAGAACCACAGTTTCTGTCACAGGTGGGACAGATAGTCATTGAGGGAAAGGGTGGGCAGGGAGCCTGGTTTGCCGCACTCTCCTTCCGCTGCCTGCCCTTGATTTCTGCATACTCTCAGCGACGATACTCGAGGAGCTCAGCGCCTTCCCGAATGCACTTCCTCCACTTAGGGTGGTCTATGGCCAAGGACTCCCAGGTGTCAGTGGGGATGTCGCACTTTATCAGGGAGGCTTTGAGGATGTCCTTGTAACGTTTCCTCTGCCTGCATTTGGCTCGTTATTCGCAGACGAATTCCGAGTAGAGTGCTTGCTTTGGGAGTCTCGTGTCTGGCATGCGAACTATGTGGTCTGCCCAGCGGAGCTGATCAAGTGTGGTCAGTGCTTCAATGCTGGGGATATTGGCCTGGACGAGGACACAAATGTTTGTGCGTCTGTCCTCCCAGGAGATGTGCAGGATCTTGCGGAGACATCGCTGGTGGTATTTCTCCAGCGACTTGACAAAGGTCCTACACCAGCCTGTAATCAATAGTCAGTCGCCAGCTGTTAGCAGGCTTTTTAACCTGAGTTGGGTGAATTGGTCGTGAAAGTGCCTGTCCTAAGAACACTCTGCTCGACTAGGGATTTTATGGTGTCTCGGATGTAAGGGTGACTCTCCCTTGGGATGGGGTACTGTTTGGTGAATGAGTGGGGGGGTCCCTCAATAGATTCCTCACCTGCCATTTTTCCACAGTCATGCTTGCATGTGGTAAACACCACTAGGTGTTCCTGAATTAGTTTTGCCACAGCTTCATTTTCGCTCCCCGGAGGGTCATACTCAGATGGCTTTTTAATAGCAAAAACTGAGTGAGCATCTGAAATTTCTATCATTCCTGCCTTATCGCTCAATCCCATCCAAACAAAGTCCTGATTAGAATTTTAGGGACTGATCTAACACATCAGTCCCTAAAATTCCCCTTCCGTCGGGGTGGTCATCAGCATCGGCGCTGGGACCTTACAGGTGAGGCCACCCAACTGAAGTTCAGTGGCTTTCCCTGTATACGGAGTGGTTGTATCACTGTTTAAACCCTTTAAGGGTCATACAACCTTTGCCCACCACTGCATGGCGTTCAGGATATGGAATGTGGATGATGGTAACGGCTGAGCCAGTATCGATAAGCATTATCTGCTGCTTGCCCCCTTTTAAGACAACAAGAACTACTGGTCCCCCGCTACCATCACGTCGGAATCCCACTTCCAACCAATCTTTGGGGGCTGAACCCTGTCATCAGGTCGATCCTGGAATGGGTCTCTCTTATGAATGTGCATCGGCGATTGTGTGCACCGGTAAATGACTTTGCATCCTTTTTTTGTATGAGGGTTATCAATTGATCCAATCGTTGATCTGTCCCAGAGGGCTTGGATTCATCCCTCGGGAGCTATCTATGCATTGCATCTTGGTTTGGTGCTGGTCTGGGTCTGCTGCAGTCTTTTGCTAGGTGGCCTACCTTCTTACTATTAAAGCACTGTCCCTTAAAGGGGTAGTTTCGAGATCCCTCCACCATTGACACTGGTTTGTTTGCGGTGGGTGGTGACTTCACCTTTAACTGGTCTTTTACCGTCTCCCAGGCTATTTGAGCGATGGTCTCTATATCTGTCCACTGATTGGTGAGCCTCATGGCTATGCCCAGGGTGGTTTTAACTAAAGGGCGGAGTTGGGTCGGGAACATTGATTTAAATTGTTCCTGATTCTTTGCTACTGTAGCATTTGCAAGTGCGTGCGTTGATAGATATCGTACAGGCGATTACTGAAGGCTCTAGGGGTCTCTTCTGGGTGCTGCTTGATCTGATTAAGCAGAGCCACTAAGTTGAAGTTTTGGATCCCTAAATGGTTTAGGATCTCGGTCATGAGTGCATCGGCCACTGCGCCAGGCTGGAGGACTGCGTCTGGCAGATTATCTTTTAGGGAAGTGGAACAGGCCAAGAGGAAGATATGTTAAGTCTCTCTCTTCCAACTCAGGGTGACCCCTCCTGAAATTTGCCCTCCTCCTATTAACTTCCAATGGGTTGTCCCCATTATTAATGGGCCCCACTCGTGTCTACACGCCGTGGCGTCAGCACCAGATATGGGCCGTGAATCGGTATGGTTACTGGTGATGTGACTGTGCGCATTATGTCATAAAGAAGTGGTTACTACGGCTACGATTGGCTCTTGTGTCTCCAAGGTATCCCATCCTACACAACCCTCCTGGGGATTATACTGATTTCCTTCCTCTTCCCAATCTGTCTCCCTCTTGTCCCCTTCTGCTGTCTCTGTTGTGGCTCTCTGTGTTATTGTAAATACCAGGGCCTTCTGCTCCCCGAACTTACTTTTTAGCCTCGTTATTTCTAGTTGGCACTGGGAGTGATCTGCCTCTCTATGCGGCTTCTTAATTACTTCCCATAATGCACTCCTAGCATCTTCTATCTCTTGCTGGAGCCTCAAGTTTTCCAATTTATATTTTTTTTAACTCTAATTTGATTTCATTTGCTTCAACAACGGCTGCTGTGGCATTTAAATTTGAAAGGCTTTCTTGTTATAGCAATGAAGCTGCCTGTTCGGCCCCTCTTTCTAATTGCCTCATATTGTAGTTTAATTGACCAATTTCTTGTCTTAAATGCTGTATTTCTCTCTCTTAACTACTACACAAGTTGGAGGCCTTCTTCCTTTTGTTGTTTTATACCTTCATTCTCTTTCTTTTAGTTGAATCTCTTTTACTTGCAATTCTTTTAAATCTTGTATCACTTTGGTCTCCTGCCTCATTAATTCCTCATCTCTCCGGGCACAATAAAATACGCTGAATGCCACAAGACCATTTTGCCCGTTTTGGCCTTAGTTCTCCTTTATCCTCCTTTATCTACTTTCTCCTGGATAAGTTGCCACCAGCTCCCCAAAGGCTGCAGGTTGACCCTTGCGGAGGTACTGTGCCTATGCCTTGAACTCTTCTAGGTCTTGTATCGGGAACTTTTTGGACAGCTTCTCCTGATAAACTAGCTCAACATTTCTTTTTATTGTTGGCTTTCTGTTCATGACTGATCCCTTCATTCTGTGTCCTTTGAATGTAACTATTGGTGGATCCCCACTTAAACAGTTACACCTATCAAGGCGACTGCTCATTAAGATGCAACTTCTCCCGATCCGTTTAATCATTTATAAGTTATGCTTCGCAACATAGGTTAGAATCGCAACTCCCAAAATTTCCAATTGTTCAAAAGAATCATCAAAAAGCTGTCTTGCCAGATGCCTGCATTCTCCACCAATTTGTAAGATTTCTAACTCTCTGGCATTAAATTGACAGCAATACTGATTCTTTTAAAACAATTCGGAACAGTTTATTAAACACACACATCTGCACATTTATCAGCAGTCATCAGTTACCCTACAGATCTACTTAGTTATAACAAATACAATGTTACAATAATGATTTATAAAAAGGTATACATCACTTTCCTCTGGCTGGCTGGCTGAGCATACGGCCTGCTGTTTCGGCTGGTCTTCAGCAGGAGGTCTGCCGTGTGCTCAGGAGAGAAGGAGAAAGGAGAGAAGAATCTTTGGCTTGAGTTCTTATACCTCTCAAAGCCATTGTTCCTCAGAAAGCCCCAGGATTGGATCTTGATCCCAGGGCAGTTCCTTATTGGCTCTCGTCACCCATGTGTCTGTCTGGAGGCATTCCTTGATTAGGTTAATGGCTTTCCAATTAACACCATGCACACTCACCATGCTGGAGATGTGTGAGCTTCCATTTTGAATCTTTCAAAACTGTCTTTTCATCTGGTCTACACTTTCAACATTTATACATACACAGAATCAATTTTACTACTGAGCACTTACATTAAGCAGCGCCTCAGATGTCTGGACCACTCAGGAGGGGAGTTACAATACAACCCTGAGCAAGTAGATAAATTCGTGATCATGTGCTCGATGCTGCACAACCTGGCTATCAGGAGGGGCCAAGAATTGCTAGAAGGGACTGATGGTCCACCTCAGGAGAGAGAGGAAGATGACGACGAGGGGCTGGATGCTGAGCTAGGGCCAGGCAATCAGGTTAGCTTTGCAACCATGCCCACGACCCCCTCCAGACCGCAGGAAAGGGCCCGTGATGGCTACATAGCTGCAAGACTCCTACATGAGGAGCTGATATCTGTACGATTTGCCTGAAAGAACATTGCTGTGCATGACAACGCTGACACACTGCTGTGTGTGTGCAGCTCAGACATCAATGGTGCACATCACCTTGGTGCCAGTTAAAGTTTACGTTGATTGAAGTTAAGTTTTATTTAACTTTCATGTTAAGGAATCACCAGTGTGTAACGGTCCAGCAATCTGAGACAATTCACAACAAGGTTTTGTTCAATAAAAAAAAATTTATACCAACATTGGTCTGAAATCCTAAGTATCACAGACAAAAACCCCCAACCCCCACCCACACCCCTCTTTTTCCACCATTGACATCAATCAAATGATCAACATGTCCAGCAACACAGAATACAAATGCAAAGCAGGAGGGTGGTCCCCTCCCCCCATACATTACAACAAATTGCATACACCCAGATGGAGATATAACACAGTCATCACCTGCGGACATGCACCTCACTTTCCTTCCCCCCTCCCCTTCTTCTCCCCACCTCTACCCCTTCCCCTCCTCGCTCCATGGCACCTCAGGAGCTCCTCATTGGGGGGGATGAAAGCAGAGGTGGTGGTTGCATGGGCACGGGAGCGGTGGGGTGGTGTGGAGGGGGCTGCCGAGGGGGCACCATTCTCTGATACAGAAGCAGGATCTTGGTCCTTGCTCTCATCTGTCATTCGCAATGGTGGTGCGGAACCTAGGGGTAGAGTGCCGTGCTCTGGAACTACTGTGAGGCCTGTGCTATCGCATCCAGGGCCACCGCAATCCGTGGAATGTACTCAGTCATGGTGGCCAGCTGTCGGAGTATGCCCACCAATGCTTCGATGAGCTGGTCACCAATGTCTACAGTCCTCCTGGACAACTATACCATCTCTCTGCTCTCATGTGGCGCTCGTGGACCAGACTTGCCGCGTCCACGAGGCCCCGGCAGAGTCAGCGCCATCCTGGGGACAAATGGGATGCGCTTTGGCGAGGTGTGTGGGGCCGGTACCTCCAGATTGGAGACGGAAATGACCAGAGGACCACTACATGGCCTTGGGGTGGAATGGCTTCTGGAGCATGGCGATGCAGGTTCCTCGAAGTCGGCGCTCTCATCCGTAGAGAAGAGACCCAGCGGATTGACGGGCGAGAATCGGAGCTCCTCAGCACCAGATGTAGGATTGTCCGACGAGTACGGCCCCGCGCCCCCACCTTCTGGCCTCTATGGTCTTGCCTGGGGCCGTGCTACTGGCTGAGCTGCAAAACACAAATGAGGTTATTAGAGGAGAAGGGGGTGCTAGGGTCACAAGGTGAGTCCAGCACTACACACAGCATATGCACAACAAAAGCACCCACCACTCTCAAACTCATCACAGACATCACATTTCATGACCATCAGCACATTTGCATTGCAAAGATTTTAATTCGGCCAGCATTATTTCTATGACAATTTTAGAAATCATCTATCATATATGATTGTTCGGATATGAATGGGTGTGGCATCTATTGACTTTACATCATGCAATGGTGTAAACTTTACTCACGTGGCATCACTTCAGGGTCTGCAGATGCTTCCGTGGCTGTCCGGGTGTACTTCCCCATGAGTGCGAGCACCCGTTCCTCCATGTCAGTGATGTCGCTGGGGACTTGTGACGCCCCACCCGTTCGCCTCTGCACGGAACTCATCGTCAAAAGCTTCTTCTGTAAAAGGTGACAGGACGACATGGCATGAGATCATTGCATGATATCATTGCTAGGTGCTGTCACAGAGACTGATACAACATATAACCGACAGATGTAATCATGACTATGAAGACAGTTATCATTCTTTACCTAAAGACGTGCATCATGACCGCAGGCTTTGACTACAACATTCCCGGTAAAAGTGAAAGACCTCACATCTGCTGATAGTCACTCATGACTGTTACAAATCAAATTATATAGGCCCTGAAATTCCAGTAACACCATTCCCGTGGGCAAACAACCTAAAAAAAGAAAAAAGATACGCACTTACCTGCTGCTGCTGCGCCTGTCCGAACTTCCGAGCCTGAGGCCCAGAGATGTCTGCGCGCGCAGTTCTTGCACGTGGGGACGTGCGCAGGCAGGGATCTAGTAACAGCAGCCAATCAGGTACAGTATAGTTTCTCATTCATAGCAATAGGAGTTTCGTAAGTACGGAACTCCAATTGCTATGAATGAGAAAACCCCCCACAAACACTTAAAAACCAATAAAAAATAGAAAATAAAGTACACAATTAACATGCATTTAAATTAAAGTTATAAAAAAAAAGTTTTCCGACTTTAAAAAATTTTTTTTATTGACACTTAAAATAAACTTACCGTAGTGGGGAGAATTTTTAAACATAAAAAGTGCTTTTATAACTTTATTTTTTATTTGTATGTGTATTTTTAACCACTTGTGCCTGTAAAAGTAAGCTATACGCCTGCATTTTCAGCCGCAGGATTTTAAAGGACATTTGCAGGGCAAGATATTCGTAAATATCGGAAATCTTACCCTGTAAGTGTCCTAACTCACGAGATGCGGCTATCTGTCAAGACCAAAAACTTGACAGATCGAAAATATCAGTTTCCAGCGCATGCGCGATGCGTGCTGGAAACCGGCTTTTCCGATGCTTTCCCGAGTCTGTAGGAACTTCCTACGGACCCGGGACATCGGAATTTCAGGGCCATTAATACATAAGTACATGTAAATAAATGTAGTACTTACTCTTGCGGATCTCACAAGGTCGTTGCATCGTTTTTGACATTGGTTGCCCTCACGCACTTCGTTGGTCGCCAACGAGACCACCTCTGTTATCTCGGTCCATATCCTCTGGTAGGCCTTTGGGGTGGGCTTCCTATGCCCTCCCTGTGTCAAATCACCCCAGCTTAACTCGACCTCCTGCAGGAGCGAGGCATTTGCCTCATGTGTACAGTTCTGGTTGTTATATTATAAAAAGGATATAGAGGCACTGGAGAGGGTGCAAAAAAAATTTACAAGGATGATACCAGAAATGCAAGGGTATACCTTTCAGGAAAGGATGAATAGGCTGGGTCTCTTCAAAAGAGAAAGTTGAGGGGTGACCTAATAGAGGTCTTTACAATTATGAAAGGTTTTGATAAGAGTAGTTATAGAGAGTGTTTCCACTTGTGGGAAGAGCATAACTAGAGGCCATCAACAGAAGAAAGACACCAAGAAATCCAATAGGGAATTCAGAAGGAAGTTATTTACCCAGAGAATGGTGAGAATGTGGAACTCGCTACCACAGGGAGTGGATGAAGTGAATAGTGTAGATGCATTTAAGGGGCGGTTAGATAAGCATAAGAAGGAGAAGGGAATAGAGGGTTATGCTGATAAAGTTCGATGAGGAAAGACAGGAGGAGGCTTGAGTGGAGCACAAACGCTGGCATGGACTTATTGGGCCAAATGTAAAGGGGACTGAACAATGGTAGTTCAGTTTGAATGGGGCAACTGTGCAGCATATTCTTAGGGTAACAATATGTGGAAGAAAAGCAAGATAGGTCAGTGACAGGATGTGCCCGTTACTGACAGTAGTGCTTGGTCACTGAGTTCCGCACCAATCTCCTACCCTGTACATAATCTCCACTGACATCACTCTTCTCTTCTTTTTTCTCTTCCTTTGGGCCTGATTCACCCTGTTGCCACTCCACATTGGACAGCAAAATTTACTTAAATATACAATTTAAATGAGGTTTGCGCATCCAGCCCTAAAACTGGCACGTGAGATCAGAGGCCCAATTTTCTGACCTGGGTGAGGCTCCACGCCATTGGGAGAATTGAGCCTTTGGGATCAGACTTGTGGCTCTTCTTTGCACCACTTCCAAGACTTGGAAACTTTCTTGACCAAAACTGAGCACAGTACTCAAGTGCAGCTTGACCAAAGCACTACAAAACTTCATCATGATGACCTGTACCAATTTAGCAACACGGCTCGGCATTCTGTTTCCTGAAACGAAAGACTTGAATTTATATAGCGCCTTTCACAACATCTCAAAGTGCTTTACAGCCAATGAAGTACTTTTGAAGTGTAGTTACTGTAGTAATGTAGGAAACACAGCAGCCAATTTACGCACAACAAACTCCCACAAACAGCAATGTGATAATGACCAGATAATCTGTTTTTATTATTTTGATTGAGGGATAAATATTTGGCAGGCCACTCCTGCTTTTCTTCGAAATAGTGCTAGGGGATCTTTTATGTCCACTTGAGAGAGCAGACAGGGCCTCGGTTTAACATCTCATCTGACAGTGCAGTGCTCCCTGAGATTTTTTTGTGCTCAAGTCCCTGGAGTGTGACTTGAACCCACAACCTTCTGACTCAGAGGTGAGAGAGCTACCCGCTGAGCCACAGCTGACATTACATTCACACTTCCTGTGCTATTTCCTCTTCCACAATGACTTGCCATGATTAGTGTTGGGTGTACTATCACTCCAGTTTTTTTCAGCCTTTCTGCCAGCCAGTTCATTCTGATATAATTATTTAAATAGCTCAACCAAACAAATGATGGTATTTGTAAAAAGACCTAAAGGACTGCCTGCTAAGAGGCCAGCATACTCTTATAATTAGTTGAGCCAAATAATGACTAAAAATAAAATGTAATTATAAGAGTATGAAATGATGAGCTCAGGTCCAGTCCTTTCATGTCATCCAGCATCACTTTCAAGGGCCAATCCATTTCGATAATGGTCAGGGAACCTTGTGCTGATTGTATCCATATTGCTGTGAAGATGAGAAACAATTCCAGATACCTTGGGGTTAACTTCCGCCCCCACCCCCGTTACCACCCTGTGTGCACCAGTTCACAAACCATAATGGTACGGGGGAAAGGTGCGTGAATCCCCATATCTGAGGTGCTTTGATGAAGAGCAGCAACAAAGTAATGCTGGTCTCCATCCCTTTTGTGCATGATCATCATCATAGGCAGTCCCTTGGAATCGAGGAAGTCTTGCTTCCACACCTAAAGTGAGTTCTTTGGTGGTTGAACAGTCCCACACAAGAGCCACAGACACTGTCACAGGTGGGACAGATATTCATCGGGGGAAGGGGGGGTTGGAACTGATTTGCCACACGCTCCTTCCGCTGCCAGGGCCTGACCTCTTCACGCTCGCAACATTGAGATTCGAAGAGCACAACGCCCTCCCGGATGCACTTTCTCCACCTAGAGCGGTTGTTAGATCTCTTAATTTCCAATGAAATACGAACTCCGATTGTAGTTTTAATGTAACTTTATTCTGGCAGCAGCAACAAGCTTCTGGCTTTAAGCCAGGCCTTTGTCCTTCTGAGACCACATGGTCAAAATGGCTGTACTTATACCTGGTTCAATTTACAGAAAAGAACTCGTCTTCTTTGACCTTATTGGCTCATTTGATAGTCTTTTAACCTTTAATTGGCTCGCTACCCAAAGGTCCTAAAATGTCAAGTTGATTGATGACTTAATGCAATGTGGTCTGTGTTTTTTCAAAACTGCAGCCGGGCTGCAGAGCTTGAATTCTCTATCAGCGGTCTTCAGCCAGGGTTTCCCAGGCGTCAGTGGTGATGTCGCACTTCACCAGGGAGGCTTTGTAATGTTTCCCCTGCCCACCTTTGGCTCATTTGCCATGAAGGAGCTCTGCATATAGCAGTTGCTTATGGAGTCTCGTGTCTGGCATGCGAACTAAGTGGCCTGCCCAGCGAAGCTGATCTAGTGTGGTTAGTGCTTCAATGCTGGGGATGTTAGCCTGGGCGAGGACACTGATGTTGGTGCATCTGTCCTCCCAGGGGATTTGCAGGATCTTGCAGAGACATCGTTGGTGATATATCTCCAGCGATTTGATGTGTCTTTTGTAAATCATCCATGCCTCTATGCTATGCCCCTTTCGTCCATGATATGCATTTGTGGTGGACAAGTGGGTGAGCATAGACAGCTTGTGGTGACTCAAGGAGCTTAATGCTATAAAATTAGTTAACATATCAATGAAACTCACATAGTTAATGCTCAGCTTTACTTTCAAAGGTGCAGCCAGGAGAGATCAGCAACAGGTCGTAAAACCCCGCTCCCACCAAAAGACCCCTAAGATACCACAGGAGGAAGCCATAGCAGGTACCGGAGATGGGGAAGTAGATCTGAATGTGTCAGCTGATGGTATTAAGAACATAAGAAATAGGAACAGGAGTAGGCCATACGGCCTCTCGAGCCTGCTCCGCCATTCAACAATATCATGGCTGATCTGATGAAGGATTCATGGCCAATTTCCCTGCCCACTCCCCATAACCCCTTATTCCCTTATTATTTAAGATGCTGTCTATTTCTATCTTAAATTTATTCAATGTCCCAGCTTCCATAGCTCTCTGAGGCAGCAAATTCCACAGATCCACAACCCTCTGAGAGAAGAAATTTCTCCTCATCTCAGTTTTAAATGGGCGACCCTTTATTCTAAGATTATGCCCTCTAGTTCTGGTCTCCCCTATCAGTGGAAACATCCTCTCTGCGCCCACCTTGTCAAGCCCCTTCATAATTTTATAAGTTCCGATAAGATCACCACTCATTCTTCTGAATTCCAATGAGTAGAGGCCCAACCTATTCAACCTTTCCTCATAAGTCAACCCCCTCATCTCCAAAATCAACCTTGTGAACCTGCTCTGAACTGCCTCCAAAGAAAGTATATCCTTTCGTAAATATGGAAACCAAAACTGTACGCAGTATTCCAGGTGTGGCCTCACCAATACACTGTACAACGGTAGCAAGACTTCCCTGCTTTTATACTCCATCCCCTTTGCAATAAAGGCCAAGATTACATTGGCCTTCCTGATCACTTGCTGTACCTGCATACTATCCTTTTGTGTTTCATGCACAAGTACCCCCAGGTCCCGCTGTACTGCAGCACTTTGCAATCTTTCTTCATTTAAATAATAACTTGCTCTTTAATTTTTTTCTGCCAAAGTGCATGCCCTCACACTTTCCAACATTATACTCTATCTGCCAAATTTTTGCCCACTCACTTTGCCTGTCTATGTCCTTTTGCAGATTTTTTTGTGTCCTCCTCACGCACTGCTTTTCCTCCCATCTTTGTATCATCAGCAAACTTGGTTACGTTACACTCGGTCCCTTCTTCCAAGTCGTTTATACAGATTGTAAATAGTTGGAGTCCCAGCACTGATCCCTGCGGCACCCCACTGGTTACTTATTCTGCTTCTCTTCTTTCTCTTCCTATTGTACCCTGCATTAATTGTCAGTGAACCACAATTATGAAACTTTCAAGTCACTTTTTTCTACTGAGGGTGACGTGAGCTCAACCTCATGGGAAACCATTCTACCATCTCCCCCACTTTATCTGCTGTGTCATGACAAAAGCAAGAAGCAGGCCACTCAGCATCCAATGATGCCAGCACTGTGCAGTATGTACCATCACTCACTCCATCCTTCCGAAACTGGAGCTTTGAGTCAGCCATCGCTGGGAAATTACAGAGTGAAGCAGAGGGGAATGACAGTCAGGTTTTGCGATTTCTGACTGTGCCTCCAAGGGAGGAACTTTGTATAATTTCCATTAAAAATGCTACTATTGAGATCATCTTAGCTTTGAAGGGATTAAATCGACAGGATAACTGGGTAGTTTGATGAGATTCGGCTTCCGAGGATCCGAATTAACAGAAGGGAAATCAAAAAAAGATCCATGTTCAGGATCAGTCAAATCTAACAAAGACTGTGAGAAGGAAGGTCTTGGCCTGAGTTAGGAATTAAAATATAGCAGGTCGGTTTTCCCAGCTAGAAGCTAACCTGAAACTAAACAAAACAAAATGTGAATATTCTGTCCACTAGTCAGGATAGCGTAGTGTGTTTTTGTTATTTTGTGTTGCTATGGAGTTTAAAAACTCTGGAATTGCTACTTCTGTCTATTCAGCAAAAGAAACCAGTATCTTGATTTGACATCGATCTCATCATACCAGAGTGTTTATCAGTTCCATTTATTGAAAGAATGGAGAAGTGTACATGGGACACTTGTGTGTTTATAGTTTCCAGTTTGTATGTCAAGGTGAACTACAATAGAATGCTAGAAGTGGAAAATGCAGGCTGATATCTGAAAAACTGCCTGTCCATATGTAATGCAGGAAGTTACCATGTATGGTGTGGCAGGACAGCTGATGCATCTAGCTTCAGCTTCTCTGGGTTTGGAGGTGGGAGGAAATTAGCAGCTCATGGCCATTATCCAATACCCCATGCTGCAAGTGTGTTTGGATTCTAGGTGAGACTAGGCTTGGATTTTGTCCCGTGATGAAATATGACGCACACAAAGCATTTGTAATTACAAACTCTGAAAAAATATAGGCCATTAAAAATCCTGAAGAATTACAAAACATTACACGCTCTGAAGAATTACAAACCATTACAAACCCTCAGGACTTCCTTCAGGACAGAAGTGAAAGGCAAGAAGCGAAAACTGGCAAAGAGAAAATAAGATGTGGGATTAAAAATTGCTGTCCATCACACCAAACTAGAGGAAAACAATCGAGCTGCACTTGCGGCAAAATAGAGTTAGGTGTTAATTAAGATAAAGCCACAAAATGCTTATAGTATAGAATTTCTAGTACAGAATTTCTAGCATAGAATTTCTTCTTACTTCAAAAATGATTTTGTACATTTATGTTCCCATCTTCTTGTTGTTCCAGTAGAAGTGGTTTAGCAGTATAGAAATATAGAAACATAGAAAATAGGTGCAGGAGTAGGCCATTCGGCCCTTCGAGCCTGCACCGCCATTCAACAAGATCATGGCTGATCACCCACCCCAGCACCCACCCCCAACGCCCTCTCCACACCCCCCGACCTCACCAGCCGCAAGGACCACATCCAACTCCCTCCCGAACACATCCAATGAACTGGCATCAACAACTCTCCGCGGCAGGGAACCCCACAGGCCATGAAGATGAAAGAAATAGAAAAAAAAGAACAGGGCTGATACCAGCCTGAGTAACTTGTCTTCCTGCTCACCTTGTACAGGTAATGGAGCAGTTTGACTAACACACACCTCTATAGAATTTCTTCAGCGATTAGAGAACATGCTCACAAGAAACAGGATAAGGACCCTGATCTTGCATACAAGGGTACTCACTGAAATGGGCAATAAAATTGGTCACAGTTTTGGCAAGGATCCTTTATGGAATGTTTAGAATTGGGAGCTGTACCAAAATATTGGAGAGAAAGGAGGATAACACAGATCACAGCGAGATTCAAAGGGGTGAATTTTGATGAACTTACTGTCCATTGCTGCCAACGGCCGTCCACTGCCGCCGACATTCCTCTGCTCAAACCGCCTGGAGTGGGCGGGAGGGGAGAGCCGCCGGGAAGTGCCCGCCGATGTCAGCGGACGACTGATGCGTGTAAGTACACTCCCACCAGCCGAGATGCCAGATTGTTGCAGGCGGGAGTCGGCTGGAGTCGACGGCAGGACGGCAGTGGATCGCTGCATGGAGGCTGCTCTGTCCTGAATGGTGAGTGTCAAGATCCTGTAAAAAAGGTAAGTAGAATGTTTCTAAATTATTTCTTTACAGGTACTTACCTGGATGAGGGGTCCCCTGAAGGTCATCAGATGTTTATTTTTTTTTTGATGATGATTTTTATTTTTACTTCTTTGACCCTCCGTGGGACCGGCTCCATCTTCGGCAGCACTTGGGTGGCAAGCACCTCTGCCGCCGAGAATGAGATGCCCTGCCTACTGCCGCCCAGATTGGCAACGTACGTCGTTGATTTGCTGCCTGACGACCTTCGAGGGACCTCAGCAATGAAAACCCCGCTGAAAGTACCATCCGGTACCTCGGCGGCCATCGACGGCACTTTGGCGGGCGGAGGCCTTGACCAAATTTGGCCCCAAAGAGACCAAGTCCATCACCAAGTGAATTTCCTTTTTTTAAATTTGTTTATCGGATGTGGGCGTCTCTGGCAAGGCCAGCATTTATTGCCCATCCCTAATTGTCCTTGAGAAGGTGGTGGTGAGTCACCTTCTTAAATCACTACAGTCTGTGTGGTGCAGGTACTCCCACAGTGCTGTTAGGGAGGGAGGGAGCTCCACGATTTTGACCCAGCGACGATGAAGGAACGGCAATGCACTTCCAAGTCAGAATGGTGTGTAACTTGGAGAAGAATTTGCAGATGATGGTGCTCTCATTTGTCGACTGTCCTTGTCCTTCTAGGTGGTAGAGGTCGCAGGTTTTGGAGGTGCTGCCAGGAGGATGCTATGAGGCTGCAGAGTGACTTGGATAGGTTAGGTGAGTGGGCAAATGCATGGCAGATGAAGTATAATGTGGATAAATGTGAGGTTATCCACTTTGGTGGTAAAAACAGAGAGACAGACTATTATCTGAATGGTGACAGATTAGGAAAAGGGGAGGTGCAACGAGACCTGGGTGTCATGGTACATCAGTCATTGAAGGTTGGCATGCAGGTACAGCAGACGGTTAAGAAAGCAAATGGTATGTTGGCCTTCATAGCGAGGGGATTTGAGTACAGGGGCAGGGAGGTGAGGCCACACCTGGAGTATTGTGTACAGTTTTGGTCTCCTAACTTGAGGAAGGACATTCTTGCTATTGAGGGAGTGCAGCGAAGGTTCACCAGACTGATTCCCGGGATGGCGGGACTGACATATCAAGAAAGACTGGATCAACTGGGCTTGTATTCACTGGAATTCAGAAGAATGAGAGGGGATCTCATAGAAACGTTTAAAATTCTGACGGGTTTAGACAGATTAGATGCAGGAAGAATGTTCCCAATGTTGGGGAAGTCCAGAACCAGGGGTCACAGTCTAAGGATAAGGGGTAAGCCATTTAGGACCGAGATGAGGAGAAACTTCTTCACCCAGAGAGTGGTGAACCTGTGGAATTCTCTACCACAGAAAGTTGTTGAGGCCAATTCACTAAATATATTCAAAAAGGAGTTAGATGTAGTCCTTACTACTAGGGGGATCAAGGGGTATGGCGAGAAAGCCATACTGAAGGGGGTACTGAAGTTGCATGTTCAGCCATGAACTCATTGAATGGCGGTGCAGGCTCGAAGGGCCGAATGGCCTACTCCTGCACCTATTTTCTATGTTTCTATGTTTCTATGTTTCCAAACCTTGGTGAGTTTTCCTGGAGTAATAAAAACTAAATATGGGAAAAAAGTTATAGATACATTTAAAAAAACTATCATTTCTAAGTACAACTGTGTATTTATGACTAGTTTCAGGAAATAGAAGGATTTTCTATTACCAAATAAGTATTTTAATGCTACAACATTTTAAATAATGTAAGTTGCCTGATTACACTTTTGTAAAGGAACTTGGGAATGGGGTGTTTTCCTATATTAGAGGTGCTATAAAAATCCCTTAGTGGCACTATTCTTGCTTTTCTTGTTACATATAAATGACCTGGACTTGGGTATCGGGAGTACAATTTCAAAGTTTGCAGGTGATAAAAAACTTGGCAATGTAGTAAATAGTAAGCAGGATAATAGCAGACTTCAGGAGGACATAGACAGACTGGTGAAATGGGCAGACACGTGGCAGATGCAATTTAATGTGGATAAATGTGAAGCGATGTATTTTTGGAAAAACAACATGGAGAAGTTGAATAATCTAAATAGTATTATTTTGAGGGGGTGCAAGAGCTGAGCGTCCTGGGGGTGCTTATTCACAAATCACTGAAGGTGACAGGTCAAGTTGATAAGGCGGTTAAGAAGGCTTACAGGATACTTGGCTTTGTAAATAGGAGCATTGAATAAAGAAACAAGTCATGCAAAACCTTTACAAAACACTGGTTAGGCCTCAGTTGAAGCAGGAAGGATGTCAGGGCCTTGGAGAGTGTACAGAAGGAGTTTAGCAGGATGATACCAGGATTGAGGAACTTCAGTTAAGTGGAGAGGTTGTAGAAGCTGGGATTGTTCTCCTTAGAGCAGAGAAAGTTAAGGGGAGACCTGGTAGAGCAAATAGGGAGAAACTGTTTCCTCTGGCAAGTGGATCGTTAACATTCGCATCACACATGTGCAGGCAATCACTATCTCCAACAAATGAGAATCTAACCACCGCCCCTTGACATTCAAAGGCATTATCATCACCGAATCCCCCACCATCAATATTCTGGGGGTGTCACCATTGACCAGAAACCTAAGTGGCTCAGCCACATAAATACTGTGGCAACAAAAGCAGGTCAGCGGCTGTGTATTCTGCGGCAAGTGTCTCACCTCCTGACTCCCCAAAGCCTTTCCAACATCTACAAGGCATAAGTCGAAATGTGATGGAATACTCTCCACTTGCCTGGATGAGTGCAGCTACAACAACACTGAAGAAGGTCGACACCATCCAAGAAAAAACAGCCCGCTTGATTGGTACCCCATCCACCACCTTCAACATTCACTCCCTCCATCACCAGTGCACCGTGGCTACGAGTACCGTGTGCAAGATGCACTGCCGTAACTCACCAAGGCTTCTTCGGCAACACCTCCTAAACCCCCGACCTCTACCACTTAGAAGGACAAGGGTAACAGGCGCATGGGAACGCCACCAGCTACACGTTCACCTGCAAGTAACACACCATCCTGACTTGGAATTATATTTCCGTTTCTTCATCGTCGCTGGATCAAAATCCTGGAATTCCTTCCCTAACAGCACTGTGGGAGTACCTTCACCACACGGACTGCAGCGGTTCAAGAAGGCGGCTCACCACTAGCTTCTCAAGGGCAATTCTGGATAGGCAATAAATGCTGGCTTTGCCAATGACGCCCACAACCCATGAATACATTTTTGAAAACAGAGATTTAAAATAATTGGCAAAAGAACTAGTGAGGAAATGAGGAGACATTATTATGATTCCATTGGAACTTTCTAAAGGCAATTGGACATGTACTTGAAGAGGAATCATGTACAGAGTTATAGGGAGAAAGCTGGGGTGTGGGACTAAATTGGATAGCACTTTCAAAGAGCCAGAACAGGCACAATGGGCCAAATGACCTCCTTCTGGGCTGTAAGATTCTATGGGGCTGAATTTCAGTGCAGCCAGAAAGCTGGTGGTGTTAAGACCTTATTTTCCCTGATTAGCGCCGTAAGGTTTGCAGCGGCCATTGGATCCAATTCAGCTTTTTGACCACAAAAAAGTGTTCCAGTCTTATTAGCCCTGCAAAGTTGAAATTTGCAGTCTTAATTGGGGCGTTATTCCCATGGGAAATTCACCTTTAGGGTGATATGGCAGCTGCCATTGCGGCATGGGTGCGAGGGAACGAGCGTATTGGTGCTGCTTTGGAGAGGATGGCCGCGGTTCTGCAAGAGTCGACGGAGCGTCTAAGTGCTATCATATCTGGTGGCTTTCAGACTGTGGCTGCTCGCATGCAGTCTCAGCTGGATGCCCCCCAGAGACCTCAGTGTTGCTTTCCCGCTGGGTCCACCATGGGCCACGGTGGTGATATTGTGCCTGGTGAGTTATTCAGGCACCTCGGGCCAGGATACGGATGATGCACTCCCTCCAGCTCGCAGCATTCCTGGCCCGAGACCTGTCACTCCGCCAGTGCCTCCACGCATGGCCTCGCCCGAGCCAAGCCAGACTGAACCGTCCCAGGTGGGTGTTGACCAATCTCCAGCTGGCCCTTCCAGGCCCAAAGCTGCTCGAGGGCATCCTAGAAGGACAACTGCACGGGAAAGACAACCGTCTTTCCAGACCCATGAGTCAGCCACAGGGGAGACGCTGAGGCAAAGTCACAGGTTAGACACGTGTAAGAGGGGTTATATGGAAATGCACAAGGGTGGTAAATGATGTTTATATGTTATTTTTCTGAACTGTTTATTGTTCTGGTAGTTGTTTGTAGCTATATTGATTATGTATTAAATCTTTATTTATCGCATCTATATCTGAGCTGCTGTATAAAGTGAGGTGAGCATCATCATCATCATAGGCAATCCCTCGGAGTCGAGGATGACTTGCTTTCACTCTAAAAGTGAGTTCTCAGGTGACTGAAGATTCCAATGCGGGACCGACTATCTCTGTCACAGGTGGGGCAGACAATGGTTGAGGGAAAGGGTGGGTAGGGAGCCTAGGTTGAAGCACGCTCCTTCCACTGTCTGCGCTTGGTTTCTGGTTGCTCTCGGCATTGAGACTCGAGGTGCTAAGCGCCCTACCGGGTGCTCTTCCTCCACTTTGGGCGGTCTTGGGCCAGGGATTCCCAGGTGCCGGTGGGGATGTTGCACTTTATCAAGGAGGCTTTGAGGGTGTCCTTGAAGTGTTTCCTCTACCCACCTGCGGCTTATTTGCTGTGTCAAGGCTCCGAGAAGAGCGCTTGCTTTGGGAGTCGCGTATCAGGCATGCGGACGATGTGGCCCACCCAGCGGAGCTGATCAAGTGTGGTCAGTGCTTCGATGCTAGAGATGTTAGCCTGGGTGAGAACACTGACGTTGGTGCGTCTATCCTCCCAATGGATTTTCAAGATCTTGTGGAGGCAGCGTTGGTGGTACTTCTCCAGTGCTTTGAGGTGTCTGCTGTATATAGTCCATGTCTCTGAGCCATATAGGAAGGCGGGTATCACTACTGCCTTGTAAACCATGAGCTTGGTGTCAGATTTGAGGTCCTGGTCTTCAAACACTCTTTTCCTCAAGTGACCGAAGGCTGCGCTGGCGCACTGAAGGCGGTGATGGACCTGGTCATCGATGCCTGCCCTTGCTAACAGTAGGCTCCCACGGTATGAAAAATGGTCTATGTTGTCCAAGGCCTCACCGTGGATTTTGATAACCGGGGGGCCGTGCTGTGTGGCAGGGTCTGGTTGGTAGCGGACCTTTGTCTTTAGTGTAAGGCCTATGCTTTCATATGCCTCGGTAAAGGTCTTGACGATGACTTGAGGTTTGGCGTTCGAGTGTGTGCAGATGCAAGGGTCATCTGCGTACTGTAGTTCAATGACAGAGGATGGGACGACCTTGGATCTAGCCTGGAGGCGGTGGAATAGATTCCCCATTTGTTACCGCACGGAATGCTGGGGCGACGTTTCCAGTCTGAGCCCCTGGATTGAGATTTTCGTTTTCTCCCTGTGAATCTCGGGATCTCTATTTCTCTCTCTCTCTAGTTTTTTTTTTACCTTTTTCTCTTTCTCTATTCCTATTTCTCTCTCTACCAATCACATTTTCTCTTTCTGTTTCTCATTCCCTTTCCTCACTTCTTTCTCTTTTGCTCCCTTCCCTCTCTCTCTCACACCCTTTCTCTTTCCATCTCTCTCTCGCACCCTCTCTTTTCCTCTTTCTCTTCCTCTCTCTCTCTTTCCCTCTCTTCCTCCCCCTCTCCCTCCCCCTCTCTCCCTCTTTTCCTCTCCCTCTCTTCCTCCTTTCCCTCTCTCTCACCTTTTCTCTTTCCCTCTTTCTCTCTCTCACCCTCTCTCTTTCCCCATCCTCTCCCTCCCCTTGAGTGCGGATTCTGTGCTGAACTCCTCCGGTCCATTGAAGAGGCTCCTGGACTTGTTGCTGAGCAATACGGAGATGGCTCCAGGATCTTGCCCTGTCCGGAGCTCGCTGATCTCCACCAGATGATCTCTTACCGAACTTCTCTGTGAGACCGACTCTGCTGCTATTACTTCGAGGACTCCGGGGAGCTTCCGACCCATCCTCAGGTTTGGATCTTACCTTCTTGCCCTTAGCTCCGAGATCTCTGCCACTCTGCACTGGCCCTAAAATCTGGCAGGGGCACCATCAGCTGAATGGCCAGCTTCTTAACGGTGAAAATGGGTCCGGGGGTTGAGTGACAACGGTGCGCACTTTTAGCGCGTCACTACTGCCGCAAGAGTCGGCAGTGGCCCATATCGCTGCAAGACCTCTTGGGCTAAATCTATGTCGGGGCAGCCAGTTGAGCCCAAAGCAGCGGCCATTCGATTTTGATGAATGGTCGCCGCAAATGGGCAATAACGGTCCTTCCCAGGACTGTGAAATTCGGGGCCTATGATTCTATTCCTATCTTAATTCTCCTTTCATCACCTATGTGCTTATACTTTATTATTTATTTTTGTGTTCTTTGAATATTTTTATTTCATATTTTCTATCTGTCTTCCTAACTGTCAGTTTAACCTCTTTCTTAAACTCATTATATTCCCTTTGTCATCCTTTCCTTTATTGTATATGTACTTTGTGTATGCCTATTTCTTTAGATTCAATTTTTTCTTCACCTCTTTATTTATCCACGATATCTTATTGTTGCTAGTTTGTTCTAGTTTTAATTGGAATATATTTCTCCTGCACTCTATTGATCTCCCTTTCAAAGATTTCCACTGATTATTTCTCTTTGTCGGTCAATATTTTGCTCCAGTTTACCTACCCGAGTTCCATCCTCATTCCCTCAGTTATCATTTCCAATCTATTTATTTGGTCTTTGTACGATCTATATCTCTCTCAATTGTTATCTTAAACCTTATCATATTCACTACTCCCTCGATATTGTCCCACACTTACTTCTTTTATCTGCTCCAGTTCATTTCGCATTACTAGGTCTAGCAGTGCTTCCTCTCTTTTCCTCAGGCACGACAGGCTGTCTTACATATTGAATCATTTGTATAATCACGACGTAAAATCTTCCATGAAGCAGCGCAAGTGAACAGCCTAATAGAACATAATTATTTATTTATTATTCCTTGCATTAAAAAAATATTCATTGGTGTAATTAAGAGTGGTAACTAGGTGCAGTTTTATTAACATAGCTGAAAATAAGTTTATCACAAAAAATAAGCATTTTTTTAATAAGAGTGTCTAGTCCACCACCTGTGAGTAAACTGATTTTAAATAATTGAAAATGACTTTAAAAATCTATTCCGAATCATTTAATATTTTGATTGGTGTACACTAGTCAGTTCTTTAGTAAATTAAATATTTAATATTTAAAACTTTTAAAACGTGTCTACTAGTGCCTTTGTGTCTAAACAATTAGATTAATTTGAAGAGCCTTCTCGAACGGTCACAAACGGGCCTAATTGGCGGAAACTCACCATGTTCATTATTTTGATCTGAGGGCGTGGCCAGTTTTGTGGGCAAGGCTGGATTCCAGCACAATGGGCCTAAAATTCCAGTCGGAGGCTTCTTTCGGAGGAACGCCTCCGATCAAGAATTTTTTACGAATTTACCTGGTGGTCCCAGAGGCGCCTGTGATTCCGATGGAGAGGTCTTCTCTTCCCGCACAGCGTAACGCGCTCCCATCCTCGATGTTCAGACGCAGAAGATGCAGTCATGTGTAACTGCACAACCAATCAGGTACAGTATTCTCATTAAAGCAATGAGAACTCTCTATCTACGAGTTCTTGTTGCTATTAATTAAAAAGAACAAACACACTAAACACAACATAAAAAATAAAAAACACACCTCGCATATTTAACATTAATTGAAATTAAAGTTCATTAAATGTTTTAGAAAAAAATATATATTTTTTAAGTGTTTTAATTAGGGTTTAAAATAAACTTACCTTAGTGGACAGGGTTTTTAACATAAATATGTGTTTTCAAATTTTATTTTTAATATGTTTTTTTATGTTTTAAAACTCTTACGCTGGTAAAAGTAGGCTATGCGCTTGCTTTTACCAGGCGCAAGAGTTTGAAGGACAGTAGCTGGGCAAGAGATGGGCAAATAGCCCAATCTTGTCCATGCGAATGTCCTTCTCCCGAAGATGTGGAGGATCTGTCAAGCCAGAACTTGACAGATCGGAAAAAACGGTTTTCGGCGCATGCGCATTGCGAGCCGAAAACTGGCTTTTGCGATACCTCCCCGGGTCCGTACACACTTCATACGGTGAGGCCGCGATTTCAGGGCCAATGTTTTTTAAACCAGTGTTAAAGATCGCAGGAAATCGATTTACGCTCAACATAACTTGTGCTTAAAATTCCGCAATCTTTTATGCTGGTTTGACCAATTTCAAGCCAATTGTGCTGTTAAAACAGTGCAAACAAACAGAGATTCTAGACTGTTATCTTTATCTCTTTTTATACTCTGACCTTTGCTCTCATCCCTTCTTTTCATATATTTAAGTTACTATTATGTCCACCAAACTCATCCCACCTTTTACTAGTTTGATGAGCTTTCTACAGTCGTATTTATTGTTTCTGCAAGTATCTTAGTCCCAGCAGTTCGCACATGGCACATGTGGTAATCCAGAGATTACCAGCCACGAGGTCCTGCTTTACAATTTAGCTCACAACTCATTGTCCCTCAGCAAACCTACCCACCATATTTTTACCTATGTTGTTGGTTCCAACATGGAGAAAGACTTATATTTATATCGCGCTTTTCATGACCACCGGATGTCTCAAAGCACTTTACAGCCAATGAAGTACTTTTGGAGTGTAGTGACTGTTTTAATTTGGGAACATGCACTTCGACAACTAATTCTTCCCCTCTCCTTCCAAATTCCTTAGCGAGCCACTTTGAAATATCCTTTACCTGAGACAACTCACACTCCTGGACTCTCGATTGCAACTGCAGAAAATTGTTATGTACATAACTATGTAATACTTGCCACCAGAGGACGTGACTGTTGGAGTCCTAATGGTCACCTGCACATACGTGCAGGGCCAGTATAAGAGGTTGGCTGCCATGTTGTTTAGGCACTCTGGAGTTGTAATAAAGAAGACTAAGGTCACACGAAGTTCAGCTCACAGTACTCAGCCTCGTAGAGTTCTTCTATACACAACAATTGGCGACGAGTAACAGAATACGAACCTTCACGCAAACACGGCTGCCGTTGGAATATTAGAGAGATTCATAGAGGATGATGATTGGGAAGCCTTCGTCGACCATCTTGACCAATACTTCGTGGCCAACAAGCTGGAAAGAGACACTAACGCGGCCAAGAGCAGGGCGGTTCTCCTCATCGTCTGTGGGCCTAAAATATACGGCCTCATCAAGAATCTGCTCACGCTGACAAAACCAACGGAGAGGGAATATACAGAGTTGTGCACGCTGGTGCGGGACCACCTCAAGCCGAAGGAGAGTCTCCTAATGGCCAGATATCGTTTTTACATGCACCGTCACTCTGGGGGCCAGGACGTGGCGAATTATGTTTCAACCTGAGACGCCTCGTGGGACTTAGCGATTTTGGAGCTGCGTTGGGGTAAATGCTGCCGGACTTTTTCATGCTGGGCATCAGCCACGAGGTCATTCTTCAAAAGCTGCTGGCTGCCGAAATCCTAGACCTAAGCAGGGCCATCGCGATCGCCCAGGCATGCATAGCCACGGACGATAACACCAAACAGATATCGTCTCAACATCGAAGCTCACCGGCAAGTACTGTGCATAAAATGACGTCGCTAGCATACCGAGCTGCATATGGCAGGGTCGATACGTCTGCAAGACCTGTGATGACCCAGAGTCCGCCATCGGGGGTGAATGTGAATCCATTAGCATCGTGTTAGCACTGCGGGGGTAATCATCAGGCCCATCAATGTCGATTCAAGCACTACGTGTGCAAAGGCTGCGCAACAATGGGGCACCTCCAGCGAACGTGCAAACGTGCTGCAACATACCATGTGGCAGAGGATGATCGATCCAGCATGGATCACACAGCACAGGCAACTCAACCCGATGAAGTGTATGGGGCACATATTTTCACCACCAGGAGCCCTCCTATAATGCTGAAAGTCAAATTAAATGGAGTTCCAGTATCCATGGAGTTGGACACGGGTGTGAGTCAGTCAATAATGAGCCAGAGGGCTTTCGAGAAACTGTGGGACAATAAAGCACAAAGGCCCAAGCTGCGTACCTACACCAAAGAGCTCATATCAGTCATTGGAAGTGCGGCAGTGAAGGTATCGTATGATGGAGCTGTGCATGACCTATCATTGTGGATTGCTCCAGGCAATGGCCTAACGCTGTTTGACAGAAGCTGGCTAGAAAAGATTAAATGGAATTGGAACTACATCAAAGCACTATCTTCAGTGGATGACGCCTCGTGTGTTCAAGTGCTGAGCAAGTTTCCCTCGCTATTCGAACCAGGCATCGGCAACTTCACAGGCGCCAAGGTACAGATCCATCTAGGCCCCGATGCATGGTCTGTCCATCACAAGGCTCGGGCGGTTCCGTACATGACGAGATCGAACTGGACAGATTCCAACGCGAAGGAATCATATTGCCAGTCGAGTTCAATGAGTGGGCCAGTCCAATTGTTCCGGTGTTGAAAAACAATGGCACGGTCAGAATCTGCGGAGACTACAAGGTAATGATTAACCGAGTCTCACTACAGGACCAGTACCCACTGCCCAAGGTGGATGACCTGTTCGCAACGTTAGCAGGGGGGAAGTCATTCACTAAGTTGGACCTAACCTCCGCCTACATGACACAGGAGCTGGCTGAATCTTCGAAAAAGATTGACGCGCATCAACACACACAAAGGACTGTTTATATACCACAGGTGCCCTTTCGGGATTCGCTCGGCTGCAGCCATTTTCCAGAGAAACATGCTGAAACCTGTTCCGCGCACCGTTGTGTTTCAAGATGACATCCTGATCACTGGTCGTGACATCATCGAACAGCTACACAACCTGGAAGAAGTTCTAAGTCGTCTAGACAGAGTGGGACTCAGGCTGAAATGCTGCAAGTGTGTTTTCCTGGCGCCAGAAGTCGAATTTTTGGGGAGAAAGTTTGCAGCAGACGGCATCAGGCCCACGGACTCAAAGACAGAGGCCATCAAGAATGCACCCAGACCACAGAATGTGACGGAGCTGTGTTTGTTCCTGGAACTCCTCAACTATTTTGGTAACTTTCTACCCGGGTTGAGCACGTTGTTAGAGCCTTTGCACATGTTACTACGTAAGGGTGACGACTGGGTTTGGGGCAAATCTCAAGACACAGCCTTTGGAGAAGGCCAGGAACCTGCTATGTTCAAATAAATTACTTGTACACAATGACCCAAGTAACCATTTAGTGCTAGCTTGTGACGCCTCATCGTACGGGATCGGCTGTGTGTTACAGCAAGCCAATGTATCGGGCAACCTCCAGCCGATTGCATACGCGTCTAGAAGTCTGTCTAAGGCTGAGAGAGCCTATAGTATGGTCGAGAAAGAGGTGTTAGCATGTGTATATCGGGTTAAGAAAATGCACCAATACCTATTTGGACTTTGGTTTGAGCTTGAAACTGACCACAAGCCGCTCATTTCACTGTGTTCAAAGAGCTGTTATAAACACCAATGCTTCATCCCGCATCCAAAGATGGGCACCAACATTATCCACTTATGACTATGTTATCCGCCACAGACCAGGCACTGAAAACTGTGCTGATGCTTTCAACCGGCTACCATTGCCCACCACTGGGGTTGAAATGGCGCAGCCCGCAGACTTACTACTGGTCATGGATGCTTTTGAGAGCGAGGGGTCACCCGTCACAGCTCGCCAGATCAGGACCTAGACCGGCCAGGATCCTGTGCTATCATTAGCTGCGTCCTAAATGGGAACTGGTCGGCCGTTCCCAGGGAAATGCAAGATGAAATTAAGCTATTTCACCGACGCAAAGATAAAATGTCCATCCAGTCGGATTGTCTCTGTCATGTATTCAACTATCATTGTAACCCATGTATAAGCTGACCTAAGTTGTACATCTTGAGAACATTGACCACAAGGGGGTGAACTTGTGGGAGACACTCCGAACCTGGACTTTCAGGTATAAAAGGGGAAGCTCCACCCACCTTCATCACTTGAGGTCTTGGTAATAAAGGTAACTGGTCACAGAGTGACCTTCTCTCAAGTATGGGCCTCGTGTGCATTTATACTGTATAGTAAGGACGTATCATTGGCGACGAGAAACTGGGAATTAAACCACGCGAGCATGGCCACTAGCAGCACAGAAGAGAGGTACTGTGTTGGTGATGATTGGGACGACTTTATTGAGAGACTACAGCAAAGTTTTGTCACTAAGGAATGGTCGGGACAGGATTCAGCCGACAAACGCAGGGCTCATCTCCTGACGGTTTGTGGATCCAGAACGTACTCCCTGATGAAGGACCTTCTAGCGGCAGAGAAGCCGATGGACAAGACATTCGAAGAGCTCAGTAAGTTGATCGGGGAGCACCTTAAACCGGCGAGCAGAGAAGGGCATGCACCGGCGGCGAGAAGGGCAAAGCGTTCCAGACTTCATGGCAGATCTCCAGATGCATGCAGAGCGAAGATGCTGCGAGACTTTTTTATTGACGGCATCGGGCACGCTGGGGTTTTCAGGAAACTGATTGAGACCAAAGACTTGACTTGGAAGCGGCGGCTCTGATAGCCCAGACATTTATCTCAGGGGAGGAAGAGACCAGAATGATGTATGACAAAAATCTTGGCTCAAATGCGGCAAACGACCAGGGAGTCAACATTGTTAACGCGGCACACAGTTCTCTAAGGAGACAAGGGCAATCAGACATGCCCCAGCATGTAGTCGAACCCACAGGGGGAATTCAACAGAGACAATGGCTAGCTGAACGGCGATTCATGGCATTGCAATGGACAATGCGGCCAGTAATGGGGCCATCAACACCTGCTAATGGTGCGCTTAAAGACAGTTACAGAGACAGTCAGAGACGATCGACTGGTAATGGACCTTTTGCTTCCAATAACGGGGCCTCCAGCTCATGCTGGAGGTGTGGAGGCAAACACCCAGCCAGAGCTTGCAGGAATTAGCAACACACCTGCAGAAACTGTAACGTCAGTGGTCACTTGGTGCGTATGTGCAGGAAGCCTGCAGCCAGGTTGATGTACGAGGAGGACGGGCCCGATGTAAGCCCTACGAGGCCAAATGAATACTGGGACAAATCGCTGGAAGCTGAAGTTCAGCGAGGTCATGTGGAGCACATATACAGTTCATACACCAGGACGCCACCGATTATGATGAAAGTGCTCCTCAATGGCATCCCAGTATTAATGGAGCTAGACATGGAGGCCAGCCAGTCCCTGATGAGTATCAAACAGTTCGAAAGGTTGTGGGTGTCCAAGGCCAGGAGGCCAAAATTATTGCCGATTGACGCACAGCTACGGATATATACAAAAGAGATCATTCCGGTGCTAGGCAGCGCCACGTTAGTCGAGACCCACAAAGATTCGGAGAACAGGTTGCCACTCTGGATTGTCCCGGGGGACGGTCCCGCACTACTGGGGAGGAGTTGGCTTGCTGTCATGAACTGGAAATGGGGCGATGTCAATGCAATTTCTTCTGTGGAGTATCATGTTCACAGGTCCTGTACAAATTTGACTCATTATTTCAACCTGGCATCGGCACTTTCATGGGGGCCAAGGTAGTGATTCACATAAACCCGGACGCCAGGCCAGTACACCACAAGGCCAGAGCGGTGCCGTACGTGATGTGGGAAAAGATAGAAGGCAAATTGGACCGCCTGCTGAGGGACGGCATCATCTCGCCAGTCAAATTCAGTGACTGGGCGAGTCCGATCGTGCCGATGCTCAAGGCGGATGGGTCGGTCAGGATATGTGGCGATTACAAGGCCACCATCAATCGGGTGTCACTCCAAGACCAGTATCCACTACCGAGAGCGGAGGATCTCTTTGCGACGCTATCCGGTGGCAAACTTTTTACAAAATTGGACCTAACCTCAGCTTACATGACCCAGGAGCTGGCGAGTGAGTCGAAGAAGCTGACCACCATCACGACACACAAGGGGTTGTTTGAGTATAATATATGTCCGTTTGGGATTTGTTCGGCCGCCGCGATCTTTCAGCGAAATATGGAAAGCCTCCTCAAGTCGATTCCAAGGACGGCGGTTTTTCAAGACGAAATCCTCAGCACGGGTCGCGATACTGAAGAACATCATCGCAACCTGGAAGAGGTGCTATGCAGACTGGACCGGGTAGGGCTGCGACTGAAAAAGGTGAAGTGCATCTTCTTAGCTCCAGAGGTAGAATGCCTGGGGAGGAGGGTAGCAGCAGACGGGATCAGACCCACTGCATCCAAAACGGAAGCGATCCAGAGAGCATCTAGAACCCGTAACACGATGAAGCTGTGTTCGTTCCTGGGGTTCCTGAACTATTTTGGTAACTTTCTTCCCAAATTGAGCATGCTGTTAGAGCCACTACATGTGCTCCTACGCAAAGGTCGCGATTAGGTCTGAGGGGACAGCCAGGAAAGGGCTTTTGATAGAGCACGCAATTTGTTATGCTCCAACAAACTGTTAACGTTATATGACCCGTGTAAGAAACTTGTTTTAACATGCGATGCATCGTCCTATGGGGTCGGGTGTGTGTTGCAGCATGTGAATGCAAATGGTCAGTTACAGCTGGTAGCTTATGCCTCCAGATGTCTGTCCCAGGCAGAAAGGGGCTACGGGATGGTTGGAAAGGAAGCACTGGCATGTGTATATGCAGTAAACAAAATGCACCAGTACCTGTTTGGCAGGGAATTTGAGCTGGAGACAGATCACAAACCCCTAACGTCCCTTTTGGCCGACAACAAGGCCATAAGCGCAAGTGCATTGGCCCGCATACAGAGGTGGGCACTCACGTTAGCCGCCTATGACTACACAATTCGGCATAGACTGGGCACTGAAAACTGCGCCGATGCACTCAGCAGGCTCCCACTAGCCACCACTGAGGGGGCAACTGAGCATGATGCTGAGATGGTCATGGCTGTTGAAGCTTTCGAAAGCGAAGGCTCACCTGTGACAGCCCGTCAGATTAAAGTCTGGACAAATAAAGACCCGCTACTGTCTTTAGTTAAGAAATGTGTCCTGAATGGGAACTGGGCAGCCACGTATGGTGCTCATTGTGAAGTTCTCTGATAAACATCTCTCTGCCCATCTGGGGAATTTAAACCGTTTTAAAGGTGCAAGGATGAACTCTCGATTCAGGCCGATTGCCCACTGTGGGGAAACCGAGTAGTCATGCCCCAGATGGGCAGAGAGATGTTTATCAGAGAACTCCACAATGAGCACCCAGGCATTGTCATGATGAAGGCAATTGCCAGGTCACACGTTTGGTGGCCAGGGATAGCTGCAGACCTAGAACTTTGTGTTCGCAGGTGCAACACATGTGCTCAGCTGGGCAATGCACCCAGGGAAGCCCCCCTTAGCCCCTGGTCCTGGCCTGCCAAGCCATGGTCACACATCCATGTGGACTACGCAGGACCTTTCATGGGAAAAATGTTTTTGGTTGTAGTCGACGCCTACTCCAAATGAATTGAGTGTGCCATTTTAAATTCAAGCACAGCCTCTGCCACGGTAGAAAGTCTACGGGCAATGTTCGCCGCCCATGGTCTACCGGATGTCTTGGTCAGCGACAATGGCCCGTGCTTCACAAGCACTGAATTCCAGGACTTCATGGCAGGCAATGGAATCAACCATGTCAGAACGACACCGTTCAAGCCAGCCTCAAACGGCCAGGCAGAATGAGCAGTGCAGATAATCAAACAGGGGATGCTCAGAATTCAAGGGGGTTCCCTACAAAGCCGCTTATCACGCCTCCTGTTGGCCAATAGATCCCGACCACACTCGCTCACAGGGGTTCCACCCGCAGAGCTGCTAATGAAAAGGACGCTCAAAACCAGGTTATCCCTTATACTATGAAAGAAATTGTTGAGAGCCGGCGTCAGTCACAATGTGACTACCATGACAGGAATGCAAGGGCACAATGTATTGATGTCAATGACTCTGTTTTTGTCCTTAATTACGCTGCCGGGCCCAAATGGCTTGCAGGCACTGTGATTGCCAAAGAGGGGAATAGGGTTTTGGTCGTTAAACTTACCAATGGACAAATCTGCTGCAAACATGTGGATCAAACTAAAAGGAAGTTCAGCAACCCCATAGAAGAAGCAGAGGAAGAACACGACGTAGAGTTTACTCCACCACAGGTGACCGAACACCAGAACCAAGTGGAGGAGAGCCCAGTCACTGTGGGCAGTCTGGACAGGCCTGAGGCACCGCAAACAGCAGACACTCAGGCCAGTGCCCAACAACCAGAGCCCCAACTCAGGCGTTCCACAAGGGAGCGTAAACCACCAGAGAGACTTAACCTGTGATCCCAATAAGACTTTGGGGGGGAGGTGATGTTATGTATTCAACTATCATTGTAACCCATGTATAAGCTGACCTAAGTTGTACATCTTAAGAACATTGACCACAAGGGGGTGAACTTGTGGGAGACACTCCGAACCTGGACTTTCAGGTATAAAAGGGGAAGCTCCACCCACCTTCATCACTTGAGGTCTTGGTAATAAAGGTAACTGGTCACAGAGTGACCTTCTCTCAAGTATGGGCCTCGTGTGCATTTATACTGTATAGTAAGGACAAATCAGTCTCTTATGGGGTAATCACGTGGTTTTGCCAAAAAAAGGCAGGGAAACGTTTATACGCGACCTACACAGTAACCACCCAGGCATTGTCATGATGAAGGCAATTGCCAGGTCGCATGTTTGGTGGCCTGGCATTGACTCGGACTTGGAGTCATGTGTGCATCAGTGCAACACTTGCTCGCAACTGTTCAATGCACCAAGGGAGGCTCCACTGAGTCTGTGGTCATGGCTCTCCAAACCATGGTCCAGGATCCACGTAGATTTTGCTGGCTCCTTTCTAGGAAAAATGTTTTTAGTAGTTGTGGACACTTACTCGAAATTGATTGAATGTGCAATCATGTCATCTAGCACGTCTGCAGCCACTATTGAAAGCCTCCGGGCCATGTTTGCCACCCTTGGCTTGCCTGACATCCTTGTCAGCAACAATGGACCGTGTTTCACCAGCTCGGATATTCAACGAGTTTATGACCCGCAATGGCATCAAGCATGTCAGGTCTGCTCCATTTAAGCCTAACGGTCAAGCGAAGCGGGCAGACCAAACAATCAAGCAGAGCATGAAACGCGTGACGGACGGCTCCCTGCAGACCCACTTGTCTCGCATTCTGCTCAGTTACTGGACGCGACCCCACTCGTCACCAGGGTTCCCCCGGCAGAATTGTTAATGAAGAGAGCCCTCAAAACCAGGCTTTCCCTAGTCCACCCAGATCTTAATGATCACGTGGCAACCCGGCGACACCGGCAGAACATGTACCATGATCGTGTGGCTGTTTCATGTGACATTGATGTGAACGACCCTGTGTTTGTCCTGAATTACGGTCATGGTCCGAAGTGGGTTGCTGGCACTGTTTTGGCCAAGGAAGGAAATAGGGTGTTTATAATCAAACTGTTAAATGGCCAAACGTGCAGAAAGCATTTAGATCAGAAAAAATTGCGATTTACTGACAACCAGAAACGACTTGAAGAGGACATCACCATCGACGATCCACCAACACACACCCAATCAGCAATCAACCTCGCTGTCAATCACGAGGATGAACTCACTGTTCCTGACAGTCCGGTCAGACCAGCGCGGTGCATTGCAGCAATGGTCCGGCCAACTCACACATGCCAGGGTTTGACAAGTTAGATGATCAACCAGGGAGCGAAGGGCTCCGGATCGCCTCAACTTGTAAATAACTTGTACCGAAGACTTTGGGGGGGGGGGGGGGAGTGATGTTATGTATATAACTATGTAACACTTGCCACCAGAGGGTGTGACTGTTGAAGTCCTAATGGTCACCTGCACACACGTGCAGGGCCAGTATAAAAGGTTGGCTGCCATGTTGTTTAGGCACTCTGGAGTTGTAATAAAGACTAAGGTCACACTAACTTTAGCTCACAGTACTCAGCCTCGTGGAGTTATTCTATACACAACAAAAATCCCCAAAGATTACAACCTTTCTATTCTGCTCCCCCCTCCCCCTTAAATGGCAGCATGTATTTGCAACATCAAAGTTCTGATTGGACCCCTGGAGGACAAGACACACCAAGTAGTTTGTCTGTAAAGTGTAATTTGATCCTGCCCGAGTAATCAAGATCTTTGCAACATGCAATTTGACCCATTCATTATGACAGCCAGGCTCCAGATAGAGTTCACAGCGCTAACACTACTGCTTTCAGAGAACAGACAGGGATCACCCTCCACGATTAGGACTTCTCTCCCCCCACAAGAAGTTCCTGGTCTTCTCCTTCCCCCACCCCCAGCCCTGAGTTCCTGACCTTCTCCGCCCCCCGTGATCCTGATCTTCTCCCACCATCCCCCTCCCCCGAGTTCCTCACCTTCTCCTCCCCCCCCCCCGCCATCCTGACCTTCAGCGCCCAACAAGTTCCTGACCTTCTCCCCCGATAACCTGACCTTCTACCCGCCTTCCACCACCATCGCCGCCCCCCCCCCCGCAACAAGTTCCTGACCTTCTCCCCACCTGAACTGAGCCTATAACCTGTAACTGGGTCCTGGGCTCTGGGGTTTGTGCTGGGCCTACAGGAAACATAGGCGCATGCACAGTTGGAATGACAGGTTCGCATGTGCGGCTCTGGTGGGGGGAGGGGCAGCACGGTCTTTAGGCATTGCCCCCCATATGGTGCGCATGAGCAGAACTCAAATTTGTTTGTGCAAATAATCACTCCGGTCTTTGTATTGAAAAGCCGGCTGCGCGGATTCTCTGGAGCGCTGAGCGGCAGCTTATGGGGAACAATGCACAGAATACACTCTTATTTTTAAAAATTCATTTATTCATTGCCATCCCCCCTAGTTGCCCATGAGAGGGTGGTCGTGACCTGCCTTCTTGAACTGCTGCAGTCTTGGGGAGTGGGGAAGGAGAGGGAGAATGTGGTGCAGGTATAAAGGGGATGGGGTGGAAGAATGTGTTCCAGGCCTAACAGAGGGTGGGGGAACATGATCTATCTTTGCATTGGATCACATTCTTGCTCTCATCCAGTCCCCCCATCCTTTAGCCCAGGATCACGTTCTTCCCCTTCCCCACCGTTCTCACTCTGCTCCCCCCAACAGTTCTTGACCTCCCTCCTCTAATCCCCTCTCCTCTCTCTCCCCCTTCAATCCCCTCCCCTCTCCCCTCTCCCTGTTCTTCTTCCTCCTTCCATCCGATCCCCTGACTTGCTCCACACAGAGCCGAGGAAAGTGTGGCGGGGCAGGCCGTAGCCACCGCACCGCTTGCTACTGCGCATGCACGACCAGATCAGCCAGGTGCGCATGCGCAGAAGAAAAGCGGTGCAAATAGTCACCCTGCCCTTAAATTGCCCCCTGCTCCACCCATCATCATCATAGGTAATCCCTCGGAGTCAAGGATGACTTGCTTCCACACTAAAAATGAATTCTCAGGTGACTGAGGAGTCCAATGTGGGATCTACAGTCTCTGTCACAAGTGGGGCAGATGGTAGCTGAAGGAACGGGTGAGTGCAGGGCCTGGGTTGCCGCACGCTCCTTCTGCTGTCTATGGTTGGCTTCAGCTTGCTCTCGGCGAGGAGACTAAGGTGTTCAGCGCCTTCCCGGGTGCTTTTCCTCCACTTTGGGCAGTCTTGGGCCAGGGATTCCCAGGTGTCGGTGGGGATGTTACATTTTTTCAAGGAGGCTTTGAGGATGTCCTTGAAGCATTTCCTCTGCCCACCTGGGGCTTGCTTGCCATGTTGGAGCTCCGAGTAGAGCGCTTGTTTTGGGAGTCTCGTGTCAGGCATGCGGACAATGTGGCCTGTCCAGTGGAGCTGATCGAGCGTGGTCAGTGCTTCGATGCTGAGGATGTTGGCCTGAGCGAGAACACTGACATTGGTGCGCCTATCCTGCCAATGGATTTGCAGGATCTTGCAGAGGCAGCGTTGGTGGTACTTCTCCAGTGTTTTGAGGTGCCTGCTGTACATAGTGCATGTCTCTGAGCCATATAGGAGGGCGGGTATCACCACTGCTCTGTAGACCATGAGCTTGGTGCTGGGTTTGAGGTCCTGGTCTTCAAACACTCTCTTCCTCAGGCGACTGAAGGCTGCACTGGCACACTGAAGGCGGTGTTGGACCTTGTCGTCGATGTCTGCCCTTGTTGACAGTTGTCTCCCGAGGTATAGAAAATGGTCCATGTTGTCCAAGGCCTCATTGTGGATTTTGATAACCGGGGGGCAGTGCTGTGTGATGGGGGCAAGTTGGCAGATGTTTAGTGTAAGGCCCATGCTCTCGTACACCTTGGTGAGGTGTTGACGATGGCTTGGAGTTCGGCCTCCGAGTGTGCGCAGATGCAAGCATCGTCTGCGTACTGGAATTCGATGACGGAGGATGGGACAACCTTGGATCTGGCCTGGAGGCGGTGGAGGTTGAACAGATTCCCATTTGTCCTGTAATTTAGCTCCACTTCAGCAGGGAGATTGCTGGGGGTGAGATGGAGCATTGCAGCAAGGAAGATCGAGAAGAGCATTGGTCCAAACGTGGAATGGGTCTGTGATAGATCCGTTGGTCAAGATGACAGCTTGCATATCATCATGGAGCAGGCGGAGGATGGTGACAAACTTTTGAGGGCAGCCAAATCTGAGGAAGACGCTCCATAATCCCTCACGGTTGACAGTGTCAAAGGCTTTTGTAAGATCAAAGAAGGCCACATACAAGGGTTGGTGCTGTTCCCTGCATTTCTTTTATATCTGCCGTGCGGTGAAGATCCTGTCCATTGTGCCCCTTAGTGGGCGGAATCCGCATTGCGACTCTGGGAGGAGCTCTTCAGACTCGGGGAGAAGGTGATTGAGGAGGATTCTTGCGATGACTTTCCCGGTGGTCGACTGCAGGGAGATTCCTCTGCAGTTACCGCAGTCAGGCCTGTCACCTTTCTTGAAGATGGTCACAATTACAGCGTCTCTAAGATCTCCTAGCATTATCTCCTCCTTCCAAATAAGAGAGATGAGGTGATGGATCCATGCCAGTAATGCTTCTCTACCTTGTTTTAATGCTTAGGCAGGGATTCCATCTGCTGCTGATGACTTGTTCTTTCGTTGGCGGATGGCCTTTTCAACCTCGTGCCGGGCTGGGGTTGTGCTGAGATGGTGGCGGGTGGCATGTTGTGGGATGGAGTCAAGGACACTCACGTCGAAGACAGAGTCTCGGTTAAGGAGATCCTAAAAGTGCTCCTTCCGTTGGGCACTGACTGCTTGTCTGACCTTGATGAGTACCTCTCCATTCTTGGCCAGCAGTGGAGTAGGGCCTTGGGTGCTTGGGCCGTAGGTCGTCTTGACTGCGCTGAAAAATCCACCGACGTCGTGGTTGTCGGCTAGTTGCTGGATTTCTTGAGCTTTCTCCACCCACGATCTGTTCTTTAGGTTGCGGACCTCAGTCCCCTGCTCCGCTGTGCCTTGGTTAGCTATTCGACTTTTCCGATCCTTTTCTTTGTATGATCGTATTATTTGGAACTGTAGTGAATAATGTGTTGTTAAAATTCTGAAAGGTGAAAAAATACATTTGTGCAAGCTGTGAGGAAGTCGATCCCCACATGGTTGCGAGCTGTTTTCCCACGCACCGCCAGGAGAGGGAGGCCGGCCGGTCGGCACGGCCCTCCCCGAGGAGCGGTGCGGGGGAAGGGGCGGAGCACGGCCCGGTGCGGCTGGTGGCGGGGCTGCCGGAAGAGGTGCGCGAGCCGGCGATGAGCAGGCGCACGCTGGGTCCCGGGGATGCCGCAGCTGCTGTCTGTGACTCTGACTTTATTTAATGTCCCGCTGTCGGAAACCCTGGCGGATGGGCCGATTCTATGGATGCGGGGTTGCTCTTCCTTTTAGCTCAGTGTCGCGTTGATGACCGAAGAGTATGTGCCATGGGGAATTGCTGGACTCAGTGCTTTCGGTTGTTTAGGAAAGAGGCCAACAGGATCCAGCGGGGTGGAGGGTGAGTCTTTTAATCATTGTTCAGAATGCAGCAAATTCAGCAATTGTGTTTTATTCCTGCGACACGGTTTAAAATGAAGCACGGTGGATTAATAGTTAAATTGTTCTGTGCATGCCGAGTTAATTATTGTTGCAGTTGTCAGAGACTGAAAGGCGTGCTGCTACTTAAAGCTACTTTTTTATTTTAAAAAAGCATTTTTTTATACTTTGTCACGGACGTCCTTGTGTTTGCAGTGCTGAATGAGGAAAGATTGGATAGTCTGGGGTTGTTTTCTTTTGAACAGAGGAGGCTGAGGGGAGACTTGATTGAGGTGTATAAAATCATCAGGGGCCTAGATAGAGTGGATAGGAAGGACCTGTTTCCCTTAACCGAGAGGTCACTAACCAGAGGGCTTAGATTTGAAGTAGTTGGTAGAAGAATTAGAGGGGAGATGAGAACTTTTTTGACCCAGGAGGTGGTGGGGGGTCTGGAACTCACTGCCTGGAAGGGTGGTGGAGGCAGAAACTAGATCAGTTTAAAAACAAACAAACGCACCTCTTTGGTCCATTGATCAATGATTGTACAAGCCTGATTGAAATGTCGAGGCATGTTCAAAAAAAATTCTAAGGTACATTTTGTGAAGTTGCTATGTGATGTGTTACATAGTATTTTCAGGAGAATACAATAACACATTGTAGTAGTCAGTGCAGTTGGAAGTAAGTTGAGGAATGTTTCAATGTGTCAGTTGCCAAAGTTCTATACATTTCACCTTTTCTGTAGGAAGGGGAAGTCAGGATGTGAAATATTCTTAAAAGTAATAGCCTAAGCTCTGTTTTAAGTCTCCAGGCTGCTAGAGAAGGGGTTACAAAGTTAGCATGCAGGTACAGCAAGTAATCAGGAAGGCAAATGGAATGTTGGCCTTTATTGCAAGGGGTGGGTAGAGAATAAAAGCAGAAGTCCTGCTACAATTGTACAGGGTATTGGTGAGGCCACACCTGGAGTACTGTGTGCAGTTTTGGTCTCTGTATTTAAGGAAGGATATACTTGCATTGGAGGCTGTTCAGAGAAGGTTCACTAGGTTGATTCTGGAGATGAGGGTGTCGACCTATGAAGAAAGGTTGAGTAGGTTGGGCCTATACACTGGAGTTCAGAAGAATGAGAGGTGATCTTATCGAAACATATAAAATAATGAGGGGACTCGACAAGGTGGATACAGAGGGGATATTATCACTCATAGGGGAAACTAATAGTAGGGGACATAGTCTCAGAATAAGGAGCTGTCCATTTAAAACTGAGATGAGGAGGAATTTTTTCTTAGAGTTATAAATCTATGGAATTCTCTGCCCCAGAGAGCTGTGGAGGCTGGGTCATTGAATATATTTAAGGTGGAGATCGACAGATTTTTGAGCGATAAGGGAGTCAAGGGTTATGGGGAGCGGGCAGGGAAATGAAGTTGAGTCCATGATCAGATCAGCCATGATCTTATTGAATGGTGGAGCAGGCTCGAGGGGCCAAATGACCTACTCCTGCCCCTATTTCTGATGTACACTTAATTTATTATTTATAGATAAGAACATTGGTCCAATTGTTTAGCTCTTCTCCTCCCTCTCCCCTCTCAAAGCTGAGTTTGTAATTATCAATATAAATGAACAACTTGGCTATGCTGGACCATGTATCCCTTTACTGTATACAAATATGGTTTGTAATGCTGCATCTGGGCAGCTCCAGTGCATTCTCGACAATGGCAACGCAGTGGACTCATTGCTTGTAGTATTGCCATAACATTTCCCACATTTCATTTTTTAAAAAATCCATTAAATGATTGCCCTTTTTTGTTTAATTGGGCAATTTTATGCATATCAGTTCAATGATGCTATTACTGAGAAAGGAATGAATTTGTTCCATTATCTCTCCATAGTCTCTCTTTCAATTTAGCTTCCATCATGCACAGATTTAGTGGCACATATCAGGTACAGAGTTCCAACATGACATTTTTAATCTTATACATACACATCCAAGGGGTTCCACTACTACTTTATCTGTCAGCCTCAAAAAAGTCAAGGTTTGTTGGCCAGAATCCTCACCATCTAAATCTTTACTAGCTACTGCTAAATTATTGCCATTCCAGCTTACTCCTTAGATTAGTTTCCATTATTTGACAAATTATTACTGATGTTACAAACTAATTGACCTGTAGTTCCATGGGTCGGATGTGTCATTCTTTTTCAATAATTCAGCATAGGTGCATACATTGGCTCCAATTCTTCAGAATGTTCAGTGATTCCTTTCATTTCCTACATTAGAAGTGTGACTACATTTCAAAACCACACTCTGCACTACCTGAAGGATGTTCTTTAATGTGACATTTCCATTTCTTATGAGCCAATCTTTGAAAAAGCTGCCAAATATGACCAGGAATGTTCTGTGGACTTTTCTATTGGGAGATTTCATGGCCACGACAGATGGAGTAGAATTTAAGGATACTAATCTACACTAGATTTGAATCCAGACCTCTGAGATGAATGTTGAATCAATTATATATTTTTAATGTAACCAATGATACGTCTTTTTGAAATCCATATGGTTCTCAATATTTTAAAGAAATTTGAGACTAACATTCTCCTCGGCTCTGGTGGAGACAAAGGTAGGAAGTTTGGGGATTTGCTTATTGTCAGAAAGAAAGACTTGGATTTATATAGCACCTTTCACGACTACTGGAAGTCTCCAAGCGCTTTACAGCCAATGAAGTACTTTTGAAATGTAGTCACACTTGTAATGTAGGAAACGAAAGGAATCACTGAACATTCTGAAGAATTGGAGCCAATGTATGCACCTATACTGAATTATTGAAAAAGAATGACACATCCGACCCATGGAACTACAGATCAATTAGTTTGTAACATCAGTAATAATTTGTCAAATAATGGAAACTAATCTAAGGAGTAAGCTGGAATGGCAATAATTTAGCAGTAGCTAGTAAAGATTTAGACGGTGAGGATTCTGGCCAACAAACCTTGACTTTTTTGAGGCTGACAGATAAAGTAGTAGTGGAACCCCTTGGATGTGTATGTATAAGATTAAAAATGTCATGTTGGAAATCTGAAATAAAACAAAACCTGTCAGAAATATAGTTCTTGAATTTTAGCACTTCATCTAGCTGTGACCTGGTATATTTGGACTTCCAGCAAACTTAAAGTTCCACAAGAAAGGCATCTACAACAACAGCAGCTTGAATTTATATAATGCCATTTGATGTTGTAAAACTCCCCAAGGTGTTTCACATGCGTGATTAGCAAACAAAATTTGATACCGAGCCACATAAGGAGGTATTAGGACAGAGTCAAAGGTAGGTTTTAAGGAGCATCTTGGGGGGAGAGAGAGAGAGGTTTAGGGAGGGAATTCCAGAGCTTTGGGCTGAGGCAGCAGAAGGCATGGCTGCTAATGGTGGAGTGACTATAGGGGTTGGCCAGGAGAGTGTTGGAATAGTCAAGTCTAGAGATTACAATGGTATGGATGAGGGTTTCAGTAGCAGATGAGCTGAGGCAGCAGTGGAGTCAGGCAATATTAGAGCTGGAAATAGGCAGTCTTGGTGATGGCGCAAATATGTGATCGGAAGCTCACCTCGGGGTCAGATACGACACCAAGGTTGCGAATGGTCTGGTTCAGCCTCAGCCAGTTGCCAGGGAGTCAGTGACTAGGGAATGGAGTTTGTGGCGGGGACCGAAGCCTTGATGTCTACACTTTTCTAAAGACAATAATTAACTAAAATTCACAGGAATCCAAGGTACAAGATGGGACTTAAGAAGTTGGTTTAAAAAATGTAGGGATTGGAGTACCTGTAAAAGGTGTAATGTTGATTAGAGTCTCAAAGGCCAGTGCTTGGACTCTAATCTATATTAGTTGGGTAATGAAAGCAAATAAGTATAAGGTTAATGCATTTGTTGACCACATTAAAGTAGGAAAAGCAGTAGAGAGGTCCAGGAGGTTATTGGTGCTGCAGAGGTGTCCGATAGGTGGGTCCAGGTTGGTATCCGTGCAGCATGAGTTTATGCTTAGGGAGTTGGGAAATGCACCTGCAATTAGGTCCAGAGAGGACTAAAGCTTAAACTTAGTCTTAGCCTTAGGTGTAATCTTACAGCAGACATCTCAAATTGCTGGAGAAATACCACCAACGATGTCTCCAAGATCCTGCAAATCCCCTGGGAGAATAGACGCATCACCGTCGGTGTTCTCGATCAGGCCAACATCCCCAGCATCGAAGCACTGACCACACTCGACTAGCTCCGTTGGGCGGGCCACATCGTCCGCATGCCCGACACGAGACTCCCAAAGCAAGCGCTGTACTCGGAACTCCTGCATGGCAAGCGAGCCAAAGGTGGGCAGAGGAAACATTTCAAGGACATCTTCAAAGCCTCCTTGATAAAGTGCAACATCCCCACCGACACCTGGGAATCCCTGGGCAAAGACCGCCCTAAGTGGAGGAAGAGCATCCTGGAGGGCCGCTGAGCTCTTGTCGCTGAGAGCGTGCAGAAACCAAGTGCAGTCAGTGGAAGGGAGCGTGCGGCAAACCAGACTCCCCACCCACCCTTTCCTTCAACGACTGTCTGTCCCACCTGTGACGGAGACGGTAATTCCCATATTGGACTCTACAGTCACCTGAGAACTCACTTTTGGAGTGGAAGCAAGTCTTCCTCGATTTGGAGGGACTGCCTATGATGATGAGGAAAAGCAATAGAGACTGAGGATGCAACAAAAACATTTTAATTATGAAATTGGACAAACAAAAGGTAAATTAGATTTGGCACTGACAAATTTAAAATGCTACAGTGGTTGGAAAAAATGTACATCTTAAGAATACAATAAGTCGAATTTGATTGAGGATAGGGGGAGTCAGAATTAGTGACTCAGCGAAAAGAAGTATCTCCAAACATGTAACCTAGTGCTATCCCTTAGCAATTTACACATCTCCTTGGTCCTCTCCAACCTAACAAACTAATTGCTTATCCTCTTGGACCGAGTCTAATCTTTCCTTATTTTAAAACCCTCAATGAAATCTCCTTGAAGTCTGCACTTTTCTAAAGTACAGAGCTCCTGCTTTCTTAGATTATCCTGGTAACAGAGGGCCATTAAATTCGCTATTCATGAAGTGGTCCTCCTCTGACCCTTTTCTGGAATCTCTCTCTTATGGGGAGTGGAGCTGAGTCCATGATCACATCAGCCAAGATCTTATTAAATGGTGGAGCAGGCTCAAGAGATCAAATATCCTACTCCTGCTCCTTTTTCTTATGTTCTTATGTATCCTCCAGCATGTGCTGGGACCAAAACTTGGCACAGTATTCTAGTTGTGTCCTGACCAAGGCCTTATACAGATCAACTGGACCATTGATTGGCTGTAATCGTACCGGCAGTACATCCTAACACCTTGTGTGCTTTTACAATAGTCTGACAACATTGGTCATGGACTTTTAATAACCCCCAAATCCTTCTCCCAAAAAAGGAGTCTTGAGTATGCAACCCTGAATGGTGAACACGTGTGTAGTATTTCCAAGAGAGCACACTTCACACAAGTCTTTTAAAATGGCAGATCCTCCAGAAGCCTGTGGAAGCTTCCTGCTTCTTGTCATGTGCCCTGTCTGTTTATTAAACACTAGTTGCAGTAACACAATGTCCACAGTGTGGCGCTACAGACATTATACTTCTCCCTCCTTTATTGAAGTTATTATAACAATCATCATACATAACTTGCATGGTTATACATAACAAAGGATATGGACTTATTTTGCCATATATACAAATTAAACTTAACCACTTGTTTTCTGTTTCGACGAGGGTACCTTCGCTCTCGAACAGAACTTTCCAAACATGGTGTCGAATTTAAACTCATTCAAGGCTGATCCTGAGGAAAGTTTTCCTCCAAGGGATGCCCTTGATTTCCATTTGAATTCTCTCTAACTTTAGACGGTTTGTTTTCCCGACTCGGACTCGGACTTAAATTCTGATTTTCTCTTGGATTTGTTTCCAGTACATTAGATGTAGGACATCAAAACTATCTGATGAGTGAAAAATAATTGAATCATTCCCACCTTCAACTACTTCCATATCTGTAGGTAAAATATGATCAATGTGAACAAACCTAACCTGTCCATTATCAAACATCTTGACCAAATATTTGCGAGGACCACATATCTTCACCACTCTTCCTAGTAACCATTTTACCCCTTTTATGATGGTTCTTCACTCTCACCTTTTGATTTAATTTCACACTTCTCTCTTTTACTTTACCTCTTATTATGATTCTCTTTCTGTCTTAATTGTGTCTCTTCTACGGACTGTGTCAAATTTGGTTTTAACAACGAGAATCTGGTTTGTGGCTGTCATTTGAGAAACAACTCTGCTGGTATTCTACCAGTAGTTGTATGAGGAGTATTATGATATGTAATTAGAAAATTATCCAATTTGTGATCCAATGACAACTGCCGTTTGTTTGGATTTGAATCTAACATTTGTTTGATGGCACGTTTTACAATTTATACAGTGCAGACTCTGCTGCACCATTCGAAGCAGGGTGGTACCATGGAACCTTGGTATGTTTCACAACATTTTTGTTCGTGAACTGTGCAAATTCTTCTGAACGAATTTGTGGCCCATTATCAGAAACAATTTCTTCTGGGAGGCCAAATGAAGAAAATAAACTTCGCAAAATGTCTAAAGTTTTACTTGTTGTTTTCCATATTGGAAACCCCTCAACCCACTTCGAATGGTTATCAATCACAATGAACAATTGTCCTCCTAGCTCAGCAAAATCAATATGTAGCCTTTGCCCACACCCTGGGAGGCCATTTCCATTGCTGTAATGGTACTGATGGTGGTTACTTGCTTGCCGATTGATATGTTGTACACAGACTCACTATGTACTCTATATCTTTATCAAGACCTGGCCACCATAAGTAACTGCATGCAAAACTCTTGGTCAGGTGCTGGTCATGGAGGTCTCCTAATCATTTGGACCTGAATTTATTTGGTATAACCATTCTTGCAACCCACATGATACAATCTTTATCTATCATTCATTCCTACGAATGAAGAATGGATGAGTATCTGTCTCTGTTACCTGGTTTGGCCATCCATTTGCAACATAATCATACATCTTTGACTTTACTGGGTCACATTTGGTGCTCGACCAATCTTCAGCTGTGACTGGCAGTTCATCAATGTATGAAAAATAGAACACTTCTTCCCTATCGGGTGTAACTTGTGATGGGGAAGGCAATCTAGACATTGCATCAGCATTACTGTGATCAGCTGATTGTATTCATTATCATGTGTATATGCTGACAAAATCAAAGCCCATCTCTGCATTCGGGCTGCAGGTAATGTTGGAACTGGGGACTTTGGATGGAGGATTGTTGTCAGGGGTTTATAGTCCATAACGATGGTAAACTTACGACCATACAAATATTTGTGGAACTTCTTGACCCCAAAAATTATTGCCAAAGCTTCCCTTTCGATTTACGCATAATTACACTCACTGGCACTGAGTGCATGAAGCAAAAGCAATTGGTCTCTCCTCCCCACTACGTGATATGAGATCACTGCCCCAACTCCATAAAGAGGGGCATCACATGCTAGCTTGATCTCCTTAGATAAGTTATAGTGAACTAACATGGTGCCCTCGATCAATTCACTTTTATTCCTTGAATGCTGTATTACATTCTTTTGACCACTGTCAATGGACCTGTTTTTTCAATAGTTAATTCAGTGGATGTAATACTGTAGCCAAATTTGGTAGGAGCTTCTCATAATAGTTCAAAAGACCCAAAAATGATCGTGACATTCTTGGGAGTGGGTGCATTTCTGATTGCATCCAGCTTTCCCATGGTTGGATGTAAACCATCTTTGTCTACTCTGTAGCCTAAGTACTCCACTGAATTTTTAAATAACTCACACTTACGAGCAGACACTCGTACTCTGTGCTTCTCTAGCCATTTGAGGACTTCATTCAGTATGTTGTTATGACTTTGCCTATTTTGGTGCTGAAATCAGTATGTCATCGAAATAACATACTTACCCCTTCAATACCTTGCAAAATCTGGTTCATCACCCCTTGGAATATGGCAGGGGTGGAAGACACTCCAAATGGTAGCCTATTGAATTGATATAGGCCTAGATGAATATTCACAGTCAAGCATGACTTGGACTCCTCATCTAGTTCATCTGTAAGTAGGCATTCATAAGATCCAGTTTTGAGAAGATTTGACCACCTGTCAGTGTTGTGAACAAATCTTCTATATTTGGCAATGTATTCAGGACATTACCCTCTAGACCCTGGTTTACGGTTACTTTATAATCACCACACAATCTTATCTTACCATCGGACATGGGTACAACAATGGGTGTAGCCGAATTGCATCGATCCATCTTAGAAATAACATTCTCAGTCTCTAGTCTTTTGAGTTCTTGCTCAACTTTTTCCTTGAGTGCATATGGTACAGAACGTGGCTTGCAGTAAACCGATCTACCATCCTTCTGTACCCTGACACTTGCCTTGAAGCCTTTGCTCGGACTGCCTGTTTCACAGAACACCTTCGGATAACTCTTGATAACATCATCCATTGATGCAAATCTCGTTTCAACACGGAAAATCTCACTCCAATCCAGCTTCAGTGATCCCAACCAATTTCTTCCTAGTAAGGCAGGCTTATCTCTTTTTACTACTATTAGAGGCAAGTTCTGAAATTGATCCTTGTATTTCGCCGCTCTACCTTGGATTTCTCCAATGGGAAATCACTCAATTTGTCGAGGTATAGCGACTCCGGTACTACACTCACGGATGCACCCATGTCGATTTCCATTGGTATCTTTAATCCCGCAACATCAGTGTGGATTTTGATACTTTTTGAATCGCTGTCCGTTAACCTTGTGCTCCTGATGACGTTTAACTCTAACATCTCCTTGTCCTGTTGTTGTTGTTCCATGCTATGTAGTCTCTGGGGATTTCTTCTCGTAGCTTTGAAAGCTGGACTTGGCTTTGAAAGCTGTTTTACCCTTTAGTCTGCATGCCTTCGCCAGATGCCCAGTTTTTCTGCAGAAGAAACACTCTGCCTTCACATGTGGACAACTTTGCGCAATGTGTTATCCCAGGCACCAATAGCGGGACTGCAATGCTACAATTTCCAGTTTCTGAAACTTTGGGCCCCCACCGCCTATTACTTTGAACCTGCAGGCGATTCACCTCAGTTGTGTGATGGCTGAAATTAGTCTGAAATTCTCGGGAATATTGGTTGGCCATGCTCATCGACCTAGCTGTCTGACAAGCGATATCAAAAGTCAAGGAAGGCGTTGTCAATAACTTTCTTCTGATTGCATCATTTTTCATCCCACAAACAAAACGGGCCCGCAATGCTTGGTTCTGCAAGTTTCCGAAATTACAGTGAATAGGTAGCTTTTTAATGCTACAATGTACTCAGATATTTTCATCGGCCTTTTGATTTCATATACCGAAACGATAGCTTTCAGCAATTTCCACGGGTACGGGGTTGTAATGCTGTTCCAGCTTAGTTAAAATCTCCATGAATGTTGTGTCCTTTGGCTCGGCAGGCAAAGCAAATTCATCAGCGTTTCATACAACTCAGGCCCAGCTTCAGTTAAGAAAGTAACACTTTTCCGTTCCAACACCGCCCGGTTCTGGTCTGCATCCTCTGGGACTTCGATTATGTTATTTGCAGTGAAATACATTTCTAGCCGATCCACATACGATTTGAATCTTTCCCGGTCGCGATTATATTCTCCTACAAATGCCCCATCACTCCCATAGGTGCAACCATTTTGACTCTGTGCTTGTAATTTACCTCGAATTTATAGCTGTAATCAAAACCGAGAAGTTCTCAAAGTCTCTGTCGGCTGGCTGAATCCTTCACCAACAAAAATTTCAGCTTTGTTTTATCCGATTATCCTATTTGTCATCGCCATTGTAGTATTTCCAAGAGAGCACACTTCACACAAGTCTTTTAAAATGGCAGATCCTCTGGAAGCCTGTGGAAACTTCCTGCTTCTTGGCATGTGCCGTGTCTGTTAATCACTCGTTGCAGTAACACAATACGTCCACAGTGTGGAGCTACAGACATTACAACGTGCTTGGAATTGTCCGTACCAAGTACATAACATATTTATCTATATTAAAAGACATCTGCCAGATACGGGTCCATTCCTGCCTGTAATCTATTTTTTCATCTAAGAGCCGTAGACCCCCAGATATCTTGTCATCCATGATCTTGCGGACCGTTCCCTCAATGCCGCCTACTGGATCATTGATCTAGGTTGTGAAGAGCAAGGGCCTAATGCTACAGAAAAGTATATAACTCAAACTAGTAATGAAAGAAACAACTTTCATTTATATAGTGCCTTGTCACATTCTCAGGATATCCCAAAGCTCTTCACAACAAATGAGTTACCTCTGAAGTATAATCACTGTTGTTATGTAAGCAAATGTGGTACCAATTTTGTATCCATCCTGAGGGGGCAGATAGGGCCTCAGTTTACTGTCTCCATCCGAAAGTTGGTACATTCAATAGTGCAGTACTCCCTCATTACTTCACTGAAGTGTCAGCCGAGATTGTGTGCTCAAGTCTCTGGAGTGGGCATGAACCCACAACCTTCTGACTCCGGTGAACGTGTTACCACTGAGTCAAGGCTGACACCTTAGAATTGAAAAGATGAGACCGGTGGAACCATTCCATTAATGTACAAGTGTTTCCTTACGGGCACAGATTCCAAGTTGCAAGAATTACATTTTTCAGATGCTATTCCCAAAATGAGTTTAAAGTACTGGTGAGAAATCAGTATTTTACTGAAATCTAGTGACTGTTGCACTTGTGTTTAATTTAATAATAAACCTAATTCATTGTGTATAGCCAAAGACATGTAGTCAACCATTGTTGTTTTGTCAGTTAGTTGAAGAGACTAGGAGAGTATTGGGTACTTCATATTTCAAGTAATCTTAGTGTCCGCATAAAGAGTTTATTGTTAGAGCATACGAATATAAGAAATGGAAGCAGGAGTAAGCACTTCGAGCCTTCTCCACCATTCAATAAGATTATGGCTGATCTTCGCCTTCAACTCCACATTCCCGCTCTATCCCCATAATCCCATGATTCCTAGTATCTGAAAATCTGTTGACCCCTGTCTTGAATCTGTGCAACAACTGAGCATCCACAGCCCTCTAGGGTAGAGAATTCAGCAAGAAGAGCTGCACCATCGACTACTTTGCACATAACAACTTGCATTTATATAGCACCTTTAACATAGTAAAACGTCCCAAGGCATTTCATAGGAGCATAATCAGACAAAATTTGACACTAAGCCAAAGAAGAAGGTATTGGGACAGGTGAAAAAGGTAGGTTTTAAGCAGTGTCTTTAAGGAGGAGAGGGAGGCGAAGAGGTTTGGGGAGGGAATTCCAGAGCTTACAGCCTAGATAGTTGAAGCCTCGGTTGCTAATGCTGGAGCAATGAAAATTGGGGATGTGCAAGAGGCCAGAATTGGAGAAGTGCTGAGATCTTGGAGGGTTGTTGGGCTGGCACAGGTTACAGAGATGGTGAGGGGTGAGGCCATGGAGGGATTTGAACACAAAGATGAGAATTTTAAAATCAAGCCTTTGGTGGACCGGGAACCAATGTAGGTCACTGAGAACAGGCAATGTCACATTTTGGTTGATAAGTGTTTATGGAGGCAACCTTTTGCACTGAGTCTGAAGATAGTTTCTGGCTGAAGCTTGAATTACAACAATTGCTGGTAGTGTAGGTGACATCAAATTCAACCTGTAGACCAACATGGGTGGTTTAAATTTAAATCAAAGTAAATTACTGGAAACAAACAGCAGTATTTGAGAGTGAGTACAAAGGTGTGAAAGTTATGGATCGCCAGCTAGAATTAGCATGTCTTGCTGTGGAGGAAAAGGACAAAGAACGTGCACACCAGTTAAAAATGCTTAGACTAGAAGCCGTGCCAGTACTAGGAGAACAAAGAATAGCTTTGGTTCAAGACTTAAAAAGGAGATACACGGGAGCTTTAAGGAGGAACAGTAAATAGATTCTATGTAAATCTATGTTTAAAAATAAGCAAGTGTCTGGACCTGCACATGGAGGATGTACACAAGCATGTGGTGGAGGAAAGGGAGAAATGGTGACAACATTTTCTATTTTCTATGTTTCTATAGGAATGGGGTACTGAAGTTGCATGTTCAGCCATGAACTCATTGAATGGCGGTGCAGGCTCGAAGGGCCAAATGGCCTACTCCTGCAACTATTTTCTATGTTTCTAACATAAGCTCACGGTGGCATCACAATGTGCAACAAATGTAATCTACGCGAGTGACAACTGGGGAGCTCTAGCCCATGATCTAATACATGATAGACTTAGTAAATCTACTCATTCTAAAAATCAAACGAAACATGGATTTTTACAGGAATTTAAGCTATCGATAAGGTAGTACAAGTGAGATTGTAAATCGTGGGCAGAATGACTGGTGCTATCACTCAGTGGGACAGACTTGACTGCATTATCACGAGGAGGGTGAGAACATTGGACTAACATCACAGTCGGAATTTACATGGTTATTCCATCTGGGGAACATGTTATCGATTAATCAGGGATGCCCAGTGTAGCACTATAGTTGAACACGACACCCTGACCATGATGAGGTAACTGTGTCTTTCCTCTCGAGGGGAGGATGCCGTAGGCCACATAATGAGCACTTCAGCTTGGACCAGAGTGATCGTCAGCTAGGCAGCAATCAAATAAATGCGGGCAGCTGTTGGTGAAGCCAGTGGAGAATATTGGACCACTATCACTGGCAGAGTTAGCTGTACCAAGTTGTTTGCTTGTTTTTTTCCCCAAAAGACAATGAGGTACTGAAATAAAAAAATTATTTGCTTTTGTAACACGTTCATCACGAAGCCAGCAGCCCTACCATATTTTGCAAGGTCTTTACTGACTACTGACTGATTTCAATCGCTGTCATAGGCTGATCAGAGAAAGCTTACTACCTACCCAACTGCCCCTAAACTGCCTCCTGTAGTGTCAAGTTGCGTATTAAATGAAGAGCAGCTTCAAAACTTATCTAGGTAAAGTAAGGAGAAAAAAGTAGTATTGGTTCTTCACTATTATTGATCATCTAGACTATTGTTGGTCACTTCTAAACATAATTTTACCAATTTAGCTCTGTGTAAACTAATACTCTTGTATCATCAACATGCTCCAAGCTGTTGAAATATGGTGGCATAGCAGTAGCCCTTAATGAATCTATCCAAAGAATCATCGAGATAATCTGAAAGAAAAGACACTGTAATAGAACAAAAAGACAGGAAGAGAAACCAACCAAGGCATTAAATTGGATGTGAAGTCCTTTGAGACCTTCTCAGGGCAGGGTAAGGCACTAAATAAATGCAAGTATGTTCTTTTTATGCGCTGGGAGCATTTTCTGGCTGAAGGATGTTACTAGTATGACTGATGCATTATTTTTCTTTAAATAGTAAGTGCCTTTCATCACATGCAGAGTAGATCTGTTTAAATTCACAACAATTAAGGAGAATGCACACAAGGATGAAACATAATAGTTTAGTCCATGAATGAGGAGACCATCTGAACTTGAAAGTGGTCTATGGATTGCTTCTTCAAGATTATAATATGTTTTGCACTGTTTCCCATTGTACCATTTAAGTGCAACACGTGCGAACCTAAGCAGTAGAAAAATGTGTTCAAAAAAAGTTTGTGGAAATTGCAAGTGTAAAAAGTACATTTGTACTTCCCAATATCTCATATGAGCTCCATTTCTTTCTACGTGATTGGTCTCTGTCTTTCAAATTGGAAAAGTATTACATTCAGGTGGCTATTTCTACCCCAGTTTGCTGTTTCACGAGTAAGCCATGAAGCTAAAGTTGCATGAGCCTGCGTAAAGACACAATTAGTAAGTGTTGCTGAGTTCATCTGTGCAGAAAGAAATACTACTTGGGCTGGAATTCGTTGGAGCGGGGCATCTCATGGCGTGCCTGGTTAGTTAAACTTTTTCCTGCACCCTTCGCTCAAAACTGTTTTACCCTGTAAATGATGAGGTAGCTCTGTCTTGCCTCTCAAGGGGAGGATGACGGAGGCCACATAATGAGCACTCCGCTTGGACCAGAGTGATTGCCAGCTAGGCAACGATCAAATAAATGCTGGAAATGGACCGAGGGCAATTGGGCATCTGGAATCTTCGTGAACAATGGAACCAATAGTCTATCTCCTTAACCAATGAGATTAAATGTTTGAGAAATACAGTGCAAGGAGGGTGAATTAGATTAGGTGAATTCAATGTCAAATCCTGTACAAAAGGAGAAATAAAAAGAGGGAAGGAATATTGGATTAAGATAGAGGAAAATAAGGACTGTAAGTGGTTTCTCTTGGGTGTTTTCGAAGCACCCCCACTTTACAATAGTTCTAATGCTGGGAATTATTACTGTATGGAACAGATAAATGAGTCACTGACAAATACCTCGGTCTCAACCGGCAATGTTTTATTAAAGTTAAAACGCACACCTGCACCCAGTACAACTAAACACACCCTGGTGTGTAAAACAAACAAATGCAGTACAATACACAGTGTGGCCTGTCTAAACAGGCCCCTAACGCGAAGTATCCACGTCTAAGCCACCTCCCCTATAAACCCCTAAGAATTTGGTTGGGAGAACGCACGATACCTCCTCACACCGTGGCTGTGATCTTAAAAGATGGGTGTGCAGAAATGTTCACCGATGCACTGGCTTACTCGCTGCTTCTTCCGATGAAAAGGTGTCTCTTCTGGTTTCTTCTTGTAGGGGTGAAGCAGCGAGGCAAGAGAGAGCTGTGGCCCAAACCACCTCTTTTATATCCCAAGTTCGTTTGCCATTTCAGGCTGAATAAAGTTTGCTTCGAGAGCTTCCTGTTGGGTCTAAAGTTTCTTCCTTTGTTTCGTCATTTCCTGTTATCCCAGTGATGGGTTTCCCTTCCGGCCAGTCTGGGCTTAATGGCTTTCTATTGTTCTGGTATCTCAACCAGGTAATGGCTCAATCAGTTCACTTGACGAGTTTGCTCATCACCTGCGATGAATTGCCTTAGCTTGGCCATTGTCTTCCCAGAACCCCTGCCTATCATTCTAAGTCCAACATGGAGCAGCACCCGGGCCCCTCCCACAAACAGCTTCCAGCTTTTTCTGCGATGAGAGAAATATTAAAATGCAAATTCTTGGGGATTAAAATGCAATGTCCAGATGGGGATTCAATGCTTACAGGACCAAAAAGAAGAGTACAATTTTGTAATTTTTAAAATGTAAAATTAACATTTTAACATCTCCAATAACAATTTCCAACCTGCAGGAATGAGACTCCACAGTTTAAATTGTTTACTTTCTGGACCAGATAGGATGATTGTTAACGCTTATCACATTATTAAAGGGGTACTTGCATTATGAATTACTCGACTTGACATTCTGTGGTGAGTTTTAACGGGTAATTGATTTGTAAATGCAGCAACTTCATGAAACCCATGGGGAGGTTAAAGGCAAGATGCCGTTTTCATGAAACGTCCAGCAACTTATGGTGATTCACAATTCATGGGGTATCTCTCCCTCGCACAAGTTGCTGAACAATTTTCACAATAATGGAGTACATCGTTCGAACGCAAAGTCAAAATATACCTTGTACCTTAATTGTAATTTAAACCATCTGTTGTGTAGTTTCTTCAGTGGTTGTATGATATAAGATGTTACACATTTATTAATGCACTGTTCTGTGGAGAGGGACAGCATGAGTTTCTAACTTTAGATAGGACATGGGCCTCTATTTTCCACAATAAAGATTTCTGGCACTTATCTTAATGTATGTTTTTTTTTTCCCACTGTTAGCGCAAAAAAACCTGGCACGTTCCCTGAATTAAAAGTTACTTTTAGTGTCGCGCTAAGAGTCCATTTCTGGGGGGGGGGGAACGGAGCTTGTAGTGTGTGCCGAAAATTCACTGCGCATACACTTAAAAAAAAATAGCCATGTGGTGCGTTGTTAAAAAAAAAGTTATTATAAAATATGTAGTTTTTTTTTAAGTTTAAATGAAACGGGCAGGTTCTATAAACCTATACTACCATGGGCCTGCGTTGCTGGAATTAGGTACATGTATCAGTGACCCAGAACAAGCCAAGATCCATGAACACCTTTGTACTACAGGTTGAACCTCCCTTATCCGGCATCCTCTGGACCTGGCCTATGCTGAATAAGGGATTTTGCCAGATGAGGGGAGGTCAGCAGCTGAGGTCGGGGCGGGGGGAGGGGAAAGAGAAGAGGTTGGCGCCCCGGGCAGGCCTGAAGTATCGGCAGGGCCCCAAGCGGGCTGGGTGTCGGCGCGGCCCCAAAGTTGGGGTGGAGATCGGCTGCGTTCTGCGCATGCAACCCAGACCGCTGGAATCATGCCGGACGAGGGGTGGTGCCGGATAAGGAAGGTCCAACCTGTAGTATGTAATCTTGTAAAGCTAGGATTTTCAAATGTAACCCAATTTGAGACAGTTAATGAATAGTAGTAGCCTGGCACAAACAAACAGACACATTTTGGTGAGATTCAATTTTTCACCCAAGTATTATGCTCAATTCATATGTGACCAGGCTCTTTGCAATAACTACTGCAGGGAGTCCAGACATTTTAGAGATTCTAAAATTGGGAATCAAGTTGTCATTAGGCAGGCTTCAATACAAAGTTAGTAAACCTATTTATCTGGTTGATCAGACCCTATTCTAGTGGATAACATTTTTACATTAATAATGTATCTCAAAATATTGTTTATTCATACATTAGCTAGGCTACAAACATATACAATATCTTTTTTTTTAAATTTTTGCAGCTCATTCAGTAAGACATTGCAAGACACTAAAACTGACTCAATCAACAAATAGTACAATTTTTTCACTGATGTGTACATTAGATGGAGAACTGCTTTGCAATTTTTTATTGGATGGAAACGGATACTCATACAGATCATCTCAGGCCAACCTATGCGTTACAACACTGTTTTCAAATGCAAACTATATGAGATAAATATTGCAAATGTAAGGGAAACGATTTAAAAACAAAGATCAATGTCCAGTCTTTACTATAATGCTTTCCTTTCTGATGAGACTGGAGTTTGTTGTATAGTCTTGCGTGGAGGACCTTTGGCCAGGGATAGCAGCAGGCCGGGTGCTTGGAAAAGGCTCTTCTGGATGTTGTAATGCGCTTGGAAGTTTCTTTTGCAATTTGCCTGGAGTTTGGTCTTCGATGGAAAAGGCTGTTCTGGAAGATTTTTTTGCAATTTGCCTGCAGTTTGTTCTTCGATGGAAAAGGCCCATCTGTTAGTTTCTTTTTGCTTGGTTTATTTTTACCTGCAGTTTGTTGTTCAGTTAAGCGTGGAGGACCTTCGGCCAGGGATAGAAGCGGGCCAGTGTCGATTTCATTAAGTTAAGGTAGGCTTTTTCAAAGCGGGCTCTAAGGTCTCTGTGCACCGTTTATTTTTTTTTAAATCGGTAATGGGGTAAATAGCCAGAAATGGCGCGGAATCACTTTTCTACGTAGACCAGTGCCGAAATCTCTGGTGCTGATAGTCAACACTGGCATCAAAACTTTGGTGAAAATTTAAGCTGACCATCTACACCAAAAAAAATCGGCGCCCAATGATGGCGAAAATAGGGGCCATAGAGAGTAGAATTGGGTTATGCCTACTTTCTCCCGCACTTCTGATTGCTTTGTCAAGGAGGATAACCAAAGCCCTGGAGGCAGGTCACTGGCCAACCACCTTGGATATAAGCTGTTGTGCAGTTAGATGAACCCCACCTGAATAAGGAAGCAGAAATATTCAAATCTTGTGTAATTATAAAACATTGTGTTGGTCTAATTAAAAAATGTTAGCGGTGACCAGCAGCTGATTCCCAGGTGTGTCTAGGATTTGGAAGTAGAAGGTGAATCCTCGTTTCTGATTTTCTTGCTATGTGGTTGTAAAGGTTAAGAAATTGAGAGCTAGCATTCATAGCACACGCTGATGAAATCAAGCTTTGCTGGTGACCCAGTTTGTTATGCCCTACAGCTCAGGTTGCTTGCTGATTGCTGTCTCAGCTGGGCTTTCAGTTATAGCATTTTCATTGTTACCTGAAATTTTCTCTCTCTCCTGTCAGCCGAGCTTTGTACTTATTCCTGTTCATAAGCTAAGACCCAGCAGCTGTACTAATAGCTGTAAAGGGCATGCAATTGTAAAATAACAGTGGAAACAGCATTGTGATGGACTTGCTTATGAGAAATCTTTAGCATATTAATAATAATTATTTCACTGAGTTCTGCAGACCTATTAGTGAGCTTCTGGTCATTTCTAATAGGACCTGGCTGTTGTGTAGATTTATGGACGCGTTTATTTGGAGCACCTAAAGCTCTGATTGGATCCCCTTGATCACATGACTGATCCCCTTGAAGGATAAGACACTCCCAGCAGTTTCTCTGAAATGTGTAATTAGAACCGCCCTGTCTACGTAATCAGTGATTTTTAAAGTGTAATTCGAGTCATTCTGACTGGCGACTCCAGGCAGAACGGAGCTCACTTGGAACAGACAGGGCTCACTCTCACGGGTTAAGACCTTTCCCCACCCTCTCAAATAAGTTCCTGCCCTGGCCGCCCAAGTGCCTGACCTCTTTTTTTTTTTTTCCCCTACCCAAATTCCTGTCATCCTACTTCCTCCCCCATGGATTCATGACCTTCTCCCCAACAAGGTCCTGAACTTACCCCCCCACCTCCCCTGCCATAAATGGGGCATTGTGTGTGGGCCATGGATTGTTGATTGGTTTATTGGATATGATGTGAAATCACCAGGTGTAGGGGAGGAGAGAGATCGTGATGTGGGTGTAAAGGGGGTGGGGTTAGAAGAATGTGATCCATCTTACCATATGGGTCACATTCTCACTCAACCGCCCCCCCCCCCCCGCCACCCCATACTTGGATCACATTCTTCCCCCATCCCCACTGTGCTCTCCGTGCTCTGTTAACCACCCCCCACAAACAGAGTTCCCTCCCCCTCTCTCCTCCCCCTTCCTCTCTCTCTCTCTCTCTCTCTCTCTCTCTCTCTCTCTCTCTCTCTCTCTCTCTTCTTCCCCCCCCCCCCCCACAGTCTCTGAGACTGAATCAAGCGCGCATGCTCAAAAAGGGGCGGAGTCCACGGTGTGCTTGCGCCGAAGGGAACACAAATGTTGGTGCACATAATCACACTCGATTTATCCCCGTTACACACACACTGGCTTAGGTATTGCTGTAGAACATTGCTGATGCTAAATGGACTATTTAAATAAATGCAATATTGCAAATTCTACTGTCAATTTGTGGTTCCCGTAATACAAGTGTTGAATATCATCATCAGTACTGTATACTAGTTTTGAACACTTGCCTACAAAGAAGAGGAAGAGCTCTCTGCCAGACTCTGGATATTGGTATACATGTTATGAGAATCATTTTGGACAGTACATTACTTTCTTCGGATATGTGTAGTTTTAATTAGTAGAGGGCTGCCTTTGTCTGATATCTTACTGTCCTAAGAAGCTTTTTTTTTTTAAAAAAGAGCCGAGATCATCAGACCAATTCCTCGGGTTTCTCCATTGTTGGTTAGTGACACCAATTCTTATCATGTCCATTACTGTGGTGACTGGGGAAGACTTTTGATGAATAGTCTGCCAATCTTACTGTATCATTGGCTGCATGACCTCAAAGTACAGGTAAGCCACATCCCAATTAGCAACTGCGACTCAAGCCATCCTGCAGCACTGCCCAGATAATTCTCCTCTTACTCAGCCAAATGACCATGCATCCGCCATAGCCCGACAGCCTGTAGCCGCAGCCGGATCCTTCCCCCACCCTCCGCACCATCGACATGGCACCCGCCATCGTGTGACACATCTGCTTTCATACACTTACTAAAATAAACACACACCTTCTGCTCCTGACAAAATCTGACACACCAATAGAACATTCTGTACTTATTTTGTTATGTATATTTATCTAAAATAACACATACATTTAAATCATATGCACAAGTTTTATAAAGGAGAGAAAGGGTGTGACTGTCAGGGAGCCGGGTAGCGGGGATTTAGGAGAAGTTGAGAAGGAGGTCCCACAGACACTGGTCCTCCTGTCCAACAGGTACAATGTACTCACTAACTGTGAGGACAAGGAGAAAGACTGCAGGGAGGACAGCCACATAAGAACATAAGAACATAAGAATTAGGAATAGGCCATCTAGCCCCTCGAGCCTGCTCCGCCATTCAATAAGATCATGGCTGATCTGGCCGTGGACTCAGCTCCACTTACCCGCCCGCTCCCCGTAACCCTTAATTCCTTTATTGGTTAAAAATCTATCTGTGACTTGAATATATTCAATGAGCTAGCCTCAACTGCTTCCTTGGGCAGAGAATTCCACAGATTCACAACCCTCTGGGAGAAGAAATTCCTTCTCAACTCGGTTTTAACTTGGCTCCCCCGTATTTTGAGGCTGTGCCCCCTAGTTCTAGTCTCCCCGACCAGTGGAAACAACCTCTCTGCGTCTATCTTGTCTATCACTTTCATTATTTTAAATGTTTCTATAAGATCACCCCTCATCCTTCTGAACTCCAACGAGTAAAGACCCAGTCTACTCAATCTATCATCATAAGGTAACCCCCTCATCTCCGGAGTCAGCCTAGTGAATCGTCTCTGTACCCCCTCAAAAGCCAGTATATCCTTCCTTAAGTAAGGTGACCAAAACTGCACGCAGTACTCCAGGTGCGGCCTTACCAATAACCTATACAGTTGCAGCAGGACCTCCCTGCTTTTGTACTCCATCCCTCTCGCAATGAAGGCCAACATTCCATTCGCCTTCCTGATTACCTGCTGCACCTGCAAACTAACTTTGGGATGGTGGTTCAGGGGTAGAATTCTCGCCTGCCACGCGGGAGACCCGCGTTCGATTCTCGGCCAATGCAGTATTTCGGAAACCGTGCATTTAAAAATTATCCAAAAAGAGTTTCATGCACAAGGACCCCCAGGTCCCTCTGCACCTCAGCATGTTGTAATTTCTCCCCATTCAAATAATATTCCCTTTTACTGTTTTTTTTTCCCAAAGTGGATGACCTCACACTTTCCGACGTTGTATTCCATCTGCCAAACCTTAGCCCATTTGCTTAACCTACCTAAATCTTTTTGCAGCCTCTCTGTGTCCTCTACACAACCCCCTTTCCCACTGATCTTTGTGTCATCTGCAAATTTTGATACACTACACTCTGTCCCCTCTTCCAGGTCATCTATGTATATTGTAAACAGTTGTGGTCCCAGCACCGATTCCTGTGACACACCACTAACCACCGATTTCCAACCCGAAAAGGACCCATTTATCTCGACTCTCTGCTTTCTGGTTCGCCAGCCAATTCTCTATCCATGCTAATACATTTCCTCTGACTCCGCGTACCTCTATCTTCTGCAGTAACCTTTTGTGTGGCACCTTATCGAATGCCTTTTGGAAATCCAAATACACCACATCCATCGGTACACCTCTATCCACCATGCTCGTTATATCCTCAAAGAATTCCAGTAAATTAGTTAAACATGATTTCCCCTTCATGAATCCATGCTGCGTCTGCTTGATTGCACTATTCCTATCTAGATGTCCTGCTATTTCTTCCTTAATAGTTTCCCCACTACAGATGTTAAATGTACATCAGTCATTGAAGGTTGGCATGCAGGTGCAGCAGGCGGTTAAGAAAGCAAATGGCATGTTGGCCTTCATAGCAAGGGGATTTGAGTACAGGGACAGGGAGGTGTTTCTACAGTTGTACAGGGCATTGGTGAGGCCACACCTGGAGTATTGTGTACAGTTTTGGTCTCCTAACCTGAGGAAGGACATTCTTGCTATTGAGGGAGTGCAGCGAAGGTTCACCAGACTGATTCCCGGGATGGCGGGACTGACCTATCAAGAAAGACTGGATCAACTGGGCTTGTATTCACTGGAGTTCAGAAGAATGAGAGGGGACCTCATAGAAACGTTTAAAATTCTGACGGGGTTAGACAGGTTAGATGCAGGAAGAATGTTCCCAATGTTGGGGAAGTCCAGAACCAGAGGTCACAGTCTAAGGATAAGGGGTAAGCCATTTAGGACCGAGATGCGGAGGAACTTCTTCACCCAGAGAGTGGTGAACCTGTGGAATTCCCTACCACAGAAAGTTGTTGAGGCCAATTCACTAAATATATTCAAAAAGGAGTTAGATGAGGTCCTTACTACTAGGGGGATCAAGGGGTATGGCGATAAAGCAGGAATGGGGTACTGAAGTTTCATGTTCAGCCATGAACTCATTGGCGATGCAGGCTAGAAGGGCCGAATGGCCTACTCCTGCACCTATTTTCTATGTTTCTATGTTTCTAACTGGCCTATAGTTACCTGCCTTTTGTCTGCCCCCTTTTTTAAACAGAGGTGTTACATTAGCTGCTTTCCAATCCGCTGGTACCTCCCCAGAGTCCAGAGAATTTTGGTAGATTATAACGAATGCATCTGCTATAACTTCCGCCATCTCTTTTAATACCCTGGGATGCATTTCATCAGGACCGGGGACTTGTCTACCTTGAGTCCCATTAGCCTGTCCAGCACTACCCCCCTAGTGATAGTGATTATCTCAAGGTCCTCCCTTCCCACATTCCTGTGACCAGCAATTTTAGGCATGGTTTTTGTGTCTTTCACTGAAGACCAAGCAAAATAATTGTTTAAAGTCTCAGCCATTTCCACATTTCCCATTATTAAATCCCCCTTCTCATCTTCTAAGGGACCAACATTTACTTTAGTCACTCTTTTTTCGGTTTTATATATCTGTAAAAGCTTTTACTATCTGTTTTTATGTTTTGCGCAAGTTTACCTTCGTAATCTATCTTTTCTTTCTTTATTGCATTTTTAGTCATTCTTTGCTGTTGTTTAAAATTTTTCCAATCTTCTAGTTTCCCACTAACCTTGGCCACCTTGTACGCATTGCTCCTGGATTTGATACTCTCCTTTAATTCCTTGGTTATCCACGGCTGGTTATCCCTTCTCTTACCGCCCTTCTTTTTCACTGGAATATATTTTTGTTGCGCACTATGAAAGAGCTCCTTAAAAGTCCTCCACTGTTCCTCAATTGTGCCACCGTTTAGTCTGTGTTTCCAGTCTACTTTAGCCAACTCTGCCCTCATCCCACTGTAGTCCCCTTTGTTTAAGCATAGTACGCTCGTTTCTGACACAACTTCCTCACCCTCAATCTGTATTACAAATTCAACCATACTGTGATCACTCATTCCGAAGGATCTTTTACTCGGAGATCGTTTATTTTTCCTGTCTCATTACACAGGACCAGATCTAAGATAGCTTGCTCCCTTGTAGGTTCTGTAACATACTGCTCTAAGAAACAATCCCGTATGCATTCTATGAATTCCTCCTCCAGGCTACCCCGTGCGATTTGATTTGACCAATCGATATGTAGGTTAAAATCCCCCATGACTACTGCCGTTCCTTTTTCACATGCCTCCATTATTCCCTTGATTATTGCCCGCCCCACCGTGAAGTTATTATTTGGGGGCCTATAAATTACGCCCACCAGTGACTTTTTTTCCCCTTACTATCTCTAATCTCCACCCACAATGATTCAGCATTTTGTTCATTAGAGCCAATATCGTCTCTCACAACTGCCCTGATATCATCCTTTATTAACAGAGCTACCCCACCTCCTTTCTCTTCTTGTCTATCTTTCTGAATCGTCAGATACCCCTGTATATTTAATTCCAAGTCTTGGCCACCCTGCAGACCAAGGCACTGTGACTCAGAAGGTTGTCCAAGGGAGGTAAAGAGCAGAATAGAAATGTGGTAGTGATGGGGGACACTATAATTAGGGTGATGGATATGCATCCTCTGTAGCCAAGAAAGTGAATCCCGAAGGGTGTGTTTACCCACCCCTTGCTAGGGTAAGGGATATCTCTCGGTGGCTGGAGAGGAACTTGGGAAGGGAGGGGGTAAATCCAGTTGTCGTGGTCCATGTTGGAACAAACAACATAGATAGGAACAGGGAGGATGTCCTGCTGAAAGAGTATCAGTAGTTAGGTTCTGAATCAAAAAGCAGGACCTTGAAAGTAGTAATCTCTGAATTATTGCCCGAGCCACGTGCAAATTGGCATAGAAGCAGACAAATCAGGAGAATTAACACGTGGCTAAATGGCTGGTGTGGGAAAGAGGGGTTCCTTTCCATGGGACACTGGCATCAGTTCTGGGACAGAAAGGAGCTGTATTGATTGGATGGGCTCCACCTGAACCGGGATGGGACCGGGATAGCGGAAAGGGTAAATAGGGAGGTGGCAAAGGCTTTAAACTAGTAAGATGCTGGGGGAGGTATCTACAAGAAACGTAACCAGCCTAAATATAAACAAAACAGGAAAAGAGAGCACATGAAAGAATAAAATAAGGGCAGACATTGATGGCAAGTGAATAAATAGAGTTAAAGAACAGGAGTCTAAGTGTGAGGAAATCCTAGTAAAAATGAGTTAAATTGTATGTACAGCAGTGCACACAGTGTCCGTAAGAAAACAGGGGAGGTGGAGGCAGTCGTGCGTTGCGAGGAACCAGACATAGTAGGGATTACTGAGACATGGCTACCGAAAAATCAGGACTGGGAATTAAACATTGCAGGGTATAACATATTTAGAAAAGATAGAGGGGGAGAAAGGGGGAAGTGGAGTAGCTGTACTTATTAGGGATAACATAATGACAGTAGAAAAAAGTGACGCAACTATCCACAAGACAAAAAGAATCCATATGGATAGAGATAAAAGATAAAGGATCAATCACACTATAGGCATAGTCTACAGACCACCTAACAGTGGAAGGGAGGTGGAAGAAGAATTATGCAGACAAATTGGGAAAATGAGTAAAAAAAAAACACAGAATATTAATCATGGGGGATATCAACTACCCGATATTAATTGGACAGAAGAGGTAGGTAAAGGGGATAAGAGAATGAAATTCCTACGATGTGTGCAGGACTCCTTTCTAACCCAATATGTCAAAAGCCCAACAAGGGAGAATTTGCTGAGAGATCTAGTAATGGGGAATGAACCAGAGTAGATAATAGAAATAAAAGTAGGGAAAAATCTAGGCAACAGTGATCATAATATAATATGCTTTAAGATGATAATTGAAAAGGGCACAAGTATGACGAAAAGCTGATTTTGAGGGGCTGAGAGTAGAACTTGTGAAAATAAAATTGGCCACAATATTGGCAAAAAAAAATGTAGAACAGCAATGGAAAACATTTTAAAACAGTGTTCAATAGAGTGCAGGTAAAATATATTCCGCTAAAAGGAAAGAACAAACTAAAAAAACTAATGAGACTCAATGGATGAATAAAGCCATAAGGGAACAATTGAGGGTAAGGAAAGAGGCATACATTAAAGTACATAAACAGCAGGGGAGTGCATGATCAGGGAGAAGATGAAAAGATTAGGAGAGAAGTAAAAAAAAAACAATTCGGAAGGTAAAGAGAAACTATGAAATTAAATTATTAAGGAACATAAAACAAAACAGTAAAATATTTTACAGGCACGTCAACTTAAAAAAGAAAGGTTGGGATGGGAATAGTGCCATTAAGGGATAGACAGGATAACACCACAAGTAACAATAGATGGCAGAAATATTAAATAATTTTGTTTCAGTATTTATCAGGGAGGTAGAACAGGTGGACATGGCACGTGATGATGATATTGGTAATGAAATAAGTGCATTTAAAATAAAAAGAGGGGATATATTAAATAAACTAATCAAACTCAAAGGATAAGACCTCTGGTCCGGATGGATTGCATCCATGTCTTTAAAAGAATCTAGGGAAGAGATAGCAGAGGCATGACTATACATATTTAATACTTCATTAGAAAAAGGTGTAGTGCCAGAGGACTAGTGGATAGCGAATCGAGAGGGGGCGGGGGGAGGGAAAGAGGGCTGGTGGGGGGGGGGGGGGGGGGGAGGTGGGGAGGGAAAGAGGGTTGGGGGAGAGGGAAAGGGGGGGGGGGGGGGGAAAGAGGGTTGGGGGAGAGGGAAAGGGGGGGGGGGGGGAGGTGGGAGGAGAAGAGAAAGAGGGCGGGCAGGTTGGGCTGTGTGTGTGTGTGTGTGGTGGGGGTGGCGGAGAGAAGATAGGGCGGGGAAGAGGGGCCGGGCGGCTGGGGTAGGGCGGGGGTGTACGGATTTCAGAGGGCGGGGAGGTTGGCCCACCAGCCGCCCGCCCGTCCATGCCCTCTGAAATCCTGACTCCCCCGCCCCGGCCTCTCCCCTGGCCTCAGCCGCCCAGCCTCTCATCCCCGCCCCGGCTGTCTGACCTTCTCTCCTCTTTCCCTCCCCCCCCCCCCCCCCACCCCCAGCCTCCTCCTCCGCCCGCCCAACTCTGCCGCCCTTTTCCTCCTCCTCCCCTCATCGCCCCCCCCTCCTCTTCTCTGTGTGTGTGTGTGTGTGTGTGTATATACAAGATAATTGTTGAATTGGTAACATTGTCATGCCACAAGTATGTTTTGATCAATGGGTAATGGTATTGCCTGTCATTTTCACTTGCAGCCGATGTGGTAGTTTAACCTCTATCAGCTGTTAGAACGAATGCACACCATTTCCTCTGAAGAGTGTGAACATTGCCATGGGAAATTAAAATGTGTGTGTATTTACACAGTCATTTTGCATTTATTTCTTTTAGTTTTCTTGATGGGAAAAAAAAACCCATGGAAAGCTCATAATATATTTCCGTTCTTTAGGCAGACGTATCCATGACCTGCTCAGTCCATGTCCTGTCAGTTAATGGGGTAGCAGTGGGGACAGTAGGCTAGTGTTTACCCAATCTTGTCATCAATAGTGGAAATCACAGAGGTAAAAATTAAATAAAGGAGGTAAATGTCACTTTAAATTACCTTTAAGCAGACTGTTGCTGGAGTATGATTTCATGGGAGCCAGCTGCCCTTCTGGACCTTATCCATACACACGTTCTTTGTGTGTGCTTAGACAGTGGGTGGCAACATGCTATTCAACTGTGGACACTAAAACCTAACCTCACTCGAGATCCCCAGTTGTACACATCTTCCCCCATGAATAACTTGACAGCGATTTTTTTTTTTTTTTTTTTTTTTGGTGAGGAACCCTGGTTGATTATTCTCCTCGGACCCAAGGACACTGACGTCAATTGTATTCATCATCATAGGCAGTCCCTCAGAATCGAGGAAGACTTGCTTGCACTCTTAAAATGAGTCCTTAGGTGACTGAACAGTCCAGTACGAGAACCATAGTCCCGTCACAGGCGGGACAGATAGTCGTTGAGGAAAAGGGTGGGTGGGACAGGTTTTCCGCATGCTCTTTCCGCCGCCTGCGCTTGATTTCTGCATGCACTCGGCGATGAGACCTGAGGTGCGCAGCGCCTTCCCAGATGCACTTCCTCCACTTAGCGTGGTCTTTGGCCAGGGACTCCCAGGTGTCAGTGGGGATGTTGCACTTTATCAGGGAGGCTTTGAGGGTGGCCTTGTAACGTTTCCTCTGCCCACCTTTGGCTCGTTTGCCGTAAAGGATTTCCGAGTAGAGCGCTTGCTTTGGGAGTCTTGTGTCTGGCATGCGAACTATGTGGTCTGCCCAGCGGAGCTGATCAAGTGTGGTCAGTGCTTCAATGCTGGGGATGTTGGCCTGGTCGAGGACACTAATGTTGGTGCGTCTGTCCTCCCAGGGGATTTGTAGGATCTTGCGGAGACATCGTTGGTGGTATTTCTCCAGCGACTTGAGGTGTCTACTGTACATGGTCCATGTCTCTGAGCCATACAGGAGGGTGGGTATTACTACAGCCCTTTAGACCATGAGCTTGGTGGCAGTTTTGAGGGCCTGGTCTTCAAACACACTTTTCCTCAGGCGGCCGAAGGCTGCACTTGCGCACTGGAGGCGGTGTTGGATCTCGTCGTCAATGTCTGCTCTTGTTGATAAGAGGCTCCCGAGATATGGAAAATGGTCCACGTTGTCCAGGACCGCACTGTAGATTTTGATGACTGTGCGGCAAGAACAGGCTGGTGGAGGATCTTTGTCTTATGGATGTTTAGCGTAAGGCCCATGCTTTCGTACACCTCAGTAAATACGTCGACTATGTCCTGGAGTTCAGCCTCTGTGCGCAGATGTAGGCGTTGGCCACGTACTGTAACTCGACATCGGAGATTGGGGTGGTCTTGGACCTGGCCTGGAGATGGCAAAGGTTGAACAGGTTCCCACTGGTTCAGTAGTTTAGTTCCACTCCAGCGGGGAGCTTGTTGAGTGAGGTGGAGCATGGCAGCGAGGAAGATTGAGAAGAAGTTTGAGGTGATGACACAACCCTGTTTAACCCCAGTCCGGATGTGGATTGGGTCTGTAATGGATCTGTTGGTAAGGATCACAGCCTGCATGTCGTTGTGGAGCAGGCGGAGGATGGTGACGAACTTTTAGGGGCATCCGAAACAGGAGGACGCTCCATAGACCCTCGCGTTGACAGTGTCAAAGGCCTTTGTAAGGTCGAAGAAGGCCATGTATAAGGGCTGGTGCTGTTCCCTGCATTTTTCCTGCAGCTGTCGCGCTGCAAAAATCATGTCCGTTGTGCCCTGTAGGGGATGAAATCCGCATTGTGACTCCAGGAGGAGCTCCTCGGCCACGGGAAGAAGACGGTTGAGGAGGACTCTAGCAACGGCTTTCTCGGTGGCTGATAATGGGGAGATTTCTCTGTAGTTACCGCAGTTGGACTTGTCCCTTTTTTTAAAGATGGCCACAATCATTGCATCCCTGTGATCTCCTGGCGTGCTCTCATGAGGTCATCTATTCACGCCAACCCAAGGACACTGACGTCAATTGTAGCATTCCTATTGTCACACAGCTGAAATCAGACAACTCAGCACAGCCTGAACACTTCCTTGATCTGTGTGGCTCAGTTCACCTAGACATGCAATTGCCAACGGAACCTGCAGAAGTGCTTATGTAGCTGTTTAAAGTACAACAAACACTTGGCAATGTAATACAGTAGTTAGATTTGCTTCATAAGAACGTAAAAACAAGTATCTGTAGAAAGGAAGTAAAATTATGAATTGCTGTATGTCTGAAAATTGGATTCCTCTTTCAGTTCCTCCAGTGTCACATTTCAAGAGTTGTCAACAATTTCTGTTGCCTGTAGATTTGCTGATGCTTTCTCTATTTCCACAATTGGGATTTTTAATGCAGTGTAATATCTAATAAACTAGTATTTGGGAATGTTTCAGCAATTTTCCTCACTTCTTGTTTCTGAATTGGAACTGTCCTACAAGCTGTTGCAAGATCACAAGGTAATTCTAGAGGAAGGTAATCCAGCCCATCTTAATTAATCGATCTTGAAAGATCCTAAAGCCCTTCTACTATAACATCTAATTATTTATATCAATTCAATCCCTTTTTATGTGAAGTAGGATCTACTGATATCAGTCCTAAAATTAACCTTTACTGGTGTTAGATCTCTTAATTTCCAATGAAATACGAACTCCGATGGTAGTTTTAACTGGCAGAGAGTAACAAACTGCTGGCTGATTGCCAGTTTCTTTGTCTTACTGAGACACATGGTCAAAATGGCTGTACTTTATACCTGGATCAATTTACAGAAAAGAACTCTCCTTCTTTGACCTTATTGGCTCAATTGAAAGTCTTTTAACGTTTTATTTGGCTCGCTACCCAAGGTCCGAAAATGTCAAGTTGATTGATGAGTTAATGCAATATGCTGAGCAGCACGTAGCAGCCTTGACTTGGGGGTCTGTGAATTTTCACAATCTGTCTAAATGAGCCTGTTTGAATACTCTATCAACTGGTTCTAACCTGTGTATCCTTCTCCGACAATTTAGTTTAAAGTAATATTAATAGGCTAAATATATATCCTGACTAAATTTTCCCTGAATTTAGTCAGTATTGTACGTAGAGAGTTAATCTCCCTCCCTCCCTCCCTCCCTCTCGGCCACCCACCAGGTCGGGGCAGGTTCAGGTGAGTGACTATAGAGACAGATTAATATCTCTGCTGAACTTCTTCTTGGGCTACTCCCTGCAGCATCACTTCACAATCAGATGGATCCCAATCCTTTGAATTGGTTATTGTATCTAAAACATGATGAAACAAAACCGGATTTGAAATTTCGATCGGAATGACACTTCCAGTCCGGCACTTTCGGTTGGATCGCGGCGGGGATGCCACAGATCCTGCACAGTATAAATGATCACTTTGACTTACAAATACATTTCAATAGTTCACTTACAAACCAGTCTCTTGCTAGTTTTCTGTAACTGAGAAATCTGCAATCCCATGTTCAACTGAAAGAGGGATACTTGATGCTATTTGCAAAAAGATACATTCCATTTTACTCAATCTTCCCTACCATATGCTACTGGCAGAGGAAGAGAACTAGTTTGCAGCTTTATGTGGGAGACACCATTGCTGCTCCTTAATCAAGCTTTTGGCAATATTTCACACTGGTGCCATAAACTTCTAGTCTGCAATGTTCCTGTTGTAGTTACACATCATTAGATTTTCTAAAAATATACTTCTTCATACCTGATCAGAATTATTATTGGCCATAATTTACATCAAAGTCATAAACTTAGCTCTGGACATTGAAGGTTGGGGCAAGAAATTGGTCAACGCCAGTAGTGCAGTTGGCAGCCCATTTTATATTTAGCCTGATTTTCCTTTCTTTGTGAATTCAATGGAAGAGAAATTCGAGCACCATGTAGCAGGGGTTGCCGAGTCGCTGTAGACCATTTCACATCTTGGCTTTTCTGGTCATCACAATTATCGCTATAAATTAATTACCACTAGCAAATCGGAAAATCTAGGCTTAAACATTCCTTTTCTCATTTTGTTTAGCTCCACATTCTCTAGATAGCTTTCTCTATTTTAAATAAACTGGTTAACATAGAAACATAGAAAATAGGTGCAGGAGCAGGCCATTCAGCCCTTTGAGCCTGCACCATCATTCAGTATGATCACGGCTGATCAGGCAACCTCAGTACCCCACTCCAGCCTTCTCTCCATACCCCCTGATCCCTTTAGCCGTAAGGGCCACATCTAACTCTCTTTTGAATATATCCAATGAACTGGACTCAACCACTTTCTGTGGCAGAGAATTCCACAGGTTCACAACACTCTGGGTGAAAAAGTTTCTCCTCATCTCGGTCCTATATGGCTTACCCCTTATCCTTAGACTGTGTCCCCTGGTTCTGGACTTCCCCCAACATCTGGAACATTCTTCCTGCATCTAACCTGTCCAGTCCCGTCAGAATTTTATACGTTTCTATGAGATCCTATCTCGCTCTTCTAAATTCCAGTGAGTATAAGCTTAGCCGATCCAGTATTTCCTCATGTCAGTCCTGCCATCCCGGGAATCAGTCTGGTGAACCTTCGCTGCATTCCCTCAATAGCAAGCGCGTCCTTCCTCAGATTAGGAGATCAAAACTGCACACAATACTCAAGGTGTGGCCTCACCAAGGTCCTGTACGACTGCAGCAAGACCTCCCTACTCCAATACTCTCATCCTCTCGCTATGAAGGCCAGCATGCCACTTGCCGCCTTCACCGCTGTACCTGCATGTCCACCTTCAATGACTGATGTACCATGACACCCAGGTCTTGTTGCACCTCCCCTTTTACTAATCTGTCACCATTCAAATAATAATCTGCCTTCCTGTTTTTGCCACCAAAGTGGATAACCTCACACTTATCCACATTATACTGCATCTGCCATGCATTTGCCCATTCACCTAACCTGTCCAAGTCTCCCTGCAGCCTCCTAGCATCCTTTTCGCAGCTCGCACTGCCACCCAGCTTAGTGTCATCTGCAAACTTGGAGATATTACACTCAATTCCTTCGTCTAAATCATTAATATATATTGTAAATTGCTGGAGTCCCAGCACTGAACCTTGTGGTACCCCACTAGTCACTGCCTGCCATTCTGAAAAGGATCTGTTTATCCCGACTCTTTGCTTCCTGTCTGCCAACCAGTTCTCTATTCACGTCAATACATTACCCCCAATATCATGTGCCTTAATTTTGCATACTAATCTCTTGTGTGGGACCTTGTCAAAAGCCTTTTGAAAGTCCAAATACACCACATCTACTGAATCTCCTTTATCCACTCTACTAGTTACATCCTCAAAAAACTCTAGAAGATTTGTCAAGCATGATTTCCCTTTCATAAATCCATGCTGACTTGGATTTCACCCTCTGATCAAGTGTATTAAAGATTTAGCGAAGCAGCAGCTGTTTTATCCTTTCTACCTCTGATACCTTGCATTTGGATTTTTTTTGACATTTTGTAATTTTTAATCTAGAGTGGAGCAGTAATACCTTGCAGGTGAAATTTTAAATGCTACTTTTTTAATTTGATCTTGTGTGTGGTGATGTTGGCGAGGCTGCATTTATTACCCATCATTACTTGCACTGAGAAATTATTGAACCATCTTGAACCCTAGTGATAGTGCTCCTGCAGTGCTGTTAGGTAGGGAATTCCAGGATTTTGACAGTGACGATGAAAGCTCTGCAAAGTCGGATGATGTGAGATTTGATCAGGAATCTGGAGAGACTAGCATTTCTTAATCTTGCTGCGTTTGTCTTTCCTGGTGATACAGGTTATGGGGCTGGGAGGTGCTGTTGTAGTTTGTTGAGTTTAAAATGTTGCAAGTATTAAAGGTCAATAGGAACCCTCATTTTACTGGTAACATAAAAGTAAAATAATATATAAAGAGGTCCTGACGAGTGGTTGACTTTGTTAATATTTTACCCTCCACCTCCCAATCATTGCTCTGTTGTGATTGAACTGACTGTACTGCTTTAATAATTCTGTTTAATTGTTAGTTTTTACTAGTGTGAGGGATTTTTTGGGGGTAATGCCCATCTTCAAACTATCAGGCAGTGCATTTCACATCCTAATCACTCATTCTGTAAAAAGTTTTCATCACCTTGGGGTCAAGTTTTGGCCGCCTGCTAGAATGGTGCACATCGGAGAGGACCGCCTAATTTATGGAACAAAAATTGCGCCAAATACTTACCTCGCGATTCTCCGTTAGCTGAAGGCCCATTTCCACCTCGGCGCTGCACAGCAGGAGCTGCTGGGGGCGGAGCTACAGCCCTGCGCCAAAAACAGTGCCGGCAGCTGCGTGTGTGCGCAGTAGCTCCCGGCGTCCTGTCTCCGGGGCGACGACCCTACCTTAGGCCGAAGGGACGTCGCCCCTATCCCCGGCCGAGTGGCCTACGCATCTTACCTCAGCGGCGGGGCCCGCCCGCCCGACCTCTCGCTGGGGCGGGCCGCGCCCGAAGAGACATCGGCAGCCCAGCATCGGCTGCTTGCGGGCCTCGCCCGAAGTCCTCGGCGGGGCCCGGCATCGTCATCATAGTCTTCTCTTTATTCCTCTCTTCCCCTTCTCCCCCCCCCCCCCCCAACATCATCTCCTCTCCCCCTTCCCTCCTCCCCCTTCCCCCCCATCTTCTCTCGTTCCTCCCCCTTCTCTCCCCCCCCCTTCCCCCCCCATCTTCTCTCGTTCCTCCCCCTTCCCCCCATCTTCTCTCGTTCCTCCCCCTTCCCCCCCATCTTCTCTCGTTCCTCCCCCTTCTCCCCCCCCCCCCCCCCCCATCTTTCTGGGTGAGTAGAAATATTTTTTTATTGAATGATTTTTAATTTTTTTTACATTTATTTGGATTGATTTATTTTATTTATTTATCATTTATTATTGATGATGGCTCTTTATTTGTAAAAGTGAAGTGTTTAATGTTTGTAAACCCCCCCCCCAGCCCCCAATCTCTCTTCCTTACGCCTGATTTCTAAGTGTAGGCAAGGTTTTTCTGAGTGTACAAAAATCTACACTTACTCCATTCTAAGTTAGTTTGCAGTAAGTTTTCGCTGCCTAAGCTTGCAAAACAGGTGTAAGTGGCCGGACACGCTGCCTTTTGGGGAAAAAAAAAATCTGTTCTAAAATGAAACTGTTCTAACTGACTAGAACTGGAGTAAACTAAAGGCCGAGAATTGCAATTTCTAAGATACTCCATTCTAAACTAGTTGCTCCAAAAAAATAGGAGCAACTCAGGCCGAAACTTGACCCCCTTGTCTCTGGTTTGCCATTCACCTTAAATCTGTGCCCCTCGTCATCAATCCTTAAGCCATTGAAAACAGTTTCTCTATTTACTTTATCTAAACGCTTCATGATTTTAAACACTATCAAATCTCCTCTTGGCCTTCTCTGCTCTAAGGAGAACAACCCCAAATTCTCCAGTCTATCCACGTAATTGTAATCCATCATCCCTTGAATCATTCTAGGAAATCTCTTCTGTACCCTCTCCAAGGCCTTCATGTCTTTCCTGAAGTGCAGTGCTCAGAATTGAACACGCTGCTCCAGTTGAAGCCAAGCCAGTGTACAAAATAATGTGATGACGCAGAACTGCCCAAATCAGAATGTGGCACTTTTCAGTTTAATGCCGAGTGATAGTAACACACACTTTCACATATTGTATAAAATGTCACCGTGTACTGCCAGCCGTACTGGAAGAAAGTCCACTGCTGAAGTTATCACAATGCTGAAGTTGGCATTAAAATTCAAAATCATCACACAAACTGGGAAGTGGTTTCAGCCAAATATGCAGCTGGAAAATATTAGTGTGAAGTAACTTATTTGAAAGTAGGTTGAGACTTCATTTTACATTGTGTTACCTGCCAGTTTGCAAAAGAAAGCTTACAAATATAACCTTGGTTACACTTGCTTGAAGTATTCATTTGATACAGTTTCATTGAGTGAATATAAACATTTCATATCATTAAACCTTTTTCATTTGAGGCTGTATTTGAATTTTAATGCCAATCAATTTTTTTTGAAAAGTAATGAAATTAGTTTCTGCATACAGGCATCTTGGCAAATGTTATTAAATAGCCTCATTTTGTACTGCTGGCAGTATATAAGCCTGTTATTCATAGAACTTAAATATTTTGGTGGATAAAGTATTCTAGGCACTTGTAAGAACCTGAGGAGTGAGTGAGTGTTAATCAGCACCAAACATTGACATTGCATTGATTCTGTTCAGTATCTTATTCAGAGCTTGGATGGCTGAAGTTAAATCTGCACTGAGACAGGTACAGGAGCTAAGTACCAACAATTCAGATCTATTGCATCCATGAACAGCTTATCAGTGTTCATGAATATCATTTGCTATAGGTCACACTGCACCTTTTACTGAAACCTTTAGTGAACTAAGTTTAAGGTATGGTATGCATTAATCGTGGGTGAAAAAGTTTTCTCGAAGCGGCATGCAAATATTCAAAGATAAAGTATTTCTTAATTGCTACTTATTCTAGGTCCACCAAAACTCTCATAATCCAGGGTATTTTACTTTGTATGGCATTGCTGCATGCAATCACTTAAAAGAAGGCCACGATCCCGCCACTCCTGGGCCACGACCCCGCCACCCCGAACTCGCGCCTCTTCTGGGCCCCGATCATGCCGCTCCTCCGCCGCGATCTCTCTCTGCTCCTCCTGCACCTGGGTTCCGACCCTGCCGATAGTCCCGCCCACGCTCCAATCGGCAACCTGGATTCTTGTAACGTCAATCCAGTCGCCCTCCTCTAAGCCGTCTCACCCCTGGAACCAGCTCAAGCTGCTCCCTGCAGGGGCTAGCTCCAGCTCTTATAGTCCCGACCTGTGTTCTCTCCTAGGTCGAGAGGGGAAGCTGTACATAATGTGTAGCAGTTGCATGTCTGGAATTGATACTGTTCAGGCAGCTACTATTCTGCTACAGGTGAAAAGTTTGTAATGGTCTATAACTGGCTTAAATAAATTGTATTTGACCTTCAGATATTTAAAATCTGTATAAAAACAAAATAGCAAAAAGCATGCAGGAAATCTGAAATAAAAACGGAAAATGCTGGAAATACTCAGCAAGTCCGGCAGCATCTGTGGAGAGAGAAAGAGTTAACGTTTCAGGTCGATGACCTTTTATCAGAACACCTACAATTTTCATGAGGTTGTAAATGAGCAGACAGCACATCCACCTGAAAGGGGTGAAAGACTGTATACATATGCATATCGGTGTTCTACGCCATATGTACGACTCCGTTTGCAATTTTCAGGTACAAATGGATGGATTGTGTGTCCCGCAATTTACATCAGATGGTGAACGGCTCCTTAAAGGGATCGCTGGAGGCTGCTCCAGAAAAGTCTCAGAAATTTTGGGGAGTGAATTTCCTGCTCCTGGCCTCAATCTGTGATCACTTCTGGCTCAGCTCATCCATGGAGCCACTGGATTGTGGCTTCTCCCCGTCCTCTTTTCCCTTGCACTTGGCAGCTCACCCGAATTATGCTGATGAGGCCTAAACCCGATAATAGTTTGAGCATCCCAACGTGGGCTTTGGACGAGCGGCATGGCCATTCCGCCGAATTTATGCTCGTTTCGGGCAGACATTGAAGATTTTGATGTTTAAAAGTTACACTTTTCCCCCATACTTTCATTTACCCTGATACCACGTGCAATTGTGAGGATTATTAGATTGCACCATAGATAGGGGGTGTAAGAGTAATGGGTCATTTTGATGTGTTGTTTTCTGCTCTCTGTATGCATCCACTTTAGCCGTTGACTGATTAAAGCCTTGCATGGTGCTAGTGCTTTACGTCAGAAGCAATCAACTTGTGTTCCTCTCTCTCAATCTATGTCTCAATGGTCAACTCTGAAATTAGAGAGAAGAGCTTGCATTTGAATAGCACCTTTCATGTCTTCAGAGTGCCCCAAAGTGCTTCATTGCCAATTAAGTACTTTTGAAGAATAGTCACTTATAAGGTAGGAAAACCTGGCAGCGAATTTGCCCACAGCAAAATCCCACAAACTGCAGTGAGATAAATGACGAGACAATCTGTTTTTGGTGGTGGGTGAAGGATAAATGTTGGCACCACTGACCGTGCAGTATTCCCTCAGTGTGAGAATGGTACTACTGAGCCAAGACTGCCACCTGAAATTCTTCAAGTCCTGGACTTTAGCCACATAGTGCATTGTAAAACATTCACTGTGTTAGTTCATTAGCATCTCAGCTACTGGAAGATTTAAGAATGACTTCATAAAGTTATTTGAAATTTTTTAAGACAAATATGGTGTGAACTTTTGTCATAACCATATACTTACTACCTGTTGGTGTGTTTTTTTTTCCAGTTTTCAATTTACCTATAATTTTTGAGCACAAGATGATTATAATGACCATAGTCATTTCAATGCATAGTCAGCAAATTCAAAAGTAAAGCCTCAAATATAAAGTAGAAACTACTGGACTAAAGGTCACAAAACTATTTCTTTGGAGTACCTGTATTGCTTTTAATTTTACTTTTTTCTTTAATTTTTGATTCCTTACTTTGAGTCTTCATGTTGGACACTATCTGTGGACAAGCATTCATGCCCAGCTTAGGGGCGCAGGCAAACGAATTGTGTATGAGCAATCGAGGGAAAATCCTTCAAACGTGTCGCCTTGGGCAACATTTAATGAGCCCATAGCTGTCTTGCAAATAAAAATTTGAAAATTGCTTGGGAAAAGTTAATCATGCCATGTTATCTGCAGTATATCACCTTGCCTTTAAATCTGGACCTTTTAAGCAAAGTTGAACTGTTACTTGTTCTGGCAGAATGCCTTCAGCTATAGTTATTTGAAAGATTGAGTTGAGGGAATATTTAATTTTGCCTGAAGCTTACTAAATGTCACGCTGGCATTTCAAATGCACAGAGAGCACTGCTAAATTATTTTACAGCAGTTCCGTAGCTCTGCAGGTTACCATTTTCCCACACACAGGATTCTTTCTCTTTTTTTCAAAACCCAAACACAACATCGAGCATAGGATTTAAGAGAAGTTACCCGGACTGGCAGAAAGTGGGAAATGGGATCCGTGCTGGGACCACTGTTCATCATATACACAACTAATTAGGATGTAGAAATTGGAGCAATTATGTTGATATTTTAAGATGCTACAAATTGAGAGGTATATCTAAAGGTAGAGGACTGCATCAAAATAAAGGAAGACATAAACAGGGTTGCAGAGTAGGTGGATAAATGGCAAATAAAATTCAGTGCAGGTATAGCAAAGTGTGAGATGGTTTATTATGGTAGAAAAAATAAGGGGGGCACATATCCCTTGGAAGATAAGAATTTAAATGGGGTAGAGGAGTAGTGATATCTAGGAATACAGATGCATACATCACTAAAAGTAGCAATATAAGTTGATAAGTCCACTAAAATTGGAAACAAAGTCCTGAGGTTTGTTTCTAGAAGAATAGAATTCAAAAGTAGGAAGGTAATGTTAAATTTATATGGAACCTCGGTTAGACCACACTTGCAGTACTGTGTGCAGTTCTGGTCTCCATACTATGAAAAGGATATTGAAGCACCGGAGAGAGTGCAGAAAAGATTTAAAGGATGTTACCAGAATTGAGCAAATGCAACCATTAAGAAAGATTAAGCTCTCTGTGGGGGGGGTGGGGGGAGGAGAGAAAGACTAAGCCTGATTGAAGTGAATGTGGAGTAACTGTTTCCACTTTTGTGTGACTCCAGAACAAAGGGACATTTATATAAAATAGCCATTAACAGATCAAGTAAAGAATTTAGGAGGGATTTCTTTAGAGTGGTGAGAATGTGGAACTCTCCACATGAAGAGGTTGAAGCACACAACATTGATGCATTTAAGAGACTTGAGACATGGTGAAGAGAATAGAGGGATATGGGGAAAGGGTGGAACGAAGTAATTGGAGTGAAATATAAACACTGGCATTGACCTATTGGGCCGAATGGCCTGTTCCTTTGCTATAGATTCTATGTAATGCTTTGTAAGAATGTATTCCACTATATGCAACTTTAAAAAAAAAGATATGAATGAGTGTTTCAGTAGCAGATGTAATGAGATTGGGGCAGAGGCAGGTGATGATAGAAATGGAAGTAGGTTGTCCTTGTGGTGGAGAGGCTATTCAGTCAGAAGCTTAGTTCAATTGTATAGGATGCTGAGGTTACGAACAGACTGGTTTGGCCTGAGACCGAGGCTGAGAGGGGAATCTTGTTTGTGGCAAGGGTAAAGAGTTTGTGATGGACTGAAGGCGAATGTTCAGTCTTCACAATGTTTGGTTGGCTCATGCAAGATTAGATGTCGGACAAGTTGCCTGACAACACCAAGGCAGTGGAAAGGTCGAGAGGTAGTGACGAGTGGAGCTGGGTGTTATAAGCCTACATATGGAAGCTAATTCCTTGAGAAACTCTCAGCCGAGACTTCATCCAGCAACATATGTAATGCCTTTTTACAGTGTGGGCCACTGGATAACGATTAAAAATGGCCACCCATCTGATCTTTTTCTTTTCTTTTTCCCTGCTGTCTGCTCAGGAACACTGCTGGCCTGGCTGGGATCAGCACCTGGGACCTTCAGTCTATGTGGCTCAGTGCAACACCATAATGGTGAGTGAAGAGCAATTTACAGAGCCACTGAGGAAGCCCCTCAGTAGTAAAAAAGAAATGTAAATTAATGAAGTCTGAAACCTTAAACTAGGCACAATTCCCTACTAATTACAGCAAACTTTATAATCCAACTATATAACATTGCAGCTTTGTTACTTTGAGGGAAAGGTCATATTGTCTTACTGTGCAATTTTCTGGATAATTTATTATATCCTGAGCATAGACTGCATTCCCCCCCATTTCAATGGCATGAAAGTTGGAGCTGAAACGATAAACCTCGAACAAATCTCTCCTCCACCCACCCCCAAATGAGTGAATCAACACGTAATTAAAAACCTTGACTCAAGTGTGTTCTAAGCAAGAGTACAGAGTGAACTGATTTTGTCGGGTCTATTAGATTGCAAACCTTGAGCCTTGGACAATTGCTGATAACAGGAGCTATGCAAGGTGAGTATGCCACTCTTGATGACCCTTTCAGGTTGGAAGTAATTTCAGTTTTTACAATGCATGTCAACTCTTAGCAATTTGGGATTGATTTTTTTTTGAGCTTCTGAAGCATAAAGTAAAATTACAGGTGGGGAGAAACATAGTACATTTATGAAATTGTTTTCTTTGATACAGAGCAAACTTTAGAAAAGGCTGCTGCAGAATTGAGTGTGAGTGTGTACAGTACTATGTTTGAAACGACGACCGGAATGTTCCTTAACTTGGAGGGTCCTGTTGCTGGCGCCATCCTGCTGTAGAAAATTACCTTGCCTTAATGGGGCCTATTAAGCCTGCCCAGCGTGTTACCCAGTCCAATGAGATGGAGTGGGTTTGGTGACCCGTTTTAAGCTGGGATCCTTTAAGGAATCTGCCCACATTAAATGTTAAGTTTAATCTACCATAGTGGGTGTTCAATCTTTACCGTACAATAATATAATAAAAGTTATATATAAGTGACAAAGAAATATTTAAATAAAATTATCATTAAGTAATATGACCCCATCTTGTTAGAAGTAACCAACTTACAGCTATCTCTGGTCACCTCAATAATCAGGATCGACTGTAAACAAATATGCATTGTGTTTAATCAGAGTTTAAGATAGAATATAACACACTAGTTATACAGCAAAAACCTACGACCGTGACAAGTAGCTGGTACTAATCCGATCGGATAGATGGCTGGCACACTTGATCAGTTCTCTGGCTTGCGGTCTTTTTCTCTTCCTCTCATCTAGAGCCTCCTGCGCTGAGCATAGGATCACTCTCGAAAGAGTGATCGACCAGCCCAACGTCAGTATGGCTCTCCCCTCCACCATCTGTGGAGACAAGCCCTCAGGGTGTTATATTCATTCTGTTTTAGGGGTGGGCCTGGAATGGGATATTGACAAGACCTTTTTAACCTATAGAGGTTCCCCTAAAAATTCAGTACCGAATGGGATGTTGAGTATTTTGTCTTGATTCATGAATCAAAGTCCTCCCCTAAAGGGGTCTCATGATCTTGTTCATGTGTCTTTCCTGTTTTTACTTTCTGAAGGTTCCTTCATTGGAATTTGTGTCTTATCTTCCTGGTCCCTATCCTCTCTGGTACAATTCGTACAAGGCCAGGCCCTGTACACTTTCAACAATGAGGCCCAAGCCAGAGTGGTCTCACTTCAGCTGGTCGTTATCTCCTTTTCATCTAGCAAACTGCTCCATTCTGAGATGGATACCTTAACCTCCCCAAATTCCTTCCATACATAAACAAAGTTCAAATCTTAACTTGAAAACAACAGATAATCGCTTGGAAACAAGAAGATTCTGTTGTAGTGCAGAATGCTATAACATCTGCAGGGAACCAAAACATTAGCACATTCTAAGCATCCATCTAGTTATTCTAATACTAGTCTGCGGAGACGTGTTGTCTCCAGTTCTAACGCGAATAATGCAATGCTTACATAATTGTGTCAGTTTTGTTCACATAACCATATACATTTTGGGCACCCCGATTTCTAACAATCTACAAATACAGTCAAGAACATAATTTAAAAATACAATAATTGGGAAGTTATTGGTGCTTTAGTCAAATCTATACACTTTTGTATCAGTGACTGGTACGAATAAAAGATCTGTGTATAGGTAATACATAAAATTAAGCAGATTTTAAATATAATTGTAAAGGGATGGATTTACAATCTTCTTCAAGTTCTGGGGAAGAGCTGCGGAATCCCTGACAAACGGTGTAAGTGGTTCTTACAGTATGTTTCTGGGATTTCTGCAGCTCTTCCATTGAAGTTAACAACAGACAAGTGAGAATCTCTGCAGAAATTCACCCTATAGTCTGACTGAAAAATTGAATTAGTCATATTCAGGGACTGAAGGCAAATTGAACCAGTGGAATAAGTGATGAGAATGACATTGTTATAGTTCATGACTTGATTTAATGTATAACTGGACAATCACAATATATTGAGGAAAAACCTGACCAGAAACAGCATAAAAAATTATTTAAATAGCATGTCATTTTTTTTATAGTGCAGACCAATTCACTGCAATTACTGTTGGAAGGTAACAGCTGAGAATGGCCAGTGAAAAATTAACATTTTCCGGCAGCGAGTAGCTTTTCAAGTAGAACAGAATCTCCACCAATCTGTTAGCTGATGTAATCAAAATGTTTTTATCTTGGTTTGTTTTTCATGCTGTTAAGTAATCAGCTGGAGCAATGGCCACAGAACTCACGCCTCAGATTGACAGATGTGGTTCCCGGGCTGTGTGAATCCTGTGGCCATGCAGGGAAATTTTAAAAGTATGGGGGAAAAGGCTCTTAAGTGCCTGTAAAGTACCTCTTAATGATCTCAATTGGGTCCTCTGTCGCTGCAGGTCAGGTCGGCTCCACACTAACAGACACACCTGTGGGAAAGGCACTTGGGAGCGAGATGACAGTGGGATCCCGACCCGCTGTCCAAAAAACAACTTTCCCACCCGGCCTGACACAGTTCGCGCCTGCTACCACCCAGGAAAATTCAGCCTTACAGACCGGAATTTGCAGGATGACGGCGAATTGGCAACTTTTGCTGTCATTCCGCCTTTGAAACTGACCACAACTTCGGGATTTCCACATGTGCCTTGTGGTCTGTCCATGGCAGTTCTAAAACTGGCTGCCCTGTGTCCCACCCCATCCCACAGAGCTGGCAATCTGAAATCTCATAAATCATTGAAACTGAAGAAAACTTGGGCTCTTCCGCAGTTAGAACGCTGTTAAATTCCCCACTAAAAGTTAGACCCAAAGGGATTAGGTGTAACTGGTGTTTTAACAGCGTTATTACTGCTAAACTAATGTTAGGGGCCTGGAAAACAAATTTTAATTTGTGCCATGTGAAATTTGTCCAAATTAATAAAAAAATAATTTAAAGAAACTTTTCAAAAAATAGGGGCTAGAAATTCCATTTTTTGCCATAGCGGTATTTTTCCGCCAAAAATACTCGTGACTCCGCTATGATTACGAGGTCTAACATTCGAGGAAAAATGCACCCAGCAATAAAAATCAGCATTGCACGAGAATTCGTGATGCAAAATGCGAATTTTCTGCAACTTTTCTCCGAGGTCGATACCGCTGTGAGTTGGGCCTAGGGAGGGGGGGGAAACACACCCCAATAAATAAATAACACAACATTCACAAGACACTTAACTATCGAATCGCTGCAAAAGAATTAAAAACTAAAAACATTAATTTCTTTTTGCAGGTCTTCATACCGCTGTTCCAAGAGCTGCAATGTAGGCTTTTCCCAGGCTTTTTTTTTGGTCCGATCTACGGATGCGCTGCGAGCCAAATTTTTTTTTTTGTGCCAGCAAGTGTTTTTTCTAGTCTTTCACGCCGGCAGTCTGCTATCCAGCGGTATTTAAAAACCGCTGGCACAAGCTTCAGCAAATTTCCCGGTTCACCGTTTTTTGTCCACAACAGCGAAATATTGCCTAAAAACCGGGCGCAAGTTTGGGGAATTTCCAGCCCTTCCAAAATGATTAGCTTTTTTAAGTTTGTTCAACCTTTCTTTTGCGCTCGCTTAACTATTTTGAAAAGTTAGAATTTTAAGGGATTACTTCCTTGTTTGCTGTCTGAGAATTCTGCCATTTGATTGGCTGCTTAAACAGCCTGTTGACATCACAGCAATTCAAATAAGGGGATCCCCATTAACTTCCATTGAATTGTAGTTGGAAAACCCAAAGTTTTCGACACGGGGATTGTGCGATCCTTGTGCAGAGCATACTTTGGGGCCAGCAGCGAATGCCTTCGCTCCAGTTTGGAAACCTATTGCTGTACATTTGAACCACTACCTGATACTGATGCTTTCTTTATACAGTTGTAACAGCAGTCAGATGTTATAGAATTTGAAATTGAAATATATGCAGGGCTTTCTCCAAAATGTTGGAGAAACATAATAATGGGCATCAGCACAGAGATTTATGTGTACTGCACTTACATTTAATATTTTTAAAAGGGAGAATGCAGAAAAAATTCAAGTGATTATACTTTTCTGTTTTTTATGTTACAAGTATTATAGCATGAAAGGAAAAATTTAAATTTCACCCATGAACTGTTCTGAGTGCAATCTAATCCTTCCCTTCCATGTGATGTTACCAGTGAGTGAAACAGTTGAGCTCAGAACCTACCAAAAGAGAGTACAGGCCTGGAAGCCATAACTCCAATCACCAAATGCATAAAAATACAATTGGAATATCCCTGAAATATTTGCTAGAATTGTATATATTAGCTAGCATGGTGTGATTTAGCTTACCTTCAGGTAAGCAAGGAGTTAACTACTACCTCGTACCAGTTTATCATCAAAGCTTCACTTTTCTGGATGGTATCCACAAAGAAATACGGTTTTCCTTTTTAAAATTGAGTCAGTGGGTTTTGTGTATGCATTATTGTTAACTTTTTACCTTGTAGCAAAAAATCCACAATTTTTCCACTGACTGTCCCAGATTTTGCAGTGGTAATGACTGCAAAACTGTCAGCGTTCGCCATCATTACTCCTCTGAAAGTGACAGCAACTTCTCAAGTCAGCACGTGCACAGATAAATGTGGAAATTGCTATCTGTCATTCCCTACGGTCAACTGCAAGGGTCTATGGAGCAGCGTCCTCTGTTTCAGATGCCCCCAAAAATTCGTCACCATCCTCCGCCTGCCCCATGATGAAATGCAGGCCATGATCCTTGCCAACGGATCCATCACAGACCCAATCCACGTCCAGACCGGTGTCATCGCCCCAACCCTCTTCGCAATCTTCCTCGCTGCCATGCTCCACCTCACAGTTGACAAGCTCCCTGTTGGAGTGGAACTATACAAAACCAGTGGAAAGCTGTTTAACCTTCGCCGTCTCCAGGCAAGGTCCAAGACCACTCCAACCTCTGTCGTCGAGCTACAGTACGCGGACGACGCCTGCTTCTGTGCGCGCACACAGGCTGAACTCCAGGACGTAGTCAACGTATTTACCGAGGCATATGAAAGCATGGGCCTTATGTGAAACATCGGTGAGACAAAGGTCCTCCACCAGCCTGTCCTCGCCGCACAGCACTGCCCCCCAGACATCAAGATCCAGGGCGTGGCCCTGGATAACGTGGACCACTTCCCTTATCTCGGGAGCCTCCTATCAACAAGAGCAGGCATTGATGTCGAGATCCAACACCGCCTCCAGTGTCGCCTTTGGCTACCTGAGGAAAAGAGTGTTTGAAGACCAGACCCTCAAAACTGCCACCAAGCTCATGGTCTACAGGCCATAGTAATAGCCGCGCTCCTCTGTGGCTCAGAGACGTGGACCGTATACAGTAGATAACTCGAGTCGCTGGAGAACTACCACCAACGATGTCTCTGCAAGTTCCTACAAATCCCCTGGGAGGACAGATGCACCAACATCCCCAGCATTGAAGCACTGACCACGCTTGATCAGCTCCGGTGGGCAAGCCACATAGTTCGCATGCCAGACACGAGATTCCCAAAGCAAGCGCTCTACTCTGAACTCGTCCACGGCAAACGAGCCAAAGGTGGGCAGAGGAAACGTTACAAGGACACCCTCAAAGCCTCCCTGATAAAGTGCGACCCCACTGACACCTGGGAGTCCCTGGCCAAAGACTGCCCTAAGTGGAGGAAGTGCATCCAGGAGGGCGCTGAGCACCTCTAGTATCGTCGCCTCGAGTAGCCCGCAGAAATCAAGCGGAAGGAGAGTGCGGCAAACCAGGCTCCCCGCCGACCCTTCCTTTCAACCACTGTCTGTCCCACCTGTGACAGAGTCTGCGGTTCTCGTATTGGACTGTACAGCCACCCAAAAATTCATGCTAAGAATGGAAGCAAGTCTTCCTCGATTCCGAGGGACTGCCTATGACGATGATGATTATTACTCCTCTTCTGGTTACGCTGTGGAACTCTCCAGAGCCGGCAATCAATTCAAATTGCATGTTCCTGACGAAAACTGTCTCAATTACACTGGAATATCGCTGTTAAACCTAATTCTCCCTCTTTCTCCACCCCCCACCCTGACGACGTTAAGCCTTGTTGAAACAGGTATTGATTGAACAACCAATCTGGCACTGAAAAACGAATTTTCTATTTGTGGAATATCACATTTTTCCACTAATATAAGAATTACATGGCTTTTAATATAGTTTTTAAAGTTTGATATTTCAGTTTCTACCTTAATCCCATGTGTATGTCCCAATCTTTATTTCCTTGTCTATAAAATTTATAAAAGTTCAATTATAATGTGTATTTTACTTCCACAGTTTGAATGTGACAATTCTTCAATGTGATTGGCTGCTTAGCCCACTTATGACTTCACTGATGCTGGTCATTGGAGATTCACTTGATTTGGTGTCAGATTCAAACTAATGATGGGAGAGCTTAAATTCACACCACAGAAATTGCTAGACCTTCAAGGTCAGCAACAAGCGCTGTTGCTTCTGGGCCAATAACTAAGTATTTCACAATGAAATCCTGCATTGGTCCCATTGTTGAATGTGTTTTTATTTAGAATGTTATTTGGTAGTAAATTTAAAACCTCAGCCCTACAATGGATGGCCTCTCAATTGCAGCTATCATTTTGCACCATTTCAAAAGCCTTTGGGAAGGAAACTTGCACTCCTTAACTGAATTACGGAGACGTGGCTCCAGGATGAGCAGGGCTGGGAACTCAACATCCAGGGGTATTCAACATTCAGGAAGGATAGAATAAAAGGAAAAGGAGGTGGGGTAGCATTGCTGGTTAAGGAGGAGATTAAGGCAATAGTTAGGAAGGACATTAGCTTGGATGATGTGGAATCTATATGGGTAGAGCTGCAGAACACCAAAGGGCAAAAAACGTTAGTGGGAGTTGTGTACAGACCTCCAAACAGTAGTAGTGATGTTGGGGAGGGCATCAAACAGGAAATTAGGGGTGCGTGCAATAAAGGTGCAGCAGTTATAATGGGTGACTTTAATATGCACATAGATTGGGCTAACCAAACTGGAAGCAATACGGTGGAGGAGGATTTTCTGGAGTGCATAAGGGATGGTTTTTTAGACCAATATGTCGAGGAACCAACTATGGGGGAGGCCATCTTAGACTGGGTGTTATGTAATGAGAAAGGATTAATTAGCAATCTCGTTGTGCGAGGCCCCTTGGGGAAGAGTGACCATAATATGGTGGAATTCTGCATTAGGATGGAGAATGAAACAGTTAATTCAGAGACCATGGTCCAGAACTTAAAGAAGGCTAACTTTGAAGGTATGAGGCGTGAATTGGCTGAGATGGATTGGCGAATGATACTTAAGGGGTTGACTGTGGATGGGCAATGGCAGACATTTAGAGACCGCATGGATGAACTACAACAATTGTACATTCCTGTCTGGCATAGAAATAAAAAAGGGAAGGTGGCTCAACCGTGGCTATCAAGGGAAATCAGGGATAGTATTAAAGCCAAGGAAGTGGCATACAAATTGGCCAGAAATAGCAGCGAACCTGGGGACTGGGAGAAATTTAGAACTCAGCAGAGGAGGACAAAGGGTTTGATTAGGGCAGGGAAAATGGAGTATGAGAAGAAGCTTGCAGGGAACATTAAGACGGATTGCAAAAGTTTCTATAGATATGTAAAGAGAAAAAGGTTAGTAAAGACAAATGTAGGTCCCCTGCAGTCAGAATCAGGGGAAGTCATAACGGGGAACAAAGAAATGGCGGACCAATTGAACAAGTACTTTGGTTCGGTATTCACGAAGGAGGACACGAACAACCTTCCGGTTATAAAAGGGGTCGGGGGGTCTAGTAAGGAGGAGGAACTGAGGGAAATCCTTATTAGCCGGGAAATTGTGTTGGGGAAATTGATGGGATTGAAGGCCGATAAATCCCCAGGGCCTGATGGACTGCATCCCAGAGTACTTAAGGAGGTGGCCTTGGAAATAGTGGATGCGTTGACAGTCATTTTCTAACATTCCATTGACTCTGGATCAGTTCCTATGGAGTGGAGGGTAGCCAATGTAACCCCACTTTTTAAAAAAGGAGGGAGAGAGAAAACAGGGAATTATAGACCGGTCAGCCTGACATCGGTAGTGGGTAAAATGATGGAATCAATTATTAAGGATGTCATAGCAGTGCATTTGGAAAGAGGTGACATGATAGGTCCAAGTCAGCATGGATTTGTGAAAGGGAAATCATGCTTGACAAATCTTCTGGAATTTTTTGAGGATGTTTCCAGTAGAGTGGATAAGGGAGAACCAGTTGATGTGGTATATTTGGACTTTCAGAAGGCGTTCGACAAGGTCCCACACAAGAGATTGATGTGCAAAGTTAGAGCACATGGGATTGGAGGTAGTGTACTGACATGGATTGAGAACTGGTTGTCAGACAGGAAGCAAAGAGTAGGAGTAAATGGGTACTTTTCAGAATGGCAGGCAGTGACTAGTGGGGTACCGCAAGGTTCTGTGCTGGGGCCCCAGCTGTTTACACTGTACATTAATGATTTAGATGAGGGGATTTGTAGTATCTCCAAATTTGCGGATGACACTAAGTTGGGTGGCAGTGTGAGCTGCGAGGAGGATGCTGTGAGGCTGCAGAGCGACTTGGATAGGTTAGGTGAGTGGGCAAATGCATAGCAGATGAAGTATAATGTGGATAAATGTGAGGTTATCCACTTTGGTGGTAAAAACAGAGAGACAGACTATTATCTGAATGGTGACAGATTAGGAAAAGGGGAGGTGCAAAGAGACCTGGGTGTCATGGTACATCAGTCATTGAAGGTTGGCATGCAGGTGCAGCAGGCGGTTAAGAAAGCAAATGGCATGTTGGCCTTCATAGCGAGGGGATTTGAGTACAGGGGCAGGGAGGTGTTGCTACAGTTGTACAGGGCATTGGTGAGGCCACACCTGGAGTATTGTGTACAGTTTTGGTCTCCTAACCTGAGGAAGGACATTCTTGCTATTGAGGGAGTGCAGCGAAGGTTCACCAGACTGATTCCCGGGATGGCGGGACTGACCTATCAAGAAAGACTGGATCAACTGGGCTTGTATTCACTGGAGTTCAGAAGAATGAGAGGGGACCTCATAGAAACATATAAAATTCTGACGGGGTTAGACAGGTTAGATGCAGGAAGAATGTTCCCAATGTTGGGGAAGTCCAGAACCAGGGGTCACAGTCTAAGGATAAGGGGTAAGCCATTTAGGACCGAGATGCGGAGGAACTTCTTCACCCAGAGAGTGGTGAACCTGTGGAATTCTCTACCACAGAAAGTTGTTGAGGCCAATTCACTAAATATATTCAAAAAGGAGTTAGATGAGGTCCTTACTGCTAGGGGGATCAAGGGGTATGGCGAGAAAGCAGGAATGGGGTACTGAAGTTGAATGTTCAGCCATGAACTCATTGAATGGCGGTGCAGGCTAGAAGGGCCGAATGGCCTACTCCTGCACCTATTTTCTATGTTTCTATGTTTCTATGAAGTCCCACACCAATATAATTGACACTTAACTGCCCTCTGAAGTGGCTTACCAAGCCATTCAATTATAACAAACTACTACCACCACTACCTGCTCAGGGCAACTAGGGATGTGCAATAAATCTCTGAGGTCGCATAGTGGTATGCTGCTGGACAAGTAATCCAGTGGCATGGACTAATGATCCGGAGAGATGAGTTCAAATCCCACCTTGGCAGTTTGGGTAATTTAAATTCAGTTAATTAAGTAAATCTGGAATAAATAGCTAGTATCAGTAATGGTGACCATGAAACTACTGGATTGTCACAAAAACCCAACTTATCCTTTAGGGAAGAAAACCTGCCATCCTTACCCAATATAGTAGACTCATAACTGCCCTCATAAATGGTGTAGCAAACCGCTACGAAAAACTATAGGAAGAATAAAGCCACCTGGCATCAACCTAGGCACCAGCTTTGAACACAACAATGGCACTCCCAGTCCAGTCGACAGTGCGGAGGACTTTACAGGAACACCTGGGGACTTGTACCAAAATTGGGAGAGCTGTCCCGCAGACTAGTCAAGCAGCAGCCTGATATAGGTACAATTCTGTGAGTATGACTTTCAATGTCCCAGACTTGTCCATCACCATCCCTGGTTATGTCCTGTCCTACTGGCATGACCGATCCACCAGAGTTGCATACAATCTGGAGGAAGTGTCCCTGGGAATCCTTAGCATTGACTCTGGAGTCCATGAAGTCTCATGACATCAGGTCAAACATGGGCAAGGAAACCTCCAGCTAATTACCACCTAATGCTCTCCCTCAGCTGATCAGTACTCCATGTTACACCGTGCTTCTTCCAAATGGTGTTTGAGAGTAGCAAGGGCACTGAATGTGCTCTAGATGGCGGACTTCAATGTCCATCACCAAGAGTGGCTTGGTAGCACCACTACTGACTAAGCTGGCCGACTCCTGAAGGACATAGCTGCCAGAATGGGCCTGCGGCAGGTGGTGAGAAGAACTACTTGACCTTGTCCTCACCAATCTACCTGTCGCAGATGCATCTGTCTATGACAGCATTGGTAGCAGCGATCACCACACAGTCATTGTGGAGATAATATCCCGTCTTCACACTGAGGATACCTCGATCGTATTGTGTGGCATTACCACCGTGCTAAATGGGATAGATTCAGAACAGATCAAAACTGGGCATCGGTGAAGCGCTATGGGCCAATAGCAGCAGAATTGTATTCCACCACAATCTTTAACCTCATGGCCTGGCATGTCCCTCACTCTGCTATTGCCATTAAGCCAATGGACCAACCCTGGTTCAATGAGTTTAGCAGAGCAGGCCTACCTAAAAATGAGGTGCCAACATGGTGAAACTACAACATGTGCATGCTAAACATTGGAAGATAGAGCTAAGTGATCCCACAACCAACGCATTAGATCAAAGCTGTACAGTCGTGCCAAATCCAGTCTGGAATGATGGTGGTCAATTAAACAACTAACGGGAGGAGAAAGCAGCTCGACGAACATCCCCACCCTCAATGATGGCGGAGCCCAGCATGTGAGTGCAAAAGCCAGGGTTTAAAATTTCGCAACCATCTTTAGTCCGAAATGCCGAGTGGATGATCTACCTCGGCCTCTTCCTGAGGTCCCCACCATCACAGATGCCAGTCTTCAGTCAATTCGATTCACTCCATGTGATATCGAGAAATGGCTGAGCGCACTGGATACGGCAAAGATTGTGGGTCCCGATAACATCCTGGCTGTTGTACTCCAGAACTAGCTGCACCTCGAGCCAAGCTGTTCCAATACAGCTACAACATTGGAATCTACCTGACCAAGTGGGAAAATTGCCCTGCTATGTAACCATCAGTCTACTCTTAGTCATCAGCAAAGTGATGGAAGGTGTTGTCGATAGTGATATTGAACAGCACTTACAAATAACCTCACCAATGCTCAGTTCGGTTCCATCAGGACCATTCAGCTGCAGACCTCATTACAGCTTTGTTCCAAACATGGACAAAAGAGCTGAATTCCAGAGGTGAGGTGTGAATGACTGCCCTTGACATCAAGGCAGCATTCGGTTGAATGTGGCACCAAGGAGCCCCAATAAAATTGAAGTCAATGGGAATCAGGGAAAACTCTTAATTGGTTGGAGTCAGACCTAGCACAAAGGAAGATGGTTGTATTTGTTGGAGGCCAATCATCTTAGCCCCAAGATATCGCTACACGAGTTTTTCAGGACAGTGTCCTGTGTCCAACCATCTTCAACTACTTCATCAATGACCTTCCCTCCATCATAAGGTCAGAAGTGGGGATGTTTGCTGATGACTGCATATTAGTTCCATTCACAGTTCCTCAGATAATTAAGCAATCCGTGCCCACATGCAGCAACATGGACAACATCCAGGCTAGGGCTAATAAGTGGCACGTAACATTCGCACCATGAAGTGCCAGGCAATGACCGTTTCTAATGAGTGTCTAACTCCCCTTGACATTCATTAGCATTACCATCATTTAATACCCCACCATCAACCTCCTGGGGTCACCATTGACCAGAAACTTAACTGGACCAGTCACTTAAATGCTGTGGCTACAAGAGCAGGTCAGAGGCTGGTTTTCCACGATGCGTGATTCAACTTCTGATTCCCCAAAGCGTTTGGCCTCCCACAAGGACTACAACACATTGGGCCGTAATTTGTGTGGCCCCTAAGGGGCGCGTACAAGGTGCGCAGGCACCTGTAGGGGCTACGCAATTTTCGAGTTTAGACATGCGCTAAAACCGGGAACTTGTGATCTGTCAAGAATTCTCGACAGATCCTCCTCATCCCTGGGAAAAGGGCATCTGCGGGTGGAGAGTTGGGCTATTCTGCCCAGTGAGTGCCTGTGAAATTCGGCAAGTAAAATCAGGCGTACGGTCTGCTTTTCGCAGCGTAAGAGTTTTTTATTTTAAAACTAAAATAAAATGTTAGCAATAATTTATACATTTAAGAACCTGTGAAACAAGGCAAGTTTATTTTTAGCCACTTTAAAACATGTCAATTTATTTTTCAAAAACTTAAATTTTTGTTTAAAACAGTATTTAATTAAATATTTACATTTTAAATACGTGATGTTTTTTTAAATTTATTTGAAGTGTAGGGGTATGGAGTGAAAGCAGGAAAGGGGTACTAAGGTGAAGGATCAGCCATGATCTTATTGAATGGTGGTGCAGGCTCGAAGGGCTGAATGGCCTACTCCTGCACCTATTTTCTATGTTTCTAATATTTGGGGTATTCCCTTTCATTCGGGAATTCTGTGTTAACGGATTCTCAAGCATGAATGGGGAGCCCCTTTTCATTTGCAAACTGCCTGCACCCTGGGATACGTGGGTCTCTTCCCGCAGGTACCCAAAGAGCCCCAGGACCGCTAGTCTCCGTACCTCCCGGACCACCAGGTACGCGGGCATTTTATTTGTGGATCGGAGGCATTTCCCTGCAGGAAGCCTTCGACCGCAAGTTCAGGGCCATTGTTTTCCCACATTAGTGGAGTCTGATGCAACTGACTGCTACATGAAGTTAGAAGCTTATACAGTCCAGGCATCAATCACTGACTATCTCGTTAAGTGACTCTTTAATGATTAATGTATAGTATGCGTTTTATTTGTATGAAAATAAAAATACATTTTAATTGATTCCCATGAATTTATTAGTACAGTACTGTATTTACTAGGTAAGTTCATCAGCTAAGTACTATATGAAAAAGCCTATGTGGCCAACTTATGACCATCTTCGTACAACCTGGTTGAAACTACTGAACTGTACGTCCAGTGCATAGTGGCCATTTTGAAAATACAAAGACCTGCAAAAAAAGGGCACTTGATACAAGTCCTTTTAGTGACCCTAATTTATAGGTTTCACTATTTTCATCAACTGTTTGAAGCACAAACACTTAGTTACCCAGACGATAAGCATAGTCATTCAGATAACAATACATGTTACCAAAGATTAGATTTTTTTCAATGTCATTAATTTAAAATGGATGACAGGAAATTAGTACTGTGGACAACAGTATTGAAACTGGAGTTGAAGAAACAACACTATGCTATTTGTGTTGAATTTATTTGTAGTTTAATTCAAAAGGCTGTACTGCGGATTATGTAGTGTGTCTCAAGACTGCAGGTGTAAGACTGCATGTGCAAAACACAAGTGAGCATGCACACACAAAAAGGGAGCTGGGCTGTATTTTGGAGCTTCTAATATTTTAGCTACATTTGTGCATCAGTCAGTTTCTATCACTGCATGGATTCCTTCAAATTCTGTAATGTGACAATATGTTGATTTAAAGCATCGCTGGTGTTTTCCTTTTATAATGTGTAAACACATTGCCTCAAAGGAAGTGGAAATGAATTTTGTGCATTGTAAAAAAAAAAAGGAAAGGCAATAATCGTGGGCGATTTTAACCTTCATATTGATTGGACAAAGCAAATTGGCCAGGATAGCCTTGAGGAAGAGTTCATAGTGTATCCGGGATAGTTTCCTTGAACAGTACGTCGAGGAACCAACCAGGGAGCAGACTATCTTAGATCTGACACTGTGTAATGAGACAGGATTAATAAACAATTTCCTAGTAAAGAATCCTCTAGGAATGAGTGGCCATAGCATGGTTGAATTTGAAATTCAGTTAGAGGGTGAGAAAGTTGGATCTCAAACCAGTGTTCGAAGCTTAAATAAAGGAGACTACAAAAGTATGAAGGCAGAGTTGGCTAAAATGAACTGGGAAAATAGATTAAAGTATGGGACGGTTGATGAGCAGCAGCAGACGTTTATGAAGATATTTCATAACTCGCAACAAAAATATATTCCAATGAGCAGGAAAGCCTGTAAGAAAAGGGATATTCCAGATTCCAGCATCTACAGTATTTTGCTTTTGAATAACCATCTGTAGCTAACTAAGGAAATAAGGGATGATATCAAATTGAAAACAAGGGGGCATACAAAGTGGCCAAGACTAGTGGGAGGCCAGAGGATTGGAAAACTTTGAAAGCCAGCAAAGAACGACTTTTTAAAAAAAAAAAAATGATAGAGCAGGAAGATAGATTATGAAAGTAAACTAGCACGAAATATAAAGAGATAGTTAGAGTTTCTACAGGTACATAAAAAAGAAGAGTGGCTAAAGTAAATGTTGGTCCCCTAGAGGATGAGATTGTAGAATTAATAATGGGGGAACAGGGAAATGGCAGACGTTGAACAAATATTTTGTATCAGTCTTCACGGTAGACGACACTGAAAACACCCCAATAGTGGATAATCAATGGGCTATAGGATCTTAATACAATCACTATCACTAAAGAAGTAGTACTCAGTAAAATAATGGGACTAAAAGCGGACAAGTCCCCTGGACCTGATGCCTTACATCCTAGGGTCTTAAGAGAAGTGGCTGCAGAGATAGTGGATGCATTGGTTGTAATCGACCCAAATTCCCTGGATTCTGGGGTGGCCCCAGCGGATTGGAAAACCGCAAATGTAACGCCCTATTTTTTTTTTTAAAAAGGAGGCAGACAGAAAGCAGGAAACTATAGACCAGTTAGCCTAACATCTGTCATTGGGAAAATGCTGGAGTCCATTATTAAGGAATTATGCTTTTCCAAATGTCCAGGGTGGATAAGGGGGAAACCAGTGGATGTGGTGTATTTAGATTTCCAAAAGGCATTCGATAAGGTGCTGCATAAGAGGTTACAGCACAAGATAAAAGTTCACGGGGTTGGGGGTAATATATTAGCATGTATGGAGGATTGGCTAAATAACAGAAAACTGGATAAATGGGTCATTTTCCGGTTGGCAAACAGTAACTAGTAGGGTGCCGCAGGGATCGGTGCTGGGACCTCAACTATTTAATATCTCTATATTAATGACTTGGATGAAGGAACAGAGTGCAGTGTAATCAAGTTTGCTGATGATACAAAGATGGGTGGGAAAGCAAATTGTGAGGAGGAGACACAAAAATTTGCAACGCGATTATGGGCTCAATTTTCTCCCCAACCCCTTTTTTCGGCGCTCTTACCCTAGATGCGGCAACTTTGTGCGCTGGAAACGGCGCGGAAAAAATGTGCCCCCATCCTGGCCGCTCTGCCGAGTGTCCCGGGTCCTGGCGCGGCGTATATAGTGCAGTGGGGGGCGGAGCTACAGCCGAAAACCGTGTCGGCAGCTGCCCGCATGCGCAGTGGTGTCGGGTCCGATGTGCGCGCATGCTCAGTAGTGCCGAAACTTGGCACTCGGGCAGCATCTCTCTCTCTCTCTCTCTCTCTTCCCTCCCCCCACTGATGCCACGTACGGTCGCTCTGCTTCGCACCAGTCCCATTGATATCGAGGCCAGCATCTCTTCCCCCTCCTTTCCCCCCCCCCCCCCCGGGATGCCTCATTCGGTTGCTTCCACAGCCGCCCTAGCCCTGGATGACTGGGCTCCCAGTGCATGTCTTGCTGCCCCTATCCCAGGTCGAATGGCCTCGTGCACAGGCCGGCCTGCTGCCTTCCCGGGCCGACTTTAAAGATTACGGTCGGATTTACTTGATTTCTATTAGTATTTTAACTGTTTGAACTTTTCCTTGCAATGTTTGGTGCTTGGTTGTTTAGTTTCAAGTCCATTCCGGTTCCCTTCCCTCCCCTATCCCTGGCCTAATGTCTGCTGATGTACTAATGTGCGCCGCTTTCTTAACTGCCTGCAAGCTTTTTCAGAGCTGGCCACATACGCTGACCTAAGTCGAGTTGGAGTAAGTTTTGGCTGGCCAAAGTGGCATAAATGGCCAAAACTGGGGTAAGTGTCTCGGAAATGCCCCCTTTTGGGAGGGGGGGGGGGAAATCGCAACTAAAAAAAATCGGACCTAACTGATTTACTCTGGAGCAAGTTTATTGGGGAAAGTGGCATTTTTTAAACTTACGCCAGAAAAACCAACTTACTCCCAAAAAATTGGAGTACATCATGGCCAAAATTGAGCCCATAGACAGGCTAAGTGAGTGGGCAAAAATTTGGCAGATGGGAGTATAATGTGGGAAAATGTGAGGTTGGCAGAAAAAATAGAAAAACAAATTATAATTTAAATGGAGAAAAGGCGCTGTAGTACAGAGAGACCTGGGGGTCCTTATACATGAAACACAATAAGTGAGTATGCAAGTACAGCAAGTAATCAGGAAGGTAAATTGAATGTTGGCCTTTATTGCTAGGGGGATGGAGTATAAAAGCAGGGAAGTCCTGCCATTTTCAGAATGGCAGGCAGTGACTAGTGGAGTGCCGCAAGGTTCTGTGCTGGGGCCCCAGCTGTTTACATTGTACATTAATGATTTAGACGAGGGGATTAAATGCAGTATCTCCAAATTTGCGGATGATACTAAGTTGGGTGGCAGTGTGAGCTGCGAGGAGGATGCTATTAGGCTGCAGAGTGACTTGGATAGGTTAGGTGAGTGGGCAAATGCATGGCAGATGAAGTATAATGTGGATAAATGTGAGGTTATCCACTTTGGTGGTAAAAACAGAGAGACAGACTATTATCTGAATGGTGACAGATTAGGAAAAGGGAAGGTGCAACGAGACCTGGGTGTCATGGTACATCAGTCATTGAAGGTTGGCATGCAGGTACAGCAGGCGGTTAAGAAAGCAAATGGCATGTTGGCCTTCATAGCGAGGGGATTTGAATACAGGGGCAGGGAGGTGTTGCTACAGTTGTACAGGGCCTTGGTGAGGCCACACCTGGAGTATTGTGTACAGTTTTGGTCTCCTAACTTGAGGAAGGACATTCTTGCTATTGAGGGAGTGCAGCGAAGGTTCACCAGACTGATTCCCGGGATGGCGGGACTGACCTATCAAGAAAGATTGGATCAATTGGGCTTGTATTCACTGGAGTTCAGAAGAATGAGAGGGGACCTCATAGAAACGTTTAAAATTCTGACGGGTTTAGACAGGTTAGATGCAGAAAGAATGTTCCCAATGTTGGGGAAGTCCAGAACCAGGGGTCACAGTCTGAGGATAAGGGGTAAGCCATTTAGGACCGAGATGAGGAGAAACTTCTTCACCCAGAGAGTGGTGAACCTGTGGAATTCTCTACCACAGAAAGTAGTTGAGGCCAATTCACTAAATATATTCAAAAGGGAGTTAGATGAAGTCCTTACTACTCGGGGGATCAAGGGTTATGGCGAGAAAGCAGGAAGGGGGTACTGAAGTTTCATGTTCAGCCATGAACTCATTGAATGGCGGTGCAGGCTAGAAGGGCTGAATGGCCTGCTCCTGCACCTATTTTCTATGTTTCTATGTTACAACTGTACAGGGTTATTAGTGAGGCCACACCTCTGGTACTGTGTACAGTTTTGGTCTCTGTATTTAAGGAAGTATATACTTGCATTGGAGGCTGTTCAGAGAAGGTTCACTAGGTTGATTCTAGAGTTGAGGGGGTTGACTTATAAAGATATGTTGAGTAGGTTGGGCCTATACTTATTGGCGTTCAGAAGAATGAGAGGTGATCTTATTGAAACATATAAGATAATGAGAGGGCTCGACAAGGTGAATGCAGAGAGAATATTTCCACTCATAGGGGAAACTAAAACTAGGGGACATAATCTCAGAATAAGGGGCCGCCCATTTAAAACTGAGATGAGGAGGAATTTCTTCTCTGAGGGTTGTAAATCTGTGGAATTCTCTGCCCCAGAGAGTTGTGGAGGTTGGGTCATTGAATATATTTTTAAGGCGGAGATAGACAGATTTTTGAGCGATAAGGGAATAAAGGGTTATGGGGAGCGGGCAAGTAAGTGTAGTTTAGTCCATTATCAGATCAGCCATGATATTAAATGCCGGAGCAGGCTCGAGGGGCCAAATGGCCTATTTCTGCTCCTATTTCTGATCTTATCGAATAGTCCTTGGTAATCTATTTAGCATTAGAAATATGCATCATGCAATATTTCGCATGCCTAGCTGTAGTTGTGGAATTGTTACATCATTATCACACGTCTTTTTCGCCTCTGCAAATTGTATTTGCTGTATTTCCCATTTACTTATGGTGAATGCAGTTGTTCTGATGGTTGGTGGTGTTGCATATTCAATTTGCCCATTTATTTTATGTTAACAGTATTTCTAATTCTGAGCACCTTCACTGTATACATAGTTTAGTCCTAATGTTGAAAAGAATTGAAAGCCTTGATACTAATTCAATTTGTTCATGTTCTTATAATTAATGCTATATATTCAGAAAGAACAAGTCAACAAGAAACCTTATTGCATTGGTGCTGCAGCGTGCTGTGGAAAGTCTTGGGCAAAAGGATCACATCAATGATTGATTGCTCCATATTCCAAATTTTTCATCTTAACCGTGGTGCAGAGAGGAACAGCTGCTTCCTTCCCCAAAGAGAGTGAAATTCACCAGGAGAATAATTCAGTCTTTGAGTTATTCCCCAGTAATTGAAGAATAATTTGCATCTGTTTTCGCAAAAAGAGGGGCGATGCAGACTTTGCGATGAGGAAGGAAGCATGTGAAATATTAGAAGAGATAAACCTAGTGAGAGAGGAAGTATTAAGGGGCTTAACAGCTTTGAAAGTGGATAAATCCCCAGGCCTGAATGAAATGTATCCCAGGCTGTTAAGAGAAGCAAAAGAGGAAATAGCAGAGGCTCTGACCATTTTCCAGTCTCCTCTGGCTACAGGTGTGGTGCCAGAGGACTGGAGGATTGCTAATGTTGTACCTTTGTTTAAAAATGGAGAAAGGGATAGACCGAGTAATTACAGGCCAGTCAGCCTAACTTCAGTGGTGGGAAAATTGGAAAAAATCTTGAGGGACAGGATAAATCTTCCATTTGGAAAGACATGGATTAATCAAGGACAGTCAGCATGGATTTGTTAAGGGAAGATCGTGTTTGACTAACTTGATTGAATTTTTTGAGGAGGTAACCAGGAGCGTCAATGAGGGCAGTGCGTGTGATGTATTTTGTATGGATTTTAGCAAAGCTTTTGATAAGGTCCCACATGGCAGACTGGTCACGAAAGTAAAAGCCCATGGGATCCAGAGCAAAGTGGCAAGTTGGATCCCAAATGAGCTGAGGCAGGAAGCAAAGGGTAATGGTTGATGATTTTGTGACTGGAAGGCTGTATTCAGTGGGGTTCTGAAGGGCTCAGTGCTGGGTCCCTTGATTTTTGTGGTGTATATATCAATGACTTGAACATAGGAGGTATGATTAAGAAGTTTGCAGATAACACTAAAATAGGCTTTGTGGTTGATAATGAAGAAGAAAGCTGCGGGTTGCAGGAAGATATCAATGTACTGGACAGGTGGGCAGATCAGTGGCAAATGGAATTCAGTCCGGATAAGTGTGAGGTAATGCATTTGGGGGGAGTCTAACAAAGCAAAGGTACACATTAAATGGTACGACACTGAAAAGTGAAGAGGAACAAAGGGACCTTGCAGTGCAGGTCCACGGATCCCTAAAGGTAGCAGGACCGGTAGATAAGGTGGTTAAGAAGGCATATGGAATACTTGTCTTTATTAGTTGAGGCATGGAATACAAGAGCAGGGAGGTTATGCTTGAACTGTATAAAACACTGGTTAGGCCACAGCTGGAGTACTGTGCAGTTCTGGTCACCACATTACAGGAAAGATGTGATTGCACTGGAAAGGGTGCAGAGGAGATTTCCAAGAATGTTGCCTGGACTGGAGAAAATGGCAAGTTGGATCCCAAATTGACTGAGGCAGGAAGCAAAGGGTAATGGATGATGGATGCTATGAGCAATGATTGGAGATGCTGGGTCTGTTTTCTTTGGAACAGAGGAGGTTGAGGGGAGACCTGATTGAGGTGTATAAAATTATGAAGGGCCTGGATAGAGTGGATAGGAAGGGCCTGTTTCGCTTGGCAGAGGGGTCAGCAACCAGGGGGCGTTGATTTCAAGTAATTGGGGGAAGTTTAGAGGAGATACGAGAGAAAATTTCTTCACCCAGAGGGTGGTGGGGGTCTGGAACTCACTGAAAGGGTGGTAGAGGCAGAAACTGTCACCACAGTTTAAAAAATACTTGGGTGTGCACTTAAAGTGCTGAAATCTACAGGGCTACAGACCAAGAGCTGGAAAGTGGGATTAGGCTGGTTAGGTCTTGGTCGGCCGGCGCAGACACGATGAGCCGAAATGGCCTCCTTTTGTGCTGTATATTTCTATAATCCTATGATTAGCTGCGAATATGACATTGGAATGGCCTGGGAATGGGTCCTGTCTGTCTTCTCAACTGTAGGCAGGAAAATGTGAAGGAAAAAAATAGATGGGAAAATGATGCTTATTCACACACATTACACTGAACATTAACCTATTGTATTCTCTTTTACATTTAAAAAAAAATAGTTATAGGGTATTGCAGTTTTCAGCAGCTGCAGAAGGACTTGGAAGCATGTCTGAGTACCAAACAGTATCAGTATTGCACAGCTTCTTGCAATCTAAACGATGTAATACATCTTGACAATGAGATAAAATGACAACTTTGGAGGCACTCTCAGCAATGCAAAAGGAGTTGCATGGTATATTGCTTTGAGAGTAGCTTTCCAGTAGATATCCTCCTTTTTTTTTTCTCTCTCGCCCACCTATCCTCAGTCTTTTCATTCACAAACTGACCAAATATGGAGATAATTCCAAAAACTTCCGTGCGTGTTACAGATTCCGTTGCTTGCCTTGGGTAACAGTTACAAATTTTATCCTTCTAAACTTGTGTTGTGCCTGGTGAGATCGCAACTCATTTTGTCCTCTTCCTTTACATAAACTCCACTATTCATGGCCTCCCTTTGACCTTGCCATCTCACACGGTGCCTCTACTCCCACAGTCTCAATCACCCGACCACTTTCTTGTATACCTCACCCTACCCCCTTCAAATCCTACTTCCTTCTGCGACCACCCCTCAAAAACTCTTCGCCCAAGTCATTAAAATGCCAATTGCCTAACCTTTGACCACCTAATCCCCACAATATCTTTGCAGCTATTGATCTGCTTCACCATTCTCACACCTCCACCTTTGATGCCCTTGTACCCAGTAAAATTCTTGCTCTCTCCCATCCTGGTCATTCTCCAATTTTCTTCTCTCAAATTCTTGAACATATTGTACCCATCTCTCCCACACGATGATGTTTGAACCTCCCCAATCAGGTTTCTACCTCTGCCGCAGCACTGAAATGGCCCTAATCAAGGTCACAAATGGCGTCTTATGTGACTGGTGCATTATACCTCCTTGTTCGCGATCTCTCTGCAGCCATGTGACACCATCCTCCAAGTCTCCTCCGTGGTCTATCTGTGATTCCACGCTTACCTTTTCAATTATAGCCAAAAGTAATGGCTGCACTATTACCTCTTGGAGTCGCCCAGAGTTCTATCCTCTTACTCTTCTGTATGCTATTTGTTGGCAACATCGCCAGAAAACATGGGGTCAGCTTCCACATATATGCTGCCAGCCACCAACTCTACCTCTCCACTACCTCTCTCAACCTTTCCACTGCCTCCGTGTTATCATGCTGCTTTTCCAACATTCAGTGGTTTGAGTCGCAACTCCTTCCAGTTAAACATTGAAGACCAAAGCCATCCTCTTCAGCCCCAGCCGTAAATTCTCTATTCTTGCCCCCGATTCCATCCACTCCCAGTCACTTAGTTGGGTTCAATCAGATTGTTCACAATTTCGCTGTCCTTTTTGGCCTCTAACATTTCCCACCTCCTCTACAGCTGAAACGCTCATCAATGCCTTTGGCATAGTCAAGTTTGAAGGTGACTTTGCTCTCCTCGCCAGCCGCCCTTCCTTCCATGCTCTGTTACCCTGAGTTCATGCAGAACGCTGCTGCTCATATCCTGCTCTTGGTCCCCCAATGCCTCCAATTTAAAATGTGTTTAAATCTTTTCGTGGCCTTGACCTTCCCTATCTCTAACCTCCTTGAGCTCTACAACCACTGGAACACTTTGTTCCACTGACTCTGGCCTCTTATGAATGCCCCACCCTTTAGCCACCTAGCCCCATCTTCTGATATTCTCCCCCTGAATAGCTCTGCCTCTCCACCTCCCGCTCCTCCTTAAACCAAACTTTTAGTCACCCCTCCTAATATCGCCTCCTTTAGCTAAGCATCTATTTCTTTTTTGATTACTTCTCTGAACCACCTTTTCTACATTAAAAGTGCTATAAAATTGCAAATTGTTGTTGAGAACATAATGAGGTGTATAATACCAAGCTGAAGTGTTGATGATTACAGGTCTGCCCGCTTATGATGGTGCTGGAAGCAATTTGTGGTGAAGAATAAATACTTATTTAGAATTAAAACATATCAATGTCTAAAGTGTGATTTGTTTTTCTTCAATGTATTGGTAACTAAGCCTAATGGTAACATTAATAACAAGTGAAATTGTGTTGGTAATCTATATAAAGAGCTAATTTACTAAGAAAATTGTTGGAGAAAACACACGCAATGCATTGATCAAAATAAATAACCAAAAATGTAATATGCTGCATTTCACTTGCTATCAAGTGCCTTAATCTAGACTGACATCCATATAGTTTTTCTATTGTACTAGTCAGTTTATTATTGTGTGGCTGCTTAGTTAGATTTTTGATGAGGCATCATATATTTATCAGGCAAAACTTAACAAAAGCTCTTTCTTTTCCTAGATCAAAGTATTTTAAAACAAGTTCTATTGGGGAGCACTTTACTATAGAGGTATGTGATCTGTTTATTACACATCATCTGACTTGCACACCATTCACCTTATTTGACTAATACTGTGCAGTGACAAAGATGACTAAGTAAATTACTATAAATAATGGAGCATAATAGATTGTGGCAGAATTAACATGGCTATAGAAGACTGAATTATTTCATCATTTAACATTGCCATTTGGCGAGGTATAAATAGGATTTCTCATGTCAAATTGATAAAGTATCCAGTTCACAGGTAAGATGTGAACCTGCAGCGCCCTCCAGTATCTGTTGTTTCCGGAGTTTTGGAGACTTCTGGTTCTGGGCCTCAACGCGAAGGCCTGCGTAGAAGCCCACGTATCCCAGGAGCATAGGGTTTCATACGCATCACTGGGATCACATGGGCTGGCCCAACCTATCAAAGTAGGGGTATTCCCACTTATATTTATGGTGATTCCGGAATCACGATAAATATGAATGGGAATACCCCCGAAAACATACAAACACTTAAGATAAATTTTAAAAACATCTCAATTAAAATTAATAATGTTATTTAAAACAAAAATGTAAATTTTTTGAAAAATAAATTTACATATTTTAAAGGGTCTGAAAATAAACGTAACTTACTTAATAGGATTTTAAATGTTTAAATAGTTGAAAAAATGTATTATTGTGTGTTTTTTAAAAGTCTTGCGCTGATGAAAGCAGGTAGGCCTTACGCCTGCTTTCATCAGTCATAAGCATTTTAAGCGCATTCGCTGGGCAGGAGATGGGCAAGTAGCCCAACTCTCCGCCCGCAGAGGCCCTTTACATTCGGATGCGTGCGATCCGTCAAAAGAATTCTTGACTGATTGCAAGTTGCGGGTTTAGATGCATGCGCTTCGCATGCCTAAACCTGGAACTTGCGCAGCCCTTACATGGGCCGGTACCTTGCACGTGCCTGTAGGTGCTATGAATTCAGGGCCAATGTCCTGTGCCTTGGAGTTCTTAGTGAACCTGACTCCTTATCACAAAACCTTGAAATATATTGGCATAATTTTATAATTTCCAACCCCCACACCCAACCAGCGCACTTTTGTGCTACAAGCATTTCCTTGTATCCTCATACTTAAACCCTTCAGATAGAATATCCTAGCATACTGAGCTGGAGGCCAGATTTTCCTCTTTTACACTTGGGTGTAAATAATCACCTGGGTAGAATGCATGGAGGAAATTGAGCGGGGCCACAAATTTTCCATCCATTTAAATCCAGGCAGGCTTCCATGACAGGCATGCAATCTGCCCATGAAGTCCTATCTTTACCGTTTCTTAAAATGGCTCCTGGAAAGTTAACTTTATTTTACTGCCAAGTTTTATTGTTGATGTAATTTGTGTTTCTATTATAGCATCCTTGTCAATTCTTGAGGGCTACAATATATCTTAAACTTCTGATACTTAATGTGGAAGAAACGTTTTTGTTAAAACTCCCCTTTTTATATAGAAGAAAATAACTATTTTAATTTTTTTAAATCTAGAAATCCTGATGTATTTGTAACTCCTGGGTGGTTTTGTGATGGGTTGAAGTCTCCCACATTCAAGCTAAAATTGCAGTATACCAGCATCTAGCACAAGCAAACATCCCACTGTTCATCCAGTAACGACTGCCCTTGTCCTTGGCTTGCAGGGTTATCTAGAGGAGAGCGCAAAAAATCCCAGCCCTCAGTGATGAGGTTTATTCCTCTATGTACCATTTAATGACTCGGACTGGTTGGTCAATCATCAACTGTGCCCTCGAATATTGCAGCCTGATTGGTTCAGGCATCTGATTATCCAGAGGCTTGACTTTGTTTCCAGCTTCCATTGTCAAGTGTATCATCTTAAATCACCCCAAACCCAAAGAGACTGCTTACCCCCTCCCTTCCCCAACCCCCAAAACCGATCAGGAACTAGATAGTCATTAGACCTGATGCTGAGGGCTATAAATCTCACTAGACTTCTCGCGAATGCCATATTAGCAGCACAACTCACCAAAGTGATTTTATTGACATTGTCTTCCTGACCATAGCATAAGCACACACCATCCCCCATCCAAGTGGTTCCATCAGTTGGTGGGCATAGCAGCAGTAGCTGTTTGTCTTTCTGCAATCCAGTCATGGTAGTCTGCCCGATTTTAAATACAAAACCTGCATTAATATGAAGTTCCTTCACTAGAGGTCGCTATTGGGATGCTATTATTGGATCTCTAGATGCAGCTAGCTGGTGCATTGATTGATGTCTCTGTTTATTTGGGGGTGTGGTCATGATAAAATTGATATACATTTGATTCTTCGTCTTACAATACATTATGGTCTAAATTGCCTACATGTAGCCTCCTTTATTCCTTTTGAACAGTTATTGTAACATCTATTTCTATTATGTGAAATTATTATTACTATATAACAAAAAGTAAATTTGAGGTCTCTTAATTTCTGTAAGGAAGACTTGCTATGGTCAACTTATTTGTGCCTTTCACTGAAACTGGAGGCCTTTGACTTGGCAATCCTTCTTAGTGCATTGTTCTCGTGTACAAAATTTATCTCTGATGCCCTTTTTCCACTGTGTCCCATATATCAGATTGTATAGAAAAAGCATCTCCATGATGCATGACACCAAGTTAAAATTGACCATCACTCTGTTTCTTATTTACAGTTTGAGAATTTGGTGGAAAGTGATGAGGTATGTTTAATCAGCTCCCTTGGGGAATCTGTCAAAGTGCATTTATTGACTATTAGCATTTAATTGTATCACAGATGTGTTCCCTGCAGGCTCATGAGATCACCATTAAATATATCTAATGCTACAATTGAGGCTAGACAAAAGGTCTCTAGCTGTAAAACAGTACAGGAAATTCTATTGTCCATGTGTCAAATTTTGGTAGTTAAGAATCAGCATTAGCATGCTCCATGTTTCCAAACATTAATTGCTGTGATCTTTTAAATCTGGGATTTATTTTTCAGAAGAAATGGGAAAACTTTTTTTCCCTTAAATATACTATAATGATCTTGTTTTGCTTTGCTTTATTGGAGTATTTTCCTAGTTCTCAGCAGTCAGCATCTATATTTGAGATGCGTTCTATCCTCCATTGATCTAGTAATAATTGTATATAAATATAAGATATATGGCATAAATAAAACCTGTGATAATTGGTCATCCTAATTTGGTATTATGGTAATAAAACGTGATAAATAACAAACAGTGAAGACTATACCACAATGTTTTAATTTGTATAGGATAATATTTCCCGGACAAACTGAGCTTATGGTATTCTGGAATACAGTGAATGTGTTAGACAGGGAGTGCAGATAACCATATTCTCTTATAGTGTACATTGGGTAATTTTTGCAAGGGCAAAGTATTTGCAAGAGTGAGCTTAATGGAAAAGCTTGCTTCGCTATAATTTCTCACCTTTGATCCTTGACCCTTGCTGTTATGTAAAGTGATGTGCACTGGCAGACCTTTTAAGAATCAAGTATTGTTCTGGGGAACTTCCAGACCCAAACACTCTGCTGCCTGAGTGAAAACAGATTGCAGTGGAAGCTATCCAGCACATGGATGCAGTCCTTCGAGCATATTTTTTACAATGCGAGATCCCCAAGTTATACTTATCCGCTTTAAAACTGCTTCATACCAAACTGCTGGTTTCCGCATGTGGCCAAGTGAAAACAAACTTTCCAATGGGCTTTGGAAAAGGTTGAAGCTAAAGCTCAAATAGAAAATTTTAAATCTACCCTGATTCACACTACTGATCGCTTAAATAAAGTTAGTAATACCATTTGCTATTCATTGATACTGCTGCATGAATAGATATGCGAGTAACATTGCATGTCACTGTTGGTAACTTCATATAGTGTTCATGATTTTGATTAATAGAAATATAACTACTATGCTACTTTCTAAAACATTTTAATGCAATTTTATAATAAACATGACAGTCACAATTGGTTACTTATTAGGATAGAAGACTGATTTGAAATTTGCAAAAATAAAACCCTTGTAAATATTTCCACGTTTACAGTAGTAAAAATTTTAAAATTCTGATAGTAGTGATATCACTGTTAATCTGGCATAAAACCTTTAAATTTCTAAAGTTTTATGTAATCCATTAGCGAAAGAAAATATACTTTTTCAGTTTATACAAATCGCTTTCCAAACATATGGAGCACCCTCAGATTATTTAAGTTTCATCACCTGATACAGTTCCTAGAAAAGTACAAGTACAGCGTCGAGAATCCGGAGTTCTAGAATCCGGACACCGAAAATGTTCTGGAATCTGGACCCCCGCCTCGGGCCACCGCCGACCTCTCCCCCGGCGACCTCTTGGCCGCCTCGGGCTGCCGCCATTCGACCCCCACCTCCCCTCCCCTACCTTGGCCCAGGCATTTCCAAACTCGTTACGTCGGACAAACGTTCCAAAGTCCGGAAATACACAGAATCTGGAGCGGCCTTGGTCCCGAGGCTTCCAGTTTTTTGACGCTTTATCTGAATCACAAAGGGTTATAACCCCAGGTCTAAAGATATCCAGTGGCTATGTCTGCAGAAGTGGCAGTCCATCAAAGGTGAACACGAGTGCTATGTGCAATCACCAATTGCTAGCCCTGTTGAATGATGAACTCATAAGCTTACAGTAGGGAATAGATGCTGCAAATTTGGTGTGTTTTTAATTTTAGTATTTGGTTGGTATTGTTAAAACAAAATGAACAGACAAAATTTGCTAAGTTTTTATGATGTAAAATGTCAAAGAAAAAGCAATCACCCTTTTAAGGATCTTCCCTGTGTAAATACAATAGATACATTTTATGTCAGACGGGCATTAGAATTAATTTCAACTGTTTAATTTGAAGTCCTTTGACCATGCATAAACATTTTGTCACCTATTAACATATAATATTCAGAAATGAAATTATTTTCATACCTTTTATTTTTACTCCCTGCTGTGGCTTATTGCTTCTGAAGTGTAAATCTGTGTTAACACTGTCCTGTAATGCTCGTGCATACATTTACTGTGTCACAAGCTGTAAAACATGGGGCTCAATTTTGCCCAAGCCAGTTTTCTGGCATATTGCCAGAGTTACTCCCTTTTTTCTAGGCCAGAAATGCGCAGGAAATAATTTGCTAAAGTTTCCCGAATCTATAATTCGAATTTGGCACCGCACAGCTAGTTATCTCGGGGGGGGGGGGGGGGGGGGGTCTGTGCCGGAAAACGATGCTAACTTTCTGCGCATGCATGGGTGGGGGGGGGGGGGGGTGAAAAAGTTATGTTTCTGACATAATTTCAATGGATGCGCAGGCGAAATACAGCTCCGAGTTGGCAAGCAGCCATTTTTAAAGAGCCAGTTGCGTGTGTGAGAAGGAGTGCTGTGTGAGAGCATTGGAAAAATCGCAGCTGCAGCAGTACAAGATGCAACGCGGTGCAAGGACCAAGAATTTCTTGCAGGAAGACCTGGAGGCACTAGTTACTGTGATTGAGAACAGATGGCAGGAGCTGGACACCAGCAGAGTTCACACAAGTTCCACCCAAAGAAATGAAGAAATGCTGGAACCAAGTTGCAGAAGATTACTGTGCAATGGTGACCACCACGAAATCTGAATGCCGGTGCAAAAAGAAATGGTAATTAGTGTAAGTAATATTTTAATTTATTCACTGCAATTGTAAATGTGACCATCTGTATGTTCCACCCAGTAGAAAGACACCTTCTTTAAAAAGTTAGGTTTTCATCTTTGCAGAGGAAGCAATAAAAGGGAAAGAACATGAACAGGCCCGGAAAATCTGCACCCACTGACACCCTTGGAAGAGAGGGTCGCTGCTTTGATGGGTCCTGTCTGAAGAAAAGCAATCACCACTGCACAAGCTGGGCCCACACTCGAAGGAGAGAGTAAGTCCTGCAAATTCATCGTGGTCCTTCAAATCAACCTGCTGTCTGGCCTGCGATGTGTGAGCCTACTTATGCCACCCACCCTGCCCCCTCCTCTGCTGCTAACCATTTGACTGTTCTGTTATATTTTGCAGAAATTGAGGCTAACCCTGACAATGCAGAAGAAGATTCAGACGCGGACAAGCCTGAAGAGAACATCTTCCAAACCAACCCTCTGGACCAAGCGGTGAGGGGGAGGGGATGGAGCTGGATGAAGCTCCCACTGTTTTACTGACTTTGAAGGAGGCGAAGCTCATTGCGGTGACAGTCCCTTCCGTGACTCGTGATTTGAGTGCTGGTGGGACATTCTATGATTTCCCACCTTCTGAGGTTGCGGATCCCAGTGGTGTGTAGCAAGGCATACCCAGGGCCCCACCTTTCGATGTTGCTGGTCCCAGTGGTGGGGGGCAGTGAGTCACACCTGAGGGGTGGAGGGGAAGGAGAGCTCGACCGCACTCTCCTGAGGTGCAGGATCTAACAGATATGGTTCAGATGATGTCATTGAGTGTGGAGAGCATTGACCTTACCCAATCAATCCTGGATGCCATCAATGGTGTGAGTGATGAAGTTGCGGGACTGTCGGGAGAGGTAACAGCAATGACACGAGAAATGGGAATGATGTCCAGGACCATCAGTGAGGGAATAGTGGCCATGAGGGAGGGAATGTCAGAGGTAGCTGATGCGCTGTCAATGGAAGGAATGTCCAAGCGAGTGCAAACACAGTCACTGACCATAAAGGAGGGAATGTTGTAGGCTGTCGGGGAACATGAGGGATGGCATGTTGAAGTTAGCTTCTGTAATAAGGGAACAACGCCAGACCCCTGACCTATTGACAGAATCAATTGTCACTCCCCACACCAGCCTCTGAAGAGCCCAAAGCCGGGCCCTCCAACTTACCGCCTGCCGCCGACGCCCCCCCCCCGCCCCCCCCTCAACAGGTGCGCAGTACCCGAGATCTTCAAGAATGAGCTTGGTACCAAGCCCAGAAACACTGCGCCACTGCCTTTGGGCAGAGGTGGTAGAAAGTCCAAGACCAAGCGCAGCGGGCTGTTGTTGTTACTGTTGTAACTATTCTCAAATTAAAAGTTTTTTGTAAGTTATGTAAATTTACAAGTTTAAAAATTTGTAAGCGATCTTAAAGTTTTTAAGTGATCTTAAAGTAAAGTTTGATGCAAGAATAATTTTATTTAAGTTAGTTACAAAAGAACTGTTTGGTAAACTTTTGAATAAAATATCTTTTACATTAAAACTGAATCATTACCATTATTTATTCCATTAATACAATACAATGTTACGGAACCGCTCCAAACAGTGAACATGGTCCATGTGGAATAATTGTCGCTGAGCCCTCGGGTTGTTGTTGCTCAATCCATTGCCTCATTGAGAGAAATTAGTATAATGTGTGGAAAGAGGTAGATAGAGATAAATCACGTTTTAGTATCTACTTGAGAACTGAAGGGTCAATAAGCTAAGGGCACAGATTTAAGGTGATTGGCAAGAGAACCAGGGGCAACATGAGGAAAAACATTTTTTACGCACTGAGTGGTTAGGATTAGGAATGCACTGCTTGATGGGGCCTGGAAACAGATTTAATACTAGCTTTCAAAATGGAATTGGATAAATACTTGAAGAGCTGCTGGCGCAAGGCTCGAGCAATTGTCAAAGGGGCACGATGGCCTGTCCTCCTCCGTCATTGTGCTCTGGCCTCAGGCACTTGCATGGCTTCCTCATCTTTGTTTTCCTCCTGCTCATCATCTGCATCTTCCACATCATTATCATCAGCCACTCTCACTGCAGGTGGGTCTTCCACTCCCAGGTGCTGCAGCCTCATGATGGCTAAGTTATGCAGCATGCAGCACTAAAGAATGATCTGACTGACTAGCACAGGGGAGTACAGCAAGTAGCCTCCGGAATGGTCCAGGCATCGGAAACGCTGTTTCAAGATGCCAATGATCCTCTCTCTGATGCTGTGTGACATGTTGTATTCATGGTCAGCTTATTTCCAGTTTACGCGTAGGGACGTCATGAGCCAGGTGGCAAGGCCATACCCTTTGTCTCCCAGTAGCCAGCTCTGCCCTTCTGGCTGCTGCTGCAACATGGCAGATATAACACTGTTGCGTAGGATGAACGCATCATGGGTGCTCCCAGCGTATCTTGCATCGACTGACATGATATGATGCATGACATCACACATGAGCTGTGCATTAATGGAGTGGAAGCCTTTTCTGTTCCTGTATATCACAGAATCCTTGCAAGGCGATGTGGGTACAATCAATGCAGCCCTGTACCTTTGGGAAGCCAGAAATTCTTGAGAAGCCCACAGCCCTGTCATGGATTGCTTGGGCAGTCATGGTGAACTTGATGAAGTCATTCCCCCGCGCATACAGTGCAGCCGTGATCTGGTGAATGGAGACATGTGTTGCATGTTGAGAGATGGCGCACACACCCCCAGTTGTAGCTTGAAATGAGCCGGAGACATAGAATGAAAGTGCAGCTGTAACCTTCACTTCAACTGACAAAGCAGTCCTCCCTGATGCTTCTAGGTTGCAGGTCTGCTTTGACCAACTCACATCTGTTACAACTTCCTTGCGGAAATGCGGCCTTCTGACACAGTCTGCATTACTCAGGTGGAGTACAAACGCCTGTCTCGATATACCTGAGGTGGGTAAGGCTTCCTGCCCAGCACCCTATGGGCGCTGATGTTCCTGATGCGATGATGTCAAATCAATTGTCTCCTACATAGCACCATGATCAGAAGATTCGCACAAAGTATGACATTGTCAGTATTGCCCCCATAATTAAATTCAACCTTTTGAAAGAAGCTCAAAACGGCAGGAAAGCAGGCAGGACAGGCTCACAGTTCTCTCTCTCTCTCTCTTTCTCTCTCTCTCTCTCTCTCTCTCTCTCACCAAGGTCTGTATGGATGGACCACACCCAAGGTCTTTTGACTTGTCCCCCGCCCCCTTAACTAATCTTTTTCTCTCTCGCTCCTTTCTCTCTCGCTCTCTCCTTTCTCAAAAAAAAATGACAACTTCTGACTTCAACAAATTTACATTTACTGCCTTGACTTGTAAAAAAGAAGTTGCACTTTATTATTGATTTTGACAGCGTTCTTGACTCCCTCCAAAATTTTCGATTTAAAAACAATGGCGTCTTTCAGCGCCGATTTTTTTCAATGTGCGCTGGTTTTAAGTGCCCAGAAGCTTTTTCGGGAGCGGCTAGATACGCCAACATAGGAGGAAAAAATGTTGGCAAAATTGCAAAAAGTTATAAAATCCGACGAAAATGTGAGGGAACCAATGGCGTCAAAAAAAAACTAGAAAAAATCGTAACACAGTCAGTTATGCCGGCGCAGATCGCAAGGGGAAACTTGGGAAAAAAAATACGGCAAATAAAACGCCGCGCACCAAAAAAAAATTTTCAATGACCGGGGAAAATTGAGCCCATGGATTCTAATACTTTACAAACTTTATAATACTTTACAAGCAGGGGAGACAAACTGTCTTGTATGTAAACTGTAAACGTTTAAACTGTATGACACAAGATGGATGAAAAATGATTGCTTAAGCATTTTAAAAGTCTCTCTTTGAAACATCAAGTGATTTTTATTTTTATTTTTGCAGGCTGAAAGCCCAGGATTTAGCCAGAGGTAAGAAGCTTGAAAAGTGGTATAATTGAAGGAATACATTTTGTAGCTGAAGCCTGATTTATTTGTGTGTCCATAGGAGTTAGCTGTGTCATTCAATTTAATCTTTAAATTAAAATAAAATTCTTCCTCTTTTAATCTGTAACCTAAAGATCATCCAAACAAATGTTGTTTCCCTCAGATCTTATACCTAGAGGTAGAGAAACCTACTCTCTCCTATCTAGTCTCAAACTCATGGAAGGTAATAATCACCTTTTTAGATGATGACCCAGTTAGAGGATGATTTTATTTCCCCTTAATCTGGGGACTGCTGAGGCTACTTGTAGTGCCTTTGCTGTTGCCAATTGATGATCAGTTAGGTTTTAAAAAAAGGGAATCGGGCACAATCTTTGCATTGAAATGATAAACGAGTAATGGAAAAAGAAGATTGCTGAAGCTTGCATGTAAATGGATTCGAGACATTTGGGCATGTTTCTAGAAACAGAAGGAATTAAGGGATCCATGAGAAGATGAGCAGGTGGGGTTGATTTATGTTTATTTTAAATGAGTTAACACGTGTTAAAATGGCAGACAGAGGAATATTATACAAGCATGTTATGTTCTTCCAATAGTAATTTCTAGGTTATTCAGTCTTGAATGCAAAACCATAAAATTGAAAGGTCATCCAAACTGAACATAGTGATTTATATTGAATTGCTCAGCAAGAATTTTCGCAGTTCTAATCCTGACGAATAATGAAATAGCTACAATTGTCTGGATTTGCTTATATACACTAGTGGCCTCAAAGGCACAGGCTATTTTAGCAACTAACCATCATAATTGTATTCCAGGTCTAAGACTGCCTGAAAACTACATAAGATCTGCTAGCATCTGCCTGTATTATACTAACTACATCTTGTACTTCCTGTCAATTATACTTGATGTGTTGCACTCGAGTTTCTATGTCACTTCAAAAAAAGTATTAAAATGCAAAGCCTATCATGATTCATGATTACTTTAGCAGCAGAATATTATACTCTTTTATATGGTATAACATGATCCGTGTAAGAGACTTTGAGCAATGCCATTGGAATCTCTAGCAGTATAAGTAAAACTTGATAAATATTCATCACACTCCAAGTATCATGTATGCAAACTCCTGCGCTATATTTTATATTTTAAAAAAAAAAACATTTTCCCTGATTTTTGCGATAGAAAAAATGCTCAGCATTATTATGGATTTTATGGCGTCCACATATGCAGTTACACATGGAAATCTGGAAGTTGCTGCCCGATTTTTGCCTTGCTCCTTTGCTACACTGGTATCTCGCTGATAGATTTGGCATTGAAATCCATGTAAGGGTGTGAAATTGCGGTACTTGTATGCACTAGTTACCCATTAAACATGCCAGAAAAAGTTAGGGCTGGTGCATTCAGTTGTAAGTGAATTTTTAATGTTGTGATAAGTAATATAGACTGCCAAACAACATCTTTGGCTCTTAAAAGTATGGAGTCTCATTCCTTCAGAATTTAATTATTGTTGGAGATCTAAAAAATGTTTTTCTCTCTCTCTATTCCATCGTTCTTTACCCCTCTATTTCTCTTTCTGTGCATGATTTTTACATTGAATTAAATATTATACCTTACACTTCCTGGTTTAGACTCTGCGTGCCTCTGTTCGGATTCTTCAATCTGATTAGTTGAAGAGACATGCTGTTGCTTGACCTGCTCTCACATACCACAGATCCTCTGTAGAGGGTGCTGTGCTGGATCAGACAACCAATGACAGCAAGTTGCCGCTCAAAAGCCCGCGAAAAGTCTGTGGCCAATGAACGGCAAGTGCTGTTCCTTCGCCACTGATTGCAAAATCCGGGCCATTAAGAATAAAAAGAAGAAATATTTTGAATTTACAAAGACGTTTCCCCAGTAGCAGAAAATGCCTAATTGGAATGTTAGGATGTACCTAAGACAGTTAACCTCTAATTGACTTGAGGATGTTGGCAATTAGACCATGGGACTTAAAGGGACAGATCCTTTGCAGCAAAATAATACCTTCTGCTTTATATAGGATAATGTTCTGTCTTTGTAAAACAGCCTGAACTCCAATTTTCCATGAACAATGGTATGGGAGACATGTTGCATGTTACTAACTCCTAAATTTTAAGAGTCTGTAGGCTTTAAGGTAGCACATTTGATTATTTGTCTTTTTGCAATATGCATTTACGTAAAGCCTATAGGGCCCGAAATTCAAAGACATACTGCCGAAAAATACAAGTTTTGTCAAAAAAACAGTTCGGCGGAAGATTCATCATTGACATACCGCCGGCGGTATGCGCTCCATCTGCCATGTAGAATTGCCCACATACAGCCCAAAAAGTGCAAGTTTGATGACATACCATCGGAGCTGCATACCGTCCTGGAGAAGATGGTTTTACTCTGTCTTAAGTGGGCGGTAGTGTTTGGTGCTGCCATTTTGAAATCGGGAACAGTCAGCAAAAGCAGCACCTCAGTATTCAGATGAACAGTTACTTTACAGGAGGATTTACAGTGGGAAAGATATTTATATTGGTACTGAGTACATTATTAAGAAAGAAGGCATTTGAGTTTATATTTTTTTTATTGAAAAATCATTTGAGTTTATCTCAGCATATTTGAGGAGATTCTGGAGATTTAAAAAGAATGGGGCCCGAACTATCTCCGCCTCTATTGCTGACTACTTGTCCAATGCAGGATCCAGATAGGAGAAGGTTTATTGAGCAGAGTTATCAGGGTAATGGAGGAGGTCACAGACTGATGAGGAGGAGGAGGAGGCGGCCTTGCCCCCAAAGGATTTTCAGGGAGAAGTGCTCATACTTGGACCTGACCGATCCACAGTGCATTCGAAGGCTGCGCTTCCAAAAAGAGGTGATCAGTGAGATTTGCCAGCTCATTAAGGCAGACCTGCAGCCCAGTACCACCAACATTACTGCACTCTGTCGAGATGAAGGTGACTGCGGCACTTTCCTTTTATGCATGTGGCTTTTTTCAGCTGGGGACATATACTCTGTTTCTCAGCAAGCTGCTCATTGCTGCATTCAAAGCACTGTATACATGCCGGATGGTATTTATAAACTTCCCAATGACCAGGGAGGCACAGAGTGAGAGGGCTTTGGGTTTTGCATGCACTGCCGGCTTTCCCAAGGTGCAGGGTGCTGTTGCCTGTACCCATATTGCCTGCGAGCACCATTACAGGAGGCGGAGGTGTACCGAAACCAGAAAGGAATCCACTCCTTCAGCGTGCAGCTTTTCTGAGACCGTATGCAGCACATCGTAGCAGTGAATGCCAACTTTCCAGAGGGCATCCATGATGTGCGTGCACTTGCGTGAGAGCACGGTGTCTGACTTGTTGAAGTCTGAGCCACAAGGTAAATGCTGGATGCTGGGGGACAAAGGTTACAGCCTCGCCACCTGGCTCTTGACCCACCCCCCGCCCCCCCCCGCCCCCAACTGCGGAAACCTTACACACAAGCCGAGCAACAATATAATAAGAGCCATATAGCCACGTAATATTATTGAAAAGACAATTGGAGTGCTGAAGCAGTACTTTCGATGCTTGGACCACTCAGGAGGCAGGCTGCAATACCACCCTGAGCAGGTTGCTCAGTTCACAGTGGTGTGCTGCATGTTGCATAATTTAGCAATTGTGCAGGGACAGGAATTGCCACATGGGACTGCGGGACCACCTGAGGAAAGAGTGCAGGAAGATGAGGAGGAGCTTCGCGATGAACCCATGGCACCACCATGGGGGTCAGATATTGCAGGCACAATGAATGTGGCCTCAGGCGAAGCTCGTGATCCGGAAGGCACGGCTTCAGGGCTGGAAGCTGCTGGCAGCTCCCCACCCTCTGGTGTTGCCGACCCGACTACGATGGCACGGGGGGATTCTGCACCATATCCCGATCCTGTCGATTGCCGCATGGCATCGGCGGTTCACTCCATTGCGGTGATCAGACGCGATATATCCTCAGACTGTCGTTCTGAATGTGCTGAGATGTTTACGGCTATCGTAGCCATGGCCTTGAGCAGCTCTTGACCTATGTCGACGCTGGCCTGTGACAGACACACCATGTCCTGGTACGCACCTATCTGTCTTGCAGCAACAGACCTTTTCTGCACCAGCCTCCGTCGCTGCGGCAAAGGTGCTAGAACGCTGGGGGTGCCTTGCTGCGTACCGCTTGGTCCCGCAGAATCAGAGGAGGCATGGGGGCATTTCCTGAATATAGAGTCTGTGGCGGAGGATGTTCTAGTTGGCCCAGATGTAACTGTTATCTCCTCCTCTATCTCCACCCCCACCTCCACTGGCTCCAGGATGAGCTGCTCTTCCTCTTCCTCATTTCTGACGGGAGTGAAGTCTGAAGAGGACTGGGTGACGTCAGAGGTGGAGGCACTTGGTCTGCCGTCTCTCTGCAGAGGTCTGGTCTGAATCCGCCGAGTCGAAGTACAAAACAACATTTAAAAGTTCTTGGCACCAGGGGAGGGGTCAGGGTTGCATGACTACATGAGTGCAGACATGTAGTGCAGCCTTACTTAAATGTCCACCACTACTGTATTACATATTGCAGACAAACAATACCCATATACATATGCCTTGTGTTACATGCCCCCAACATTGCAGTACATCACAAGCCCAACATTATAGCGCAATAAATTTGCATTACATTACATGTAGCCAACATTACAGTTACATTACATGACATTGCACAACCGCAACACAGACCGGGGATTGTATTGGACAGACCATCCTGTGTGGGTGGGTCAGCTCCAATGCCGGTGGTGGCACTATCCCCAACCAGCGACAGGGCACGGATCTCTGTTTCCATTAAGGCTTCTTGCATTGGGCTCCTCCCCCCGTACGCCGCTGATGAGCAGCTATTGCAGATGTCGTCTTCTGCAGAAATGAAAGTAAATATCTTCAATCCATTTAACTTCGCACACACACACACACGCCCACACCCCTTGGGATAAATAACATCATCCCTGGTACACTGAACCTACATTTACATGGCACATGGGGGTGCATAAATAAAATCATTACTTTTGCTACCCTCGCCAGATTGTTCCACCTCTTCCGACACCTTTTCCAGTGCATACCACTGTACTTGTGGAGGAGACAGCCTCTCCGATCTCGTCCCATATTTTGTTGTACAGCTGTGGGGTGAGTTTTCCACAACCACCCTTGGTTAAGTCAGAGTATCTCTCAGTGATATTCTCCAGCAGGCTAGATAGCTCCGTTTCATCGAAGGCGGACGCCCTCAATCTCCTGTCCTTCTCGATATTCTTGCGCTTATTTATAAAATATATATTATTATTACTTGTTAATATTATTTGACTATGGAATTTCTGATTGAAAACAACCAACCCTCGAATACTTTGCTCTAACTCTCTCTCTCTCTAACTCTCTGCGCATGTGCAGGTGACCCCTGAAATTGCGGGGGTGAAGGAGCTGTTTTTTAAAAAAAAAAAGTCAAAAATAAATAAATTTGTGCATACACAGTGCAGTGCCACACTGTCCATTGAGAAGAAAGTTGATCTTGATCGACTTTAATGCTGAATACCGCTCGCTGCACACTGCTCGCATACCGCCGGAAAAAAGAATGATGAAACTAGCGGACTTTGGTCTCTGTGGTATTCCGACGGTTTTCAACCACACACTGCTGGCATACTGCCGAGAATGGGCAGACCTTGCATCTTGATGAATTTCAGGCCAATAGTGTCTCTTGCATTGTGTAAAATGTAGCTCTACACTGCCTTGAGCGCACCAAACTATAATACCTTCCTATAGTAATGTGGCAATCTTTGTAATGTCATGACTGGGACAGGCTCAATGGACGTCTTTTTGTATGCTCAGGTGTTCTTATTAAGAGCAGGTAATTGGAGTTTAATTCATGGTCATAAAAAATATTCAGTTGCCCAGGCCTTAAGCTCTGGAATTCCCTCCGACTCTCTTTCCTCCTTTAAGACGCTTTTTAAAACCTACCTCTTTGACCAAGTCTGCCCTAACTTCTCCTCATGTAGCTCAGTGTCAAATTTTATTTTACAACACTCCTGTGAAGCACCTTAGGATGTTTTACTATGTTAAAGGCGGTATATAAATACAAGTTGTATTAAAAAATTTCAAGAAAATGTTTTTGTTACACCTACTCACATCAATCTTTTATTGTAAAAGTAAACTGTGTTATTAGAGTTTTAGTATCTCTTTTTTTAAATTGTTCCTTTGCAAGACTTTTTTTTTTATAAATAGAAACTTACAATCTTGTATTGAGATTTTTAGAACTGTCAATCTGATATCATGATGCTAGCTTCTTTCTAGAATAAGGTATTAACCGCACCCTGGGACAAGAAATATTGAATAATTTTGTCGTTATGATTTTAAAGAAGTTCAAACCCAAATAAAAAAAAATTTTAATTCATGTTTGGGGTATGGACGACACTGGCAAGGCCAGCATTTCTTGCCCATACCTAGTTGCCTTTGAGAAGGTGGGCCGTCTCCTTGAACAGCTGCAGTTTACATGATGAAGAATTTAAAAATGTTTTTAATCAATGGCTATGGTGTGGCATAAACTTTGTTGTGTTTTGTTAACCCTAACAACTGCGGTGCTTTTGATGTGAATCTGCTAACTACAGTCACTGTCTGTTCCAATTTTGACAGACCAATTAATGAAGATGAAGTCCAAATCCTTCACAATAGACAGTATGATGCTATTACGCAGAAACAAGTCGCAACAGACACACAGCTCCAGACTGAGGTACAATGCATAGTTTAGTTTGTTCTTTGCTGTTTAAGTGTTCAAATAATTAAAATGTTTTTAAGTTGCTAGCTTTCAAAATATTAATGCCAAAAATTACTTGTGTTGGAAGCTTTGGCTTGCTGTACTACTTTGTAATGGAATCTCTATTTAATACATGTTAAGTGGTAGTATGAAAGCAGAACCTGCAACTTCAAACCCAAGGAGCACTAGATTTGTTTTGCATAGTAACTAGAGCATATAGAGCCATACAGAAGTCCTACTTTTAGTTAAAGAGAGCAGATCTCCTTCGACTATCTCAGTCAGCTGAATGGGCAGTTATGTGCACTTTTCAGCACCAGTCCATTCTACGGATTGACAGAGGAATGGCTACTGCAGGTAAGATAGACATACTTCTGTTGTGTGGCTCATGAGATTTCATTCACATTCTGTGATAGCTGATTCCTGTTGCATTAAAATACTAGTAGTTACATACAGCATGTCTTAACTCTAATTGACTAGAAAGTATTAATTCGAAGGCTGATGGGCTCCAGTAGGACATTGCATTGCAGAAACTTTAATTATGAATTTATAAGAAAACAAAAAATGCCCCAACCTTCTGTGCATTGCAGTGGGAAATTTGATTTTATGCATAATCCCATATCGCATTAATTTCTAACAATTCTCTGCAAATTTTTCAGAAATGGTTGTATTGATTCATTTTTCACAATGCAAGCAACCTGAAGGTATTAAAATGTTAGTATGGTTGTTGAAGTGGCATGGAATTGAACTGGAGGTTATGATCTAAACGGATGAGAATTAAGTATTTTGCCTGGGAGATCCTTAGTCCATTATCAGTTAATTTCTACTAAACATAGATTTGAAATACATTGGGAATTAATGGAAAATTATATTCCTATTAATCACATTTTAATTTGTGCTCTGAGAATACTCTGTTCAATATTTTCCTTTAAACCTTTGAGTTGGAATGTCCCATCTCTTGTCCTAGCTAACAAATAACCAATATTGTGAGGCTTAGTAAAGAGTAGGTTGAAGTATTGGACAATGCATAGCCTCTTCAACTACAGATGTGCATGATGAACACCATAGTAGCTGTGCTGCCTGGTCAGACTAGCTTTGCTGCATGCTTTCACTCTCTCGAATCAATTCAATGTATTCCTGAAATACTGATTATAATTGGTACTTTAGCAGACTCTACGCGACACAGCAAATTACAAGCATTATCCCTTCACCTCTTGAATATAAATGTAGCCTGACACAGTTTTTAAAAGGTATTTTCTCCTTTGCCCTTGCCACCGGCTATGCCTGACTGAGAGGAGCTGCCAGGTATTTCCCAGCCTCTACCAGTGCAGGTCTAAAATCAACCACTGAGGCACCAGCCAGGAATGATTCTCTGCCCTTCCTTGGGGAGGCATGTGGTCTTTGCTCTGTGCTTTCCAACAATTATGCACCTGAGACTGGGGGCTACTGGTGCGAACCCACATCATACTACTCTGACATACCATTCTTGAGTCCAACATTTTCTGTCAGCGTCTTATAGCTGTTAATATTTCTAACAGTTGAACAGTCTCAATTCAATTCTTAGTGGGTAGCTAAGGTTAAGCCATGTTATTAAATGATGCAGGGTGAATTCTACACTGTTACCTACATGGGAATGAATAATGTTACTGAATGGGGGGGGGGGGGGGGGAAATAAGAAAATCCATTTCTCTCTGCTGTCATTCCTCGCCTTGATGGGTAGAAGATCTTCATACACTCAAGTGGTGCCTTTTTGAGCAACTGATCATGCAGTCTAGAAACGAGACTAAATAATAATCCTACTCTGCTTAACATTGAGTTCAATTAAAATTTCCTTGTTCAGCTAAGGGCAATATCATGGCCGGAACCAGAAGTGAAAACGGTCAGCAGTGATAAGTGATGGTAAACAAATATTATAATATCAGACCACCAAATATTGTATTCTGGAAATAAATAAATTTAATTCCATTATTTCAGATTATTACAATCGGATGAATGGGTGAAAGCCACTTGCACTTCAGCCTGTGTACCTGTGTGTTTTTTAAACTCTCCTATAAAAATCAGTTTACACTTCTAAAGATCCATTAAAACATGAAAATAAAACTTCAAAGATCTTCTAACGTTTTGTGTTGTATGCGAGCCTTAAAATGTAAGAGAAGCTGAAACAAAACAGTCCAACCAAAGACTGCTGTATGGAAATGAAAGGGTTAACTTTATTAGAAAATGTAAGGAATAAGATAAATCATCCTTTCTGGGTGCGGCATGTTGTAACCCGAAGTACCAGTTACAAAAGATACCCAATTCCTAGTTGCAAACTGCTCCAACTGGTGCCTCCAGATTAATTTCAAAGATCTGATCTGAGTTTTACAACTGCTTTTGGGCATGTCCAAGACAAATCCTTTGGAAGATCATCCTCACCGAAAGGGCAGAGATGATTGGAGTAAGGAACTTGATGCCATTCGAATTCCTCTGGATTGTACCTGCTGAATAATTTATTTACCTGTCTGCCTCCACGTTCAACGGATCATTCCGCCACCTCCAGCGTGATCCCACCACCAATGAACCCTCCCCTCCCCTCTCAACATTCCGAAGGGACCGCTCCCTCCGCGACACCCTGGTCCATTCCGTAGTCACCCCCAGCACCCCCTCCCCTTCCCGTGCAAGCACAGGAGATGCAACACCTGCCCTTTTTACCTCCTCCCTTTCTACTATCCAGGGCCCCAAATACTCCTTCCTGGTGAAACAGCGATTTATTTGTACTTCTTTCAATATAGTATACTGTATTCGCTGCTCATGATGTGGTGGTCTCTACATTGGGAGAACAAACGCAGATTGGGTGACTGCTTTGCAGAACACCTCTGTTCAGTCTGCAAGGGTGACCCCGAGCTTCCTGCCACTTTAATTCTCCGTTCTACTCCCAATCTGACCTCTCCATCCTCAGCCTCCTTCACTGTTCCATTGAAGCTCAACGCAAGCTCGAGGAACAGCACCTCATCTTACGTTTAGGCATTTTACAGCTTTCCGGACTCAACATAGAGTTCAACAATTTCAGATCAGCACCTCTGTCCACTTTTTGTTCCCTTTCCTCTTTTATTTTTACAAAAACTTCCCCTGCTCCCTTTTTGTTTTTATTTTGTTTCTCTCTCCCATGGCAGCTGGCATTTATTCCGCCATTTACATCCTGAAGTGGAGTATTTAAAATAAACACTCTACACTAGCTGGGTTCGAAGATTCAAGTAGTCTTTATTTTGCACCAGTGGGGAGGTGACCTGCTCTGGGTCTAACCAGGTCACTGTCCAAAGATACACAAGTTTCAACAGCTTTTTATACACTTAAAGGTACATGCTCAATCTCAATTCTGTGGCACCATTGGATTCGTTCAAAGTCCACATGCATAGTGGCTGGTTGGTTACCTATTTTTATGCCTAGCTCGCGTAAAGTTCAAAGTTCACCTGAGGTTTGTGGTTTGTACATTTGAAGCTGTTACTACTTCTTGGACTAGCCATTTACCAACCACATCCTGTGCTTGCACTTCGGACGTTAATTTAGGGGATTCTTTTTAGCTTAAGCCTGTCTGCAGTTTGTGTACGTGCCATCTCAGCCATTGCAGCTAGTTTGTAGGTTGCATTGTTAACCCCTTAATTCCTGAAGGACGCAATGTCCCACTTCAGTCCCCCCTTTTGGTACTTGGCTACCCAGCCCAAGATTACCAATCTAATTCTGTTCCATCCTGTGTCCCCTGCCCTGTTCTGTGGTGATCAGCCCACACAATTTGGAGGACCTGGAACGCAACCTACGTCTCAATATTTCAGGGTGCTCGGCTAGTAATTTCCGCTGTTCCATAGTCAACTTCTTTGCTTTCCTTTTCCTGCATGCCAGAAATAACCCAATTCCCTATCCCACTGCTAATCCTTACTGTATAACAACCAGTACATGCGAAGCTATATGAATCCATGGATGGATATACACATTCATTCCCCAATTCAATACATGTTTCCACCACTGAGTGTCCTTTAGGGTTTCTTTGATGTCCTTCGAATGCTTTATGGTATCTTCCAAAATCTCATGATGTCCTGTTACTTTCTGTGTCCTTTTTCAATTGCATCAAATGTTCTTCAAGACGGGGAATGCTCTGCCAACTGGGTAGCTCGAATTGTTTCATTTTATCATTCCAATCGGGGTTGTTCAAAGTCCTCCTTTTGTAGGAATAGATATCGATGGCCTATCTGGACCACAGCTTTGGGCGTAAAACAGAAATTAGGTTGTGGGATCGCACATATGACATTACCATGCTTGTACTCATTTTCCTTGGTGGATATGCAGTACGTCCCATCATCCTGGGCTGCCACCTCAGTCCCTCCCTGACTAAGGGGGCTGGTTTCCAATGTGCAATTAACCATCTGAGTGAACCCGCACTCTATACATTGCCTTCCTTCTATGTGGTGTGCGCACACTATCAGATCATCCAAATATTGCGTGCAGCCTTCGATGTGCACCCCTTGGAATGGGTCACTTAGTTTCACCACATAGGTGGGCATATCCTGGAATAAAACCTGGGATTGACCTTGTATCTCGCCAATGTTCCGTACCTTCCACAGAGGTCCACCCTCCGCATCCTCTATCTGTGGGACAGCTAGGACCATACCTATCGACTTCACCTCTTTGGTGATACAATTACTTGGGGACAAAAACACTTGTGTTGCCTTGCGAACATCACAGAGGGTAATACCGTCCCGAGTCCATTTGGACAACTGATTATTTGTCCAATCGGATATTTTTTCCTGTTTCATCTGGTTTACATTGTATCAGATGTGCCATACATTGCACATACAAGTTCTTTACATGTTTCTTGGATTAGATCAGTCGCACACTTATCTTATTGATAGTTTGGGCATGAGGCCCTCAGATTTCCTCGATTTGCAGCATTTGTCTGGCGACCTCCTCCCCGGTTTCTGACAACTGCAAAGTTACATAGTTTCTCTTTAAAAGGTTTCTCAAATGTTGGGCTAAGTCTTGAAATTTTTGATCTATACTGGCTATGTATTGTTAACCCCTTAATTCCTGAAGGACATAATGTCCCACTTCACACCCTGTCTAGACTCACCTTTTTCTATCCTAACTTGTGCCATTACCATCTCAATTTGGCCCATCTCCTTGTGTCTCAAATCTCTTCTGCCTTCCACCCTATCACAGACCTTCCCTTTTGTTCTCCCTCCCCCCCCCCCCCCCCCCTCTTCCAGGACCCCAGCACTTCCTTAAGAATCTGTTACATTTTGAACTATTGCCAGTTGTGACAAAGGGTCATCATCGACCTGAAACGTTAACACTCTTTTTCCTTCCACACATGCTGCCTGGCCCGCTGAGATTTCCAGCATTTTTAGATTCTAGCATCCACAGTATTTTGCTTTTGTTCAACACATACCTTTTGTTTAACAGCATAGACATCTGATGAGGACATGGAGAAGAATATGTTTGCAGAACTGGTTCTGTGCTTCTCTAATACTGTGCACAAAACCGAGCAGGGATGCCCAACTCTTGATATCGGAAATTGACCTGTAGTTCACCTCTGTGCATATTCTCTCCTTCCTCACTCTCAGCAGCACCCCTCCCTCGCAGTCCTCAAACCAACCAACCACTGATTTGCTATCAACACAGAACGCAGATATATGCAGGAGGAAATGGGAATAATAGCTACATGCATATTGTTTTTTAAACTAGAGTTGATGCTGTAGGACGTTGCTGCAAGTTTTTCTTGCACAGCAGGCTCTACTAGCTGGTTCTCATGTTTCTTTGATATATTAGATTACAGAAGTATTAGCTAGTAATCTCTTGGACTTAGAGGATGTGAAAAGGACATGTTGGCAAATATAAGTAAAGTGTAGAGCTAAAAGACTACAAGCATCAAATGCTGACATTTTTAGAAGCTGTTTTAAAGAACTTTAGCTCTTTTGCAGTTGTGTTTACTTTAAGTTACGAGGTAACCAAATGTTCTGGATATACTCAAACCTGCAATGCTCCTGTTCCTTCTTATTCTTTCCCACCCCCTATGTTTCCTCTGAGCTTGCCTGCACAAAAGAGCATATCGCTAGTGCATAGATCATGCATTCTGCTAGTTGTGTATATTTCACTGCACCCAATTTTCCCTTGCCCCTGCAGTGAGATGATTGACCTCTGCCCAATCCATCCCGTTAGTATGGGTTGTGATGAACTTCATAGAATGGGGAGTCAGGCTTGTACCCCTCCAGTTGATCATGTACTATGTTGTCTACGGGAGCATCTTTTGAAATTAGGAAAACTTAGCGGAATCAAAATTAAAACTGAGGTGGACTGCTCCTCAAGCCAGTTTAATGTGTTAATTGGGCATTGCTTTTCAGTGGACTGTGCAGAGTCCAAAATCTGTGAATAAATATTTAAGCATGTATTATTTACCCTTTTTTTTTGAGGGGTTGCCAGACATTGTTAGTCGACCCCTTGTATGAACATCTGATAAAGCATGGAAATGTATATTGGCAATCAAATGATGAAATATTGTGTGTAAGTGACAGGACCCTTATTTTGGTACAGGTTGAACCTCCCTTATCCAAAACTCCCTTATCCAGAACCACTCCCGGTGGCGCATGCGCAGAACTCCAACTTGAACAAATTGAAGTCCTTCCTCGCTGCTGACTCCCGCAATCGCTGGCCTGACCTTGCGATCCACCCCCACCCCCACCATGATCTCTCTGCCACACTCCCAGCCCCAAACCAGCCAGCCCCGCAATCCCCTTGCTCAGTACCTGTACCATTCAATTTAACATGACCACCCCTCGTTTGGAAAAATCCCTTATCCAGAACGGACCCGGTCCGAGGGTTCTGGGTAAGGGAGGTTCAACCTGTATATAATTTAATACAATCCAATGTGATATTTAGCAAAATTATGGTTTTACATTTTTTTTAAAGCAGGCTTCTATATTAAAGTAAATTTGTTGTTTTTATTTCATGTTGGCAGTTGCTTTTTCTCGGCTAACTGTGCAAAGGACATATAGGTGGGTCATTTTGATTAGAATTGTTTCTTTGGCCATTGCTAATATGAATGGGATTGCCTTACAGTGAGTACAGTTTTAGTTTTAATCATTCCCCCTCCCCCCACAAATCTGAGGCACATATAGCAACAGCTTCAAGAGGAAAAAGAGGAAGAAATTGGAAACGGAAAACACAATTTTCCACCATGTGATTTTTAAAACTGAATTCACAAACAAAATATATTTAATTGCTGCTGTGGAAAAAAACCAAATAACATACTGAGTTGTATTCAAAGAAGGATAGAATACAACTCAAAATAGATGATAGCGTGTCGGGCACTGGCTTACTCCATCTGGAGTTCTGTAAACTACTGGTCCGTCATACCATGGAAAGGATATGACTGCCCTTGAGAGTGCAGCATAAGACAAAACAATGCAAGGACTTGAGATCAGGAAAGATTGAAGTAGCTGGGCTTTTTCTCATTGGAAAAGAGTCTGAAGATCCAACAGATTTTAAAGGTGATTAATATTGAAGATGATCCAAATTGTTAACACTGGTTCAAGAATTAGAAGATATAATTTGACAATCAATAGGAAACTAGAAGTAACTCGGATATTTAGGTAGAACTATTTCACACAAAGGGGAATAGATGTATGGAATAAGTTACCAGGGAAGGCCATTGAAACAAATATTGGCTCAAAAGATAAACACATCTTTATCTGAAAAGAGAGCAAATTAGGGAATATGGTAAGAAGGTTAGAAGATGGGTTGCGGTAACCAAAAAAGAATTGGGTCAAATTATTTCCCTGATCTTAAAATACCCATGTTCCTAACCATGTTATGATTTGCTTGTGCTTAAAATTAAATGCCGAGTTTTTGTATTGACGTGAGCAGTAAAACTAAAAATCGCTATTTTCATCCTGTTTAACTTTGATTTTTGGCAATTTGTTATGATTTCCTTTTCTTTTACTTTCATTTTTAATTAAGTTGCACATTCTTTCTTTTTGTGTTGTATTTATACATAGGAACACTATGCCGCTGATCAAAATGCTTTTAACATAATTTTGTTTTTTTAGAGAGGTTTATTATTTTGTTAACCCTTTTTATTTCGTTCACATGCAGTTAGCTGCACAAGAGGAGCAGTTAAGGATAGAAGAAGAAGCATTTTATGCTGCACAACGTGAAGCAGCCAGGGCAGCAAAGCAGAAAAAGCTATTGGAGGTGAGGGCATGAAGCCCCTATTTTGGTTTCGGATCTTCAAAATTCTTTACTCATCTCTTGTTAACAGGCCATATTTAAAGTGACCACACACCATTACAGTAAGCTTTTTTTTAAACAACAAAAGGTCTTCTCTAGTTTAGGGTAATGACTGTGCTTATTTTAAATTAATTATTGCTTATGGGCTCGATTTTCCCCAGTGATTTGTGCCTTTTTTTGGGAGCAGGCTGCTTTTTTTGGTCTAATTTTTTTTTAAGTTTCCCTAATCAATTTGCACCAGTGTAACTCAGTTACAATTATTTTAGGTAAGTTTATTTTTCAGCCAAAGGGCACGTAACCTGCCACCCGTGCCAATTCTGGCCATTTAGGCAAGTTTGGTCAGCTGAGAGTTACTCCAGTTCTGCTTACGCCAGCGTATGTGGCCCCTGCAGAAAAACCTTCTGGAAAGTTAACGAAAGCGGCGCAGGTAAGTGCAGCAGATGCCCGGACAGCAGCAGCAGGAAAGGGGAGAGAGAGGGAGTGATGGGGGGAAGCCTTTCAGATCTAGTTAGGTGTGGGAACTGGGAGGGAGGAGGCCATTCGGCCTGGGAGAGGACCGGGAGGCCATTCGGCCTGGCTAGGGGCAGGGGAGCAGGCTGGGAGGCCACTCGGCCTCCGATAGGGGCGGGGGAGCATACAGGGAGGCCATTTGGCCTGGGCTAGGGGAGCTGCACTGGCAAGGAGCTCGGGGCGGGCTCGGCAAGTCCTTCGGCCAGGGCTAGTGGTGGGGGAACGGACCGGCAAGCCCTTCGGCTAGGAGTGGGGGAGCAGACCGGACCGGCAAGGCACTCGGGGCCAGGGTCGTACGAGGAAACAGACCAGTAAGCCCTTCGGCTAGGGCGGGGGACTGGCAAGGCACTCTGGGTGGGGGAGCTAGAGCTGGACCGGCACTGGCAAGGGGCTCTGGGCAGGCTAAGCAAACAGACCGGCAAGCCCTTTGGCCAGGGCTGGGAGCAGGACTGGCTTTAATAATTGGAGGCAAGTTGCTGCAATATATTTTAATGTGTTTTTAAGTTGATGCAATATGTTTTAATGTGTTGGGAGCTGGCTGTATGTTTCACTTTGCAGCCTTAGCTCGCATTGTGTTCCTGGTTACTGTGGCAACCCAATCTTTTTGGCGCAGATCAAGGCTCCACCCTCAAAATTAAAGGACAGGTTGGGCCACACCAAAATGAAGAAATCCAACGGGGAAACTCAGAATTTTTTGGGGCGTATTTGGGCCCCCAAAAAACAGGCGTAACTCTTCAAGTACGCCAAAAAAAAGCTTTGGGGAAAGTTGAGTCCTTTTAATCCATACCTAGAAGTGTGTTCTTTTTAGGAGAAGTTGTCACTGGTACTTCATTGAATCCAATAGGCCAGCAAAACTTCCATTTCTGCATCGTTGCAACTTGAAGCACGAAGCGCAGTATAACTCCAGTGCAATCAAAATGTTGGAAGCCTTAAGAAATTAGTCTTGGATCTCACATTGGCTGCTGTATAATAGCAACTGATGCAAGTCAACTTTCAAAATTACATTTTTTTATGGATTATGATAGTCTGGTAGACAACCTTTTAAGTTTTACTCATCATTAACATTAATATTTCACTGGCATTCCAAAGCTGGTGAGCAGATCATTGTGGATGGGTTTAAGTACACAAGTGCAGAGCTCTGCTTTGCCTGACTATGGAGCAGGTACAAAGCTACTGGTAGAATTGTGCTGTCAGCTCATGCCAATCTAAATGTAAACTAGTGTTTTATTGCAGGTGCCAGTTTAAGTAACAACAGTTCATTTAGGATTTCTGCCATCCTAACTATACATTCTTATTTGATAATTTGACATCACCTATAATCCACACTGACCAATGTTGCCACTGTTATGATCGGGGCAAGTGACAATTGGTATATTTGAAGAGGGTAACCAACTGGATGCCAGCATTTGAAATTTAATCTATTGAATGTAATATTCTGTTACTATTGGATTATAAACAAGCGCATTACTGAGACTTTTAAAACACTGGGGCCAAAATTTCCCCTTTCTATAAAGCCCACGGCCACAAGTCGATGCAGATTAGCTGCCAAGTTTCCACGGAGAAGCCGCCATTTTTTAAATTGCCCTTCCTCCATTTTGGAGCGGTGTAGGGGACCGCTCCGCCCATTTTCCCGCCACGGCGTGCACGCGCCGACCCCTTACTGACCAGTGGCAACCCCTTCCCGAAATTGCCCCGCGAGAGCGACGCTGCCACCGGTCGGTGCCCCAACAGCTTTTTGTGTCTGCCCTTTCTGTGCCTTGGCGGCACGGCTGCCCTTAAAGAGGAGGTGGCGCTACCAGTGACTCCATGTTTTTTTTGTCAGTCGACTGCCAGGTCTCCAACGAGAAACCACTTGCAACTCACTAAATCCAGCCCTTGCCTGGTTCTACATTTACCTATCCAGTCATAGCCAGAGAATCTCCTGCAATGGCTTCTCTTCCCACCCCTACAACATTACTTCTGGAGTCCCCCAAAGATCTATCCTGGGCGCTCTCCTATTTCTCAAGTATGCTGTCATTGTTTTCGGCCTTCGCCACAATCTCCGTTCTCTCGTCATCAATTCCATTCTCTTCCCTGGCCATTGCCTCGGGCTGAACCAGACTATTCATAACTTCAGCGTCCTATATTTGACCCTGAGCTGAGCTTCTAACCCCATATCCTCTCCGTGACAAAGACTGACTACTTCCACCTCTAGAACATTGCCCATCTCTGCCTCTGCCACAGCTTATCTGGTGCTGGTACCCTCATCCATGTTTTTTATGCCTCCAGAATCGACCATTCCAATGCTGTCCTGGCCAGTTCTCCATCTTCTACTCTCCATAAACTTGTGACCATCCTATGTTGCCAATAGGAGTCTCGCTCTGGAGTCTCGCTCACCTATCGCCTCTGTGCTTGTTCACCGACAATGGCTCCCAGTCTATCAGCACCTTTATTTTAAAATATTCATCTTCATATTCAAATCCCTCCATGGCCTCACCCCTCCCTATCTCTGTAACCTCCTCCAGCCCTACAATCGTGTGTGTTACTCCAACTCTAGTGTCTTGTACATCGGCCCCCACTCCTTTCGCCCCACTATTGACAGTAATGCCTTCAGCCTTATAGGCTCTAAACTCTGGAATTCACTCCCTAAACCTCCCTGCCTTTCTACTTCAAGATCCTTCTTAAAACCGTCCTCTTTAACCAAGCTTTTGACCACTATTTCTAACATCTTCTTTGGCAAATTGTCAACTTCTGTCTGATTTATGCTCCTGTGAAGTGCCTTGGGACATTACGTTAAAGATGCTACATAAATACAAGTTGTTGTTGTTGAAGTGCTGAACTATTTTGAACAGACCACCTGGGCAATATTACAAAATGTAAAATCAAACGACCAATTTTAAATCAAAAAGCAATTAAAATCACTATTTTTAAACCTTTGCTTCAACATATATTTATTTTTCAAGTTGCAGTCGAACCTCTTCACTTCATAGTGTATTTTACTGATTGTTTTGATATAAATAATAGGAAATACTTGCTGGAACAACATACTCCTAAAGTAGTCAAGGAACAGTAAAATACAGAGAAATAATTTCAAGATTAGTTCAGATTTCAACTGATAGATTCTGAAAAGCAGTTGATTCTGAGAAGAATATGAAAATTCATTTTGTTTGGGAACTAACTATTTAACAAAAGTTTACATTCTTGAGGTTTTTACTTCACTTTTCTTGCTCTTTTGCTTTACGCTTTACAGCTCTCTAATATTTAACCAATTCAAAATAATCTTGATTGCAGTCCCACTTGTAAGTTAGACATGTTGTATATTTTACTGCTTCGCTCCCTCCTCTGGCTTCTGGTCTGAAAATTAAGTTATATTATGCTGTATGCAAAGATGACTCATTAACCAATGTCTGTGCTTTATAGCAACAAAGGTTGCAAAAGATGAAACAGAGGGCCAAGTCTGCTGCAAACCCTGATCATCAAAAAAGGTGAGAACTTTCTTTTAATTTTAAAGGTGTATCCAGTGAGTTTTTATGTAGAAGTTGCAATTGAGTTTTTACTTTGCAGATAATGGGCTCTATTTTAGCCAGGAGTTGGTCCATTTTTTTTGGAGTAACTTGATTTTTCTGGCGTATCTTAAAAATCCACATTTTGCACATTCAATTTGTGCCAGTGTAAATGAGTTGGTTACGATATTTTTAGTTTTTTTTTCTCAAAAGGGGGTGTTATCAGCCAGTTTTGGCCATTTAGGCAACTTTGGCCAGCTAATAGTTACTCCAAATCTACTTAGGCCAGCGTATGTGGCCACTTCAGAAAACCCTTGCGAGAGTTAAGAAATCAGCACAGGTAGGTACATCGGTGGCCATTCGGCCTGGGCTAGGGGCAGGCAGGAGAACTGATAGTGCTCTTGCCTGGGTGATTTCTATCAGTTCTCCTGCCTGCCCCTAGCCCAGGCCGAGTGAGTTTCAAAAGACTAAAATTTAATTTGGTCACCAATAAAGAAACTTAATGACTAAAGAATGTGAATAGGATCAAACAGCTATACAGGACATCACCTGACAAACTTCGCAAAGTTAATTTACTATACAACAGAAGCATTCATGGAAGTTTAAACTACAAAAATAAAAAGTGAAGAGGACCTGCACCTAAAGCACCAAGCCTTACAAACTACCAAACCTTGCAAACAAACAGTTCTAAGAATTAAATAATAAATAAAACCATTGAAGTAAGTCCTACCTTCATGGCCTGGGAAGGCAGCAGGCTGGCCTGTGTGGGAGGCCACTCGGCCTGGGCTAGGGGTGGGAGCGATCGGCATCGGGATTCAACCGGCATCTGTATTCCATTGAGGGGGAGAGAGAGGGGGAGAGAGAGAGAGAGAGAGAGAGAGGGGGAGAGAGAGAGAGAGAGGGGGAGGCAAATGAACGGGGGAATGGGGGGGGGGGGGGGGGGGGGAAGAGGGAGGAGGAAGAAGAAGAAGAAGAAGGCTGGGCCGATTGCCGAGTTTCGCCGCTATTGCGCATGCGCGGACATCGCGGCCCGACTCCACTGCATCTGTTCAGACGTCCCGGCACTGTTGTCAGCGCAGGACGCTGGCTCCACCCCCGACTTGGCTGGCCACGCTGCACAACGACCAGGGAGGAATTTGTGGCCGCACTTCTGAAAGGAGAAAAGCGGCACATCTCCAGTAAGTGCGCCGAAAAAAGGGGTGGGCTGAAATTGAGCCCAATGTAAGAGATCAAGCGTTCGTTGTGGTTTCTGTTTTGAATTCTAGTAAATCTTTTGGAGGATTGTTTGCCCTAAGACATTCAGGTGGCAGAGCACACAGGAGTTACAACCCGTAGCAAAAGGGAGCTTGCATGTACGCTTCCCCAATAATGCAGATGGCTAGGGCAATGAGCAACTGAGCCAATTGAACAAAGATCTGGGCTAAGTTGGCCAATCTCAGCCAGTGGTGGTAGTGGTACTACAATTGGCCTCAGCGCCTGTGGATTAAGGAAGGGAAAATCAGTTCTTTCCTGGTTCTGTTTGATATCCTTGTGATGCACTCAGTAATCGACACACACTTAAGCATGCTATTTAGGCTATCGCTTCAAGGCTGTACTGAGGGAGTGCTGCATTGCTTGAGGTGCGATCGTTTGGATAAATAGAGGCTCCATTTGCTTATTCAGGAGGATGCAAGACACTCCCTGGTACTAGAAGTCCAGGGAGTTTGCCCAGTGTCTTGGCCAACATTCCTCTTAATCATCTATATTCAAGGGAATACAAGCCTGATCTATGCAATCTGTCCTCATAATTTAACCATTTTAGCCTTGGTGATTCTGCACTTCCAAGGCAAATCTATCCTTCCTGAGGTGTGGTGCTCAGAATTCTTAAAACAGTGCACCAGCTTGGGTCTGACCAGAGCTCTCTACAACTGTAACAAAGCTTCCACCCCTTTGTATTATAGCCCTTTTGAGATAAAGGCCAACATTCCATTAGCACCTGGCTCAGGTTACAATCCAGAGATTATTACCTTTTGAGGTTCTGCTTTTTAATTTGCATCCTAGCTCCTCAAACTCCCTCAGCAGAACCTCATTACTGGCTCTACCTATGTCATTAGTTCCTACGTGGACCACGACAACTGGATCCTTCCCCTCCCACATCAAGTTCTTCTCCAGCCGCAAGGAGATGGCCTTAACCCTGGCACCGGGTAGGCAACACAACCTCCAAAACTCCCTGTCACGGCTGCAGAGAACAGTATCTAGCCCCCTGACTATACTGCCACCTACCACTACCACATTCCTTTTTAGTCACCCCACTTGAATGGCCTCCTGCACCATGGTGCCGTGGTCAATTTGCCCATCCTCCCTGCAGCCCTTGTTCTTATCCATACAGGCAGGCAGCAAGTACCTCGTATCTGTTGGACAAGGTCAAGGGCTGAGACTCCTCCATCACTATATCCTGGGACCCCATACCTTCCTGACTCGCAGTCACACCCTCCTGTCCCTCATAATTGACAAACTCTAAAGTACTGCTTAACCTAAGAGGTGTGACTGCCTCCTGGAACAAAGTGTCCTGGTAATTCTCCCCCTCCCTGGTGCATTGCAATGTCTGCAGCTCGCATTCCAGCTCAACAGCTTATATTTATCCAAATGCTTAGTCACTCTGTCCTTAACAACAGATTCTCGTAACTTCTCCACAACTGACTGAAGACTAATGGGCCTATAATTTCCTCATTTATATCTCCTACCGTTCTTAAATAATGGCGTGACATTGACACTTTATTCATTCAAGGAGACAATTCCTAAATTGAGGAAGTTTTGGAAGATAATGACTAATGCATCAAAAATGTCCTCACCTATTTCTTTTACTATCCAAGGGTGGAAACCATCAGGTCTTGGAGATTTGTCTATCTTTATCTCATTAGTTTCTTCATTACCATTTTTTTAAACTTGTATTGAATCTAGTTAGTTCCTCTCCTTGATTTATTTCTAGTTTTCCTTGTATCTCTTGTACTTTATCTTCAGTCTTTACTGTGAAGATCAATAATATGTATCCTATATGGTTACTGCTTGTACTATTACAAGGTGTGCCATCAGAGGTCACCTCAGTGGGAGACTTGTAGGTTATCTGTACAGGTGTGCCAGGTCTCGTATAAAAGGCAGGCCACCAGGTGTGATCCTCACTCTGGAGTTATCAATAAAGGACTAAGGTCACTACAGTTCAAGTACAACACATTGCCTCGTGGAGTCATTATCAGAGCATCTAAAGACATAACAAATGCAAATTAGCTATTTAGTAATTCTGCTATTTCCTGATTTCCAGTTCTAATGCACTTAAGGAAGTTGTTTTTCTTTCCTGATGGATATCCAGTTACCTTATTGAAAAATACATACGTGTTGATATCAAACAATCATAGAATGGTTACAGCATGGCAGAGAGCCATTCGGACCGTTGAGTCCTTTGAGTGTGGATAAAATTAAGCTTGGGTATAAAGTCCTCCATGGCTCAGCAGGGCTTAGTACTAGGTCCATTGCTTTTCATGGTATATATCAAAGATTCAGACTTAAAAGCCAGGGGCATGATTAAGAAGTTTGAAGATGATACAAACATTGACTTTGTGGTTGATGGTGAGGAAAAAGCTTTAGACTGCAAGAAAATATCAATGGACCAATCAGGCGGGCAGAAAAGTGGCAGATAAAATTCAACCCGGAGAAGTGAGGTAATGAATTTGGGGAGGGCTATCAAAGCAAGAGAATGGTAGAATACTGAATAGTGTAGAGGAACAAAGGGACCTCGGAGTGCATGACCACAGATTCCTGAAGGTAGTAGGAAATGTAGATGAGGTGGTTAAGGCATACGGGATACTTGCCTTTATTAGCCGAGGCATAGAATACAAGAGCAGGGACGTTATGCTTGAACTGTATAAAATACTAGTTAGGCCACAGCTAGAGTACTGCGGCCAGTTCTGGTCGCCACCTTACAGGAACGATGTGATTGCACTAGAGAGGGTACAGAGGAGATTTACAAGGATGTTGCCAGGACTGGAGAATTTTAGCTATGAGGAACGATTGGATAAGCTGGGGTCGTTTTCTTTGGAACAGAGGAGGCTGAGGGGAGATTTAAATGAGGTGCATAAAATTATATGCAACTTGGATAGAGTGGATAGGAAGGACCTATTTCCCTTAGCAGAGAGGTCAATAAGCAGGGGCATAAATTTGAAATAATTAGTAGAAAATTAGAGGGGATTTGAGAATCATTTTCACCCAGAGGATGGTGGGGGTCTGGAACTCATGCCTGAAAGGCTGGTAGAGGCAGAGACCCTCATCGCATTTAAAAAGTAATTGGTTATGCACTTGGAAGTGTCGTAACCTACAAGGCTACGGACCAAGAGCTGGAAAGTGGGATTAGGCTGGATAGCCCTTTTTCGGCTGGCATGGACACATGGACCGAATGACCACCACCTGTGCTGTAAATTTCTATGATCAAATAATCTGATGACACTTGCTATCTAGTCTCACATGAAGACTAGCCTGAGATACCTGGAAATTGTCCAAATGATCAGTCTCCAACGAAAAATTGGACATGCTCGGCTTGGCTTTTAGATTGCTTTGGATGGAGTTTGCTGTTAATATTGTCAAAGTACAGATAATATCCATTTAAAATAAAACACTGACTTGAGGAGCTTCCACTGTGATTTCATGAAGTGGGGACATCAAATGAACTAAGATCCACTCCCTAATCAGCCTTTTTCTTCCACCAACTGCTTCCTTAAACACTATCCCCTTGCCCCCTCCACTCGCACCTCTAACAATAAATGTGAGGAGCTCATGAATGTCTTGTCACCAAGAAAACAACTCTCCATTCAGTTGGCTCGGCTGCTTCTCTTACCCTTAGCCACCAATTCAAATATCCCCCGTGTTCTTCTCCCCAGCCCTTAATCCCCATCTCTTTCTAGCTTCTCTCCCATTTTCCGTCTTCCCCCTTGTGCCTTCCAAGCTTATCTCATCCATGAGATCCACCTTCTGCTCTCTTGACCCCATTTCCACAAAGTGCTGACCACTAACTGCCTTTCAGGCGCCCAATACTAATATTTGCGGACCAAAGAAAGCAAGAACATCTTTCAAAGAAAAGGGAGAACATCTGTGTCATGTGAATATCCTTGCCTCACTTGCCAATGTGAAAGTATGCCAGGACATGTAAAAGCAATTTGACAGATGTTTACATATTTCAGTGTGTTTACTCCCTAGAGTAGATAATAAAAATAATTGTAAGGCAGCAGAAATACCCTCTGGTCAGGAAATCTGCTCCTACTCACCATGTAGAAAATCTAACATGGTAACTCCATCTTACCTAACTTTTTAAAGTAATAAACTCGACTCAGAATTATTTTGAGATTTTTAATATAAATGTACTGCATCTTGTATTAATCAACTGCTTGTTAAAGTTCATCTTATAATTGCCAGTTCATTCCCAGGTAAAATTGGGAATGTATCTGTAATATATATTATGTTTGTGACAAAGTGTAATATAAGTTTTAATTAAATATTACATTGCACCTGGTTGTCAAGAGCATTGGAAGACTGAATACTGCAGCCTACGTATGGAATTTATAAATCTTTATCAGCAAGACATCTTCAACTGAACAATAAGGGTCAATTTTACAAATACATACACCTTGCAGGGAGCATTTGCTGTCCAGGTTCATCAGAAAATCAGGCATGCTCTCATTTTTCTGTCCATTTAAATTTAATCATGGGAACATGCCTATAATTTCCTGATTTGCATTTGAGGCTGGCATGGCTCCCAATGGGAGCACGCATTCAGAAAATCAGCTCCACATGTCTATAAACTGACTGCACATGAATAAATGGATTGTTTTACTTTTCTACCCTGTTTTGTGCAGTGAGACAGGGGAAGAAGACTTTGAATTATATCTGCAGCATGCAAAATCTCAATCTGAAGCTTTCAGGAACCAGCACAGTAAGTTTGCTCCCAAATGCTATTTGCCACAGATATATTTGAAAACGCATGAATCACTATTTTGGCTGACCCCTCCTCTTCCATATCTACATGGTGCCACTTGGCAGTACTGTTCATTGATCATCTTCCATCTGTATGCTGATGGAAGTCAATTTTATTTATTTTCTATCATTAACTCCACAGCTGTTGCTATGCAATCTGATCTCATGTTTAAAATCAAGTCATTATTGACGCAGATTTCTGCAGCTTAAAATTAAATTAGAGAAAAGCCATCTTGTTCAGTGACCACCAAATGTTTTGCAGCACCTCCTTCAATTCATTCCCTCTTCCCACCTGCTCACTGATGTTGAACAAAAAGTGGCCAATGTTGATTGATGCTGAGCTAAGTTTCAAATCCCACATCCTATCAACAGTACTAGCTATTTCCAGCTCGACAGTGCTGCCCACTTCTGTCCTAATCTCACATAGAAACATAGAAAATAGGTGCAGGAGTAGGCCATTCGGTCCTTCGAGACTGCACCATCATTCAATAAGATCATGGTTGATCATTCACCTCAGTACTCCTTTCCTGCTTTCTCTCCATACCCCTTGATCCCTTTAACCGTAAGAGCTATAATCTAACTCCCTTTGGAATATATCCAGTGAACTGGCATCAACAACACTCTACGGTAGGGAATTACACAGGTTAAATAACTCTGAATGAAGAAGTTTCTCCTCATCTCAGTCCTAAATGGCTTACCCCTTATTCTTAGACTTTTTCCCCTGGTTCTGGACTTCCCCAACATTGGGAACATTCTTCCTGCATCTAACCTGTCCAGTCTCGTCAGAATTTTATGTTTCTATGAGATCCCCTCTCATCCTTCTAAACTCCAGTGAATACAGGCCCAGTCGATCCAGACTCTCCTCATATGTCAGTCCTGTCCTCCCAGGAGTCAGTCTGGTGAACCTTCGCTACACTCACTCAATAGCAAGAACATCCTTCCCCAGATTAGGAGACCAAAATTGAACACAATATTCCAGGTGAGGCCTCACCAAGGCCCTGGACAACTGCAGTAAGACCTCCCTGCTCCTATACTCAAATCCCCTAGCTGTGAAGGCCAACATAGCATTTGTCGCCTTCACTGCCTGCTGTACCTGCATGCCACCTTTCAATGACTGATGTACCATGACACCCAGGTCTCATTGCACCTCCCCTTTTCCTAATCTGCCGCCATTCAGATAATATTCTGCCTTTGTGTTTTTGCCCCCAAAGTGGATAACCTCACATTTATCCACATTATACTGCATCTGCCACGCATTTGCCCACTCACCTAACCTGTCCAAATTGCCCTGCAGTCTTTTAGCGTCCTCCTCACAGCTCACACCGCCACCCAGCTTAGTGTCATCTGCAAACTTGGAGATATTACACTCCATTCCCTCATCCAAATCAATAACGTATATTGTAAATAGCTGGGGTCCCAGCACTGAGCCCTGCGGCACCCCACTAGTCACTGCCTGCCATTCTGAAAAGGACCCATTTATCCCGACTCTGCTTCCTGTCTGCCAACCAGTTCTCTATCCACATCAGTACATTACCCCCAATACCATGTGCTTTAATTTTGCACACCAATCTCTTGTGTGGGACCTTGTCAAAAGCCTTTTGAAAGTCCAAATACACCACATCCACCGGTTCTCCCTTATCCACTCTACTAGTTACATCCTCAAAATTCTAGAAGATTTGTCAAGCAGGATTTCCCTTTCATAAATCCATGCTGACTTGGACAGATCCCATCACTGCTTTCCAAATGTGCTACTATTTCATCTTTAATAATTGATTCCAACATTGCCACTGAAAATCTTATCCTTTTATTGGCACTTCCACACTAGACTTTGCTGTGCTTTCGTCTCAAGCTTCGCCTACACATACTCCAGCTCCCCAACTGCATTTTAACCCATACTACCTCTGCTCACTTATCGTCCCCCATCTTCATTGCAGTCCAGTACACTGATTTCAGAATCTTTGTTTGCAAATCCTTCCATGGCCTCACTGGAACCTCCTCCAGCTCTGCATTCTAGCTTTTCAACCTTTGTTATTCTGATTCTGATCTATATGCCTCTTCCTCCTTACCGCTCCCCCCCCCCCCTCCCCCACTACATTCCGATATTAATGGTTGATCCTATAGTTGCCATGCCTCTGGAATTTTCTTCCTGAATTCCTCTGCTTTGCTGTATCTCTGCATTTTCAGAAACATCTTCAAAATTTACCTCTTGGACCATGCCTTTATTTAATCCCTTTAACTTCCATAACTACTTTTTCCTCCTCTCCGAACCACTTTTCCTCTGTTAAAAGTGGGAGGAGTACGAGTTGTTGTAGTCAGGCCTTGAACACAGATGACTTGAACACATTATCAAACTTACAGGACCTTGACAACCATGACATGTTTCTGTTAGTATAGTGCTGTTTCAAAACTGAATGCTTGAAGCTTTATGGCAGATATATGTGGAAAAAACCTGTCTCATCAAAATTATTTGTGTACAAATTAAGCAGTTCTATGATAATGCAGTACCATAAATAATTTACAGACTGCTCCATACATCAGTTAACTGGGTGCTAAATTGTCTGAATGCTTTTAAACCAATGCAAGATTTAAACATCATTATCCCTTGAGCCTGAGAGTTGATGATATAGCTTATTGGTACAGTTCCAATGCATTTTTGGATTTGAAATGAAGGGTAAAATGTGGTTTCTAGCAGTAGTTTAGTGATTTGATTGTAGATGCAGTGGAGTCCTTCACAAAGCATGCATAAGGAGCTGCTCATATATCAACTGAAGCAGTTGAAAGTAGGGGAAATAAGATGCATGAATTTGAAAAGCCCATCACTGAAGGTCAACAATTTATGACTGCATGCATGATTGGAAGTCTCCTTAAACTAAACATAATACTCAGTATTGTGATGTAGGGAAATGTGGCAAATACTTTGTGCATAGCAAAATCCCACAAACAGTAACTAAATAAATGATTAGATAATCTGTTTTAGTGGTGTTGTTTGACGGATAAATGTTGGTGAGAAATTCCCTGCTCCTCTTCGAATTATCGTGGCATGGGATCTTTTGCATCCACCTGAGAGGGCAGCACTCCCTCAGTACTGCACTCGAGTGTCAGCCTAGATTATGTGCTCAAAGTCTCTGGATTGGGGCTTGAAACCATGAGCTGCTGACTCAGACAAAAGTGCTACCACTCAAACAATGCTGACTATGGAAGCTCAGTAGTTAATATTGCATGATATATTGACACAAAATATTAGCCACGTGTAAATGGAGTAGAGTGACTGCTTTTTATTTGTGTTCAAATTGACCATCAAACAGGTATTGCTAACTTAATTTGAATGGTCTTTTGCTATTAGTCAGGCTGCCAGATTTAAGGCCGTAGGTGGTAAGAATAAATAGTTTGTTCTTCTTTTTTAAAGTTAGTTGATGGACCTTAGGCTTATATGAGCAATGTTTAAAATTTGGCTAGTGCTTGAATACTTGAAAGTTTAATTTTTAAATCCACATTTTTAAAATGTACTTAAGTTGTACCATTCTTCCACTCTCTGATTACATCCAGCCATAAACTTGTGTACATAACAAAATACAAGAAAACCTGCAAATGCTGGAAAGTCAAAGCTTGGAAAGAAAGGGGGAGGGAAGATGGAGAGAATGAACAGATATGCTAATTACATAAATGGGTAACTGGACTGAATGACTTGCAAACTGCTTAACGGATGACTATTAAATGATATCAAAGGTCATCATTGAGGTAATGCAGAGACAGCTGACTCAATTTTGGCCAGGAGTAGCTTTGTTTTTTTGGAGTAACTTGCTTTTTCTGGCATAACTTAAAAATCCCCAATTTCCCCAATCAATTTGCACCAGCATAACTCAGTTAAGTTTTTTTTTAAGGTTTGTTTTTTTTCTCAAAAGGGGGTGTTACCAGCTACCTACGCCAGTTCTGCCCATTTAAGCAACTTTGGCCAGCTAATAGTTACTCCATTTCTACTTAGGCCAGCGTATGTGGCCACTTCAGAAAACCCTTGCGGAGAATTAAAGAAATCGGCGCAGGTAAGTACATCGGAGGCCATTCGGCCTGGGATAGGGGCAGGAAGCGAAGAGGACCTGCACCTAAACCAATCAAGCCTTACCCTTAGCAATGTTTGCAAACAAAAACTACTAACAATTCTATAAGAAATAAAAAAAAATGAAGTCCTACCTTCATCTTCAAACTGCAATTCACCTTTCTGCACTCGGCCTGGGAAGGCAGTGGGCCGGTGCAGGAGGCCACTCAGCCTGGGATAGAGTCAGGACAACGCACCGGGAGGCCACACGGCCAGGGCTAGGGGCAGGCAGGAGAACTGATAGTGCTCCTGCCTGCCGGTGATTTCTCAGTTCTCCTGCCCGCCCCTAACCCAACAAAGGAGGCAGAATAAATGCAGAGAATTTTACCTAAAGGAGCCCAGCAACACAGGGAGGAAGAACATCGCCACACTCTCAAACTGACAGAGACCTACATCAATTGGGACTGTTGTTGCAGACTCACAGCGCCACTGCGCATGCGCGGACATCACAAATCACCGCTGCGCATGTGCAGACATCCCGGCACATTTTCCAGCGCAGAACGACTGGCCATGCTGCATGACTGCCGTGAAGAGGCCTGACAGCGGCCAAAGTTCCAACATTTTTTTCCGGCGCATCGTGGAACCTACATAAGCGGCGCAACTCCGGTAAGTGATCCGAAAAACAGGCTCGGCCAAAATTGAGCCCAAAAAAGGACAGAAGAATGGAAACAACATCATCATCATAGGCAGTCCCTCGAAATTGAGGATGACTTGCTTCCACTCTAAAAGTGAGTTCTTAGGTGGCTGAACAGTCCAATACGGGAATTACAGTCTCTATCACAGGTGGGACAGACAGTCGTTGAAGGAACGGGTGGGTGGGACTGGTTTGCCGCACGCTCCTTCCGCTGCCTGTGCTTGGTTTCTGCATGCTCTCGACGATGAGACTCGGTGCTCAGCGCCCTCCCGGATGCATATCCTCCACTTAAGGTGGTCTTTGGCCAGGGACTCCCAGGTGTCAGTGGGGATGTTGCATTTTATCAAGGAAGCTTTGAGGGTGTCTTTGAAGCATTTCCTCTGCCCACCTTGAGCTTGCTTGCCATGTAGGAGTTCCAAGTAGAACGCTTGCTTTGGGAGTCTGTTCGCATGCCTGACACAAATGTGGCCCGCCCAGTAGAGCTGGTCGATTGTGGTCAGTGTTTCGATGCCAGGGATGTTGGCCTGATCGAGGACGCTAACGTGGTGCGTCTGTCCTCCCAGGGGATTTGCAGAATCTTGTGGAGATGTCATGGGTATTTCTCCAGTGATTTGAGGTGTCTATTGTATATGGTCCACGTCTTTGAGCCATACAGGAGGGCGGCTATCACTACAGCCCTGTAGACCGTGAGCTTGGTGGCAGGTTTGAGGGCCTAATCTTCGAACACTCTCTTCCTCAGGCAGCCGAAGGCTGTGCTGGCGCACTGGAGGCTCTGTTGAATCTCGTCATCGATGTCTGCCCTTGCTCATCATAGGCTCCCGAGGTATGGAAAGTGGTCCACGTTGTCCAGAGCCGCACCGTGGATCTTGATGACCGGGGGCAGTGCTGTGTGGCGGGGTCAGGTTGGTGGAGGACCTTTGTCTTACGGATGTTTAGTGTAAGGCCCATGCTTTCATACGCCTCAGTGAATATGTTGACTATGACTTGGAGTTCAGTCTCTGTGCACAGACACAAGTGTTGTCCGCGTACTGTAATTCAACGACAGAGGTTGGGATGGTCTTGGATCTGACCTGGAGACGGCGAAGGTTGAACAGGTTCCCACTGGTTCTGTAGTTTAGTTCCACTCCAACGGGGAGCTTGTTGAGTGTGAGGTGGAGCATTGCAGCAAGGAAGATTGAGAAGAGAGTTGGCACGATGACACAGCCCTGCTTGACCACGGTCGAGACGTGGATTGGGTTTGTGGTGGATCCGTTGGTCAGGATCACGGCTTGCATGTTGTCGTGGAGCAGGCAGAGGATGGTGACGAACCTTTGGGGGCAGCCGAAACGGAGGAGGACCCTCCTTCATTGGAAGGCGAAAAGACATGGAAGAGGCACATGCATGCTAACAAGGTGAGAAAGTTGGGAAAAATAGAAAAAGGTAGGGATGGGGGAGGGGGGCGGCGAGCAAGTACAGATCCTGCAGATCTGGAATTGGAACAAAGGATGCAAAACAAAGTGGGTCTGCCAGTCACCAGCAAAGACAAAACAGATCAACTTTATGGGCTTGGACCCCCTGCCAGTTCTGATGAAGGATCTGCCCCCCAAAGTAAACCCATCTCCCCTGGGCACCAACGGACACAGCTCACATCGCCAGCATCCCTAGCTGTAAAAATAATTGAGGATGTAACTAAAGTCTCGAGCTGCGTGAAGTCAGTGGAGTGTAAAAGGAGAGAAATGTGTGAAGTTTAGCCTTCGAGGTGCATTTGGACAGCAGGCGTTTCCCCCCCAAACGTAATACTGCTATGAAGTGAGTAAATAAAGTTTGATTCTTCTGGAAGGTTGGTGCTCATGGGAGTTCAAGTTAACACAATCTATATATTTTTACGTTCAATACAAAGGGATGGCAGTGCTATGTGCTAAGTGCATTATGTGGGCCATCAAGAATCCACACACTTTCCACGGACAGCACATTTGCACTAAGATTGTAAAATTGAGTCTCTGGAGCAGAGGATCTCTGGGCCCAGCACCAATTGGTCGCACTCAATAGCACCAGAGAGGATGAGGGTTTCTGGATTGTACTTTCCAGAATGTGGTCATGCAGGAAAGTTTAGGGCCCCTAATATAGAAAGAGGGAAGTGGGTGACCCATCCACAAGAGTGATAGAGATCAAAACTCTCGCATGCAGGGAATCCCGGAGCTATTGGAATTGTCTAATAGATAATTAGCTATGGACAAATATTAAGTAAATAGTGACTGCAACTTTTTTGTTTCCCTGGTGCCAGGGTGAAGGGAATCATGGGAAAAACCTCTGAGAAGGGAAGGAGAATGGCCAAAGGTCATAAAATAACATAATCTCTCAACATTTTAGAGCACAGAAACGAGCCATTTGGCCCAGTTAGTCTATGCCGGTGTTTATGCTCCACATGAGCCTCCTCCCACCCTACTTTATCGAACCATGACATCATATCCTTCTATTCTTTGCTCCCTCGTGTATTTCTCTAGCTTCCCCTTAAATGCATTTGTTGTTAAATGTTTCCCCACTGCTCTACTTACCCGCTCCCCAAGGAGCGGGTGCAGGACATTCTGAAAAGGGAGGGAGAACAGCCAGTTGTCGTGGTGCACATTAGTACCAACGACATAGGTAAAAAAAGGGATGAGGTCCTACGAAACGAATTTAAGGAACTAGGAGCTAAATTAAAAAGTAGGACCTCAAAAGTAGTAATCTCAGGATTGCTACCAGTGCCACATGCTAGTCAGAGTAGGAATCGCAGGATAGCGCAGATGAATACGTGGCTTGAGCATTGGTGCAGCAGGGAAGGATTCAAATTCCTGGGGCATTGGAACCGGTTCTGGGGGAGGTGGGACCAGTACAAACCGGATGGTCTGCACCTAGGCAGGACCGGAACCAATGTCCTAGGGGGAGTGTTTGCTAGTGCTGTTGGGGAGGAGTTAAACTAATATGGCAGGGGGATGGGAACCAATGCAGGGAGACAGAGAGAAACAAAAAGGAGGCAAAAGCAAAAGACAAAGGAGATGAGGAAAAGTGGAGAGCAGAGAAACCCAAGGCAAAGAACAAAAAGGGCCACTGTACAGCAAAATTCTAAAAGGACAAAGGGTGTTTTAAAAAAACAAGCCTGAAGGCTTTGTGTCTTAATGCAAGGAGTAGCCATAATAAGGTGGATGAATTAACTGTGCAAATAGATGTTAACAAATATGATGTGATTGGGATTACAGAGACATGGCTCCAGGATGATCAGGGCTGGGAACTCAACATCCAGGGGTATTCAACATTTAGGAAGGATAGAATAAAAGGAAAAGGAGGTGGGGTAGCATTGCTGGTTAAAGAGGAGATTAATGCAATAGTTAGGAAAGACATTAGCTTGGATGATGTGGAATCTATATGGGTAGAGCTGCAGAACACCAAAGGGCAAAAAACGTTAGTGGGAGTAGTGTACAGACCTCCAAACAGTAGTCGTCATGTTGGGGAGGGCATCAAACAGGAAATTAGGGGTGCATGTAATAAAGATGCAGCAGTTATAATGGGTGACTTTAATATGCACGTAGATTGGGCTAGCCAAACTGGAAGCAATACAGTGGAGGAGGATTTCCTGGAGTGCATAAGGGATGGTTTTCTAGACCAATATGTCGAGGAACCAACTAGGGGGGAGGCCATCTTAGACTGGGTGTTGTGTAATGAGAGAGGATTAATTAGCAATCTCATTGTGCGAGGCCCCTTGGGGAAGAGTGACCATAATATGGTGGAATTCTGCATTAGGATGGAGAATGACACAGTTAATTCAGAGACCATGGTCCAGAACTTAAAGAAGGGTAACTTTGAAGGTATGAGGCGTGAATTGGCTAGGATAGATTGGTGAATGATACTGAAGGGGTTGACTGTGGATGGGCAATGGCAGACATTTAGAGACCGCATGGATGAACTACAACAATTGTACATTCCTGTCTGGCGTAAAAATAAAAAAGGGAAGGTGGCTCAACCGTGCCTATCAAGGGAAATCAGGGATAGTATTAAAGCCAAGGAAGTGGCATACAAATTGGCCAGAAATAGCAGCGAACCTGGGGACTGGGAGAAATTTAGAACTCAGCAGAGGAGGACAAAGGGTTTGATTAGGGCAGGGAAAATGGAGTATGAGAAGAAGCTTGCAGGGAACATTAAGGCAGATTGCAAAAGTTTCCATAGATATGTAAAGAGAAAAAAGTTAGTAAAGACAAACGTAGGTCCCCTGCAGTCAGAATCAGGGGAAGTCATAACGGGGAACAAAGAAATGGCAGACCGATTGAATAAGTACTTTGGTTCGGTATTCACTAAGAAGGACACAAACAACCTTCCGGATATAAAAGGGGTCAGAGGGTCTAGTAAGGAGGAGGAACTGAGGGAAATCCTTATTAGTCGGGAAATTGTGTTGGGAAAATTGATGGGATTGAAGGCCAATAAATCCCCAGGGCCTGATGGACTGCATCCCAGAGTACTTAAGGAGGTGGGCTTGGAAATAGCGGATGCATTGACAGTCATTTTCCAACATTCCATTGACTCTGGATCAGTTCCTATCGAGTGGAGGGTAGTCAATGTAACCCCACTTTTTTAAAAAAGGAGAGAGAAAACAGGGAATTATCGACTGGTCAGCCTGACCTCAGTAGTGGGTAAAATGATGGAATCAATTATTAAGGATGTCATAGCAGCGCATTTGGAAAAAGGTGACATGATAGGTCCAAGTCAGCATGGATTTGTGAAAGGGAAATCATGCTTGACAAATCTTCTGGAATTTTTTGAGGATGTTTCCAGTAAAGTGGACAAGGGAGAACCAGTTGATGTGGTATATTTGGACTTTCAGAAGGCTTTCGACAAGGTCCCACACAAGAGATTAATGTGCAAAGTTAAAGCACATGGGATTGAGGGTAGTGTGCTGACGTGGTTTGAGAACTGGTTGTCAGACAGGAAGCAAAGAGTAGGAGTAAATGGGTACTTTTCAGAATGGCAGGCAGTGACTAGTGGGGTACCGCAAGGTTCTGTGCTGGGGCCCCAGCTGTTTACATTGTACATTAATGATTTCGACGAGGGGGTTAAATGTAGTATCTCCAAATTTGCAGATGACACTAAGTTGGGTGGCAGTGTGAGCTGCGAGGAGGATGCTATGAGGCTGCAGAGTGACTTGGATAGGTTAGGTGAGTGGGCAAATGCATGGCAGATGAAGTATAATGTGGATAAATGTGAGGTTATCCACTTTGGTGGTAAAAACAGAGAGACAGACTATTATCTGAATGGTGACAGATTAGGAAAAGGGGAGGTGCAACGAGACCTGGGTATCATGGTACATCAGTCATTGAAGGTTGGCATGCAGGTACAGCAGGCGGTTAAGAAAGCAAATGGCATGTTGGCCTTCATAGCAAGGGGATTTGAGTACAGGGGCAGGGAGGTGTTACTACAGTTGTACAGGGCCTTGGTGAGGCCACACCTGGAGTATTGTGTACAGTTTTGGTCTCCTAACTTGAGGAAGGACATTCTTGCTATTGAGGGAGTGCAGCGAAGGTTCACCAGACTGATTCCCGGGATGGTGGGACTGACCTATCAAGAAAGACCGGATCAATTGGGCTTGTATTCACTGGAGTTCAGAAGAAAGAGAGGGGACCTCATAGAAACGTTTAAAATTCTGACGGGTTTAGACAGGTTAGATGCAGGAAGAATGTTCCCAATGTTGGAGAAGTCCAGAACCACGGGTCACAGTCTAAGGATAAGGGGGTAAGCCATTTAGGACCGAGATGAGGAGAAACTTCTTCACCCAGAGAGTGGTGAACCTGTGGAATTCTCTACCACAGAAAGTAGTTGAGGCCAATTCACTAAATATATTCAAAAGGGAGTTAGATGAAGTCCTTACTACTAGGGGAATCAAGGGGTATGGCGAGAATGCAGGAAGGGGGTACTGAATTTGCATGTTCAGCCATGAACTCATTGAATGGCGGTGCAGGCTAGAAGGGCTGAATGGCCTACTCCTGCACCTATTTTCTATGTTTCCATGAGATCGGTGCTGTTTTGGTTCAGGTGGAGGTTGTCCCTTCAGTATAGCATTCCTTTGTTTGAAAAACAAAACTTTGTGTAGTAATCTTTGGATTACTTCTTATGTCACGCACTGGCCTAGTTAAGCAAAAAAAAGAGTACAACGGTCATCACATGGCTGCAGGGCAGAAGGGTTCATGTGTGGGGCATTGGAGTGATTCCTGGAAGAAGGGAAGGCTATACTATTGGGACAGCCTGCACCTGAACCAAAATAGAACTAATGTCCTTATGGAAAGGGTAAGTCGAGAATGGAGGAATATTTAAACTGATGTCGATGGGGAAAGTCTAGGTTTTAGACTAGTGAAAGAACAGGAATAAGAAAACTATTGGATTTGAAGCAGGCGGTTTATCTGAAATAAATAGTGGAAAAACGTCGAGAGGAGAAAGGGAAAAAATCAGCCTGCAAAGTAGAATGAGAATGCAAGGAATATATTTAAAAAAAATGAGAAATCCGAAAAAACAATAAGGGTCAATGTTGCAAAAGATTGGAGTCAGAATTTGAGTGGTATTTGAGCAAAAAGGTTTCCAAAATTTGGAGAGTTTAGATGCATTAATAAAAATGGAAAGACATGATATGATATAGCTACAACAGAGGCATGGTTTAAGTTTAGACAGGACTGGAAACATGTTGGGCTGGATCTTGCTGTAGTGGAGCATTGTGTTAGACTTTTTCGTGCACTCTTCAACTCAAATTTAGCGCTCCGTAACTTGATGGAAGAGTGAGCTGATAATGGCATGACAAGGGCAAAGGGGTATCTGAGCTTTTAGTGAAAGGTGGGACCAGCAGTGTATATCCTTAACCAATGAGATTTAAGGATTGAGAGAGTCATAAAGGAACAACAGCGAAAGAGGGTAAATTAGAGTGGGTGAATTAATCAAATCAGGTGCAACTCGGGAAAGAAAGATTGGATTAAGAGAGAGAGAAAAAAGACAAAGGAAAAGTAAGAAAAAAAAATGTAATGTTAAAAAATCTTCAATCTACTACATGCAGGAATGTGATGAACAGTTTAAATTGATCAGTTTCTGGGCTAGAGAGGTTGATTTAACTTTCTGCAGTAAGTTTAATGGGCAATTAATGTGCAAATCCAGCAACTTCTTAGAAAGAATCAGGGGGGGTGGGGGGTGGTACTCAGGGTGAGATGCTGCTTATGAGAAGCAAATGCGGAGTGGTGTAAATTGACCAGCAAGTTCTGGAGATTTGCAACTCAGGATTTTTTTCTTGATCTCCTAAACTTGCTAGCTGATTTGTACATTGATAAAATAGTTATTTTACCAACGAGGTGCGGCCCAATATTTCTAATTGTAACAAATTCAGGAGAGATATGGAAGAAAACTAAATGGGGATCCTACCCAAATTTATGGGCAGAAAAAATAACCAGTAGATCATCAGATCAGCAATGGGAAATCTTCAAATACGAGATAAATTAAAGAGAAAAAATGCTACAAAGCAAAAAGGGATGTATCAAACTGTTCCATGGAGAAGTTGTCAGATTAAACCGAACCTAAAACATAAATGGGAGGAATATGAGGAAGTTAGTATTACTAGCACTAAAGATAGTCATGGAGTATAGAAAGTGCAGTAAGGAGGTGTGAGAGAGACTAGAAGAGCTAAAGGGTAATATGAAAAAAGACTAGCAGACATATTAAAATAAGAGCTATTTATAAGCATATATTCAAGGGAGGGTTGCACCTCAACAGAGCTGGGACCAGTATCCTCACGGGAGGGTTTGCAAGTGCAGTTGGGGAGGGTTTAAACTAGCTTGGCAAGGGGATGGGAACCGGAGAATAGATTCAGTGGGGAGAGAAGCAAAGCTGGAATTAGGCTGCAGAAAAGTAGAAAGTGAATTTGGAACACTAGGGAATGAGGGCTGGAAAATAGACAACAAGGGAATTTGTCAATACTAAATGGTATATATTTCAATGCAACAAGTATAGGGAATAACGTAAATGAGCTGAGAGCAAAGATAGACACTTGGGAGTATGATATTATATCTATTACTGAGACATGGCTGAAAGAAGGGCAGGTATGGCAGCTCAACATTCCTGGTTACAGGGTTTTATGACTGGATAGAGAGGGGGGGGGTCGCAGTATTAATTAAAGAAACAATTACAGCTGTGAGAAGGTATGATATGTTAGAGGGGTCACCAAACAAGGCCATATGGATTGAATTGAAGAACAAAAAGGGGCGATCACACTACTGGGAGTGTACTTTAGGCCCCCAAATAGTCAGAGATAGAAGAACAACTATGTGGGCAAATTGCTGCAAAGTGCAAAAACTATAGAGCTGTAATAGTGAAGAATTTCAACTACCCTAATATTAACTGGGAAAAAAGTAGTGTGAATGGTACAGAGGATGCGGAATTCCTAAAATGCATTCAGGAGAACTTCTTTAGCCAGTATGTAACAAGCCCAACAAGGGAAGGAGAGGTTCTAGACTTTGTTTTGGGGAATGAAGAGGGGCAGGTGGAAGGGGTATCAGTGGGAGAACATTTTGGTGATAGTGGTCATAATTCAGTAAGATTTAGGGTAGTTATGGAAAAGGACAAAGGTGGACCAGGAATACAAGTTCTCAACTGGGGTAAAGCCAATTTTGCTGAGCTGAGATGGGATTTGGCAAAAGTGGACTGGAACCGGCTACTTGATGGTAAATCAGTGTCACTGCAGTGGGAGGCATTCAAGGTGGAGATCCTGAGGATACAGAGCAAGTATGTTGGCTTTTTTTAAAAAAAAAGGTGGAGCTAACAAACCTAGAGCCCCCTGGATGTCAAGGTTAGGATGAAGAAAAAAAGCGAAGCTTATGGCAGATACTGAGAACGCAATACTGCAGAAACTCTAGAGGAGAATAAAAAGTGCAGGAGTGCAATTAAAAAAGATATCAGGAAAGCAAAGAGAGAGCATGAAAGAATGTTGGCAAGCAAAATCAGGGGAAACCCAAAGCTGTTTTATAAATACATTAAGAACAAGAGGATAACTAGAGAAAGAGTGGGGCCTATTAGAGACCATAAAGGAAATCTGTGTGTGGAGGCAGAAGACATGGGAATGATTCTTAATGAATACTTTGCATCTGTTTTTACCAAGGGAGGGGCGATGCAGACTTTGCAATGAGGGAGGAGTGTGAAATATTATTCAAGGTAAACATAGTGAGAGGAAGTATTAAGGGGCTCAGCAGCTTTGAAAGTGGATGAATCCCCAGGCCCGGATGAAACGTATCCCAGGCTGTTAAGAGAAGCAAAAGAGGAAATAGCAGAGGCTCTGACCATCATTTTCCAGTCCTCTCTGGCTTCAGGTGTGGTGCCAGAGGACTGCTAATATGGTACCTTTGTTTAAAAAGATAGAAAGGGATAGACTGAGTAATTACAGGCCACTCAGCCTATCCTCAGTGGTGGGAAAATTATTGGAAAAAATACTGGGGGACAGGATAAATCTTCATTTGGAAAGACATGGATTAATCGAGGACCGTCAGCATGGATTTGTTAAGAGAAGGTCGTGTCCAATTAACTTGATAGAATTTTTGGAGGAGGTAACCAGGAGGGTTGATGAGGGCAGTGTGTATGATGCAGTGTATATGGATTTTAGCAAAGCTTTTCATAGGGTCCCACGTGGCAGACTGATCACGAAAGTAAAAGCCCATGAGATCCAGGGCAAAGTGGCAAGTTGGATCCAAAATTGGCTCAGAGGCAGGAAGCAAAGGGTAATATTTGATGCGTGGAAGGCTATATCTAGTGGGGTTCTGCAGGGCTCTGTGCTGGGTCCCTTGCTGTTTGTGGTATATGTCAATGACTTGGACTTGAATGTTGGTATGATTAAGTTGTTTGCAGGTGACACTAAAATAGGCAGTGTGGTTGATAATGAAGAAGAAAGCTGTGGACTGCAGGAAGGTATCAATGTACTGGACAGTTGGGCAGATCAGTGGCAAATGGAATTCAATCCAGATAAGTGTGATGTAATGAATTTGGGGAGGTCTAACAAGGCAAGGGAATACACATTAAATGGTACAACACTGAAAAGTGTAGAGGGACAAAGGGACCTTGGAGTGCAGGTATACAGATCCCTGAAGATAGCAGGCCAGGTAGATAAGATGGTTAAGAAGGCATATGGAAAGCTTGTCTTAATTAGTCGAGGCATGAAATACAAGAGCAAGGATGTTATGCTTGAACCATGTAAAGCACTGGTTAGGCCGCAGCTGGAGTACTGTGTGCAGTTCTGGTCACCACATTACAGGAAAGATGTAATTGCACTGGAAAGGGTGCAGAGGAGATTTCCAAGAATGTTGCCTGGACTGGAGAATTTTGGCTTTGAGGAAAGATTGGAGATGCTGGGTCTATTTTATTTGGAACAGAGGAGGCTGATTTTATTGAGGTGTATATAATTGAGGGGCCTGGATAGAGTGGATAGGAAGGTCCTGTTTCCCTTGGCTGAGGGGTCAACAACCAGGGGGCATAGATTTAAAGTAATTGGGGGGAAGTTTAGAGGAGATATACGGGGAAATGTCTTCACCCAGAGGGTGGTGGAGGTCTGGAACTCACTGCCTGAAAGGGTGGTAGGGGCAGGAACCCTCACCACATTTTTAAAATATTTGGATGTGCACTTAAAGTTCCGTAAGCTACAGGGCTACGGACCAAGAGCTGGAAAGTGGGATTAAACTGGATCGTTCTTGGTCGGCCAGTGTGAACACGATGGGCCGAAATGGCCTACTTCCGTGCTGTAAATTTCTATGATTCTATGAATTGTTAAAAGAATCTAGAACCACTCAGCTGAAGTAGAGTCAAATTGTGGAGGTTAGAGGTGTGACCGAAATGGTAAATAAATATTTTGTATGAGTTTTTCCACAAATAATGGTAGAAGTGAGAACATAGATATTCTACATAAGGATATGGACCAATCGGTTGGAGATACCTGTAGAAAAGGAAATGGTTTTCAAAGAATTAGCAGAGCTCAAGGTGGATAAGTTACCAGGCTAAAATGGCATGTATGCTAGGCTATAGTTCTATGCCTAGCATACATGGTTCTAATTTTTGAAACCTGTTTTTAAAAAAAAAAAAGCAAATTGTGCCAGGGACCAAACAGTAGCCAATGTAATTTATTTTTAATTCAGTTACTTGATGTCGGCATCGCCGGCAAGGCCAGCATTTACTATCCATCTCTAAGTGCCCTTGAGAAGATAGTGGTGAGCCATCTTGTTGAACTGCTGCAGTTCGTGTGGCAAAGGCACTCCCACGATGCTGTTTGGGAGTGAGTTCCAGAAACTTAACTGGACCAGCATCATAAATACTATGGCAACAAGAGCAGGTCAGAGGCTGGGTATTCTGTGGCGAGTGTCCCACCTCCTGACTCCCCAAAGCCTTTCTAACATCGACAAGTCAGAAGTGTGATGGAATACTCTCCACTTGCTTGGATGAGTGCAGTTCCAACAACACTGAAGCAGTTTGACATCATCCAGGACAAAGCAGCCTGCTTGATTGGAACTCCATCCATCACCTAAAACATTCACTCCCTCCACCACCGGTGTACTGTGGCTGCAGTGCATCTGCAAGGTGGTGTACTGAAGCACCTCCCAATCCCGTGACCTCTACTACCTAGAAGGACAAGGGCAGCAGGCGCATGGGAATACCATCACCTGCAAGTTCCCCTCCAAGTTACACACCATCCTGACTTGGAAGTCGCTGTTCCTTATCGTCGCTGAGTCAAAATCCTGGAATTGCCACACTAACAGTACAGTGGGAGTACTTTCACCACAAAGAATCGTAGAAATTTACAGCACGGAAGGAGGCCATTCTGGCCCATCGTGTCCATGCTGGCCAACAAGAAGCTATCCATCATGGGCCACCCCGACCTGCAGGAGAACATCTCCGCAGGTCGGGGCTATAAATAGAGCTGGAGCAGCGGGCCCTTCACCATCAGCCACCCCGATCTGCGAGAGAACGTCTTCCCTTAACAAATCCGTGCTGATTGTCCTTGATTAATCTGTGCTTTTCTAAGTGAAGATTTATCCTGTCCTTCAGGATTTTTTCCAATAATTTTCCCACCACTGAGGCTAGGCTGACTAGCCTGTAATTACTCTGTCTGTTCCTTTCTCCCTTCAACAAAGGTACCACATTAGCAGTCATCCAGTCCTCTGGCACCATACCTGAAGCCAGAGAGGATTGGAAAATGATCATCAAAGCTTCGATTATTTCCTCCTTTGCTTTACTTAACAACCTGGCATACATTCAATCCAGGCCTGGGAATTTATCCACTTTCAAACCTGCTAAATCTCTTAATACCTTCTCTCTCTCTGTTTATTTCATCTAATATTTCACATTTCTCCTCAATAGTAGTGTCTGCATCGCCCCTCTCTTTTGTGAAAACAGATGCAAAGTATTTATTAAGAACCATATCCACATCTTCCACCTCCACACACATATTACCCTCATGGTCTCTAATAGGCCATACCCTTTCTTTAGTTATCCTTTTGCTCTTAATATATTTGTAAAACATCTTTGGGTTTACCTTGATTTTACTTGCCAACAATTTTTCATGCCCTCTGCTTTCCTAATATCCCTTTTAATCTCACCCCTGGACTTTCTATACTCCTAGAGATTCTGCAATATTTATCCCTTGGTATCTGTCATAAGCTTCCCTTTTTTGCTTTATCCTACCCTGTATGTCCCTCGACATTCACAGGGCACTTGATTTGTTAGTCCCTCCCTTTTTCTTTAAGGGCACATATTTGGCCTGAACCCTATGGATCTCCTCCTTGAATGCCTCCCACTGCTCTGACACTGATTTACCTTCAAGTAGCTGTTTCCAGTCCACGATGGCCAAATCACTTCTCAGCTTAGCAAAGTTGGCTTTTCCCCAATTTAGAACTTTTATTCCTGGTCTATCCTTGTCCTTTTCCATAACTACCTTAAATCTGACTGAATTATGGTCACTACCATCTAAATACTCTCCCACTGATGCCCCTTCCACCAGCACAGCTTCATTCCCTAAAACTAAATCCAGAACCGTTCCCTCCCATGTTGGGTTTGCTACATACTGGCTAAAAAAGTTCTCTTGAATGCTTTTAGGAATTCCACACCCTCTATACTCTTCACACTAATTTTGTCCCAGTTAATGTTAGGATAGTTGAAATCCCCTACTATTACTGCCCTATAGTTTTTGCACTTCTCAGAAATTTGCCTACATATTTGCTCTTCTATCTCCCTCTCACTGCTTGGGGGTCTATCGTACACTCCCAGCAGTGTGATCACCCCTTTTTTGTTTTCAATTTGACCCATATGGCCTCGTTTGATGATCCCTCTAACATATCATCCCTCCTCACAGCTGTAATAGTTTCTTTAATCAATACCATGACCCCCCCCCCCCCCCCCCCACCCTCCCTTTTTACCCTCCTCTCCATCCCGTCTGAAGATCCTATAGCCGGGAATGTTGAGCTGCCATACCTGCCCCTCTAACCATGTCTCTATAATAGCTATAATATCAAACTCCCAAGTGCCTACCTGTGTTCTCAGCTCATCTGCCTTATTCACTATACTCCTTGCATTGAAGTATATACCATTTAGTACAGCCAGACCTCCTTGTTGACTACTTTCTAGCCCTTGTTTCCTCTGTCCTTCAAATTCACTTTCTCCATTTTTGCTTTCCAATTCCAGCTTTACTATCCTCCCTACTGAAGCTATTCTCAGGTTCCCATCCCCTTGCCAAGCTAGTTTAAACCCTCCCCAACAGCAGTAGCAAAACCCCCCTGCGAGGATATTGATCCGACTCTGTTGAGGTGCAACCTGTCTGGCTTGTACAGGTCCCAATCCCTCCTGCACCATCTCTCCAGCCACGCACTCATCTGCACTGTCCTCCTATTTCTGTACTCCCTACTTCTGGCCTTACCAGCGATGTCCACATCCCATGAACGGATACAAAAAAAAATGTTGACCCAGTGATAAAGGAACGGCAATATATTTCTAAGTCAGAATGGTGTGTCATGTGGAGGAGAACTTGGAGATTGATGGTTTTCCCATGCACCTGCTGCCCTTGTCCTTCTAGGTGGTAGAGGTCAACAATTTGGGAGGTGCTGTCGAAGAATCTTTGGTGAGTTGATGCAGTGCATCTTCCAAATGGTGTACACACCAGTCACGTTGCGCTGGTGATGGAGAGAGTGAATGGTTAAGATGATGGATGGATCTGCTTTGTCCTGGATGGTGTTGAGCTTCTTGTGTTGTTGGAGCTGCACCCTTCCAGGTGAGTATTCCATCACATTACTGACTTGTGTCTTGCAGGTGGTGGGAAAGGCTTTGGGAAGTCTGCTGGTGAGACACTCGCCGCAGAATACCTAGCCTCTGACCTGCTATTGTTTCTGCTGTCGTCATCATCCATCATCATCATCATCATCATCATAGGCAGTCCCTCGGAATCGAGGAAGACTTGCTTCCACTATTAACATAAGTTCTTAGGTGGCTGTACAGGCCAATTTGAGAATCACAGTCTGTGTCACAGGTGGGACAGATAGTCGTTGAGGGAAGGGGTGGGTGGGACTGGTTTGCCGCACGCTCTTTCAGCTGCCTGCGCTTGATTTCTGCTTGCTCTCGGTGAACGAGGCTCGAAGTGCTCAGTGCCCTCCCGGATGCACTTCCTCCACTTAGGGCAGTCTTTGACCAGGGACTCCCAGGTGTCAGTGGGGATGTTGCACTTTATCAGGGAGGCTTTGAGGGTGTCCTTGTAACATTTCCGCTGCCCACCTTTGGCTTGTTTGCCGTGAAGGAGTTCCGAGTAGAGCGCTTGCTTTGGGAGTCTCGTGTCTGTATTTATGTGCCTGTTCTAGTTCAGTTTCTGGTCAATGGTGACCCCCCCCCCCAGGATGTTGATGGTGGGGAATTTGGCGATGGTAATGCAGTTGAATGTCATGGGGCGGTGGTTAGACCCTCGCTTGTTGGAGATAGTCATTGCCTGGCACTTGTGTGGCAAGAATGTTACTTGCAACTTATCAGGCCAAGCCTGAATATCATCCAGCTCTTGCTGCATGTCGGCATGGACTGCTTCATTTTCTGAGGAGTTGCAAATGACACTGAACACTGTGCAGTCATCAGTGAACATCCCCACTTCTGACCTTATGATGGAGGGAAGCTCATTGATGAAGCAGTTGAAGGATGGTTTGGCCTAGGACACTATCCTGAGGAACTTCTGCAGCAATGTCCTGGGGCTATGATGATGGACCTCCAACAACCACAACCATCTTCCTTTGTGCTAGGTATGACTTCAGCTAGTGGAGAGTTTTGCCCCTGATTCTCATTGATGTCAGTTTTATGAGAGCTCTTTGATGCCACACTCTGTCAAATGCTGCCTTGATGCAAGGACAGTCACTCTCACCGCTAGAATTCAGCTCTTTTGTCCATGTTTGGACCAAGGCTGTAATGAGGTCTGGAGCGGATGGTCCTGTGGAACTGAAACAGAGCGTCGGTGAGTGGGTTAGTGGTGCGTAAGTGCCGCTTGATAGCACTATCGATGACATTTTCCATCACTTTGTTGATGATTGAAAGTAAACTGATAGGGGCAGTAATTGGACAGATTGAATTTGTCCTGCCTTTTGTGGACAGGACATACCCGGGCAGTTTTCCACATTGTCGGATAGATGCCAGTGTTGTAGCTGGACTGGAACAGCTTGGCTAGAGGCATGGCTAATTCTGGAGCTCAAGACTTTAGCATGACAGCCGGGATGTTGTCAGGATCCATAGCCTTTGCTGTATCCAATGTGCTCAGCCATTTCTTGGTATCAAATGGAGTGAATCGAATTGGCTGAAGACTGGCTTCTGTGAGGAAGTGGATATGGATCATCCACTCGGCACTTCTGGCTGAAGATGGTTGTAAATGCTTCAGCCTTGTCTGTTGCATGCGTGTGCTGGGCTCTACCAACATTGAGGTTGGGGATATTCATGGAGCCTCCTTACCCCTTTAGTTGTTTAAGGTCCACCACCATTCATGACCGGATATGGCAGGATTGCAGAGCTTTGATCTGATCCATTGAGTATGGCATTGCTTAGCTCTGTCTTATAGCGTGCTGCTTCTGCTGTTCAGCTTGCATGTAGACCTGTATTGCAGCTTCCCCAGGTTGGCACCTCATTTTTAGGTACACCTGGTGCTGCTTCTGGCATGCTTTTCTGCACTCCTTATTGAACCAGGGTTAGTACCCTGTTTTGATGGTAATGGTAGAGTGAGGGATATACCGGGCCATAAGGTTACAGATTGTGATGGAATACAATTCTGCTGATGGCCCACAGTACCTCATGGATACCCAGTTTTGAGCTGCTAGATCTGTTCTGAATCTATCCCATTTAGCACAATGGTAGTGCCACACAACACGGTGGAGGGTGTCTTTATTGTGAGGACTGGACTTTGTCCCCACAATGACTGTGTGGTGGTCACTGCAACCAATGCTGTCATGGAAAGATGCATTTGCGACAGGTAGATTGGTGCGCACTAGGTCAAGTAGGGTTTTCCCTCATATTGGTTCACTCTCCATCTACCGCAGGCCCAGTATGGCAGCTGTCCTTCAGGGCTTGGACAGTAGCGGTGCTACCGCGCAACTCTTGGTTAATAACTGAATCTAACTAACTGAATCTTGCTCCTGACATTTGTCATAAGTCTCCTTTTTTCTGTTTTATTTTCATTGTTATTTCTTCTGTCATCCAGTTCACATTAACTTTGGATGCTCTACCTTTCCCCTTCAACGGAATACGACAAATTGATACCTGAACTAGCTCTTCCCTGAATGGCCCTCATTGTTTCATTACAGTTTTGAAGATTTAGTTCGGACCTGGAATTTTAGGTCCATCATTGAAACACCTGTGAACTTTTTGATGTGGAAGCAAGTCATCCTCGATTCGAGGGACTGTCTATGATGATGATTACAGTTTTAACCTGCAACCGCCTGTTCCAATCTACTGGTGCTAGGTCCCTTCTTAAATCACTGAAATTTGCTCTTCCCCAGTTAAGCATTTTTACACTTTTGATATTTTATGGTCTCTTTCCATAATTACTCTAAACAGAATTATGTTGTGGTCACTTTTTAACCAGATGAACTACTGTAACACACTCCACTTGCCCTACTTCATTTCCTAGAACAGGATCTAACACTGCTTCCTTCCTTGTTGGACTAGAGACATAATTGATCGAGAAAGTTCTCTTGTACACATCAAAAATTCCTCTCCTTCCCTACCCTTAGCATCATGTTTTTCCCAGTAATTAAAGTCTCCTAATATTGCTACTCTATTTTTGTTACACACCTTTGAAATTTGTTGACAAATTTGCTCATCCATCTCCTTTTCACGTGTTAAAAATTAAAACTAAAGCAAACAGGAAGAAAAGGAATATTGAAATACAGTCACATATTTAAAGTCCAATAATAACAGATGGCATTGTGCTATATTTTCATATTCAGTTTCCGTTATGGCTTTCAAGTATAATGCTAGCCTAGCTAGTTATAAATTATGAAAGCTGTATTAATATTGTATAGTACTAGATGAAGCGAGACGCCAAATAAAGCAATTCCTTCTACTGCACAAACTTATGTAATAAAATATTGATACTGTATGTTAACTTGCTATCTCTAGCTGCTTAGTTGATAAATCTATAGTGGTACATTATCTTTATAGAATATTAAAATATAGAATGAGCTATTTATGGTTAATAACACAATGAAAAGAAAGAAATGCAAACATTATTGAAAAATAAAGTGGCCCGTGGTACAAGCAACAGTCATTGCAAATATTTGATTTTTTACCAAGCAGATTAGAATATGAAAGTGTTATTTCTGGATCAACTATAATGCTGTTTTAAAAAAAAATGCAGTGTGTCTATAGCTTTGTGTCATAACTGTAAGGAGTTTAATCAGTACAGATTTGTTCGTTGACCTAGAACCTGCATATTTTGAGAGTGAATTTGAATTCATTGTTTAATTTCATTTTTTAAGAATTGTTCCTGCCTTCATGCTAGGAATCTCCTCAGAACCTACTATTCTGACACCAAACACTGAAAGCAGCTGTGACTTGACAACAAAAACCAAATCAACAAATGATGACAGTACTTCACTGGATCTCGAGTGGGAGGATGAAGAAGGTAAACCTGTTTAGATTCGTTAACTTTTCATTCCTAATCTCAATTATATCCTGGTTACACAATTTTCAGATGGGTTAGGGAGGGGGAGGTCGTGGTATTGATTAAAGAAACTATTACAGCTGTGAGGAGGGATGATATGTAAGAAGGATCATCAAACGAGGCCATATGGGTCGAACTGAAAAACAAAAAAGGGGTGATCACACTGCTGGGAGTGTACTATAGACCCCCAAACAGTGAGAAGGAGATAGAAGAGCAAATATGTAGGCAAATCTCTGAGAAGTGCAAAAACTATAGGGCAGTAATAGTAGGGGATTTCAACTATCCTAATATTATCACAAGGGAGGGGCGATGCAGACTTTGCAATGAAGGAGGAGGAATGTGAAATATTAGTCAAGGTAAACATTAGTCAAGGGGCATTGGAACCGGTTCTGGGGGAGGTGGGACCAGTACAAACCGGACGGTCTGCACCTGGGCAGGACCGGAACCAATGTCCTAGGGGGAGTGTTTGCTAGTGCTGTTGGGGAGGATTTAAACTAATATGGCGGGGGGATGGGAACCAATGCAGGGAGACAGAGGGAAACAAAAAGGAGGCAAAAGCAAAAGACAGAAAGGAGATGAGGAAAAGTGGAGGGCAGAGAAACCCAAGGCAAAGAACAAAAAGGGCCACTGTACAGCAAAATTCTAAAAGGACAAAGGGTGTTAAAAAAACAAGCCTGAAGGCTTTGTGTCTTAATGCAAGGAGTATCCGCAATAAGGTGGATGAATTAACTGTGCAAATAGATGTTAACAAATATGATGTGATTGGGATTACGGAGACGTGGCTCCAGGATGATCAGGGCTGGGAACTCAACATCCAGGGGTATTCAACATTCAGGAAAGATAGAATAAAAGGAAAAGGAGGTGGGGTAGCATTGCTGGTTAAGGAGCAAATTAAGGCAATAGTTTGGAAGGACATTAGCTTGGATGATGTGGAATCTATATGGGTAGAGCTGCAGAATACCAAAGGGCAAAAAACGTTAGTGGGAGTTGTGTACAGACCTCCAAACAGTAGTAGTGATGTTGGGGAGGGCATCAAACATGAAATTAGGGGTGCGTGCAATAAAGGTGCAGCAGTTATATTGGGTGACTTTAATATGCACATAGATTGAGTTAACCAAACTGGAAGCAATACGGTGGAGGAGGATTTCCTGGAGTGCATAAGGGATGGTTTTTTAGACCAATATGTCGAGGAACCAACTAGGGGGGAGGCCATCTTAGACTGGGTGTTGTGTAATGAGAGAGGATTAATTAGCAATCTCATTGTGCGAGGCCCCTTGGGGAAGAGTGACCATAATATGGTGGAATTCTGCATTAGGATGGAGAATGAAACAGTTAATTCAGAGACCATGGTCCAGAACTTAAAGAAGGGTAACTTTGAAGGGATGAGGCGTGAATTGGCTAGGATAGATTGGCAAATAATACTTGAGGGGTTGCCTGTGGATGGGCAATGGCAGACATTTAGAGACCGCATGGATGAACTACAACAATTGTACATTCCTGTCTGGCGTAAAAATAAAAAAGAGAAGGTGGCTCAACCATGGCTATCAAGGGAAATCAGGGATAGTATTAAAGCCAAGGAAGTGGCATACAAATTGGCCAGAAATGGCAGCGAACCCGGGGACTGGGAGAAATTTAGAACTCAGCAGAGGAGGACAAAGGGTTTGATTAGGGCAGGGAAAATGGAGTACGAGAAGAAGCTTGCAGGGAACATTAAGACGGATTGCAAAAGTTTCTATAGATATGTAAAGAGAAAAAGGTTAGTAAAGACAAACGTAGGTCCCCTGCAGTCAGAATCAGGGGAAGTCATAACGGGGAACAAAGAAATGGCGGACCAATTGAACAAGTACTTTGGTTCGGTATTCACTGAGGAGGACACAAACAACCTTCCGGATATAAAAGGGGTCGGAGGGTCTCGTAAGGAGGAGGAACTGAGGGAAATCCTTATTAGTCGGGAAATTGTGTTGGGGAAATTGATGGGATTGAAGGCCGATAAATCGCCAGGGCCTGATGGACTGCATCCCAGAGTACTTAAGGAGGTGGCCTTGGAAATAGTGGATGCATTGACAGTCATTTTCCAACACTCCATTGACTCTGGATCAGTTCCTATGGAGTGGAGGGTAGCCAATGTAACCCCACTTTTTAAAAAAGGAGGGAGAGAGAAAACAGGGAATTATAGACCGGTCAGCCTGACATCGGTAGTGGGTAAAATGATGGAATCAATTATTAAGGATGTCATAGCAGTGCATTTGGAAAGAGGTAATATGATAGGTCTAAGTCAGCATGGATTTGTGAAAGGGAAATCATGCTTGACAAATCTTCTGGAATTTTTTGAGGATGTTTCCAGTAAAGTGGACAAGGGAGAACCAGTTGATGTGGTATATTTGGACTTTCAGAAGGCTTTTGACAAGGTCCCACACAAGAGATTAATGTGCAAAGTTAAAGCACATGGGATTGGGGGTAGTGTGCTGACATGGATTGAGAACTGGTTGTCAGACAGGAAGCAAAGAGTAGGAGTAAATGGGGACTTTTCAGAATGGCAGGCAGTGACTAGTGGGGTACCGCAAGGTTCTGTGCTGGGGCCCCAGCTGTTTACACTGTACATTAATGATTTAGACGAGGGGGTTAAATGTAGTATCTCCAAATTTGCAGATGACACTAAGTTGGGTGGCAGTGTGAGCTGCGAGGAGGATGCTATGAGGCTGCAGAGTGACTTGGATAGGTTAGGTGAGTGGGCAAATGCATGGCAGATGAAGTATAATGTGGATAAATGTGAGGTTATCCACTTTGGTGGTAAAAACAGAGAGACAGACTATTATCTGAATGGTGACAGATTAGGAAAAGGGGAGGTGCAAAGAGACCTGGGTGTCATGGTACATCAGTCATTGAAGGTTGGCATGCAGGTACAGCAGGCGGTTAAGAAAGCAAATGGCATGTTGGCCTTCATAGCGAGGGGATTTGAGTACAGGGGCAGGGAGGTGTTGCTACAATTGTACAGGGCCTTGGTGAGGCCACACCTGGAGTATTGTGTACAGTTTTGGTCTCCTAACCTGAGGAAGGACATTCTTGCTATTGAGGGAGTGCAGCGAAGGTTCACCAGACTGATTCCCGGGATGGCGGGACTGACCTATCAAGAAAGACTGGATCAACTGGGCTTGTATTCACTGGAGTTCAGAAGAATGAGAGGGGACCTGATAGAAACGTTTAAAATTCTGACGGGGTTAGACAGGTTAGATGCAGGAAGAATGTTCCCAATGTTGGGGAAGTCCAGAACCAGGGGACACAGTCTAAGGATAAGGGGGAAGCCATTTAGGACCGAGATGAGGAGGAATTTCTTCACCCAGAGAGTGGTGAACCTGTGGAATTCTCTACCACAGAAAGTTGTTGAGGCCAATTCACTAAATATATTCAAAAAGGAGTTGGATGAAGTCCTTACTACTAGGGGAATCGAGGGGTATGGTGAGAAAGCAGGAATGGGGTACTGAAATTGCATGTTCAGCCATGAACTCATTGAATGGCGGTGCAGGCTAGAAGGGCCGAATGGCCTACTTTTGCACCTATTTTCTATGTTTCTATAAGAACATAAGAAATAGGAGCAGGAGTATGCCATACAGCCCCTCGAGCCTGCTCCGCCATTCAATAAGACCATGGCTGATCTGATCATGGACTCGGCTCCACTTCCCCACCCACTCCCCATAACCCCTTATTCCCTTATTGTTTAATAAACTGTCTATTTCTGTCTTAAATTTATTCAATGTCCCAGCTTCCACAGCTCTGAGGCAGTGAATTCCACAGATTTACAACCCTCAGAAGAAATTTCTCCTCATCTGTTTTAAATGGTTGGCCGCTTATTCTAAGATCATGCCCCCGAGTTCGATTCTCGCCCATCAGTGGAAACATCCTCTCTGCATTCACCTTGTCAAGCCCCCTCATAATCTTATACATTTCGATAAGATCACCTCTCATTCTTCTGAATTCCAATGAGTAGAGGCCCAACCTACTCAACCTTTCCTCATAAGTCAACCCCCTCATCTCCGGAATCAACTTCGTGAACCTTCTCTGAACTGCCTCAAAAGCAATATATCCTTTTGTAAATATGGAAACCAAAACTGCACGCAGTATTCCAGGTGTGGCCTCACCAATACCTTATAGCTGTAGCAAGACTTCCCTGCTTTTATACTCCATCCCCTTTGCAATAAAGGCCAAGATACCATTGGCCTTCCTGATCACTTGCTGTACCTGCATAATATCCTTTTGTGTTTCATGCACAAGTACACCCAGGTCCCGCTGTACTGCGGCACTTTGCAATCTTTCTCCATTTACATAATAACTGGCTCTTTGATTTTTTTTCTGCCAAAGTGCATGACCTCACACTTTTCAACATTATACTCCATCTGCCAAGTTTTTGCCTACTCATTTAGCCTGTCTATGTCTTTTTGCAGATTTTTTGTGTGCTCCTCACACATTGCTTTGCCTCCCATCTTTGTATCGTCAGCAAACTTGGCTACGTTACACTCAGTCCCTTCTTCCAAGTCGTTAATATAAATTGTTATTGGTTGGGATCCCAGCACTGATCCCTGTGGCACCCCACTAGTTACTGGTTGCCAACCAGAGAATGAACCATTTATCCCGACTCTGTTTTTTGTTAGTTAGCCAATCCTCTATCCATGCTAATATATTACCCCCAAACCCGTGAACTTTTATCTTGTGCAGTAAGCTTTTATGTGGCACCTTGTCAAATGCCTTCTGGAAGTCCAAATACACCACATCCACTGGTTCCCCTTTATCCACCCTGTTCATTGCATCCTCAAAGAACTCCAACAAATTTGTCAAACATGACTTCCCCTTCATAAATCCATGCTGACTCAGGAAGTATTAAGGGGCTCAGCAGCTTTAAAACTGGATAAATCCCCAGGCCCGGATGAAACGTATCCCAGGCTGTTAAGAGAAGCAAAAGAGGAAATAGCAGAGGCTCTGACCATCATTTTCCAGTCCTCTCTGGCTTCAGGTGTGGTGCCAGAGGACTGGAGGACTACTAATGTGGTATCTTTGTTTAAGAAGGGAGAAAGGGATTGACCGAGTAATTATGGGCCAGTCAGCCTAAACTCAGTTGTGGGAAAATTATTGGGAGAAAATCCTGAAGGACAGGATAAATCTACATTTAGAAAGACGCGGGTTAATCAGGGACAGTCAGCTCAGATTTGTTAAGGGAAGGCCACGTCTGACTAACTTGATTGAATTTTTCAAGGAGGTAACCAGGAGGGTCGATGAGGGCAGTGCGTATGATGCAGTGTTTATGTATTTAGCAAAGCTTTCGATAAGATCTCACATGGCACAATGGTCACGAAAGTAAATGCCCATGGGATCCAGGGCAAAGTGGCAAGTTGGATCCAAAATTGGCTCAGACAGGAAGCAAAGGGTAATGGTTGATGGGTGTTTTTGTGACTGGAAGGATTCCGCAGTGGCTCAGTGCTAGGTCCCTTGCTTTTTGTGGTATACATCAATGATCTAGACTTGAATATAGTGGGTATGATTAAGAAGTTTGCAAATGATACAAAAATAGGCTATGTGATTGATAATGAAGAAGAAAGCTGCGGACTGCAGGAAGATATCAATCAACTGGTCAGGTGGGCAGGACAGTGGTAAATGTAATTTAATCCAAAGTGGTGTGAGTTAATGCATTTGGGGAGGGCTAACAAGGAAAGGGAATACATTAAATGGTAGGACATTGAGAAGTGTAGAGGAACAAAGGGACCTGGGAGTACATGTCCATAGATCCCTGAAGGTAGCAGGCCAGGTAGATAAGGTGGTTAAGAAGACATATAGAATGCTTGCCTTTATTAGCCAAGGCATAGAATACAAGAGCAAGTGGATTATGCTTGAACTGTATCAAACACTGATTAGGCCACAGCTGGAGTACGGCGTGCAGTTCTGGTCACCGCTTTATAGGAAGGACGTGATTGCACTGGAGAAGGTACAGAGTAGATTTACCAGGATGTTGCCGGGAGTGGAGAATCTTAGCTATGAAGACAGATTGGATAGGCTGGGTTTGTTTTCCTTGGAACAGAGGAGGCTGAGAGGAGACCTCATTGAGGTGTATAAAATTATGAGCGGCCTAGATATAGTAGATAGAAAGGGCCTATTTCTCTCAGCAGGGGATATAAATTGAAAGTAATAGGGAGAAGGTTTTAAAGGGGATTTTTGGGGAAATTTCTTCAGAGTTGTGGGGGTTTGGAACTCACTGCCTGAAAGGGTGGTAGGGGCAGAAACCCTCAGCATATTATACTTGGATGTGTACTAAAAGTGCCGTAATCTGCAGGGTTACGGACCTAGAGCTAGAAAGTGGTATTAGGCTGGATAGCCTCTTGTTGGCCGGCGCGGACACGATGAGCCAAAATGGCCTCCTTCTGTGCTGTAAACTTCTATGATGCTATGAGTTGGTGTATGTGCACCCTGTCGGATCATAGCCATTCATGGTCGGGCTTGAAAGCACTTCAAAACAATTTGAGGGGAAGTTATGTGTCACAGCTGCTCAATACACTACGTTGCATTTGTATCTTCACACTTCACTTGAAGAATAATGTGAAGTAATGGAAGGATTTAACAACAACAATTTGTATTTATATAGCGCCTTTAACGTAGTAAAATGTCCCAAGCATTTTGCAGGAGCTTTATCAAGCAAAATTTGACACCAAGCCACATAAGGAGGTATTGGGGAAGATGACCGAGTTTGGTCAAGGAGATAGGTTTTAAGGAGCATCTTGAAAGAAAGAGAGGTAGAGAGCCGGAGAGGTTTCGGGAGGAAATCCCAGAGTTTGGGGCTTTGGCAGCTGATGGCCTGGCCACCAGTGGTGAAGTGATTCAAATCAGGGATGCTCAACAGGCCAGAATTGGAGGAGTGCAGATATCTGCGGCCTGTCGGGTTGGAGGAGATTAGATGTAGGGAGGGGCGAGGCCATGGAGGGATTTGAAAACAAGGTTAAGAATTTTTTAATCGAGGTGTTGCTTAGCCGGATGCCAATATAGGTCAGCAAGCGCAGGGTGATGGATGAACGGGACTTTGTGCGAGTTAGGACAAAGGCAGCAGAGTTTTGGATGACCTCAATTTTATGGAGGGTGGGAGGTCGGCCAGGAGTGTGTTGTAATAGTCAAGTTTAGAGGTAACAACGGCATAGATAAGGGTTTAAGCAGCAGATAAGCTGAGGCGGGGGTGAAGTCAGGCAAGGTTACGGAAGTGGAAATAAGCGTTCTCCGTGATGGCCCAGATATGTCGTGGGAAGCTCATCTTGGGGTCAAATATGACTCCAAGGTTTCAAACAGTCTGGTTCAACCACACAGTTGCTAGGGAGAGGGTTGGAGTCAGTAGCTAGGGAATGAAGGATATTTCTGTTCATCCATTACTAGATGTAGGACAAGCAGTCTGAAGATTTTGAGACTGGAGGCGTCGAGCGAGGTGGTAGTGAGGTAGAGCTAGGTGTCATCAGCGTACATGTAGAAACTGACGCTGTGTTTTTGGATGATGTTGCCAAGGGGCAGCAGATAAATGAGAAATAGGAGGGAGCCAAGGATAGATCCTTGGGGGACACCAGCGGTAAATGGTGCGGGAGTGAGATGAGAAGCCATTGCAGGTGTTTCTCTGGCTATGACTGAATAGATCAGAATGAAACCAGGCGAGTACAGTCCCACTCAGCTAGACGACGGTGGCGACGTGTTTGAGGAGGAAAGCATGGTCAACAATTTCAATGGCTGAAGACAGGACAAGGAGGGATAGTTTACCTTTGTCACTGTCACATAGAATGTCAGGTCGGTCGGTCTTATGGGCAAGCTGTGCTCAGAAAGGGCATATGGGGAGATAGGAGAGAAACTGAAGAATGATGAGAATTCAGGGCTAGTGTAAGGGGGATCCTTAGAGGAAGTTTGGCCTGGTAGGCAGAGGTATTTTTGCAGATGAGAGCAAGACCCGATTGTGCTTTATTTGGTCCAGCCAGAATGGCTAAACCAGTTGTCACAGGTTAATTAACAGTCTGACAGGCTGCAACATGACACTTCTGCCATGTCTGGAACCATCTTAATGCCTACTGGTACGGTGGCTAGTCTTAATTGGCAGGAGGGTTTTATGGGCTCCCACAAACCATATAATGAGGGTGGCAACCAATGTTTTTTTGTACTGAGTGGGCTATGAACTCCTTTTGAGCGTGACCTTTTTTGTCCTTGGGTAAATTTTACGACAACAACAACGACAGCAACCATTTAAAAGCATATATACAGGAATGCCACATTGCCACCCCACCATCTCAAATCATGAGACAATCAGACATGGGTCTACAAAAGTTGAACATAACTTCTCGGCTTTAGAATTTCATTCCTCTAGCAATGAACCCCAATGCTTTATTTACACTTCTGTGGCTTATTTAGCCTTTGTTACTACTTTTGATGATTTGTGAATGTCTACCCCAAGATCTCTCTGCACCTCTACTCTATTTAGACTTTTATTTTCCAAGGAGTAGGAAGCCTCCTTATTCTTCCTACCAAAATGTACCACCTCAGTTATCTATATTGAAATTCATCTATCATTTACATGCCCATTCTGCAAGTTTGATTATGGTAGAATTAATTAAAAACTTTTACAAACATGTACAAACTTTTTTTAAATTATTTGTCAGAAATGACTGGGGTATAAAAGAACTGCATAATAATGCATTAACACTTCAGAAATGTCACTCAGTTACACGGTTGTGCATCAACAAACAATCCCAAAGCCCAAGGTGAGCTGAAAGGCATATCTATTCATGTAATTTGTACTAATTTTAAAGTTTACAATGTATTAGCCCATCCCTCATGTCACTATAGCAATGGTTCAGGGGCAGCAGCTTTCCTATGGCGCTGATGTGCTGGATGTTCACATAAGTAATTCGAATATTATTCACAATGCAGCCAGACACCCAACAAATATAAAGTGTTGTAGCTCTTTAGTTCACAGTAATGAAAAGAATTCAACTCCATTAGTAAATGTTGTCTTCTTGAACCAACACACATTCCATGTCAGAAATGCAGCACTTATTCACAAGTGCAGGAAAACACATTCACAATTTGTGTACCCGAATTAAAAACAAAAAGCAGGAAAAGCTATGATTTTACGGAAATAAACATTCGGTCTTCCTTCCTGGACAGAAGAACTAATCAGATTGACTTGGAAATGTTCACTAGTATGGTGATGTAAAGATGTTAATTTACAAATTTTGCTTCTATTGTTTTGCTCTCCAACATTCTCCACATTATTAATTCCTGCTCAAGAGTAAGGAAGTCTGGAGTACTGTGCACAGTTTTGGTTTCCTTATCCAAGGATGGTTATACTTGCCTCAGAGGCGGTGCAACAAAGGTTCAGTAGATTGATTCCTAGGATGAGAGGGTTGTCCTGTGAGGAGAGATGGAGTAGATTGGGCCTTTTTACTCTCCGGAGCTGAGAAGAATGAGTGGTGATCTCATTGAAACATACAAGACTCTAAGGGGGATTGTTTCCCCTGGCTGGAGAGTCCAGAACTAGAGGGGCATAGTCTCAGGATAAGGAGTCTGCCACAGTATGGTTGAATTTGTAATACAGATTGAGGGTGAGGACGTAGTGTCTCAAACGAATGTACTATGCTTAAACAAAGGGGACTACAGTGGGATGAGGGCAGAGTTGGCTAAAATAGACTGGGAACACAGACTAAACGGTGGCACAGTTGAGGAACAGTGGTGGACTTTTAAGGAGCTCTTTCATAGTGCTCAACAAAAATATATTCCAGTGAAAAAGAAGGGCGGTAAGAGAAGGGATAACCAGCCGTGGATAACCAAGGAAATAAAGGAGAGTATCAAATTAAAAACCAATGCGTATAAGGTGGCCAAGGTTAGTGGGAAACTAGAAGATTGGGAAAATTTTAAACGACAGCAAAGAATGACTAAGAAAGCAATAAAGAAAGGAAAGATAGATTACGAAGGTAAACTTGCGCAAAACATAAAAACAGATAGTAAAAGCTTTTACCGATATATAAAACGGAAGAGAGTGACTAAAGTAAATGTTTGTCCCTTAGAAGATGAGAAGGGGGATTTAATAATGGGAAATGTGGAAATGGCTGAAACCTTAAACAATTATTTTGCTTCGGTCTTCACAGTGGCAGACACAAAAACCATGCCAAAAATTGTTGGTCACGGGAATGTGGGAAGGGAGGACCTTGAGACAATCACTATCACTAGGGGGGGTAGTCCTGGACAGGCTAATGGATCTCAAGGTAGACAAGTCCCCTGGTCCTAATGAAATGCATCCCAAGGTATTAAAAGAGATGGCGGAAGTTATAGCAGATGCATTCGTTATAATCTACCAAAATTCTCTGGACTCTGGGGAGGTACCATCGAATTGGAAAGCAGCTAATGTAACAAATAAAAAATCCAAAATTTGCAGATTACACAAAGATTAGTGGGAAAGCGGGTTGAGTAGAGGACACGGAGAGGCTGCAAAGAGATTTAGATAGGTTAAGCGAATGGGCTAAGGTTTGGCAGATGAAATATAATGTCGGAAAATGTGAGGTCATCCATCTTTGGGGGGGGGAAAAAAAACAGTAAAAGGGAATATTATTTGAATGGGGAGAAATTACAACATGCTGCGGTGCAGAGGGACCTGGGGGCCCTTGTGCATGAAACTCCCAAAAAGTTAGTTTGCAGGTGCAGCAGGTAATCAGGAAGCCGAATGGAATGTTGGCCTTCATTGCAAGAGGGATGGAGTACAAAAGCAGGGAGGTCCTGCTGCAACTGTACAGGGTATTGGTGAGGCCGCACCTGGAGTACTGCATGCAGTTTTGGTCACCTTACTTAAGGAAGGCTTTGGAGGGGGTACAGAGACGATTCACTAGGCTGATTCCGGAGATGAGGGGGTTACCTTATGATGATAGATTGAGTAGACTGGGTCTTTACTCGTTGGAGTTCAGAAGGATGAGGGGTGATCTTATAGGAACATTTAAAATAATGAAAGGGATAGACAAGATAGCGGCAGAGAGGTTGTTTCCACTGGTCGGGGAGACTAGAACTAGGGGGAAACAGTCTCAAAATACGGGGGAGCCAATTTAAAACCGAGTTGAGAAGGAATTTCTTCTCCCAGAGGGTTGTGAATCTGTGGAATTCTCTGTCCAAGGAAGCTTTTGAGGCTAGCTCAGTGCATGTATTCAAATCACAGATAGATAGATTTTTAACCAATAAGGGAATTAAGGGTTATTGGGAGCGGGCGGGTGGGTAAGTGGAGCTGAGTCCACGGCCAGATCAGCCATGATCTTGCTGAGTGGCAGAGCAGGCTCGAGGGGCTAGATGGCCTCCTCCTGTTCCTAATTCTTATGTTCTTATGTTCTTATTTGGTACTGAGATGAGGAGGAATTTCTTCACTCAAAGGTTTGTGAATCTTTGGATTTCTCTCACCCAAAGGGCTATGGATGCTCAGTCGTTGAGCATATTCAATGCTGAGATTGATAGATTTTTGGCTTCAAAAGGAATCTAGGGATATGGGGATAGGGCAGGAAAGTGGAGTTGAGGTCAAAGATCAGCCATAATATTGCATGATGGAGCAGGCTCGAAGGGCTGTATGGCCTACTCCTCCTATTTCTTATGTTCTTCTATTCTTAAGCAGAGTGTTTCAGCCTTTGCATGTTAAAATTGGGGACCAAAGTGAATGGCCCAAAAACTGGTGTCAAATCAAACAGTTGATCCCAAAGCATTTGAGCCATAATCAAAGGGTAGCAGTTATATTTGGAGTAAGTACTGCAGAATCATTGGCATCACTGGCACAAGTTTTTTCTTTAAGGGCCAATCAAGTCCCTTGTAAAGGGGCTGATTTTCTGTTAATGCTTGCATTTTTGGCTAAATGTTTGGACCCTCCGGCTAATGGCTTGTTTGGCTGGGTACTGCCTGCTTTGAATTAGGAAATTCCTGGCATCAGGGACGATTTTTGGGGTAGATGGAAGTTCTTCTCAAACAAGTCCCAACAGAAACTACCAACAAAGACTGAGACCTGTTGGATCCATGTCCTGATACAATTTCTGGCCACTTAAAAGTACTTCCAGGAGACTTATCAGTGTGGCCAATAGCCCTGCAGATTAGTAAAATAATGTTTCTTTAACTTACACTACGCTTGTTACCGGCCAGGATTCATGCTGACGAGCACTCTGGTTGCTGAGGTACAGACTGACTTGTCTTTCTTTGACTGTCTAATAACCTGCTCGGGCCACACTTGCACTCGCGCAGCACATTGAAGCTTTGCACCGGCGACACTGACTGGAGGCGGCAGCTGCGATAACCGCTCCTCACTCTCAGCCATCTAATTGGCAGGCCAGTCTGATTGGCAGACCAGTCTAACCACTGACGTGCGTTGGGAGGGTCCTGCCTTCGCTTTGCATTGATTGGCCAGCGAACCCTGGTTGAGAGAACCCGCAAACACACATCAGTGGCTGGACAGGCCTGCCAATCACACAGCCTGCCAGTCACACAGCTGCCAGTGAGGTGTGGTTACCACGCAGTTGCCTGCCTTGAGTCAACGTCCCCGGCGCGAGGCTTCACTGTGCCGCGGGAGCACGAGTGCGCTACCCGTTTATTTACCTTCACAACCCAATCAAGAGTGCTGCGCGGTCGTACGCGCGCAACTTGGGGAATAGTGGCAGCAACCCATACCCACCAAACATGAGTATCCCATTGGATTAGAATTCAGAGTCGGAGCTTCAGCCCTCACTCCCTGGGCCCAACATTGCCCAAGCCGTTTTGTCGGCGCACTGACCTCGAGCGTGCCGACTTTGCACGGTGGAAACGGCGGCGGGAAAAACTCGCCCCATCCTGGCCGTTGTTGATAGCCCCCGGAGTCCTGGCATGGCGTCGATGGTGAAGTGGGGGGGGGGCGGAGCCAAATCCCCGCGCCGAAAACAGTGGCCGCGCATGCGCAGTGGTGCCGGCCCCGCTGTGCGCGCATGCGCAATCGAAAGAAAACGTGGCATTCTGCCATTTTTAAAGAGCATCGCAGCCGGTTGCTCGGCGGGCTCTTCCTCTCCCAACGCGCAGAACCAGCAGCTTCTCCGGTTGCTCGGTGGGCTCTCTCTTCCTCTCCTCCTCCTCCTCCCTCCCCCCCGGATGAAACGCGCAGACCCAGTAGCTGCAACTTCTCCGGTCCACAAACTTGCACTTCTCCGCTGCGTCTTCCCTCCCCTATCCCAGGCCGAATGGCCTCGCGCACAGGCCGGCCCGCTGCCTTTCCCGGGCAGACTTTAAAGATAAGGTAGGATTTACTTTTTTTATTGTATTTTATTGGTTTGAGCTTTCCCTTAATGTTTGCTGCTTGGTTGTTGAGGTCCTCTCCAGTTCCCTTCCCTCCCCTATCCCTGCCCTAATTTCTGCTGAATGTACGCTGCTTTTTCTTCACTGCCCACAATGTTTTTCAGAGCTGGTCACATACGCTGACCTCAGTGGATTTGGAGTACATTTTTGCTGGCCATAGTGGCATAAATGGCCAATACTGTCGTAAATGTCTGGGAACGCCCCCTTTTAGAAAAAAAAACTGACCTAAAAAAAAATCGTACCTAACTGACTTACTCTGGAGCAAATTTTGGGGGGGAAATGACATTTTCTAACTTACGCCAGAAAAAACAACTTACTCCAAAAAAAATTGATGCACGTCATGGACAATGTTGGGCCCCCATAGAAGTACTGTTTTCACTCTGTTCCCACCTCACTCCAATTCCGTGCGCACTCTGGTATACTCTTTTCTGATGTTTTCATGTCTCAAAGCAAGCTAGACCATTTCTAATTCCTTATATACTGTGACAGAAAGACAGAAACCAGTACTACAATAAACAAGTATACTATTTGTCAATCACCTCCAAATTTAATTTGGGTCGGGGGTTGTCGTACCCTCACTTGTTTCCCCTCTGCCATCCATCATAGATTTCACAGTGTAGGTCTGCGGAGAGCATTTTATTTTTATATTTACTGAGGTCAAGACTTTAGGGAGTCCTGGTCATTGTTTATGTTGTAAGGAGAGGGCTTTTAAGTAATTTTTTACTAAGTAGCATAAAATGTAATGGCTAAAACATTTTTTACAGTAATGAACTGTCTCGGATCCAGTGGTGAAATATCCTGAGTGATACCAACACTTTTCAATTCTGTGAACAAAAAACATCGTCCCATTGAGCAAACCAGCTTTTTTAAATTCAAGGGAGCAATTCTGCTAGTTAAAGCAAAGAAACAAATCATTCTGATCGATTGATTAAAGACCCATTTGATCTTTGAGTAAATGGAACATGTAATTAAAATGTTGCTGCGATATTTTATACCAGTATAAATAAAGCAAAATTAAACTTGTTGCTCCAACATGTAACGATTGCCCTTTTACTAACTGACCCATTGAGTTTCTTAATTTTTGGTTTCATACAAGAAGTGACCATTCTTGAAATAGCATGTGCGGTAATAACTAGTTCCTTTTTCCAAAAAAAGAGAACTAACTAAAGTAGTGAAGTTAATCCTTTTACTTCATATTCAGTTTTGTTTTGTCCTGTTATGGTACCTTTACTGGTTATTTATTGAAATGAGATTGGTCCTGCTAGTAGCTCCCCACCACACCTGGCCCAACCAGCAAGAAGCTCAATTCTCTCAATTGGAATGGCAATTAAGATTGGGGATCTGAATTTACTCCGAATAAAATTACCCCCTTCTGCAGGAGTGAATTGTCTTCCTTTTCTCCCCCTACTCTAATTTATTACTGCATATTTTTCTGCAGTTGACTATCATTGGGAATAAATTATGTTTGGTGTCAGGTTGGTGACACTATGCCTGGAACACTACAGTTAGTAGACACTCTAAAACATTGGCCTCTATCACCCCCCGGAGGGGTTAAAGGTGTAAATACGGGGGGCTGTGTTCCCAACATACTTTTTGTATGACGACGGATATCTGGGCGCGGTGGGACATATTTAAAATTTAAATCTGGCTCCCACACTGCAATTGGGAGCCTGTTTTAAAATGTACTGCTGCTATATGTGTTTCCCAGAGGTCGGAAAACCTGACAGTGAAAGGCAGGCAGGAGCTGTCAGCTGCACAAAGTAAATGCATTTTTCAGCACACCTCCGGCCCCTCAATGAAGCCTTCAGCACTTCAGCCTCCCCCCTGCTGATCACAGCCTCTTTATTTTCCCCTCCTTTCCCTCAAACGATTGTTGTTGACCGTCACTAGGGGTCCCCAACTGCAGTCTCCTGCCATTAGTTTTCCCTCCCACTTGCCCGCCAGACTATCAATTCTGCCAGCAGGATCTCCATGTCCCCAGGTTCTTTAGCTGTTTTCGGCCTCCCCCTGCAAATATCAGGGTCATTATCTTTGGGACCCATGCTTGATCTACTGACTTTTTAATGAAAGGTGTTGTTGTAGATTGAGGTCTGCCATGAATACCTTCTTGGGTTCTGTGGCATTAGTTGCTCTTTTAAATAGTCAGTGTGTTACTTTTATAGAAATTGACTCTCAGTGCCCTATAGGTACTCGTACAATAGCATCCCCTTGTAAACTGGATTGGATATTTGTGTCCTATCACACAAATGTTTCTTCAAATTTCCGAACCAAGCAAACACTTTGAAAACCTTGATATGAATTGTTGTTACTTTATTTCACAGTGAGCAATAGCTATCATCAGATTCACTTGGTTCAAACAGTGCAATATATGCTCACATAATGATTAAAAAAAGAAAGATCACACCTTGCTTCCCCATGTCAGTGGGTTGTCTTGCTCTTTTACAAGATGTCTTCTTGCCTGTACCATCAGCACTTTTTCTACTTTGAGCCTGCCTAAAGCTTTTGTAGCTCTCTATTCAAAAACTGGACTGCCCTCATAGCCTTTCCAATTCTCTGAAAATGCTTCTGTCTCTTACTCTCTTTTTTTTTTAATGAAGCTAAAAAAATGCTTATTGATTAGTCTCTGGGAAAAAACAACTTCCATTTAGCGCATTTGACCACCTTTAGCTCGGTGCTTTTTTTAAACATGGGGGAATGCATTTTGCTTAACCATCTAAACATTAAAAGTAGCTTTTTTTCACCCAAATGGTCAAAAAATTCCTGAAATGTGACAAGTGTATTTTATATTTTCTTTAAGTAAATTTCAAACAATGATGGTGTTGAGCAGTGTTGAGGACCACAAATTTACCCACTAACCTGGTTTGTAGATTCTGCAATCTGAAATAAAAATAGGAAATGCTGGAAATCTCAGCGGGTCAGGCAGTATCTGTGGAGAGAAACTGAGTTAGCATTTCAGATCGATGACCCTTCATCAGAACCTTGTTTGTAAGTTGCTTTTCCTCTCTGATGTAAGTGTTCTAATTAATACAATGTGTAGTGCCACAGCACAAATAGTAGAGGTGTGGCGTCAGCCGATTACAAAGTCTAATGATGCTTCTCTAAATAGAGGGAGAATTGGAGGCAAATCTGTGACAAAAATGATGTTTTTTTTGACTTGATTTAGCTTGGTGGAGTTCCTTTTAAATCTAGTCACAAACAAAAGCATTTTAAAAGCCAGCTTCTGCCAGATTCTTGAACCAAGCTTACTCAATGCAAATATTTCAATTTTTGTTCTGCCGCCTGCAGAGCTCGAGAGGGAAATAGTTGCTTTGAGCAAACTGACTCTCTCCATTGAATTACATATTTTAATGCCATTTATTTTAAAATATGCAGTTATTTACAAATCCAGGAAGTCTCAGTACAGGTTGAAACTCCCTTATCCGGCACCACCCCTCGTTCGGAACCGTTCCCCGGCGTCGGGTGGCACATGCACCGAATGCGGCCAGTCAAAATCCTCAAAATATCAATGTAAAAAAAACCGTGGCCATTTACACTTGAAGACCCACAATAAATTTACTCAAAATATCAATGTAAAAAAATTTGCCGAACTTCGGAGCCAATACCTCAGGGGTCCGCCGACATCTTCGGGGCCCGACGGCCCTCCAACAACACTCTGACTGACAATCGTTCCAGCCAATCGACGCGCACACACACTGAAAACTCGTAACCTCCCCTTATCCGGAAATATCCCTCATTCGGAACAGGCAGGGTCCCGAGGCTTCCGGATAAGAGGTGTTCAACCTGTAGCTGTTTTCTGGTATGTTTAAGGAGCTTTAGCTGCTCAAATGAGATTTGGTTTGAAATTAAGCCAGCATCCATTCCCACAGTGGTAAGAAAAGCAGAAAGCAAACATTGTGCATATAAAAGTGTTGTATAAAAGAATATTAGGATGCACCCTTTTATTTTCCTTTCAAAGCTAGATTTTTGCTGTATTTATGTCACCCAAGTTTTTTGCTTGATCACCTTTTGTAAAATAAATTTGCTTCATTTACATTTAAAACAAGATCCTAATTAATCGAAAGGTTTGTCTGTTAGTTTTCTTGGGGCACATTTGCGAGTATCTTAGCCGTGCCATCGAAGTATGATTTCAGCAAAGACATAGGGAGTTACGGCTCACCTGTGAGTGATCTGAATTGTGGAGGGTGAAGAAAATTTGGAGTAAGGACAGAGAAGACACAAAATTTTACAGTCCAGACGAGGACATATTAACTTTTGGCCAAGGATCACAGCTCCAAGCAATGATTTGAACAAGAACTGATCTCAAACCCATATTAAGGTACTGACTGGATTAAAAAGAGGTTTGCCAACTTTTGCCAAGTCCAAAACCAGATTGCAAAAGGACTGGTACAAGGTTTGATGTACCATGTCGTCTAGTAAGTTGCGCAGAAATAATTTAAATGCTGTCTATCTGCACACGTCAACAGCAATTTATTTTTCTAATCACTATTAGCGATAAGTAAACCTAATTATTGAATTCAATTCAAATCCGGACTAGCTGTAATGGAGGCACATGAGGCCCCACAGTTGGAGCATGAGCCATACTGAGAATGCTGGCAGTATAGTGCAGTATTGATATTGGTTTGCAAACACATTGTCTTACCGTCCTTTCAACTGGCAATGGTCTATTGGAGAGGGTTAGCAATAATATTGATACCATGCTTAGCACTTTCGTAGAATGCACATAGAATTAAAAAGTCATGTTACCAATTTATTTTTGAGGTTCTGGTGTACCACTGTTTGTGCCATGGCATGCAACAAAGTACATTTGAGAGTCCAAGTGAGCAGCCTGTTTTCTCATCTATGCTAATGTCCCTCTGAACTGACATTCCACATACATCAGGAGCCCATAAATAATTGTCCTCGTCTTCACGCAGCAGCGCAACTGAGATTAGGAACTCTAGTATGGGAGTTCAAACCATGCCAACAACCTGTAGAATATTATGGCTTTAATAAAGAAAATGTGCAGGATAGATGATGGGGGTATTGTGATTTACTGAACTGAGTAATGTTTGCGGCAGTTATTCTTGATCAAGACTGACTGACGTGCTGGTTTAACCCAGTAGATCAATGGTACATACATTTAATTACCTATCTATGCAGACATTTTTATATGACATGGTTTGTTTTAATTATGGAAAACATTTTTATACACTTTCATTGGTGGTGGTGGCTATTGTGCATGAAGATGTTTAATGTGCAATGTTTGATGTGACTTGCTGTGCATCACCCCTGTCCTCACTCACTTACATTGGCTCCCAGTCTGGCAATGCCTCAATGTTAAAATTCCCATCCTTGCTTTCAAATCCCTTCATGGCCTTCCCCTCCCTTGTCTCTTTAATCTCCTCTAATTCTGGCCTCTTGAGCATCCTCTATTTTAATTGTGCCATCATTGGTAGTCATGCTTTCAGCTGCCTAGGCCCTAACCTCTGGAATTCCCTCCCTAAACTTTTCTGCCTCTCTTTCCTCCTTTAAGGCACTCTTTAAAAGCTCTTTGACCAAGCTTTTGTTCATTTGCCCTAATATCTCCTTATATGACTTAGCATCAAATTTTGTTCCTGGGGACGTTCTATGTTAAAGATGCTATATAAATGCAAGTTGTTGTTGGAACATTTATGCTGGTTCAAGAAATAAGACGCATGTAATTAAGAGAAATTATCCAGTGATAAAATGTGTAGCACTGAAAATCTGAATAATAGAATGCGTTAAGTACATTGGGCCCAAATTTGCCCAGGAGTTGGTCTGGTTTTTTTTTGGAGCAACTTGATTTTTCTGGAGTATCTTAAAAATCCCCATTCTGCACATTTAATTTGCACCAGTGTAAGTGAGTTAGTTTGGATTTTTTTTTTTCAAAAAGGGACATTACCAGCCACCTAGGCCTATTTTGGCCATTTAAGCCAGTTTGGACAGCTGATAGTTGCTCCAAACTAACTTAGGCCAGCGTTTGTGGCCACACAGAAAATCCTTGCGGAGAGTTAAGAAATCAGCACAGGTAGCCAGAGATGGGGGGGGGGGGGGGGAAACGAAGCACAGAGGACCTTCCAAAGCACTAAATACCTTCACAACAACATTCAAGAAGCATAAAAACCATCAATAATAAATAAATAAAACTTGAGTCCTACGTCGGCCCGGGAAGTCAGCCGGAGAACGCAGCGACTGTAACATGCACCGGCCAGCCCTTCGGCCAGGGCTAGGGACGGGAGAACGCAGCGACTGTAGCATGCACCGGCCAGCCCTTCGGCCAGGGCTAGGGACGGGAGAACGCAGCGACTCTAGCACGCACTGGCAAGCCCTTCGGCTAGGGCTAGGGGCGGTAGGTGGGAAGCCCGGGCGGGAGAGCAGTGAACTGGCCACACGTGCAAGCAGCAGCAGGCTGGGCTCGCAGAAGGAGGCTGGCAGGAGGGAATTTAAAGGGAGGCTGGGAGCACACAGGCTGCAGGAGGGAGCTTAAAGAGGGGCTGGCAGCTCACAGCACTCCTTCAGGCACCAAAAATCAATGAGAAGGCTTTCCCTTTAAAAATGGCCGATTGCCAATGTTATCATCATCATCGGCAGTCCCTTGAAACAAGGATGACTTGCTTCCACGCCAAAAAAGGATGAGTTCACAGGTGTTTCAATGAAGGACCTAATATTTCAGATCCCGAACTACATCCTGAAGGGTGGAAGATGCCTGTGCGTGGATTTTTTTAACGTGTGGTGGCCATTGCACACCAGACACCACATGGGCTTGGCAGAGCTCGGCCTTGATCCAGCCCCCATTGCGCATGCGCAATGCTGCCGGTGCTATTACAGACGCTGGGCCCTAGCCCCGCCCCCTGCTGGCTCTCTTTCAGCAGCACGGCCCTAGTTCCGCCCCCCGCTGTGCTTACCATGCCACGCCAAGGCCGAGGATGGTCCACAGAGTGGGGAGAATACGGCGCTACATTTTCGGCGCAGTTTTGGGAGCAGAAAGTCGGCACACCTCGGGTAAGTGCACCGAAAAAACTGGAGGGCCAAATTTGGGCCCATTAAATGTAGAGAGCAAAATGATTTTATGATTATGGATTTATGACAGTATCTGCTGTGTAATTTTTAAATTCAACTTTAGGTCAGTAGAAATCTACATGAAATTATTTAAATGCCTCTGGGAAATTCCCCAAGTAAGTATATAGTTTGATGCAGAAGAATGTGGTTCTGTAATCTAACCATACAACTCCTAACCTAAGTAAACAAATGAAATTATAACCATTTTGAGAGAGATGGTTGTTCATCATTCATGATTAATAAAGTGGAAGTGGCCTGTGAGTCAGTTGCAATCTAAATAGCGACCTAGACAAAGGAACTGCATCCGAACAAGCCAGTGATGAAGTAATATGCATCTGGTGAGTGGCCTGGCTGTTTTACCAGCATAGTGGTGGAAAACAAACAACATGGTGCAAGCCATTCCAACTTGGTGAAATACCACTTGAAACATCCTCGTTTGCTTTACCTTTGTGTGAAACATCTTTTAATTAATTGCTGAACATTCTAATGAAAAAATAAAAGTTATCAGTCACTTTTATTAAAGTTCTTTGGTATGAAGTCCAAAGATCTAATGTCACGATCAGCATGCCTCAGGAATAAAAATATTCTTTCCCAGAAACATGCCATGCATATCTCAACCTTGTTTACAGATCCCTCCATGGCCTTGCCCCTCCCTATCTCTTTAATCTCCTCCAGCCCCACAACCCCCCACCCCCGGGATATCTGCACTCCTCTAATTCTGGCCTCTTGAGCATCCCGGATTATCATCGCTCAACCATTGGTGGCTGTACCTTCAGCTGCTTTGGCCCTAAGCTCTGAAATTCAATCCCTAAACCTCTCCGTCTCGCTAACTCCCTCTCTCCTCCTTTAAAACACTCCTTAAAACCTACATCTTTGACTTCATCTGCCCTAATTTCTCCTTATGTGGCTTGGTATCAAATTTCATTTTATAACGTTCCTGTGAAGTGTCATGGGATGTTTTACTACGTTAAACGCGCTATATTAAAAAAAAAAAGTTGGTGTTATAGATAACCTCTTTTACACTGTATGGGTTGTTCTGTTAGTCTGGTGTATGATGACTATCAATCAATAGGTGTTTAGTTAATCTAAATGAATCCAATCACTAACATATCAAGGATCCTTGCCGGCCCCCCCCTTCCTATTTCTCATGTACACCCTGTCACTCGACGACATCCAAAAACACAATGCCATATTCCACATGTATGCTGACAATACCCAGCTCCACCTCTCTCAACCCCTCCACTGCTTATGATTTGTCATGCTGCTTGTCTCAACCCAGTATTGGATGAGCAAAAATTTCCTCCAATTAAATATTGGCAAGACCAAAGCTATTCTCTGTTCCCTAGTCACCGATTCCATCCCCTTCCCTGTCCACTATCTGAGGCTGAACTAGACTGTTTGTAACCTCACCATCTTATTTGATCCCGAGCTGAGTTTCTGATTCCACATCCTCTTCAGGGCCACCTATTTCCAACCTGTAATATCGCCAGTTTCCACCCCTGCCTCAGCCCATCTGGTGCTGAAACCTTCAATGCTTTTGTTACTGCCAGACTTGACTATTCCAATACCTTCCTGGCCAGCCTCCAATCGTCCATCTTCCCATAAACTTGAGCTCATCCAAAACTGTGCTGCTCATAACCACATTCGTACCAAGTCCCATTCACCAATCATCCCTGTGCTCACTGACCTACATTGACTCCCGGTCCAGTAACTGCTCAAATTTAAAATTCTCATCGTGTTCAAATCTTTCCATGGCCTTGCCTCTCCCTACCTCCTCTCGCCCTACAACCCTCTGAAAACATTTGCTTTCTTCCAATTCTAGCCTCTTGGGCATCCTTGTTTCCTTCACCCCACCATTGGCGGCTGTGCCTTCAGCTATCTAGGCTATAAGCTCTGGAATTCCTTCCCTAAACTTCAAGAACACAATCATTTTCTTTCATTAAATATTGAAATGTAGGATTTAATACCTTTTCTAAGAATGAAGTAGGAAATAATTTCCTTAATGTACCTGCTTTACTATAAAAACTAAGATTCTTAATCCTAGAATTTTTTACTCCCTGGGTTAAAACAAAATGCCTGTTTTTTTTCTTTTCAAGGAATTAATAGAATGATTCCGATGAGAGAACGCTCCAGAACAGAGGAAGATATACTCCAAGCAGCCTTGAGGCACAGCAGCCGTAGACCTGGGAGTAACCCTTTGTCTGCATCAGATGAGTCAACTGGACTAGAATGGGAAAATGATTTTGTCAGTGCTGAGATGGATGATAATGGGAATTCTGAATATGCAGGTTTTGTGAACCCAGTTCTAGAACTCTCTCCTAGCGATGTGAAAAATACAGACAGTGGTCAGCAGGGTAGATAGTGTTCTTGCCAGATAATGTGGATTGGTTGAGACCAAACTTTTAAGATGTTGTATGAATGTATTTCAACTCTAGTAGGATGTTTTACCTTTGAGTGGTGGTCTGACTACATAGACTGCAAAAGAGCACGACTGCTTTGTATCGTGCCAGCACATACAATTTATAATTAAGTGCAATTCTTGTAAACTTTCAGCTTACGAATGAATTTTTTAAGCCATTACCTTGGGTGTTGATTAAAAAGGCTATGTTGTAAAGGAAAAATGTGATGTGAAGTTTAATTGACACAACTTTCTAGCTACAAGATGCATGTTTGTAGGTATTCATTTTTATGAGTCACTGCGGTTCTGATTGTATAAGCAGCAACAAATAAGTGGATACACTGGATTAGTAAACTGGTTTATTGATCAGGTTTGATAACTACCGTTACATTAATATGTAAATATCATGAAGTCCTATGAGATTGAATTTTTTTTTCTTGCATAAAATAACTGAGCCTTGGTTTGTATTAAGTTTGTACTATCTTTACTTTTATTGAGTTATTCTTAGCTGACTGTTAGCTCATATTTCTCCAACAAATGTTTGTTACATGATTTTTTTTTTCAAACATAAATATTCCATCATTGCAGGTCAAGTAAAATTAGTTTGGTTCAGTGATCTATGGATATGTCAACTTCTATATTAATTATGTTGATTTCTGGCCACCTTCTATTCCTGCTACCCCCTCTTTAAATTGGGGAAGTAGGTGGGATAGCAAGAGATAGTTGTTATGTGACTGGGGTTCTGGCAGGCTTTAGCTGAAATAAAGCATTCCTTTAAAGTGAAGTATTCTACAGCCTGACCAAGTATTGCAAAGTTCACAAAAAGAGTGAATTCAGCTTCAGATGTGTGTAGGTTGGGTTTCCAATTTAGGTCACCTGGTATGGAGTCTATATTACTCAGACCAATTTACAGAGAGTGATGGTATAGTGGTTTAACATATTATCTCATCGCCCGCTAACATAGATTCAGATATATCTTGGTATGTATAAATGAAAGCCTCCTTTTTGTGCTAACTGTAGGGGACTTGTGTGAAATAGATTTGGTCAATTTTAATGTACTTCCTACTGGAAAAAGGCCTGTAACACACAATTGCAAATAATCTTGTCACTAAACTGGCATTTAGTGCAGCCACAAGGATGACTGGTATAAGAACTGGAAGTAAAAATGACAGTACAGCGAGGGGGGGCTGTTCTCGGATTGAAGAATAACACCTTGTTGCAGCAGAGTACAAAGGCCTTTACTTTGCACCTGTGCGAAACGTAGCCTGGAAATATTTGAGATCCGGTATCGGTATCAAGTGTTTAGTGTTCTATTCTCCAGCCCTGGCATGTTACTTTAAACACAAGAAAATTCACCAAAAAATTGCTTCCAGTTCTGCGGTTTGCTTTTCAACACAATGTGAAATTATAACACGTTAAAAATAATTCTATATAATTTTTATAAGGAAATGAATTTGTGAGCTAAATATCAGTATCCAGCAACTACAATTTGAAAAGCAAAATACTACAAATGCTGTAAATCTGAAATAAAAACTGGCAATGCTCAGAAGGTCAGAACATCATCTGATGAAAGTCCATCGACCTGAAACATTAACTCAGTTTCTCTCTCCATGGATGCTGCCTGACCTGAGTATTTCCAGCACTTTCTCATAACTACAAATTGAACTTTTTTTGTTCTCCAAAACATTTTCAACTTTTTGATTTGTTTTTAGGCAGACTGACTGGCCTTTTATCTTGCAGATTCTCTGGAATCAAGTCTTGGGAAAAGCTGCACTGTAACAATCTCCATGCTTTTCCTGATTCATATTTCTCCTCTGACACCCATCCCCATAAGCTTGGTGGAGGCTGATGTGGAAAAACTCACTGTGGATGTGGAATAAATACACGCAAAACCAATTCTGCTTGTTCAGCGACACAGCAAGACCCATGAAAAAGAAGTGACATCAGAACTCCAGAAGTTTCACTACACTCAAGAGTCCAGTAGATGATGGGAGAACCAGGGGAAGCAAATAAGTACATGAGGGAGAAGGGAATGGAAGGATGTGTTGATAGTGAGATAAGTAAGTTGGGAAGAGGCTCAGGTGGAGTATAAATGCTAACACAGACCTGTTGGGCCAAATGGGCTGTTTCTGTGCTGTAAATTATATATAACTGTATAATTGTTCAAAATCCATCAGAGCTGCTATATTGGCCTGAGAGTTTATCATAGGACAACATTTTTTGATGTAGTTTTGTTTAATCCTGCAGCCTTGATCATTGGCACAAATTGCATATTCACATTGCACATTTGATTATTTCCATAGTGTGTTAATAAATGTAAACAACCTTGTGAAACACTTTAAAAATATAATGGTGCCTCTTGTAGGCGTGCAATGAACTCTTACTAAAAACGTTCACCATTTTGAATTGTTGTTTGGACTCGGTTGTATTAATTGTCTTCCATTGTACCAGTTTCAGCATAACCAAATGATTTTGTTTAGTGTGTTTTAGCCTCACACTGTCAAATGACTAGTCAAAAAGTGGTGATGTAAAAAGTGATTTTGAATTTTTTTAGTCTAATACACTCATTGCAGACTAATGTATTAACAACTATAGAGTAAATATAAAGATGCATTTAGACAAAAAATACAAAACCCTTTTTAAAATAACCACATTTCAGGAAGAAAATAACTTTAATTTTGTTTTGTAATGATGTAACAATTCTCTCGAAGAAATCTATTGGTCTTATGGCAGTAATGAACTCATAAGGTATTAGTGTGTGTCGCTTTTTAAATACACTCCCAGTTCTGGCAATTGGCTTTCCGTTTGCTTTTTGGGTCAGAGGCATGTAGGGATACAGATGTTCCAGTGATTAGTGAACCTGGACAGGAATCAGTCAAAGAAAGTCACACTGCTCTACATATTAATTAATCAAAGTTACCTTTAATGATTTAAACATTGCACACAGCATTAAAATAGTTCACACAAGCATCAAGCAAATCAATAAATGCATAAAACCTTTTACACCAAGGATCTCAGCATCAAGGCAGGTGTGATTATCTCGTAGCTTTTGAAGTTTGTTCTTGTTCCTGGATGTTTTTCCTCTCGGCTAAGCTTCTTAAGGTTCCTCTGACTGCAGTAAAGAATATGCCATGATGTCCCGTTTTTATGATTTTTGCCAGTTGGGTTGTGAATGAAAGTCGAGAGTTCCTATTTTTGACCACTCTGCTGGATTCATTAATGATGGGCAGTTGGCTGGGCCACTCAACCGTATGAACCCAGGTGCAGCCTTTCTACTGTGCGAACCCAGTGTGTGAAATCTTCTGTAGCCTCTTTGTGTGAAACCAGGTGCTGAATTTTAGTTGTCTTAAAGATTTATGACTGTCCTCAGTACCGTTTTTCCAAGTCAGTTATTTTGAGAACCAAAGACCTGCTCACAGTTTCTGCACATCACTGACTTCGCTGTTTAAATTTACAATATTCAAATGTAATGTCCAAAGGGGCAAAGTTACCCCTTTCCTACAGTCGGTCCTTAAGTGACTCATGTCAGATCTTCCAACTGATTCACTTCATATACCTTGAGCATTGTTCTTAGTTGTTAGATTTTTATCGTTATTTCAGTTTCCACTTATAACGTGTTTGTCATGACATGGCAAAGAAATATTCATTTTGCATATGTTTTTGAATTAGAGGTCTCATCACAGCTTCAAAAATGATCATTAATTCTAGTGTACATTCCATACATATTAAAGCCATGCTAGTCATTTTAACCCATGGGTGTTATTCAACATTATAATACTGTCTCCCACCAGGATTTAGCCCCAAGCATTCGGATATCTTTCTCTCTTTTTTCACCAAATGCATCTAAGAGGTAAAACTTCTATCCAAGACAATTTTGAGACTGAATGATAAAGAAGGATAAATTGATGCTCAAATTGATATATTAGGTGTGTCCCGCCACCCATACCTGCAATCTGAAAGTTGATACTGAGATCAACCACAGTTACCGGGGACAACCTGAAGGCACCCTAGTTGCAACTCATGGGGGAGGTTATTTCAACTTTTTGATTTGTTTTTAGTCAGGCTGATGGGCCTTTTATCTTGTAGATCCTCTGGTATCTGCTGTTGGGAGAACTGCACTGCAGCAGTCTCCATGCATTTCCTGATGTATATTTCTCATCTGGCACCTAACCCCATAATCCTGTTTGGAGGCCTTTTATTTATTTGTTCCTGGGATGTAGGAATGCTGGCAAGGCCAGCATTTATTGCCCATCCTTAACTGCCCTTGAGATGGGGGTGAGCTGCCATCTTGAACCATTGCAGTTCGTGTGGTGAAGGTACTTCCACAGTGCTGTTAGGTAGTGAGTTCCAGGATTTTGACCCAGCAATGATGAATGAATGGCAAATGTATTTCCAAGTCAGGATGGTGTGTAACTTGGAGGTAATGATGTTCCTGTGCACCTGCTGCCCTTGTCCTTCTAGGTGGTAGAGGTCGTGGGTTTGGGAGGTGCTGTCGAAGAAGCCTTGGTGAGTTACTGCAGGGCATCTTGTAGTTCGTACACACTGCAGCCACGATGTGCTTGTGATGGGGGGGGAGTGAATGTTTAAGGTGGTGGATGGGGGTGCCAATCAAGCAAGCTGGTGTCGAGCTTCTTGTGTTGTTGGAGCTGCATTCATCCAGGCAAGTGGAGATTTTTGCCAGTTAGAGAGTGAATTAACGTCAAGAGATCCTATTTTGTGGGTTCATTAATGATGGGTAGTTTGCTGGGTCACGCAAAACCATGTGAATCCAGGTGCAGCCTTTCCATTGTGAGAAACCAGTAAAATCAGAGGGTCATATTATTAGGAATCATGTCACCCTCAATAGGGATGGCATTGATATATTGTCCTCCACGACAATGTTCTAGTTGTTTTATTTTCGTATCATCGGAGAGGGTCTCCTGTCCGTTGGTAGGCAATGGCCAATTGTATTCCGGGTTGGGAAGGACATGGCTTTCCAAAACCAAAGGCGTGCCGTCCTTGACGGTTATTGTATCATTGACTGTTCCTTGTACCAAGATGACGTATTCGGCTAACAGAGATATGTGTCATTTCGACAAGAGGTTGCCAGTGCTGATAATTGCATAAGATCACCAAACAAAGGGATTTTGTTCCTTCAATGGTGGCTACCCTACCATATCTATCGCTTTTTGCACAGCACTTAAAGATTCAAGCATTTCATCTGGATTAATTATCAGTTACATAATCTGCATCTTTGTTAATATCTTAACTTAAGAGTTAAGAGCAGGTGTAGACCATACATTCCCTTGAGCTTGCTCCGCCATTCAACAAGGTCATGGCTGATCTTCGACCTCAACTCTACTTTCCCACCCGATCTCCATCTCGATTTGATGCCGGCAGAGTCCAAAAATCTATCTATCTCAGCCTTGAGTGTACTCAACAACTCAGCATCCACAGCCATCTGGGCTAGAGAATTCCAAAGATTCACAATCCTGAGTGAAGAAATCCCTCCTCATCTCAGTCTTAAATGGCCGACCCCTTATCCTGAGACTATGCCCCCTGGTTCTAGACTCTCTAGCCAGGGAGAAACAACTTCTCAGCATCTACTTGTCAAGCCCCTTCAAACTTGTATGCTTCAATGAGACCATGTCTCATTCTTCTCAACTCCAGAGAATATAGGCCTTTAGCCTTATAATAATACTAATAATCTTCTTTGTCTTTTTACTGAATTGTGACGATCTTTTGTTCAGTCTCGTTGAACAAGAGTTGAATCATCACATTCTAAATTTCTTCTACATTTACGTATCGTGACCGTCTTTGTCAGACACTGGGGGCGTGTACCTATCAGGTATACCTTTGGCCTTGGTCGCCTAGGTCTCTCTTGCAACAGGTGGGTGTAATATGTCACCATCCTTGTCCCATAGCATAGGAGCGATGTGAGTAATCCTTCTCTCCATCTGACTGACCACATCTCCTTTAACTGATTGACATGGAACCATTCATCTTTTCCCTCTCAAGGGGCGACTTTGTACACAGATAGACTAACTTTATCCACAATGGGATAGCTTTGTCCATAAAAAGGATCCACAAATGGCCCTGCGTGTTGGTATATTGCCACAACTGTTTGTCCCACATCCCAATCTACTGCTTTGCCTTTGGTGTCAAAATGTATCTCGGTCTTTTTAGATTGTCCAATATTGGCGGCTGCAAAGATCATTATTGCAGTTGGTCATGTAATTGAGTGAAGGCCTGATACTGAGGGTCAGACATATCCCACTGATGTATTAAATTTTATGGGGTTCTCGTCACTCTTCCTGTCATTAGCTCATAGGTACCTTGATGGTACGTGGCTCAGTAGATCTCATAGCCATTAATGCCAAGGGCAAAATTTGGTTCCATATTTTGGGAGATTGCCCAATCAACTTCTTTAGCATTATTTTTAATGTTCGATTCATTCTTTCCACTATGCTTGATGAAGTAGGATTATGGGAGATAAGGAATTTTGTTTTGATTCCTAGCTGCTGCAAGACAGCTTCCATTACCTCCCCCGTGTCACCCCTTTCCACCAGTAAAATAACTTACCTGATCGAGTTGCTGGACTTTGGGAGTTCCCATCTGGTGAAAGAAGAAAAGTAAAAGTGGAAGGCAGAGAAACCCAAGGCAAAAATCAAAAAGTGCCACATTACAGCAAAATTTAAAAGGGGCAAAGTGTGTTAAAAAGACAAGCCTGAAGGCTCTATGCCCCAATGCGAGGAGTATTCGTAATAAGGTGGACGAATTAACTGCTAATGTAAAACCAACTTTTAAAAAAGGAGGGAGAGAGAAAACGGGGCAATATAGACCTGACATCGGTGGTGGGGAAAATGTTGGAATCAATTATTAAAGATGAAATAGCAGCGCATTTGGAAAGCACTGACAGGATTGGTCCAAGTCAACATGGATTTATGAAAGGGAAATCATGCTTGACAAATCTTGAATTTTTTGAGGATGTAACTACTAGAGTGGACAAGGGAGAACCAGTGGATGTGGTGTATTTGGACTTTCAAAAGGTTTTTAACAAGGTCCCACACAAGAGATTGGTGTGCAAAATTAAAGCACATGGTATTGGGAGTAATGTACTGACATGGATAGAGAACTGGTTGGCAGACAGGAAGCAGAGAGTCAGGATAAACGGGTCCTTTCCAGAATGGCAGGCAGTGATTAGTGGGGTGCCGCAGGGCTCAGTGCTGGGACCCCAGCTCTTTACAATATACATCAATGGTTTAGACAAAGGAATTGAGTGTAATATCTCCAAGTTTGCAGATGACACTAAGCTGGGTGGCAGTGTGAGCTGTGAGGAGGATGCTAAGAGGTTGCAGGGTGATTTGGACAGGTTCGGTGAGTGGGCAAATGCATGGCAGATGCAGTATAATGTGGATAAATGTGAGATTATCCACTTTGGTGGTAAAAACACAAGGCAGAATATTATCTGAATGGCGGCAGATTAGGAAAAGGGGAGGTGCAATGAGACCTGGGTGTCATGGTACATCAGTCATTGAAAGTTGGCATGCAGGTACAGCAGGCGGTGAAGAAGGCAAATGGCATGTTGGCTTTCATAGCTAGGGGATTTGAGTATAGGAGCAGCGAGGTCTTACTGCAGTTGTACAGGGCCTTGATGAGGCCTCACCTGGAATATTGTGTTCCATTTTGGTCTCCTAATCTGAGGCAGGACATTCTTGCTATTGAGGGAGTACAGTGAAGGTTCACCAGACTGATTCCTGGGATTGCAGGACTGACATATGAAGAAAGACTGGATCGACTAGGCTTATATTCACTGGAATTTAGAAGGATGAGAGGGGATCTCTATGTTTCTATGTCTCTTTCCACTGCCTGTGCTTGTTTTCTGCATGCTCTCGGCGATGAGACTCGAGGTGCTCAGTGCCCTCCCGGATGCACTTACATAGAAACATAGAAAATAGTTGCAGGAGTAGGCCATTCGGCCCTTCGAGCCTGCACCACCATTCAATAAGATCATGGCTGATCATTCTTTCAGTACCCCTTTCCTGCTTTCTCTCCATACCCTTGATCCCCTTAATCGTAAGAGCCATATCTAACTCCCTCTTGTTGATGCCAGTTCAGATATATTCAACTCTCTGCGGCAGCGAATTCCACAGGTTAAAAACTCTGAGTGAAGAAGTTTCTCCTCATCTCAGTCCTAAATGGCCTAAGACTATGTCCCCTGGTTCTGGACTTCCCCAACATCGGGAACATTCTTCCCGCACTTCCTCCACTTAGGGCGATCTTTGGCCAGGGACTTCCAGGTGTCGGTGGGGACGTTGCATTTTATCAAGGAGGCTTTGAGGGTGTCCTTGAAATGTTTCCTCTGTCCACCTTTGGCTCGTTTGCAGTGAAGGAGTTCCAAGTTGATGCTTGCTTTGGGAGTCTTGCGTCAGGCATGCAAACAATGTGGCCTGCCCAGCGGGGCTGATCGAGTGTGGTCAGTATTTCAATGCTGGGAATATTGGCTGGACGCAGACACTAACGTTGATGCGTCAGTCCTGCCAAGAGATTTGCAGGATCTTGCGGAGACATCGTTGGTGGTATTTCTCCAGCGATTGGCAATGTCTACTGTATATGGTCCTTGTCTCTGAGCCATATAGGAGGGTGGGTTTTACTACAGCCTTGTAGACCATGAGCTTGGTGGCAGATTTGAGGGCCTGATCTTTGAACACTCTTTTCCTCAGGTGGTCGAAGACTACACTGGTGCACTGGAGGCAGTGTTAAATCTCATCTTCAATGTCTGCTCTTGTTGATAAGAGGCTCCCGAAGTATGGGAAATGGTCCATGTTGTCCAGGGCCGCGCCATGGATCTTAATGACTGGAGGGCAGTGCTGTGTGGTGGGGATAGGTTGGTGGAGGATCTTTGTCTTACAGATGTTAGTGTAAGGCCTATGCTTTCGTACGCCTCAATGAAGATGTTGACTATGTCTTCGACTTCAGCCTCTGAATGTGCGCAGACGCAGGCATTGTCCGCGTACTGTAGCTCGACGACAGAGGTTGGGATGGTCTTGGATCTGGCCTGGAGACGAGGAAGGTTGAACAGGTTTCCACTGGTTCTGTAGTTTAGTTCCACTCCAGCGGGGAGCTTGTTGAGTGTGAGGTGGAGCATGGCAGCGAGGAAGTTTGAGAAGAGGGTTGGTGCGATGATGCAGCCCTGTTTGATCCCGGTCCAGATGTGGATTGGGTCTGTAATGGATCCATTGGTAAGGATCACGGCCTGCATGTCGTCATGGAGCAGGCAGAGAATGGTGACGAACTTTTGGGGGCATCCGAAACGGAGGAAGATGCTCTATAGACCCTCGCGGTTGACAGTGTCAAAGGCCTTTGTAAGGTCAAAGGCGGCCATGTACAAGGGGTGATGCTGTTCCCTGCATTTTTCTTGCAGCTGTCGCGCTGTAATTACAGCATTGTACCCCATAGGGGACGAAATCCGCACTGTGACTCCGGGAGGAGCTCTTCAGCCACAGGGAGAAGACGGTTGAGGAGGATTCTAGCGACAACTTTCCCAGTGTCTGATAACAGGCAGATTCCTCTGTAGTTGCCGCAGTCGGACTTGTCCCCTTTTTTAAAGATGGTCACTCCGATGCTCATAATAAAGGATGAAACTGAATGTTGTGTACAATGAGCAAGTGTGACCTTCGCTCCTTTAATAAGACTCCAGAGTGCAGGTGGCTTGCTGATATACCATGCTCTCAAGGGATGCTGGGATCCCTTGGGAGTCCGACAAGTAGGCCCTCTGGTGGTAGTGTAATACAGGTTACAAGGGGTCAAATACATAACATCACTCCCCCTGAAGTCAACAGTACACTTATTTACAAGGTGAGACGATCTGGGGCTTTTCACTCCCTTGTCGATCGTCTCGGTACAAATGCGGGTGTGGGTGAGTTGGTTAGTTCTTCACTGGGCTGCTGGGCAGCCGGCCTTGCCAGACTGCTGGGGATGGTGAGTTTGGCTTCGTGGTCAACCATGATGTCAGTTACCATTTGTGTGTGTGTTGGAGGGTCAAAGTTGGTAGTGTCTTCTTCGGGTTGTTCGTAGCTGTTGGTGAACCGCAATTTGATTTGGTCCAAATGTTTTCTGTGTGTTTGTCCATTGGCCATTATGACCTGAAACACCCTACTCCCCTCTTTGGCTGTGATCATGCCAGTGAGCCATTTGGGACCATGTCCATAATTGAGCACAAACACAGGATCATTGATCTCAATATCGCGTGACAAATTTGCGCGATCATGGTATACACTTTGTTGATGCCGTTTGCCCTCCACGTGACCATGGAGATCAGGGTGGACAAGAGAGAGCATTCTTTTTAGCGCCCTTTTCATGAGCGGCTCAGCTGGGGGAACCCCAGTGAGTGAGTGGGGTCTGGTGCGGTAGCTGAGTAGCACTCGGGACAGCCGGGTCTGCAGGGAGCCTTCTGACACGTTTCAAGCTTTGCTTGGTGGTCTGAACTGCCCGGTCTGCCTCACCGTTGGATGCGGGCTTGAATGGGGCAGATGTGATGAGTTTGATCCCATTGCAGGTCATGAATTCCTTGAATTCAGCACTGGTGAAGCACGGCCCATTGTCGTTGACTAAGACATCAGGCAAGCCGTGCATGGCAAATATGGCTCGTAGGTTTTCAATAGTGGCCGTGGATGTGCTTACAGACATTATGCATATTCAATCCAGATGGAGTAAGCATCCACGACCACCAAAAGCATTTTGCCTAGAAATGGGCCTGCATAGTCCACATGGATCCTCGACCACGGTTTGGAGGGCCACGACCGCAAATTTAGCGGTGCCTCTCTGGGTGCATTGCTCAGCTGAGAGCATGTGTTGGACTGGCGCACTCATGACTCTAAATCTGAGTCGATGCCTGGCCACCACACATGTGATCTGGCTATGGCTTTCATCATTACAATGCCTGGGTGGGTGTTGTGCAGTTCACATATGAACGCATCTCTGCCTTTCTTGGGCAAACAGAGAAAATAGGTGCAGGAGTAGGCCAATCGGCCCTTCGAGCCTGCACCACCATTGAATAAGATCATGGCTGATCATTCACCTCAGTACCCCTTTCCTGCTTTCTCTCCATTCCCCTTGACCCCTTTAGCCGTAAGGGCCATATCTAACTTCCTCTTGAATATATCCAATGAATTGACATCAACAACTCTCTGCGGTAGGGAATTCTACAAGTTAACAACTCTCTGAGTGAAGAAGTTTCTCCTCATCTCAGTCCTAAATGGCTTACCCCTTATTCTTCGACTGTGACCCCTGGTTCTGGAACTCCCCAGCAATGGGAAAATTTTTCCTGCCTCTAACCTGCCCAATCCCGTCAGAATTTTATATGTTTCTATCAGATCCCCTCATTCTTCTAAACTCCAGTGGATACAAACCCAGTTGATCCAGTCTCTCCTTGTATGTCAGTCTGCCATTCCGGGAATCAATCTGGTGAACCTTCGCTGTAATCTCTCAATAGCAAGAATGTCCTGCCTCAGATTAGGAGACCAAAACTGAACACAATATTCCAGGTGTGGCCTCACCAAGGCTCTGTACAACTTCAGTAAGACATCACTGCTCCTATACTCAAATCATCTAGCTATGAAGGCCAACATGCCATTTGCCTTCTTCACCGCCTGCTGTACCTGCATGCCAAACTTCAATGACTGATGTACGAAGACACCCAGGTCTCGTTGCACCTCCCCTTTTCCAAATCACTCACCATTCAGATAATATTCTGTCTTCCTGTTTTTGCCACCAAAGTGGATAACCTCACATTTATCCACATTATACTGCATCTGCCATGCATATGCCCACTCACCTAACCTGTCCAAGTCACTCTGCAGCCTCTTAGCATCCTCCTCACAGCTCACACCGCCACCCAGCTTAGTGACATCTGCAAACTTGGATATATTACATACAATTCCTTCATCTAAATCATTAATGTATATTGTAAATAGCTGGGGTCCCAGCACTGAACCCTGCGGCACCCCACTAGTCACTGCCTGCCATTCTGAAAAGGACTCATTTATTCCGACTCGCTGCTTCCTGTCTGCCAACCAGTTCACTATCCACGCCAATACATTACCCCCAATACCATGTGCTTTAATTTTGCACACTAATCTCTTGTGTGGGATCTTGTCAAAAGCGTTTTGAAAGTCCAAATACACCACATCCACTGGTTCGCCCTTGTCCATTCTAGTAGTTACATCCTCAAAAAATTCTACAAAATTTGTCAAGCATGATTTCCCTTTCATAAATCCATGCTGACTTGGACCTATCCTGTCACTGCTTTCCAAATGCGCTGCTATTTCATCTTTAATAATTGATTCCAACATTTTCCCCACCACCGATGTCAGGTCTATATTACCCCGTTTTCTCTCTCCCTCCTTTTTTAAAAGGTGGTTTTACATTAGCTACCCTCCAGTCCATAGGAACTGATCCAGAGTCAATAGAATGTTGAAAAATGATCACCAATGTATCCACTATTTCAAGGGCCACTTCCTTAAGTACTCTGGGATGCAGCCTATCAGGCCCTGGGGATTTATTGGTCTTCAATCCCATCAATTTCCCGAACACAATTTCCTGACTAATAAGGATTTCCTTCTGTTCCTCTTTTTCGCTAGACCCTCGAACCCCTAGTATTTCTGGAAGGTTATTTGTATCTTCCTTAGTGAATTCAGATCCAAAGTATTTGTTCAATTGGTCTGCCATTTCTTTGTTCCCCATTATAAATTCACCTGATTCTGTCTGCAAAGGACCTACGTTGGTTTTCACTAATTTTTTTCTCTTCACATATCTTTAGAAGCTTTTACAGTCAGTTTTTATGTTCCCTGCAAGCTTCCTCTCATACTTTATTTTCCCCATCCTAATTAGACCCTTTGTCCTCCTCTGCTGGATTCTAAAATTCTCCATGTCCTGAGGTTTGCTGCTTTATCTGGCCAATGTATATGCCTCTTCCTTGGATTTAACACTATCCCTAATTTCCCTTGTTAGCCACGGTTGAGCTACCTTCCCCTTTTTATTTTTAATCCAGACAGGGATGTACAAGTTCATCCATGTAGTCTATAAATGTCTGCCATTGCCTATCCACTGTCACCCCTTTAAGTATCATTTGCCAGTCTATCTAGCCAAGGGTTATACAAGACTACACGATTGCCCCACAACAAACAGTCCGCCTGCAGGGACATTTCGTCTTTGCGCCTGTGGAACAGCTTAATCACCTCCTGCATCTCCGCTGGAATACTGGACCAGCTCCCATGGAGGACACAGTTTTTTTACCAAGGACAGTAAAGGATCCTGGCTGGTCCAGGTCCTAATCTGGCAGGCCGTAACGGGGGACTTTTCGTTCTCGAATGCCTCCATGACCATGAATAAGTCCGCTAGCTGTGCCATTTCCACTCCAGTGGTGGGCAATGGCAGCCGACTGAAGACATCTGCGCAGTTCTCTGTGCCCGGTCTATGGTGAATTACATAGTTGTATGCCGACAGCGTGAGTGTCCATCTTTGGATGCGAGCAGAGACATTGGTGTTAATCCCTTTGCTCTTAGAGAACAGCGATATGAACGGCTTGGGGTCAGTTTCAAGCTCAAACTTGAGGCCAAATAAGTACTGTGCATTTATTTTACCCCGTAAACGCACGCCAGAGCTGTAGGCCCTTTCGGTCTTGGACAAACTCCTGGATGCATAAGCGACCGGTTGCAAGATCCCCGATTCGTTAGCCTGTTGTAACACACACCCAATCCCGTATGACGACGCATTACAAGCTAGCACTAATCTCTTACACGGGTTATGCAGGACAAGCAGTTTGTTTGAACACAACAGATTTCTGGCTTTCTTAAAGGCAGCCTCTTGTGAATTCCCCCATACCCAGTTGTCTTCCTTGCACATTAGCACATGTAGGGGTTCCAGCAGGGTGCTTAACCCAGGTAGGAAATTACTGAAATAGTTAAGGAGTCCCAGGAACGACCGCAGCTCCGTCATGTTCTGTAGTCTCGGTGCATTCGTGATGGCCTCCGTCTTGGCGTCGGTGGGTCTGATGCCGTCTGCCACGATTCTTCTTCCCAAGAACTCGACCTCCTGTGCCAGGAAAAAACACTTCGAGCATTTCAACCTGAGCCCCACGTGATCCAACCGACTAAGAACCTCTTCCAGATTCTTCAAGTGCTCAATCGTGTCCCGACCTGTAACCAGTATGTCGTCCTGGAAAACCACGGTGCGAGGAACCAACTTCAGCAGGCTCTCCATGTTCTGTTGGAAGATTGCCGCGGCCGATCGAATCCTGAACAGGCACCGGTTATCGATCGAATCCTGAGCGGGCACCGGTTATAGATGAACAGACCTTTATGCATATTGATGCAGGTGAGGCCTTTCAAAGACTCCTCCAGCTCCTGCGTCATGTAGGCCGAGGTCGCGAATAGGTCGTCTGACTTGGGTAGCGGGTACTGGTTCTATAGCGAAAAACGGTTAATCGTTACTTTATAGTCCCCACAAATTCTAACCGTGCCCACCTCTTTAAGTACCGGGGCAATCGGACTGGCCCACTCATTGAATTCCATCGGCGCGATGATGCCTTCTCACTGCAGCCTTTCCAGCTCAATTTCCACTTTCTCACACATTATGTACGTTACCGCCCGTGCCTTGTGGTGGATGGGTCGCGTACCGGGAACCAAATGGATCTGCACTTTCACCCCCGAGAAGCTTCCAATGCCTGGCTCGAACAACGATGGGTAACATGCTCAGAATTTGGGCACATGAGGCGTCATCAACAGACGAAAGCGCTCGGATGTCGTCCCAGTTCCAGTGGATTTTTCCCAGCCAGCTTCTGCCAAACAACGTGGGGCCATCCCCTGGCACAATTCACAGCAGGAGTTCGTGTACTGCTCCGTCATAGGAGACTTTGACTTCTGCACTGCCAAATACAGGGATTAGTTCATTGGTGTAAGTCCTTAGTTTGGTGTGAATGGGACTGAGCTTGGGCCTTTGTGCCTTTTTGCCCCACAGCCTGTCGAAGGCCTTTTTACTCATTATGGACTGACTTGCACCCGTGTCCAGTTCCATAGATACTTGAATACCGTTCAGTTCAACTTTCAACATTATTGGTGGACCTTTCGTAGTGAATGTGTGTACCCCGTATACTTCTGCCTCCTCGGTACGAGTCTCCAATTCAGCCTGATCCACAGTGGATCGATCTTCCTTTGCAACATGGTGGTTTGCAGGGTTTGCAGCTCGCCTGCACATTCGCTGGAGGTGTCCCATTGTTCTGCAACCGTTGCACGCATAGTGCTTGAAGCGGCACTGATGGGGCCGATGATCACCTCCACAGCACCAACAAGGTGTTAACTGCCTCGCATTAACGATTGATGGTGGACTCTGGGTCATCTGAGGTTGGGCAGCAGCAGCCAGTGTGTACGTTTTGCCATGTATATTCCTGCTCGAAACTGACGTTACTTTATGCACAGTACTGGCAGAAACTTCTTTACTCTGCAAAATCTGTTTGGTGTTGTCGCTGGTGGACATAAATGCCTGGGCTATTGTTATGGCTTTACTTAGGTTCGGAGTTTCTACAGTCAACAGTTTGCGAAGGATTGTTTTATGGCCAATGTCCAGTACAAAAAGACTCTAGGAATCCCTCAAACTCACAATGTCCTGCGAGGTGCCTTCGTTCGGCGACATAGCTCGCCACTTCCTGGCTCTCCGATCATTGACACACGAAGAACCAATATCTCGCCATCAAAATGCTTTCCTTAGGATTTAGGTGCTCCCGGACTAGCGTACACAATTCTTCATAGGATTTCTCTGTTGGTTTTGCCAGAGCTAGGAGGTTCTTCATGAAGCCATAGGTTGTTGTCCCACAGAAAGTTAGGAGGATCGCACTTCGTTTAGTAGCGTTCTCGTCCCCTTCCAGCTCGTTGGCTAAGTAGTATTGGTCGAGTCTCTCCACGAAGGCCTCCCAATCGTCCCCTCTGAGAACTTCTCCAGGATACCAACTGTTCTTTGCATTTTCGCGCGGTTGTTCGTTACATAGTCGCCAATTGCTATGTTCATAATAAAGGATGAAACTGGGTGCAGTGTACTATGAGCAAGTGTGACCTTAGCTCCTTTAATAAGACTCCAAAGTGCAGGTACCTCATGGGTGGCCTACTTATATAGCATGCTCCAAAGGGATGCTGGGATCCCTTGGGGCTCCAACAGGTAGGCCCTCTGGTGGTAGTGTAATACAGGTTACAAGGGGTTAAATACATAACAGTCACGATTACTGCATCTCTGAGATCTCCCGGCATGCTCTCCTCCTTCCAGATGAGGGAGATGAGATCATGCATGCGTGCCAATAGTGCCTCTCCGCTATACTTTAGTGCCTCAGTGGGGATTCTATCCACTTCCGTAGCCTTGTTGTTCTTAAGCTGACTTATGGCTTTTTCTACCTCATGCAGGGCTGGGGTTTTGCTGAGGTGGTGGCGGGTAGCATGCTGCGGGATGGAGTCGAGGACACTCGAGACAAAGGCAGAGTCTCGGTTGAAGAGATCTTCGAAGTGCTCCTTCCAGTGGGTCCTTACTGCTTCGGTGTCCTTGATGAGTGTTTCCCTGTTCTTGGCCAGCAGTGGGGTGGGGCCTTGAGTGTGTGGGCCGTAGGTGGCCTTGACTGCGGTGAAGAATCCTCGCACATCATGGCTGTTGGCCAGCTGTTGTATCTCCTGTGCTTTCTCCATCCACCACCTATTCTTTAGGTCGCGGGTTTTTTGTTGGACCTCAGCCTTGAGGCGTCTGTAATGCTGCTTTACTGCTCCCGCGTTGGGTTGTTGTTTTAGGTTCAGAAATGCCCTGCGCTTGCGATCTATTAGTTCTTGGATCTCCTGGTCATTCTCATCAAACCAGTCCTGGTGTTTCCTGGTTGAGTGACCGAGCGTCTCTTCGCAGGCACTGGTTATGGAGGCCTGGAGGGCAGACTGTGGGCATTCTGCAACTCGGGGTCATCAAGTCTTGCCAGGTTAGCAGCGAGGAGCTGGCTGCATAGGGCTCTCTTAGCTTGGTCCTTGAGTGCCCCAGCATTGACTTTTTTGTGGCACTGCTTCTGCTGCTGTCGCTGCTTTGGGGGATGTTAATGATGGAACGGATTAGGCGATGGTCCGTCCAGCAGTCGTCAGCTCCTGTCATGGCATGGGTGATGTACACATCCTTGCGATCCCTGGCTCGAATGATGACACGTGCCAGTGTTTGGAGCGAGGGTGTTGCCATGATGCCTTTTACTTGTCCCTCTGGTGGAACAAGGTGTTGGTGATGATAAGGTCGTGTTCTAGGAATTTTGTCAGGAGCAAGGTACCCCTGGAATTGGTTTTCCCTACCTCATCTCTGCTGATCACGCCTCCCCAGTGGGCTGTGTCCTTGCCGACCCTGGCGTTGAAGTCACCGAGGAGGATCCGTTTGTCATCCGCAGGGGCGCGGGACAGGGATTTTTCGAGGCTGGAGTAAAAACACTCTTTGGTCTCATTGTGTGTTGGGGCGTAACACTGATGACTGTGGGGCATTGATTCCGGGATAGGGTGAGTCGGAGAGTCATGAGACATTCATTAACCCCGCAGGAGCCTCTGAGGCGGTCGACCAGGTTGTTTTTGACAGCGAAACCGACTCCTTGGAGGCGGCGTTCTTCCTCTGGTTTCCCTTTCCAGAAGAAGGTGTAACCTCCACCTTGTTCCTTGAGCTGGCCTTCCCCGGGTCTTGCTTAGGGTGGCGATGTCGACATCGAAGCATCTAAGTTCCCGGGACACTATGGCTGTGTGGCGTTCCGACCTGTCGCTGTTGGAGTTGTCCATGAGGGTCTTGACGTTCCAGGTCCCGAACTTCATGTTGAAGGAGTGGAATATGCCTTAGCTGAGCAAGGTCTTGGTCCAGTGGCAAGGGGGTTCAAGGCAACTGGAGGGTCCAAGATGGCTGGAGACCAGGCACTGTGAGAGCCTGGTTGTTTATGGCGATATGCTGGCCTTAAGCTCGGCGCTGAGTAGCATCCTTCGATGAGATTGTAGGTGATCGAAGTTTGACTGGGGGCAGGCATTGGGAAGGTCAGGGTGTTCAGAGTGTTAGGAGATCAGGGTGGCCACAGCCATTGTGCTCACCACGTGTTGGAGGAGGAGGCCCAGTCGCCGCTGGAGGGGAGGAGGCCCAAACCTGTGGTCGGAGGCTCAACGGGCGTCGTCTGGGATCAGGTGGAGCAGCTGAGTCAGCCACGTCCAGTCGGAAGCGTGAGGTAGGCTCACCACCTCCGGATCAACAATGTGATAATAACCAGATCATCTGCATTTTGGGGAATAAATGTTGGCCAGGATACCAGGATAACGCCCCTGCTCTTCTTCGAAATAGTGCCATGGGATCTTTTACGTCCACCAGAGGAGCAGACGAGGCCTCAATTTAATGTCTCATCTGAAAACGGCACCTCTGACAGTGGAGCAGTACCTCAGCACTGCAATGGAGTGTCAGCCTAGATTTTTTTGTCCCTTGAGTGGGATTTGAACCTACAACATTCTGACTTAGAGGCGAGAGTGCTACCCATTGAGCCACAGCTGAGAGGGGGAAGAAGGGAAGAAGAGAGGGAGTGCAGAGGAGAGGAGGGGGAGGGGAGGGAATGGGAGGGAAGGAGAGGAGGGAATGGGAGGGGAGAGGGGAGAGGGGAGAGGGGAGGGGAGAAGGGAGGATAGGAGGAGAGGGGCTGGATGAGAGGAGGAGTTGGGAGGGGAGGGGGTGTGAGGGGAGGAGCAGGGGAGGGAGGAGAGGGAAGAGGGAGAGGGGAGGAGAATAGAGGAGAATAGAGAAGGGAAGGGAGGGGAGGGGAAGGGAAAAGAGGGAAGGAGGAAGGAGAGGGGAGGGGAAAGGGCAGGGGGAAGAAGAGGGGAGGTAGGGAGAGGGGAGGGGAGTAGAGTCAGAGAGGAAAAGAGGGAGGAGGAAGGAGAGTCAGAGGAGAGGGGAGGAGAGGAGTGAAGAAGGGAGGAAAGGAGGGAGGAGGAGTGGGGAGGGGATGGGAGAGGGGAGGAGAATAGAGGAGAGGGGAAGGGAATGGAGGAGAGGGGACAAGAGGGGAGGGGAGGGAGGAGGAGGAAGGAGAGGGAGAGATGAGGAGAGAGGAGGAGAGCGATGGGGAGGAGAGCTGGAGGAGAGGGGAGAGGGAGAGGGAGAGGGATAGGGGAAGAGAATAGAGGAGAGAAGAGGGGGGAGGGAAAAAAATAGAGAGGCAAAGGGAGAAGAGGGAGGAAGGAGAGAGGGGGAAGGGGAAAGAGGGGAGGAAGAAGAGAGGAGGAAGGGGAAAGAGGGGAGGAAGGAGAGAGGAGGAAGGGGAGGTGAGAAGGAGGTGGAGGGAAGGGGAGAAGGGAGGAGACTGGAGGAGAGGGGAAAGGAATGGTGGAGAGGGGACGGGAGGAGAGGGGAGGGGAGGGAGGAGGAAAGGGGGGGAGGGAAGGAAAGGGGAGGAGAGTTTGAGGGGAGAGTCGGAGAGAGGAAGAGAGGGGAGGAAATTAATGGAATGGGTAGAGGGGAAGGGAGAAGCAGGGCGGGGAAGGAAGGGGAGAGGGAGGAGAAGGAAGGGAGGAGAGGGAAGGGGAGGCATGGGAAGGGAGGAGAGGGTAGAGGAGAGGGAGGGGACAGGGAGGAGAGGAGAATGGAAGGGAGGGGAGGAGAGGTGAGAGGAGAGGTTGTTGAATCAGCAAAATGTACTCACTATTCCTGACCTGGTTAGATCATTAAATCGCTTTCTACAATGCTCCTGCTGCTCACCTCCTCAGTTACATCCAACCAACATTCCTCCTCATCCATCATCCATCATCCAACATCCATCTTCCTCCTCCATGTTCACCATTTATCCTCAACACCTGCAATTTACATTTGTGGACTGTTCCTTTAAATACAGCTGCGATCGCATCATGCGAGTGCGCATCATGCCCGCTGTGCAGCTTGGAAATGTGAAACCCGGAAGTCCAAATTAATTGGTTCAATTCAATCAGAGATCAGTAATTCTGACCCGCTCAGTTGACTTCCGTATTTCCCCATGCAATTCCACACTCCCCACATGGAAGCCACCATCAGATTAATATCTGGGCCAAAAAGTCTATAGTCATCATATGTGTTGTGTCTTAAATAAAGCAATGTGACTGAGTACTGTAGACTTGAGTAAGTGTGACCTTATTCTCTTTATTCTGACTCCAGAGTGCTCGCACAGCATGAGAGGCCTGCTTATATGCAGTGCTCCCAAGGGATGCTGGGATCCCTTGGGACTCCAACAGATGCACCCTCTGGTTGTGGTAGAATGCTGATTACAAGGTGTTGCATACATAACATCACTTCCCCCCAAAGTCAATAGTACACTTATTTACAGGGTGAGACGATCTGGAGCTTTCCGCATAGTCGATCGTCTCGATACATACACAGGTGCAGGTGAGTTAGTTGGGCCTTCGCTGGCCTGCTGCGCAGTTGGCCTTGCTGGGCTGCTGGGGATGATGAGTTCAACTTCGTGGTCAACCGTGATGTCGGTTGCCACTTGTGTGTGTATCGGAGGGTTGAAGTTGGTGGTGTCCTCTTCAGGTTGCTCATGGCTGTCTGTGAATCGCAATTTGGTTTGGTCCAAATGCTTACTGCAAGTCCATTTGCAAGTTTGACCTCAAACACCCTACTCCTTTCTTTGGCTACGACAGTGTCAGCAAACCATTTGGGACCATGTCCATAGTTGAGTACAAATACAGGGTCATTGACTTCAATATCGTGTGAAAAAATTTGCGCGATCATGGTACATGCTTTGTTGATGCCGCCTGCCCTCGACATGATCATGGAGATCAGGGTGGACTAGAGAGAGCCTTGGTTTGAGTGCCCTGTTCATGAGCAGCTCGGCTGGGGGAACCCCGGTGAGCGAGTGGGGTCTTGTATGGTAGCTGAGCAGGACTCGGGACAGGCGGGTCTGCAGGGAGCCTTCCGACACACGTTTCAAGCTTTGCTTGATGGTTTGGACTGCCCGTTCTGCCTGACCGTTAGATGCGGGCTTGAACAGGGCAGATGTGATGTGTTTGATCCCATTGCAGGTCATGACTTCCTTGAATTCAGCGCTGGTGAAGCACGGCCCATTGTCGCTGACAAGGACATCAGGCAGGCCGTGCGTGGCAAACATGGCTCGTAGGCTTTCGATGGTGGCAGTGGATGTGCTTACAGACATTATTACACACTCAATCCATTTTGAATAAGCATCCACAACAACCAAAAACATTTTGCCTAGAAACAGGCCAGCAAAGTCAACGGTTTGGAGCCATGACCACAAACTTAGCGGTGCCTCCCTGGGTGCATTGCTCAGTTGAGAGCAAGTGTTGCATTGACGCACGCAAGACTCCAAATCTGAGTCGATGCCGGGCCACCACACATGGTATCTGGCTATAGCTTTCATCATTACTATGCCTGGGTGGGTACTGTGTAGGTCGTGTATGAATGTTTCCCTGCCTTTCTTAGGCAAAACCACGCAATTACCCCACAGAAGACAGTCCGCCTGTATGGACATTTTGTCTTTGTGCAGTTGGAAGGGCTTGATCTCTTCATGCATCTCTGCTGGGACGCTGGACCAGCTCCCATGGAGGACATAGTTTTTTTTACCAGAGACAGTGAAGAATCCTGGCTGGTCCAGATTCTGATCTGGCGGGCCGAAACGGGTGACTTTTTGTTTTCAAATGCATCCATCACCAAGAGCAAGTCTGAAGGCTGTACCATTTCTACCCCGGTGGTGGGCAATGGTAGCTGACTGAGAGCATCAGCGCAGTTCTCTGTGCCTGGCCTATGGCAAATTACATAGTTATATGCAGACAGCATGAGCGCCCATCTTTGGATGTGGGCAGAGGCATTGGTATTAATATCTCTGAGAATAGCGATATGAGCAGCTTATGGTCAGTTTCTAACTCAAACTTGAGACCAAACAGATACTGGTGCATTTTTTTCACCCCGTAAACGCATGCCGGAGCTTCTTTTTCAATCATGTGTAGGCCCTTTCGGCCTTGGACAAACACCTGGACGCGAAAATGACCGGTTGCAATGTTCCCGATTCGTTTGCTTGTTGCAACACACACTCGACCCAGTATGAAGATGCATCGCAAGCTAACACTAAACGTTAACATGGGTTATACAGAACAAGCAGTTTGTTGGAACATAACAGATTTCTGGCTTTCTCCAAAGCAGTCTCTTGTGATTTCCCCCATACCCAGTCATCTCCCTTGCATAGCAACACATGTAGAGGTTCTACCAAGGTGCTTAACCCGGGTAGGAAATTGCCAAAATAATTGAGGAGTCCCAGGAACAACTGCAGCTCCAACACGTTCTGTGGTCTCGGCGCGTTCTTGATGGCCTCGTTCTTGGCGTTGGTGGGTCTGATGCCGTCTGCTGTAATTCTTCTCCTTAAGAACACGACCTCTGGCGCCAGGGAAACACACTTCGAGCATTTCAACCCGAGTCCCACACGATCTAGCCGACTTAGAACCTCTTCCAGGTTCTGCAAGTGTTCGATGGTGTCCCGACCTGTGATCAATATGTTGTTCTGGAAAAGCACAGTGCGCGAAACCGACTTTAGCAGACTCTCCATGTTCCTTTGAAAAATGGCCGCGGCCGATCGAAAATCAAACGGGCATGTATTGTAGATGAACAGACCTTTATGCGTGTTGATGCAGGTGAGGCCTTTCGAAGATTCCGCCAGCTCCTGCGTCATGTAGGCCGAGGTCAGGTCCAACTTGGTGAACGTCTTCCCTCCTGCCAGCGTTGCAAATAGGTCATCTGTCTTGAATAGTGGATACTGGTCCTGCAGCGAAAAACGGTTAATTGTTACTTTATAGTCCCCATAAATTCTGACCGTGCCATCGCACTTGAAAACTGGAACAATCGGACTGGCTCACTCGTTGAACTCAACCGGCGCGATGAAGCCCTCTCGTTGCAGCCTGTCCAGTTCGATCTCCACTTTCTCTCACATCATGTATGGCACCGCATGCGCCTTGTGGTGGATGGGTCGTGTACCGGGAACCAAGTGGATCTGCACCTTCGCCCAAGAGAAATTCCAATGCCTGGCTCAAACAATGACGGGAACTTGCTCAAAACCTGGGCACATGAGGCATCGTCGACGGATGAAAGCGCTCGGATGTCGTTCCAGTTCCAGCAGATTTTTCCCAGCCAGTTTCTGCTGAACAGAGTGGGGCCATCTCCTGGTACAATCCAGAGTGGTAGTTCGTGCACCACTCCATCACAGGAGACCTTTACTGCTGCACTGCCAATTACAGGGATCAGCTCTTTCGTGTAAGTTCTCAGCTTGGTATGAATAGGGCTCAGTTTGGGCCTTTGTGCCTTGTTGCACCACAGCCTCTTCAAGGCCTTTTTGCTCATGATAGACTGACTCGCACCCGCATCCAATTCCATGGATATTGGAATACCGTTCAGTTCAACTTTTAACATGATCGGTGGACATTTCGTGGTGAAGGTGTGTACCCCGTACATTTCTGCCTCCTTGGTTCGAGTCTCTAGTTCAGTTTGATCCGCCATGGATCGGTCTTCCTCTGCAATGTGGTGGTTTGCAGGGTTTGCAGCTTGTCTGCACATTCGCTGGAAGTGTCCCTTTGTTCCACAGCCTTTGCGCATATAATGTTTGAAGCGGCATTGATGGGCTCGATGATCACTTCCGCAGCGCCAACAAGGTGTCAATTGCTTCGCATTCATACTTGATGGCGAACTCTGAGTCATCTGAGGTTGTGCAGCTGCAGGCATGATGCATTCCTGCCTGAAAACGACGTTACTTTGTGTACAATACTTGCCGATGCATCTTTATGCTACGAAATTTGTTTGGTGTTATCGCTAGTGGACATAAATGTCTGGACTATCGTTATGGCTTTGCTCAGGTTCAGTCTTTCAATAGTCAATAGTTTGGCCAATATCAAGCATAAAAAAGTCTCTTAGCATTTGCTCCAGGAATCCATCGAATTCGCAATGTTCTGTAAAGCGGCTTAGTTCAGCGACGTAGCTCGCCACTTCCTGGCCTTCAGACCGTTGACATGCATAAAATCAATACTTTGCCATCAGAACGCTTTCCTTTGGATTTAGGTGCTCCCGGACCAGCGTACACAGTTCTTCATACGATTTGGTTGTTGGTTTCACCGGAGCAAGAAGATTCGTCATGAGGCCATAGGTTGTTGCCCCGCAGACAGTGAGGAGGATCGCCCTTTGTTTGGCAGCGTTCTCATTCCTTTACAGCTCGTTGGCCACGAAGTATTGGTCGAGTCGCTCCACGAAGGCTTCCCAATCGTCACCTTCTGAGAATTTCTCCAGGATACCAACAGTTCTCTGCATAACGTAATGGTTCGTTATCTATTACTTGTCGCCAGTTGTTATGTCTCAAATAAAGCAATGTGACTGAGTACTGTAAACTTAAGTAAGTGTGACCTTAGTCTCTTTATTCTGACTCCAGTGTGTTTGCACAGCATGGGAGCCCTGCTTATATGCAGTGCTCCCAAGGGATGCTGGGATCCCTTGGGACTCCAACAGATGCACCCTCTGGTGGCGGTAGAATGCTGGATACAAGGTGTTGCATACATAACATCCTGTACCAAAGAATTAAATTCTAACTGCTATCTACATCCACTGTGACTATTTCCATGGTGTTCTGGTCTCTCTGCGCAATCTCCCCTTTTGGTACTGCACACTCGATCCGGTCACACATGCGCAGTACCAAATGGTGCAGCGTTTGCAGCCTGCACCCACCGACACGCTTTCTTTGGCTCCATGCAAAGAAGGTCAAGGGATCCAATTGGGGGGTGGGGGAGAGGAGAAGTGATCGAAGGGGGCAGAGGAGAGGGGATCGAAGGGGTGGAGGAGAGGAGAGGAAATTGAAGGTGGAGGAGATCAAAGTTGGGGTATTGAGAGGGGAGGAGAGGAGATCGAGGGGGAGGAGAGTGGATTAAATGGAGGGATCGAGGTAGCGTTGAGGGGAAGGGGTAGGGGAAGGGGTAGGAGAGGGGACCGAGGGGGAGAGGATGGGATTGAGGGGGGAGGGAGAAGAGAAGAGGGGATCGCGGGAGGAGAGGGGATTGAGGGGAGATGGCCAGGAACTCAGGGAGAGTGGGGAGAAGGTCAGGAACTTGATGGGGGGAAGCACAGTGAGAACAGTGGGGAGGAGGGCTAAAGCAGTGGGCGGGGGAGGGGGGTTCAGGGGATGAGAGCAAGAATGTGATCCAGATGGGAAGATAGATCATGTTCTCCCTCCCTCTGTTGGGCCTGGATCACGTTCTTCCTCCCCAAGCCCTTTATACTTGCACCACATTCTCCCTCTTCTCCCCACACCACTCTCTCCCCCCTCCATCCACCCCGCCCCCCCGCAGACTGCAGCACTTCAAGAGGCAGTTCACGACCACCCGCTCAAAGGCAACTAAGGGTCGGCAATAAATAAACTATTTTTTTAAAAATGAGAGCGCATTCTGCGTTGGTCCTACCAACATGTATAACATTACATTCATGTGTTAGTTGCCAGACTCGACTATTCCAATGTTCTCCTAACCAGCCTCCAATCTTCCACCCTCAATGAACTTGAGCTCATCTAAAAATCTTCTGCATGTAACCTAACACACAGCAAGTCCCATTCACCCAGCACCTCTGTGCTCATTAACCTACATTGGCTCATGGTCCACCAACAACGTTCCCGCTAAGCCGTATGGGTGCGCAGCTCTTTGGAGATCCCACACAGGCTGCTTATCAGCTTTTGAATGGGAAATTTTGCACATGCGTGAAATTCTGAATTGACCGCACAGCCCGTTAACAGGACTGCGCAACCAAAAACAATTAGGGGGAACTTTGTCCACCAACACCTTGGGGTAGAAATTCATTAACTTAGGAAGGCATCTTTTAAGGCGTTCCGAGGCCAGCTCTTTAGCTCAGGATTTTCACTTGCTCAGCCGGCCTAAGAGAGGTGTGGAACGCCTCCCTTAGAGCTCCGCTCCACACTCGGTCCAGCTGATGCATTTTGTGGCTGCAGACGCAAACCAGTTCCTGGCGCAAAATTTACCATCTCGCCGCCATTAGCAACTTAATTAGCCTCAAACCAAATTTCCACCTCTACGATTTTAAAATTCTCATCTTCCTTTATAGGTCCCTCCATGGCCTCACCCTTTCCTATCTGAACTTGACAATGTGAGTACTCCTAACCCAGGAGAGTGAACTCTATGTGTTCCCTGAAAGCAGTAAAGTTCGCACTGAGAACTCAGTAGTCTATCTGACAAAGATGGGATCAAATTACACATTGCGGGAGATCATGATTACTCTCCAGCAGGCAGGATCAAATTACACATTCCAGTCAAACTGTTGGGTCTGACTTGACCTCCAAGAGGACCAATCAGAAATCTGGTGTTGCATATAGGAGTGACCGTCTTCAACACGGTAAAATAAAGTCATCATCGTCACAGGCAGTCCCTTGGAGTCGAGGAAGACTTGCTTCCACTCTAAAAGTGAGTTGTCAGGTGACTGAACAGTCCAATACAGGATCTATTGCTGTGTATTTGATACCGTCTTTCGGATGAGATGTTTAACCTGTAATGTATGTACATAAGGTCTGTCCATCAATATGGGGCACTACCGTCGGAGGTCCTAGGGTCATAGGTACCTTCGTGCTTGTCCTGGTATATAACCTGAACTTCACCTTTGCATCTTGACTTCTGGAAGCCATTAAAGACTGACTGGGTTACACCTCATCACTGGCTCACAGTATGGAGTTCATTGTATCATTTCATACACTACAACTGGCGACGAGGCAAATACGAACCCACGCAAAAGTATGGCGAGCACAGCACGATCGAGTACTATTGGAATTCTCGAGAGATTCAATGAGGAAGAGGATTGGGGAGATGTCACGGATCGTCTTGACCAGTATTTAGTGACAAACAACCTAAACAAAGCAGGGTAGCTTCTCTGCAGAGAAGCGCAGGGCAGTTCTTCTCACAGTCTGTGGCCCCACGATCTATGTACTCATCAAGAATCTGCTCTCACCTACTCTTTCTACAGAAAAGGATTGCAAAGAACTGTGTGCTCTAGTTTGGAAATACCTTAAACCCATGGAAGGAATCCTCATATCCAGATATCGTTTGTATACGCACGTTCGTCCAGAAGGCCAGGACGTAGCGGCATTTGTTGCCGACCTGAGATGTCTTGCAGGACCTTGCAAATTTGGGCCTGTGTTGGAAGACATGCTGCATGGCTTTTTCGTGATTGGGGTCAACCACGAGGCGATCGTAAGTAAGCTGCTGGCTGCAGAGACGCCGGACCTCAGCAAGGTCATTACCATCGCCCGGGCTTGCATGTCCACGCAGAAAAGCACGAAGCAGATATCGCGACAAAACAAGAACTCCACAAATGCACAGTATAAAATTGTATCGACGGCCAGCAGAGCTGCACATGGTAGGGCTTACTTGACTGCATCTACAAGACTGGGAGCCACTCAAAGCCCACCATCGGGCACAAATCCGAGCTCAACATGTTGGCGTTGCGGGGGCGATCACCAACCCCATCAGTGCTGCTTCAGGCAGTATGTATGCAGAGGGTGTGCGAAGACGGGGCATCTTCAGCGGACGTGTCCGCAGTGGAGCAAGCGAGCTATGACATGAGTATGGATCTGGCGATGCAGCCCGAGGCATTTGAGAGCTCGGAGGAGGAAATGTATAGCGTACATGCGTTCCTAACAAAGAGCCAACCGATAATGATAGAGGTAAAATTAAATGGCATGCTGGTATCCATGGAATTAGACACAGGTGCGAGTCAATCGATAATGAGCCAGAGGACTTTCGAAAAGCTGCGGAAGACCAAGGCAGAGAGACCCAGGCTGAGTCCGATAAATGCGAAGTTGCGTACCTACACCAAAGAGCTCATACCAGTGATCGGTAGTGCAGCAGTAAGAGTATCGTACGAGGGAGAGGTTCATGATCTACCGTTATGGATTGTCCCGGGCAACGGCCCATCTTTATTCGGCAGGAGTTGGCTCGAGAAAATAAAATGGAAATGATACGATATCAAAGCTTTGTCATCAGCGGCAGCGGATGATGATTTGTGTGCTCAAGTACGAGGCAAATTTCCCTCACTATTTGAACCGGGAATTGGCAGCTTCAAGGGAGCCAAGGTGCAGATTCACCTGGGCCCAGACACAAGGCTAGGGTGGTCCCGCACGCACACAGCACTGTTTATTTACATCAGGTGCCCTTTTGGCATTCGTTCGGCGGCAGCCATATTTCAGAGAAACATGGAGAGCCTATCGAAATCCGTCCCCAGGACCGTGGTATTCCAAGACAACATCCTAGTCACAGGTCGTGACACCGCTGAGCACCTGCACAATCTGGAAGAGGTTCTGCGTCGTCTGGACAAAGTGGGACTCAGGCTGAAGCGTTCGAAGTGCGTTTTCATGGCACTAAAGGTCGAATTCCTTGGACGAAAGATTGTTGCAGACGGAATCAGGCCTACAGACGCAAAAACAGAGACCATCAAAAATGCGCCCAGGCCCAGAATGTGTCGGAGCTCCGTTCGTTCCTGGGTCTTCTCAACTACTTCGGTAACTTCTTACCCAAATTGAGCACAGTATTAAAGCCTTTGCACAAGCTGCTCAGGAAAGGAGATGACTGGGTGTGTGGTGAACTTCAAGACAAAGCCTTTGAGAAGACTAGAAATCTGTTGTATTCCCACAAGCTACTGGTACTGTATGGCCCATGCAAGCGTCTAGTTTTGGCCTGTGATGCGTTGTCCTATGGGGTCGGCTGCGTACTCCAGCAAGCCAATGAGTCAAGCAAGCTACAACCAGTTGCATACGCCTCTCGAAGCCTGTCCAAGGCAGAAAGAGCCTATGGCATGGTAGAGAAAGAAGCTTTAACATGTGTTTATGGGATTAAAAAAATGCACCAGTATGTGTTTGGGCTTCGCTTCGAGCTGGAAACCGATCACAAGCCGCTTATATCGTCGTTCTCGGAACATAAAGGTATCAATACCAATGCGTCGTCCCACATCCAGAAGTGGGCAGTGACATTACCTGCCTATGATTATGTCATTCGCCATAGACCAGGCACTGACAATTGAGCCGGTTACCGTTGCCCACACCGGAGATGGAAACACCAATGCCCACAGAGCTACTCATGGTCATGGATGCCTTTGAGAGTGAAGGGTCGCCTGTCACTGCTCCAGAAGTTAAGACCTGGACCAGCCAGGATCCGACCCTATCAGTTGTAAAACGTTCTGTTCTTAAGAGGGACTGGTCGACCATCCACAAGGAAATTGATTATGAAACCAAACCGTACAGTCATTGCAAAGATGAGCTTTCCATCCAGTCCGACTGTTTACTGTGGGGTAATCAAGTTGTAATGCCCAAGAAAGGCAGGGCGAGATTTGTACGGGAGTTACATAGTACGCATCCCAGTATTGTCATGATGAAAGCCATCGCCAGGTCCTATGTTTGGTGGCCTGGCATTGACTCGGACTTAGAGTCATGCGTGCATCAGTGCAGCACTTGCCATCATCATAGGCAATCCCTCGGAATCAAGGAAGACTTGCTTCCACTCCCAAAATGAGTTCTTTGATGGCTGAACAGTCCGATACGAGAGCCACAGACCTTGATACAGGTGGGATAGACATTCGTCGAGGGAAGGGGTCGGTGGGGCTGGTTTGCCGCGCGCTCCTTCCGCTGCCTGCGCTTGGCCTCTTCATGCTCTTTGCGTTGAGACTCGAAGAGTTCAACGCCCTCCCGGATGTACTTTCTCCACCTTGGGCGGTCTTCGGCCAGGATCTCCCAGGTGTCAGTGGTGATGTTGCACTTTACCAGAGAGATTTTGAGGGTGCCCTTATAACATTTCCACTGTCTTCCTTTGGCTCGTTTACCATGAAGGAGCTTCACGTAAAGCATTTGCTTAGGGAGTCTCGTATCTGGCATGCGGACTATGTCGCCTGCCCAGCGAAGCTAATCGAGTGTGGTCAGTGCTTCAATACTGGGGATGTTAGCCTGGTCGAGGACACTGATGTTGGTGTGCCTGTCCTCCCAGGAGATTTGCAGGATCTTGCGGAGACATCGTTGGTGATATATCTCCAGCAACTTGAGTTGCCTTCTATACATCGTCCATGCCTCAGATCTATACAGGAGGGCGGGTAGTACTACAGCCCTGTGGACCATGAGCTTGGTGGTAGATTTGAGGGCCTGGTCTTCAAACACTCTTTTTCTCAGATGGCCGAAGGCTGCACTGGCACACTGGAGGTGATGCTGAATCTCCGCATCAATGTCTGCCTTTGTTGAGGAGAGGCTCCCGAGATATGGGAAATGGTCCATGTTGTCCAGGGCCACGCCGTGGATCTTGATGATTGGAGAGCAGTGCTGTGCAGCGGTGACAGGCTGATGGAGGACCTTTGTCTTACGGATGTTAAGCAAATGGCCCATGCTTTCATATGCCTCAGTGAATACACTGACTATATCCTGGAGTTCAGCCTCTGAATGTGCGCAGACGCAGTCATCGTCCGCACACTGCAGCTCAATGACAGAGGTTAGGGTGATCTTGGACCTGGCCTGGAGATGGCGTAAGCTAATCAGCTTCCCACTAGTTCTGTAGTTTAGTTCCACTCCAGCGGGGAGCTTGTTGATTGTGAGGTGGAGCATGGCGGCAAGGAAGATTGAGAAGAGGGTTGGAGCGATAACGCAGCCCTGTTTGACCCCGGTCCAGACGTGGATTGGGTCTGTAATGAATCCGTTGGTAAGGATCACGGCCTGCATGTCATCGTGAAGCAGGCGAAGGATGTTGACAAACTTTTGGGGGCATCCGATCGGAGAAGGACGCTCCATAGACCCTCACGGTTGACAGTGTCAAAGGCCTTTGTAAGATCGAAAAAGGCCATGTATAAGGGCTGGCGCTGCTCCCTGCATTTTTCCTGCAACTGTTGCACTGCAAAGATCATGTCTGTTGTGCCCCGTAGGGGATGAAATCTGCATTGTGATTCCAGGAGGAGCTTCGCGGTCACAGGGAGAAGACGATTGAGGAGAACTCGAGCGATAACTTTTCCAGTAGCTTACAGCAGGAAGATTCTCTGTAGTTGCCGCAGTCGGACTTGTCCCCTTTTTAAAAAATGGTCACAATCACTGCATCTCTCAGATCTCCCGGCATGCTCTCCTCCCTCCAGATGAGAGAGATGAGGTCATGTATCCGCGCCAACAGCACCTCTCCGCCATACTTTAGCGCCTCAGCAGGAATTCCATCCGCACCCGTAGCCTTGATATTCTTGAGCTGTTTTATGGCTTTGCCAACCTCGTGCAACGTTGGAGTTTCACTGAGTTGGTGGCGGGTCGCATGCTGCGGGATGGAGTCGAGAACACTCGAGTCAAAGGCAGAGTCTCGATTGAGGAGATCTTCAAAGTGCTCCTTCCATCGGGCCCTGACAGCCTCGGTGTCCTTGATGAGTGTTTCCCGGTTCTTGGCCAGGAGTGGGGTGGGGCCTTGGGAGTTTGGACTGTAGGTGGCCTTGACTGCAGTGAAGAATCCTCGCATATCATGGTTGTTGGCCAGTTGTTGTATCTCCTGTGCTTTCTCCATCCACTACCTGCTCTTTAGGTCCCGGGTTTTTTGTTGGACTTGAGCCGGCTGTAATGTTGTTTTGCAGCTCCTGAGTTGGGTTGTTGCTTGAGACTCAGAAATGCTTTGCGCTTGCGATCTATTAGTTCTTTGATCTTCTGATCATTTTCATCAAACCAGTCCAAGTGTCTCTTCACAGGCACTGGTTATAGAGGTTTGGAGGGCAGACCAAGCGCTATGGGCATTCAGCATCGCAGGGTAATCAAGGCACGCCAGATTGGCTGTGAGGCGCTGGCTGTATCGGGCTCTCTTAGGTGGGTCTCTAAGTGCCCTGGCATTAACTTTTTTGCGGAGCTGCTTCTACTGTCCCCTCTGCTTTGGGGCAATGTTAATGTTGATGATGGATCGGATTAGGCAGTGGTGCGTCCAGCAGTTGTCAGCTCCTGTCATAGCGCGGGTGATGCGCACATTCTTGCGACCCCTGGCTCGGACGATGACATAGTCAAGCAGGTGCCAGTATATGGAGTGAGGGTGTTACCACAATGCCTTGTATTTGTCCCTTTAGCGGAACAGGGTGTTGGTGATGAGGAGTTCATATTCTAGACATTTTGTCAGGAGTACAGTACCGCTGGAGTTGGCTTTCCCTACCCCCCTCTCTGCCAATCACGCTTCCCCAGAGGGCTGTGTCTTTGCCAACCCTGGCGTTAAAATCACCCAGGAGGATCAATTTGTCACCCGTGGGGACACAGGACAAGGATGTCTCGAGGTTGGAATAAAAACCCTCTTTAGCCTCATCCATTACATCGAGTGTAGGGGCGTATGCACTAATGACTGTGGCACATTGGTTCTGAGATAGGGTAATGCGAAGAGTCATGAGGCGTTTGTTAACCCCAATGGTGGAGTCTTTGAAGCGGTCGACCAGCTCATTCTTGACGGCAAAGCCGACTCCATGAAGGTGGCGTTCTGCCTCTGGTTTCCCTTTCCAGAAGAAGGTGTAACCTCCACCATGTTCCTTCAACTGGCCTTCCCCTGCCCACCAGGTCTCGCTTAGGGTGGCGATGTCAATGTCAAAACGTCTTAAGTTCCCGGGCAACTATGGTGGTGCGGTATTCCGGCCTGTTGCTGTTGGGATTGTCCATGAGGGTCCTGACGTTCCAGGTCCTGAACTTCATGCTGACGAAGTGGAAGATACCTGTGCGTGAGTTCTTTTAATGTGAGGTGGCCGCTGCACACCGGCAATCACACGGGCTTAGCTGAACAAGGTCTTGGTCCAGTGGCAAGGGGGCCCAAGACAACTGGAGACCAGGCACTGCTGTATAAGCCTAATTGCCTACGGCGAAGTGTTGGGCACAAGCTCGGCGCCGAGTAGCGCCATTGATGGTAGATGGCCCGACGCTTAGTTGGGGGGCAAGCATTAGGAAGGTCACTTCCAACGTTGTTTTAAAAGTTAAAAGTTGATAGAGATTCCCAATTTATTTTAAAAGTTTCTAAGAGTTGTTAAAAAGTCGAGGATGTAAATCAATAATAGGTTATAGAAGTTTCCCTAGTTTAAAAAGTTTCTAAAGATTGTTAAAAAGTCAAGGATGTAGATCAATAATAGATGTTTAAAAGTATTTCGATTAAAAATCTAAAATGTAAGTTTTAAAAGTTCTCCCATATTGTTTAAAAAGTTTAAAAGTTGATTAAAAGTTTAAAAATTAATTAAAAGTTGGTTAGGAGTTTAAGACGTTGGGTTGAATGCTGCCGCCGCAGTCCCTTCGGTCGGTTCAGCGCCGGCCCGGAGTCCCTTCGGCCGGTTCCACGTCCCCCCGAATCTGTCAGCACAATGAACACCTGGTGTGCGACCACAGGGACAGGCATGGGCAGGTGTGGAATCCTTTTGGCCGGGATGGCCCGGGACCGGTGTGGAGTCCTTTCGCCCAGCACGGGATCCCTTTGGCCCGGGACAAAAACGGCCGGCGCGGGGTCCCTTCGGCAACTGCAAGGTAACGTTTATTTGTTATCCCGCAGGGGCTGCTCAGGATCTACTGTATGTTGTCTCGCTGGGGCTGCTCAGGATCTACTGTATGTTGTCTCGCTGGGGCTGCTCAGGGCCGGCTGTGTGTTGTCCCACTGGGGCTGCTCAGGGCCCGCTGTATGTTGTCCCGCTGGGGCTGCTCAGTGCCCGCTGTGTGTTATCCCACTGAGTCCGAGGATCAGTGTGGAGTACTTTCGGCCGGGACAGAAGAGGCCAGCGCGGGGTCCCTTCGGCCCGGGACAGAAGCGGCTAGCACGGTGCACGACACTAGCATTGTTTTACTGCAGCACTTGCATGCAGTAAAGCAATGCCCCAAAGGAAGCTCCGCTCAGTCTGTGGTCATGGCCACCCAAACCGTGGTCTAGAATCCACATCGACTTTGTGTGGGCCCCTTCCTTGGTAAAATGTTTTTTGTGGTGGTGGATGCATACTCCAAATGGATAGAATGTGTGATCATGTCATCCAGCACTTCCACTGCCACTATTGAGAACGTGAGAGCCATGTTCGCTACACAAGGTCTGCCAGACATCGTTGTCAGCGACAACGGACAGTGTTTCACGAGCCTGGAGTTTCAAGAGTTCATGAAACGCAACGGTATAAAACACGTGAGGTCAGCCCCGTTCAAACCCGCGTCCAATGGTCAAGCGGAGCAGGCAGTTCAAACCATCAAGCAGAGCCTGAAACGCGTAACCCACGGTTCCTTGCAGACACGCCTGTCACGCATACTGCTCAGTTACAGGACAAGGCCACACACGCTCACCGGGGTCCCGCCTGCGGAACTATTGATGAAGAGAGGCCTCAAAACCAGGCTCTCTCTAGTCCATCCTGACCTTAACGATCATGTCGAAACCCGACGTCAACGCCAGCAGTGGTATCACTACAGCGCCGCATTGTCACGCGACATATCTGTAAATGACCTAGTGTATGTACTTAACCATGGTCAAGGGCCCAAGTGGCTCCCGGGCAATGTTACGGATAAGGAGACTTAGCTCAAAAATGGGCAGATGTGCAGGAAACACATTGATCAAATCAAGCTAAGACACACTGACGAACCGGAACAGTTGGAAGAAGACATCATGAGCTTAGACAACCAACCAACTCATGTCCAGCCATCAGAAGAACCCACTGTGGTCAACGCCCAGCTCCAAGTCATGAGAGACTCGGAAAGCACTGGGATTGTACTGAGACGGTCAACCAGGGAGCGAAGGGCTCTGGGCCGTCTGAATTTGTAATATGGACTTGTGCCGAGAACTGGGGGAGAATGATGTAATGTATGTACATAAGGTCTGGGAGAAATTTAGAATTCAGCAGAGGAGGACAAAGGGTTTAGTTAGGAGGGGGGAAATAGAATATGAGAATAAGCTTGCAGGGAACATAAAAACTAACTGCAAAAGCTTCTACAGATATAGAAATATAGAAAATATGTGAAGAGAAAAAGATTAGTGAAGACAAATGCAGGTCCCTTACAGTCAGAATCAGGCAAATTTATAATGGGGAACAAAGAAATGGCAGAGCAATTGAACAAATACTTTGGTTCTGTCTTCACTAAGGAAGACACAAATAACCTTCCGGAAATACTAGGGGACCGAGGGCCTTGCGAGAAGGAGGAACTAAAGGAAATCCTTATTAGTCAGCAAATTATATTCGGAAAATTGATGGGATTGAAGGCCGATAAATCCCCAGGGCCTGACAGTCTGCATCCCAGAGTACTTAAGGAAGAGGTCCTAGAAATAGTGGTCATTGGTGGTCATTTTCCAACATTCTATAGACTCTGGATCTGTTCCTATGGCATGGAGGGTAGCTAATGTAACCCCACTTTTTAAAAAAGGAGGGAGAGTGAAAACATCGGTGGTGGGGAAAATGTTGGAATCAATTATTAAAGATGTAATAGCAGCGCATTTGGAAAGCAGTGAAAGGATCGGTCCAAGTCAGCATGGATTTATGAAAGGGAAGTCATGCTTGACAAATCTTCTAGAATTTTTTGAGGATGTAATTAGTAGAGTGGACAAGGGGGAGCCAGTGGATGTAGTGTATTTGGACTTTCAAAAGGCTTTTGACAAGGTCCCACACAAGAGATTATTGTGCAAAATTAAAGCACATGGTATTGGGGGTAATGTACTGATGTGGATAGAGAAGTGGTTGGCAGACAGGAAGCAAAGAATAGGAATAAACGGGTCCTTTTCAGAATGGCCGGCAGTGACTACTGGGGTACCGCAAAGTTCAGTGCTGGGACCCCAGCTATTTACAATATATATTAATGATTTAGACAAAGGAATTGAATGTAATATCTCCAAGTTTGCAGATGACACTAAGCTGGGTGGCAGTGTGAGCTGTGAGGAGGATGCTAAGAGGCTGCAGGGTGACATGGACAGGTTAGGTGAGTGGGCAAATACATGGCAGCTGCGGTATAATGTAGATACATGTGAGGTTATCCACTTTGGTGGTAAAAACAGGAAGGCAGATTATTATCTGAATGGTGACAGATTAGGAAAAGGGGATGTGCAACAAGACCTGGGTGTCATGGTACATCAGTCATTGAAAGTTGGCATACAGGTATAGCAGGCAGTGAAGAAGGCAAATGGCATGTTGGCCTTCCTAGCGAGAGGATTTGAGTATAGGAGCAGGGAGGTCTTACTAGAGTAAAAGTCCTATTAAACGGCATCCCTGTACGCATGGAGCTGGACACAGGGGCCAGCCAGTCACTCATGAGTGTTCAACAATTCGAAAAGCTGTGGCCACTCAAAGCCAGCAGACCCAAACTAGAACGCATTGAGATGCAATTACGGACATACACCAAAGAAATCATTCCAGTGCTAGGCAGTGCAATGTTGGCGGTCACACACAATGGATCGGTGAACCGGCTGCCGCTCTGGATTGTCCCGGACAATGGTCCCGCACTGTTGGGGAGGAGCTGGTTAGCTGAGATGAACTGGAAATGGGGAGCTGTGCACGCCATGTCATCTGTGGAGCGAAGTTCATGCTCACAGGTTCTACAGCAATTTTAGTCACTATTTCAACCTGGCGTCGGGACATTCAAAGGTACCAAAGTAGTGATACGCATCACCCCGGATGCCAGACCAGTGCACCACAAAGCTAGAGCTGTGCAGTATGTGATGCGGGAGAAAATTGAGAGTGAGTTGGACCAGTTGCTGAGAGAGGGCATAAATTTGCCCATTGAATTCAGCGACTGGGCAAGCCCCATCGTTCCCATCCTAAAAGTGGACGGCTCAGTCAGGATCTGTGGCGACTACAAGACCAATACTCGCTCCCGAGAGCGGAGGATCTTTTTGCCACGCTGTCAGGCGGCAAGCTGTTCACCAAGTTGGGCCTCACTTCCGTCTACATGACCCAAGAATTGGCCAACGAATCTAAACTACTGACCACCATCACCACGCAAAAGGGACTGTTTGTTTACAACAAGTGGCCGTTTGGCATTCGATCAGCGGGCGCGATTTTTCAAAGAACATGGAAACCCTGCTCAAATCCATTCCGGGAACAATAGTATTTCAGGACGACATCCTCATCACCGGTCGTGACACCGAGGAACACCTCCACAACCTGGAGGAGGTACTACGCTGACTGGACCAGATAGGCCTGCGACTCAAGAAGTCTAAGTGTGTGTTTTTGGCTCCCGAGGTCGAGTTTCTGGGCAGGAGGGTTGCTGCAGACAGGATTCAGCCTACCGAATCCAAAACAGAGGCGATTCGACGAGCACCCAGGCCCTGCAACACATCGGAGTTGCGTTGATTTCTGGGACTCTTGAACTATTTCGAAAACTTTATGCCGAACGTAAGTACATTGTTGGAGACGCTACACGTGCTCCTGCGTAAGGGTTGTGATTGGTTTTGGGGAGACTGTCAGGGACGGGCTTTCAATCGGGCGCGGAACCTACTTTCTTCAAATAAGTTGTTGACCCTATACAACCCCCATAAGAAATTGGTTCTGACATGTGATGCATCGTCCTATGGGGTTGGGTGCGTGTTGCAACATGGTAATGCTGAGGGCCATCTACAACCTGTGGCTTATGCCTCCAGGTCGCTCTCTCAAGCTGAATGGGGATGTGGGATGGTTGAGAAGGAAGCACTCGCATGTGTCTATGGGGTGCAAAAGATGCATCAGTACCTTTTTGGCAGGAGGTTCGAATTAGAAACGGACCACAAGCAGTTAACATCCCTGTTGTCAGACAGCAAGGCCGTCAATGCCAATGCATCAGCTCGCATACAGCGATGGGCTCTCACGCTCGCTGCGTATGACTACACCATCCGGCACCGGCCCGGCACCGAAAATTGCGCTGATGCGGTCAGCAGGTTTCCACTGGCCACCACTGAGGGGGCAGCAGAGCAAAACGCTGAGATGATCATGGCTGTCGATGCCTTTGACAGCGCAGGCTCCCACATCATAGCCCGCCAGATCAAAATCTGGACCAACAGAGATCCCCTCCTATCCTTGATTAAGAAATGTGTCCTGACTGGGGATTGGGCGCCCGCACACGGAGCATGCCCTGAGGAGGTCAGAGCGTTTCACAGACGGATGGATAAGCTCTCCATCCAAGCTGACTGCCTACTATGTGGCAACCGGGTAGTCATGCCCCAGAGGGGCAGGGAAGCATTCATCAGGGAACTCCACAGCAATCACCCAGGCATCATGCTGATGAAGGCCATTGCCCGGTCACATGTGTGGTGGCCAGGAATTGATTCAGACCTGGAACACTGTGTTCGCAGATGCATGACGTGTGCCCAGCTAGGTAATGCCCCCAGGGAGGCCCCGCTCAGCCCATGGCCCTGGCCCACCAGGCCATGGTCACGTATTCACGTAGACTACCCGGGCCCATTCATGGGAAAAATGTTTCTCATTGTGGTTGATGCGTACTCGAAATGGATCAAGTGCATCATTTTGAATTCGTGCATGACATCCACCACCGTCGAGAGTCTGTGCGCGGTCTTTGCGACCCATGGCTTGCCGGACATCCTTGTTAGCGATAATGGCCCATGTTTCACAAGCTACAAATTCCGGGAGTTCATGTCGGGTAATGGCATTAACCATGTAAGGACAGCACCGTTCAAGCTGGCCTCCAATGGCCAGGCGGAATGTGCGGTCCAAATCATAAAACAAGGCATGCTCCAGATTCAAGGACCCTCCCTTCAATGCCACCTATCGCGCCTCCTGCTGGCCTATAGGTCCCAACCGCACTCGCTCACGGGAGTCCCGCCCACGGAGCTACTCATGAAACGAACACTCAAAACTCGCCCATCCCTCATTCGTCCAGTCCTGTCCGATATTGTTGAGGGCAAGCGCCAGTCCCAAAACGAGTACCATGACCGAAATTCAAGCGGGAGATGTATAGAAATTGATGACCCCGTATTTGTTCTCAATCACGCTTTGGGGCCCAAATGGCTTGAGGGTACTGTAATAGACAAAGAGGGGAATAGGGTCATAGTGGTTAAACTTAACAATGGGTAGATATGCCGCAAGCATCTGTACCAAGTAAAACAAAGTTCAGCATGGACACTGAGGAACCTGAGGAAGATCATGAGATGGTATTCACACCACCGTCAGTGAACGATCAACAAGAACATTCAGCAGCATGCACAGTCCCTGCGGTCAGCCCGGACAGGCCGGAATCACCACAGGGGACAGACACGCATAACAAGGCTCAACAACCAGAGCCCCAACTGTGACGCTCCACGAGAGAGTGCAGACCACCCGAGAGACTTAACCTATGATCGCAATAAGATGTTGAGGGGGAGGTGATGTCATGTATGTAATCTTTATGTAATATACGTAAGAAATGCACACCTTGACCACAGGGGGTGAACTTTTGGGAGACACTCCTCACCTGATCATCCAGGTATATAAAGGGAGGTCCCACGCAGGGTCATCACTTCTTGGTCCTGTGAATAAAGGTTCAGGTCATGGAGTGACCTTGTCCATAGAATGTGCCTCGTGTGGATTTGTGGTATTGTATAAGGACTTTACAATCCACTCCTACGATGTCCCTTGTAGGGGATTGGAAGAACGTGATCCATCTTCCCCCCACCCGTGTCTCCCCATTCCTCCCCCCCACCCGTGTCTCCCCACTCCTCCCCCCACCCGTGTCTCCCCACTCCTCCCCCCCCACCCGTGTCTCTCACTCTCCCCCAGTCTCTCACTCTCTCTCCTCAGCCTGTCTCTTCCCCTCCCAGTTTCTCTCTCCCCCCAGCCTCTCTCTCTCTTTCTCTCCCCTGCATCTCTCCCCCCCCCACCTCCCGCAGACTCTCTCATGCTATCGGGCCCACGTCTGCCGCTCTCGGGCCCAGGAACACTCCTCCCAAACCCGCGACCTCTACCACCTAGAAGGGCAAGGGTAGCAGGCGTATGGGAACACCATCACCTCCAAGTTTCCCTCCAAGTCACGCACTATCCTGACTTAAAAGTATATTGCCATTCCTTCATCGGCACTGGGTCAAATTCCTGGAACTCCCTCACTAACAGCACTGTGGGAGTACTTTCACCACACAGACTGCAGCGGTTCCAGGAGGTGGCTTACCACCATCTTCTCGAGGACAATTAGCGATGGGCAATAAATGCTGGCTTTACTAGCAATGCCCACATCAGTGAATGAATTAAAAAATAAGGAATAAAACATGCAATTAGAAGTGCAAAACAGCTTAAAAGGTATGATGTAGCGGGCATCACTGAGACCTGGCTACAAAGTGAGCATGACTAGAAGATAAATATTCCAGGTTATAAGAACTTTATAAAGAAAAGGGACATTGGAAAAGGAAATGCATTGGAATATTGATGAAGGACAATATTATGGGCTAGATTTTGGGTTTTGGGAATTTTGGGGTGTTAATTGCGGTCAGGCGTTAATGTTAGTGCCTGAAGATAGTTTACGCCTTTGATTGCAAGTTTCAGCAAGAAAGTAAGTTGGAGGAGCATTGGTGTTAAGTCAGGCGATGCACAAAAGGCTTTGTGCGCCCGAGCCAAAACTTGTGTCATTAAAGGAGGTGGCCATTTTGCGCACATTTTCCAGGTCGCAAACGCTAATGCAGGACATGGCAGCTTCCTGCGCACATGTGCATATAAACTGCCCCACTTCAGCAGAGATGGAGGGGCAAGAGGGAAGGCAGCGTGCCAGGCGCTTCACCTATGAGGCGAGTGAGGTGTGAGTGAGCGCGGTGGAGAGGAAGTGGTCCTCACTCCATCTTGCTGGGGGAGCCAGATCACTGCCACCTGTTTTTAAATGAATATGGAAGGAGATTGCTCAGGACGTGTCTGCTTCAGACTCTGTGGCCAGAACTGCCACACAATGCCGTAAAAAGTTCAACGACCGTACCAGAGTCGATAGGGTGAGCACCATTATCATTTATCCATGACTTCTAACATGAATCTCACACACTATGTGAAGTTTTTAATGCGTATGGTCCCTCTCAAGAGCCCATGGTGTGGTTTTCACAATGCATAACAAAGATGAAGGATTACTTCTGGATCCTTGGGCCTCTAATGATCAAAGCACATAAACGCAATAATTCCTCCTCACAATACACTCCCACTTCTGCTATGCCTTTCAGAAAGATCACCTATAGCCCTCTTGTTACATCCCACTAAACTCCTAACAATTCCTCATGAAGCACATGCAACATCCAAACAGATTGAACGGAAGCCACTAGAACATTCACACACCATTGTACAATGGTAGGCATTTGTGCCATAACAGCAGAGGAACCCTTCCTATTTTTCTCTCTGCAGTCGAAGCACTCCCACAACAGAAGGGAGCAGCTGCAAAAAGGCGGAGCCCCCCCCCAATTATTGCCACTAAATGATGTCGAGGAACGGGTGTCGGCCCTCATTGATGTACCAGCTCGGACAGTTGCTGGGGCGATGTTGAGCCCCCTTTGGGTAATGAGGATACGTAAATGGATAGAACGAGTGAAGAGACTGTATTGAGACATATAATGAAGTGGCAACGGGCCATGTTCAAATGAACATGCGCAATACCAGCTTCCTCCTATCACTCTGCTCCCTCCGCTGCTGCTAACCACATGTCTGTTGTTTTCGGCTTGCAGTTGACCAGCCACAAGCGCAACCAGCTTCAAGGGAGCCCTCCACATCTGGCCATGGGGTATACGATGATGGAGGGGAAGAGAGTGTTTTGCTGGAGTCACAGAGCCCACCGGTTGCCCCGTTTGGGCTCACTACATCAGGGGATGAGGCGGATTTCCCGGGGTTTGAGGAGTCGGAGGTTGCTGGTCCCAGTTGCGTACAGCAATGCAGTGTGAGAGGGGAATCTCGTAGGACAGCTTTCTGGAGGGTGAGTTGGCAAAGTCGGTCTGCTCAACGACAGACAGACTATGGGCTAGAACCTCCACTTTTGTGCTTAGCACCCAAAAATGGGCGATATTTCCGGTGTGGGTGGTAAAAAAGGGTTTTCAGATCGCCGGCTTCCCGCCCATTCTCAAAACACCTAGTTTACATTTTTGAAAATGGGCGTTATCGTGAGCAATATCAAATGGGCGGTAGCGTAAAATTTTTTTGACCTTCTGCCGTAGTATGGCTGTCCTTAGCAACGGCATAGCAACTCGATTCCCGAGATTCTGGAGATCAAGGGTCATCATGACATGCGCAGAAGAGGAGACAGAGAGAGAGGGAACTCAGAAGAACTGAAGGCCTGTCTGGGTGTGGTGTGGCTGCTTTGGGAGGAAGGAGGGAGACTTTAGAACTTCACAGCAAGTAGAGAAACAAAAAGTAGCTATTACCAGCCACATATTTGACCGAATTTGCCCTATAATGGAGGGAGAGGAGGAGGTGACACAGCACGCTGTGGAGACTGACGCTGGCGAGAGCAGTGAGCTGGGAGAGGAGCACATTGGAGGGCGCAAAAGAGCGAGGAGGTTCTCGGATGAGGCAAATGCTTCCCTCCTGCAGGTGGTCTAGTCACGATGGGGTGATTTGACACAGGGAGGGCATGGGGAGCCCAACCCAAAGGCCTACCAGAGGATATGGACCGAGATAGTAGTGGTCTCGTCGGCGACCAAGAAGGTACGTGAGGGCAACCAATGCCGCAAACGATGGAACGACCTTGTGGGATCCGCAAGAGTAAGTATTACATTGATTTACATGTATTTATGTATTTATATAATGTGATTTGTAACAGCCATGAGTGACTATCAGCAGATGTGAGGTCTTGCACTCTTACCGGGAATGTTTTACTCAAAGCTTGCGGTCACGGTGTACGCCTTTAGGTAAAGAATGATAACAATTATAATAATCATGATTACATCTGTCGGTTATGTGTTGTATCAGTCTCTGTGACAGTGCCTGGCAATTATATCATGCAATGATCTTATCCCACGTCATCCTGTCACCTTTTACAGAAGAAGCTATCGACGATGAGGTCCGTGCAGAGGCGAACGGGTGGGAGGGCACCAGTCCCCAGCGATATCACTGACATGGAGGAGCGAGTGCTCGCACTCGTGGGGAAGCACACCCGGACAGCCAATGATGCATCTGCAGACCCTGAAGTGAAGCGACATGAGTAAAGCTTACACCATTGCGTGATGTAAATTCAATAGATGCCACACCCACTCATATCCGAACAATCATATATGATAGATGATTTCTAAAAGTGTCATAGAAATAATGCTGACCTAATGAAAATCATTGCAATGCACAATGTGTTGATGGTCATGAAATGTGATGTCTGCGATGATTTTGAGAGCGGTGGTGCTTTTGTCATGCATATGCTGTGTGTAGCGCTGGACTCACCTTGTCACCCTAGCACCTCCTTCTCCTCTAATAACCTCATTTGTGTCTTGCAGCTCATCCAGCAGCGCAGCCCCAGGCAAGTCCACAGAGGCCAGAAGTGGGGGCGCGGGGCCGGAATCGGTGGACGATCCTACATCTGGTGCTGAGGAGCTCCGATTCTCACCCATCTATCCGCTGGGTCTGTTCTCGACGGATGAGAGTGCGGACTTCGAAGAACCTGCATCGCCATGCTCCAGAACCCATTCCACCCCAAGGCCATCTAGTGGTCCTCCGGTCATTCTCGCCTCCACTCTGGAGGTGCCGGCCCCAAGCACCTCTCCACAGGGCACCCCATTTGTCCCCAGGATGGCGCCGACCCCGCGGAGGCCTTGTGGACACGGCAGGTCTGTTCCACGAGCGCCACATGAGAGCAGAGAGATGGCACAGTTGTTCAGGAGGTCTGTAGACATTGGTGACCAGCTCATTGAAGCTTTGGGGGGCATATCCCGACAGCTGGCCACCATGACCGAGTACATTCCACGCATGGCGGAGGCCCTGGATGCGATAGCCAGGAACACTGCTGCCATAGCCCTCCCAGTAGTCCATGAGCAAGGTACTCCACCCCTAGGTTTCACACCACCACTGCGAATGACAGATGAGAGCAAGGAATAAGATTCTGCTCCTGCATTAGAGAATGTTACCCCCTCAGCACCTCCCGACTCTCGTACCCGTCCAACCAACGCATCTGCCTTCATCCCCCCCAATGATGCACTGCCTGAGGAGCTCCTCGACTAGGCACCATGGAGCGAGGAGGGGAAGGGGTATAGGTGGGGAGAAGGAGAGGAGGGAAGGAAAGTGAGCTGCATGTGCGCAGGTGATGGCTGTGTTATATCTCCATCTGCGTGTATGCAATTTATTGCAATGTATGGGGGCTGGGGACCACGCTTCTGCTTTGCCTTTGTATTCTGTGTTGCTGGACATGTTGAACATGTGATTTATGTCAATGGTGGAAAAAGTGGGGTGTGGGCGGGAATTGGGTGTTATTGGCTGTGTTACTTATGATTTCAGACCAATGTTGGTAATAAACTTTTGTGATTGAACATAACCTTGTTGCGCATTGTCTCAGATAGCTGGACCGTTACACACTGGTGATTCCTTAACATGAAAGGGTTAAATACAACTTAACATCAATCAACGTAAACTTTAACTGGCACCAAGGTGATGGGCACCATTGATGTCTGAGCTGCACACACACAGCAGTGTGTCAGCATTGTCACTCACATCAGCGCTCTTTCAGACAAATCTTTCCAATGTCAGCTCCTCACGTAAGAGTAGGATTGAACATATGCCAGCCACACCACTTTTTGTGGGCGTTTTTTTGAGCGAGCGATATTGTGGGCGATATGTGTGCGAGGTGGTGAAATTGATGATGGATGATCTCCATGGCTGCTAGTTTGGGTAAATATGCTATTTACGACAAAAAACAGTGGTCGGGCGTTAATATTGAATCTCGGCATTAATTCCGTGCGGACAGTAATGTTGGGTGATATTATGGGTGTTGAATGCGGACATTCTGCTGATTCTACCCAAAAAAAGTGGGTGGGCGGTGATATTTTTTCTTGGCGTTAAGCACGTTGCGAAAATAATGCCCGGCGTTATGTCTCCTAAAAAAGCCCGTCAGTTTCCATTTTGTGCCAAAATGGGCGATATCTCGGCATTATACGTCATTTCAGCGGTAAAATGGCCATTAAGTGGGCATTAAGCAGGCAAAAAAAATGAAGGTTCTAGCCCATGGAACTGGACTTGATGGAAATGTCCAGGGAAACCACAGGAATGCATTGTGAGCTTATGGATGCATTGGGACAGATCGTGGAGAGCATTGACAAGCTCACTGTGACTGTTGCGGAGGCAGCGTTGCAGATTGACTTTGCGACTCGGCCCACACACAGGGCCCAAGTTTCCACATGATTCGCGCCTGATTTTTAGGAGCAACTGGTGGAGAACGGACTATTTTAGAAATCGCAATTCTCCACATTTTTTTTTCTGCAGTTCTAGTCAGGTAGAACAGTTCTAGTTTAGAACAGAATTTTTTCTTCAAAAGGGGGCGTGTCCGGCCACTGACGCCTGATTTGAAAGTTTCCACAGTGAAAACGTACTCCAAACTAAAGTAGAATGGCGCCAGTGAAGATTTTTGTAGAACTGAAAAAACCTGTTCTACACATTAAAAAATCAGGCGCAGGTTACAAATTAGGCGTCCAGAACGAGGTGGGGGGGGAAGGGAACTCATTAAATTTGACAATAAATCCTTATTTATACTTCTACAAAAATTATACAAATAAATCCAACCTGAATAAACATTTATAAGCCAAGAAAAGATTAAATAAACCATCTTCCTACCTGTGTGAAAGTGCTTCAGCCAGGGAGAATTCTGCAGCTGTTCGTGCCGCTGAGCGAGAGAGGAAGGGAGGGAGAGAGAGAGAGGGAGGGAGGGAGAGAGAGAGAGGGGGAGGGGAAGGGGGGAGGGGAAGGGGGGGCAGCGGGTGTCGGGTCGGGGGGGAGGAGCGGGTGTCGGGTCGGGGGGGGGAGCGGGTGTCGGGGGGGTGGCGGGTGTCGGGTCGGGGGGGGGGGCGGGTGTCAGGTCGCGGGGGGGAGCGGGTGTCGGGTCGGAGAGGGGGAGCGGGTGTCGGGTCGGGTCTGGTCGGCGGGGGGGGGGGGGGAGCGGGTGTCGGGTCTGGTCGGGCGGGGAGTAGGAGCTGGCCGTGGGAGGAGCCTCATTCACGCAGCCCCAGTGAGGCCATAGGGCTAGGGGCTGCGTGCTTCGGGCCCCTCCCACACAGTTCGGCGCCTGGAGCTACTGCACTTGCACTGTTTTCAGCGCCGGGACCTGGCTCCGCCCCCCCCCCCACAGCTCGTGCTGGCTGCGCCGAGTGCCACAGGACCTGTAAGTCGGTGGAGAATACCGAGGATTTTTTTAGGCGCCGTTTTAGGCGCGAAAAACGGGCGCCCAGCTTGGAGGGGCGCCCGTTTTTTTTCTTGTGGAAACTTGGGCCCACAGAGGCTAGTCGCCTTGAGCAGTGACAGTGGCATTCCAGAGGGTGTGGCGCTTGCCCTTGATCATGGCGCAAACTCGGGCACATCGCAGGCATTGGCTCTGTTTCAGCTTGGTGTTGTGATGCGGTCGATGTCTGCTACCATACACTCTCTGCATTCCCCACTGTCCATCGGGGATAGGGACGGTGCCAAAGCAGTCCAGCAAGTTGTGGCGACACATTGTGCTCCGGATGTTCAGGCCCAGAGTGAGTGGCTCCCAGGAAATGGAAGGTGCTGCCTTTCCTCAGGGTGACAGCATTCCAGCTCCCACCACTCAGTCACCAGCCATGCACCAGTCATCAGTGGCTGCACCCGTTGATGATGAGGTGCAGTAGTCTGCAGCTGAGCCTTCCAGGCCAAGAACTGGTCCAGCGTCTCCTCAGATGCAGTCTGCATTGTCTGCCCCCTCCAACACAGCAGCCCTCTCGCAGCCTTACTGTATGCACTGAGGCCTCATTGAGGGGAAGGTGGGGTTGCAGCGATGATTCGCTGCTGTACGCCAACATGCCGGCGAATCTACACTTAATTCTGCAATAGTTGTGGTCTAACTACAATGGCTTCCTCACCAGGCTCCTCTTCCTCGTCCTCTTCCTCCTGAGGTGCTCCTGCAATCCCCCCATGCAATGCCTGGCCCCTCATGATGGCTAAGTTGTGTAGCATGCAGCACACCACAATGAACTCGATGACCTGTTGAGGGGAGTATTGAAGGCTGCCTCCACAGCGGTCCAGGCATCGGAAGCACTGCATGAACACACCAATTATCTGTTCGATGATGTTGCGGGTGGATGCATGGCTGTCATTATAGTGCTGTTCGGCTTCTGTTGCAGGGTTCCGGAGAGGGGGTTATGAGCCAGGTTGGCAGGCCATATCCTTTGACCCCGATCAGCCAGCTCTGACCTTGTCTTTGTCGCTGAAACTTTCATGACACACTGCTCTCACACAGGATGAAAGCATCATGTGTGCTCCCTGGATAGCAGGCATTGACTGTGAGGATGTGCTGCGTGTAGTCACAGACTAGCTGTACACCTAGGGAGTGGTATCCCTTTCGGTTTCTGAAGACCTCGGCATTGTGTAATGGTGCTCGCAAGGCGACGTGTGTGCAATCAATGGCACGTTGAACCTTGGGGAAGCCTGCAAATCATCAGAATCATAGAGCTCTTTCATTCTGGCTTTCCCTGCTCATTGGGAACTTTATGAAGTCTGTTCTGTGTGCGTACCGTGCCCTTGTAACCTGGTGAAGACAGCACTATGCAGCATGCTGAGAAATGCTGCACATGTCCCCTGCTGCTGGAAGGAGCTAGAGCCATAGAAGGCCATCACCACACTCACATCACCTTGACGGGCAGCGCAGTCCTGTTGGTGCTGGAAGTCTGTAGGTCTGCCTGTATGAGCTGGCATAACTCTGTCAGCACTTCTTTTCTGAAGCGCAGACTTATAATGCACTGCGTCTCCGAGATGTGGAGGTATGAGTGCTGTTCCCTGTAAACCTATGGTGGGTAAGGCCTCCTCCCCATACGTCTGCGATCTCTTCGAATCCGTCGCCTAACATGGCCATGAACCCTTCTTCCAGCTTGAAGCCACCTGCCAATAGCAACCAGCATGATACGCTGGGGAACTAGTATTGCCCCCATTGAAATCTCTCACTGACCTTGTAAGCAAAGTATCATGGGACATAAAAGTGCCATTTGCAACTCGGAATCTCAAGCAGCATTCTGCGCACAACCGTAGCAGTCACTGACAACTGCGATTTAAGATCCTCCAGCCCCCGTTTGAATATGCCACCAATAGCGTCTGCTGCACCCTGGGAGCTCTTGGATTTTTAAGGCGTTTCCTGGGGCGGGCGTTAAATGAGGCGTTAAGGCAGAAAGTTCCGGGGCAGCTGTGCACGACGATTGACGTTATAATCACGCTACGACCAGAGGGTGGTGCAGTAAGTTTTTGCGCTGGTGCAAACCAATAGTCGAATCTCCCGGCCAGGCGCTAAATCCTAGATGCCCGGCATAACATCCAAAGACAGCATTAAACGCTCCAAGGAGGCATTAACCGAGGAGCAAATGAGCCGAAAATCTAACCCTTCATCTTTAGAAAGTGGCCCTGATTTCCCTTACCTTGGTGGGTCTGTGGCGGACGAAGTCAGTGGCGGGTCCCGATCTTGCTGCTGGCTCCAACCCGCTGTGTAGAATGATTTTCCATGGATAGGGTTTGTTAAGCCCGCCCAGCACGTTTTCCATCCATTTGAAGGAAGCGGGTCTGATTACGTCATTTGAAGACACGTCATCAGCCGGTTTCCTTAAAGGGACCATGTGCAAATTTATTTTGATAGTTGTGCTGTCAGTGTTCTACAGCATTGAGGTGCACCCAGGGCTGGGCTGCAGCCAGCCTCTCCCATGACTCCCTCCATATGCTTATCCTTATCCTGCTGTGCCACTCATCACATCCCCAACACTCTGCCTTCCCTACACTACTGCTGCACATTCTTACTCACACCAACTTACTTTGCACCTCCACCCATCCTTCTCTATCTATGTTATCACTTCCCCATCTCACTAACCAACCCTCACACTCACCCTCATCCTAGTCCAATCATACCAACTAACAACACTCAAGGGTAGACACTTGGGTGTTTTATGCAATGATCATGTAAAGTTTCTGTTAATGTGGTGTCAAATATTGAAACCTTTCTTTTCAACACTTTGGGGTCGAAATTGCCCATTTCTATAAGGCCTCTTATATGGGTCAGTGCGGAATGGCCGCTGAGTCGTGGCGGACTGGCCGCGCTCGCAGCATTGCCCTGATGGGTTTTTCTGGCGGTGTGGATATCCGCCTCGCTCCCCGCCCTCCCCCGCCGCCACTTCTGCCCCGTTCCTGCAGATGTGTCGTTAATGACGTCATCAGATCGCGCACTGCTTCAGACCCGCCCCGGAAGTTAAATTCAGCTCAAATCACCTTCTGGCTGCCTGTTGGTGCCAACAACAGGTTTTTGGATCGGTACACAGTGCTTGCTCAAGACCGCCAGCAGCATTTAAAGGCATGTGTGTAGCAGCATTTTTGTCGCCAAGGTTTTTTTCTGACTTTTTCTACCATTGCGAGTAGCCTTATTGACAGTTGCTCAGGCTCTTTGTACTCTACAACAGAGAGCCGTGATTCTGGAGGCTGGGCTTGCAGAGGAGAACTAAATGGGGTCGGTGCTGGCAGTAGAATGCCCCCTGCACATTGTGCGCGGCAGGGAGGCACACAGGAGAAGGTGGCGCCGGCTCCAATGGCTGGAGAGGCAGCAGGCAAGGGATGCAGCTCACATGGCTGTCAAACATGCAGAAGGCCACAGAGATGGCGACAGACCTCAACTGATGCCCCAGGAAGGACCTGCCATCAGGAGCAGGGTCAGGTATGCTGACCCCCGCACCACATAGTGGGCGAGATGGACAAGAGGCAGCATGTACAGGAAGATCATCATCATCATAGGCAGTCACTCGGAATCGAGGAGGACTTGCTTCCACTCTCAAAGTGAGTTCTTTGATGGCTGAACAGACCAATACGAGAGCCACAGACCCTGTTACAGGTGGGACAGACATTCGTCGGGGCAAGGGGTCGGTAGGTCTGGTTTGCCGCGCGCTCCTTCCGCTACCTGCACCTGGCCTCTTCATGCTCCTTGCGTCGAGACTCAAAGAGCTCAACGCCTTCCCGGATGGACTTTCTCCACCTCGGGCGGTCTGTGGCCAGGGTCTCCCAGGTGTCAGTGGTGATGTCGCACTTTACCAGGGAGGCTTTGAGGGTGTCCTTATAACATTTCCGCTGTCCCGCTTTGGCTCATTTACCACGAAGGAGCTCCGCATAAAGCATTTGCTTAGGGAGTCTCGTATCTGACATGCGAACTATGTGGCCTGCCCAGCGAAGCTGATCGAGTGTGGTCAGTGCTTCAATACTGGGGATGTTAGCCTGGTTGAGGACACTGATGTTGGTGCGCCTGTCCTCCCAGGGGATTTGCAGGATCCTGCGAAGACATCGTTGGTGATATTCTCCAGCGACTTGAGGTGTCTTCTGTACATCGTCCATGCCTCAGACACATACAGGAGGGCGGGTATTACTACAGCCCTGAAGACCATGAGGTTGGTGGTAGATTTGAGGGCCTGGTCTTCAAACACTCTTTTCCGCAAGCGGCCGAAGGCTGCGCTGGCGCACTGGAGGCGATACTGAATCTCCGCATCAATGTCTGCCTTTATTGATAAGAGGCTCCCGAGATATGGGAAATGGTCCACATTGTCCAGGGCCGCGCCGTGGATCTTGATGATTGGAGGGCAGTGTTGTGCGGTGATGATAGGCTGGTGAAGGACCTTTGTCTTACGGATGTTAAGGTAAGGCCCATGCTTTCATATGCCTCAGTGAATACATTGACTATATCCTGGAGTTCAGCCTCTGAATGTGCACAGATGCAGGCATCGTCCGAATACTGCAGCTCAATGACAGAGGTTGGGGTGATCTTGGGCCTGGCTTGGAGGCGGCGTAGGTTAAACAGCTTCCCACTGGTTCTGTAGTTTAATTCCACTCCAGCGGGGAGCTTGTTGATTGCGTCGTGGAGCATGACAGCGAGGAAGATTGAGAAGAGGGTTGAAGCGATAACGCAGCCCTGTTTGACCCCAGTTCAGACATAGATTGGGTCTGTAATGGATCCGTTGATAAGGATCACGGCCTCCAGGAGGAAGATGCTTGCCAGCAGCAGGCTGCAGAAGGTGAGGACCAACAACAGCAGAAGGGAGAAGGCAATGAGGCAGCTGTCAGAAGAAGATGCCTACATAGATATGTGGGGGCAGAAGGCCCTATTGTCAAAGGGTCTACAGACAGCAATTCTTCTCCATGGAGACAAGGGCTACCCACTGTGCACTTGGCTGCTGACTCCCCTTCACATCCCCAGGACTGCTGCGCAGCAAGCCTACACTGACTTTCATTCAGCCATCAGATGCATCTTGAACTGATCATCAGAATCCTTAAAAAGAGGTTCCGTTGCCTGGATCGCACAGGAGTGTTGCAGTACTCGTCTGAGCAGGTCTCCCTATTCGTGGTCATCTGCTGCATGCTTCATGGCCTGGCACTCAGGAGGCTAAACCACAGGAGGACGAGGCAGCAGTACTAACTGAGGAGGAGAAAGACCAGGAGGAGGAGTCACAGGAGGAGGACCAGCATGCTGGTCGGTGGCCACACAGGAGGCGGTGTCGCTATCCAAACCCTGCAAGGGAAGTGCAGAACCATCTCATTGCTGCTCGTTTCCGCTGAGTTCATGCGCACTTTACCCTTCATCTTTGCATCTCCATGGGCAACCCAATGAGCCCTTTCACACATCATTGCTCACAGTGAAATGAGAGACCTGCGCAGATATTGAAACACAAAATAAAGATTTATTAGACCAGAAATAATGGACCCACAAAATATACACATTATCAATTCTCACCCATGTGCATTTCCTTATAACCCCTCTTAAGCATACCTATTATGGAACTACGCCGCAGTGTCTCCCTTGTGGCTGCATCATGACTCTGGGAAGGCCGCTGGGTTTCAGGTGTAGAAGCTACAGATGTCCTTCTCGGACGCCCTCGACCAGCTCTGGCCCTGGATGGGCCGGCTGCAGATGGGGCTGCCTCCTCCTCTGTGCCTTCAGTCTAAATTGGCTGGTGCAATGGTTGGCAGCAATGGTGGAGGGGCAGGCCTCGGCTCAGGACTGCTGTGGATCCTGAGAGAGCACATCAGGATCCTGGTCCGATCAGCCTGCGCCACCCCCCTGGGGCAGCACCTCACAATCCCCAACAATCTGCTGGGGCATTGGTCGGTGGGGTGGCGTGTGGTGGACCCAGCAGTGATGGCAGCAGTCAGATCTCGCATGGCTTCCAGCTGAGACTGCATGAGAGCAGACACAGTCTCGATGCCACCAGAGAGGACAGCAGTAAGATGCTCCGTGGCCTGTTGCCCAGTGTGCAAGAGAGCATTCTGGGATTCCAGGCCAGCGGCCATCCTCTCCAAAGCAGCACTCAATCATTCGCTTGCGCCTGAGCTATAATGGCAGCTGCCACATCGCCCATGTCATCACAGCTGGATCCTCATGGTCACTCTGGGAGTCCACCATTGTCCGCACACTGGCAATGATGTTGGTTCCATAGTGCATGCAGATCTATCCACAATGCTTGAGGCAGACTCGTTCACGCTCCTGACCACCACTTGCGACAGGCTCTCGGGCACCCTTGCCATTGCCCCCAACATCTGGGAATGCATGGCCTCCACCCTTGTTTCATAAGCCCCAACATCGATGGGCTTGATGGGCTCATCTGAGTCCTCTACAGCAGAACTCGTGTGTGATTTCGCCCCCCGGAGAGATGGCATCCGAGGTTGCCTTTGCCCTTGACCATGAAGCAGCTCGCTAGTGATTCACCCAGTGCAGACCCCTCTGCTAAATCTAACTGACTCGACTGCTTACTCCCAGTATCTGAGCTGGCGCGTGCGAGTGTAGGAAGCAGTGACGTGATGGCCTCCTCCTGCTCCTATTTCTTAAGTTCTTGTGTTCTTATGTTCCCTCCACAGCTTGGACGTGGGTCTAAAGTTCAACATCCTAGAAGTAGCTGGCTCTCCTTAAACCTCTTGCATTAGGTATTCCTTCATAAGCAACAGAGACAAACTCAATGCTCAGGGTCTAGCTGCAAACCCTGCCCTTTAAGGCGGCCAGGGCGCAGCTGCCTCATTATCAGTAAATCGACACCAGCTGAATTTCGCGGCCCAATCGGCCAGTCTGCCCCCACACTGCTACAAAGAGCCCATTCCTGCCACCAATCTCGCACGGCTCCTTTATTTCAGCAAAATTGCTGAATTTCGCTCTAATGGCTGCCTCATCCATTGCGGCAGTATGCATGCCACAAAGCAGTAGATGCGCCTCGTTTCGGGCGGTGGCCAATTTCGGCCCCTTTGTGTTCTTGGACAGATTTGTGTGCATCTTTGGAAGTGGCTTAGTAAATTGCAGTGAATGGTGAGACATAACGGTTCCTCCTGCAATGGTGATGAGTGTGAAAGGAATGGCTTAGTCATTGTAGGGATGTGTTATGATGCTGGTGTGGGGTGGTGCCAACCTGGCGCATCCTGTAGCAGCCAGGGTATAGAGCGTAAAGTAAATCTGGCCATGGTGAGGCCAGTCCTGGAGTCCTGGGCAGCAATATGGTTGGGTATTGATGCTCTGTGTCCTATGCAGCATCATTTGATTGCGGAAAAGGTTGGTGCTATTGTGGGTGCTGCTGGTGTGCCTGCTGCTGCTGGTGTTGGGGCTGATCGTCGTGGGATTCTGAGGAACAAGGTGAGATAGTTTCAAGGGCACCAATGCTCATGTAATAGATGGCAGGTGAACTTGAGATGACAGAAGCGATCTGACAGTGGTGAGAGAGGTTGATCCAATGAGGTGACACTGGTTAGAGTTTACTCCAAACATAAAAACCTGCATAAAGCTCAATCTGTCTTCCAAGTGCAGTAAGTAACAGCTTCTGATCTTGGAAAGTGAACAGCTGTGAGATGGGAGCTTTTTATAGCACTTTTGTAGCTGTCAAATAAAGAGATGATTTCATGGTAACTCAACTCTTAACTTCCTTACCTGACATGATCCTTGAGTAGCATGGACCCCATGGGCGACCTCGTAAAATTAAGGTGAGCTCAAATATTTTTTAAGTGGCTGAAAACAACGTCATTATGACCTGAATTGTCTCCCCCATCGCTGCGTGCCATGTCTGTTCAGCCCTGACAGACCCAGCATCTGGGAAAGGGCGTGTGGCAGCGGTTTGACAGCAGGTTCCAAAATACATAGAATTACACCGAATTTACAGCACAGAAACAGCCATTCGACCAACTGGTCCAGGTTAATATTTGTGCTCCACGGAAGCCTCCTCCCACTCTACTTCATCTAACTATTAAAATGTCCTTCTATTCCTTTCTTCTGCATGTACTTATCTAGTTTCCCCTTAAATACATCTATGTTATTTGCCTCAACTGCTCCATATGGTAGCAAGTTCCACATTCTAACCACTCCCTCAGTAAAGAAGTTTCTCTAGAACTCCTTATTGGATTTATTAGTGACTATCTTATATTTATGATCTCTAGTTTTGGACACCCCACAAGTGGAAACATCCTCTCTACATGTACCCTATCAAGCCCATTCATAATTTTAAAGGCCTGTATTAAAGAAAGACTTGGATTTATATAGCACCTTTCATCGGATGTCCCAAGGCACTTTACTGCCAATTAAGTACTTTTTGAAGTGTTGTCACTGTTGTAATGTAGGAAACATGGCAGCTAATTTGTGCATAGCAAGCTCTCACAAACAGTAATGTGATAATGACCAGATAATCTGTTTTAGCGATGTTAATTGAGGGATAAATTTCGTGCTGTTCCCTGCCTTCTTTGACCTCACAAAGGCATTTGACACTCTCAACCGTGAGGGACTATGGAGCTGCCCCCAAAGGTTTGTCACCATCGTCCGCCTGCTCCATGATGACATGCAAGCCGTGATACTGACCAACGGATCCACCACAGACCAAATCCACATCCGGACCGGGGTCAAGCAAGGCTGCGTCATCGCGCCAACTCTCTTCTCGATCTTCCTCGCTGCAGTGCTCCATCTTACTCTCAACAAGCTCCCCGCTGGAGTGGAACTAAACTATAGAACCAATGGGAACCTGTTGTGCGTAAATCAGTGTCGGAACAGTGGGAGGCATTCAAGGGGGAGATCCGGAAGGCTCAGGCCAAACATGTGCCCTTAAAGAAAAAGGCTGGGAAAAATAATTCTAGAGCCACCTGGATGTCTAGGGACTTACAGGGGAGGATTAAAAAAAAGTGATGCTTATGTCATATACCAGATACTTTAGAATCTATATTGACATTCGTTGTCATTAAACGCCTATTCTGTATATTTATTAACATTGTTTTGTATTTTGTTGCAGTCTTCCTCAGTATTAACTATATCCCCAATTTGGTGCTACCCATAATTTTTTTTAAACGTACTTCCAATTCCCAGTTTCCAAATTGTGAATAACAGTAGTCCCAGCACCGTTCCCTGTGGAACATCACTTTTCACATTCCACCAGTCTGAGTACATAACACTTACTCTCAGTTTTCTAGCCAGCTTGCTATCCATTCTGCTATTTATCCCCTGATCCCATATGCTCCGACATTAGTTATGAATCTACTATGTGGCATTTTATCAGAGACCTTTTGAAATCCAAATATATTACATCTACTGTATTACTCTTATCTACTCTTTCTGTTACTGCTTCAAGGAATTCAATAAGGTTGGTCAAGCATGACCTTACTTTTTGAAATCTGTGCTGACTTTCAGTTTCTTCTTGTTTATTTATTACAGTAAGAGATAGAGGCGGATAAGAGTAAAGTGGGGCCCTTAAATACAGACACAGGTGATATTGTAATTGAATATCAGGAAATGGCAGACTTGCTAAATACCTGTACTTACTTCACAGCAGAGGAAGAAGATAAAGTACCAGAAATATCAGGAAAACTAAGACTAAATGATGGGGAAGAACTTACTGGATTTAATTTAAGTAAAAAAAATGGAGAAAATTAGATGTAAAGTAGATAAATCTCCAGGATCTGATAGGTATTAAAAGAAGTAGGTGAGATGATTGTAGATGCTCTAAGTTATGATCTTCCAAAATTCTCTTAATTCAGGAATTTTCCCCTTGGATTGGAAAATTGCTAATGTCACTCCATTATTCAAGGAGAGATAAACTAAGAAATGATACGCCTATTAGTCTAACATCTATTGTGAGGCAGTTACTAGAATCTGTTATTAGGGACAGAGTGATTGAGAACTTGGATAAATTTGAACTGACCAGAGAGCCACATGTCTAACGAACCTAGCTGAATTTTTTGAGGAGGTAACTAAAGTTATAGATAAGGGAATGTCTATGGATGTTATTTATATGAATTTCCATATTTACAAATACAGAAATAGAAAACACGGAAACAGGTCATTCGGCCCAACCAGTCTGTAGAGGTGTTTAACCTCCATGTGATAAAATAGTTCTAATCACATTTACCCATCCTGTTCCCATATTCCTTCAAACTCAACCCTGGAAGTGGACGCAATCATTAGAACATAATAAGAACATAAGAAATAGGAGCAGGAGTAGGCCACATGGCCCCTCGAGTCTGCTCTGCCATTTAATACGATTATGGCTGATCCGATCATGGACTCAGGTCCACTTCCCTGCCTGCTCTCTATAACCCCTTATTCCCTTACCATTTAAGAAACTGTCTATTTCTGTCTTAAATTTATTTAATGTCCCAGCTTCCACAGCTCTCTGAGGCAGCAAATTCCACAGATCCACAACCCTCTGAGAGAAGAAATTTCTCCTCATCTCATTTTTAAATGGGCGGCCCCTTACTCTAAGATTATGTCCACTAGTTCTGGTCTCCCGCCATCAGTGGAAACATCCTCTCTGCAACCACCCTGTCATTTTTAATTCATGTTTTGCCTTTGTGCCAATGATCCTAAGACTGGCCTGATCCACTTGCAGGTTTGCCTGAATATTGTATTGGGCAGTTGAGGAGCTGGCAATTTTTTAAAATTTTAACTGCCTGCCACCTCATTGTTCATCCTGGCCTCACAAAAATGTTTATTGGCCGTTTTGTGAGCAACCTCCAACTGTCCCTTTAAGGATTGGTGTTAGGCTTTTCAAAGCTTGTACCAAAGGAAGGGGTATGCATGGTGCATGGCATACCCATTGGTACTGACATTTCCAGTCAGGGTCCTACAACTGGCGTGGGACCCCAGGTTATATAGTCAAGTAGACCCCTGCCTGTTTCAAACTGAAATTATGCCCACTTGCAGGTTTGCCTGAATATTGTATTGGGCAGTTGAGGAGCTGGCAATTTTTTAAAATTTTAACTGCCTGCCACCTCATTGTTCATCCTGGCCTCACAAAAATGTTTATTGGCCGTTTTGTGAGCAGCCTCCAACTGTCCCTTTAAGGATTGGTGTTAGGCTTTTCAAAGCTTGTACCAAAGGATGGGGTATGCATGGTGCATGGCATACCCATTGGTACTGACATTTCCAGTCAGGGTCCTACAACTGGCGTGGGACCCCAGGTTATATAGTCAAGTAGACCCCTGCCTGTTTCAAACTGAAATTATGCCCACTTGCAGGTTTGCCTGAATATTGCATTGGGCAGTTGAGGAGCTGACAATTTTTTTAAATTTTAACTGCCTGCCACCTCATTGTCTATCATAAAGGAGCAGACAACAGTTAAATATCATCTCAATATGTCAGAAATAGTATTTCCCTGCCTCATTTTTTAATAATTTGAAGAATGTATTTCAAACAGAACATTTATTGTTGTTAGAGTTTAACCGCTTTACTGAAGACATTGCCATTTTTATAGATTTCAGGACAGTCATAGGACCATTGGCGCAAAGGCATAACATGAATTAAAAATGACTGACATGTTTTACAAAATCATCCATTGTTAGTTAACTGGGAAATTGACAAGTGTGGCAAAAGTCACTGGACCTGAAATTCAGTGCCGCTGGAAAGCTCGTGCTTTCCCCACCTTTTTGTGGCCATTAGCGCCAAAATGTTTTCGTGGCTGGCCCACCCCATATTCAGCTCCAAAAGTGAACAAATGGGTTCCAGCGCTAATGGACCCTTCCAAAGTGGGTTTTTCAGCAGTGTGGCTGTCTTAATTTGAGCGTTATCACCACTGAGAAATTCAGCATTCAGGTAAGGGTTTCTAATGAGCCAGTTTTTTTAAAGACAAGGGTTTTCAGCAAGGCCCTGAGGGGGGGACGGAGTTTGGAAGGATGGCTGGTGTAAGAGATACAAGGAGAGCCAACAGGTTCACTGATATGGAGTTGGAGACACTGATGGACAGTGTGGAGGACAGAAGAAGAATACTGTTTCCTGATGTGGAGAGACCTGGCAGGCAGGAGGGTGCTGGCCAGTCTGCACCCAGCCCTTCCAGGGTGGCGATGGGTCGACATCTCCTAGCTCTGGGGCGACAAGGATCGTCCTCTTCTTCCTGCGCCTCCTCCTCCTCCTCCTCAGGTGGTACTGCTGGCTCGACAGGAACATCTGGAGAAGAGGCCGATTTTCAGGGGTTGGAAGACTCTGAGGGTCCTGGCCCCAGTGACCTACAGCAATGCCAAGCAGGAGGGCCAGTTCTCTAGAGGGTGAGTCAGCACAGAAGTCCTGCTGAAGAACAGGCAGATGAGGACCTGGATTTGGTGGCAATATATAGTAAAAACACACAGATGCACCACGAGCTCATGGGTGCATTGGGTAGGATCCCCGAGAGCATCGACAAACTTGCTGAGTGTTGCGGAGGCTGTCTCATGCATTGTCTCTGCATCTCCAGACTCCAGCGGGACCATCCCTGACCACTCACAGAGGCAGGTAACCTCCAGTAGCGACAGTGGCGTGCTCGAGTGTGTGGTGCATGCCCTTGATCACGTTGCAGAATTAAAAGCATCGCAGGCACAAGCTACGCTGCAGCTTGGTGATGTGATGCGGACGATGACTGCTGCCATACTCTCTGTCTTCCCCAGTGTCCAATGGGAAAGTGATGGTGCCGAAGCAGGCCAGCAAGTTGTGGTGACACATCGTGCTCCAGATGCTGAGGCCCAGCCTTGTCTGAGTGTCAGTGGTTTCCAGGAGATGGAAGGTGCTGTCATTCCTCAGGGTAACTGCATTCCGGATCCCACCACTAATTCTCAGACCACACACCTTATGCGGTCGACGCCTGACCTATCGGAGACTACCTCTGCCGATGCTGAGGTGCAGCAGTCCGTAGCCAGGCCTTCCAGGCCCAGAACTGGTCGAGGGTGTCCTTCTAGGCAATTTACACTGTCTGCTCCCTTAAACAGCAGCCCTCAAGCAGCATTGCTGTAGGCATTGAGGAGGAGCACCAGGTGTGGGAGGGGGATGAAGGGAATGGGAGTAAATATCTGGTGAAGACCCATTAAGGGTTGGGAAAACCTTGAACACTTGCCCTGAGATGTATAAAGTACTCCTGTAAATAGTTTTTGGTTGTGAATGAAGTTGTTACAACGTTTCTAGTAGCAGAATACTGCTTCTTCTTTTGTTTGCTTTTGTAGCTTTATTGTATCGTTTAATCGTGTTGGTGGGGGGGCCGCGGGGGAGGTGAAGATTGTTTGTAAATTTTTCAGATAAATATTTCACTTTGGCCGTTTGCGGTTAGTGTCCTGTGTATCATTGAAAAGCTCAGCGTAGATGTGCCTTTATGGTGGCACAATGCATGGTCGGTATTAAATGCATCCCTCAGCTTCATTCATTCAAGCAAACCAGTCTGGTGCTGACATGTGGCTGCATATGTCCCATGTTGTTGCCTCGAGGGAGCCGAGCCATAGAAGGCCAGCACCACAGTAACCTTCACTGCGACGGTCAGCGCAGTCGTGTAGGAGATGACATATCTCTGTCACCACTTCCTTTCGGAAGCGCAGCCTTCTGACACATTGCTCCTCAGATAGCTGAAGGTATGAGCATTGGTGGCTGTAAACCGGTGGGGTGTCAGCCCTCCTCCCCACACGTCTTCGGCCTCTCCTCATCCATTGCCCGACATGGCCATCAGCCCTTTTTCTAGCTTGATGCCGCTGGCAATAGCATGCAGAATGAGATACTGGCAAACTAATATTGACCCCATTAAATCTTCTCATGGACCCTGTAAGGACACTATAATGCCAGATAATGGTGCCGTTTGCAGGTCTCAGCTCCACACAGTATTATGGGTGCATCCATTGCAGTGACTGTGTAATGCGATGTAGGATTCTCATCTCCCCGTTTCCAAAAGCCGCCAATGCTGCCTGCTGTACCCTGGGAATGCCTGCTTTTTCAGATGTTTCCTGGGGGGGGTGCATTAAGGCATAAGGGCCGAAATTTGCTAGCGCAGAATTGCACGAGGATTGACATCATGCTCTCAGTGAAACACGAGGGCAGGGCGGTAAAAGCTGTACGCCCGATGTTATGCCTAGAAAAGCCATTTACTGCCTCTTCGGGGCGCTAACTAAGGTGCAAGTGACCCGAAAATCCAACCTCTTGTAAAATGTGATGAAAGGTGATAAAGGGGTCTTTCAAATTTCCTTTGGAGAAAGGAATGCTCAACAGTTCACCTTAATTCTGACAATATCAATTTCAATAGATATATTAAATGGCAATATCACCTTTAAGTCCAATGGTTTAATAACTTGAAAGAAAATAAAATCAGAAATAGTATGCCTTGAGCTGTAACAAACAATCCATTAGATTTACATCAGTTAAAATAGTTATTCCTTTTAATATAATCCACACTGAGCTTTAGAACATATTTTTTCTAACCATTCTTGTTTTCAGACTGCAGGAGTCATCACAGTCATGTCTGATCCTATCTTCCTTTGATGTACACAGGTCACCAGATCGCAGAGGAGCAGCAACATGTGATGCTTCTTTTCCCCCTTTCTCTAGCTCAGATGCGCTAAACTATTTGAACCCTGTGCCATTGCCTTTGCTGCAATCAGCGCAGGCCAAGCCATAGAACCAGTTTGTTCCTCTTCTGTATGGGTCAGTACACCCATGATGCATCCAGAGAGTCATTGAGAAGCTGCTTTCTTGGTTTTCTAAAACATGACTGATACAGGTGTTTAACTTTTTTTGGACTGGATTGTCAAATGGTTATGTGGCAACATGCTTATAATAACTTATTTGTTGATGATATGAGGCTCCTCTTAAAATGTTGAGCAAATGTTCCTGTTCTTGTAGGCTGACAAAGACAAGTTTTCCTTGTTCTAGTGAAGGCGAGATCACAGTTGTCCTACTTAATGTGCAGGAAGTAGTGAATGCTGTATTTCAGCAACAGTTTCATGAACATTTGCAAACTCACAAAATACATACACACAAGTGGAATATGTGACAAAAAGCAGAATCCAATTGGAAACCTTAATTTACAAGTACTGTAGTATTGGTGAATCTTTGAAAGTTCACAAACAGCTGTGGAGAACTGATGCCCCACACCAACTTGAAGAGAAAACATTATAATGGTGACTAGCAGTAGGATGATCTTTAGGAGTGGGAGAGAGAGGAGTCGATCTGTTTTTAAAAATATTTTTATCCGTTCCCGGGTCTTCCATACTATGTGCCATCAATGCAATTCAAGAGTGACCAGGCAGGCTGTGAACATTAACTTGCAATCCATCACTTCACGGCACCAATGCTCTGGCGTTTTCACCCTTTTGTAGAAAACAAAGTTTTTTTAAATGGTCATTGAGGTGATATTATTTTTGTGCAAATGAAACTCATCAAAAATTAAAAACAAACCTATTTCCCAAAGAACCCCATTGTTTGACTGGAGGAATTAATTTATGAAATTGAAAAGGTAAATTGTGTAGTTTGGATTGCTTTAGCAGAGAATGACAATGGACAACACTCCACCATAAATTATCACCTATATTGATAAAAGATATTCATAGACCAGAAAACGAAAAAAGTTAACATTTTATATTCTGATTGTTATTTTCACAAGCACTGTTAGAAATTAGGGTTACCTGAAAATGATACTGTGTTTAAATGATTGTATGTTTCTGCTCAAGGCAAGTAAAGGGTTAATGTATAAGCCATGTTTTACCCGAGAATGCTTAAGTTTCGCTTTCCTCACTCAGTGTTTTTAAAGAGTTAGATTAGAGAATGCATAACATTTTGACTTATTCTTTAATTTGGCCAATTATAATGTTAAGGTAGAATTTGGAGTTTGTTTAACAATAAAAGTTTATTATTATAAAGGCATAGAATGTATAACTAATGGAAGTTAAGAGTTTCCATGACAACCAGCTGGAGTAAGATGGTTTTAACAAAGGACCTATCTTTTAATGGCCCACGATTATGTTTGAGAATGCAACAGGAGGGCAGGGCAGGACGAGATAAGAGGGGTCCAGATGGATGGATTGGCCTTCAAAACCATTAACAAGAAAGATGCGTAATGCTGGTGAAGATCACTCCTTCAGGGTGAGTTTTCATCAGCAAGTGCAGACAAAGAACGTGGATCAGGATTGGGTGTAGACTTTTAAAGAGAACCTCAATAGGTCAAAAGGTGTTGTCAATATACCATTCCAGGTCCACCCCTAAAAATGGAATAAAATTAACATCCTGCAGGCCAATCCCCCCATACGGTGGAGGGAAATACAGCGAGCTGTGCTGGTTGATGGCGCTTCAGCAATCAAGATTGGGTGTAGACTTTTAAAGAGAACCTCAATAGGTCAAAAGGTGTCAATATACCAAAGAAGAATCTAAGAGAAGGAGAGGCCACAAGCCAGGGAACTACTCACACGCACCAGCTGTTTGCCTGATCAGGATTGGGTACCAGCTACTCATCACGGTTGTAAGTTTTTGCTGTATAATTAATGTGTTATATTCCGTCTTAAACTCTGATTAAACACAATAAACCCACCATATTGGTTTACAAAGAGCCTGATTATTAAAGTGACCAGAGATAGCCTGAATATGCGATATAGTAAGACAACAAGCATATGAAGGTTAGGGCATTTTGTCTATCCTTTTGAAACAGAGGAAGATATACTGCTGTGGAGAGACCAAAGCGGTGGGATTATTTTTGGATTGCTCGAACAAAAAGCTGACATAGACTCAAATGCTATATTTCTCGTTGCTGAATTTCAAAAACAGGCATCCAGTATAAAGGATTAGTAAAATACCATAAGATATTGGGAAAATAATAGTAATATGGCAAACAAATGTCATTCTTAGCAGTTGTGAATTTGCCTGTAGCATTACAGTTCTGAATGCTTCAACTTAAAATGTTTTCAAATATTTGATATATTATGCATTTGCATAGATCACACATTCCAGAATATTAGATAAAAAGGAAAACACTAATTTCTACTGGATAGACAATGTCAAGAGTGATTTGTCACAGAAATGGATACAGCTGGCTGAAGCAGCCAGGCTAGCTCAGAACCGACAACAATTGAGTTCATCCGTTCGGCCCCATCGTCGCTGCTATAATCAAACAATGTATTAGTAGCTTTATACTGCTATGGCCATAAATCACAGAGAATATCTGAATAGCACATAAAGACTGGCTCAAATTCTCTACTTATACCATGTAGCAAATTAAGTAATCTTATGGCACTAATATATTAAATTTCATTTTCATCAGTCTCCACAGCAGACTGAGGAACTGGAACCTTTACATTCTTCAAAATGCCACATTCAGGTACAGGGTGTGCTAGAGTCTCCACATTGGCCTCTTGACAAAATGGAGTGAGGGAAGGTTTGATGAAGATTTCAAAGTGTTCTCTAGCTTCTCCGTCCTCTTTTTCCAGATAGAATTGGTATTCACCAAACCGCAAAATACACTTCCTTGGTAAATCGATCTTATTGAGGTGATCCAGAATTGCATTATCGACAGACAGTTTAGTCTTCAAGCTTGTATTTTTGATTTCAAAGCAGAGTTCTGAGCTTTCGTTGTGTCGGAAAGCTTGGATGGCAAACTGAATTCGTGAGGCACGCTTGTCTAAGAGAGGAAAATGACATACTTTGGAGTCACGGCCGAACTTTACCAACGCCTCGGTTCGATACTTCTGTTTCTCAATGAAATTTAGGGACTTAAACACTCCTGCCTGTGGGTGGTAGATGTTGATATCAAGACAAGTTAAAGTCTCTTCAGTGTCAGCATTTTCAAAAGACATCATGTTGCACGTTTATATTTCTGCAAAAACAATAATCATCATCATTGTTTCGCTCCATTACAACAGTGGCTACACCGCAAAAGTAAATCATTGGCTGTGAAATGCTTTGGGAAGTTCTGAGGTTGTGAAAGGCAATATATAAATGCAAGTCATTTTTTTTTATATACATTGGTTTCATAAGTACACTGAATAAACTATTTATCCAAGCAATCTAATATTCTAGGCATTTAAACTTATAATGAACTCTTCACTCTTAATACAGTAGAAGCCCTTTAATGGAACAGCCAGTGGCCAGTAAAACAATTATTTTATTTTATTGTAGCTACTAAGCAAATTCCCACAAATTGAAATCATTAATGCACCTCTAAAAGCAGGCTTGCATTGAAAGATGAGGCTGTAAATTAACTGTTTAAGCCTCTTCAAACTGGAGGTAACAGTGGAAAGTCAAGCAAACCTACCCACGCAATAATTATACCAGTATGCCTCAGCTGGAGTATTGTGTTTAATTCTGGGCACCACATTTTAGGAAGGGTATCAAAGCCTTAGAGAGGGTACAGTAGAGATTTACTAGAATGGCACCAGGGATGAGGGGCTTCAGTTATGTGGAGAGACTGGAGAAACTGAGGCTGTTCTCCTTAGAGCCGAGAAGTTTATGAGATTTGATAGAGGTGTTGAAAATCATTAATGGTGTTGACAGAGTAAATAAGGAGAAATTGTTTCCAGTAGCAAAAGGTTTGGTAGCCAGAGGACACTGATTTAAGGTGATTGCGGAAAGGACCAGAGGCAACATGAGGAAACTTTTTTACACACTGAGTTGTTGTGTTCTGGAATGCACTGCCTGAAAGCGTGGTGGATGCAGATTTAATAGTAACATTCAAAAGAGAATTTGAAGGGAAAAAAGTACAGGTTATGAAGAAAGAGCAGGGGAATGGGATTCATTGGATAGTTCTGCCAAAGAGCTGGCACAGGCAGGATGGGCCGAATGGCCTCCTTCGGTGCTGTATCATTCTATGTTCTCTATTTAGAAAACAGTACAGTTGAGGGAGAGCCTGAATCAATTCTCGACAATTTTTAAAAGTATACACTGTAATTAGATAATATCACACAATAAAATTACATTTTTCTCAGCTCCTGTGTTATTAGTTCTACTATGCAAAAAGTACATGTTACTTGTTTTCTGTAAATCGCAATGCATTTACATAGAATCATAGAAATTTACAGTACAGGAGGAGGCTATTCGGACACGTGATATGCAGGCCATGATCCTTACATAAGAACATAAGAACATAACAATTAGGAACAGGAGTAGGCCATCTAGCCCCTCGAGCCTGCTCCGCCATTCAAAAAGATCATGGCTGATCTGGCCGTGGACTCAGCTCCACTTACCCGCCTGCTCCCCGTAACCCTTAATTCCCTTATTGGTTAAAAATCTATCTATCTGTGATTTGAATACATTCAATGAGCTAGCCTCAACTGCTTCCTTGGGCAGAGAATTCCACAGATTCACAACCCTCTGGGAGAAAAAATTCCTTCTCAACTCGGTTTTAAATTGGCTCCCCCCTATTTTGAGGCTGTGCCCCCTAGTTCTAGTCTCCCCGACCAGTGGAAACAACCTCTCTGCCTCTATCTTGTCTATCCCTTTCATTATTTTAAATGTTCCTATAAGATCACCCCTTATCCTTCTGAACTCCAACGAGTAAAGACCCAGACTGCTCAATCTATCATCATAAGGTAATCCCCTCATCTCCGGAATCAGCCTAGTGAATCGTCTCTGTACCCCCTCCAAAGCTAGTATATCCTTCCTTAAGTAAGATGACCAAAACTGCACGCAGTACTCCAGGTGCGGCCTCACCAATACCCTATACAGTTGCAGCAGGACCTCCCTGCTTTTGTACTCCATCCCTCTCGCAATGAAGGCCAATATTCCATTCGCCTTCCTGATTACCTGCTGCACCTGCAAACTAATTTTTGGGATTCATGCACAAGGACCCCCAGGTCCCTCTGCACCGCAGCATGTTGTAATTTCTCCCCATTCAAATAATATTCCCTTTTACTGTTTTTTTTTCCAAGGTGGATGACCTCACATTTTCCGACATTGTATTCCATCTGCCAAACATTAGCCCATTCGCTTAACCTATCTAAATCTCTTTGCAGCCTCTCTGTGTCCTCTACACAACCCGCTTTCCCACTAATCTTTGTGTCATCTGCAAATTTTGTTACACTACACTCTGTCGCCTCTTCCAGGTCATCTATGTACATTGTAAACAGTTGTGATCCCAGCACCGATCCCTGTGGCACACCACTAACCACCGATTTCCAACCCGAAAAGGACCCATTTATCCCGATTCTCTGCTTTCTGTTAGCCAGTCAATTCTCGATCCATGCTAATACATTTCCTCTGACTCCGTGTACCTTTATCTTCTGCAGTAACCTTTAGTGTGGCACCTTATCGAATGCCTTTTGGAAATCTAAATACACCACATCCATCGGTACACCTCTATCCACTATGCTCGTTATATCCTAAAGAATTCCAGTAAATTAGTTAAACATGATTTCTCCTTCATGAATCCATGTTGCGTCTGCTTGATTGCACTATTCCTATCTAGATGTCCCGCTATTTCTTCCTTAATGATAGCTTCAAGCATTTTCCCCAATACAGATGTTAAACTAACTGGCCTACAGTTACCTGCCTTTTGTTTGCCCCCTTTTTTTAACAGAGGCATTACATTAGCTGCTTTCCAATCCGCTGGTACCTCCCCAGAGTCCAGAGAATTTTGGTAGATTATAATGAATGCATCTGCTATAACTTCCGCCATCTCTTTTAATACCCTGGGATGCATTTCATCAGGACCGGGGACTTGTCTACCTTGAGTCCCATTAGCCTGTCCAGCACTACCTCTCTAGTGATAGTGATTGTCTCAAGGTCCTCCCTTCCCACATTCCTGTGATCAGCAATTTTTGGCATGGTTTTTGTGTCTTCCACTGTGAAGACCAAAGCAAAATAATTGTTTAAGGTTTCAGCCATTTCCACATTTCCCATTATTAAATCCCCCTTCTCATCTTCTAAGGGACCAACAGTTACTTTAGTCACGCTCTTCCGTTTTATATATCGGTAAAAGCTTTTACTATCTGTTTTTATGCTTTGCGCAAGTTTACTTTCGTAATCTATCTTTCCTTTCTTTATTGCTTTCTTAGTCATTCTTTGCTGTCGTTTAAAATTTTCCCAATCTTCTAGTTTCCCACTAACCTTGGCCACCTTATACGCATTGGTTTTTAATTTGATACTCTCCTTTATTTCCTTGGTTATCCTCGGCTGGTTATCGCTTCTCTTACCAACCTTCTTTTTCACTGGAATATATTTTTGTTGAGCACTATGAAAGAGCTCCTTAAAAGTCCTACACTGTTCCTCAATTGTGCCATCGTTTAGTCTGTATTCCCAGTCTACTTTAGCCAACTCTGCCCTCATCCCACTGTAGTCCCCTTTGTTTAAGCATAGTATGCTCATTTGAGACACTACTTCCTCACCCTGAATCTGTATTACAAATTCAACCATACTGTGATCACTCATTCCGAGAGGATCTTTTACTAGGAGATCGTTTATTATTCCTGACTCATTACACAGGACCAGTTCTAAGATAGCTTGCTCCCTTGTAGGTTCTGTAACATACTGTTCTAAGAAACAATCCCATATGCATTCTATGAATTCCTCCTCCAGGCTACCCTGTACGATTTGATTTGACCAATCGATATGTAGATTAAAATCCCCCATGATTACTGCCGTTCCTTTATCACATGCCTCCATTATTCCCTTGATTATTGTCCGCCCCACCGTGAAGTTATTATTTGGGGGCCTATAAACTACGCCCACCAGTGACTTTTTCCCCTTACTATCTCTAATCTCCACCCACAATGATTCAACATTTTGTTCATTAGAGCCAATATCATCTCTCACAACTGCCCTGATATCATCCTTTATTAACAGAGCTACCCCACTTCCTTTCCCTTCTTGTCTATCCTTCCGAATTGTCAGATAACCCTGTATGTTTAATTCCCAGTCTTGGCCACCCTGCAACCACGTTTCTGTAATGGCCACCAAATTATACCCATTTGTAATGATTTGTGCCGTCAACTCATTTACTTTATTTCGAATGCTGCGTGCGTTTAGGTACAGTGTTTTAATACTAGTTTTTAAACTATGATTTTTAGTTTTGACTCCTCCTGCAGCCCCTTTATATTCATACATATTGTCCCTTTCTATCACCTTGTGGTTTACACTTACCCCAATGCTATTCTGTTCTGTTGCCTCCTGCCTTTTGCATTCTTTCTTGGAGTCCTGTTCATCTGAGCTCTCACCCACTCTAACTAGCTCAGAGCCCTCTCCTGGGTTGCGAATACTCCTCGCATTGAAGCACAGAGCTTTCAGGCTTGCCTTTTTATTACACTTTGACCCTTTAGAATTTTGCTGTACAGTGGCCCTTTTTGTTTTTTGCCTTGGGTTTCTCTGCCCTCCATTTTTCCTCATCTCCTTTCTGTCTTTTGCTTCTGTCTCCATTTTGTTTCCCTCTGTCTCCCTGCATTGGTTCCCATCCCCCTGCCATATTAGTTTAACTCCTCCCCAACAGCACTAGCAAACACTCCCCGTAGGACATTGGTTCCGGTCCTGCCCAGGTGCAGAACGTCCGGTTTGTACTGGTCCCACCTCCCCCAGAACCGGTTCCAATGCCCCAGGAATTTGAATCTTTCCCTGCTGCACCACTGCTCAAGCCACGTATTCATCTGAGCTATTCTGTGATTCCTACTCTGACTAGCACGTGGCACTGGTAGCAATCCCGAGATTACTACTTTTGAGGTCCTACTTTTTAATTTAGCTCCTAGCTCCTTAAATTCGTCTCATAGGACCTCATCCCGTTTTTTACCTATATCGTTGGTACCTATATGCACCACGACAACTGGCTGTTCACCCTCCCTTTTCAGAATGTCCTGCACCCGCTCCGAGACATCCTTGACCCTTGCACCAGGGAGGCAACATACCATCCTGGAGTCTCGGTTGCGGCCACAGAAACGTCTATCTATTCCCCTTACAATCGAATTCCCTATCACTATTGCTCTCCCACTCTTTTTCCTGCCCTCCTGTGCAGCAGAGCCTGCCACGGTGCCATGAACCTGGCTGCTGCTGCTCTCCCCTGATGAGTCATCCCCCTCAACAGTACCCAAAGCGGTGTATCTGTTTTGCAGGGGATAACCGCAGGGGACCCCTGCACTACCTTCCTCGCACTGCTCTTCCTGTTGGTCTTCCATTCCCCATCTGGCTGTGTACCCTTTACCTGCGGTAAGACCAACCAGCAGTTCCATTACAGACCCATTCCACGTCTGAACCGGGGTCAAACAGGGCTGCATCATTGCTCCAACCCTCTTCTCAATCTTCCTCGCTACCACCTCACTGTCAACAAGCTCCCCGCTGGAGTTGGACCAAACTACAGAACCAGTGGGAAGCTGTTTAAACTGCGCCGCCTCCAGACCAGGTCCAACACCACCCAAATCTCTGTCGTTGAACTGCGATACACAGACGACACCTGTGTCTGCGCACATTCTGAGGCTGAACTCCAGGATATAGTCAATGTATTCACCGAGGCATATGAAAGCATGGGTCTTACGCTTAACATCCGTAAGACATATGTCCTCCACCAGCCTGTCCTTGCCGCACAGCACTGCCCCCCAGTCATCAAGATTCACGGCGTGGCCCTTGACAACGTGGACCACTTCCCATACCTCGGGAGCTCTTGTCAACAAAGGCAGACAATGATGCGGAGATTCAACATCGCCTCCTGAGGAAAAGAGTGTTCGAAGACCAGGCCCTCAAACCTACCACCAAGCTCATGGTCTGCAGGGCTGTAGTAATACCTGCCCTCCTGTATGGATCTGAGGCATGGACGACTTACAGAAGACACATCAAGTCGCTGGAGATATATCACCAATGATGTCTCCGCAAGATCCTGCAAATCCCCTGGGAGGACAGACACACCAATATCAGTATCCTTGCCCAAACTAACATCCCCAGCATTGAAGCACTAACCACGCTCGATCAGCTTCGCTGCGCAGGCCACTTAGTTCCAGACACGAGACTCCCTAAGCAACTGCTATATGTGGAACTGCTTCATGGCAAACGAGCCAAAGCTGGGCAGCGGAAACGTTACAAATACACTCTCAAAGCCTCCCTGGTGAAGTGTGACATCACCACTGACATCTGGGAGACCCTAGTCGAAGACCGCCCTAGGTAGAGAAAGTGCATCTGGGAGGGCGTTGAGCTCTTCGAATCTCACGCTGCGAGCGTGAAGAGGTCAGGCACAGGCATCGGAAGGAGCGTGTGGTAAATCAGTGCCACTCCCCCCTTCCCCCGACGAATATCTGTCCCACATGTGACAGGGTTTGTGGCTCTTATGTTGGACTGTTCAGCCACCAAAGAACTCACTTTAGGAGTGGAAGCAAGTCTTCCTCGATTCCCAGGGACTGCTTATGATGATTTAGACACGATGGGGTGAAATGGCCTCCTTCTGTGCTGAAAATTTCTATGATTCTATGATTCGGCCCATCATGTCCGTGCCTGCCGACAAAGAGCTATCCAGCCTAGTCCCACTTTCCAGCTCTTGGTCCATAGCCTTGTAAATTATGGTACCTCAAGTGCATATCCAAGTACTTTTTAAATTCTACAACGGTTTCAGACCTCCACCACCTTCTGGGTGAAAGCATTTCTCCTCAAATCACCTCTAAACCTCCTACCAATTACTTTAAATCTATGTCCCCTCTGCTAAGGGAAATAGGTCCTTCCTATCCACTCTATCTATGCCCCTCATAATTTTATACACCTCAATTAGATCTTCCCTCAGCTTCCTTTATTCCAAAGAAAATAACCCCAGACGATCCAAACTTTCCTCACAGCTAAAATTCTCCAGTCCAGGCAATATCCTCGTAAATCTCCTCTGTACCCTCTCTCATGCAATCATATCAGTCCTGTAATATGGTAATCAGAACTGCACGCAGTACTCTAGCTGTGGCCTAACTAGTGTTTTATACAGTTCAAGCATAACCTCCTTGCTCTTATATTCTATACCTCAGCTAATAAAGGAAAGTATCCCGTATGCTTTCTGAACCACCTTTTCTACCTGTCCTGCTACCTTCAGAGATCTGTGAACACTCCAAGGTCCCTCTTTTCCTCTACAATTCTTAGTGTCCTACCATTTATTGTGTATTTCTTACCTTGTTAGCCCTCCCCAAATGCATTACCTCACACTTTTCCGATTTAATTCAATTTGCCACTGTTCTGCCCACCCCCAGTCCATTGATATCTTCCGGCAGTCTACAGCTTTCTTCTTCATTATCAACCACACGGCCAATTTTTGCATCATCTGCAAACTTTTTAATCATACCCCCTACATTCAAGTCCAAATCATTGATATATACACAAAAAGCAAGAAACCTAGTACTGAGCCCCGCAGAACCCCACTGGAAACAGTCTTCCAGTAACAAAAATACCCATAACCATTACCCTTTGCTTCCTGCCTCCGAGCCAATTTTGGATCCAACTTGCCACTTTGCATGGGCTTTTACTTTTGTGTCAGTCTGCCATGTGGGACCTTATCAAAAGGTTTGCTAAAATCCATACACACTGCATCAAACGCACTACCCTCATCAACTCTCCTTGTTACCTCCTCAAAAAATTCAATCAAGTTAGTCAGACATGACGTTCCATTAACAAATCCATGCTGACTGTCCTTGATTAATCTGTGTCTTTCTAAATGAAGATTTATCCTGTCCCTCAAAAATTTTTCTAATAGTTTTCCAGCCACCGAGGTTAGGCTGACTGGCCTGTAATTACTCGGTCTATACCTTTCTCCTTTTTTAAACAACAGTACAATATTAGCAGTCTTCCGGCACCACACCTGTAGCCAGAGAGGTTTGGAAAATATGGTCAGAACCTTTGTTATTTCCTCTCTTGCTTCTCTTAACAGCCTGGGATTAATTTCATCCATGCCTGGATATTTATCCACTTTCAAAGATGCTAAACCCCTTAATAATTCCTCTTTCACTATTTTTATTTCATCTAATATTTCACACACCTCCTCCCTGATTGCAACATCTGCATCGCCCCTCTCTTTTGTGAAAACAGATGCAAATTATTCATTACGAACCATACCCACTTCTTCCGCCTGCACACGCAGGTTACCTTTATGGTCTCTAATAGGTCCTACTCTTTCATTAATTATCCTCTTGCTCTTATTGTATTTATAAAGTATCATTGGGTTTTCCTTGATTTTACCTGCCAATATTTTTTCATGCCCTCTCTTTGCTTTCCTAATTTCTTTTTTAATTTCAACCCTTCACTTTCTATACTCCTCTAGGATTTCTGCAGTATTGAGCCCTCGGTATCTGTCATAAGCTTCCCTATTTTTCTTTATCCTACCCTGTATGCCCCTTGACATCCAGGGGATCTAGTTTTGTTAGTTCCAAGCTTTTGTTTAAGGGAATATATTTGCTCTGAACTCTTACTATCTCCTTCTTGAATGCTTCCCACTGCCCTGACATTGATTTACCGTCAAATAGCTGTTTCCAGTCCATATTTGCTAAATCACATCTCAGCTTAGTAAAATTGGCTTTTCCCCAATTAAGAACTTTTATTCCTGGTCTATTTTTGTCATTTTCCATAACTACGCTAAATTTAACTGAATTATGATCACTACCACCAAAATGCTCTCCCACTGATACCCCTTCCACCTGCCCAGCTTCATTCCCGAAAACTCAGTACAGAACCGCCCCCTCTCTTGTTGGGCTTGCTACATACTGGCTAAACAAGTTCCCCTGATTGCATTTAAGAATTATGCTTCCTCTATAGCTTTCACAGTAATTCTATCCCAGTTAATATTAGGGTAGTTAAAATCCCATAATATTACTGCCCTATTGTTTTTGCACTTCTCAGAAATTTGCCTACATATTTGCTCTTCTATCTCCCTCTGACTGTTTGGGGGGGGGGGGGGCGGGGGGAGGTCGATAGTACACTTCCAGCACTATGATTCCCCCTTTTTTGTTCTTCAGTTGAACCCATATGGCCTCATTTGATACAAAAGCAAAATATTGAGGATGCTTGAATCTGAAATAAAAACAGAAAAAGCTGGAAATCTCAGCGGACGACCCGAAACGTTAACTCTGCTTCTCTCCACAGATGCTGTCTAATCCGCTGAGATTTCCAGCATTTAAGGAGGCCTCACAGTTAGAGAGCACATGTAGTTAAGGAGGTCTCACAGTTGGAGAGGCATTCTGGAGACCTGCAATAAAAGACTAAGGTCACACGTTACTTTGAGCTCACAGTGTTCAGTCTGACTCCTTCTCCATACATAACAACTGGCGACGAGATACAGATAGTGAACCCAAAGATGCAGAGAACAGTGGGCATCCTGGAGAAATTCTCGGAGGGAGATGATTGGAAAACTTTTGTGGAGCAACTCGACAAATACTTCGTGGCCAACGAGCTAGATTGGGAAGAGAACACTGTCAAACGAAGGGCGATCCTCCTCACCGTCTGTGGGGCACCAACGTATGGCCTCACAAAGAATCTGCTCACTCCAGCGAAACCCACGGAAAAATTGTACGATGATTTGTGCACACTGGTCCGAGAGCATTTAAATCCGAAGGAACGCGTTCTGATGGCAAGGTACCGATTCTACACCTACAAAAGGTCTGAAGGCCAGGAAGTGGCAAGCTATGTCGCCGAGCTAAGACGCCTTGGAGGACATTGCGAATTTGAAGGACATTTGGAGCACATGCTCAGAGACTTTTTCACACTTGGCATTGGCCACGAAACCATACTTTGCAAACTTTTGACTGTAGAGACTCCAACCTTGAGTAAGGCCTTAGCGATAGCCCAGGAGTTCATTGCCACCAGTGACAATACTAAGCAAATCTCTCAGCACACAAGTGCTGCTACAAGTACTGTGAACAAAGTGATGTTGTTTTCGAATCGCAACGTACAGGGCAGGTGATACATGCCTGCAGCTGCGCGTCCGCAGATGTCTCAGAGTCCACCATCAAGGGTGATGAATGCAAGACCATTAACATCTTGTTGGCGCTGAGGGGGTGATCATCGTTTCCATTCATGCCGCTTCAAAGGGTTTGTTTGCAAGGGCTGTGGAACAAAGGGACACCTCCAACGTATGTGCAGGTGAACTGCTAATCCTGTTAAACCTGCAAACTACCATGTTGCAGAGGAGGACAGATCCACGGAGGATCACGAAGCCACTGATCGAGGAGGCAGAGGTACATAGGGTGCACACATTCACCACAAATTGTCCCCTGATAATGCTGAATGTTGAACTAAATGGACTCCCGGTGTCAATGGAACCGGGCACGGGTGTGAGCCAGTCCATCATGGGCAAAATGACTTTCAAAAGACTGTGGTGCAACAAGGCCTCAAGGCCAGTCTTAACTCCAGTTCGCACGAAACTAAGAACTTACATGAAAGAACTGATCCCGTAATTAGCACTGTTACCGTAAAGGTCTCTTACGATGGAGTGGTGCACAAGCTACCACTCTGGGTGGAACCGGGCGATGGTCCCACGCTGCTCGGCAGGAGCTGGCTGGGAAAGAAACACTGGAACTGGGACGACGTCGGAGTACTATCGCCCACTGACGACACTTCGTGTGCCCAGGTCTTAAACAAGTTCCCTTCACTGTTCGAACCAGGTATTGTGAAATTCCAAGGAGCAAAAGAGAAGATCCACCTCATTCCGGGGGCGTGACCCATCCATCACAAGGCGAGAGCAGTACCGTACATGATGAGAGAAAGGGTAGAGATCGAGCTAGACCGGCTGCAACGAGAGGGCATAATTTCACTGATCGAGTTCAATGAGTGGGCCAGCCCGATCGTTCCTGTCCTCAAGGGAGATGGCACCGTCCGAATCTGTGGTGATTACAAAGTAACTGTCAATCGTTTCTCCCTGCAGGACCAATACCCACTACCAAAGACCGACGACTTCTTTGCAACGCTGGTGGGAGGAAAGACGTTCACGAAGCTGGATCTGACTTCAGCCGACATGACCCAGGAACTGGAAGAATCATCGAAGGGCCTCACCTGCATCAACACGCACAAAGGTCTTTTTATTTATCACAGATGCCCATTTGGAATTTGATCAGGGCGGCGATATTCCAGAGAAACATGGAAAGCTTACTGAAGTTGGTCCCGCACACCGTGATCTTCCAGGACGACATCTTGGTCACAGGTCGGAATACAGCCGAGCATCTGCAAAACCTGGAGGAGGTTCTTAATCGACTCAACCACATGGGGCTCAGGTTAAAACGCTTGAAGTGCGTTTTCCTGGTGCCTGAAGTGGAGTGCTTGGGAAGGAGGATTGCAGCGGATGGCATCAGGCCCACCAACGCGAAGACGGAGGCAATCGAGAACACACCAAGGCCACAGAACGTGACGGAGCTGCGGTCGTCTCTGGGACTCCTGAACTACTTTGGTAACTTCTTACTGGGTCTCAGCACACTGTTAGAACCACTGCATGTCTTACTATGAAAAGGGGATGAATGGGTTTGGGGCAAAAACCAAGAAAATGCCTTTGTAAAAGCAAGACATTTGTTAAGCTCAAACAAATTGCTTGTGTTGCATGATCCATGTAAGAGTTTGGTACTAACATGTGATGCGTCGTCAGGCAGTGACTAGTGGGGTGCCACAGGGCTCAGTGCTGGGACCCTAGCTATTTACAACATACATTAATGATTTAGATGAAGCAATTGAGTGTAATATCTCCAAGTTTGCAGATGACACTAAGCTGTGCGGCGGTGTGAGCTGTGAGGAGGATGCTAAGAGGCTGCAGGGTGACTTGGACAAGTTAGGTGAGTGGGCAAATGCATGGCAGATGCAGTATAATGTTGATAAATGTGAGGTTATCCACTTTGGGGGCAAAAACACGAAGGCAGAATATTATCTGAATGGCAGCAGATTAGGAAAAGGAGGTGCAACAAGACCTGGGTGTCATGGTACATCAGTCATTGAAAGTTGGCATACAGGTACAACAGGCGGTGAAGAAGGCAAATGGTATGTTGGCCTTCATTACTAGGGGATTTGAGTATAGGAGCAGGGAGGTCTTACTGCAGTTGTACAGGGCCTTGGTGAGGCCTCACTTGGAATATTGTGTTCAGTTTTCGTCTCCTAATCTGAGGAAGGACGTTCTTGTTCTTGAGGGAGTGCAGCGAAGGTTCACCAGACTGATTCCCGGGATGGTAGGACTGACATATGAGAAGAGACTGGATCGACTGGGCCTGTATTCACTGGAGTTTGGAAGGATGAGAGGGGATCTCATAGAAACATATAAAATTCTGATGGGACGGGACAGGTTAGATGCAGGAAGAATGTTCCCGATGTTGGGGAAGTCCAAATCCAGGGGACACAGTCTAAGGATAAGGGGTAAGTCATTTAGGACTGAGATGAGGAGAAACTTCTTCAGAGAATTGTTAACCTGTGGAATTCCCTACCGCAGAGAGTTGTTGATGCCAGTTCATTGGATATATTCAAGAGGGAGTTAGATATGGCCCTGATGGCTAAAGGGATCAAGGGGTATGGAGAGAAAGCAGGAAAGGGGTACTGAGGTGAATGATCAGCCATGATCTTATTGAATGGTGATGCAGGCTCGAAGGGTTGAATGGCCTACTCCTGCACCTATTTTCTATGTTTCTATATGGTGCCGGGTGTGTATTGCAACAAGCTAACGCATTTTGGAAACTGCAACCGGTTGCTTATGCATCCAGGAGTCTATCTAAGGCTGAGAGAGCCTCCAACATGATTGAGAAAGAAGCGTTAGCGTGTGCCTATGGGGTAACGAAAATGCATCAATACCTGTTTGGGCTAAAATTCGAATTGGAAACTGACCGTAAGCCACTCATATCCCTGTTTTCCGAGAGTAAAGGGATAAATACCAACGCATCGGCTCGCATCCAGAGATGGGTGTTTACGTTGTCCGCATACAACTACGCCATCTGCCACAGGCCAGGCACAGGAAACTCGTCGATGCTCTCAGTAGGCTGCCATTGCCCACCACGGGGGTGGAAGTGGCGCAGCCCGCAAATTTAGCCATGGTTATGGAAGCATTTGGGAGTGAGCAATCACCCGTCACTGTCCAACAGATCAAAACCTGGATGAGCCAGGACCCCTTATTATACCTAGTCAAAAGCTGTGTGCTTTACAGGAGCTGGTCCAGTATCCCAGTGGAAATGCAGGAAGAGATAAAACCGTTCCAGCGGCGCAAAGATGAAATGTCTATACAGGCAGACTGCCTTCTGTGGAGCAATCGTGTAGGTGGTTCCCAAGAAGGGCAGAGATACCTTCATCAATGACCTCCACAGTACCACCCAGGCATCGTAATGATGAAAGCGATAGCCAGATCCCACGTGTGGTGGCCCGGTATCGATGCGGACTTAGAGTCCTGCGTTCACAGATGTAATACATGCTCGCAGTTAAGCAATGTACCCAGGGAGGCACCGCTAAATTTATGGTCTTGGCCCTCCAAACCGTGGTCTCGGGTACACGTCGACTATCCAGGCTCGTTCTTGGGTAAAATGTTCCTTGTGGTTGTAGATGCGTACTCCAAGTGGATTGAATGTGAAATAATGTCGGCTAGCACGTCCGCTACCACTACGGAAAGCCTGCGGGCCATGTTTGCCACACACGGCCTACCTGATGTACTGGTAAGCAACAACGGGCCATGTTTTACCAGTGTTGAGTTCAAAGAATTCATGACCCGTAACGGGATCAAACATGTCACATCTGCCCTGTTTAAACCAGCGTCCAATGGTCAGGCAGAGAGAGCAGTGCAAACCATCAAGCAAGGCTTGAAGAGGGTAACTGAAGGCTCGCTGTAGACTCGCCTATCCCGAGTCCTGCTTAGCTACTGCACGAGACCCCACTCGCTCATTGGGATCCCACCTGCTGAACTGCTCATGAAAAGAGCACTTAAGACAAGGCTCTCGTTAGTTCACCCTGATCTACGTGCGAGAGAACAGCTCCGCAGGTCGGGCTATAAAAGAGCTGGAATGGCTGGCCCTGGAACATCGTGGCCCCCCCGACCTGTGATAGAACACCTCTGCAGGTCGGGCTATAAAAGAGCTGGAGCAACATACCACTACAACCTCCAGCGCAAGCTGCTCCAAGTGTGCGATAATTTTGAGATGGGCGACTGGGTGACGTCATCAAAACCCTGGTCATCGTTTTGGAGCGTGGGCAGGAACGTCGGCAGGACCCAGGTACAGAGGAGTGAGAAGGTCGGGGTGGGGCGGATGAGCAGCGAGTGTTTGTGGCGAGATGCGGTGAATGTTTATGGCGGAGAAGCGGCGATAGATCGTGGCGGAGGTGCGACAGATGAGGGTACGGGGCCCAGGGGCAGCACGGGCCAACCCACTGCGATATGTGTGCGTGCTAGGTCCGGGCAGTAGAGCAGGTCTCCAGTTGTCTTGGTTAATCCTTGCTACTGGACCAAGACCTAGCTCTGTCAAGCCCGTGTGGTGGCTGGTGTGCAACGGTCACCACACGTTAAAAAAATTCACGTACAGGCATCTTCCACCCCCTCAATTGGAGTTCAGGACTGGAACATCAGGTCCTTCATCAAAACACCTGTGAACTCGTGGAAGCAAGTTATCCTCGTTTGAGGGACTACCTATGCTTGACATGAACAGGTAGAGAGTAGGTGGCTTCAACAAAGTACATACCATGTTAGCGCAAATGTGTCACACGAGATTTAAATCAATGATCCTGTATTTGTATTGAATTATGGACAAGGTCCCAAGTGGCTTCCCGGCACTGTCGTGGCCAAAGAGGGGAGCAGGGTGTTTCGGGTCAAACTTTCAAATGGATTCATTCACCGGAAGCACTTGGACCAAATCAAACTCATATTGACGGACTATCCTGAGCAACCCACCTTGGACTCTACCGTTTTTGATCCCCCAACATACACACCACTGGCAACCGGCCAGGCAGCCCAGCAAGGCCAGCTGCACAGCAGCCCGGCGAGGGCCCAACAAATGACTCAACAATACCAGCTTTCACACTGAGACGATCAACCAGGGCAGGAAGGGCCCCAGGTCGACTCACATTGTAAATAGTTACACTATTGACTTTGGAGGGGGAGTGTTGTTATATATGTTATATATATAAACTTGTATTTACTCTGTACAGCCACCAGAGGGCTCATTCTCTGGAGTCTCAAGGGATCCCATAATCGCTTGGGAGCACAGGTATTTAAGGAAGCCTCACAGGTTGGAGAGGCACTCTGAAGACCTGCAATAAAAGACTACGGTCACACTTTACTTTGAGCTCACAGTGTTCAGTCTGACTCCTTCTCCGTATATAACAATCACCTCTCATTCTTCTGAATTCCAATGAGTAGAGGCCCAACCCACTCAACCTTTCCTCATAAGTGAAACCCCTCATCTGCGGAATCAACCTAGTGAACTTTCTCTGAAGTGCCTCCAAAGCAAGTATATCCTTTCGTAAATATGGAAACCAAAACTGCACGCAGTATTCCAGGTGCGGCCTCACCAATACCCTGTACATCTGTAGCAAGACTTCCCTGTTTTTATACTCCATCCACTTTACAATAAAGACCAAGATTCCATTGGCCTTCCTGATCACTTGCTGTATCTGCATACTAGCCTTTTGTGTTTCATGCACAAGTATCCCCAGGTCCCGCTGTACTGCAGCACTTTGCAATCTTTCTCCATTTAAATAATAATTTGCTCTTCACGGTAGAAGACTCTAAAAACATTCCAATAATGGATAATTAAGGGGCTATAGGTCGGGAGGAACGTAATGCAATCACTATTACTAATGAAGTAGTACTAGGTAAAATAATGGGACTAAAATAATGGGATATAATGCCTTACATCCTAGGGTCTTATGAGAAGTGGCTGCAGAGATAGTGAATGCTTTGGTTATAATCGACCAAAATTCCCTGGATTCTGGGGTGGTCCCAGCGGACTGGAAAACCGCAAATGTAACGCCCCTATTTAAAAAAAGAGGCAGACAGAAAGCAGGAAACTATAGACCAGTTAGCCTAACATCTGTCATTGGGAAAATGCTGGAGTCCATTATTAAGGAAGCAGTAGCGGGAAATTTGGAAAAGCATGATTCAATCAAGCAGAGTCAGCATGGTTTTATGAAAGGGGAATCATGTTTGACAAATTTGCTAGAGTTCTTTGAGGATGTAACGAGCAGGGTGGATAAGGGGGAACCAGTGGATGTGGTGTATTTGGATTTCCAGAAGGCATTCGATAAGGTGCCACATAAGAGGTTACTGCACAAGAGAAAAGCTCACGGGGTTGGGCTTAATATATTAGCATGGATAGAGGATAGGCTAACTAACAGAAAACAGAGAATCGGGATAAATGGGTCATTTTCCGGTTGGCAAACAGTGACTAGTGGGGTGCCGCAGAGATTGGTGCTGGGTCCTCAACTATTTACAATCTATATTAATGCCTTGGATGAAGGGACTGATTGCAATGTAGCCAAGTTTGCTGATGATACAAAGATGGGTGGGAAAGCAAATTGTGAGGAGGACACAAAAAATTTGCAAAGGAACATAGACAGGCGAAGTGAGTGAGCAAAGATTTGGCAGATGGAGTATAATGTGGGAAAATGTGAGATTATCCACTTTGGCAGAAATAATAGAAAAGCAAATTATAATTTAAATGGAGAAAAATTGCAAAGTGCTGCAGTACAGAGAGACCTGGGGGTCCTTGTGCATGAAACACAAAAAGGTAGCATGCAGGTACAGCAAGTAATCAGGAATGTTGGCCTTTATTGCAAGGGGGATAGAGTATAAAAGCAGAGAAGTCCTGCTACAATTGTACAGGTTATTGGTGAGGCCACACAGTTTTGGTCTCCGTATTTAAGGAAGGATATTGTTGCATTGGAGGCTGTTCAGAGAAGGTTCACTAGGTTGAGTCCGGAGAGGAAGGGGCTGACTTATGAAGCTAGGTTGAGTAGGTTGGACCTATACACATTGGAGTTCAGAAGAATGAGAGTTGATCTTACTGAAACTTATAAAATAATGAGGGGGCTCGACAAGTTGGCTGCAGAGAGGATATTTCCACTCATAGGGAAAACTAAAACTAGAAGTCATACTCTTAGAATAAGTGGCCGCCTATTTAAAACTGAGATGAGGAGGAATTTTTTCTCTCAGAGGGTTGTAAATCTATGAAATTCTCTGCCCCAGAGAGCTATGAATACTGGGTCATTGAATATATTTAAGGCGGAGATAGACAGATTTTTTGAGCGATAAGGGTTATGAGGAGAGGGCAGGGAAGTGGAGCTGAGTCCATGACCAGATCAGCCATGATCTTATTGAATGGCAGAGCAGGCTCGAGGGACCAAATGGCCTACTCCTGCTCCTATTTCTTATGTTCTTATGTTCTTTAATCAATACTGCGAACCCCCCTCCTTTTTTATCTCCCTCTCTATCTCGTCTGAAAACCCTGCAACCAGGAATGTTGAACTGCCATAGCTGCCCTTCTTTCAGCCATGTCTCAGTAATAGCTATGATATCATACTCCCACATGTCTATCTGTGCCCTCAGCTCGTCTGCCTTATTCCCTAGACTCCTTGCATTTAAGTATATCCCATTTAGCACTGCCAACCTCCCTTGTTGTCCATTTTTTAGCCTTTGTTTCCTCTGCCTTCCAAACTCTCTTACTAATGTTCTGCCTTCCATTTCCAGCTTTGCTTCTCTCCCTTCTGAATCTACTCTCAGGTTCCCATCCCCCTGCCAAGCTAGTTTAAACCCTTCCCAACAGCACTAGCAAACCCCCCTGCGAGGATATTGGTTCCGGCTCTGTTGAGTTGCAACCCGCCCGGCTTGTACAGGTCCCATCTCCCCCAGAAACGGCCCCAATGCCTCAGGAATCTAAAGCCCTCCCTCCTGCACCATCTGTTCAGCCACACATTCATCTGCTCTATCCTCCTATTTCTGTACTCACTAACACATGGCACCAGAAGTAATCCGGAGATTACTACATTTGAGGTCCTGCTTTTTAATCTCCTTCCTCGCTCCCTAAAATTTGCCAACAGGATCTCATCCCTCTTTCTATTTATGTCATTGGTACTATTACGCTCATAATAAAGGATGAAACTGAGTACTGTATGCAATGAGTAAGTGTCACCTTAGCTCCTTTAATTAGACTGCAGAATGCTGGTGCAGCATGGGAGACCTGCTTATATACAGTGCTCCCAAGGGATGCTGGGATCTCTGGTGGTGGTGTGACACTGTGATACAGTTTGCCAGGAGTTAAGTACATAACATCACTCCTTCTTAAAGTCAATAGTACACTTATTTACAGGGTGAGACGATCTGGGGCTTTTTGCTCCCTTGTCGCACGTCTCGGTACAAATGCAGGTGTGGGTGAGTTGGTTGGTTCTTCACAGGGCTGCTGGGCAGCTGGCCTTGCCGGGCTGCTGGGGATGGAGAGTTCGGCTTCGTGGTCAACTGTGATGTCGGTTGCCACTTGTGTGTGTGTTGGAGGGTCGAAGTTGGTGGTGTCCTCTTCGGGTTGCTCGTCGCTGTTAGTGAACCGCAATTTGGTTTGGTCCAAATGCTTTCTGCATGTTAGTCCATTGGCCAATTTGACCTGAAACACCCTACACTCCCTTCTTTGGCTATGACCGTGCCAGCGAGCCATTTGGCACCATGTCCATAATTGAGTACAAACACAAGGTCATTGACCTCAATATTGCGTGACAAGTTTGCGCGATCATGGTACATGCTTTGTTGATGCCGCCTGCCCTTGATGTGATCATGGAGGTCAGGGTGGACAAGAGAGAGCCTTGTTTTAAGCGCACTTTTCATGAGCAGCTCAGCTGGGGGAACCTTAGTGAGCGAGTGGGGTCTGGTGCGATAGCTGAGCAGAATTCGAGACAGCCGGGTCTTCAGGGAGCCTTCCGACGTGCATTTCAAGCTTTGCTTGATGGTTTGAAATGCCCGGTCTGCCTGGCTGTTGGATGCGGGCTTGAACGGGACAGATGTGACGTGCTTGATCCCATTGCGGGTCACGAATTCCTTGAATTCAGCACTGGTGAAACAAGGCCCATTGTCGCTGACTAGGACATCAGGCAGGCCGTGTGTGGCAAACATGGCTCGCAGGCTTTCGATGATGGCAGTGGATGCGCTTACAGACATTATTACACATTCAATCCATTTTGAATAAGCATCCACAACAACCAAGGATATTTTGCCGAGACATGGGAGGGCAGAGGCAACATAGACCACAGTTTGGAAGACCATGACCACAAACTTAGCGGTGCCTCGATGGGTGCATTGCTCAGTTGAGAGCAAGTGTTGCTCTGGCGCACACATGACTCTAAATCTGAGTCGATGCCTGGCCACCACACATGGGATCTGGCTGTGGCTTTCATCATTACAATGCCTGGGTGGGTGCTGTGTAGGTCGCGTATGAACGTTTCTCTACCTTTCTTGGGCAAGACCACGTGATTACCCCACAAAAGACAGTCCGCCTGCAAGGACATTTCGTCTTTACGCCTGTGGAATGGCTTATCTCTTCCTGCATCTCTGCTGGGATGCTGGACCAGCTCCCATGGAGGACACAGTTTTTTACCAGGGACAGTAAAGGATCCTGGCTGGTCCAGGTCCTGATCTGGCAGGCCATAACGGGTAACGTTTCGTTTTCGAATGCATCCATCACCATGAACAAGTCTGCAGGTTGTGGCCATTTCCACCCCGGTGGTGGGCAATGGTAGCCGATTGAGAGCATCAGCGTAGTTCTCTGTGCCCGGTCTGTGGCAGATTACATAGTTGTATGCCGACAGCATGAGCGCCCATCTTTGGATGCAGGCAGAGGCATTGGTGTCAATCCCTTTGCTCTCTGAGAATAGCGATAGGAACGGCTTATGGTCAGTTTCTAGCTCAAACTTGAGACCAAACAAATAATGGTGCCTTTTTTTCACCTCATAAACGCACGCCAGAGCTTCTTTTTCAATCATGCTGTAGGCTCTTTTGGCCTTGGACAGACTCCTGGATGCATAGGCGACCGGTTGCAAAATCCCCGATTCATTAGCCTGTTGTAACACAAACCCGACCCCGTATGACGACCCATCACAAGCTTGCACTAATCGTTTACATGGGTTATACAGAACAAGCAGTTTGTTTGAACATAACAGATTTCTGGCTTTCTCAAAGGCAGCCTCTTGTGATTTCCCCCATACCCAGTCGTCTCCCTTACGTAGTAGCACATGTAGGGGTTCTAGCAAGGTGCTTAACCCGGGTAGGAAATTACCAAAATAGTTGAGGAGTCCCAGGAACGACCGCAGCTCCGTCACGTTCTGTGGTCTCGGCACGTTCTTGATGGCCTCCATTTTGGTGTCGGTGGGTCTGATGCCATCTGCTGCGATTCTTCTTCCCAAGAACTCGACCTCTAGCGCCAGGAAAACACACTTCGAGCGTTTCAACCTGAGTCCCACGCGATCGAGCCGACTTAGAACCTCTTCCAGATTCTTCAAGTGTTCGATGGTGTCCCGACCTGTGACCAGTATGTCGTCCTGGAAAACAACGGTGCATGGAACTGACTTTAGCAGGCTCTTCATGTTCCGTTGGAAAATTGCCACGGCCGAACGAATCCCGAACGGGCATCTGTTATAGATGAATAAATCTTTGTGCGTGTTGAGGCCTTTCAAAGATTCCTCCAGCTCCTGCATCATGTAGGCCGAGGTCAGGTCCAACTTGGTGAATGGCTTTCCTCCAGCCAGGGTCGCAAATAGGTCGTCTGCCTTGGGTAGCGGGTACTGGTCCTGTAGCGAAAAATGATTAATCGTTACTTTATAGTCCCCACAAATTCTGACCGTGCTGTCACCTTTGAGTACCGGGACAATCAGACTGGCCCACTCGTTGAATTCCACTGGTGCGATGATGCCTTCTCGCTGCAGCCCGTCCAGCTCAATTTCCACTTTCTCTCGCATCATATACGGTACCGCCCGTGCCTTGTGGTGGATTGGTCGTGTACCGGGAACCAAGTGGATCTGCACTTTCACCCCCGAGAAACTTCCAATGCCTGGCCTGAACAATGATGGAAATCTGCTTAGAACCTGGGCACATGAGGCGTCGTCGACGGACGTAAGCGGTCGGATGTCGCCCAGTTCCAGCGGATTTTTCCCAGCCAGCTTCTGCCGAACGGTGTGGGGCCATCCCCTGGCACGATCCATAGTGGGAGTTCGTGCACTGCTCCATCATAGGAGACTTTGACTTCTGCACTGCCAATTACAGGGATCAGTTCTTTGGTGTAAGTTCTCAGTTTGGTGTGAATAGGGCTGAGCTTGGGCCTGTGTGCCTTGCTGCACCACAGCCTGTCGAAGGCCTTTTTGCTCATTATGGACTGACTCGCACCCATGTCCAGTTCCATGGACACTAGAATTCTGTTCAGTTCAACTTTTAACATTATTGGTGGATATTTCGTGGTGAAGGTGTGTACCCCGTACACTTCTGCCTCCTCGATTCGAGTCTCTAGTTCAGCCTGAACCACCATGGATCGATCTTCCACTGCAATGTGGTGGTTTGCAGGGTTTGCAGCTTGCCTGCTGGAGGTGTCCCATTGTTCTGCAGCCGTTGCACGCATTGTGCTTGAAGCGGCATTGATGGGGCCGATGATCACCAACACAACGCCAACAAGGTGTTAACTGTCTCACATTAATGATTGGTGGCTCACTCTGGATCTTCTGAGGTCGTGCAGGAGCCGGCGTGTATGTTCTGCCATGTATATTCCTGCTCGAAAACGACGTTACTTTGTGCACAATACTAGCCTAAGCCTCTTTATGCTGTGAAATTTGTTTGGTGTTATCGCTGATGGACATCAATGCCTGGGCTATCGTTATGGCTTTGCTCAGATTTGGTGTTTCAGCAGTCAATAGTTTGCGAAGGATTACCTCATGGCCAATGCCAAGCACAAAAAAGTCTCCAAGCATTTGTTCAAGGAATCCATCAAATTCGCAATGTCCTGCAAGGCGCCTTAGTTTGGCGATATAGCTCACCACTTCCTGGTCCTCCGACCGTTGACACGTGTAGAACCGATACCTCGCCATCAAAACTCTTGCCTTTGGATTTAGGTGCTCCCAGACCATCGTACACAATTCTTCATAGGATTTGGTTGTTGGTTTTACCGGAGCTAGAAGATTCTTCATGAGGCCATAGGTTGTTGCCCCACAGAAGGTAAGGAGGATCGCTCTTCATTTGGCAGCGTTCTCGTCCCCTTTCAGCTCGTTGGCCACGAAGTATTGGTCGAGTCTCTCCACGAAGGTCTCCCAATCGTCCCCTTCTGAGAACTTCTCCAGGATACCAACAGTTCTTTGCATTTTCGCGCAGTTGTTCGTTACCTCATCGCCAATTATTACGCTCATAATAAAGGATGAAATTGAGTATGTGCAATGAGTAAGTGTGACCTTAGCTCCTTTAATTAGACTCCAGAGTGCTGGTACAGCGTGGGGGGCCTGTTTATATACAGTGCAACCAAGGGATGCTGGGATCCCTTGGGACGCCAACAGGTAGGTCCTCTGGTGGTGGTGTGATACAGGTTGCCAAGGGTTAAATACATAACAGGTACTGATATGGACCACGACCTCTGGCTGTTCACCCTCCCCCACAGAATGTCCTGCAGCAGTTCAGTGACATCCTTGACAACATACTATCCTGGAGTCTCGTCTGTGGATTAAATATTTTCTACAGCGAAATATAATAGAATGTTGATTCCAAATTAATTTGTATATTTCCTGAAATTAGTTGACCTAATGATGGAAAATTTATATTTTTTCATATGAAAGTTGGCCGGGATCTGATGAATTTTCAGTGTCACCTACAGAAGCTGTGGAATGCATCAAAATGCTACCACAGCCAGTTGTTGCCACTAGAAAACTTTAGTTTCTAACCTAATTGAAGCACTCTACTGGCAGAACGCTCTGTATTTTACCATACTAGAAAGAACCTAGTCAGATACCTGGATATTTTTCACATGGACAAGCCAAATCCTAAAAACTGGCGGGATACAAAGGCTCCCCGATAACATTGGGATTGCTATTAGTGACTATAACACTTACACATTATTTAATTACTTAGAAAACCGCACAATTGCAAAGTGTGATAAAGCCTGCCAGGGCTCAGTGTGTTAGTGCACTGAGTGTTTGGTATGAAGCACACAAACTGCCACATTTCTGGGTCAGATTCCCAGCTGGGTATTGAGCGGTTTGAGCCGGGGCAGCAGTGGAAGCAATGCATTTGGCCTTAGCACCCCAAGACATGGGGAAGGTCAGCCCAAATTCCTGCGATCGCAATTCTGAAACCAAAAGTGTATTCATGTCTTGGGCGAAATGCTGGAGGAGGAAGAAATGCAGCGCGTGCGTGTTATTTTTTTTAAGGGGAAGGGGTTAAACTTTTCAGTGTCTAAAAAAATGTTTAAAACTGCAGTGTAAAAGTTGGGCAAAACATCCAAAATCAGGCCCGGTCACGTCTCTGGGACTCAGGAGTCGGACAATATAACCGATCATAATATGCACGGAATGTCTCGTCAATTCTGTGACCGGATAAATGCAGCAACAAATTTGACAACAGGCGAACGAGTGCCTTTATCTCTCAATCTAATTCAGTAACTATAGAGATCCAATTTCACAGTGTACCCCAACTCCCTCCGCTATTGCCAGTTATCAGTACCAACCTTGCAGAACGCTGTGAGCCTCAGAAATGCTCAGAACATTCAGAAAGCCAGAGACTACCCCAACCGCTTCTCCACTGCTGCCAGCGAATAATCTGCTAAAGGCACAACGCAATAATTAGCACAAAAGACCGATCGGGGAGGGAAGCCCGCTCTTTGATTGACATCTGAGTTATCAAATCAGAATCGGCTACCTGACTGTGATTGGCATCTCCCTTTGCTCCTTGTCCCCACAATTGGCGTCGAGCAGCACCCACCACCCCACGTACAACAACAACTTGCATTTATATAGCGCCTTTAATGTAGTCCCACCGCACTTCATAGTGATATAAGACAAAAATTTGACACCGAGCCATATAAGGAGAAATTAGGACAGAAAGCTTGGTCAAAGAGATAGGTTTTAAGGAGCGTCGTAGAGGAGGAAAGAGAGGTAGAGAGGCAGAGAGGTTTAGGGAAGGAATTCCAGAGCTTAGGGCCGAGGCAACAGAAGGCACGGCCACCGATGGTTGAGCGATTATAATCAGGGATTCTCAAGAGGGCAGAATTAGAGGAGCGCAGATATCACAGGATGTTGCGAGGTTGGAGGAGATTACAGAGATAGGGAGGAGCTGCATTTTGATTTAGAAATGTCAATTGTTTTGAAACATGCCTCTTAAAAAATAACAGTTCAATATATGTTTGTGTGTGAGTGTGTGCATTTCTTGGTTGTAACTATGCGTGATGCGGCGAGGAGGGGAGGAAAGGGAAGAGGTGAGTCGAAAGATGAGGGGAAAGGGGAGGGAGAGGGAGGGGAGAGGGGCGAGGGGAGAGGGGCGAGGGGAGAGGGGAGAGGGAGAGGGGAGAGCGAAGGGAGAGGGGAGGGGCGGGGCAGGGGAGGAAGGACGGAGAGAGGAGGGAGTGGCAGATAGGAGAGGTGTGGGGCAGAGGGGTGGGAGGGAGAGGAGAGGGAGGGGAGGGGAGAGAGGAAGAGGGGGAAGGGGAGAGAGGAGCAAGAAGGGAGAAGAGGGGGGACGGAGAGGAAGGGAGGGGGAGACAGCGAGGTGACTAGTGAAGAGATGATGAGGGAGAGGAGATAGTGAGGGGCAAAGGATGGGGAGGGAAGGGGGGGGAGGGGGAAGGGGGAAGGGAAGGGGAGGGGAAAGGGAGA